>NC_138827.1:18546603-19746603 GCF_965183815.1 Platalea leucorodia | reverse complement strand
CGGTGTTTGACAGTCAGAGTCCCTTCTACGAGAATTTAATGAAGAAATATTTCGAAGCAATTGTTTTGCTCGTGAGGTTTTTCAGCCTTTCTTTATGCTGACGAGTGAAGCCTTAACTCCTCTCCAGGGCTGGATTCAAAGCCTGCTGTAGTCACTGCAGTGACTCCCATTGGCTATAGCAGGCCGCAGACGAGGGCCCACGTGCCTAGTGTTGAGCTGGGGATGCAGAAACCCTGTTGCTTCAACTGTAGCTTAGGGGACACAACTCATACAGAGATGCGTTCTTGCATCCACTTAGAAAGGGTACAGCATGTGCTTCCTCAGCGCCTAGACAACTCTCCTATCTATCTGCTTTATCTTACAGAATAGAGGAGGAAGAAAAACATTCTGAGCGTGGGGGTGAGAAGCAGCAGAGCTGTGCCAGGGCTGTAAGTGCTCCTGGTTCTTTCTCAAAGACCCATGCTAGCCAAGGAATGGGTTACTTGACCCCATCCCTTCTTATGTCCTCCAGGTAAAACAAATACTTTTCTTTACCAAACTATAGAGTAACAATTCAGTAATAAGAAAAAAGTGATTCCTATGATGAAAACATGAGTTGATCTTGTCCACATTCCTCGTACTCCTGCTTTACATTGTTTTACTGCATTTGCTTAATAGCACTCCCTAGCACTTAAAAAATCTACAAAGGATAAGATATATACACCTATTATTATGCTAAAGAGCCAAAACAGCATAGTAGCAAAAAGTGTAAGAGATTCTGTTGTCTTTTTGAAAACAAGTCTAATGTAATGCAACACGTGAACTGCCTTTCAGAACAGCCAGAGTCTCCTGCTCTACTAATTCTCCTTTGTGAGGAAATGTATCTAAGACACAGTTTTTAAGAAAGAGCTGCTGTCAGAAAGAGTTGTTCTTCAGTTAGATTAACATGGGAACATATCCAGTTATTCCTACCATAAAACAGCCTTCTTTGGCATGTACGTCCTTTGAAGCAGTTAAACTTTAATCCTAATGACACAGGAACTAAAATTAAATACATTTTTCCATTTATGTTTTTGTTCTTAAAGGGAAAAGTACAGAAAATATTTTAGATACAACATATTCCTACAGATATCAGTCTACAGATTCTTTAAAATTTTGAGAAAATTATTAAAAAATTACACCTATATATGCTCTAATTTTGTCGAATATGTACACTTGAAGCATAAGTTCTTGGTTTCCAAATCTTCCCATTACTCAGAATGGGGGTATGAAGTCTATGCTGGTGGCAGAACGTTCCTTGAATAAAGATTCTAAAGGTCAGATAAAACAGCCCAAACACCTGGGATAGTACTTTACTTCTACACTGCAGATTTGTTTCCATATAACTCTTATAGATATATTTCAACTCATACTGATTTTTTCTCCTGTTGCATCTTGGTTTTGTCAATCTACTCCCTCCCAGGATCTTTCAAATCTCAATAAAATGAGAGAAAGTCTAATGCTATTTGATTTAATTAATGACTACAGAGTTCATAATCCTCCCATTCAAGGAGGATTGTCTGAGTCTACTTTATAGCCATGGCCCCACCCGTCTGTCAGGTGGATCATGGTGGGAGGGTGGGGAGAGTATTTCCTGCAGGGTCTGGGTGGGTGGCTGTAATGGTTTCCTCAGTCCATACCAGTTTATGGAAGCTCAGAGTCA
Organism: Platalea leucorodia; assembly: GCF_965183815.1. Classification (NCBI taxonomy): domain Eukaryota; kingdom Metazoa; phylum Chordata; class Aves; order Pelecaniformes; family Threskiornithidae; genus Platalea; species Platalea leucorodia. Next base: position 19,744,922 of record NC_138827.1, on the reverse strand, counting down.
GAGAAGCAGCTAACATGGAAATTAATCTCTGGTAGGGTATTTCCTTATCTTACATTTGTTTTTAATTTAGTAGTTTAGTACTGCAAAACCTGTGCCAAAGCACAAGCCTTATATCCAGGTGGATTCTGAATTTTACACCTATATTTAATTCTGAAAAGTCTAGAAAATTATAGTGTTTCTTGTATTGGTTGTTTGGGTTTTTTTAAGACACTGAAAATGTCTTATTAACATAAGCACATTAACTGTGCTATTAACATACAGAAAATCACAGTTTGAGGAATGCCCATTATCAGGTCTCCTAGGGAAGATGCATACTCCAGCAAAGTGAATATATGTTCCAAATGGGGAGGAGAGGAGACAAGAAAGGGAGAGGTTTTAAACCAAATAAATACAGTAAATTAGACACAGTCTGGAGTATGCTATTGCAAGAATTAAAAGTGTGCATATGGTTTCTTTAAAGTCTATTTCTAAGTTATTGTAATTATGATGTTACTTAATACCTCTTAATATTTAAAATGTATTTGTTTTAAGCAAGTGTTTTGAAGCTTCATATGTTGCTGCTTCATGGGCACGTTCTAGATTTGCTATGTGGACTTCTGTTTGCAACTGTAATGGTATGGGAGAAATACATATATCAGTGGAGTGCAGAGAACTACTATGAATTAAAACTGCATTAAAAATTCAGAACCTCAAAGGTCAATATCTGTTGCTTGATAAAACAGAAAACAGCAAAACAATGATTAAACTAATGATTGATCGCATGTAACTTCAAAAATCTAAATCCTGAAGGCAGAAAAAACAACGAACACACTATCAATGGCATTACTTTCTATGGCAGCTGTGGTATTGATTTCTAGCCATCAGTCAAAGTGGTGAAAGCTGAGCCAAAGAATCCGTAATCGTTATTCTTCCCAAACTTCCATACCGTAGGTAGTCTGCCAACTCCAGGGTGCGCTCTGAAGTTGCATATTTTAATAGACATTCTTCAATTGTCAAGCTGTAGAAATAGCTCGATTTTATAGTACTCATTTTCATTTTTTTTAATTGTGAGACATGTCTCCATCTCATCCCTTTTCCCCCATCTCACTGAAGTTATAAATTAACTCCTGGGTGAAATTTAAAGAGGTGTAACAGAATTGTCTACATTTTGTTGTTGTTTTGTTTTTTTTTTTCCCCTCAACAACAAAGTTACTTTAAGTAAAATAAAGGAATCCTTGACAAAAGATCCTTTGCATTTTTATTTAGGCAAATGCTGGGGATGCCTATGTTTGGAATTAAATCCTTAAGGATACTCTGCTGGATAAACATCCTTTTCCAAAGAAATGCAATGAGACATATTGTATATATTACAGTCAGCTGTGGACAGCATTCCTTTCACTAGTTTTGATTAATATGCCATTGTATCCTGCTAAGATTAATGAACCGTGAAGGATATGTGGACACTGTCTCTTCATTTCAAAGAAAGAGTGTGAAGAATTTAAATAAACATAACATTTAGATGGTCTATTTTGTCAGGATCTGATTGACTGTTTCTGCCTTTATAAAGCCTGTGGGGTTTTTGTTTGTTTGCTTGTTTTATAGGTGGTTTTGGAGCTTGCAATTTTTAGGCAGTAGTTATGCTGGCCAAGAGCAACTACGAGCTATTATTTCAATGAGCAATGAAAACTTATGCTAGATGAGCTGATTAGATTTGTATTAGCTACGAGGTAATGGTGTGAGATTTTAGAGGTGTTTTGAAAAGACAAATTTATTGTAATATGATTTCTCTGAGAGTTGCTATAAAACATGAGTAAAACAGAAGAGTAAAAGGAAAAACAAATCTAAAGTTGGAAAGAAAGAAAGATTTGAATGAAGCTGTAGCTTTTCTATTACATCACAATCATAAAGAAAACTTTAAAGGCCATCAATGAATTGTAGGTCTGAAACTATTTCTAAGTTTGTTTTCTATCTGTAAATTTTGGCTTAAGTACTTTTTCGCCCTTGAAATCATCCACAATGCCATCTCCAGTAATTACAGTCAAAAATACCACTGTCAACCACAAAGAATTAAATTCACTCAATGGCTAGGGAATGCTTCTAACAATTGTTTCTAATGCTTGTAAGTGACACAATGTTATATCCCTACTGATTTTAAAGTAGTGCAAATACTAATGTGCTATTGGTTAGGAACAAATAATAAGAATTAATTTTTAACTGTTTTTGTTTTTGTTTTTTTTTTTAAATCTCCTTTCTGTTCCTTTCTCATTCACCATACGACCTTAATCTCTCCGTGTAGACCTACTTTACATTCTGAAGTATGTAAGCTATACAAGACTGAAGTATGACTAGGAGCCTGGAGACTGGAATGATTCTTCTCTCTACGATCAATTGTATAAAATTGACCAATAAGCAAAAATTGCTCATTTCCGTAATAAGTGTTCATTGTTCTACATGAGCTGACCAGACATTGTAAGTTTAGTTGTCACTAGAAAAGCTTTGGTAATTGAAAAAGCAACACATGCATATATGGTACTAGATATTACTTTTTCTTGCAGCTTTGGTAGAAAGATTACCAACTCAGTGATTTGGGATTCTGAGTTACTCATCTGCTCTGAGCTGATGGCTGTGGGTCTCACACAGGCGTATGTTTACTATTACAATATGGGAAGACCAGTCCAAATGCTTTCTCCCCCAAAAGCCGCATCACAAAATTTTGGTCTGCAGATCTATTTAATCCAGCTCTTTTCCAAAGTTGTAGGATAAACTTCTGGACAAATCTAATCCCTACCAGTTCTGGCAGATTCAGTCATACCTGAGTGAGGCAATTGATCAAACATCGCAAAGACCTGAAAGGGAGAGAGCCCCCTGTAACCAGGACGAAAGCTTTTCCTTGTTCGTCAGAGCTTAAATCTCCAGCAATCAATTCAATATAGCTAAAATAATTTTATATTTATCAGTGGTTTTTAAATTCTTATGTTTTAGCTGCATATGGTGATCATTAAACAGAAATCATAAAGCACAGATCACAGCCAGGAGAGAGGTTTAAGGTCACCAGGCACAAGAACAATGGCCAACACCATAACCAAAGGCCTTCAGATTAAAAATTAAATATATTTGTAAATCCCCTTCCCCAACAATCAACAACATGTAACCATGGAGTCAGTGCCATACAAATTTTGAAAGTCTGAGGAAACACCTGTGATTTGTCCTGAATTATCTTACACATTTAACAGTGAACTCCAAGGTTAGCTCTCTATGCAGTGGTGTCAAGGTCTTCAGAGCAGATACTTTTTCTGGTCAAAAAGCTGAAAGAAGGAGCCAGTCTGTTTGAAAGCTTGGCTTTATCAATCTTTAAATAGCATGGGACTTCCTTTCCTAGGATATTCTGACAGACTTAAAATTTTTATTTAAATTTTTGCTAACTTTGTGAAAATCCTGATGTTAAAGAGATCACAGTTGTCAAATTAGAAATATGTTTGTTTTGCCAAGTTTTAGGCAAATTTGCCAGAACAGGTTTAAAACTGTGTTTTTTCCCTCAGCCTGGTGGAACCCCTGGGCCAGTTTTTTGCTGTCATCTACAACATATTTAGCAAAATAGCATATATGTCACTTAGTCATACGTATGAGCGGTACTTGATGGTTCAGAGGTAGATAGAACCCGGGGAATTGTTGCACTCGATGCAAACCTGCCACACTCAAATTTTCACTCGGTTGTTCTATGCTCATATAGTATTAATTGCCACATAAAGCCATCAGTGAAAGTTTGGCTCTTAGAAAAACAAGGGCAAAATTCTTGCTAGCTTCGGCAGAGCTGGGTTTTCAGGCAAAGCGAGTGTAAGTCCAATCCAGTGGCGATGCTGATGCCCTTGGGGACTGCTCAGGACTAGTCTGAAGAACTCCAAATGGCTCAGTCTAAATAAACACGCTGCTTTCTCTCTTATGTCTGTCCCACAGTATGTTCTTTGTTATCATCTGTGAATCACCAAACATCCTTTGTGACGTTTATATGGTATAGTTATAAATAACTCTAACACTTGCATGTTAAACAGAAGGTGATTTACAAAGTGCTGCTCAATCTGACAGCTGTTACTACAGCATAGCCAGAATAGATTACTTGCAAGTTTATTTTAATTATAGATAGGCCTACACTGAAATACCATAGTCACTTGTTTTGTACCGGGACTGCAAAATAGTGGTAAATAGTAGCATGAGCTATGTTTGCCTTTGTAAAAGAGAGTGCTGGCCTTCACATAGGTAACTAGTTTTCAAGTATCAAATTTTTACCTGGCTCTTTTTAGCAGGTTTGTGATCAAGTGAATCCACTTACAGAATTGGCTAGACTTCTATTCAAAATGTATAGAATATTCAGAAAGACCCATTTAAAATGATGAACCAAAAGTCCAACCTTCACAAGGAGAAATTTGCCTATCACTCTAGGACCAGTGACTGTACTCAAGTACTAATCCCAGCAAGTTTTAATTTGAGGAAAAACTGCCATCAGTAACAGGCACAGTTCTGCATTTGTCTTTCAAATGCTTCTTTTGTGATACAATGAGTCACATCTATGGAAACAAACAATGAAATGCATCAAAGCTATAATTCAGTACTGTAGAAATTGCCTTACGGAAATAAGGAACTGTCCACAGATCTTGTTTTATGGATTAAGCAGGTGAATTGGAAGAACTTGGCTCTCTGGTGGGCTTCGCAACATCAAGAAGACAACTTCCAAAAATACTAATTCAGAGAACTCTTATGCAAATCCTATAAAGTCCCTTACATCACCCAAATGATTCAGAATGTTACACAGTATGGATCATAACTCTGACCATGTGTAGTGACAGTTGTGAGAGTTTTGAACAGTCTTTGAATTTTGATCTCTAGAAGACCCTTATTTACAGTAAATATTGGAACCTTTGTAGCAGTCAGAAAAAGTTATGCTGTTCTTTCATGAATATGTAATTTTAATAACCTATCGGAATAATAGGTACTCCAAAAATAGTAATGAAAGACAACTTCAGTATATGCACTGTAATATCTTGCACTCTGCGTTTCCTAAAATAGATCACTGACAGAGAATCTCTGGTTCAATTTTAAATGGTAAACCTTAATAGAAAGTGCCTCACTTATCTGAGGTGATGTGACCTTCTAACCGAAAATTACACAATAGTAGTTTCAGATACTATTTTCAGTGTCTCTGTATTTGGACAAATTTTGTCATGAAGTAATTCTTACAGTTGAATAGCATAGCAAGGTTACATATATGTTCTGTATTCAAACTTCAAGGTACAGTAAGTTCATTGCAATAGCTTAACTTGTATATTAATGTTCTTATGGAAAGCCTTGTCAGTTCTGTCAGCCTCTCAACACCACTATAGCCCATCAGGGCTGACTTGTTAATCATATGCCCTCTGCTGCTTTGCAGGAATGGTCATTATAAATCACTCTCTGCCCAAATGTAGATAGAGATGGAATAAATTAATTTCTGCTTGCCTGCTCTGAGAATGATTATCAATGCAATATAGCTAAGCAATACTAACCTCTAGTAACCATCTGGAACCATTAAGACAAACTGCATCTCCTTGCCCAGGGCAGGCAAAAGTTTTGGAAGCCCTTGAGGCACATGGCCTCTCTCAGAGTTGCCTACAGTTACAACCAGCTGACAAAAAAGCCAAGAGCAAGAATCAGGTCTTCAGCAGAGCTTGTATTACCTATACCTTTTATGAAGAGCTGAATGGGATTTTGTGGTAGAATGGAACTGCCAAACTTAGTTTTTGGTGAAAACAAACGATGTCATTGAACGTAATAGCAACTCCAGGATCAGTAGAAGAAACAAAGAGCTTGCTAAAAGCCTGGGCATGATCCCAGATGGACATAAGACCAAAGAAATGTTGAAGACCACCAGATGGGTGCAAATGCCGTTTTTTTTAAACTCCAGATGTGCTTATTAAAAGATATAGTTTAGTATTACATACTCTGATAAACTTCTGGGTATCTTGGGATCCAAACTGGATTTTGTATGGCAGGGATGGTAGCTATAAGCCCACCCAAATCCTGATGGATCCAAGTCTCTCCAAATGAGAGGAATGCATACCAATGCAAATCTCTCGGAATCACAATCTTACTGTGCTATTTTGAGGGTTCTCTGCTCGTTGCAGAGTGTTGTAATGCTTTCTTTTTAAAACTGTAGCTGTTTGCAGTAAGGTAGCATTAGAGCGCTCTCAGTAAAAACACTGCCTCTGCTATCAAACTGGCAATCAAGCCTGATCCAGAGCCTGAAGAAAAGATGCATCTCCATTGAGTTCGATGGACTTGCTTTTGAATCCATAGATAAAAGTATTCTTATGTCTTTTAAATCAGTTTAGACCTTTTCCTTAAATAAAGCAAAATCCTTATTATTTCTAATATTGAGCAAATTTAAAACAAGTAATTGCTCCTTAAAAGGATGGGGATTTTTAAACCTTATTCACATCTTACAAGTGCTCGCAAAGTCTGGCAACTTTATAGAATTGAATACTGACATGTGAAACCACCCTTATTTTCATATTTGTTTGCAGGACCAGTATCTGAATCTTATTTTTGGTACTAGAAGATTTATTTTCACTTGAAAAGCTTAATACAGGAGACCAGGAAACTGTATTGTTCTCCTGACGATGAACTTCACCTCACAAGGAATATGGTTTGTTACAGCTTGTCATTTCCTTGGAAGCTTCTCTGATACCAGTCTCTTTACAAGCAGAAACAGGAATTTTCTGTGTCGGAGAAGAGAAAGGGCTGAGGTAAGATCTGTTTTATTTCATAAATGGAAGATTGAATGAGTCTTTCTTAGCCAAAGAATTTTTGTTTAGCTCTACATTTAACAAAGTACTTCAAACACATGGCTAACATGAAGTGCTTGGGTCAGGCTGTTGGAATCAAAGGAACTATGAAAACCTTAAAATGCTGCAAATGTGCATCTGCCTCACAAAATCTGTGTCTAAAGAATTATTCTAATATTTCACTGGTTTTGGTAAAAATATTCAAATGTATGATTCAAATAATCAGAAAATTTCATATACATATATTTCAGTGTTTCAGATATGCAGCCTTGAAGAAGGTGGAAGGCCTCTCCATATATGTCTTTGAGAATTATAAACTGAGAGAGAGGTGCAGTAAAAGCAAGTGAACCTTTATAAACCCATTTAGCTGACTTACCTCTTTTAGCTTTATGAGCTACAATTCTACCTGCTTGGTATGCAGGTTCAGACTTTTGCTAAGCAGGGTTATTGTTGGTTTATACTATGGCAATAAATATATGAAAAAGAGCAAGATTAATTTATAAAGGGAGGGGAAACTACAGGAAGTCATGCAAGGGGAAGGTAGAATCTCCCACCTCGTGGTTTATTTTCATTTGTTTCGTTTTAAGGGTGTTGCCTTAAAAAAAAAAAAATTAAAAGGCTCAACATTTTATTTAAAAAATATTAAAAAGGGAAGAGGCCTGTGTGTGTGGCGGGGGGAGCTTGCTGTAGTAGACAAGGGCTCATGGAGTACACGGCTTTTTGACAGGAGTTGATTCATGTCTGGCCAGTTCACGTTGCCAGTAGCGAAGGGGTCCAGCTCCAACTAAACCTGCCTTTAGAAATTACTGATGCACAAACCTTATGCTGGTGAAAGCCATCTCAGTGCCTACTTTTATTTTTCACACAGAATTTGAGATTAATAGGAGCTTTGTCCAAGTGAAGTACAGCTACTCTAATAGATTAAGAGCAGGCTCTGACTGCTACCTCTGTTTATGTTGCCTTTAAGTTGATCTATGTTCAGAAGTTCAAAGAAAATTTTGCAGATATTAGCAGGTAGGAGAGAGAGAGAAAGTATTTCATTTCAGGATCTGATTGGTTTTTAGGCTATTTTTTGTGCTCTCACTGTACACAACGCAATTCTCTTCCTGCTTCCCTTCATGCTAAAGCATGACATCTATTAACTGGAGTGAAATAATGCAGGCATTTAAATGCAAGTGATTAATTTGGCCCTGGTCAAACCTTGTGAAATGCAGAGCACTAAAACCAATAGGAAGAAAGAATGGTTGGCACTTTCAGGCCTAGTCCCTGCATCTTTTCCTAAGCAATTCCTTCCTGCTTGACATGTTAACTCAGTGATGTATTTCACTTTTAATTGAGGGAAATCGTTTATTATGCAGAAAAAAATATAAAATTGCATGTGTTGGTAGATAGGTAATGGCAACTGTGACTTTTTTTTTTTGTAAGTGCTATCATACGACCTATCTTGGCCCAAGGCTGGTAGATTGAAAATTTACTGGCATCTTTCCTTTCAGCAAAATTAACTCAGAATTTGGAACTAACCTTGATATTAGGTGTTTCCAAGTAATTGATAAATAAGTATCAAAATCCCCTTTCTTGGCAATCAAGGAATGTAGAGGCAATTATTGTCTTTTTAAAGACATAACAATAATGGACTGTTTGCTCATAATTACAGTGTCAAGGTCATCAGAATCTGAAAGGAAATCATATACTGCCTCTGCTCTGCTGTCTCCACTGCTACAACTATTACTTCAAGTTTATAATGTTCTATATATTTCTTTCAGAAACATCTACATCTCTTTGAAAAAGGATCTTTAAGCCTGATAAGACCTTGAACTGCTTGCAAATCTAATGCAGTATTGGATTATCTCTTTTGTCTCCTTTTTGCTGATTGGAAGGAATTATTTGTCCCTGAATGCCAAGGACAGTTCTGCAAAATTGGCTGAACAAATGAATGAATAACCCCAACCTGTGTATTTATCCTCAGTATAAGAAAAGAATACAGAGAAAAATAGCTCTCAGTGTGTGTACACAGACAGTGAGAGAGGAAAAAAGTGTTTAGGGTTTGGTTTTTTTTTTCGGCTTGGAAGTTCTTTGACATTTTTGAATAACTAATACTGAAAGAGAAAAAGGAAAAATGTTGCCTTGAAAATAAAATAAAAGCCATTTAAATGCCAAATCCTAGTCACAAACTCTTGGTGCTCAGGAGGCTTGATGGCTGACCTTCAGAGAAGCCATGATGCAGTAAATAGATGTGAGGAGAGAAGGAACTGGAGCAGGTTGGAGGAGGCATGCTCAACACTGTGGTCACGTCTCTGTGATTCGTTGTGATTGCCAGCCCCAGAGGGCAGTGGAAGCCACACAATACTATAGTGTCGGTAATCTAGCAGCACCAGCTGCTCCAGAATGGGAGATGTGCTGTCCATGAGTATGATTAATTTGGCCCAACATGCATGCATGCCTTGAGAGGCTGTGTACCAGGAAGCCACAAAACTTGCACGCAAAACTCTTAAGAGATTAAAATTAGCTTGGGATAATTTTAGGCTATTGTATTTGTACTTTGTTAGTTGAAATCTGCTTGGACCTCCTTTCTGCTGAACTGTGAATCTTTCAGATAATCAAACTGTAACAGTAAATTAAACAGGGCCTCTGTCTCAGCCACGGCATTAGCACACAGTTGTCTGTACTGTTCACTGGTTTGCACAGTCTCTGCAGATTTGGTGCAGGCCAGCAGCACCTACCTGCATGTCTGGGCATGGCTTGGGTGACAGCACAGGCCACAAACTGTTCCCAACAAGCAGTTTGGATGGTGCCACTCTGTCTGAGATGTGAGAATAGTTAGCTGTGTGGACTTGTGCTCTGCCATACCATCTGACCTCAAACCAGAAAATTATTTCTAGTTCATTCTGTTTACTAGTACAGTTGCAGGCTTAAGGGTCTTGTCTGTCCTGAAAAATCTGACTTTCCTATTTGGCAGCTTGCTTGTGTTATCCTGACTCACTTTCTTTACCACTTCAAACCACAGTGAAATCCTGTTTATCGGTTACTGGTTCATACAATATTTTTTAGAAACTCAAACCTGAGCATTTTAGCTCTCTTTGTGCAAAATTCTGCTACATGTTGAGCCCAGTCATTCTGTACCACAGGTAGAGTGGTGCTCGCTGTTCCACTGGTGTGGTGGGGGAGGAGAGCACAAAGAGCACCACAACCTATTTGGGGCATAATTTCAAGTCTTAAAATCCTAGATACCAAGGGCTGAAACTTGTATTCAGTGCCCAGGAGCAAAACAAGCAAAAAGAGTTTCAATCCTGAACTCAGAGGAAAAAATAGGCTGCAAGTCTAAGGACTAAAGCATGGAGAATATCTTCCCTGTGCATCAAGAAGTTCCACGTTTGAATCAGAATCTTCTGCAGGGCAGGACGCAGGGCTGAGCTTTACAGATATGGTTTTAGAATGTCAATAAGAAGAGGGAATCCCAGAACCAGAGAAGTAAAACAAAATAAGTAATATTTCTGGAATCATTCAGTATGGTCATGTAGGAAATCTGGTTTTTAAATAAGAAGTATAGCTGCCCCATATTGTGTAAGAGCCATTATATGCTTTCATAAATCTGTCACAAATTGATTCTACTTAATTTAATTTTTCAATTAAATTATTTATGCTTCTATTTAGCATTGCAAGAAGGAAGTGAAAAATAGATTATGTTTAAAAATTCGATTTAAAAAAGCAGTTAAGTGCTTAGTTCTGAAGATTCATGCTTTTATTTTGGAGGAATGGGATTTTGGTTGTTTTAATTTAATTGTCAAATTCCAGAACTATCCTAAAAATATATAAAGTTGTCTTTATTTCTTGACTTTAGTGCATGGAAAAAATTAACTTCCATTCTGTATATTGATTCTTTGGTCTGAAAACAGCAGATTAATATTTCATATTATTTAGTTTATATATACTGTAATTAAGACTGATACACTGTAATCAGTCTGCTTCAAATAATTTTCTAAAGTGTCTCATAAATTAGATTGAATCCTGTTTACTTTTCTTTCCTAATACTGATATGAAAAAATAATTACATTTACAAAACAATATATCTGAATCCACCAGTCATGACACATTTAATAAAAGACAGAAAATCTATGGACAGGAACATTATTTTCTTTATAATCTATTATGTTCTTGTTTCCTCCCAGAGATGTGCACAAAGTAAGTGCAATGCCCACAGGTTAGATGTAGATCCAGCAGATCCAAAGTAGATCCAGCTTGTGATCCAAACTGAATTATCCTCAACTTAGCTTTGTTTGAAAAGCTAGTTTTTCCTCTCTATCACTGCATGCTGTTGGATGCTAACATAATGCTGTACCTATTAGATTGAGGATGAGGTTCTAACAGACCTTTTAATGCTATGTAGCAATACGTATACAGAAGTCGTTATAGTTCCTAAATATAGATGCTATAAGGGTATTGCAAACACTAGAGCGGAAAAGGACAAACCCTGTACTGATGATGCTAATCAATGTCAAATTTCAACTGTTAGGCAAGAGCTGAGGCTCCCACAAGTTGTGTAGTCATCTGCCTTTGCAAACGAGCAAAAAGTCATGCGGGGGGTAACTACAGCATCAGCAAAGCCCTAAGGCGTAAATATTCCAAAGGCATATAGTGCTTTAACCATTGAAGTCACTGATAATCAGATAGGTATGGCTGATTATAGGTAATCATTTAGCAAAGGCTGCTTGCGACTTTTGAAACATTTAGCTCAAAATAGTGTAATCAGACATGACACTGGCTGAAAACTGCAGAGAGCTCACTGCATATATTTTACAAATACAGCAATTAAATGCTTGTGAATTTTACAGTATGTCAAATATATGCACCCTACACTGGAAACATGCCTCCTTCCATTTTTCCTTTGTAAGAAATTTCTGTCACAAAACATTTTATTCAGCACTTAAACTATTGTACAAAGTTATTTTTCACCATAAGACAATCTGTTGAACTCAAATATATTTCTGTCACCTTTAATCTTTGTAGAACATTGTGCAGACCATTTACATTTTCCATTTTGTTATTAAAACCACCATTCAAAATAGTAGGTATTTATTTGTTATGAAGAATTCTGTTCATCTAACAGACACCTATACACTCCACAAAGCAGATTTTCCCGTGTGTTTTCATAGGGTATGTAGAATTGTAGAATGTAGATCGTAGAATGGGACGGCTGACATGATGCCAAAGCAGCACTTTACCGCCTGTACTATCTCTTCTCCAGAGTTCCTTTCACACCCAATATACCTTCATTCTGTTGGTCCCCCTGTAAGTTTTAAGAATCCCTTGCCCTAATGTGGCCAGTTTGCAAATGGCAGTAACTAGTTTTGTCTCTGTTGTCAGGTGCTAAGTATATGTAGTGTTTTATCCTTGTTCCTGATGAAAAGATGATAAATTATTACGTCTATGGTGTATGAGCTATGTTTGTCACAGTTTTTTCCTACGCTACTTTAATCACAGCTTAAATTCAGTTAACTCAACAGAGTGCTTCTGGTGAACACTGAATACTGTAGGGAGACAGGCTTGATGTTTTTCATCAGGCTGCAGTAAGATTACGTTTTTATCCTGAATTAGTATGTGTAACTGTTTCTTTAAAAACAAGGATTATGCTATTTGCATATTTGAAGAACACATGAAGGATCACTTAAATAGACATGCATACAGCACTGTAATTAACTAAGCAAACCACACTTTGTATTTCTGACGTGTGATACTCATTTGAAAAATAGCTTCTCGACACTGTCTTAGACTGATAGTTCAGAAAAAATTGTCAGAGGTTGAAACCTGAAAAAGTAAAAATACATCATTACACTTAAACTACAGTCTTATATTTTGTTATGTTGCTTTTCATTTGTTTAAAATAATCAATAATATGCAAGTATGCAAAGCTTTCTAGTGGAACGTACAGCATAATTCTAGAAAAGAGAGTCTTGTTATGGAGACAACCTGACTTTTCAGTAGGTATGAAAGGTATGCTTATACCACTGGGCACATCTGAATCATCATTCTTAAAATGCTAGGATACTTGGTGGTTCCACCACTTTAACTCCATCTATATATTAATACCCATCTAGAGATTCACAACTTCTTTACCAGTGAGTTTCCCCGGAGATGCTGACAAATATTATCTAAGAAGAAAGAGAGTGATTTATCATATCATCCTAGATTTTCAGATTTCTGGAAGTCAAGTAGGAAGTCAAGTCTACAGTAAGTCTACCTCATGCTAAAAGGAATACAGGTGCATGCACAGAGCAGTAAATTGCACTGTGAGTTCAGCATATCTTAAAGGTATCAGACTTGCTAAGCAGTATGTCCACCTCTGCTTTTCTCCTGAGATTTCCAAGACAGCTACCTGCATGCCTGAAGTGCAATGCATCATTCATTACAGGGAGCCAGGGGTATAGGTGCCCCTCATTTGTACACCACTTATGCAATGGCTTGAATGAGTTAAACTTCACTATAAAACTGTCAAAACCTCAAAAGTCAAAAATATTGAGAGGGCTAATCAAACTATGCAAGTAAAATATGCATAGCAAATTAAAAAGAAAAGGCATTAATTGTTTGGGTTTTTTTTCCATTTTAAAGTTCAAAATGTAAGGCACGGCTTTGTCAAGAAAATCCCTTGTTTACCTTTGGCTTTATCATTTGTGAGAGTACTAACCATGCTCATCTCATCTCACATGGCTGAGAATACCAGCTGAGTACATATCAAAACCTCCCTGCAAGCACCGAGTTCCAGAGAAGTTCACATTCAGCTTTGACCCAAACCCTGGAGATAAAGCTCACCTCCATAGAGGATTATTTTGGTCTGGGTTTACCAAGTAACTACTCACATCATGTAAAATATTTGCGGTAGATGCCTAGGCAAAAAGACAACAGACTCCAGATTTCTGGAAGTCCAAATATCATTACTAGTGTGGTATCGGTTAGTGAGTTAAACTAGGATTATCTTGAAAGGCTTAACAGAAATACTGAACACGAGCAAATGTTCAGGACAGAAACAGCAAGATCTGTCCTGTAGCATGTAAGGTATTGTAAGCTCTTGGAAACGTGCTGGAGTGTCTGACAAATGGAATTTCAGATTTCCAGCTATTTAGAATTAAATTATTTAAACAAAAAGTGATCTTCATATCCTTGCCTTCCATTCCAGAATAATGGTGTGCCACTGAATATTCAACGTATTTGAATCAGAAAATTGGATGATTTGGTTTATGAAATAAAATTAATGGTCAGCTGGCATATAATTAATCAATTATTTTATTTTCGTCTGCTTGAATTTGGAAATGCAAACTCCTGAAAACAGGCTTTAGGCAATCGTTTTTAAAAGACAAGCATCAGATTTTAAACTCAGGATTTTTCCCTAATACTTTTATCACTGTGTGCTTTTTGAACTTTGTCTCATTTTCATAACTTGCACCATTTTCCTCATGGAAGCAATAACTAGAAAATAATGCATACCTGTTCATATGAATATTCATGTGAATATTTAAACAAATTTCTGTCCATGTTCTTTTCTCCCAGTTTTTGCCTTCTGCAAATATTCCGGTGAATAAGGTCAACATTAGGAATGTTGATGAAAAGAATTGTTTTCAAGAGAATTAATACTATTTTTTTGCATTTTGTATTGTACTGTAAATTTACAGTAGCAATTGTAACAATTTGGTCAAAGAGCAGTGGCAAGTTATATGCCACAGATACAAGAACAGCAACGCGGACTTCATGTTTCTGAGTCCAACTAGACAAATAATTCTTGTGATTATTTGTTGACTGTTTTCTGTTGATAGCAACTAAAATGAAATGAGGCAAGACCAGCTACACAAAAGGAGGCTTTATGTGTAAAGTTGAATTCCCAGGGCAAATGCTTAGTTATTGGTAGCCATTCTGAGCACACCACTATGCATGGCCTTGGGTTCTCCTTCAGGTTAAAACTGCATAAAGTTGGGTTTGGGGTTTGGTGTGTTGTTGGTGGGTTTTTTTGGTTTTCTGTTTTTTTTTTTTTTCCCAGACAAGGCCACTAAGGCTTGGCAATGGGACCTGGCATTGCTAAGGAATAGGGTTTTCCTGACTTGCCCAGCAGGAGAGGTCTGTGTTAGCACTGACCTCATGGTATTCATTCTCAATGCCACAAAAAGAAACACGTTATGTAGCTCAGTTATGATATATTCAGTACCACTTTATCTCTCTTGCCTCCTTATTTTGGATTGGGTTTAGTTCTGTTTTTTACATGGAAAATGGCTGTATGATTTTTCTGCCTTTCACCATATCTAAAACTATTGGCTCCCACTGTACGCTTCACTACTAGAATAAGTAGTATAGATAGAGCAAGCAGTATAGTGTGGCTGCATCATAGGTTCTGCAGGATTGCTGGCAGCTGGCCCAAATTAGAGAAACCCCACACCGTACCCTGACTTGCACTGCAGAGACCAATACGCAGCTCCCCTTGTCTAGAATGGAGGAAGTCCAAAAAGCCGACAGTCACCTTTCCCCTGCTCTTAATCATAAACAGTGAAGATCTGGACCATATTCCTTTACAGAACCTTTTCCACTAGTGCCATGCCAGGTTTGTATTCAAAGGGCGTTTCACTTCAGATTAAGTGGTATAGACTTTAATATTTTCCTTCAAAAGAGTTTGCAGAGTATAAACATTAATGCATTCATTAATAGAAATCATAATACAATGCAAATACAATTAGTTTAAAGCCAATTTATGTTTAATGACATAGCAGTTATCAAAGCTCAATTATTCTAATTAGAATTTTATTCAGTAAGGCTCACTTTATTCAAGTGTTTGCTCAGCACTTTACAGGATGAGTCCCAAAGAGTAACAGTGATTTAGGTTGGGGTTTTTTTTAAATGAGTTTCTTATTCACACAGCCTCAGAAATGGGATGTTATTTATTTGCCTTTTAACAAAGTATATCAATAATTTGTGCACAATAGTAGCAAAACACCTCTGTTATAGCAGTCTGGTAAATTAACTGACTCATGGTTATCTCATATATTTTGTAATATGCTGCTTCCATCCCTCTTCAGTCAGTGAGATGTTTCTTGCTACAAACAGGTTTGTAGCTTTTTCCCATATTTGAAGCCACTGACTTGTAGTATTAAAGTACATAAAACTTACAAAGTAATTTATTCTGTGTTAGATTTTTTTTTTTTTTCACTGAATGCAAGTGAAACAGTAACAACTCCATTTATTGTAATAAAATCCCGTGATCAGCCTTACTTTGGTCCTTGGTAAAGTTATGGATATTAAGGGGATTAGCTCCATTTCTAAACACATGAAAGACAAGAAGGTGATTGAGAGCAGCCAGCGGGGATTTAGAAAGGGCAAATCATGCCTGATCAACCTCATTGCTCTCTCTTGGATGACGTTACCAGCCCTATAGAGAAGGGGAGGACAGTGGATGTTGTATACCTTAATTTTTATGAAGGCCTTTGTCCCAGTCTGCCATAATCTCCTTATCACCAAATTAATGAAATACAGATAAATAGGGATAAATGGGATAAATAGTCAGGGTGAGTGGAAAACTGGCTGGGGTGCTAGGATCAAAGTATTGTAACCAGTGGTGCTAAGTCCAGCTGGCAGCCAGTAGTCAGTGGGGTCCCTCAGGGATTAGCAGTGGGACCAATGTTATTTAATGTCTTCAATAATGACCTGGAGAATGGGGAGAAGTATGGTCTCAGCAGGTATGGGGGGAGCCAAATTCAGGGGAGCAGTGAATACACTGGAGGGCAGGACTGCTCTTCAGAGGGACCTGGACAGGCTGGAGAAATGGATTGAGCAAAACTTCATGAAATTCAACAAGAGAAAGTATGAGGTCTTGTATCTGTGAAGGAATCTCATGCAACAGTGCAAGCTGCAAGGATGCCGCTCTGCAGAAAAGTAATTAAATATTGCAACAGGTTTCCCAGCAAGGTTACAGAATCTCTGTCCTCCAACGTGTTCAAGACTCAGTTGGACATGGCCCTGAGCAACTTGATCTATTTAGACCTGTTTTGAGGATGTGGTTGAACTAGGTATCCTCTGAAGGTCCCTTCCACCCTAAATTTTGATTCTATGACTATATATTGCTTATTATATAGCGCACCTTGTATGCATGAAGACTTTGAGGAATGTAGCTTTTTAAAAATGTATGTTAATTTAGGTAATTATTATGTGCAGATCTATAAGATGGCTACTGCCATGTCATTTTATTTAACTTTTTTCTGTGAGTTAGAAAACTCTTCCCACTCTGGAAAAGGGCTGTTTCATTGACTTCAGCTCCAAGGTAGTGACACAAAGATATTCTATAACTTCTCTAATTTCTCACTAAAACGCTGATCAGTGTGTTTGTGCAACTTCTAGGAGATAAAAAGACAGCATAACTTTAACTGTATGAGAAATATGTGAAAGAGATATGAAAAGGCTCTAAAAGCCACAGTCCTTAAAAATGGGCTCATCATTTTAAAGGATGTGAGCTATAGCAATGTAGAGATCTTCCTTTAAAATAAGTAACGAAATCTTGGAATAACTCCTTCACGACAAGGGTTGATACTATGACCCTCCATATGTTGTTATGCACCACAATATAGAAATAAAGGTCGTCTTGAAACAAGTGACCTGTAGCAAACTGTCCACTACTTTTCTTTCCTCTCTGGTAATATTGGATCCCCATTTGCAGTGGTTTTTAAAACTCACTTATGAATAGTCTAAATTGATACTGAGCAACCTTTCTAATTCAACCAACATGTACTTTCCTTCCATGTGATATATAAACATGATCTGTCTATATAGGTGCATATTAAGTCCTGCCTGGGAAGGCTGGGGTTTTTTCCTCACAAAAGAATAATGGATTTAAAGTTAATGACAACTGGCAGCCAAAAGCCCTATGGGATAATTCTGGCAGCCAGGGATTACCAAGTCACGGGGATGTTCTAGCCACATACCTGCTTTCTCAGAAATGCCATCTCCAGCTGCAGGAGCGCAGCGGCACATAACAATGGGAGAGGACCTGAAACTCTGCCTGCAGAATCCACATATTCCAGGAAAAATAATAAAAACGTTCAAATTTGTGTACCATGAAAACAGGAGCTGACTAATAGGATTACAAGCTCAGCATTACTAGAAAGAATAAGTCAGTTATAAAAATTTTAGGAACTGAAGTCAAGCCTTCTAACTTTTTCCTACAAGCTATTAAATCATTTATTTATTTTACATAGCACCTGTACAAAGTTGTTAAATAACAATCAGTGGTCTCAGTCTGCTCAGCTAGCTAATGGGCCTGGATGAATATTTTACTGGTATTAAAGGCATTTTCTGTAAAAAGGAGAGGTTGTGGAAAAGGGAGAATTAGTAAGCTGTCTTAAAATGGATTGGTTTTGTAACAAGAACCTTAGGAACACCTCAGAAGATAGTATTGTATTTACAGGACAAGCACATAGTGTTAAGACACCTTCCAGCTTGTCAGAGTGAGCACAGAAGTGTAGTGGCAGTGCCTAGCTGACTACAATGCCTGTTTTTCTTCCACGGAGTCTGTAGTACTTAGCATGGTGAGGCTGTCTCAGCATACCCTGTAAAGCATGCTTTCTGCAGTCCTACACTGGGACAATTTTCTCATGGGCAAGTCTGAGTCTTTAAGAGATTTTCTGTGTCAGGCTGGTTCCTTTTGTTCTATCTGTAAAGGCTGGAGCAAAAGAATCTTGTGCTCTGGCCAAAGCAAAAAATAGCATTTACAATCAGGGTTGAAAAATGCGGGAGACAATTTTACACAGCACCACTAAAAGATAACAGAGAGCCTATTAGCAGCAAGAAGAGAGGTGGTTTCTTTTTAAATGCATATGTAGTTTCAAAGTGCCCTTCCTTTGCTTCACTCCACAGTTTGAAAAATCTTTTCTAAAATGGCATGTTTTGATCATGGATTGGTAACTTCCCTGAAATCTAGTTAAGTTCATCTTTTGAAGTCTAAGTAGGATTATTGTTATATAAATTTATATATAAATATATATATGTGTGTGTACATACATAATTATGGTACAATATTTAGTGATTTAATATATTTTATACAGGTAACAAACAGTATCAAGTAACTACATATACATAGAAAAATAGTGTAATATTGAATAACTTTTCTTTTTGAGACAAGCAGGTTTAATTCTTTCATACCAATAAATAATATGTGAGGGATAATGATACCTAACTACATTCCAAGGTCATTGAATGTATTCTTATTTCCACTCTTATTGTCACTGCTGGTGGCAAAAGATCTTCATTGCAGGCAGCTTTTCTGACAGCAAATGCAGCAGGTTTGTAATTTTGTTTTTGTCAAGTGGCTGCATCTTGTAGCCTGACTATGTGCGCAGAACAAAGGAGGCTTTCAGCTCTCCGGGTCTTGAATTAGTCTGAATCCTGGCATAAGTTATGAATGGCTGCTTGGGCTTCCTCTAATCCATCAGATGATTGCATTTAATGTTCTGATATTAATCTGCTCAATTAATTAAAATCAATATCTTTATGAAATATGCTGTTACAAAAGCCTTATGGAAAGAAGATCCTCTCTCATCAGTATGTTCCATGGCGATAATGGCAATGCTATGAACGATGACATAAACATAGTTCAAAAGTTACCAACATGTATAAAAATGCTGTTAGAAAGGCTTGTCTGACAGGAAGAAAAAGAGGGGAAAGAAACCTATTGTTTTTATTTAGAAAACATCATTGTGTAAAACGTTATAATGTAAAGGCTGAATATCTGCTTTCCACAGTGCAGTCATTGAGATGCTGAGTTCCTTCCAGGGTTGCCTGATTGCCTGCATAGACTGAAAGAAAAGACAAAAATAATCAAAAAGACCATGTTTGCATCTTCCAAGATAAATGGAAGCAAGGCAAACAGTTCTTTTTATCCATGGGCTCCACAGCAAGGGGACTATTTACTTATTTTCAGTGTGTTCTGTGAAAGCTTCTGATGGGCAAAGAGTTGTTGCGCTAGAGCATATAGCCGTCATAGTCGTTTCTCAGGCTCACGTTACCATTACTGGTACTCTCTTGGCCATAAATGAAAAGTCATTGGCCATGAAAGAAAAATCACTTTGTTTCCCATTCATTCTTTTATGCCTTTTGGATTGAAACCTCATTTCTATTATTTTGATGATTGTTAATGGTTTTCAGTTAGAAAAACAATGTCATTTGGGGGTTTTATAGCACTACCCTTCCTATACCTGCATCACAGAGCTCCTAGGTGACTCAAGAAAACCACAGCATAGTAGACAATTTATGCATATACTCGGAATTATTTATATTGAAAGATTTCTAAGCTAATATCAGAAAATTGAGCGGGATGGGGAATCAACACAAGCCTCACATTTCTCTTGTTTGTCCCTCACGCTGTTGAGGAAAGAAACTATTTTATTCAAGGCACAGAATTAAAACAGTTATTTAAAATCCCTGTGAAGGCAAGCAAACGTTGTTTCATTTGGCTATGACCGTCAGTCAAGTACTCGTTGTAAAATAGTGGTTCATATTACTAAAACAATGAAGAGATTAAATTTTTATTATGTGTATTAGGCTGACAAAACAGAAAAGATGGACATAAAATGAACTGATTAAATTAAAACCTTTGATTAGCTCTTCTAGGAAGAATTACTTGCCTAGTCTATTATGTCTGTATACGTACGTGAAGAACACGGGATTAATGTACAATTACTTTATCACTATGCAACTTCTGTTGGTATATTGAAATATGTGAATGGATTTGCTTTGTTTAATTCTGAGCTATTGGAAAATCAGCAAGAAAGGAAATCAGAGGTCCTTAAAGGAATTAAGAGTCCTTAAGAAAATAGCCATTAATTTAGGGGTGCCCACTTCCTGGCTCAAATCTGATTAGCGGGCTTATTTATCTCATATTTCAAACTCAGAAGGACACTAAATTGTTGAAAACAAACCTTGTGTCTACAGAAGAAATATGAGCTGCCTGCAGCTAAAAGTGGAGGGATGCCAACAAAAGAGCTTGTTAATACCCCCAAGCTGTAGCCGGCTGCCCTGGTGTTCTTCCAGCCCCATTTTGTGAAGCCACACTGAGGACTACGTGAGAGGAACCAATCTAGCTTTAACTACATACACAGGTCTTTTTTTTTTTTTTTCTAATTTATTTTAAAGTCGTAGCAGCCCTTCAGTCTGACTCAGAAGACAGCCGTGAAGCAGCGATGCTATTGTAATTGGTGGGAAGGAGGAGGGTGATACTCCTCAGTAAAGAGGTAGGAAAAGGAAAATGCCTAGGAGTTGAAATGAGCACGCTCTGAGTGGCGTTATTGCTGAAAATGTTGTCTGGCAGCACCACAGCCATGAAGAACAGAAGGATAAAACTTGCCTGAACCACAGGCTTCCTGGGATATACCTGAGGCATGTGGGTCACCAAGGTCCTAAGAAAAATGAGCCAGGCACACAAACCATGCATAATTTTAATATTTTTGCCAGGTCTCTCTGTTTGTTTTTGGTGTGTGTGCGTGTGTGTGTGTTAAGGGATGGTGCATTGTTTCAAAGGAGCTACTGTGGTTTATCATAATCATAGGGTTGTAGAGGACAGTATGGTGTATGGCAAGTACGGCAGTCATGAGGCAGCTGGAGCTGGGTGAGAAAACCTTGAGTTTTGCCTGTCCAAAAAGCAATAGGACTGCAGGATGCACAAGAGGACGGTTTTGAGGGACTCACCAGAGACCCATCGCACCACTAACTGCATTCTCATGGCAGGATGATGGGAACAGGGTGATTGCAAAGCCTTGTGATCTAGAGTAAAAAATGGAATGACCCAGCAGCAGAAGCAGGGCCTGGCAGCTGGAGGGAGTACCCACACAGAAGCAGGGTGGTACCAGGGCTGCTAGTCACCCCTGAACCATCACAACATGACACTCTATTCTTCTTATGTAAGAAAATAATTTGCACAGCTAATGATTCTGTCTATCAAGCCTTTAATAAAAGAGCAATAACAAAACCTGTGGGTGTACTATAAATGGAAGGCATACTACCCCCTCATAGTCCTCAACAAAATCCACACAAAAAGCAAAGTTCTGCTTAGCTTTGCGGGAGGAGCTGGAGGAGAAGCACTAGTTTCACAATTTGAGCGGGATGGTGTTCTTAAACCCAATGTAAACATATTCTTTTTACTCCAGAGGTCTTGTTTTCTGCTTCCAGCTCAACTTCTCTCCTAATTTGACCTGCTTCATACTGAATAGCTTTTTGGTACGGGCATCACTGGCACCTACTGAATGGGGTACCTGCATACTCCCGTGTGAACCAGCAGCAGTTCCCCTACGAACTGTTGGCCAAACTAAGTGCTTATTTGTTGGAAAGGACTGGACAGAAATGTAAGAGCTTTAGGTGGAGACATTCTGCTTGTGGATTATGTGGGCACATATAATATGGAATTAAACATTCTGAAATATTTTCAGTTACATTGCTTCATAAAGTTAACTTACAACAATGTTCTACTGAAATGTTAGTAATCCATGGAGCATTTTTTTTTCTTAAGCTGTGAAGTATCACTTACTGTGAAATAGAGGACCTGTTAGCTAATCTTAGAGTTCTATGTCTGAGGTTCTGTTGATTTTGTAGATACAGACTTGTTATAGACTTTGTGAAAAGCCTCTTAATCATTTGAGAAATGTTTGTGCCTCTTCACTTTTATAATTTTTCTAATATTTCATATTGAAAACACCGCCATGGCCACTATAGATAGATAGATAGAAACAATGAATTGATAGTAATGTCACTGATGTAGTAAACTATAGCCATAAATTTGTTCAGAAGTAGAATCATAGAATCATTAAGGTTGGAAAAGACCCTTGAGATCATCGAGTCCAACTGTTAAGTACATGGTATATGACCTTAAACTGCTTATTTGATGTTCCCATTTATGTAAGTATCTTGCTATATAAAGTTAGTATAAAGAAATTATTGTTTTGGAAATATTTTTAAATCCACTGATCATTCATGAAATCCAATTATTCACTTACTTTAACTCAAACAATTCACTATACAATATATTATATTTTAAGTATATGTTGGAATAATAGGTTGTTGTATTTATTTGTGTGTACAAAGTCAAGATTGGTACAGTGCAAATGTTAACATTGTGAGACTCGACACGCACACTTTCTAATTGTGTCTGAAACAGCCAGCATAGCTGTTGCCGTGTATGTTGCTGACTTGTTTAGTTCCCTAAAGAAGTTGTGTTTAAAGGTGTCAGAATTGTGGCCAGTAGGCTCTAGTATCTCCCCAAAACTAGGACAGAAATTTCTAATACATTAAGAAATAGAAAATAATTAATACCGTTTACCTCAATTTCACCTTCAAACCAAAGAGCTAAAAGGATCATGTACCATATGTTACCTTGAACAGGACTTATGCTTTACATTTCCGAACAGTACATGATGTACAATGAAACTGCTGTTCAGACACTTAACAGGCATAGGATTAAACACAGTTCATGTTAGGAAGCAAAGTAGTAACAATTAGCACATTTCCTAGACGGGAGCAACCCAGACAAGGAGGTCATTCCTCAAGGGAATGGGGAGAAGGAAAGGAAGATTGTGGCTACGTGATACAAAGGTAATGAAAATTACTTTGCACTATGTAACTGGTGTGTAATTTTGGATAGTTGCCCAAAGCTGGCATTGGCTGTAGTCCATTTTTTTTAAAGCTTGAAGGAGCATTGTGGGATTGCAAAGTTATTTGATATGGAATTCAGACAGCACGAAAGAGAAGTGAGTGCCAGAGAAATTGTAAATAAAAAATAAATTACACCTATCAATATAATCTCAGAAATTCCACATACAGCTTTTTCTGTGAATTCACTGCACATTCATCCTATGCCCCGAAAAAGTCAAAAAGTCATTTCACGAGATATTTAGAAAGTATGTGGAGTGTACACAGTGTTTTTACATGATATATTACACTGACTAGAGCATATGCTTTGGAGAGAAGAAAAATACAAGAGTCAGATCAGAAAATGTATTTTTAGTTTTGTCTAATTTTGAGGACTTGGGTAATTTTGTATTTTAGATCATCATTGTAGCTGTGTGGAATGGAAGATGGAAGGATTAACATTGTCCTTCAAGGAGGCTCTTTGATTATTTTTGCATAGAAAGGACTACTGCTTGTGCTACTCATTTTCCCAGAGTGTTAGCAAAAAATGGAAAACAGAAAATTGAAACAGTCATCTTCTATGTCTTTTTCTTACTATGAGAGCAGGCTCTTAGGAAACTGTAAAATAGTCATATAGTTCAATTCCAGAAACACCTGACAATGCCAGGGCCCAGTAACTAAAGTACTTCAAAACCAGTTTCAACTTAAAAATAAAATCTATTACTTAAATGTTCAGTGCACCTCCAAAGCAGTCCACCAAGTGTCTAAACCAAACAACAAAAATTTTGTTCATTAGTGATGTGAAGGGAAATTTCTGATACTTGCGTAAGACTTAGTTTATGTGGTAACATTTCGTCATGTTAGATAATAACCTTTTCCACAAGTGACATTCAGCAGTATGATACCAAAACCCTTACAAAATTTTATTTCATTAACAGAGAATAGTTTATTTGGCAGAGGTGACAGGTGCTTATAGTAACTTGCATCTTATTAGTCCCTAAGCTGTGTAAAAGCAAACTTAATGACTTGCAAAAAAAAAGAAAAGAAAAAAGTCAGAAGTAGTCCTATTTATTCAGTCCTTTCTAACAATTTAATTTGTTTCTGTAAAAGTCCGCTTTACTTTGTTCATCTGCCATTAATCTCTATTTATCTTGGTAAATAAATGAGTGGTATAGTCCCCCATATTTAAATGTCAGGGGCAATGTAGAGTTTAAATCATTTCCTATTCCAAAAAAGGTCACATGAATTTTAAAGTTTGACATAATTGAGAGTATCTGACTGAACTATTGAGTAAAACTTTTTTTCACACATGTATACTAATAGCTTCAAGCAACAGTGAACAATTGCCTTTACGGGTTTAGTGATTTTGTGATTGGCCTTCTGATAGAAGACTAACCTAAAGGGCTTTGGTATTTAAGACACATTTTTCAGTGACAAGGATAGTTGATATGTTACCACTAGGTATTTTCAGTATTTGGCCTGTATTTCATGGAGATTCTCATCTGAAAAATGTTAGTTTTGTCATCTGTATTTTTAAGTTAACTTGTTGTAGAGGATTGTTCAACAAAGCAGGTGTAAACAGTTTTGTTTCTCTCTAATAGTGCTAGGTCTGGTTACTAGCACTTCAAATGCTATGTATTAATGCCATCATTTACCATAACAAAAAAACTCCCCTGAAACAAAAAGACTTTCTAAACAAAGGCCACCTTTCTGTCTGTAAATATATTTAAATGTCCAGGAAAGATGTCAGACCGCAGTTCTCTGTTCGTACCAGTATCAGCAGACACTAAACAGCAATGCAACCTTCTCTCCTGTTCACAGTCTGCACTATACCCCTGCAGGTATGAAAGGATACATTTTAAGAGCTATAGCAATTACTTTGTAAAGTGAACTGTGCCCAAGAAGGCTGGTGAAAATATCTGTAAAAGCAGGAGAGGGAGCCTGTTGCAGAAGCAGACGACTGACCAGGGACAAGCCTTTAGAAATCACTGCTGCTTGCATTCCGCCCTCCTCCTCTCTGAAAACCCTCCACAATACCATGTGAGTTATGACAGTGATGTGGGCATAAAGTAAATATTATATTAGTTCCCTTTATTTAGGAAGCTGGAAATTATCTGACTCAAGACAGCTGCCTTGACTGCTTGGACTTTAATAGATTCCCTGATCAGGCGGAAAGCTGCAAAGAAAATGAGATTCAGTAACTCGCAGTGGTGCAAGGAGATGTCAGTTGCTTATAAGGGATGTGCACCGATAACGTTTTTACAGCACTGACTGTCTAGGGCTTGATCAAAAGCTGCTAATCTTAATACACCTCTTTTCTTTGACTTCAATGAGGTTTGGATTGGGCCCTTTGAGAGCAGATATAAGCTAAAACTATTGCAGTGCCAAGACTGTGTAAAGTCAGTAGAGAAATATGATCAAATTTATCATTATAATACACAGCAGTTTGTAAACTCATTAACATTTGCACAGAACATGCTGTTTTACCTGTGACCTATAAATTCTGGAAAGCTCAGGAGGACTCTGAGAAATGTTGATGGCAAAGATATTTTGGGGGAAGTATGATGAAGCCAAGTGGCATAGTTGAATTGAAGTTGCTATTGTTAAAAAAGCTTCATGGCATGCAAATGACAAGTCACTATGCATGTAAACAATTACAGAGATTGGAGAGAGTGAGGTTAAGGTTTATGAAATTATATAGGAAAGTGGGAGTCAGTTAGGCTAGCAAGATATTGCCCACAAATTAAAACACATTTCATACGGTAGGGACCATTTATAGCAACATGAGGATGGATAATACTAACGTCCCCCATTCCAACTATGCTAAATGTTGTTTCAAACCTGCAAGTATTGAGGGCAAAAAGTATAAATTCTGGCTTAGATCAGTAATATCAGCTGCACACAGGGATCGTATGTAGGCACTAGAAAGGGTATTGGAGGAGAAAAAAAGATCTAACAGGCATGAAAAGATTTACAAACTGAATAGAGAATTGTGAATCTTTAGCTGTGGCAGAACGCATTGGAGAGTCAGCAGCCATTGTCTCATGAGAAAGAAGAACATATACAGTGCTTGAAAGCTTTTTATATGAAAAGACCCTTTCCATTAAGAAATTTTTTTAAAAATTGTATGTTTTTGCCAATATGTCAAGACAAAAAAAAAAAAAAAAAGTAAAGATTGCTGCTAGCTTTTGTTGAGTCATAAATCCGTAGCACTGTATATGCAGTAGTTAGAGCTCATTGTCATTAAGGCCTGTCCATAACTAAAGGAAAAGCTGAAAAGAGTCTTTTGTATTTCCACAATTTACATCCTAATTCCGTATTTTCTTCAGTCACAATGTGCTTTACAGCAGCCTCAAAGCTATGCCAGCCATCCTGGCTCCTAGCGAGTTAAAGCACTACCTTGGGTTGCTGTTAAAAGGACAACTTCAGTGATGCCCTGTTCTTCTTCCTTGTAAAAGGGCTGCAATCCCTGGTGTTTGCTACAGTTCCTAAAAAGGATGGTGCAGCTCTAGCTATTAAAGGAACTTCTGGTCAACAGCACCAAGTTTCTGGCCCTTCTCATCCCAAGCCACGCAGTTGGGCAGGAATGGGCCTGACAAACTTTTCCATAGTTTGTATACGGTACATTACATCATAAAAACCAGTCCACGTCCCGGCCAAGATCAAGCTAAAACATTATGGATCAAAGTAAGACTGATGGTTTCCTGCTAGTTTTATATAGAGCTGTGGGAGCTACATGTAACTGTGGTTTGCTGCAGAGGTTATTTCAACATGTTTTTTGAAGTGCATTATTTGTGCAGGCAAAATCCAAAAAAAGACACCCAAATTAAAGCCAACGATAATTGTGCCATGCCAAACTAACATGTATTCAGTGTTTGTTTGTGTTATGCTATGTATATGCTACATTTTCTATAGAACTACCACTATTAAGGAATCATTTCAACTTCTTTTAAAAAAACAGTTAGAGCTGTGATCCATCCTGTATGTCATTTATTACAAGTCTATCACCAACGAATCAGACTAACTACTGAAAACCCTAAAACATGATTTTACTCTCAAGAGACAAGAGTATTAATCTGTTTATATCAGGTTGGCAAATGCTGTTAGGAGAAGATCAAATTTTAAGAATATCAGAATAGATCTCATGGAATAATTTGGCAAAATGCATGTGAGTTGATCGGTCATGCACAGATATTCAGGAAATTAACTAATGTCCTGAATCTCACTGCCATATATGCGATAGGAATTTATTTGTGTGCGTATCTTTAGCTATAGAATGAAAAATAAAACAGCTTTAAAAATGCAGCCTTCTCTCTCTTAATTCAGCCTTTGGCTTCGCTGCTGAAACTTCCAAATGTGCAGCTGGGAGAGGGGAGAAACAGGAATTTCTGATGTAGACATTTGTCCGGTAGGAACTAGATGGAACTGTCAGCTTATTACACATGGACCATTGAACACCGAGCAAACACTGCTCTCTCCCTCCTGCACATTTGCAGTGTCTCTGGATTTCATCATATAGTTACTTATCCTATTAGCTTAAGGGAAAAGCTCTAATTGCATTCACATGAAAGCAAAATCTTCAGTGTTTGCTGCTTCCATTAGTATTCTCCTTTTTCCTACTATCAGTTAGGGTTTAACAGAACTCTCAGGATCATAAGCATATTTTACACTGCTGGTTTGTATTAATATATGATGCCAAAGCAAGTAAAGAAAAAATTAAACAAACATCATTAAAAAAAAAATCTGTCACTAAAATACAACCCTCAGTACAGAAGGATAGCAGCAGTTTGGCTTCACAGCCCACATGCTGATTATAGGAGCTGCTGGCTAAAATTATAGGACTTGTATTATACAGGGTGTGTCTGTATAGATCATAGATCTAATAGAACTCATTTTTTCTTTAAAAGCTGTGAATCCACACAGTCCATGCAGATAAGAGGTGGTCAGAGATGGTGGTTGGCCACTGTGAGCATATTGCTGGTGGATCACAGTTTTGCCTATTCGCTTTTCCCTTTTTTTCTCGCACAGCGAGGGGACTTAGATACCACTGAGATTGCTTTAGCCTGGAGCATGTTGTAACAACAGTGGGAGAGAAGAGAAAGCAGAGGCACGCCACCTTACCAGATAGCCCAGTTACTCTGTCAGTCTGTCACAGAATTAGTTCCCCCAAGTAATGATTCTACCTGAAATTCAGTCAATCAATAAAGCTAACATGCTTCTGTTTAAAAGACCTTTGTTTTTCTTCCGTAAGACCAAATGTGTTCATAAATTAAACATTTGCTAATAAACACTCTTACCTCTGTTTTTAGCAAGTCTGTCTGTTTAAGAGAACAGGTTACTGACACTATTAAGAAACTGTCAAACTTGTTTCTTTCCAGAATATTTAATGCTCAAAGGATTAGAAATCTAGTGACAGATAGTTTAGGCTGCAAACTTACAAACTGGCCACTGTTATACTCGCTACGACTGTATTTAAACTCAGGATCCAGATGTGACAAGCTCCACGTTCTATTTAATCACTATGCAGTCCCTTCAGGCTTTTTTTTTTTTTATGACAGCATGTTTTTGTCAACGCCTACACTTTAATAGAAAGAGTTTTTTTGTACGCTCGGATTTTATATCTGATTTTTGAACCACCATTGCTAACTAAGCTAATTTCTTTAGTGAATTGTGTAAAAAATAATAAATTAGCCTGGGTAGTCATTTTACATTTTTTAATATTTTAATACGCTTATTTGAAGCATTATAGATATTAGAAAACCTAGGGTTCTCCCACTCTCCCCCCAAAATGAACTCCTGATTAGTAGCTATTCTTAATTTTTTAAAAGTGTTTATTTTGATAACTGTGTTAACCTGGAGTTGCAGGGAAACTGGAAAGTGTTCTCTAGTCAGCAACTGTGATCCTGGCAGACTGCCAGTATGTTTGCGACCTCTAGAAATCCTTAAGGTTTTGATCAGCATTTCCTTATCCCCAGTACTCAGTTGTTTCTGTTTTAAATCACATCTCAGTGTACCCAGGGCAGGTAATAATGTTAATGTAAGTGATACAACAGATTGTTACAAGCATCCTTGGATTATGAGATGGGAATATCTTGATTATGTAAACAATGATAGTGTTTATTGTATTATATTTCTGAAATTATAGTATTATGCTGATACAAATCATACTGTTGCATCTCAAGTGTATTTATTTAAAACATAGTGGATGGAATTCAAAGACTGTCAAAGACAATGAAAGACAGTACCTGACTTTCCCCAGTTTCGTACCAAGATCAGTATGCTATAGTAACTTTCTGTCGTGGTTTAACTCCAGCTGGCAACTAAGCACCACACAGCCACTCACTCACTCCCCCCCCGGTGGGATGGGGGGGAGAATCAGAAGGGTAAAAGTGAAAAAACTTGTGGGTGAGATAAAGACAGTTTAATAACTAAAGCAAAACAAGGAATTCATTCACTAGTTCCCATCGGCAGGCAGGTGTTCAGCCATCTCCAGGAAAGCAGGACTGCCTCATGCATAACGGTTACTTGGGAAGACAAATGCCATAACTCCGAACGTCCCCCCCTTCCTTCTTCTTCCCTCAGCTTTATATGCTGAGCATGACGTCATATGGTGTGGGATATCCCTTTGGTCAGTTGGTGTCAGCTGTCCCGGCTGTGTCCCCTCCCAGCTTCTTGTGCCCCCCCAGCCTGCTCGCTGGTGGGGTGGGGTGAGAAGCAGAAAAGGCCTTGACTCTGTGTAAGCACTGCTCAGCAGTAACTAAACCACCCCTGTATTATCAACACCGTTTCCAGCACAAATCCGAAACATAGACCGATACTAGCTACTATGAAGGAAATTAACTCTATCCTAGCCAAAACCAGCACACTTTCACATTATTTTCCATGAATTCCTAAGATCTGAAGATACAAATTTCTTGACTTTTCTGTGCCTGTAGAGTGAATTGTTACCATAATTATAAAGCATTGTAAATAATGGGTGAAAAGGTCACGCTGCCGCCGCTAAAATACATTTTTTTGCTTCAGAATGTGCAATGAGTTAGTTCAGGGAATCTTGTAATAGTAACTATGGATAATATTAGAAAATGCATCTCTCAGAAGGCACTTTTTGTTTATATATTCATATAAAGGTGTATTAATAACAAACAGGTTCTTACCCTACTAATACTTAAAGGCGAGACAATAGCAAAATGAGGATTGCTTACACAGCTGAGGAAAAAATGCATTATGTTACTCTCCATTTACCCTTTTGATCCAATGTCAATGGTGGAAGCTTACACATGCTTTGTACGTGAGTGGCCTAAATTCAGAAATTGGATAGGGAGAGAAGAGTAATGTCATATTCCATTGTAGAACATATATAGAGTTGCAGTATCTTGAAGTGATAAGAATGTTGAAGTATGTAAGAAAACACAATTATTTGTTCAAAAAACCCACGTTTGTTATTCTAAGCCAAGTAGCACAACTTCAGGCTTTTAGAAATCTATAACACTTTTTCAGCTAGAGTTGGTGTTGAAACTGAGACAAACGTATACTGTCTTTTCCTATATCACCTTTATGGATCCTTGTGCTGCAATGACACTTTAACAGTGAGTTATTTTCTTCTATGCATTTATGAGTGTTTTCATGGATTTTTTAATTAATGATGACCTTTAAGCAAATGCATTTTTTTCTATAAGAGCATGATATAAATTTACATATTGTTGATCACTTCCAGAAATGGATGTCAGGTATCAGCTATTTCGTTTCATCTCTTCTGGCAGAATTTTTCTAGAATACTTGCCTTGTCACTAACCGTGGCATATCTTCATTACAGCTGTCAGGCACAGAAAAGCAGAATTGCAAACATGAAGGCAAGAAAAGCTTTGATGGGTGAGAAAGAGATCAAGTGAGAGAGAAAGAGAGATTGAGCTGAAACAATGGTATCATCCACTAGATACTCCTTGGGGCGCGGAGAATGAGACTTCGCCTGGCCTGCTTTTGAGTCACAGCTGAGTAAATTATTACATTGTTGTTACTATTATTGTAAAATGAGTTTGGTTTTCAGGCTCATTTTTGTTTACTGTCTTTCTGATATTATTTCTGATATTATTTATCTGTGGCTTAAAAAGAAAAATATAATATGGTTATCATTGAAACATCTACCAAACAAGTTAAGTTGATACAGTGCCAAATGGTCAGTCCAGGTAAATTTACCCATGGGGTTAATGACTGTTCTGCAGACACAGCTCTCTGTTCTGAAAGTTCAGTGAGTTATGTAGGCAGCTCCAGGTGTTACACACTAACTAGTCCTGAAATTTTGAATCCTTTTTGAAAAAAGAATCTCTGGAGCATTTTAAATCGAACCCACTCTCTCTGTGTGCTTTCTGACATCTTCCTTGTGAAGTGAGGCTCTTCATTGTCATCTTCCTTTGACAGCTTCTCTCATCCCATACGTTCAATACATCCACTCTGAGCAAGTCACCTTTTCATTTGGCATTTCTTTATGTTAAGGCTGTGCTGATCCTTATTCGTGAATTCGATCTGCCAGGCTTGCTGATATTGTATACTGTAGTTTGCCAAACCTAGTTTGCTCTGACTGGTAGTGATAGCAGTGGATACAACTTCAGACAGCTGTGGCAGCAGCAATCTGCGCTATCCAGTTGTAGGTATCTACCCATAAATATGATAATGTTGTATTGCTGGACCACAGCCAGCTCTGCACTAGCTTCTGCAACACCTTTCTACAGTATGAAGCACAAAGATAATCTGATGCTCAGAGGCGCTCAGCTTGCATGCAGTCAGACTGAAAAAAAACTCAGGTTTGCTTTATACGGACATAGCTCCCGCTGTAAGGCCTCACCATTTCTTATATGGTGTCAGGAACTGTTTCAACACAAGATGAAGCATGTACCTGTTTTAGTCCTGTGTATGATGTAAAAAAGCACTCCATGTCTTAATCAGAGGAAAGCTGGTGAGAATGACACAGTTAGGAGCTGTCACTGATATCAAAACCACAAGACAGAGCAAACAGTCTGCGTAGCACTTGCAATTATCTCAGGTCAAATCTAGTGAAATCTGTGGCTGCAAGTTACTATGAGAATATTTCAAAAGGATTCTTCAGATGACAGAGTATCGATCATGACATACTGACTGCCAGGGTTCAGTCATGCCTGTGATGTTGGGACTATGACATGCATATGTTCTAGTTTTAATTTACTGGGATGATAATTAAGATAAAATTATTCCTCTTCTGTTAATTCCTTGAAAGCTGAAAAGACTTGTCAGTAACTATATGAGAAGAGTGTTCTTAAAGTTACTAGCTCACACTCACCAACTTCCAGGGTGCGCTGATCTCAAACTCTATATAGGCTACAGGTGTATGGGGAAGGTAAATCCACTTCTACATACACAGATTTCACACAGGGAAATATGCCCTTAGGACTTCTCCCTTTGCAGGGAAGCTAGTTAGCCTCAGATTGCTTAACACCAGTGACTTTCCATCCTTGAAGCTGTGCGATATCTTCTTTCCCAAGAGTGTTGCAAGCCATAAAGAAGGATTAATGCTGCTTTTGAACTGCATTAACTATTGTGTGGATTTTCCACTTGGAAGCTTCTAGCATACACTTAATATCATGTAAAGTAGAAATAAGAATAATTAGCAATTAATAAATCATCTGCCAAGTTTTCAGCTTGTATTTTCCTCTATGATCTGATCTTCTGACATATCCCAACTCCCTTCAGACTTTCCTATACAATTAATTTAGACACTACAAACCAGGCATCATCCTGATAGATAACTTCGTTGATCCACGGGGAAGGGGATGTGCCATAGTTTGTTCTATCCTTCTGTTCTTTTTTTCCTGGCATTCCTAGCCTTCGATGACTAGATCTCCCTATTTGATGATTACAGACTCTCAGAGCAGCATCTCAATACTTATTTGATTTATGGATCCAAATTTCGTGCTAACAATGCCCTGTAGCATTTTATTTCACTCAGTAAATAACTCTAGATTTATTGTTCTTAAAAGAGAACAAGGCTAATGTAATTTTTTTTTTTTTCTAGCTATCTGTTACTCCCTCTAGTAACTTTTACCCCATTTGCCCCTTCTGCTGTTACTGAGATCTCAAGGATGAGATGTTTCTACAGCTGTTAGGAAAACAAATGGCTGAATGGAGACAAAAGGCTGAAGTACAAACTCTGTAGTTGTTTGCTTGGTTTGTTCGGTCAACAACCCCATGCAACGCTACAGGCTTGGGGAGGAGTGGCTGGAGAGCTGCCTGGCTGAAAAGGACCTGGGGGTGTTGGTTGACAGCCACCTGAACATGAGCCAGCAGTGTGCTCAGGTGGCCAAGAGGGCCAATGGCATCCTGGCTTGTATCAAGAATAGTGTGGCCAGCAGGACCATGGAAGTGATAGTGCCCCTGTCCTCGGCACTGGTGAGGCCTCACCTCGAGTACTGTGTTCAGTTTTGGGCCCCTCACTACAAGAAGTACATTGAGGTGCTGGAGCGTGTCCAAAGAAGGGCAACAAAGTTGGGGAAGGGTCTAGAGCACAAGTCTTATGAGGAGAGGCTGAGGGAACTGGGGTTGTTTAGCCTGGAGAAGAAGAGGCTGAGGGGAGACCTTATTGCTCTGTACAACTACTTGAAAGGAGGTTGTAGCGAGGTGGGGGTTGGTCTCTTCTCCCAAGTAACAAGTGATAGGATGAGAGGAAACGGCCTCAAGCTGTGCCAGCGGAAGTTTAGGTTAGATATTAGGAAAAACTTCTTCACCGAAGGGGTGGTCAGGCACTGGAACAGGCTGGCCAGGGAAGTGGTTGAGTCTCCATCCCTGGAGGTATTTAAAGGACGGATAGACGTGGTGTTTAGGGACATGGTATAGTGATAGCCTTGGCAGTGTTAGGTTAACGGTTGGACTTGATGATCTTAAGGGTCTTTTCCAACCTTAACGGTTCTATGATTCTATGATTCTGTTTGCTGATCAGTCAGCATATATATACCAGAATGGATAACTCTGAAAAAGCCAGAGAATATTATTGTTTATCCAGACAAAATCAAGAAACTCAAGAGGAACCTGAGGTACTCCATATGGGTTATTGAGGTGCAGAGGGGTTGGAGTGGAGAGGCACAATCCTTCCTCTTCCTGATGAAGAGACACAAGAGGCAGTAAAGAGGAAAGGGGAACACTAGTGTTATTCCAGTGGACAATTTCAGCAGAGTAAAGCACTAAGTTACAGAGACTAGATTTTGATGGACCACTTGTCTTCCTTTCTAAAAATGTTTGCATGATTCTGACGCTTACAAAATCTGAAAATCTTTTCCTATGCATAGAACAGATAGGTGATTCACGTTTTGCAGCATAACTCTAGCTCTATTTCTCTGTATTTGTAGAAATGGTGGAAATGGTGTCACCTAGGAAATAAGGTGTAGCTTGCAAATAAATATTGCAAACCAGATTTTCACAAGTAAATGTTAATGGCTCTGAAATGCTAAATTATGACAATGCAAGATCATCATATTATAAAGTGTGTCATTTGTATGCGCTTGAAAAGAATCCTGCAGCACTGGTGTTTTTTTCTCTGTTGTGATTTTCTTACTCTGAGAGGAAATAAGCCTAATCTATTTGCATATAGTTATTTAGACCTCTCTATAAGAGGTGTAGGATCACAGTCGGAAAAAGAATTAGTGAGTGAGGTAATTCTTAGATGGGTGCATTAAATTATTAATATAATGAACAAGTCAGAGAAAGAACTACCCTAATAATATAAATTATATTTTATATACTTGTCCTCTACAATACATCTGCTAAAATGTGGACATCTTCCAAGAAGCATAAATAATTTTACTTTTAATATTCTTCAAGATTCAGAAGTTTCTGGTTTACTGCTTTTGCTACAAACATTTTTATCCAGGCTTAGCTCCTGGCCTCTCTGTCATCACAATCATACCTGTGCATGGTTAAGGAATAGTATACTGGATTCCCATGGTAAAATTTTAGTTTCCTGGCTTTGACACAAGAACTTGCAGACACAAGATAAACCCCAGACACATACTAGAGAATAAAAAGATGGCTGTTGTAAGTGAATTTTGCTTATTATAACTCTTAAAGAGATCTTTATTCTAGTTAAACGTCTATGCAAAAACCTTCTGCAAATGTCTTATCCCACAGAATGCATGCTTTTTTTTTTCTGATTTTTCTGTGGTTTCTTGAAGATCTTTGTTGGGGCTAATTATTTCCGAGAGAAACGATTCCTTTTCACGCACCTCTATTCTTAAGCGGAGGTGCTTAAGCAAGGAGGAAAAGCAAGAACCAAAGAAAAATAAAGTGTTAAAATGATGGGAAAGAAGTAATAAATTATAAATGTAAATTATTTTGCTTAAAAAAATCCTTATAGGAATTCATTTAACTAAGTAAAGCATTTAATGGCAATTTAACTACAGAGCTATGACTAGAAACTTGAAAGTGTTCTAATTGAAGTAGTGGTCAGGTTTGTTTTTGACAAAGGATAAGGAACGTTTCCTCATAGTACTGCTGGCTGTTCAGAAATTAACTTGCAACTTTAACAAGAATCTGGATTACTATAGGAGAACTGTAGTTCTCCAACCTTCCAGCTTTGGAAAAAATGAGAAATAGTTTAATCCATTATTATAAATGCAAAATATATTCTTTAAACTAGAGTTAGTCATTTGATGAGGTAGAGCAAGGCTTTTTAGGAAAAAATCGCATTCCTGATTCTTAGCCCAGCCCCCAGCAGGAAATTCTGAGAGCATGTTGCACAGCAACTCCTTTGGGCCCTCAGATGTATAAAAGAAAGAGTAAAAATATATAAATCACCATCAGCTTCCTTAGTTCAACTCCTGGATGAGAACAATGCTGAAAGGACTAATTTTCCTTTTTGGAAGCTGTTTATAAAATCTGTTGGTAGGCCTCATTCTTTTTAACACAGGGATGCTCAAGAATTCATGTATTAATTTGCTTCCAAATGATATAAGCATATTGTTTTACATAGGCCAAACTCACCTGGCCAGACTAGCAGACCAGTTAGTCTGCTCTTGGCCAAGTACCCCCTTGCAAACGTGCTGACTTGGATCCCTCCGTACTTGGAAGGGCCTCAGTGAAACAAATCTCCACTGTGCTCAGTTCTCTACTCACGTAAGGTTCCAGAGAAATTTTAGACCATTTATGTAAGTGAAAGCTGCCACCTGCAATTCTATTTTGTGCCAGGGTTCAGTGGT
The DNA here is from genome assembly GCF_965183815.1 of Platalea leucorodia. Taxonomy (NCBI): domain Eukaryota; kingdom Metazoa; phylum Chordata; class Aves; order Pelecaniformes; family Threskiornithidae; genus Platalea; species Platalea leucorodia. Next base: position 19,708,279 of record NC_138827.1, on the reverse strand, counting down.
TGAGAATTCAGTATCCGCACAAGCCCTCCAAGAGGCCTGTTCTGCATACTGGGGTGACAACAGTTGTTCAACTACAGCAGCTGTGCTGCCAAAGGGGAGGAGTGTGGAAGAAGAGCATGAAAGGTTCCCTTTCTCCTCTGTGCCAAGGGCACGGACATTTTCCTCATTTGCAGACTCCCAAACTTTCCTGAAATCAGAACAAAAATGGAAAGTACATCTAGCTGGAAACTACTTCTAGGCTCCTGGCTTCTCAAAACACTTCTCAGGAGGGTTTAATTTGGTAAATTATTTGGTAGTTTTCACTGCCCCCCTCCTGACTAGCTTTTCTTACTCTTGGCAATGAACATGCATTTTTCCTTCTCCAACATCTAATTCTCTAAGCTGTATAGTTTCTTTGCAAAGCCATAGAATAAACTTCCTGCATATCCCTTTATCTTTCTCCTTATTCAAGATTAATAATTCCCCTCAATAAGATATATATGAGGTCCTAAGTGAGTTTTAGTGCCCGTGGGTAAAATCCTTGAGCCATTAAAGATGGTGAATGCTTTACCATGACTTTTGACCAATCAGAATTTCATCTAATTGGCTTAAACTAGCCATTACTGTAAGCACTGTCAAAATCCTACTTTTGTTACAGGGCTCACAGACTGTGTCTACTCCCACCTCTGAATCGCATCCACTACCATTTTGTAATTTATGGCTGAAAGTAGTTAATCTTCAGTGCCCCATTGATAAGATGAAATGCTAGTAGACATTTGCCATACTTTTCTATGTTGTGGTATTCTTTCATATGTTGTCCAGAACGGCTGACCACAGACTTTCTAAAACAACAAAAACTTGCATCATCAAACAGTATTTGTAGTCATGGAGGACCAGCTTGTTATAGGCTGCTGAAGAGACAGCAATAGGAAGCACAAGGTTTAGTATGCATGGAGAATATGTTAAGAGAAAACAATAAAGCAGTTCAAAAGTGATAAGGAATGATCAGATTAGCCCTGGAAGAGCAACTGGAAGAGTGTAAAAGGCGAACTAACACAGTGAGAACAAACTTTTCAGGGTAAAAAACAGGTCTGTGTTTGAGACACTTAGTTCATCGTAGACACTTCCACTTCCAGCTAAACAAATTGCTAACTGCAATAGTGTCCAAATTTTGTCATGCACACTCTCTTTTGTGTATACTCGTGTATGTGTAAAAATAACTATTTATCAAATGTGCATTTCCTTTAATTGGTAAGGAGTGGATGGTAAAAGACAATTGGATTATTTTGGATTATGTTATAAATTCATTACAGATTCAGAAATATAGCTTTAGGCCTGGGTGCAGAGACGTATTTCTTAAACGTACGAGTTAAAAACAAAATTATGTTACTGAAGGGTTCTTAAAAGCTATTTAAATGTGGTAACTAAAAATTAAAGATTAAATTTATTAGTATACCTGAGAAAACATTAAAATCCACATTGTAATCATCTGGGAATGATTATCAATGTAGTTTTGTGTCATGGTTCCAGAGATTTTTTTCAACTATTTTTTCTATTATAAAAATCAACAACAAAGCTATTTCATAAATATTAAACATACTCTGTTCCCTTCTTGACTTTATCATGGTAATAAAAGTGGAGTCAGAGCCGATGTGTACATTTCAAGGAAAGTTATGATATAAAACAGAGAACATAGAACAAAGGTACTGAAAATCATTTATGATTGAAACTGTAGATTGAAATTTGTGAAAATACCTCTCACTGAATAGCATATCACAATTGCCTCATAATACTGGGATGTGTATTCATAAGCTTTTTAATGTATGCAGCCAACCTCTTCTACTTTATTTCTTAACCACCGTACTGATTCTGCTTGGCAAAGTTGGTATGACTGATTAAAAAATGAAGAGGGAAGTAATTTTACAGAATGTTAAATTTCTGATAAGAGCATTTTAACATCTAAAATATAGTATCAAAGTTCCACAGAGCCAGAGTGATAAAAAAATGTATGTTTAGCTGTGGATATATCAGTTTGCAATAGTTAATGTTTGTGCCTGAATGCATGGATGGAAACCGATGTATTAATGAATTTATGGTTGTATCATTTGTGTTACAAATCTATGATTTTTGAGACAAAATGTGAGGGTGGGAGTTAATGGATTTAGAGAGATGATTAAGCTGTAAGTCAACAGTTAAAAATGATATTGTTTTGGCATAGAAAACGGAAGTGTAATTTGTCTGTGTGATGATGTTGGCAAACCAACAGTGAAAGCAAAAGGTACTTTTTGTTTGCCTTTCAATGAGGTGACTCATGCCATATTAAAAAAAAAGGTAGCTCAATGTCTATCCTCCTCATTTTAAGGAGCTAAAATCTGGCAGAATACAACCATAAAAAGGTTGTGTTGTTTGGTTGTTTTTTGGTTTTGGTTTTTTTTTTTTTTTTTCCAAAACATGATTCCTATTAGCTTGGCATTGTTTCCTATACCAGTTTTTGACATCAAGAATCCCAGTGACATGAAAGATTGCAATAGGCATGAAGCATTGATGATTCATCTTGCTGACAGTTGTGGTTAATAGTGGGAATATTTTGCACTGGAAGTTATTCAACATTGAGAATACTATTATTCAGTGTACCTGTCCAAAGACAAAATACAATTTTAAATACTAAATTGAGTAGTGTATAATAGGAATAGCACCTCATTAATAAGATTTAATAAGTAAAACTTAGATTGCAAAGTGCCAAAACAGTAGAAGATGCTTATTCTTCTAAGCATTGCCTTTGTTTTCAGGTGAATATTTGATGACAGGACATATCAGTACCTAATAACAAACACATGTGGAACTAAACCCTTATTAAATAATTATGCTGATAGTATGGAAGTAAAAGTGGAATCGCAAGGGAAACATATAACTGTTTTCCAAAGCCAAACCACATACAGATATTGGACTTTTCATCTAGTAGATGGTAAATACATCCCTGTACTATTGGGCAACATTTCCAAGTGCTTTAATCTGCACCCCAATGACAGCAAAATAAGTCTTATCCTTTATATGTGCCTTTCAAGTCTGCTGTTGTGTGACTCAAAGCTGCCTATATAATAGTCTAGTACAGCAATGCTCTCTTCTGTTATGACAATAATTTTTGTTTTATTAAATAATCATTCAGCCTTTTAAACTACACTATAAAGTGTAAAAATATATTTTAAATAATTTTTATTACCATAATGTTAATTATTGCCACTACAGGATAATGTCAGTGATTAACTGTATTTCTCCCAAATACGTTTTACATTGATGAATATTTTTATTAAGATATGTCAAATTTATCTGAATTAAAAGCTGACTAGAAGTAAATGATAGGATGCAAGGCAGTAATCTAATCTAATTGTTTTATTGTACAATAAATGAAGAAAGATAGAGCAAAAACTTCATTGTTCAGTCCTAATGGGAATAGTTATGTGGAGCAGAGCTTATGAAGACCTACCCACTATGGTTCAAAACATATCCCACTTACTAAAATTGCAGATAGGATGCAAACATTCTCATAGAGTTTCCAATAAAATCGTATATAACAAGAAATATTTTAGAATAAAGAGACCCACTGAACATAAATAATGATGCTAAGTTCACAGTTTTACTTGATTATAGACCCAGGATGCAATCCCTTACTCCTTGTTCATGCAAAATTTTGTGTTTACTATTTGCTTTAGCTTTTTTTTTTTTTTTTCATTTGCCAGATTAAGCCAACAGGGTGATTGCAAAGGCATGGAATTAATTGTATGGTAGGAGCATTGCTAGAGTTCTGATATATTACACTTGGTGAAGACTGAGGCAATTATTAAGGAAAAGCTATTGTGTATAATATATATTAACATTTTCAAAATCATCCTGTTTTTGACAAAAAAAAAAAAAATTATGAAATGTACAACAGTCAATGACAAATGATACATTTCATTTGTTTTACTTTTTGTCTTTCCTAAATAAACTCAGAAGCTCTCATTCTCAGGTTGTAATTAACTTCCTTGAAAATACTCAAATTTTTTGTACTAATGATTGTGAGGCTAAAGACACATTCAGAACTGATTAAACAGTAGTGTCTCACAGTAACTGACTGAGTTGCAAGAGAGATGCATCTTCAGACTCTTAAGTTTATATGGGAAATTTTGTTTCCAGCATGGAAGCCTTGGAGCTCTGGAATGCACTGCTATAGCTGTAATTATATTAACAAAAATTCTATCACCAATTTGCTAATGCAAACGACAAGTTCTACTGGTAGCATAATTTCAGTTGAAGTCAGTATCTAGAAATTCATTTAAAGTGGTTTAAAAAGTGGTCTCAAGATAGCTGTGACAGAGCAGCTTGCAGCTTTTAACCTCAAACAGAAATTATATTTAAAAAATACAATATTTCTTTTGACATGGCTGGTGATGGTAATGTGGGATTTTTCTTGGATGATTAGTTTTGTAAAGTGTATAATTTAAATGTGGAATTTGTCCTTCTTGTTGCATATTACAATCAAAATGTAATAAGTAGCCCTCTCCTAGGTTTAACTTAAGTCTACCAGTTTTTAGCTCAGGAATTTAATCTAAATTACCAGATTTTTTGGAATAGTGTTAAAGTGCTTCCTGGATAGATCATAGAAACTCCAGTAAAATGAGTTTTGGCATAGTGGCAGTGAAGACTAAGGCTTTAAATGAAAACAAATTCCCAATACTTACTGACTACAGTCCCTTCCCTCTATTGTAGCACTGTAGTTTCTTGCAAACTAAGTACATCCTCCAGTTAAGCTAGCCATTTTATTCTCCCTAGTTCTTCACTGTCTCGGAGCACTCCATCAGCAGTACTTCTTCACTTCTCCTTCTGTCACTGTGCTAAAACTATCTTTTTCTTGGCTGAAAACTTATTAGTGTTTTCCATCTTTTCACTCATAAAACATGGCTGGAGCCCTGTCTATACAGCTCAGCTTTTCTGACTGTACTGTGTCCTTCTAAGTGAGGAGGTGAACAGCCAATTGAAGTTCATGAAGAACATAGTCCAATTCCTCTGGGCTAGACCCATGCATAGAGCCAGGCCTAAAAAAAAAGCATTTTACTGTAATCAAGCAACCTAGACACCAACAAGGCCAAACATACAGTTATTTGCTCAGTCCTTTGGATTTTGTAGCCCTCTGTCTGAACAAGGTTTTTGGTAGAGTTTCAAGGCCCATATCACCAGAAACATATTGTTACAGTAATACCTGCACATTCTCAATGGTTACTTCTTCAATATTATGCAATTCGTTGGCCAACAGTTACTGTGTAAATAAATTAGTTATCATGTTTTATATACTTCAGGAGCTTTGCATTTCAAAGAATAGTACTTTACTAAATTTTCTTAATATGCCTGTATGTTTATTTCCAATGAGCAACAGTGGGAATTATGCTTAGGCAATGCGATACAATGAATCATCTGATATAAACATGTTTATGTACGTTAAACAAAAATAATTAGTTTGCCAAAGACCACTGTATTCAACACAACAACAAAAAGCATATTCACCAGGGATGAAAGAGACGGCAAAAAATTCCTGCAAGTTCTAACTGTATTTTCACAGTGTAAAACTAGTCACGGTTTCTCTCACTGGAAAACAGAGGCTGAGCTTCTATTGACAGAAATGGGGTAAAGCATGGGAATACACAATACAGAACGTTTATTCTAATATGCAAGAACTTCAAAAAATACCCTCCTATTTAAATGCTTACTGTCTCAACACAGAAACAAAGAAATAACAAAAGTTAACTTATCATAAGGCAGCAGTTACAGAAATGTCTTAGCTTTGTTTTCAGCATTAGCATTTGTAGTCAGTAAGTATCCAGGACAACTGACAATCAAATGCAGCAGCAAACACGTTATTCCCTTGCATATATTTAAGAAGAGAAAAAGTCATTTTAATCACATGTGCTGCAGATTCTTGGCCAGTATTAAAATTGGCTATTTGATACAGTGCACCACCTCCTTCTTTGAGTGGTTTGTTTACAATTAATTTCTTTTTTTTTAATGTTAAATTCAAAATAAAGAAATAATCCATACACGTCAAACTAACTAAAAGCTAGCATTTTTCATCTTATGACCTCCACAATCTAGAATTGACTTCCCTTTAAAGTCACCTTTATCTTGGGAGTCTGGATAAATGCTTTAAATATACTAGTGCAAGGCTAGTTATTATTGAGGAAAGAGTAACGGAGCTTTTATTGATCATTAGGAAAAGTGACTGTGGTTAGCAATAACTTAAGTATTTGTTTCACTTTGCTGTCATAGATCATGAATTAGAAATAATAGCCGTAATCATGTTTCAGAAATGAGGATGTAGCTACAAAGCCTCCTAACTCCCACTGCATCAGTGTTATAAGCCCAACATGTTAAATAAATTGCTTACTTTTAACATAATAAGTAGAAAGAAAAAAAAAAAAGAAGAAAAAAGAAGATCTTGAATACTACTTTCTTAAGATTCATGGAAGTCAGGGATGAACAAAACAACTCAAATTCTGCAGGAAGGTTTGATTTTGGTTTGATGTTTTTAAGATAACTTTTAAATGTCCTCTTTTTTTCATTTTTTTATTTAACATTCCATGTTAGAAAACTTGAATGCTATAATGCTTGGTAGATATCTGCTGCTTGTTTACAAAGCACGACTACATTCTAATGTGTATGAATGAAGGGAAATAACAGAAAACTAATCCTAAGTAAAGCACAGTACTGGAAGAAAATTATGATGACTAAATACCGCTAAGGACAAAATAGCTTTTACTAAAAAGCATCCAGGTTGTCTGGATTGACATGGGCAAAGAAAAAAACTTGTTTTTTTCCAGAACCTCCAATATGGCTGTTCTTTCCTGAATATTAGAAAAGAAGGGACAAGAAACTGAGTAAACTACAAGATGCTGAAAAGAGATCTCTACTTTTGACTACTTTTGGCAAATAGTTGTGCTAGCTGCAGGCAACTTAGAAAATCTTTGTCCTCTGGTAACAAACAATCCAGAAACAAAAACACACTCATTTTCAGTGTCAGAGATCATGCAAAGTTTGTCATTTTGACAGAGCTTCCCTTCATAAAACACTTTCAGACTGGGTTGGCAGCATCAGCAAAATGTTTTTCAAGAGGGCAGAAAGAGCAAATGAACATTCAAATTAGAACATTTTTAATAATGTTTGGCCTTCAATAGTTTGTCTTCAGTATTCTGAAAGACACAATACGGAAGGGGTACATAATGCCTAAGACATTCTTCCTGCCCTCTTCATATCTATGGACCAATGTGAAAAGTACATCAGTCTCAAATTTTTAAGTCTCATTTTGAGAGGGCTAGTAGATAGAAAGTGGTAACTTAGAAAACTTAAGAAATACATATCAAAGTGTCTGATGATATAATTTTATACCATTTCATTTTCTCTGTGTAAGTAAAGATCTGGAATGGAATTTCTACGAAAGCTGTAATTCACTCTGGTTTATTTGCTTGTAAAAATACCAAAAAAAGCCTGTCACTTTTCCAGCATTAGTAGTAGGTAATGCTGCACTGCCAAAGTTTCTGCAAGTAATATCCACTTTTGTAGGGTTTCAGAACTCCACTATAAAGTTTCAAATTGCTAAGATACTAGACTTGGAAAATTTGTCTTAATAATTTCTCTTTATAAAGATTTTTTCTGCACCATAAATGCACATGCTCTCAACAGACTTTAATCATTTGTGATGTTCTGGCTAATTCTAGTAAGTCATTTAGTCATGTTTTAGATGAGTTTATGAGGGAATATAATGGCAACAAATATAGAATAATGATCTACTTGCTTTGAAGTAAATGTATGTAATACCGGTTATAGAATGCCTTGAGTAATTTCACCACTTGAAGGTCTGCATTGAACAATCTAAAATGATTGACTTAATCCATAAAGTTGATTAAAGACTGAAACAGTTACCATTGTAGCTGCTTGCTTCTGAGGTTTCCATCTGTGGCAGGAATGCCTGAGCTGCCTGTGAAGCAGTCTTGGGACTGCCCCTATTCATTACCCAATGGATTAAGATAGCTCCAAAGTAGCAGTAGTGCTTCTATGTTGTAAATTGCAGTGGCGCAAGAGCTGTTTCACATGTAATTCTTCCATCTGTGCCAAACAGCCAAATTCTGTGACAGAGGAGGTACAGCTGTCTGAGGTCATCATAAGCCAAGATCCTAAGGTACTATTAAATGTATCTTTTTTTCCTTCCTTGATGCAGTAACTATGTGGCTCTGAGTTGCATTTATATGCAAGAGTGTGTGTGTGTGTATATATATATATATACACAGAAGCAAGGCTTAAATCTGGTTTCAAATCCAAGCAAGAATGAGTTTAAAGACCTGCTGTGTTATGTTGTATATTGTAGTATACAAAGAGTTTTAAGCAAAATATGTCCGTGTGATGATTACAAAAATCTCGATACAATCAATGTAGTAAGAATCTCTTTACTTTCTAGCTCCTTCATTAACTGGGATTCTGAATAAACATTTCACATATGAGAAAAATAAGGGTTGTACCCTAACTTCATTCCCGTTTGGCAGCTTTCTTCTTGAAAACATGGTCACAGGAAGGATCAGAGATCAGCAAAGAGCTAATACACAAAGAGGGATATAGTGCATATTCCCATCCTCCTTAAACCTTCAGAAGTTCACCACCTCAGCTCCAGGGGGCTAGAGAACCTTTGATTGAGAGAGAAGCATAAGTTCCCCTGCAGAAGTGGTGTGTTTTTATACAATTAGGGGTGCAATGCTGCAGTATGTATGTACTTCCCCCTCTGCAGTGTAGAACTGCACAGGCCCAGGTGGAAGTACTTTGCTGGAGAGCAGTGCAGACAGATTAGGTGTCACACTTCACTATATGTGGTGTCTTTATTAGAGGTCACAGCTTTAATTCTCTCCTATTACTCTGTAACCACGCGCATAAGAAATCACAGTCAGCCTCTACCGCAAAACAAGTATCAGGAGTGCATGCAGCATACGAATCTGCTGTTTTTCCCATTTTTACACCCTTCCCCTAAAAGTAAAGCAGTAAAATCTCACAATAACTGCACAGTGCAGCCCAAATAAAACTCATTCTTTGTCCAAATATAAGCAAATTTTCTGCTTTCTGCAGTTACAGAAAGATAAGGAGACTAGTGCATATACTTTAAATGTTTCAAAATCCAAATACCAATGCAGTAAAAGTATATTTGCAGTAAAATGCACATCTACATTGATCTACAGCACAGAATAAACCCATCCATTGCCTAACAATCTAAATCTTCCTGAAAAATACCCTTTTCTTTTATAAATAAATTGAACTTCAGTTTGTAAATATATTGTCTATAATTTGTATGCATGTATACTTATATGTTTAAGATATAGATGAATATAAAATACATAAATATATATGCAAATTAAAATTGCAGTGGAACTGTTCATCATAAAAGGAAAATGTGTCTCAGCATGAGAAAGATCTGTACTTTGGTCAGGACAAGACCACAGTCATATGTGGTTATATGAGTCTGAAGCTCCAAGGTGCACATTTTGCATGCCTTCAATAACATAAACATGTAATAGCAGATACAGAATAAAAATATTATTTAAAATTTAAAATAATAATCTTCCTCTCGCCTTTCCTTTAGAGAGAAAAAAAAAAGAAAGTGAAAACCACATACAACTTGATGCTCTCCAGGAAAGTATTTAACTATTTTACTAGTGGAGATGATATAACAGCTTAGTGAGACTGCTTTCTTATTGGATGTTACATCATTATGAAACATCTTGTTAAATCTTGCTGTAAGCTTAACTATTTGTATTTTGGTATAACAAAACATAGAATAAGGCATAGCTTGTTAAGCTGAGCAAAAACACCAAGTAGAAGGAGACAGAGACACAAAACCAATATTAGTCAACCAAGACAACTAATTAAAAATAAATATAATAACTAATTTTTCTATTCAAAATGGCTTTCTCTTAGTGTTGCACTATTTGCACTAGGAAATTCTAAATATTTCTAATTCTGAAATAAAGAATATTTCTAATTTGCAAGAACCCATATACTGTTGATCCTCATGTGACATCCAGCAATACTTGTTTCATTATGTTCGTTTTGGTGCCAGCATTCCAGATATTCATAAAGTTATAATGCAACTTACGTAAATTATTTGGAGGAGGTCTCGTCTCCATGTTTTCATAATGTTGCACATGTACTACAATGTTTAGATCTCTTTCCATATGATCTGTTGTACAAGGACCTTGAGGTCGCATAACATCAGCAAGAGCCCTGAAAATGAAACAAAATCAAAATGAACCTGTTGTAAAATCTGTAAGGCACTACCAATATATTCCAAGGTTTTTTTTTTAGTTTGAGATGCAGTCCTTCATAATGTCTGCTGGAGAAACCAGCTCCATTCACAGCAAAATCAGGGAATCAGATTCATTGTGAGACTTCGCACCTAAGGCTCTTTTTAGGTTGTCTTAGACAGTGTGCTAGCAGTAATACACAGAAACACATTAAGTTCTTTAGCTGTCTTGGCTTTGTAAGAACATAATTTAGGCTTGTTGAGACTTGTAGAGTTCTGCCATTGCATGTGCTCAGTAACATTGCCATCTTGGTTAAGCTGAGCACCTCAGCACCTAGCCCCGTCTATAGCTTTCACAAACTAGGTATCTTCACACCTAGATTACCAGCAGGGCCTGTCGAAGTACATTCTCACACATGCATTTGCACAGAGCACCAAACAACACAGTGGTCTTGGCCATTCTCATTCAAAAATGTCAACAAAGTCACCTGATTTTCATGTAGAGATCCAGTGGGCATAGCACTCTTCATGATCAGGGACTTAAGCTTTTCCCATCCAGAAAGGGAGATCAAAAATGTCTTTTCTAACTTCTGTGTGTGTCCTAGTCATTAAGATGGAGCAAAGCTTACACAGGAATACTCCTTGCTGCTTTGAAGCCAGTTCAGGAACAGGATGAAAGCTTTATGCTAGCAAAGAGGGAGCAAGCAAAAGGATTCCTAACAGTTAGGCCAGGCCCAACCTGATGCTGGTTGTGGGCTTTTTCTGCAGAGCTGCAGGCAGTAACTATATCTGAAAGAGAGACAGATTCATCCCACTCTGGTGTATTTTCTAAGGACTAGTTTCACTGCCGAGTGTCCTGCTGAGTGTAAGTCCATTCTTAGGCATACAGATACGCACACACATCTGTATCGACCTTGTGGATCCAGAGTTAGTGACTAAGCTTTAAGCTCTGAAACTCTCAGCATGGCAACATCTAACTCTCTCTGTGATTCTGGGATATGGAGTTTTACCATTGACTTCTGTAGGAGCAGGATTAGCCCTTAGCGTATGCCATATAGCTACCTGCTGAACTACCGTGCCCTACAAAATAATTGGCCCACCTGCAGCTGTTGCCTTAGGCAAAGGAAAGCTATGGTATGTGTTACCAGTGTCTTCAGGGTTCAATGCAACTCTTCTCTATTCAGGTCAATGCATTACTGACCATTACTTGCCTCCTTTTTGTTTTACTAGTTTTAATTTTTAGACCCCTTGAGCTATTTTTTTAAGGGAATGGATGCATTTTCTGGACACCGTGCCCAGTTTAGTTTAATTTTCTGCAAAATTATATACAGCGTCCCAGATACTGCATCAAGAAAGACTAGTTTATAAACAAATAAATAAAAATAAGCACATTCACAGGTGAAAGCCATGGCAAGTGCCATTTAGCTCCTCCACTGTACTTCTGTGACATGATGATTTCTTGATCAAGAATCACTGTACTTTTAAGTATTAAAAAGGAGCTTTCTTTAAGTTACAGACGGAGAGGAATCCTGAGCTGGATCTTGCTTTCAGATTGCAGGAACGTTGCTTTGGTACACAGCGGAATGATACTGATGTTTCATTGTGTTTATGGCTAGCATTATATTATTAAAATATTAGTTACAGTTGTGATCAACATGTTACAGAATACGCTGTTGATACTGTAAAAGGTCAGAAGACAGTAACCAAATGATTAATGGTATCAGAGCAATGCTCCCATTTAAAGCAATGCTTATACAGCACAAATAGCAGAGCTGGCCTACATAGCAGAAAAATAAAAATTCAATAGAAGAGATCTCACAAAGGTATGTAGAAAATGATGCAAGAGAAGAGCACTAAATTGCAAAATATAGTTTAAAATAAGTGGGGACCAAAACCATTAATATCTATCTTTTATTCAAATATGTCTCTATACAAAGGAAATTATTGATATCTATATTTATTCTAATTCCAGAGGCAGCTGGGCACATTTCTGGGAAGGGAAGAAACGCAAATGAAAGTTCCTAACTTCAATATGGGAGTTAAAACCGTGAGATCTCGTAATACACAGATTAGTATTTCCCAACTTTGTGAGAGCGGGTTTTCAGAAATGCTTTCCTCATTGCCGTTAATCTCTGATGGTAAATATTGTTCACTGTAGACTTTAAATAACACCCTGTATGATAGCCGATTAACTAGTGCTTGTCTGTGAAAATGCCAACTAAGTTTTCTACCATTTCAGAGTGGCTTTTTTCAAAGGGGTTTTAAGGAATTAGCTGTCCGACTCCCACTATATTAAGAAAAAAGGAACTACTCACCATCAAGTTCTATTTTTAACACCACAGCACCTATGTTTATACTGTGTTAGCCAAAGTTGTACAATCTTCTCAGGGCAGAATAGCTCATATAACAAAGAGCTTGTCCTTATCTTCCAGTGATGTCAGGGAGAGTTAAAAATGTGTAGCAGCTTGTATCACTGAAGTACAAAGGAAATGCTGTACCTGCCTTTTGTTCTCTTAGGGATTTGCCCATATAATTAAATGGATAAAGGGAGGTTTGTGCTGCAGTACGTGACAAAATCCTTGAATAGACGTTTGCTTCAAAAAATTCCACACAGGCCAACAGACTGTTACAATACCTTCATGTATTTGTCTCACCTGAATATCATCATACAGATTTTGTTCATTATCTGAAGAAATTGTTAGAGTGGGTCCCATTGAAAAATTATATATACAGAGGGTCTTTATCTACAGCTTTGCTACATTGAATGATTTTTTAAGGAAATACAAAATACAAGATAACCTTCTAATCAGGTAGCAATATCATTAGGTCCTTTGTATTGATACTGTTTGCGGTATTACAAAAGTGGAGAAATGTCACCTACACAGGACTTCATGGCCCAGAACTATCCAAGTGTCACAAAACTTCAGCATTTTTCTTGCCATAAGATTTTTCTCTTTGGATATGTAATGCTACTTTTGGGTGTTATAAAGCATGTGGAGCCAGGCATTTTTCACTTATGGGTACAAGCTTGAAGAAGCTGAAACACAGGTTATTTCATGAAAGGTCACTTGTCATATTTTGCCTCCAAAACTGGGTCAAAACCCATAAGGGAAATAATTTCACACATAGGATTCAGGATTTTGGCGAGTCAGACTATTTTTGGCCCCAGGTACGTGCCTTTTGAATGATCAACAAAAGACTTAACTCGTGAGCCCAGCACATTGTGAAGGAAGAAAGAAGAGCTCAGATGGTTCACAATATTTGGAAGGCTGCTAACACACTGTCAGAAGCACTGCTTCAAAAAAACAGGAGCTATAGCATACGAGCATGATTGTAAATATTGTCCTTTCAGTTCTTGGTTTGTTTGCACATTCTCCACAAGGATTAGGGAAGAAGACAAAGGTGTGGTTTTATTTACAGAAAAATCTCGTACATGAAACAGAAGTAAAGCTTCTCCCTTTTCTACTCATTTTCGAGAGAGAATTCTCCACTTTAACTTATGGAGCCTGGAAGTCCCCGTTGATGTAGTCGTAAGCAGCAAGAACATGCTGCCCTCATAGGCCTAACAGAGCTTCTAGATCGGCTTCAGGAGGCAGATCAATTCTCTTTCATTTTAGGCACAATACTGCCACATTCATTCGCTTTCCCATATCTGATAGCATACACCATCTTATTCCCTTATTCTCTTAGAAAGCAGGAGGGTAAAGGAAGAGTTACTCTGTTTGGATACTACTATTACTGCTTAGTTCTTGGACGCTGTAGCTGAAGGGAATATTTATCTCCTTTTAATGTCAAGTAATAAATTTAAAGATGAGGAGAATGATATAAACAAAATATTATCATATCATGTCTAAAGCGAAATATGCCATGTAGAGTTAATACTGTACTCCCCTCTCCGTTTTCATCTTCCAGATTTACAGTTCCATGCCAACAGTAAGAGTGCTTTACTGAAAAGCACTGATCTAACAAGAAAGAAAATGTCAACAGTGCCACACTTGGCCTTTTTTTCTCAAAACAAAAGGAAGTAACAAGCTCTCTAAAAAGGACAAATTTTGACTCTTTTTTCCTAAAAGGACTTGCCCAATAGAGATTTTTTCCTATGGATTTTTTTCACTAAATAAACACATTTCCCCAATGCTTTTTCATTGTCAAATATTTCAGGAAAATTCAGTGAAATTAATGGAGTGTTCTTCGTTTGTTTTGGTATAGCAGTAAACAAAACGTAATGAAAGACGAGTGTATAGAAACTACGCTCACCAAGCCTGTGAAGTTTCCTTTATTAATATTGTACCACTCTTACACATATCAGTGTCTTACTTCAACAGCAGATCCACAGACTGCAAGATGAAACAATGCAAGGAATTAATAAGTGTGGCACAGTTTTGCTTCCTATTTATAAGTCAATGTTCTTATTCCCATGTGTCAGGTCTCTGTTCATATTTTTAAATATTTTAAGTAAATCCAAAATGGAAATATATAATTCACACCAGTTGTATTCTGTTCACTTTTTTAAAAAATCAGCCCTTGTAAAAAATATATCAGTTTACATTATGCATTGTCTGTTTTGATAAGCAGTACCATCCCTTCCATAGGTGAATTTGTTCATAGGAATGAAAAGGATTCAAGTGTTTCATGTAGCCATTGGCTAGGGAGGGGAAAGGAGACAACCTTAGCTAAGGAAATAGATGACGAATCAGCCTCCGTGTGTTTCTTGCTGCCAGCCAAAATGGAGTAACACTTAGTACTTTTGGTTTGGCCTACCTAACACTCTCAATGCATTATACTTTTGCTTATTAATAAGGTTAATTACAGAAAATAACATAAGTAGTGTTCTTTTTGGGTTTGTTTTTTTTTTTGATATTGTAGTGATGAGTGTTATAAAAGAAGGTGAGTATTAATATAGGCTACATATTATTTTAATTGTTGGTACTAGTAACTGTTTAAACAGATAAATTATTTATTTCTTAAGCATTGCAGCCTTTTTTTCAGAACATTAGTAGTGTAAAATGAGCTAGGATGGCATATTTTAGTTAAACACACATTTGAGGACAAAAAGGTTACTTCCATTCTTCACTCAATGAACATATTTTTAGATTGCCAAAGGGATTTACAAATCTAATTTCTTGTCAAATTAATGGTAAGCCCACCCCACAGCTGTAACAGGAGTGTGAGAACTTTTTTAAAAAAAAAAAAAAGCTATAGCACTGCTTTTTCAGAACATGACTAGCTATTATGTGTACTGAGTGGGTGAGTGTTTTTCCATGTGATCATGACTTTCCAAGTTTCTGTATAATCCTGACTTGAACATTTTCATGGCAAGTACAAGATCTCAGACACTGTTAAGTAATCAGGGTAACAGACGACCTTTTCTAAGAACCACTTCAGAAACCTAATCTTTATGCATACATGACTGAAGGATTTCAGAATGATTTTCCAATCCCCTGTAATTCTGTTTCCATAAACTAAGACAGAATACCCTTTCAGAATACTTCACACCTGTACTTTAGATAGCAAATATTTCTACTAGTAGAAATAGGACCTATTTAAGCCATATATAAGCAGGGATGACCACAACTTCGCTCTGCCCTAGTTTTCGTAACTGTTACGAGCCCTGCCTTTTTGTCTGCATGAAGACACTACAGAAAAAGGCTGAAGCAAAGGAGGGCTTTTTCCAAACAAGCTCTGTAGTTTAAGAGTAAGATTTAAAAAAGAAATTGTGACCCATGTATTCTTTTTCTCAATTTAGTAGTAGAGAATATTCAAAATGTCTAAAGGATTATTATACCTTGCTCAACAAAAAACATCTTTGCAGAAGTATCACTGACACACAATGTTGACTAAAATTCCTGCAATGTGCTTTGTTCCTTGGTAGTAACAGCGTATCCATATCAGCCAGTTTATGAATAGCAAATAATTGCTAGTGAACTGGTGATGCATTTGCAGGAGTATTTTTGTGGCTTTCTCTGTTTCTTTCAGGATAAGCAGTTAATCAAAAAGTCATGCAGAAACTTCAGTTAAAAAATAAGGCTCCAGGTGTTGAGTTGATCTCTTGGACTGTCTTTCAAAGGATGACTTTTCATCTAAGCTTTAAAGATTGTGAACTACACCATTACCAGTCAGGGCAAGAGGAAGCTTTCTGCCACACTGCACGTCCAGTAGAAGGTATCCTTTTAATTGCATTTCATCACTAAAGTTGCCCAATATGCTGAAATCTATTTAGACTCTTTAATGGAGCTGTTTGCCTTTTTTAATGTCTTTCCCCCATCTGCTTTACTTTCATGTGCCTGGGATTAGCATAAAGAATCAGACAGACTGCAAACTTGACAAATGTGTTATGCCTTGATTTTGAACTGCTGTGACAATCTGGGTGTGGAATATGTTGTTAAAGCCATTGGGCTCTGTCCTGAGTTGCCCACCTGCCTATCCACCACTAGGCAGCCTGTATCTGGAGTAGACGGTACACAGCATGCCTAACTCTAGGTGGGGGAGGTTCTCTTTGATATAACTCAGCCATTACACTGTAGATAAAGAGTATAACACACACATATATGGATGAGATGAGACTTTCATATTCCATTTTTTACCTCTCAACAGTAACTGAAGAAATGTTAAGAAATTCTACAATAGCTTTTCCTTTTTGTCTCTCCGTCTTCCCTTCCACCCTGGCTCATTTTCACAGCTTAGAAATTTCACACACTTGCAAGGGCTGGGGGAGTAGGGAAGGTCCTGCCAAAACCATTTTGCAGCTGGAGAGGGAGGGTGAGATGACATTTGTTTACTTCCTTCTGTTGAGAAGTAAAAACATTTTCCAAGCTTTGAAACAGTTGGAAGAGGGAACCCATCAGGCTTTCTATAATTCAGTGTTGCTGCCTTCAGGATTTTTTTGTTTTCCTATTCATGCACAGTATATCCGGGAACACTTGCTAGATCTTGTTGGGGAGAGGGTCAGACACTGCAGATAAAAATGGACTACTGTCTGTGCAGACTCCACAATTATTTCTAGTCTTCCTCGATATGCATGTGCTTTGATAATCTCGGCTTGGGGAACCACAGGAGCTGTGCTCTCCAAAGTTGGTCTCTCTCGGTTGCCTTGCAGGGGAATGCAGCCTGCCTGGCAGGAGATGTTTGTTTTGCAGGAACATATGGGCTCCTCTCTCCTCTTTGGGGGGGGGGAGGGGGGGGAGGGAGGGGGGAAGGGGACCCTGCTGCCTGGCACTCAGCCTTACCTGGACATGTGCTCCCGCTGGGGTCTGTGCGCCTTCTCCAACCCTAGTTTGGTGAAGATCCCCACCAGCACCATGACTGCCACAACCCCACAGATGATGTAGACAATGAGGTTGGTTTTATCCCTGGTAGGGTCATGCAGAGGGTCGTCTATGCGGGAAGGAGGCTTCCCAGTGTTCATCCATAACGGCGTCTCATAGTTTGTGCAGGTGCTTTGATCAAGCCTTGTCTTCTTGAACTTGCAGCAAAACCTGAAGCCACAAGTGCCGCAGCAGAAGATGAACTCCCCCGAGCTGCAGTTAAAGGGGGGGTCCCACTGCCCCATCACGTCAAAGTAGCCCCTGCAGAAGTCCGGGGTGGGAGGTGGCTCGGAGGGGTCTAGCTGTTCCGCAAGGCTGGAGTGGTTTCCTCCTGAGAGCACCACGAAGCTCCCCAGCTGCTGGCCAGCTTTCTCCTGAGCCCGACACACCAGCGTGAGAAGGTCCGCCACCAAGTAGCCGAAGAGCAGCCGAATAAAGCCTTCCATTCTGCCTCCCAGCCCCGGCTCAGCGATGCTGCTGCCGCCGCCGCCGCTCGAGCTGCTGGATGCTGCGCTGCGCCAGGAGCTGAACATAAAGGGGCTCCGTCAGGGGCCGGGCGTCCGCTCAGCCCGCGCTCGCCTTCAGCACCACGGACAGCCCCGCGCGGGCCGGGCCGGGCCGGGCCGGGCCGGGCCGGGGCCGGCGCCCCCCGGGCAGCGCCCGCAGCCCGTGGCCGCTCCGCTCCGGAGGAGCGAGCGCGCGGCACTTGTGGAGTGGAGTGCGCGGGAGAGGGAGCGCGCGGGAGGAGGATGAGGAGGAGGAGGAGGAGTACCGAGGGGTGGAGGTGGCGGCGGGAGTGCGGGGCACGGCGCTGCGCGGCGGGCTGCGGAGAAGGGGCTGGCGAGAGGGGCGTGGAGGGGCCCACGAGGCGGGAGGGCTGAGACGAGGGCGCTGCAGGGGCGGGAAGGAGGAGAGAGGGCGAGCGAGGAGCCTCCCCGCGCCGCCTGCTGCCAGCGTGCAGGCGCCGGGGGCACCCACCTTCCGCTCCCCCCGCGGAGCCCGGCGCGGTTTCTCGCCCAACTCCCTCAGCCAGACACGGGGCCCGCCGAGCCCCGCCTGGAGCCGGGCGAGCCCGCGGGAGGTGACGGCCGCCAGGGCAGAGCGCGGGAGGCTGGACGGACTCGCCGCGGCATCCAGCCGGCGGGGAAGGGCTGCCGCCACAGGGGAAGTCCGCCTTGGCGGGCAGCGTGCGAACGAGAGCGAGGGCGAGGCAGCGGGGCGAGCCCAGCCCGTCCTCCGAGGCGCCCGCGGGAGGCTGCGCGCCAGAGACCCGGGGCTGCCCGCCCGCCTGCCCCCCCCGCCAGCAGCCCCGCTGAGGGGCCGGCGCCCTCCCCCTCCCGAGCAGCCCCTCTCTGGGGCTTTGCCCCCTCCCACCAGCCCTGCCGCGGAGCCGGCCCCCACCTCGCCCCCCTCCGCCCCGCCGCGGGGCCGGCCCCGCTCCCCACCATCCCTTACATAAGAGACTTCCCGCCCAGCCGGGCGCTCCCCACAGGTGCGTCTCCAAAAGCGCGGGAGCGCCTCCTCCTCCCCTCCCTCTCCCCCCCCGCGCGCCAGGCGCGCGCCGCGCTGAGGGGGGCAACGGCCGAGGTGGGCGCCTCGGGGGAGCCGGCGGCAGCCCCGAGGGAGGAGAGCAGGGCGCCGCTCTCCGATAAGTAGAGCGCTCCGTCTCCCGGTGACTGCTCTCCTCACAAGCTAGCGCTCTCCGGAGATTCACTTACCTGTGAGGCAAAGGCAGGTCCTGGCGGAGCGGTGTCCATGGGGCCGTGCCTCCGCTAAACCATGGGCGTGAGCGGGCGCTGCCCTCGCCCCGGCGCGCTGTGCCCCGGTGCAGCGTTACTGGTACTGCATGCTTCCGAGCGGGGCTACGTTTATGTCTGCTGAACATGAGCTGCCCCTGCACATCGTTTATTTAAAAATCTTCTTATAATGTCAGTCAGGCTGGCTCCAGAGGACACAGTGAGGCTGCAGGTTGTTTGCGAGACACAGAATTAAAATAACTTCCCCCAAACAGAGAACTGACTCTGGGAAAGACTTTTTAGTGATTCACTCCCCATCCCTGTTATTTAACTCTCTCATCTCCGTGGTTTGGTTTGGCAGTAACCTGTGCAAGTAGCGATCATATTATCCTGAATACTATGCTGCCACCAAATGTAGGAAATGAGCCCATTATGGCGCGATTTAACAGTGTGGGCTGGCGCTTAAAGCAGCTTCCCCTTTCCTCGGGGGCCCGTCTGTGACAGCCTCGCTGCGGCCTTGCGGGCTGCGGTTGTCTCTGGGGAAGAGGGGCTGGTGTGCTGGGGCTCTGCCATGGCACCGTACCCTTCCTCTCCTCTCCCACCTGCGCTTGCGAGGGGGCTATATTGCTGCCGCACTTCAGGAACTTCGGCCAACTCTGTGTGGAGTTGTTAAGTGGTAAATAAACAAAAAGGTGAGGCAGAGGACAAAGCAGACGTTTGGAATCGGAGAGGGCTGTAGTTAGCTAATTGCGATCCTTTGCCTTCTCTTAAAAATAGACTCTGAGTACAGTGATGTTTCCACTGAACAGTTTGACAGTAAGCCTTGCATCCTTGTCCAGGAGGTAGGTTGGAAAGGCCCTTTATTTCTCAGCAGAGAAAAACAATCAGCCCCAGCCAAAACCAGCCTTTTCAGTTTTTAATATTTAATTCTTAAAACCTCCACCTCATCAACATCCCCTTTCAAGTCTCTTCTGAAATCATATCATTCCTCCCTTGTGTATACTTCTCCCTGCTATTATTTATTATTTAACACTTTGTGATGCAGTTTGTGCTGAAAATACTGTACAAAATGAATCTGTTCTATACTTATTATTGCGTCTAGAGACATTTAAGGTCCAGTCCTGTCAGGCGCTTAAGATTATGCAAGTTTCCCTGTTGATCTGACTGCTAAAAAGCTGCTTAAATATTTTGCATGATCAGTGCTATGCATGTGCAGAAATAATAACATCAAAAATGATTTATTTTATGGGCTCTTAATCCTGACTAACTGTGGTACAAGTTTCTTGTTTCGCTGAGTTCCTGGGGTTTTCCTTAAGAATTCCCCTATAGCAAAAAAGCCCAAAGAATTTCGGCTAGAATCTAACATTTGCGGGATTCAGGTGCATGCAATCAGAATCTGACCCTATGTGGCATGTGCTTGGAACAAGAGCCCAGAACTGGCGAAAACAGGAGGGTGATTAAAGCTCCTTGGAAAAAAAATGTTTCCTATGGCACCATAAGACTTTGGATCAGACCCATAGAACCCAGAACCCATAAATCATGTTACCCTAATTAATCATAAGTTACTCTAGTTGTTATGCTCTCTGTGCCTGTTAGCCGTATTGGCAGTGAAGTTATTTTAGCTGTACCACATCTTAGAGTTCTAGTAATGAACTAGAAGTGTTCCAGACTGGGGCACGAACCCTTTTTACTAGACCTGCAGCAGTGTGTTTTAATGGCTTCATAGCATGTAGTTGTAAGAACACCTGCATGGTCAAAATATCAAACCATTAAGTATAATAATGGAAACAAGAAAACTAATTGAGAGAAATGGGTATTACACAGAATACTGAGGCACATCTTGGGTCATTATGTGGTTTTGTAAAGCTTTTCTCAATGAAGTCAGTCAATAAACTTGTAATTTATTTCAGTTGACTTTATCAAGTTGAGAAAAAAATTTCCCAGTTTAGCATCGTCACCTTCCACTTTCAAGACTTCTCTTTTTGATGTTGTTTTAAGGTAAGTAATAATTACCTACTTTTCTACAGTTTTATCCCATAAGGAATGTATTTTGCCTCTGAAACAATTGAGAAGATGAATGTTTCAATAGAACCTACAGACTTGTCTTTACTCAAGCATATATCCATTTAGTTAGGTGAAATACTTAATTTTAGGCACAGACCTTATACGAAATTAAGTATTCCTATTATATTTTCCTCTAATTTCTTTCACTTGTTTTCACTGAGACTTTCACATGTGGATCAATGGCAATGCTTGTTGTTCAACTTCAAGCTAGAAAATAGGCTTTTTTTTAATGGTAAATCCTGTAGCAATGTATAGCCGTGTCTCAGTGGAAGTTATATAAATGCGTACACATTCACACTCTATATGAGTATGTGTGCATTATACATGTTCAATTCTGTGTTTAATTGTATATACTCTTAGAACTGATGCTTGCAGGTTTTTTATGTAAACAAGAGAGTCTGAAAAAGAGTAGAATTAGGAAAGTTAATGAGTTAACCTGAATGTTGAGGTGGCGATAAATCTGAAGAATATAGAAAAATTAGAATAAATAAAGCAATTGCAATTATCATGTTCCAAATTCTATATTTCATTTTTGTTAATAATATCAATCTTGATGCAACCTCTGAGTATTTCCCAGGGACTGATTACTTGCTAGAGAGAATAGTCCTTCACTGAGCGCTGAGTCAATGCAGCTTTCTAGCCAATCATTAATTCCCGAGAAATGCCATATAGCTCCATCATTATTAACAGACATTCCAGAGCTGTGAAAATCTGTCAAAAAAGCAGATAGACAGGTCTGATCTCAGGCAGTACTGATGTGAAAGGTATTTTGTGATAAGAAATGTCGTGTGGAAACTGGAATGAAGCAGTCAATGTCTGTTTCCTTGATAGTTATTTCATACTGTAATGGGATGTTTGGATGTATAGATATAAAATGTATTGCAGTGGAAACCAAAAGAGGTGATGATTCTACTATAGCAGGCCAACTGGCAGCATGTTTGCAATCACTAGTCTTTACAAGTACAGTTAAATGTTAGAAGATGTCTGCTGTGGAGCAATAAGGTAGCTTGAGACATGAAAGAAATACCTTAGCAGACATGAGTTGAAGCAGCAAAATGTGTTTAACGAGGAGGCTACAAGCGACATGAGGTTTATAGATACTGAGAACAGTCCCGTGATTTACAAATATTGTAAACAGCCCTGAATAAAACAACACAGAAGTTTGTTGTGAGCACCTCTACATTCTTGAATCAGCATGCATCAGACAGCACTCTTTGCTTCTACTAAGTTCTTTCATTCCACTATGAGGAGTATGCTTTCCCACTGGTATTAGGCTTGCTGGATGGTGAAAACACAATTGGTTCTAGACCTTTCTTTTAGTTACACAGCTAACACTTCGTAAGCCTTTGTTCTTTTGCCCAATAACTACAATCATTAGTATTGTATCAGTGCAGCAACGTGTGAAATCCCAGCCTGCAGTGTGTTGACACTAAATATACTTCTCCTTTTATAATTACTGAGCACACATCTTTTAAACTAACCTTTCTCTTTTCATTAAAAAAGATGCACATACAGATTGGGACAGAATTAGCTTGTTCTTATAATTTCATGAATTCATAGCAACTTTAACTAGAACATCTTACAAACATTGAGCATTTTTTAGTTATTGTCATCAAGTCTGAAAAAAATACCCTTTGCACATAGCAAAGGGATCACCATCAAGAGATCCTAATAAGCAAGGAGATGCTTCATGAATGAAAAAGCATGAGACTTGTTTTCATGGCTCACTGAGGAGGAAGATAATTTATTGCAATTGTACAATGTAGAAATTACCTTTATCACCTAATATTTTTCTCTTCAGTCTTCTTGTAAAACCAAAACTATAGTAATTGCACGGGTTGGGGCTGAGGCAGGCCATAACAGCATTCACATTTGGAGTGGACTTAATGAAATCCTGAGAGTTCTTGTAGCTTCAGTTTAATTCAAAGGAAATACAGAAAAATTCAGATAAATTTAGAAGGTAAATGGAGTACTTGCAAATATACAAGAGGAAACGTATACTGTAAATGTCTTCAGTATACAGCAGTGGAAAAAAAGTGCCAAAATGTCTAAAGCACCTTTCAGCAGTATAGCTGAAAAATGAGTTGTGCCCTCAGGTTTGCCTGTTGCACAGCTATTCCTCTGATTCTGAACAAGGAAAATTGCCAGTCAGTTTCTCTCTTTGGCAAAACTGATGTTACTTTTGAATTGTAACAGTATTGCAAGTACCTGCGAACAAGGTACCTTTCTGCTTGTTATAAATTAGACTACCATGGAATTTAGATCTGGAATGATTGCCCAGGTGTCTGAGGATTACTGCAACTGACAAAGAAGGCTGTGCAGATCATTCCAAACTCATGCCAACAAAATACTTATGTCTTGTTAACAAAAAAGACAAGAAAGGCTACAGAGGATCAAAAAAATTGGAACTGCTTTTTTATCCTTCCAACTGAAAACCCAACCACCTTTGTTCCCATGAGTTCAACTTTTCAAGGCAGAGAGGAAGCCTTTCTAAACAGACCTAAAATAGCATTAAAAATTTTCAAGGTTAAAGTCAGTATAATAGGCTGTATACTGTGCCTGAGCATAGAAAAGCTGTGCTTAGACATAGAAGAGGACACATAGCAGCGAAAATTTTCTAATCCTCTGCTGCCTGACTCTGGCATGTGTTAGAACAGCTGAGGAGCTGATTTAACCAATACCTCTTCTAAAAACTCCTCACTAACTGAGATTAAGAGGTAGACAAGTTTTAGTCTAGAATGTGCATTCTCCAGGCCTGGAACGTCCATGGATGGAAGCCGGAACAGGAAGAAGTCAAATTAGCGAGTCAGTTATGGTCTGTTAGTTTTAGCACTATTAACCCTCAAGGGCTACAGAAGTGAGCTGTAAACCTCAGAAGTGAAGAACTTGCTCTTCACAGAAACATTAAGTTGCTGTATTAACTAACAAAAGATTTTAGCCACCATATATTTTGCATGTCTTCCAAAATGTACTGCCAGGCAACCAAAATCAAAAGTTCTTACTGAACGTTAGACCTTTTTAGTGTGCTTCCTTGATAATAAGCTTTAATGATGTCTCTCCATATCATTGTCACAACATGCCCATCTGAGGCTTGATGTATTTTGTATCTTACATATAGTAATAATATATAGACATAGGAACTTTCAGATTTATGAAGAAAATTTCTCTGACAGTTCCATTTTTAAAGGATACTAACTGTTAAAAGATGCTCAGGATTTTAAAATGGTAAGTCACAAGACAGATGAAATAAGAGGTACAGAGAAAGTAATAATGGTCCGAGTTCTGTGATACATTCTTGATTATATGACACTGCAGTTTTCATGTGGCTATCAGATTCACTTATGTGATTACCATGCCCGGCCAAGAGTGTCAAACGTGGTTGCCAAAGGTTAAATATCCACAGGCCAACTCGGTATCTACTAAATTCAACAACTGTCTTTCCACTGATTTAAAATGGAAACTGCACTGGGTGATTTTGTTCAAGAGATGCTGAATAATCACAGCTTACACTGAAATCACCAGATGTCTGAGTGGTCAGTACTTCTAAAAACCGGGTCACATATTTGAAAGCCCAATAATGAATTCCGAGACTAAATTTAGGCACATGTGTTGGAAAACTGTTGACGTGTACAAATACATATACAGGTTCCAGACCACGCTTTTAGGCAGATGGTAACAACTGTCCCTTCTTGACTCCACTTGACAGCCAATGTAAAGAGCAGTACTAAAGCTGGCTCCAAAGGGATTTGCTTCTCTGTCCTTTAGCGTGATAGTCAGTGAGAAGAAATAATCTATCAACCAGGTATACTGACAGATGGGTCACAAAACCATGAAGATCTCAAGGTGGAAAAGTAAATGCCATTTCTCATGTTTTCTTTCTAGAGAGCATTCTGATAATGTTAACAGGGTTCATCATGGATATTTCTCAGCACAGTGCAACTCTGTTATATCTACATATATGGAATATCTACCTAGAACATCTATCTAAGTATTCTATTATACCTCTCTGGAATGAAAAGGCATCAATCCAGTGTCCTTGCTCTTTGCATCATGTCAATAGTAAACGGAAAAGTAAATGCTTAAAGTAAATAACGTGTAGAAGAACATTTTTGATAATAACTCTTTTTTCTTTTTCTTGGGGTTTTGTAACATATATTTGCTTAGAGTTTTTTTATTACTGTGAAAGTGCAGTGATCCCACAGCTGGATAAATAATAGGACAAATAAAAGGATTTTAACTGTAATGTGAAAGGCACCTTAGAGAGTCTTGAGAAGCGATGCAAAAAGATGTTGACAGCAGATTATAGTGGTATCTTTTTGTTGTAGTGTTTACTTAAATCAGCAGATTATCTCTAACCTGCTAAATATAATATAATGTTAATAATATATTTAGGATATCTGCTCCCTAACACATATATAGGAGATTATTGCAGAGTATAATAAGGTTAAACACATTTTTAATACAAAACACTGGCACCTGAGAGTACAGTTTTCAGAATGGATTATTTGATATTTATATTTTTACAGGCAAGTAACATCAGAGTAAAATGTAAAGCAGCTGCAAAAGAAATACTCCTGTATGATATGGAAATAATAAATATACAGGGCCAGTTGTAACTGAATACTTGGTAAAAGGACAACTCACAATTTTCTTGGGTGTGTGTGGGAATTAGTCTGTCATTCACTCCTACACACCTGACAGAAGGCTGGCCTCTTTAAAGTCAATTTTGTAATTTATATACACCTTGAAGTCTTAAATATGATTTTCCAGTTTAACAAATTCTCCCTGTGAATATAGTGATTGTTCTTCTTTAAAAAGAAAAAATAACAAAATTAAAAAGGAAATTGTACGTAATTTTTATGCAAACTAGAACAGTTGAAGTGAGCCTTGATAATATGATGAAGAAACAGATAATTTAGATGGCTGAATAATAGGATCGCTTTCATACATAAACAATGCAAGTATTTCAACACATAAAATGACCATAAGTGAAAAAGAGCAGATATCGCATAATACCCAATTATCTCACTTGTTTCTGTCATAATGTTTAGCTCAAATTTAAAAAAACACTTGTGCAGCAAGATCAGAAATAGATCCTCCATACGAGCCTGAACCTGGGTCCAGTTTTCAGTCTTTTCATCTCATTGCAGAGGATTTTTTTGAGTATTACGTCTGTTGGTTAGCATTAATTACTTATTGACAGCTGTATGCAAAGGACACAGTCTTGACTCATTAGTGTTAACAGGAATATTACCATTAAAGTCAATGAAGTGAAGATGCCAATCTAAGGATCAAGATTTAATAAGTTTATTCTCATTGAGATGTTCTTTATAGAACATAAAATTCCATTTGTTTCAATGGGGTCATTTTATAATGCTAGTGTTATTCATAATGAAAGCAAAACCAAAATCTAACATTAAAGGATACAGAAAAAAACATACAGAAAAAGTTAAAGACTAAAATAACAAAGATAAGGGCCACATTCTGATGCCTATTATATGAGAGAATGTAGAAATATTTAAGGAAATAATACTTTCGCATACAGTGCACCTTTAAGCTCCAGTGCATATAGCTATATATTGCTCAAATTGTATTCAAATAGAGCTCTGGTCTTTATGTCCATCAGTACATTGAAGCCCAAGGGAGGCATGGTCTGCTGGCAGAGCGATAAGGACAGCTCTCTAGCACATATGCTGAGGGAAGCTGCCCGCACGACTAGGGAAGCCAATAAAAATCAGCAGCGTATTCAACAATCCTTGTTTCTACCTTCCTGTCTACATCCATCGTAAGCAACTTTTCTCTGCCCTGACAGTGTAATAGGATGAAGGCTACTTCTCGCTGACTTCATGACCTTTCACTACAGGTGCATTCCTCTGGGACAAGAAAAGAGTCATCCGTATACCATGAACAGATAAAATTTTCTTGGCAGCTGACATACAGCTGTGGAATTCATTCCCTGATGATATTGGAACAATTACAAATCTCAGCTCCTTAAGAATAAAATGTAAAATCCCTTATTTTCACCTACCTGCTCCACAATAATAATAATGAGAATAACAAAGCCATCCCTCCTAGGACACGAGAAGAAACTAGAGATCCTTTACTGTGATTACTCTTAGAGCTTGTAAAGGTGTACTGATACCATGGTGATGAACACAGTATAATTGCCAAGATAGATGATGGATCCAGCTGGCACTTCTCCCTCCTCCCCCACACATCATGGTGCTCACCACAACAAGTTTATGATTTTGCACTAAAAATCTGTTGAGTCTTGTTGGTCTTTACGAATTTACTTGCAGAAACCGCAAAATGCTCTCTTCACTTTGATTTAGTCTAGACTGTATGAGAGAGGTGCATGATTTTTTCAGAAATTACACCCATATGATATATTATTCTGTTGATAAAAAACTCCTTTAAAACCCTAGCTGATAAATAAATAAATAAATGTGAGTTCTCCTTCTTGGCAAAAAAAAAAATATTTTATATACCTATCTGTCTGCTCAGTCATCTTAGGCAAGTTTTACCCAGAATGGTATTACTATGTTTGTTCAGGTGAGATTTATTGTTCAGAAGCTCAAACAGAAAGTCCTCCAAGTTAACTTCTACCTTGCACTTTTTCTGTTTACATAGGGTTTACACAAGGATGAGGTTTTTTAGTCGTTTGGTTTTTTTTTTATCTAGAAGGTGAGATAAATACTTGCAAGATTAGGCTATGTAAGAACCCAGAAATATTGCTATTTTCTCTTCTTCAAGAAAGGAAAAGTGTGAAAAATAATAGCAATCTCATTGGTTCACAAAACCTTTCTCAAGATATTTACTCAAGTCTAAGTTTCAAATAGTAAGCACTGCTATTTTAAATTTCCAAATTCTTAACAGCTGCATTGTACAAGAATGCCATTGCACATTATGCTACTTTGTGACCTTGCTGGCAGTCTCATTATAAGTCAAAGTCTGAGTGGGTACGGACAAGGTGCTAATCTTTCACCTGCAGGAGTAGAACAGGGTATTCTCAGGAGTAAGTGGGAGAACTGCTGTTGTGGGGAAACCCCATGCCAGTCTCCAAGGTTTATAAATCTGTTATTCAATGTATAAGGAGTTAAGCGTAAAACATTTTTCACTGAGAAATTAATTTTGAATGAATTTTAGGTACTGAAATACTTTATCTGTGTACATATGTGGATGCTTCCAAAACAATTATACTTCAAAAGCTGGATGAAGTAGTAAGTACTGGGAGAATATTAGTAGATTAAATTCTAATGGATCTAAATTGGACCAGTACTCCTTTCACCCAGGGTGAATTTCGCACATTATTTGCTTGAGTTGCAGAAATCTGATTAACCAAAGTTTATCCAGAAGCAAATTAGTGCTAAAGTGTGAAAATCAGAGCTTTGAGACTACGAGCATAGCCTTATGCTAGCTTTTTTCATCCAGAGAGTCCAATTAAGCAAACCTGGCAGAAGCTTTAAAAGTAAGTATTCTCTGCTGGTTGTTAGTAAAAAATTGATCACTCTTTTTATTAAGACAAAGGGTGCCTGTTTGCCCAATGAGGAGCTGAAGGGGAAAAACAGAGTGCAACACCAGAACTACACAGATTTCTTCTGGCTTTGGAAGCCAAGAAGAAAGACTGGAAATTCTAGTACCAGTCTGTTACGATATTATTATTTCTGGCTGACAGCAAGGTCACAGATGCTTCTTCAGGTCAGGGCTTCCCAGCCTGTTCCTAGACTAGCTTCTCATCCTTATTTATGGTAGATGGACTTCAAATATTGTAGCATGTCAAGTGCATGAATAGACCATGTACAGATCTCGCAGTGCCTTAAAATGCACAGTGGGAGGATCCCTATTACAGTTTAGCAATACTGGCTTACGAAACCTGCACCAGGAAAGAAATTTAGCCTCATACAGTCAGTTCAGGCCCAAATAAATTCTCAAAAGAAGGCTTAGGGCAGACAAAAGTTATGCACAGTCTTTATGCTGATTCTCCGCACAGATTCCTCCTCCTT
Source organism: Platalea leucorodia (assembly GCF_965183815.1). Classification (NCBI taxonomy): domain Eukaryota; kingdom Metazoa; phylum Chordata; class Aves; order Pelecaniformes; family Threskiornithidae; genus Platalea; species Platalea leucorodia. The sequence goes on along the minus strand of NC_138827.1, from coordinate 19,678,887 downwards.
CTTGCTAGACGAAGGAAAATATGCTGACTTGCATAAATAACTTGTTTATGTGGCTATAAATTTTACATTTAACAATATTTAAACTTTGACTATAGCTTGCTTGAAAATAAATATGTAAATCAACCTGGTTTCCAGTTAAGTTTGACCTTCTCTTGAGCCAAATTAGCCTTGAAGGTTTCTAGAGAGGCAAACAGAATAGTTGTTTTCCCATTAGCCTGTTCCAGCAAGGAATGTGATGATCTCCATCTAGGTAAGCTTGGAAGTATAACAATGAATACTATTTTGCCAAAAGTTCAGTACTGGCAAATTCTCACCAATTCAGAATTCTTTAGTACTTTTCACAGAAATAATCAAACAATATGGTGGCAGACAAGACTAGGTTAGAATTGCTTGAGAACTGATGAAGGTAAAAAGGTAGTGTCAGTTGGGAATCAGGAATAAAAGAAATTGGTCATATACAGAGGTAAATATTGTAGTGAAGTGCAGCTTATTGATACAGTATTACATCATATTTTGTACGTCAAACAGGCATAGAACATCAATATCTTCACCCACTGAATCAGATTCATCAATCACACTTTTTATATATTATGTACCTATTTTGCGTGTATATATGTATATTGTATATACATAGATAGGCTTTTTCCCCAAAGTCAGTTCTTCTGTTCTAAATGCCTGACTTTAAACTGTTTTTCCATAATGCCTGTCTTTTGGAGAAGAATCTCAAATGCAGACTCGGATAAATAAGCTCTCTCTATAGGACAGACAGAGAGTCAGATGCCTCAGAAGGATGAACCTAATAGTCTACATACTGAGTGGAAAACATGACAACCAATAATGAAGCACTGATCACAGAAGTCTTTCTCACCCAGTGCTCTTCTATGGAGGTTAAATAGCTAGCAGAAGATAGCAAGCAGGTGCCTCTTCCTAATCAATTCAAGAATCTGGACTCTGAATCCTACTTTCATCTTCTCAGCATAAGAAGAACTTGTCCCTGGTTTCTTTCTGTTGTTTTTGTTTTGTTTACTTAACAGAAACCATTAATAAGAGATGAAGCTGCTACTTCAGATTAATATGAGGAAGGACAGAAAAAGAAAGAAGAGGTTCTTTTGTGAGCAGAATATCATCTTGCTTACAGTTGTCATCGAAAGCCTAAATGTGAATCATTTGGACTTCACTTTGCTCTTCAAAACTGAAGTGGTAGGACAAGTATGAGTACTACACCAACACTCGATATACTCCACTGGCTCTCCAATCAGTGATTACTTGTTCACATTCAAGGCCTTTCTTCAAGGTTTTCACTAGAGTACAATATAATTCCTATGGCATCTGCAACTCAAAAGGTCACTGCATTCTCTGAAAACATTTTGAGTTATGGAACTCATCATGAAATGGGAGTAAGGAGACACCCCTTGAAAGTCTAAGCCTAAACACCAAAGATCAAAGCCTTGTACTGCATTTATAAGCAGTTGAATGTGATGTACATTTTCCCTGAAAAGATTTCTTCCATTCATGCCAAGATACTAATATAAAAAAGCTTTATAGGGAAGAGACACATGCATAACCACCCATCTACTGTGAATTTGCGTGCGCTACAGATTTAATTAAAAGACAGTAAAAGTAAACTTATATTTTCTTGGTATTAAAGTTAATTTGTAAATACCAACACCAATCAGCAATCTTGCCATCTCTGCGAGAGCCTTGGCTAAGTTGTTAATATGCAAACACCACCAGCCTATACTCTATTAGGAATGATAAGCTCATAGTTTTCTTACCCGATCTCTTTCTATTCAGGAGCACAAGTACATAGGAATGTACCATGTTTTTGATTTATGCATGTAACTCCAAATGACAGCATATACAGTGTGTATGCCATAGCTTCAGTTATTAGGAAAGTTTTCAGTTTCCACTTATTTTAGTTTTTATTTCCTCCTAGGCACTTATTATATTCTTCCTAGCATGCTGAGCTCTTCTAATGTTTAGAAATATTGTGGAACTGCAAAAAAGGCACAGTCAGTTAATTCCTTCATTTGAATAATTAAACATTTTAAATACTCCCTCCATACCTTATGTTCAGTTATAGATATATTATTAATAGTAGCTTGTACTGTGTGCTGCAGGAGAATGTTAGGCACATAATTCCTAGAACCTGGGGAGGAGAACATTTCCTGACACTATGAATTTACTTTCCCAATGACAAAGTTATCTTGTTCTAATTCAAACGTGTTTCACACTGTAATAATTACACCGTATGAATGTTGTGCTTTTTTTATGAAAAGTTCAGCACAGTTAATTATTCAAAAAATTGTTATGGTTGATGAATCCATTCCATTGTGTTCAACAAAAATGTTAATCGTGCTTCACTATTTTTAGGATGTTCCTGTTTTATCATTCATTCCAGTACCTGAGTCTAAAAAGTTAGACCATTGCATAAGTTCAAGACCATAGGTTTGTAGCCAGACTGGTTGTCAAATGGGTGTCATCAATGGTTAAACATGGTTCATTACATCTCTGCTTGTTGAGTGCATCCCTACAGACAAATGGCCTTCAGTCTCTACTTCTTTGGATAGGCATGATGTAATTTTCCCACTATCAATCAGACCCACTCTTGAACAACAGCATTCAATGACTCCACCATGCTTGTTGAACAAGCCTGACTAGGCTTCATAGTAGTAGGGTCTTAGTTTTATCTGATTTTAAAGCTGGAGTGTCTGAACCAAAAACGGATGGAGCAGTTCGTTTTGCAAGGTCACTGGGTAAATTTGCCACAGAGTAAATTTGCTAAGCATTGAATGTAGCACTTTTCTCATTCTCTACTGCATAGGCCTGCAACCAACTGGCAAACATCAAAATTATTTTTAATGGTTCCAAGTCATCTGGAGAAGGGGCACTTTAGTTAATTTCTTTATTTTGCCTGCTGTACAGGGAATGTATCTTTATTGTGATCATCCTTCAGCAAATGTAGGAATGTATCAATAAGACCAAGCAATATTTCCACGAATAAAATTTTAGTTCTCTATTGTTTTAAAAACAGAAGAAATTCAAAGAGTGGGAAAACCACTTTTCTATTGTCAATTAAAGTCTGCTTTTTTATATTTGGACATTGGACTCTGTTATATTTGTAACAGAGATTTGAAAAATATTGGAGGGTTAAAAAATTAAAAGAACACCACTATGGGAATACACACAGTGTTTGCTATCAGTGACTTAGTTGTTATAAATAAGTACAACTGGAAGAAATCTGAAAAACATCATTGCAAACACAGTGAAGGAGGAGAGCAGTTGAAGTGAAGGGCTAGTACAAAACAGGTGGATTCCTTTTGCCTTGCAGGGCATGCAGTCTTGTCCTCATTTATTATTAATTTTGAATGTAGAAGCTTTGTGGTGCATGCTATGTCTTCACTCATAAATCAGCCTCTGTATGCCTCTACCTGTGTCCAGATTTGATCTTTATCTCTTTCTACCCAAGGCCTGTAAAACACCTACAGATCCTTAGACCAGGAACCTGAGAGAAGTGGAGAATGTAATTTACTACTGAGATAATACTGTTGAAAAATGGATCCTTCTGGTTATCTAATACTATCATTGATGGAAAAGGAAACGTCCTTGAAATTCTGAGAAACAAAAGTGCCAGACACAGCTGAAAGAGAGTCCACACTGAAACCTTAAAAATCAAGTACTATTTAATTTTCAAATCATATTTCCTACAAATTAAACTAAGAGGTTTGTAATAGCAATAATTACTTATTCCGCATCCTTCATCAGTCCCTGAACTCATTTTCTTCTGTCATTACTTGAGTGAAAAAAAAACTTAAATAGGTTATTTATGCTTAAATTAATCTGTGGTTTTCCCAGAGTACCTTCTTTGTTCATCTTCAGCTTTAATTACTGAAAAACATTTTGTTTTGTAGAAATCTGTGGCAAAATAGATGCATCCTTCATAGTCATCCTGTTTGAGGAAGTTCAGTGACTGCTATATTAGTGACATCACAGATGGTAAAGTCAATTTTAAGATCTATTTCACATGCAAAACCTGGCACACAACATGAGTGAATACTAATGTGTAGAAGAGTTCTACGAAGGTTTTAGGGGACATAAATCATTCTCTACGGCAGCAAAGATTCTCTCAACTGCTGATGCAATCTATTGGTAAGGCTGTATTTTGAGGGGAGAGTAGTGGTAGTCTGGACCCGTGAAGGCCAGTCAACAAGAGGGTTTACTCATCCGAGGTATAACTACAGTTTCCACTTACACAGAGCACAGTTCTGCGGTGTCAAACTTCACTCTGTAGCAGAAGCTGCAACTTTGCAAAGTGGTACGACAACGGTTCCTCTTTCACAGTTTTTTTGTAATCACTAAGACTATTTTTTTTTCTCAGAGTAATCTGATGATGTTGTTTCTTTATGTCCAGTTTGTTATATCCTGTCAGAATGGTGATGTACATGTGCTTCTCAAAAATATATTTGGTTCAACAAGTGAGCTGCAAAGAGCCTGCCTGCTAAAATTTACGTGACTGAAAAAAATTTCCCCTTTTCTGAAAGAGGATGAATTCTCTTTATACAAGGAAGGAAGAAAAAGGAAGTATCATTTTTTCAAAAAACCCAAGTTATTTGCATGCCACCTGTAACGTAAAAATGAGTTTTTCCAGTCTGAAAAATAATTTTCTGCTTTGAGCAAAGGGATTTGCCCAGTACGTTTGCAATGTATTTTGAGTTAACCAGTGTAACAGTAAAACAAGAATGTCCTTGTTGTATGCCTAGCTGAAAAAACATCTAAGTGCTCTGATTGTTTATTGAATTTTAATACTTGAAGGATTGCTGTTTCTTTGATTTTTTTGGCAGAAATAGCAACTGTGGTTAATGATCATCTGGGTTTTATTTTTTTCTAATAAAATGTCATTTATCAGCAAAGAAGGAGAAAGGAATCTGAGAATCATGCATACAGATGCGTAAACTAAATACTGCTTCTTCTGCCAGATTGCTGCTTTTGCTTGTACATTAACGGAAAATCTGTTTGTTTAAAAATAAGAAAAGTCCAACAAGTCCAAATTTTAGATATAGATGTGAATTAAAAGCTCTTAAACCTAGATTTTCTTCATAGACCAAGTCCAATAGTATATACCAGATGTCTGTAGTACTCTAAAAACACACACACATATATGTGTGTATATATATACTGAATAGTTTCTTAAAATCTATTTATATGCCTAATTCCCTTTGATTTGTAACTGGACAGGTCTTAATGAGCAGCAGGAATCATAAACTTTAGATAGTAGGTAAATGCTGTCCAATTCTGACTGGAATAATTCTGGATATGCACCTACACAGAACTCAACATGTATAGAGAACATTTAAGTCAGAAAGTTCTTAAGATAGTTCGGGATGAGGTGGCAGTCAATCACAAATTTTCTGCATAATTTTGGAAGTGGGTACTTCAATTAAAGCCTTGATTTTTGCACCTACCGCTAGCCCTGCTGGACTCCTATGCATTTTTTCTGTATCTAGTCATTTCTATACAAACTCATGACCCAAACATCCATGACTCTTCAGGAATAGAAACCTAATGTGTCAAAAATATGCACCAGATCAAAGAATTGCTCCTAGACTAGCTCTCTCATTCACTGGAGTCATTACTGGTCATGACTTTTGGATTTGCTGGCAGCCCCGGCCTCAATTACTCAATGAAAGGTGCAAGTACTCAGTGTACCTGAAAAGGAAATCTCAGGATAGGGAAATCCAAAATCAGAGGCACCCTGAATAAAGTAGAACTCTTGAATACTTGGCAGTACACAAAATGAATGAGACATCTTACAAAAACGACCAGTAGATCTAGATAGAACCTGTATCTGTGTCAGAAATGGGAATTCAGTGTGCAAAACAAATTGAGTTAAATAGTGTGTTTAACTCATTACATCAACTTTTATATCTCTCATAGTTACAGTGATTCAAGGAATATATTACAGGTTTCTTGAACAAATGGAGCCTGCCCACACTAAATGAGTCAGATATAAAAATCAATTACATTGTGGATTCTTAACTGTGGAAATAATCAATGTCATCATTGTTCCCTTCCTAACAACAAAATATTGGTCCTGGTCAACCAATCTTTTTAAGTTGGTTTGTGCAAAACATTTTTAATATTTTTTTATATTTTTTGTGGGCACTTTGAAAATGGAAAGCCATTTGGTATCAAGGCCAAATATTAACAGGACCTTTTTTTAACATGGATAAGCACTCTTTAGTGTAGTAATTCATGTTCATATAGAATGTCAAAGGAGCAGACTTTAAGTTTTAGCATGTTCTGTAACGTTTTAGGCTCAGATTGCTCAATTTATTTATACCAGCATAGTCATCCTGGAGTCTTTTACTCTCAGCAATGGAATGGGAGATAGAGACAGAGTGGGCTAGTATGAGATACTACTGTAAGTTTTCAAAACTTACTATTTTTTATACATCAGCTGTTCTGGGGAGAAGAATAGGAGGGGTATCATATGCCAAACCTTCCAAAATGTTACATCTGCTAGGAATGCTGTCCTGTTACAGGATTTATGGGAGCTGGAAGAAGAGATTAATAGAAAACAGACTTGATACACTGTATGCATTATTTATTTTCAGCATGTGTAAATCCATACTGTCTCTAAACAAATACAATGATGTGATCCTTTTTATATCATCAGGTTTTACTAATTCCCATTATTTTCTCTAACTTATCCCTCAAGGACTCATATAAATCAGCATGCACTAAAAACAGATGTTGATAATCCTGTGTGTATTGCTTACACCTCCAACCTTCACTGGATTCCCTGAATTCCAGATGGCAGATAGTCATTCTATTCTATGTATAAGATTAAAATGGTTTAGTTTCAAGTCTGAATATCTGTCTGTGCTTTGTAATTTTAATTCCAATGTCTAGACCAACCCTGTTCTGTCTTTTTCACCTTTTGTATTCTATTTTTGCAATTTGTTATCTTCTTGTGATTTGCTGAGAATAGAGAAAGCATTCCTTCCTTCAGCCGCTGTTTTGACTGTTTTGCTCTTTATATGAATTACTCATCAGAGATGTAGTAAATTTTAGAATTACTTACTTGTTTTATTAGTACTTTATCTAGGTTTCTCAAAGTGCATACAATCATACTTTAAATTGCAGTAAGAAATGAAGTAGAGTGTCTGCTACTGGATTTGTCAGAACTTCCAAGTTGTTAAGAACTGTAAGGATTGGCAGCATGATCTAATGCATACTCGAATAAGTCTTACAAGATCTGGACTACTCAGATATGCACTAATCTAATCACAGTCATTACTAAGCTAAACCTAATATAAGCATTGCCTTTTCAGTGCCTCCATTTCTCACTTTTTATCTATCTTATTTTCAATATACTGCATGCTCTTCCAGAATGGTGTATTCTCCTCTGTATGCTCACACTAACTTTTTAAAATTAGTAAAAATTATTCTCAATTTATACTCTATAAATAAGACCAGACACGTGGTACTGTAAATTATTTATTCAGTGTCATTATATTCATGACACTTTGTATAACAAATCAAGTTCTATGACAAAATTCTGCTGCTTTATCTAGGCCTCATCTGGAATAAGCCCATGAAAATCTATAATTAAACTAACATAGATCAGTAGTAACTTTAAACGATTTAGTCATAGTAAAATGAGTTTAGCTGTATAGCATTTGGTCCATGATCTTGGCTTCAAAAATGCATACTTCAAATTTGGCAGAGTAAAGGAAGCAAGAGAGAGCAGAAATCCCCCTCCTGCACACACATTCCCCATCTCAGTTCTCACATTTATATGCAAATGTTCCTTTATTTCTGCAGATGAAAACACTTCTGCACTCAAGGCTGCAAAATCACAAGAAAATGTGTTTAAATTACAAAATGGAAATTTCTTGTGGCATCCTCATTACAGTAGACAATACTCAAGCTGATGTAATATCAGAGGATTCCATTTGAAGAGGAGGCTGCACACTCACCATACTCACCACCTAGAAAGACCTGAGCATCCTGAGGCTCATGCATGACCCATTCTGCAAAGAGATCAAATACAGTACTGACAACAGAATTTTGTAGAAGAGAGCCCCCTACACATCCCTAGAAAAAAAGAGCTGTGAAATTACAGAGATTTAGATAAATCTAGAAGATCTTAGAAGCCACATCTCTGCCAGGTCTGATTCAGTCTTTCAGACGTGCATACCTTGACCTAAGAAAAATGGTTGCCTTTAGCAACACATCCAGGTTAAGACAAAGGTTATTCGGTGTGCTGATCGCAAGCTCATGTCCTTGTGCTACAAAACCACAGTATGCTGTCTTGCCAAAACAGTAATGTTCTCTCTACACTTTTTGGCCTGGTGTTGATGGTATTTCGCTTGCAAAATAAATCTGAGTTTAGCTGAACTCATGCAGCAGTCATATTCTGGTGCAAAACTGCTCAGCCCTATTAAGCAGATGAGAAGAAAATGGAGAAGAAACAGAAAAGGTCAAAAATCTCTTTGGATCATTCAGCCAATTCCTTTTATATTAGCATGAGCGGTTCCAGCATTAGACCATGATCACCGGTTCCTGTGATGGTGGTAGGATATTTAGGTAGGCTGCACCTGAGAGTCAAAAACGCACTTTAGTATTTACTTGCTTAATGTACCAAATGCTGCCTCATAAAGAGGGGAACTGACAAAAATGGCTTAATAAAAAAGACTTCCTCTAGCGCTTTCCATCTAATGATCATCGAGCAGTTTACAAGCAGGAATGAAACTGTTTTCATTTGTGGATAATAATACCTCCATTTTACAGATGGGAAAATAATCCAGACATAGGAATGTGTTTTAGTTGATAACAGGAACTTTATTTTCACTACAGATTTCACAAGATGAATAAAGAGGCACTCAGAACCCTGCACGTCACACGGTGCAGAATAACGAGGTCGCGGCTGTTCGACTGCAAAATCACAACCGTATTATCCTTCCTGTATTGCTAGGTCAAAAAGGGGGACTCCAGTCCAGAAAAGATTACGAAAACATTGCCTTGCAAGGGTCTCCCATATATTTCAGTTATTACCCGTGTAGCCTGGTGCTGAGAAAAATGCAAGTTGACCAGGGCCGTGGTAGCTGCCCACCGCGCTACCCGCAGCCAGCGGCAAGGCAGGGCCAAGCCGGAGGCGCCGGGCTGGGGTCAGCGAGAGCAGGCAGTCGGGGCTGAGAGACGCTGGGCCTTTGCTTTTCTCACGTAACCTTTTTTTTTTAATTATTATTATTTTTCAAAGAGCAGTTGGTGGTGATGTTAACTTCATGAGTGCAATTAACGCTAAAAGGAAATCTGACCTGGAAAACATCCCTTCAAGATACAGAGGACGACTACCAATGCTTCTAGATGACATCAGTTTACTTCAGTTTGCAGGTTAGGAAAAAGGTTGAAAATGAAGGAAATCTACTAAGTTTTTATTATTATTCATTTAAAAGCCACGGCATCTGTGGGGCAGGTTCCCCTCCCGCCGGCTGGCTCTCACCCGCAGACACCGCAGGCCCGCCCGCCCGCCGCCGCCGCCGCGCCCCCCCAGCGGCCCCCGCCGCCTCCCCAGCGTGGCGGCGCCGGGGAGCCACGCCGCAGCCCCCCGCCCCCCGGGGCCGCGCCCCCGCCCCTCCCAGGGGAGCCGCTCCCTCCGTAGCTGCCCGACCACACTCCCCGCCAACCGCCTCGCTCGGGCCGACCTTCCCCCGCGCCGCCAGCGGGCCTGCGGCGGGGCTTCCCCCGCCCGCGCCCAGGCACCGCCCCCGGCGGAGGCGGTGCCGCCCCCTCGCCGGCCGTGGGCCAGGCGGCGGCTCTCAGCAGCGGCCGCACGGCGGGCGGGAGCTATGGCGGCGGAGGGGGACGCGTTTCTGAGAGCCCGGGGCAGGACTCTGACCGCCTTCCGCCAAGGTACGCGCCGCGGGGCCCGCGCCGAGGCGGGAGCGCCCGGCGGAACCTCGGCATAGGGCTGCCGGGTGCCGGCGGGCTCTCTTCCCCGCCGCGCAGCCGGACGGGTGGTGCGGGAGGGGCGTGCGGCGGGGAGGCCCGGGGCTTTCCCCGGCGGCAGCGGGAGGAGCGCCTGCTGCCGGGGAGGGAGAGACGTAGGGCAGGCGCTCGGAGGGACTGGGACGGGGCCCTTGGCCGTCTGCCGGCGCCAGAAGCCCGTGGTAGGGAGCACCCTGCTCGGGGGAGCAGGCGGCACTCGGCGCGTTGCTGCCGGGCGCGGGGGCTCGGCTGAACGCGGAGCTGTGGCAGCCCGCTGCCCCCCTGCTGTGCCGGGGCGCGCCTGAAGCCTCCGAAGTTTGTTACCACGTTAGCTGGAGAGCAGGGCCGCGCTGAAGCGTTTGCCCCCGCGGTCCTGCCCGCCGCCCGTCCGCAGCGCCGGCGGCTCCGGCTCCCGCGGAGAAGATGCCAGCAGCGTCCTACATCAGATTTGTTTTAAAACGCTTGTCAGTGCTGCTAAACCTGATCTCCGTAGCTTGTGAAACTGTTGGTGCCAGTTTCTTCAAGGTGCTTCAGCCTCTCTCAGGGTGGTCAGCAGCTAGTTCCTCCCCTGGTGCTTCCACACTGTGCAGAGACCGCACTGTTAACCCCCTTGGCTGGTAGTGCCTGCGTATAAGCCAGCTCCATAGGACACATACTTCTAGACTTACCTCCTCCCAGGTGAATAAGGTAACCAGGCTGCTGCCAAGCCAAAGATGGCAGTCACCTGCTGACTGCTGGTTCTTGTCTTGTGGCTGGACCAACAGAGGGGCATGTTGAACATCTCTGTGTGTCTCACCTGTTTGTAAAATTCTCCCAAGGGTGGAGGTTCTGCAGGGTGCCTAGGCTTTTCAGGTGCATAACTAGCTCTGCATTAAGAAGTCTTTTCCTATTGCCACACACGGAAGGTATTTTATTTCCTTGGATTTGTTTATAAATTACAAGTTGTATTGGTTGGTGGGCATTGATCGATGAGGTGGGCAAGGGTATTCAATCCCAACAATTTTGTGGTATTTTCTTGGGTTTCACTGGAAATATTTGGCTTTGCTTGTTGCCAAATAAAGAAAAATCACCAATTCTGAGCATGTGAAGTATATGTATACAGTCATTCTGGCAACCTATTAATTGCAGATGGTGTGGTTGGTTTGGAACAGAATGCCTGGCATTTGTTGAAGGGACAGATGGCAGACAAGCCATCTAGTTATATCAACTGTTGTGGTGGGTTGACCCTGGCTGGATGCCAGGTGCCCACCAGAGCCGCTCTATCACTCCTCTTGAACTGGACAGGGGAGAGAAAATATAAGGAAAGGCTCTGCAAGTCAAGATAAGGACAGGGAGAGAACATTCACCAATTACCATTACAGGCAAAACAGACTCGACTTGAGGAAATTAGCTTAATTTATTACCAATTAAATCAGAGTAGGGTAATGAGAAATAAAACCAAATCTTAAAACACCTTCCCCTACCACTTCCTTCTTCCTGGGCTCAACTTTACTCCTGATTTCTCTATCTCCTCCCCCCAATCAGCACTGGGGAATGGGGAATGGGGGTTGTGGTCAGTTCATCACACGTTATCTCTGCCGCTCCTTCCTCCTCAGGGGGAGGACTCCTCACACTCTTCCCCTGCTCCAGTGTGGGGTCCCTGCCACAGGAGACGGTCCTCCACGAACTTCTCCAACATGAGTCCTTCCCACGGGCTGCAGTTCTTCACGAACTGCTCCAGTGCGGGTCCCTTCCATGGGGTGCAGCCCTTCAGGAACAGACTGCTCCAGCGTGGGTTCCCTGTGGTGTCACAAATCTTGCCAGCAAACCTGCTCCAGCCTGGGCTCCTCTCTCCATGGGGCCACAGGATCTGCCAGGAGCCTGATCCAGCACGGGCTTCCCACAGGGTCACAGCCTCCTTCGGGCATCCACCTGCTCCAGCATGGGGTCCTCCACAGGCTGCAGGTGGATATCTGCTCCACCGTGGACCTCCATGGGCTGCAGGGGGACAGCCTGCCTCACCATGGTCTTCCCCATGGGCTGCAGGGGAATCTCTGCTCTGGCACCTGGAGCACCTCCTCTCCCTCCTTCTTCACTGACCTTGGTGTTTGCAGAGTTGTTCCTCTCGCATATTCTCACGCCTCTCTCTGGCTGCAGTTGTGCAGTTTTTGTTTGGGTTTTTTTTCCCCCCCTTCTTAAATATGTTATCCCAGAAGCACTACCACTGTCACTGATGGCTCAGCCTTGGCCAGTTGCGGGTCTGTCTTGGAGCTGGCATTGGCTCTATCGGACACTGGGGAAGCTTCTAGCAGCTTCTCACAGAAGCCACCCCCGTAGCTGCCCCGCTACCAAAACCTTGCCATGGAAACCCAATACAACTGTATAGTGAAATTGTAACAAAAGGAGTGTTCAATGGCAGTGTAAAAATTTCCGAACAAAAGCTTTAGCTAAGTACTTCTTGAAAATTACCTTAAAAATGGAAGAAAAAATGTGATTTGTGTATCTGTTTTCCAGATGTGTTTCCTTCTCCTGAAGTGTCTTTGTTTGGTATTCTTTAAATATTAATTAAGACTTTTCTTACCAACTGGTTGTTTTCTGATCTTGTTCAGGACTTTTTAGGCTATCATAGTCCAGCTGCCATCTTCGGGTAAAATGTTTCTTTGTCAATAATTTACTTAGCTCTTTCTGAAGAGGCTAAAGTTCAACACAACCTTTTGATAACTCAATGATTGGAAAAAAAAGATAAAACAGAGGCAAAGTTTCTTGCAGTTTAAGATGAAAATCAGTTATCTGTGTTCTGTTGTTTTCCTCAGTCTTTAGGTTTCACTCCTTCTGTTAAGCAGGTAGCTACACAAAACATTTACTACCACTGCTATGGCTTGGCACGCTATTTCCTTTTAAAATTTGGGAGTCACCATTGAGAGCTTAATTTCCTTTTTTTCTTACTACCCTTTCTGCAAAATCACTCTTCCACGCCCTATCGCCTAATAGTAATTTGTTCAGTCTGCTTTCACATAATGTGGAGGTTATACCCGTAACCTGCTCTAATCTATTCTTCATATGTGACATAGTGAATGAGATGCTCAGGGTTAGGGATCTACATTATCCATGTAATCAGTGGAGCATAGTAGCAAACAGTGCATAAATACCCTACCTTATTGGCAAGAGACCTCTGTATGCTTTGGCTTTACTTTTTTGATATATTCTCTGTCTTTTCTACCCATGTGAAATTGTGCTTCAGACGTCTACTACTTTTATTAGTATTTTAGTGAAGAAACAGGAGCATATATTTGGGTAAATTCTGTCTTCTCCACCACTTCTCCCAAAAAGTCCTGGGTTTGTTTTGTTTTGTTCTGTTTTTTCCCAAGTATGCCAGTAGCATGCTGTGCAAAGAATTTCTATGAAAGTAGGTAGAGCACTTTTTCAAGTAACTAAACAAGCGATAGTACTATCAGCTTAACTGGTTGAGAAATGTCTCTGTTTTGAACCTGTCTTTTGCCAGTTTTAGCTGATGGTTCCAGAGCCGTCATCTGGAAGAAGCGGATAACCAGCATTGCATACTCACGTTCTCATTTCCACATGGGATTTTATGTTCCTCTTTCATGCTTCCCTCACCAATCTTTTGCAAACTCTTTAAGATTATTCAGTTGCTTCTCATATTTTTTACTTTGTTCTGTTCTCTATTCCTTTCCTATCTCTGCTTTTTTGCTGTTACTGAATGCTGAGGTGACTTTTATTTGTAGCACTTGCTAGAACTATCATTGTTTGAATGAAGTTGGTGGTGTTTTTCCCATGTGCACTATCCTGCACTTTTCTGCATTGAAGTTCATCTGTTTTTGTGAACAGTCACTGTTAATGAAGTCTCTCCCCAGTTCTTCACAACCAGGCCTTATCTTCATACTGCCAAATGGCTTAGTTTTAGCAAATTTCACTTTCTCGCTGTTCAGTTACTGTTACAGATTGTTTTGAATTTGTTGAACAGTGTAGGTCCCAGGACAGATTCAGGTGGGATCTGTGTGTCCTGTCAATTTCTTTTTTTATCACCAGTTTTTTATGCATATGAGGACTTTGATATTTCAAGACAGCTTGGCTGCCTTAAGAATCTTTGGTGAGTAACTGCCAGATACCTCTTGGAGATTGAAGTAGATGGCATCAAGTGGATTTCCCTTGTCCATATAGAAGCTATCAATTACTCTTTCTGAAGAATCAGTAAGTGCAGTAGTTATTGTCTTGTTACAGTTTCCATTAACTTGCCTGTACAGGTGCCAGTTTTGCAGTCAGTAGTTACCAGATTGCTCAGAAACCCTTTTAAATGTAGGCGTGATACTGGCCATCTTCCTGCTCATCTGGTGCAAAGGCAGTTTTAAGCAAGAGGTAACTTGCCCGGGGTTAGCTGTTTTTTACTTCTGAGTTCTTCTGTGGATGCCACCTGATCTGAGTGGTTTGTTATTGTTCATGTTAGTTTGTTGAATCATCTACTGATATTTTGATTTGAGACAGATCTGATGCACTGTTTGTAAGGAAGAATTCTGGAATTAGATCTTCACAAGTTCCTCCATAATAATCATGGATACAACAATTTACATTGTTTTTCTGCTCTGCCTTTATCTTTGGGTGCATCTTCCATGTCTGGAACATCTGTTAGCCTTAGTGGGTGTCTGACAACCTACCTGCTCCTAATGCCTGTAAAAAGAGCTTTATTAGTTTTCAGGTTTGTGCTATTTCCAATTGTTCTTCACTTTTTTTTTAGCTTGGCTTCTTGGACTTTTGTATCTAACCTTCCAGTGCATAAAATCTTTCCTATTTTCTGCTGCTGTTTATGTTGTTTCGTCAGTCTGGATTCTTTTTGGTCTTTCTGAAGTTCTTAGTAAATGCTGTGCATATGGTCTGAGCCTCTGGTATAGTGTCTTTGAATAGTTTCCCTGCTGCCTTCAAGGATTTTTGCACTTTTTAAAAGCATCGTAATTACATATAATTCGCCTTCCTTTGAAATTAAATACAACCGCAGTTGATTTCTTATTTTTTCTGCTTTCATGAGAGTGTTGGATCTTGGCACATTATGATTACTGTTCTAGAGCTCTTCAACAGTAATATTTTTGAGCACTGATCAGAACTGCTTCCCAGCTAGCATATTCCATTCCCAGTACTGTCTTCAACTCTCATATGAATTAGGCAAATTTTTATGTGGGTTTTGAGCAACTTTCTGTGACTTCACCTTGTCATTATGCAAGCCACCCCCCTTCACACCTACAGTCTTGGGCTGTAAAGTTTCTGCAATGAGTTTACATGTTAAATTTGGGGGTGGGCATAAAGGCATGACTAGAGTTTTAGCATTCTGTAGCCCTCAGTACAAATAAACTTTATCTGAGGGGGCATTTCCTACCTTGATAGTTATCTAAGAAGTTTAAAAGTATATCTTTTAAAAATAGTAGCACTGCCTAATTTATTTGAGAAACTGTGTTCTGTCAGTTAGTGTTTCTGCTGACATTATCTCCATAGTTTAGGCTCACTGTACATCATTTCTACAATAATTACTCTTTTAAAAGGTTTTATTTTCTCTCTGAAAAATGTATTTTGATACCTGTTTTGAAGGGTTTTTTCCCCTGATGCATAAAATTGTGCCTTCCGTAATAGGTTGCCTTGGTCACACAGCAGAACCCTCAATGGTAACGTCTTCGGTAGTCTCTCAGGTACACATGGAAAATATAGCTGAAAGGAATGCATATTTCATTAGATTGAAATCTTTTGTATTTGGACATACAGACAATAATGATGGTGCTTTTGAAGCCATAATAATTGATAATGTTTTAATATTAAATGAGGAATTATTAAGGATTTAGTATAAGTCCTTTATTGTTTTTCAAACTATTCCAGGACTGAGAGGAATGAAAATCAATTCCTTTAAAGGTAAACTGCAAAACAGTTGCAAGGAAAAAGCTTTTGTGTTTTGTATTGTTTATGATGTATAACTGCTGCCTTCACTTAAAAGATTCCATTTTCCTTCCTGCCTATAGCTTCTTTAAAAACCCAGGTTGTGCTTCTTGTCCAGTTTTACCTAGAAAGAGAGTCACAGGCACACTTTGTAGGCAGAGACAGCTTGGGGCAGGGAAACATGTACCTATTTCTGCTATTTTGTGATCTTTCAGAGAAGTGAAATGAATTCCCCTGGCAAACCCAACATGAGAATGAGGGCATTTTTCATCTTTATTACTGCCCATGGTATACTGAGCAAGCACTAGGTGTGTGTCCGTGTCCATTCTCCTCTGATACAATAGTGTCTATGGAGACGCTATGGACAGGAGTAACTTTTCATAACTAATTTGTTTCCGTGAAATGCCATAAAGTGTAGAGGAAGAAGAAAACCAATGTACAGTTGAAACCAACCAATGTACAGTTGAAACCAACCAATGTACAGTTGAAACCAACCAATGTACTTTTAAAAAATCCCACCAGGGAAATACTGGAAATCCCACCAGTACTGTGTGGCTGTCAGAGGTCAGCTTGCAGTGGTTTATATGAGCATTCTCTATATATGTGTCTTTGTGATCTTTGGAGAGGAGGGAAGAAAAGGGACGAGAAATTAGGAAAAGCAAAAGAGGAAGAAATAAAGGCACGGCAAGATATTAGCTATCGTCCTCTAGAAATGGTGAGGTTTGGCTTAAATCCCACCTAGGTCCTTGAAGTGTCTTTTTGTGTGTGAGCACAATACATGGCTGAGGTTTTCTCTTGTGAATTGCTGCTGACTACTTTGGCCCTTCACAGAATTAATCCTTAGATAAAATTAGAAGCTGGCACCATTTTTCAGCCTATGCTACTAAAAATACATTGCATTGATCCTCTCTCTGTACTTTGGCATGCATGGGAGCAGAAAAAGAGTAGGAAGCTATCGAAACTGAGGCATAACAACATGTTCTGAAGTTGGATTTCTTCCGTGGCAATCAGCTGTGTAGCTCTTAAGGAGGCCTGGGAACAAAATGGATTTGGAATAGGAGTCTTGTGTGGCTCAATGTGTAAGAGCAGCTCCACAGACATTTGTCCTTCAGAAATGGAAACCGTATGTACATCGGCTATCTGAGAAATCTGCTGACTTTTGTCTGCCATTTGTGTTTTCTTATTGCTGTGGTAAATTCAGAAAGTTGCAAACAGCCTCTGTGCTCATAGGGATGAGGAGCCAATTTGCAGGTGTTCTCAGCTCTGCTCAATTTTGCGGTGCAAGGGAAAAGGCAGAAAAACTTGTTTATTAATCGAATCCTAATCTTCTATTGCTTTACCTAGCCTGCACTTTGTCTAATACAATTACATAGCTCATCTACAGTCTTGAAAATTGAAACTCCTAGCGAGAAGGATGCCTTTGATGTCATTCCCATAAAAGTCATTGCTTGCTACATTTGAAGGGAAGAAAGCAACTGTACATGCTATTTAACTGAAACCTTATAGAGTAACATCTAGGACCTGGATCATGACTAGGTGAGCACTGCAAAAACAGCTGTTCCCCCTCCCACTTCTGCCCAATGCTGTTTGTTACTAACCCTCTGCCAGGCTTTGGCATTCCCCTGGCATAGGAATGGAATGATTTGTCTGAGCACTGTTCTTGGGATTCGGTGCAAAGTCCAAAAAAATGGTTCAGACAATTTTTTGTGGTGCCTGACTCACTGCTTAAGCAGATAAGGTTCATTTGCACAGCCCACTGTACCTCATCTGCTTGAGGGTGCTAACAAGCAGCTGGTGAGGGAGAGAAGTAGGGTACAGAAGTTTTGTTAATAATTGTCTGAACACAGTCCATTGATAAATCATTTAATTGTTAGGCAAAAGACTTCTGGATCCATCTACGGTAGTGGAAGATGCTTATGCGATCTGTTTCTCATTGCTACCCTCTTACCATATTGGTCTGTTGAAAGAACTTGAGCAGACGTGCTCCTGGAGTTTTAAGCAAAGTTAGCCAAATTGCACTAGTTGCAACGCTTTAAAATTTAGCTGGACTGATGTTATGCCTTGCACAGATAAGGAGAAACTTGTATGAACTCCTCTGCAGGCAGAATAGTGAGGGCAATTCAGAGTTATTTCCTGGATGAGCTGAAGTCAGAACAGGCTTAAGAGTTAGTGCAGGTGCAAGTTTGCACCAGTGGTGGTGTACCAATACAACTCTCCTCGTGATATTCTGCTTTTATTTATAGTACCTTATAGTAATTGAAACACATTCCTGATAAACAAAAACTTAGGGTGTAAGTTCAAACTGAGTGTCCATATTTTATTTTGTTCCCACATATTCTTTTGTTTCGTGGGGAACAAAATCAGGAAGCACTAAACTAAACCAGTAAGTACCACTTGATAAGTAATAAGCTAACAGAATTTGGTTTAAGTACTAGGTTTATTTGTTTTTAAATAGGGTTTCTAGTTGGAGTGATCAAATAACAAGACAAAGGTAGAAAATATTTATTCAACCTTACTGTTATTTTTTGTAACGATTTGATAAATTATCAAATACCACAAAAATAGCTGTTGACTGAATTATTTGACTAAGACCAGTTAATTAAACTAACATTTTAAGTGAATGTTACTTATGTAGCCCCCATTCCTGGATCTTTTCTGTTGTCCATGCTTCGCTTTCTTCGTTTTATCTTTTTCTCTCCTACAAGAGAACATAGCATATACCTCTGCATCATTTTCAGTTCCTTTCTCTTTTCACCTCCTATCTCTTTCCTTTTCTCCCCACTCTTCTTCACCTCCACCCCTGCATCTTCTGTTTCTCCTTTCTTCTGCCACTTCTTGATTCTGTCTGTGTACTGAACTTCTCCTTTCAAATTCATCTTACCAGTGTCTCTCTCTCTCTGCCTCACATGACCATCACTCACCCACTCAAACCAGAGCATCTGTGCGCAGTCTTGGAAACATTCAGGTACTTAAAACCTAGAGAGCTACTGTATTGCCATGAATATACGGCAGGAAAAAAAAATACCCATGAAGCATATATTAGACTAGCCCCTGGTCTGGCGTTGCAACCTGTTTTGTGTCAGCTCTGCATGCTCCCTGTTGGTACATTGTCTGCTTGCCAGAATTCTCTCTGTTCAAGCATTATATGTGAAGCTCCTTGTTACCTGGGGACCTGGTCCAATCCTGCTGCCTGTACCAGCCAGCCTGCCTGGCAGCTACCTGGCCTGCTGCAGGTGCTCCAGCTGCCTTTGGCTGCCAGACACCATCCCTGGGGCTCTGGAAAGGGAAACACAGTATGTCCATAATTGAAACACAGTCTTTTAAAACAAAGACTAGCTGTCTTTTCTAAGTATTTCCTGTAAAAATAAATAGATAAATGTCTCTACATTTTACTTAAGCTATTATGGTAAAAATTACTGGCTTCAGATTAATCAATACAAAACAAGTAGATTTTCCTCAACATTGATCATCAATACTGTCTACCGACTTGCTGGAAAAAGGACAGGTGTTAAAAATCCTGCCACATTGTTCAAAGATTTGAGCTTTTTTTCGCATTTAATTATTTTGAGGATTGTGCCACTCCTCCAAAACAAGTTCCTGTTTCAGACTTCCCCATTTTTTCAGTTTTATTTTGTATAGGTCATAAAGGATTTCTGATGCAAGCTTCCTTAACTGTTTTTTCTATAGCTTTCCACTTATAAAAACTATAAGTTGATTTCTCTGCACAAACAATGCCTTTGATGCAGTATGCAAGCTGTTTCTTATGGCAGTCATATTTTGCCATGCAAGACATAAAATAAAAACCTAAATTACTGTGTGTCATTCGGCTGGTTCCATGAGTCTTCTATTGCAAACTCACGGACAGATGATGGATCATTTCACTTCTCTGAATAAGTTACGTAATAGGAAAAGTTAATTTCATTTCAGAATTAAAAGCTAATGAATGGCTAAAAGTTTCTATCTATAAAATACATGATTATTATTGAGAGCAAGGCAGTGCTGGTAGGAATTAACAGACAATGTTAACAGACTATAAATAATTTTGTTTAGAAGTTAAATGTCACTAACTAAAATGTAGAAGCTTGCATTTGGCAAAATGATCTGATGCCATAGCAACAGATGACAATTACAAGCAGCTTTTGGGAGTTGCCCACATTCCCTCTCCCCCACCCCAGCCTATCCATATCCATGGTGCAAGAGATGAATTCTGACCTCTGTTTTCTAACCTTCCTTGAAAGAAACGTACCTCCCTTCTTGCAATGTAAGAAGCCCCAGTTCTAGATCACTTGAAAGAAAACCAAAAGTAAATCCATGCGGTGGACATGCTACTTGCTTATGTACTGTTATTGGAAGATTAGTTTTGCCTCAAACTGTATTTCAATCAGACTGACGTAATATGGGAGTATATTTATGGATTATATTTTAATTTTAAATAATTTATTGTATCTTTTTTTAGATTCAACTATAGATTGATGCAGTCAGTGAGTTTTTAACAGTTTAAATGCTGTTTAAAAAAAAAAAAAACAATATCACTAAATCTATTAAGCCAAATACAGCTGTCAAAACTGAAATATTTAGGTTGCAAATGAATGCATTTGGACAGCTGGAGAAACCACAGTGTACTCGTGTTTGTACTTTAATTCCAACTTGAGACATAAGTCTAGGAAACAGGATATCCATTTTTGTTTTTAATTTGTAGCCAACTGTTGCTTTATTTGCCCAGTGTTGAGATATTTTTTTCTCAATGTGCTTGTAGTCTTATGTATCATGCTTCTTTTGTGGTACTTGTTATTATAGTATCAGATAAACAAGTATACAAGAAAATTGTAGCAGTACAAATTCTGTTGTACCCTCCATCTGCACCGACTCTACCAGTGGAAATTTGTTTCTGAGTTCTCACTTTTTTATCATAGGTCTCAGGAGCTATCGTGTCAGTTCTAAATTAGGATTTTCATTGTTGCTGCTAATTCTGATGTTGCTGGATTTTGTGTTTGCTGACCTTGGTCCTGTGGAGTGGCTTCAGTTCTAACTCCAAAGAATGTGCTACATCCAACTTCCTTCTAAAAGTATAAGAACAAAAAGCATTTAACTCCTTAATAATTTAAGGACAAGTCTACTGGAACAGTAAAATGTGAAATGTGTTTTGTATGTTTTAACTTGTTAATTAAAGAAGCAATAATTGGAGTCTTAAAAGAATCAACTGAAATCTAACGTTATACACTTGTGCTGTATTGTAGTCTTGTAATTTCCAGCACTATTTGCTGAATTCTTCACATACTTTTCCTCTAATCAGTTTGTAATTACCATGTGGTATAATTAGATTAATATACTTTCATTTATTGCAGCTACCCATGAGAGGAAAATTTTGTACTTCTGCCTTTATATTTGTCCTATATGAATGACTACAGAATTCTGTACTTTCATTAAAGCAGCCCCAACTTACTTAGGTGAAGAGCAATCTCTTTATAAGTTTCTCTAGTGCTTAACAATTCTTTTCCCCCTCCTCTCTTTTCTTCTCAGATAATGAGTACCAATGGAAGGGGCCCTTCTACTTCATCCAAGGAGCAGATCCTCAGTTTGGACTGATGAAAGCTTGGGCAGTTGGAGACACTAACAATGGAGATGATGAATGGGGAGAAGAGATCAAATTAGCAGAGCAAGCAGTGCAGGCCATTAACAAACTAAACCCTAAGCCCAAGTTCTTTGTGTTGTGTGGAGACCTCATCCATGGAATGCCAGGTAAGGCAATTAAAAGTGTTGAATGGGAATTTTTACTCCATTTCCTTTACATCTCGGATTGGCAACAAGGCTAATTTAATTTCCTTGACTTCATAATATTCTTTCATAGGATTTGGTATGCTACTGTTTTGGTGTTTGGGAAACAGAGTGCACTTTGTAGATGATTCTTGAGACTTTATTCTGATTTCTTCATCTGACTTCCTGTGTCATTCATTTTAGGGGTGTAGTTTTGTTAGTTGCTTTTTTTTCAGTGGCCCTGAGGAAATTTTCTTTGAAATAAAAGTCCTAAGAAGACACATTAAAATTCTTTCTTCTAAACAAATTGCTTTGAGAGTCTCTACTCTAGCCATTGGGGAAAAACAACGCCAAGAAAAGAACAAAAAATAGCTATGGCTTTTTGAGTACCTAAAGTGGGCAAAACTCAGAGAATTCTCTGGCTTTCTGATGCTTAATAAATTAATCTGCTTCAATATTTAAATTCTTAGAATGCTAAAAGTCAGCAAATTCAAGTTTTAGCATTCTGTCCTGTTGCTGTGGGACTCAGAGATCAGTGTGTTTCTGTGTACAGTCAGAGGAAGAACAACGGACCATCTAGAAAGGTGGGTTACAAAGTTCGACAGTTATAACTTTTAAACAGACTGGTAATATTTTCTCTTTTAAGAAGATAAATACTCTTCTTGTAAGTGAATGAAAACCCGATGTTACCAGCTGACAAGTGGTCTCAAAAGCAGATCTAAGCACAGTGTCTTACAGTTCTTAGCCTTGATAAGAAGCAGAGCTGCAGACAGCCTTAGCTGTGTAGCTGACAGCACTACAGTCCACCAAGTGAGCTTGCAAATAGAGAGTCCTGTGTGCTTTATGCTGTGCTCTGCTTTGCCCTCCACTTGCACCTCAGGTGATGCTTCCCACCTCTTGTTTGCACAGGAAGGTTTTGAGGATGTTAGAGATCTTTCACTAATTCCTTCAGTGTCCCACAAAATGGATTTTAAAACCTTAGCTGTCAAATTGACAAGTCAAATTGATTGACATTATTTATAGGCTACAGACTTTCTTTTGACCAGAACACAATTTTAGTGATAGAGTGGGAAAGTGTAAAAACCAACAGATCTAAGCTTGATAGAATCTACTGTGTAAAACCTCAGTAGCTTGATCATAATGTAAAGTCTACCATTATGTAGTTGTTTTAATGGTTTATGTTCTTCCATTAATTTTGGAAGTACAGGTTTGACCCAGAATCATAAAATGATCTCTTCCTAAGAATCATCTGGCCTTCCCATAGCAGAGTTTTAATAAGTATTTTGATTAGGACTTTTAATTTGTGTGTTCCAAATATGTTATCTTCAGTATCCCTTATAAGAGGAAGAAATTTCAGGACAAATAAGTGTTCTACATCCTGTTGAAAAGGATCTTTCACTTACAAATTTAAATAATCCAGGAAGCTAAATTAATTTCATTTTACCTGGATGTTTCTCAAAGACTCATAAAACAATGCAGAGTTCTGAGTCCTTTTGTCTATATTGACTTTAAACAACGTTATTCTAAGGCTTTTCTGTTGACAGAGAGTAAGTGCCAACTACAGAGAGCCAGCAGTCTTCTGACTTCTACTGGGTACTGAATGGCTAGGTACAATAAATAAGTCTTGCATGTGGCAGGTTTTACATTTGTTTGTTTGTTTGTTTTTTCTAGTAATGGATCTCTGTAGTCATTATCATCCCTTTTACCAGTGTATGTCTGAGACTTCCCTATATTTTAAATACAAACCTGTCAGGGTTTTGCAAAACATTATTATATATTCATTTTGCTAACAAACATGTAAAAGAAACTGAAGGGGTGTTACTGCTGAGATCGCTTACATTGTGTGATGTATGTGCTGTGCATTGTATAAATATTTGAAGCTGCCTAGTGCAATTTTCAAGTGACGGCAAGAAAGAGCAGTTCATTACTTGCGGGTCTTTTCCAGCCTAAATGATTCTATGATTACCTCACTGAGCCACCATATTTTAATTCATCTAATAATTTCTGGTTGATTGAAATTATGCTCTTTAATACTTTGTAAGCCTGTGTTATGTAGTTATATAAAATAGATAAGGAAATGTACTACTAAAAGGAATTTTAGAATATTCAACTGGAACAGTTACTTATTTCATTACTGCCTTTGTATTTATACAAATGGCTTGCTGTGCTGTGAGTTGGAAAACATGTAAGTACCATTTACAATTAAATTGTACATATAAGTACAATTTTACAGTCAGCCATTTGTCTTCCTGTCTAAACTGATGAGAGAGATAAAAGTGAATCACTCTACTGTGCAGATACCTGTGGATTAGCACCCTTTGACTAGTTGCCTGGAAGGGCAGGGGGACGTGTGATACCGCAAAGGAGATAGAAATGCAGAGTCAGAAAAATACTTCATAGAAGATAAATCTAAATCTGTGTGTTTAAAAGAATTTGAAACAACACTCTAGTTTAAACTGTATGAATGTGTATTTTGGAAGTGAAATAATAGATTTTTCAAAGGATTTTTTCCTACCTTTTCCTCTCGCTTACTTAGCTTCTGGCATAGAAATTCTTTCAAAGCACAAAAAGAGTTAAATAAACTTAAAGAAAAGACATTTTAAAGCAAGACAACTCGCATCCTGCTTTAAAAATGTCTTATAAAGACACTTATTGACAATTTCTTTGGTTTGGCTTGTTAATAGCTGTTACTGTATGAGACATTGCAAGACATTGGCATTAAGAAGCCAAGATGTTGGCCTTATAAGAACTTATTTGCTGCATGTTCTTTTATCAAAATAGAAATCCTCTGATGTTAGAAATGAAAACTTTCTGCATTCCTGGCAGTGAAAGTTTTTGGAAAGCTTGGAAGTACTGCAGTCACATTCTCAAGTCTTCTGCCACATTCTGTGCTAAACTCTAGGAATTTAGGTGACTTCCTTCTCACGGAGGAATGAATTCTTAAATTTCTTCTCTTACACGTATGTGTTTGAACTGCTAGTGTACTTCTGCACTGGTTATGACTCAGATAAAAAGCAGGAGCCGTTATATTCCACTGTCATATGGCACAAGTTTCTCTCCATTAATTCCAGTACTAATATTGTGCTTGAGATTTCATACTTCTTTACATAATCCATTTAAACAATTCTAACTTAAAGACATAATGAGATAAAAAGCTGTCAGCAACTGATTAAACTCTTAAAAAAATTTTAGAAAGAGTTCCATTCCAAAATTATAAGAGTAATGTTGAAATTTGCCAGCACTTTCATTATTTATTACAACAAAAATTTGAAATTTTAAGAAGTCTTTCGGCAATACTACATTAATGAAAAAGAGCAAACACAGAATCAAAGAATTTTTATAGTCAATAGCTTTCAGATAATTTGAACATATAAATGTTTGCAGAATTGAAGACCAGTAGTAATATTTCTTTTCCTGGAGTAATTGAAGTATTTTCACTGTTCTAGCCAAGGATGTGTAGACCTACGTAATGCATGTCTGTAGTAGAATGCTACTGCAATCGTTTCATACTTCTCCACTGAGGAGTCTCTCCAAGAATAATTGCTGTGTCAATTCCCTTATCATGTTAGTTCAATAAAATGAAGGATTAAAAATTCATTTTTTCAGTAGGCAAAAATCAGAAATGACATGAGACAAGACATTGATTTAAGTTTAACAATTGTGAATTTGGCTTGTACGCGTATCTTATTTAATGTCTCAAATTGCCTTTTAAATCACTTGTGTATATCAGCTACATTAAAACTGAAAACAGCATTAATGGAAGTGTAGCACAGTTACTATTGCAGCATGGTTATTGAAGAAAGCTATGATCAACTGAAGTTCAGCTATATTATATGATCCATTGGCCAATGTCTGTCAAGTTCTTTGGATTATACTGCTTTATAATCAATGCCTGTCAATAAAAAGGAGGGAAAAAAACCCCAGATCTTCCTCTCTTAAAATGTTTTATCATGGAGTACTAAGTGTAAAGTGTATGATGACTGTTTTAAAGCATGCGCTGTAGCCGTTTAGCTGAAGCAATGTTGAAGCCTTTTGCAAAGGAACTCCAAGAAATCTCAGAATTCCAGCAGCTAGAAGTGATGAACAGAATCCTGATCAGCTGGGAAGCAATCAGGCACAGCACTTGGAATCCATTACAGATGTCATTAGAGCAACGAAGTAATCAGTGCCAGTATCTTGGTATTTAGCTGCTGATTAAAAGTAGTTTGTACTCTGAATATTATTTTCAGAAGTTTTTCTTGATTACATAATCAAGAATAGCATATCTATTCCTGGTAATGCTAATATTGTGGTACATAATCAAGAATTTTAAGCAATACCTTATAGTGCAACTGTTACTGAAAATAATTTCTACAAACTCGATACTTACACCTAGATACACCATCATAATGAAAGACTTACTTCTGAAGACATTTGTGTGCATTGAGTGTACCATAACTTAGTATGGCAAAGCTGGTAATCTGCAAACTATTGCTGATTAGATAGTGTGTTTGTTTCACTGCATTTTTCTAAACCTCTGGAAATTTATTTCTAAAAGTGTTTTTTCTCATATCAAGTATAACCTTGTTTTGTTTTATGACAACTTCCCATATTGTTCCGGTAAGCAATACCCTTTGAGCGCAACAGTCCAACCAGTTTTTCACCCATCTAGTTCTCCACTCACCTAGACTGCAACATCCTAACTCCACAACCTTTTGATGATTATAGGGAGGTGCCTCACGGTGACATCAGACAGCTCTCTCAGTACTCTTGGATGCATCCCGTCAGGTCCCACGGACTTGCTTGGGCTGAAACTTTTCAGGAGATACTTGGCTGAATCCTATTCTACTACCAATATTTCCCCTGCTCCTTTAACTCTGGGAGAACATTTCCGTGAAGACAGGCAACAGCAGCACTGAGTACTTGTCACTTGTCACTTCTTGTTTCTTCCACCTCTCTCTCCCCTCAGTATCAGGAAGGACCATTTCTGTGTGAGGAGGAGCTTGTCTTTGAAGACATGTCAACTCTCTCAAACTCTTTTGCATTTCAGAGCTGCGTCCCACAGGATGCTATATACTAGTTCCCTGCATAAGCCAGTCTGCTGTCCTGAGGCCCCAGATCTGCTATCTACCTTCCTTACTTACTTCCTTACTCTGGATCCTGAACTCCACTCTGGTGGCTGCTATGGCCAAGGCTGGCAGGGATTAACACATCCCCTAGCACTTCTATGTTTGTGAGTAGCAGAGCTACGAGAGTGGGCCCTGGTTGGCCCATCTGTGTCAAGAGGTTGTCCCAGACTCCCTCCTGGATTGCTGTCAGCAGATGTCAGGGTCTGTGATCTGGAGACTTTTTTCAAGTTGCTTATAGCAGACTTCTTTGCCCCTGTTGGGTGGTCTGTAACAAAACCCCACTCTTTGTGGCTGACCTCTCCTCTGATCCTGACTCACAAGCTCAACAAATCTGGTGTCTGTTCCATAGAATATCTCCCTCCATACATTGAGGGCAAACTCCCCTGCCTTCTTTCTTGCCTGACCTTCCTGTTTCAGTTTAACATGAAGCATTGTGCTTCCTTCTTCATCCCGTACCTCGAGCGTAGATTGGTGTCCAGGAAACAGCTTCTGCATTTCAACACCTTTCATTCCAACAGCAGAGAATCCAGCTGTTTGCAGCCAAGGTCACCCTGCTGAAGCCATGGAGAAACACAGACTTGTGAAGCTGAGAATCTAGCAGCTATTTTTATGTGGCTGAATTCCTTTGGAGAAAGTTATTTAAACTGCATTTTTTTAATGATACTACTGCTGTCAGGAACTTGATAGACCTCAGTTCTAGCCAGCAAAGTCCTTTATGTGATGTGCCTTTAGACCAGGTGTTTAATTATTTTTCATTAGTTGCTCAGCTTACGTGGGTGAAAGAACGAGTAAGACAGCAAGCCTCCTGCAAACTTTACTTAGCTCTGACTGTAATAAAACGTAGCTGTTTAGAGACTAAATGAAACGAGACTTGTCTAATAATGTGTATAATCAAAAAAGCTGATAGAAGTTGATTAAGCTTGATCTGAGCAGTGTGATAATGGATCAGTGTGCAAGTAATGTTTATGCTTGCAGTTTTAGGTTCATTTGTGTGTATATGTTAATTAGAAGAAATCAAAATCACTAGAATGGAGTATTATGGCACTTGAAGTACACTGTGAATACTTGTACTAATTCCTT
This sequence comes from Platalea leucorodia, assembly GCF_965183815.1. NCBI lineage: Eukaryota > Metazoa > Chordata > Aves > Pelecaniformes > Threskiornithidae > Platalea > Platalea leucorodia. The sequence goes on along the minus strand of NC_138827.1, from coordinate 19,651,042 downwards.
TAGTTAATTGAAGGCATAATCTCTAATATACACGTTTCCTGCCCAGGTAATTCAGTGCTATATAATCTGACATCAGCCTTTTCAGTCAATTAAGTCCAACTAGTGAAATTTTTCTTTTTTTTTTTTTTCCTACCTTTGTTTTATATTATTAAATTGTTTAATTAAAGGCTTTCAAACTGTTATTTTATAACACATTCCTGAAACGTTTAATTCTGGTGAAGAAACCTTTGGCTCTGCTAAGGTGAGTGGAAACAGCACCTGACAGGTCAGAGCCGTGAGCATTGTGCTCTACCTCAGAATTCCTTTGTTTTGCTGAGAGGTGGGGAGGAGGAGGATGCCCACATCACTTGCATCTGCTATTTCAAAGGTCTTTTCTCTGAAGGATCCACCTTTTTTTTTTAATATCCATTTGCAAAGAACAAATCAATCTAGACAGCTGTGTGATGTGATGGCAGGAGACTAAGCCGTTGTATTTGAAATAAATGGAATTCCAATACAAGAATTCTGTTGTCTGCTCTTCTGACATACCTAGGGAATTAATTATGATGGTTCTTCTTACTTTTTAATTAATATGCCTATACTTTCATTTCTCTCATTAGCTTCAGAAGCAATTGTCCATCTTGCTTTCTAGTTTGATCACAACAAGATAAGCAGGTGTGCCTATTCATGCTTTCTTATTCATTCCCAAGGTCTGGTCTTGTGGAGCTTTTTTTTTTGCATAGATTTTTATTCATTTTATAGCTGATAAGAATATTTAAGTGGTCTTACTCATTTCAGGCACTTTTAGTAATTTTTTTTTAAACCTACCTTTCTTAGCTCTCGTGAATTACTTGTGCTGCATTCCCCCTCCTGCGAGGCAGAGGCTGTGGGGAGGGAGGGAAGCTGCAAGGAGTTGGCTGCTTGTGTGCTGGAGTTAGAGCTGCTTTGTGCCATTTTGGACCTCAGCAGTGGCAAATGGGTACGCCTGGTGCCAGGGGGTCGTTGGCACAGAGAAGAACAAGCTTCATTTGATGTGTTATATCTAGCTGATATACACTGTTCTTACTGTGGCTTTTCCTTCTGTCCCAGAATATTGGGAATACTTGCAGTCTTTCCAAGATAGTGTCAGTATTATTTCAAGTGGTTGCAATGCTGTAGTAAAGGGCTCTGCAAGGAAGGACAGTAGCTTTGTAGACTGTATATGATTGCAATATGAATTTTGTATCCTGGCTAAAGACAAGGTCTCATTAACTTCTTGTATTCTATTATTAAAAATGTTTCCTTAACATTATACATGTTTGCCATATACTTTTAATAGTTGTCTGCCTGGGAGAATAAGCATTGTCCTTGTTTTCATGTGCCAATATATATATTTTTGCATGTGTACTTCCATTCACATATATGCAGAAATACATTTCACACTTTAAGTATTACGAATATGGTACACTGCAGTAAAAATGGCATAAATTGATCCCCCCCCCTCCCGACACAAACTAGTTACACTTTAATGAACAGAAGGTGGTTGGAGAGAATTAAACTGAAGCTGTCAAGTTTAAACAAAGCTTTCCTAGCCTGCATGGTACAGCAGAAGAAAGCATAGGGGATTGTTACCAACCATGACATTGCATGGAAATGCGTGCAGGGGGATGTTATGAACTAGTCCAGTGCTCTTCAACAAAACAAATTGTACAATGTTTAAAATTATTTGTCCACAGGGGCTATTAGTGGGTAGACCCAGCTTCTCAACTTAATTTTATCCAGCTTTTTAGTTGGATAGTTTTTGTTTAACCCACCAATGTCAACCAAAGCCTGGATGGTTCTCTATGGTAGGGTAACAACATGGAGTTGATCAGAATATTGGTACCTTAAAGCATGATAAAATATACATGCATTTATAAATGTCTCTTTTGTAAATGGAACAAGTTAAAACATCTGATTAATTCTTCAATCAGTTTTACAGAACTGCAGTCATATTTGATAATGTTTTCTTCCTGCTCCTTGGTGTGCTTGCTGTCTGTGTCTCTCACTCTCTCTGTTGGGCCATAGTTGGACTGTAAGATCTTCCAGGATTGTGTCTGTTACAGTATTTTCATGTTTTTACTGTGCCATCTAATGTATGTCTCGGGCTGTGAGCGCAACAAAAAGTGCCAGAACTTCCAGACAGAAAGCAGGGGCACACCTATGGAGCTGGACAGAGTTAGGCTGCAGCTAAAGGAGATTATTAGTCTGAATGTCTAAATTGCAGTTGAGGCAGCTACATTTTTTTTTTCTGTATCTGTCTGTAAAATTTGAATGTGCTAAAAAGAATAGCAGTGTAGCGACAACTGCTGTTTAATCCAACAGAGATACACATGCTGAGGCAACATGGAAGACACATAGTCTTATATTGTAATATAACTTTAGGGACTCAACAGGAGGAAATAACTGCTGATCTTGGTGGAGAAAGTAAATTGTGACGTGCACCGATCTTCTGCAGAGGGATGGTACCCAATAGGTACAGTTTTCCATAGTCTGTTCCATAGGTGCATTACAGCCAGTTACAGGTGTAAATTGGCCGGTATCAATTTAAAACCCATGGCAAACCTGTAATCCTTTGGGAATGCCATTTCATACTTTCCTGTTGCTCAAGACCTCCCAAATTTTTAAAGAGGATGTCAGTTATCCTGGGCAATTATAGAATGGTCACGTATAGGTGTGAATGCCATTGTTGTCCAGGAGCACAGTCAGAAGAGTATTGTCGTTGCTACTGATAGGCCACCAGCTCGTGTGCTTTGGGCTGACTTTGCAATGCTGTGGTCCTGGCCTATTGGGCTTGCAATCGGCTTGTTACAGGAACCTGCAGTGCGAACTGGAGCTTGGGGCCGGGCGTGTGTTGTTACTGTGAGCAGTTTAAACATGCGGTGACAGGAAGGGCCTTGACAATAGAGACACAAGCTGAAAACAGAGGTCCCCAAACTATAAGCAGCTCCTTGATGGTCTGTTACTGGTCACTGAGGCAATGCAGACTTCAGAGCTGGAAACAGACTGCTTTAAGCATAACGGGGGAAAAAAGCAGCCAAGTAGCAGGGCAGGGCACCTGCTGCAGCTGGGGAAAGCCGTGCCCTTGAGCACCATGCCATGTGTAGGGGTGAAAAGGTATGGACTACCTAGAATGTCTGGTATCCTGTAAAAAGACAAGATCATGAATTTGGGAGGGAATTGTCACTGTCACAGTATCACTGTGAGATTGCTGGCGATGCAAGTGCACTGCCTGCCTCAGCATCCCTCCCTCTCTCTCTCTCCCTTTGCCTGCTCTCCCTCTCTTCTTCAAGAATCCTGGGCCCCTGCCTGCCTGGCGGGGATGTGTGGCTGTCCTGCGCTCTACCTGCTGCTTCCAGGGACCCTGACTCTTCTGAGACCTTCTCACCTGCCAGCCAACTCCCCATGACTGCATACAGTGCTCTTATGTGTGTATGCATCTCTGGTGCATGTTTTTTCCCCCACAAATTCTGCATGTTTCACTAACACTAACTCCTCCATAAAGCCTCAATAAAGCGTATCCGCTCAATTCGACCAATTACAATTTTGGGCACCATTGTGTACTTTATGTGAAAAGCAAAACTGGCTACATGTCTTCTCAAAAATATACACCCTATCCTGTCTTCCATGCAAACAGTGTTTTTTCATATAATAATACAGGTGGTGATATGCATTAAGATTTTTCAAAGCAAGTGCCAAATATTGGGATCCTGAGTTCATATTTAGGCAGCAGTTAAGGGACATGATTTTCAAGTCAGCACTTCTCCATTTGACTTCTGCTTGACAATTTGATGATCAGGATACAAGATGAGCTGGGCATACTGGCTTTTATACAGTCACTACCTCTTATAAGCTCTGACACATACACTGTAGAGAGTGAAGTTATTTACGTTCAGAATAGACAGCTTCAGAGCTGAGGAACATCAGAGTTGATGGTTCTGGTGTCCAGACAGCGGTATGGTTTTATTTCTGTTTATGATCACTGTAACATTTGAAGGCATCGTCTCTCCTGAGAGAGTTACTAACTGGATTATCTTGAGCCTCTTTCCCGTGCGCAAATTTGATGTGCAACTGCCGCAGTCCAGAATATTTCTGTCTCTTGTTTCTGTTAACTGCTGGGTGCATTAGTATGACTTCCTCTGAAAGTGTAGCTTTTATAGATACTAAATCTTAAAGCATAGGCTGCAGCATATAATTACAGACACCTGCCTTACAGGATAACTCTAAGAAAACTCTTAACTTGTTCAATTTTCTAAATCAAAGGGAAAGCACATACCATAGCAAATGTTCCTAGTCAAAGCATTATTGTTTAAAACCTGTTGTGAATGTTCTACATTCTCTGACTTAAAAAACAGTCTTGGGCTTGACCAGGAAAGGTCAGTGAATACTTGGTTTCCGTAAGAGCTGAAGTTGGTACCTCCAGGGAAGTCCTACCTATCTTTCGGTTTTGGATCCACTAAAACGGAACATTGAGATAATATTGAATTTCACAACTCTTATTATATTTGATAAATTTCACGGTCATTTGCATGTGCATGTTCATTCTTAGGAAATATTTCATAGATGTTTAATGTACAAACTTGCAAATTTGCAATTGTTTTGCAGTCAGTTCAGCCTGATGTCCTTTCCAGGAGGCAGACTGCTATACTTGTACTTTATTACATCAGATATGAACTAGCTTGTTCACACTTCAGTAACTGGGTTGTTGAGAGATGTGCTGCTGGTGGGTTTTGTACACAAGATGTGATACGAATATAATGCTGAAATCTGCATGCAAATGCACAAACTGCCATTTATACATTTGTGAACTGAATAAATTGCAGAGAAACGTCCCATACAAATTCTTAATGTTATATACAGTGAATTAGTAAGACATTCTACAAAGGAAAAAAATACCTGATAATGCTTAATGTTTTTCTCAAAAAGTGATTGTACCACAGTAAATCTGGCTGTGAACTGCTTTTATTATTGCTTTTAAACTACCATTAAATAACCCATTTTGCTAAAACAAAGGAACATTAATTTTAAAAAAAACTTGCCAGATAAAATTAAGCTGCTCTGCTAGTCCTTAAGTGAAGCATGTATATAAGGAGATACTTTGTAAAGTTTTAATTTTAAATAAAAATATAGTAGTTCTTTAAAAAATTCCCTTTCTTGTCTAGAAGGCAAGAGCCTGAATGCTGATGTTTGATTTGTCTATATAACAAGCATATGAGGTTAAAAAATGGTGTCTTAAAATATGATTCCAGCTTTAAAAATGACTGTAAGCATGTCATCTTTACTATATTTGCTCTTTTTTGCCATTTGAACTGGCTGCTTGGTTTACTAACAAAAGCAAGTTTGTGTAGTTTTTTTAACTCCCATCAGCCTGGCACAGCTGGGGAGGAGGCAGCTGTATTCTACTGTCACATGCAGTTTCAGCAAAATTGTCAGCTAAATCCCAATTCCTGAGTCTTTGTCAGTGGAAATTTACAATAGAGCACAAAGTAGAAAAGGCACAGATTGACTTTTTAAGTGCGAGGTAGAAGCAGTGGCTTTGAAATGTTTGTACTGAATCAGGCTATAGGTAAAAATTTTATTTGTTGAATACAAGGTAATTTTTTTATGAATGTGTCACTGACTGATGAATGGGTTTTTTTTGTATTATCACCTGAAATAACATGAGCAGTGTTTAAGTTTGACCTAATTCCCTGATAAACAGGTAGCTTAATCCAAATAAACTCACTGCATCCATTTCTTCTGCTATCGCAACCTATCAAAAACTTTGATATGCTCAGTAGCATGGAGCCCAAACCAAAAGGATTCTTGGCTGTTTTCTTCTCCAAACTCTTATGCTAATGTTAATTAATAATGTCTAAGAATTTGAATAAGCACAGTATTTGTCAAACATCTAATAATACCTATTTCAAGAAATGTCACTATGGTTGCATAAATAAACATTTCATAGTAAGTATCTGATTCTAGTAAGATGTAATGGAGCATTCAAAGCCTCCAAACTGCTTAGTGTGAAATTTAATTTGCTCTCATCAGCCCAAGAGTAGGAAGCATGAGATTCCCCATGCATGTTCAACAACACATTGCAGTCTCATATTGCAAAGAAACCACTGGGCCGTCAGAAGCAAATATTTAGTCTTCAGCAAGTATATACTTATTTGTATTTTAGACTATAATCTCTAGTCCAGTCCACTGTTGAACTAAGGAATCCTGTTGACAGTAACTCTCTATGTATGAAAATCTTTGAGATGTAATTAACTAGACAGTTGTCTCAAATCAGATACTTTTATGATACAAGCATCAGTACAAGTACTAGATTCAGTGTTAGCACTGAAAATCTAGTACAAGTATTAGTTTTTTTTATACATATATATATATAAAAATAAATGTATATGGAAGCATAGTTAGATTTTTCTCCATGTTTTAGTAAAAACTTAATCTCTCGAAGTCCAGTCAGAATTTCTTTTCTTGCTTCTTTCTCAGCCCAGAAAGTTTTAGTTTAGTTTATCATATTCTCAGCTTTAGCAATTCAACTCCTATCTATGAACATTTGAAAATGTATATGTGGAGCAGAGATCCACAGTGAGTTATTTATTTGGCACATTGTACAGTAAATATGTCTCTGTGTTAGAATATTTGTTGCCTCCTTTCTTTTCTTGGAATTGGATTTGCTATTTGTAAAGAGTAACTTGCAGAAAGTCAGTGCTTTGGATTATGCAGGTATGGTCAGACAAGGTGATTAGAACGGTCTTTCTAGTTTAAAAGTGTTTGCTTTTTAAAAGAGACATTTCCAGGCTTTTCCATCCTCTGAATTGTAAAGGATTTTCTTCTTCTTCCTTGGAAGTCAGTGGCAGAAGATCTAGCCCACAGAATTTTGACTCAGTTAATCAAACTGAACCAAGTCTTTTCCAGACTGCCGACTCTTAGGTAGTCAATGGAGGGTAACATGGTTTTAAGGGGTAGCAACTGGGCTAGAGCATCCAGTGCCTCTCTGTGGCTCTGAGCAAGCTGCAGGACCACTCTGACCATGGTGCACGGTCTGTTGGTATTGTAAGCTCTTCTCTGAACACCCTGTAGCCAACAAGAGTGTGGAACAAAGATGCAAACTGGCGAAAGATGCTTTGGGCTAAGAGAGCATATTCTAGGGAAGAAGTGGTTTGTCTGAACCATTGACTCAGGCTGATACTAACTGCCTGTTCATTCTGCACTTGTTCTGATGGCAAAGATGTTTTTGTAAGGGTAGACAATGCCTTAGACATCAGGAAAAGACATGTCTTTTTAAGTAATTATACCCACTTATTGCAAGCATTTCTCAGTTTAACAGTGAGGACAATTTCATCAGACTTGAGGGACTAGTGTTTCAAAGAGTTATTAGTCATGCTGTAACTACTTAATATGAAACTGTAAATATGATGAAGGCCTCAAAAAGCTGTAAAATTCGCACAGGTAGTCATTTGAAGCAAGTGCGCAAGACTAAAATCTTGCTCTGTCTGTTAAAAACAAACCGTTATTGGAAGCAAGACTTTCGTACCTTCAGCTTGTTTTTATTGTTTGTTGTTGTAACTGCTGTAACATTGTGGCATTTTTTCCTGCTTGTGATGATTTCATCAGAAGAACAGACCCAAAGGCAGTGATGGCCTATGCTTGATGTGACAGCTCTGCATAGCTAGGAGATGAGTAAGGATAAGAAGAGCAGAGTTGTGCTTAAGTGAAACATAATACTTATTTTCACAGCAGACGGTGGAACAGTAAATGCCACGAATTACGTTGTTAAGTGGGCACCTGTGTGACTGGCACTCAGAAAAATGTTGGCATTCGCAGTCATTATAGTTAATGTCGTGCACCGAAACTCTAGGAGCAGTTGATCCGCTAATAGGCTTCCTCGTTCACTTTTGGGGTTTTATCATTGCTTTAATGTAATAATTGTTTATTATTAGCTAAAACGGGATTTAAATTTTCTTCTTGTTTCAATGCTCGAAGTTATAAAATAAATTTAATTTGTATTTTCACGCAGGGAAGATCTTTAGTGTGATCACTTTTTGTGTCTCAGAACAGATTATTACTTGTTTCTAATGTACTGAAAAAATCAGTCGCTTACAGCTGCAGACAAATAAGTATTTCAGTTCCTGCTTTTCAGTGGAACCAATGAGATGAGGTTCTTCATAAGCTAGACCGAGTAGTCAGTTTGTCCAGTAGTGAATATAGTCATATTTACATTATTTTTAACTGTGTAATAATTTTTTTGTACATCATAAAATTGTTTTCAGGCTATTTGAACATTAGAAATATCTCTGTCTAAAGAAGAGAGAGGAGACATTTTAGTTATTACAGCACAGACTAAGCCAGAAAAACCTATTTCAGAACATGACCATACTGAGTTTATTAAAATTGATCAGCTTATTCTTGCATCTAATAATTTGGAATGACACAGTGTATTGCATTACTTCATTATGGCAGATGCTAGAGGGGAAAATTTAAGTTTAAAACACGCAACAATGAAGAGTACAGACTAACAAGAGCACCAGTAAGACTGAACTGGGTGGCCCAATAGATCTTTTCTTTCTATGCCAGTGCCCTGTCTATTATCACATTTTTGTAGCATCCTAGGAATGTGAAGGGGAGAGCAAGGTGGTTTTTTTCTACTTGTTCATGGAGAATGAGAGAATCATTGCTTTTATGGGATGGTAACATGTAAAGAAATGCGAAGAGGGTAAGAGTTTGGCCATGACAGTAAAGAGGAGCCGCCTGTATTGATGAGATGGGGAAGGTTAGGAAAGAAGGCGGCACGGTGAGGAATGGTGTCAGAGCTTTGGGGTGGGAAAGCTCCATCTGCGTCAGCGCTCTGAAGGGATGCTGGGTTGTGTTTGCAAAGATCAGAGAAAACTGTGTATCAGTATTTGAGATGTGACAAGATTAGAGCTCAGTTTTTATTTATGGTCGCTCATAAAAACTTATTTATGGTAGCGCATAAAAATTAGATGCAGTAAAGATGTAATTGCAGAATGAGCCTGTAAGATGCAGTCTGATCTTGATACCATTGGTTTTGCACCTGTGCTGTCTTCCAAATGACAGGCACAGCAATGGGGCTGCCACTGGGTAGGGGGGCAGCTGAGAGATGCTGAGAGGGATGATGTAGGATCTTAGCTGTAGCTCTGTTAAGCTGGAGCCAACAGCCAGGTATCCAAAACGACAGCAGAGATGAAAGGCAATCCTATTTTGAACAGGAGGAGACTGCTTTCCCACAGAGGGATAGAGGTAGCAGTTAAATTTGTTTCAGCAGAGGTACTTACAAAAGGAGCACGCTGTGAATACAGCCTTGGACTCCCCTCTTCTCTTCTCTAGAAAGTTAGGGAATACTATTAGGGAAAGTCCTCTAAATGGCATGCAAAAGGAGAAGAGCAACTGCAGACGGTCATGAAAACAAAAAAACAAACAAAAAAAAAGACAAACATCTCAAGAACAGGAAAGTGCCCAAAATAATTAGACTCTTTGATTAAAGCAATTGTGATGCACTTTAAGGTCCAGGAAAATACACAAATCTGTCTTTTGTTTGTTTATAACAATCATGTGATTGCTTCCAACAAGAATTACTTGTATTTTGATGTCAGAGTAATTCTCCTGATATCATAATAAATTACAGAGGAATGGGCCCAACGTTTTTATAAATTCCATTTTCGTCAGTGGTGGTTTGACATTTTTTATTTTGCTTTTATCAGATTTAGTTACTATTTCTATTTGATATTTTGTATAGTATTTTAATGTACAGTTTAGCTCTTACCTGTTCTTTGATAATCAGTCTCTTGGGTTAAATGTTAGGCAGATTGCAGTTGTCATATCAGGGCTTCTCAAGAGTGTTGCTTGCATAAAAGCTCATAGTTGAACAATTTCCTTTTTAACTTTCTTCTTTTTCAAACTGCAAATTTGTGCTTTCCCTTAAAAATTATGTGTTTGCAACTCCTCTAAGTTTAGGACACTTTTAAGATACATTGAAATACTGAGACCGAGTAATTTAGAAATCCAGGAAATGATTGTGCTACATTTTTACATGTTAAAATGGCTGAAGACATCTTGGGTAGCTTCATCCTAAAAGTGCCTGTGCTGGTCCTCAGCCTAAGCTGAGCAAAGATGCTGCAGGGAGACCACCGTAACTTAGTGCAAAGCGTCAGTGGGGATGTAAATATGTACTCTGGCTCAGTTAGGGCCCCCCTTGCCAAACTTTTAAAGTCAGATGTTACGTCCACATTTTTTTTATGTCTATAGCCTTTCCTGTAGCAAACCATGACACGGTACTGGCTGTGTCAAGACTTGCAGAACAGGTAAACAAGAGGTACTGTTGTGACTCCTGAGAAAACCCACCCTCAAAAGGAGGTTTAGGGACAACAGCACCATCAGTATCACGGGTTGAGTGCAGCAGTTCTGCCCTGTGGCTCAGTCAGCTTCTGCCAGCCAGATCCCTCAGCGTGACTTCTCAGATGATCTATGGAGAGTAGAAAGTTTTTTGAAATGCAGCGTCAACACGTAATATTGAGTAATTGACCTCTGACAGTCTTTTTCTCTGTGAATTTATGACCAATAGCTTTGATCGTTAAAAGAAGTCAGATTACCTCACTAGAACTTCCATCTCTTGGAAAATGACATGGATTGGAGGTGCAGGCCAGTACCCCTGCCGTTCCCACCACACCCGTGTCCCTTCACAAGGGCTGGCAGGCTTCTCCTGCCTTGGCAGGGAGTACTTGGAGTTCTCCTAACACCGTCACAGAAACGCCTGGGGGTACCACCTAATAATACCATTATAACCTCCCGCTTTCCCTCTCCTAATTCATATCAGTAGAAAAATGGGTGCTGTTGTTAATTGATTGCTAATTTTTCATTTGGAATACTTTTGGGGAGAAAGCTACAATGTTGGTGGAGAGTTTTAAGTGAAGAGTTGCCTCAGATACAAAATATTTTGCCTCAGTTATAAAAATTGCAATCAGCGTGCATTGCAGAGATATGGTTTGGGGGTAAACAGTGCTTCAAATTGTTTTTATAGCTAGTGCATTAAAAACACCAAACCCAACACTTTGTTACAGAGGTGCTCTATTCTGTGGAATACCAAAGTAAACTGTAACTGGATTAGTAGCTAAAGGATTACTTCTTTGGCAGAATAATTCTACTTCTGCTGACTAAAGCCAGCTTCAGCAAAAATGCTGTACGAGTACTTTCTCTCTTGAAATCTGCTCTTCCAGTGGGTGAAGGCAGGTTGTCTTGACTCCTTTAAGCAGTGCAGGAAAGAATATTGGAGATGTTTAGGCAAGTAGTGATATAACATACAACACAAAGATGCACTGCAACAGAGACACTGACATTGCACCTTTATGCTCCTCTTCACATCACTCAGCTTTCATAGACTGGGAAGCTGCAGAGAAAATTGTGGGTAACTACACTAGCAACAGTTCTCACTTTCATGTTTTTCATAAAAGCCAAACTGCCCTTTATGGGCTATTAATTTGTGAAATCATTTCTCTCGGGCAAGCCTGTATTTACAGAACCTAACATAAAGACATAATATTGTAGCCTGGGATTTAAAAATGTCACTGCACATGATGCCAGGATAAACAGAACAGAAATTAATTTCAGTTACATCTACCCTGACACTTCCCAAATTATTTTACATTGCCTCTTGGCATTATATTCTTTTCCTATTCACCTACAACAAACCTCTATCTAAGCTAAAGAAATACATGTCATCAAATAAAAATGTTCTTCATAATAATTGGAATAATTAAATATAGCTAGTTCTGTGCCTGGTAGAGATTAAGGGGGATATTTTTTATGCTATGGCAGTGACCACTATAGTTTGCTAGTGGTTTCCTTCTTTATCACTTCTTTATCTGCTCTTCTTTATCTTCTTTATCTATTACTTATCTCAGTTGTAAATTTAGAGGGAGGTGCCTTCGGGGGGCACTGCATCATGGCATGGCTCATGGTAGCACAAATAGCGTGTGCTACTGTAGTACAGCTCCCGGTTAGTGTGTGCGTCCTAGCCCTTCCTCTCCAGCGCTGCACCCAAAGAGTACAGAGACATTACTCCACCTTCTCCCTCCTTTATCTCCCCGAGTTTCTCTTCTTTTGAAGTTGTTTTGACCTTCCACCAAGAAAAGGTCAAGCCAAGATGCAATTGCCCTAAAATAATCTTTACTTGGTATGTTTTCCTAGACTCTTCGGGCAAAGACCTTGTTTTCCATTTCGAGCAATCTGTTTTCTGCAATAAAACACTGAATATGTCTCTCTGTTGCTATAGAAATAATATTGCATGAAATGAGGGAACCAGTGCCCTGCTGTCGACAAATCTAATCTAAGTGTTAGTCTCTAGAGCTTGAATTTCACCACTGGGAAGAGGTATACATAATTCTACAAATTATTTCTGTAACTTATGCATAAATGTCTTTATACTCTGAAACTGTTAGCTAAATTTCCCAAAGTGATAGCATGGAGATTAACATGGTGTAATGTGTTTACGTATATCTTAAAAGAACCTTCCCCCTCGCCTTTTTCCTGCCCCCCTCCCCCGTACATTTTCATATTTATAGCTTGAAATTTCCAGCTCTTTGCATAGGAAGGTGGGGAGTGGCAGGAAATGCAGCTTTCTCAGCCAGGTTCCCTACCCCATGGACAACAAAGTGTGCCAGGTTTATTTAAATTTTTGTTTTTATTTTTTAAAATCCAGTTCTTCCAAGTAACATTAGATGTCATTTGCCCTGTTTTTTTAGGATTAATAAGGATATTTTCCATAACTGGAAGGACAGCCTAAACTGACCACGGTCCTGGTACCTTAACATAGCCCACAAACTGTTCTACTGTCCACTGCTTTCTAGACTACACTGGGTATCATATGCCCAGTATTCCTCAAGTTACTCAAAGATGTTGTTACAATAAATTTCTACCCTGTACAGCAGTTAAACACAAGAGAGTTGTGCATTTTGACTTTATGCACCACATGTCAAATCTCACATCTGTCTTTACATTTAGACATAATTTAGACATGAGTGTGGTTTTTTCCCAGTATTTTTCTAAAGCTGTAGAATTCTAGTAACAGCAATAAGGTAGTACTTAAGCCTGTATCTATAGGGTATGGAAAAGGAATTGAAGTCTTCGCTAATAATAGTTACCAAGGGTCAGTGTTTTTCAACATATGGATCATAAGTATTTTGAAGAAACATGGAGAAAAAAATCTTTGATCTCATACTTACATTACAGGAGCCCCTCTAATACATTTCTATGTATAATACATATGTGTAGTTACAAAAATAGAACATAATTTAAAAATACATGGTGATTGATTTGCATAGACCTGTATGCAAATGTATGTTTGAAAGCTGATTTCAGGGTTCTTGTAAAAATCCCGTTACAACTTCTTCATTAAAAAATGCAGTTATTATTTGTGAAATGGGCCCATGTTAGATACATGTTATGTATTGCAGGACAAAATACAATTTATAAATGTTCAATTTAATTCACCAGTAATAAACATATCAATGGCCTCTGATTAAAGATTGCTCTTTAGAAAACTTAAAAAAACCTCTCTCATCATTAGAATAAAATAACTGTTTTGTTTTTTTTTTTAAAAACCTTTCTAAATTTTTTTCAGTGATTGTAAATTAATCTAGCAATTAGATAAACCTTCCTAGACAAGGACAAATTTCTGACAACCAGAAGAGTAACTGTCTGGGTATGCATATTAATATAAAAACAGAGATGCAGGAAAAACTGGCAAAGTACACAATTACCTTTCTTTGAAATTAATGCCATGTTCATTATTAAAACAGACTCATCATATAACCAAGCCGCCACAAGACACTAATTATATTTTTGCTGTTAAAGTAGTTCTCTTAATGAAAAAAAAACCTTAATTCCTTTGCACAGCCATAAAATATAACCCAGAAGTTGACCTGGTTTTTACCCTTGTGTAAAGCTGTTACACCATCCAAGGTTGCTGCATTTTTTCACCAGATCATCAGTCTATAGATGAAAAGAATCAGCCTGCTAAAGCTTTTGGTGCAAAACACTGACTTATATCACCTACTGCTATGCTATCTGTTGTTTCCTATCCAGAGCCTTGCTTAACGCAAGTTATTGAAAATGGCTAAGTATTTGATAAGGGAGGGAAAGAAGTGGGAGGGAAAGGGTTGACTGGACATACAATACTGCAGGGAAGATGTATTCTAGATCCCTGCATATTAGCATGATCACATCTAATATAGAGTATTACTCTGTGTATTTCCATAAGCAAAAGCTAACAATGAGGGTAGGAAAAGATAGCATAAATATTAAAATGTGTTTATTTTTTTTCTATAGGAACTCAATGGAGAAAGGACCAAGAGCAAGATTTAAAGAAAGTTCTGAAGAACACTGACCAGGACATCCCATTGGTATTTGTCAGTGGAAATCATGATATTGGCAATACTCCAACAAGAGAAACAATAGATACTTATTGCAAGAACTGGGGAGATGACTACTTCAGCTTTTGGGTTGGAGGTGTTTTCTTTCTTGTGCTGAATTCTCAGTTATACTTCGATTCTTCCAAATGCCCCGAGTTAAAGCAAGCCCAGGATGTGTGGCTCAATGAGCAACTGGCTGTCGCTGAAAAACATAAATGCAAGCATATAATAGTATTTCAGCACATCCCTCTGTTTCTGAGAAAACCTGATGAAGACCATGATTATTTCAACTTGGAAAAATCAGTTCGTCAAGAGATAATGGAAAAGTTTCATAAAGCAGGTATTTTCTCAAATTTTCCTATTTTCGAATGTTTCAAATTGTTAATTAATTTATTCAAATTGTTGATTAATTAATGCTGCCAGACAAAATACATTTAACTTAAATGGTATTGTTTTCAAGGAATTTTAGATACTGCTTATAAGCCTCATTGTTCCCCATAGGTCAAAATTATCAACTGAATCTAATCACCTGTAAAAAGTACTAAACAGAATTTAAAACTTGGAGTGAAAAGTAAAAAACTAAAAGTGAAAAACTCTTTAAAATAAATAGTAAGGATTCCATTTTGCAAGTACTGATAGATGTAAGACAACCTGAGTTTTTCCTGTCCAAGGAGCGGAAGATCAGGTATTGCCACAGGAGAAAAATACAGAATTTATGTTTTACATAAAACATGGAAGCAGAATTCAGAATTACCTTGGAGGTTGTTTTCTCCCACACTGAGCCAATTTTAAACCAAGAGTGCAATGTACTCCAGATTTATTCAGTGTTAAAAACAGTCTTGCTCTGCGAAGATCAATCCTTTGCATATCCATTACTAATAGGGGCCATTTCTGGATGAAGGGCAGGTGGAACATGCGCTAAACAAGTATATTGTACCAAATCCCTTAGCTTTGTTTGATGACACTCGAGTGCCACGGAGACAGACACAGTACGCAGCTACTCCTCCATGCTGTTCCCATTGTTTCCTGTTAATTGCCTTCGTGTTCCTGGGGTGTGCTAGTCCCTCAAAATTTCCTGCCAGCCTGTCGTCCCTGCATCGGTGTCATTTTCTCTGTATCTATAAGAGAGCACGTTATTTGGATTACTGAACAATGCAAATTGTTTATGATATTGTTCCTAATTTACCATATAATTGTTAAGCCTGGACTCATCTAAAACCAGCCTAATTTCCAAGCTCTGAATCTCCTACTGTTTCCAATCAGTGGGGCCAAAAGTCACAGCTATCTGAGGGCTCTCCGGGGAACTGATATATTTGCAGATTTACAAGTGGTTTTTTTCCCATAAGGAGACACACTGAGAATACCTCATAATATCTTTTGTAATTTTTGCGCTAGTGCTAATATAGTGGGAAGTATTGCTATTGGAAAGTTGGGCAGCTAAATGACTGCTTACGTGCTGTTGGCTAAAAACACATGCTAGTTCATTGGAGACCTTGTTAGCAGAAGGACGTTGCCATACAGGTGTCTCCCAGTAAATAAGCGTTCATGTGGAAACCAAAGCAGTTCTGTTCTTGAGTTTTCTGTCATCCAGATGGTTTACTAACATTTGGCAACACAGTACTGGGAATATAATTAATCAAGAGGCAAAATAAATTATGCAAAATGTTACCGTTGTAACATTTATCATTGTTACATTGTCATGTTTCTTGGAGGGATATTCCAGACTGATTCTCCGAATGTGTATCCAGAGGCTTAACCAAATGTTGGGTAGGCTTCAAATGATGGGGGAGAGGAAGAGAGAATGGGAAGCCAGCAGTACAAGGCAACTCTATAGAAGAAATTCCCAAACTCGTTTCTGTGCCAACATCGTTTTTACCTTTCCTCCATCATTTCCCATTGTGTCCCTTGTTCCCATCCCTAAAAATCCTCCCAAAATGACGTGTTGTTCGGTTCTTCCATGAATATGTTAAAACATTGATCTTTTGCTTGCTGTTTTATACAATAAATAAATGAGTCAATAGGTAATATTCGCAATCTAATAATCAAACATTTTGCTAATTACATGAATACAGAGAGCAAGCAGCTCAGTGTAACTCAGACTGCTGAGAGAAATTAGCTGAATCAAAAGTTGGCTCAGAGTTTCCTTAGTAACGGGTGCGTTCTGTTTCCATTTTATTATTCAATTGAAGAACAGTCTTTGTAAGACCACAAAATGTTATCAGTGGATTGCAAACAGGCAGTTATCATGGTAGGATAGATGCACAGATATGCAATGACTCCACTTATTTTCTGACTCTCTGCTTTGCCAGAGTAATCAATTTCAGCATATCATTAGACATGAAATTGTTTATCCCCCAGTTCACTTCATATATTCTTGGAGGAGTAAAACACAGAATATTGCTAACGAAATCCCAATCTACTTTGCATTTGGTTCTTTTTTTTTAATTATGACTTGCAGTTTAAGAAGGCTAACCCCTTATGGCACTCTAATTTAGAAATTTGGTATAACTATTTATTCTGGAAGAAGAAAGTAAGTCTGCCTTTTTAATGAGTCCACCAGGCTGCTGCTATTCTTCTACCCCCGACCTGTCACCAGTCCTTCCTTCCTTCTGCTCTCTCGCTCTCTGATTCAGTGTTTCCAACCACTCTGAAGGTTTGTTGTGTAATTATGAAAAATTTCAGTATAACATGCATGTTTTAGGCATTGCTGTGTTTGGCAATGCGATGTTATTAGACGGGCTTCATATTTCAGTTGTTGATAACCCAGGATCAGACCTGGAACTAGCCCAGTTTTCATGTTTATACTTTTTCTAAAAGTGTCAAATACAGATCCATAACTCACCTGGTTAGAGAGAGACAGGAAAGGAAGGACAATCTAGTAACTGAGGTCCTTCCATGAACAGACATTCATATGGGAATGTGTAGGAAATAATCAGATACTTAAAGTATAGTGATATTGTACAGGTGCTTTAAAGTGAGGTATGCAACTTCAGAAAATTATTATTTTAAATTCAGAGCCCAGATCTTCTGTAATTATTCTCTTCTAATCACTTACATATTACATAATGTTTTTGGTTTAAGTATCCATTCATTGCAAGCAGAGAGAAAAGACTCGCTATAGAGGCTACATCTGGTACGAAATACTGAATTACATTTCTCACATTAGAAGTGTCCTTAACAGTTGGGCTAATTAAAGATAAAATCATGTCCTTATGATAAATATTTATAAATTGAAAATCTGGCACTTGTAAATGTGTACTACTACCATGCAATGTTAAACCGTACTTGTAAGCCGCACATCTAAGAAATCCTCCTAGCCCATTTTGTTTTTAAGCGTGTTATAACAAGTATTGTCCTTGAAAAAGTGATTTCAGTGACAGTGAAAATCAACTCCGTTGAGAACGTAGTTTATCATTTAAATGAAAATATATTTCTGAAAGCATATTTGTATAACTTTTGAAAGTTTAGCCTCAGTTGCCAAAGCTCTGTCTCCTCTACATGCAGAAGCTAAGTACAGAAAAAACCTGCGTGCAAGAACTGTGAATGAGCTGACCTGATGTTCTCATCTGTGACATCTGCTGGAGTCAATCGACTCTGCTGCATGAAATGCATATTCAGGTTTTAAGAATTTTATAGTGCTGATGTAAATAGGTTGGCTCATAGCTTTGTAAGGAAAATGAAGAATCCAGGTAGTGGTCTAACCAAAAATCTGGTCTGCATGTCATGTGTCTTTGATAAACATAAGTAATAAATTAGTTTTTAAATTAAGCAGTTTATGTAATAGAAGACGTCTATTTTCTTACATATCTCATTCCAGTATAATTTTCTTAGGATGAAAGATTTTTTTCTATGACCTGAAAAGTATGGGTATTTTTGTTGAGCTATGGACAATCTTTTAAAGACTTTTTATCCTGAGAACCATCACTGACACACTGAAATGACTTACATTACTTAACACAATATAGTAATAAATGTTTCTTAATAGCCATCATGAACTAAAACATTTAAGCAAATGTCTGAACTTGTTTTAAGAGCTCTGTTGAATAAAACCTAAATTAATAGCTGTTTTTTAACCAATGAAGTTGAGAAAAGAATTTTTGGTTCAGAGTGAGATGAAGAGTATAGGTGGTCTATCTGGGCGAGAGGTTTTTCCATCCAAGAGAGAATCACTAGATAATAGATATAAAATATAGAATTCCTTGCAGTCTCCAGCTTCTTTTAATTAAAAAGTTTTAAGTTCATCTAAATGTCTTCAAAGCAATTTTTCAGATGTGGTTAGAAATACTTAATTTGTATATATGGGGAAAAATAACAACTTTATTAAATGGCATATTTTTTCGTTGTATTTGTGATTGTAGGTGCTGTAACTTCTAACACTTGTACTTGCTGAAAGAGTGTGATACCTACATTCTCCTCTTAGAAATGTTATGACAGAAGAGTAGTATTAAAGGAGGAAGCAGCTTTCTGAACATCCACAGCTGAGATATATTTGAGCACAAAATTAAAGCATGGAGTGCTAAAAGCTGTTGTTTCTAAAATTTACCAGACAACATATGCTATGTTTCATTACGTTCTTTGTTGTGTAATCGAAGTTGACGAGGGAGTAATATTTTCTTCTTCCTGCCATTGAGACCTTGATTTTGGCAAAGCCCATACACCAAGTGAGTAATCTCAGTGCTTGCTTATGTGTCGCTTTGTCAGTATTTAAGATAATTTAGATTTAAATACTCTCAACTTAAGTGATTTAGATCACCCTCTTTCAACCTTGAAATTATGCACTCATGGTACAGGTAGAGTGACCAAATTTGATATCTTCTATGTCACTGTGTAAGAACAGTGGTTTTTATGACCAGGTATGATTATGTAATCTGGCATAGACATTATACATAGACATATGACACATAGACTTTTTTTTCCGAAATTCAGCAGCAAGTACAAAATACATTTATTTTGTATAGTCTGTAATGACATTAAGTAATATTTCTTCTTAGATAAATTTTTGAAATCTGTTTTCTCTGCTGGGCTGTAGTTTTGGTTGATAAAAACTGCTTTTTGATCCTTAGAGCACACGGCAAGCCAGGATTCTTTGGGGTTTGGGTCAGGTCTATGAGAAGGCTTCACTTTCAAATGGAAAAAGTAGCAAAACCAGGAAATAAATTCCACTGAAAGGTCACATGAGGCATTTGCAAAAATTAAGTTGAAGCACAGAGTGACTTTCTACAGACAGCACTTCTAAAGGCTTTTTTAGACCAGCACTCTAATTAGATCTGGAATCACCCTCTAGCTGTGCCGGTTGTTTCTCCTCTGATTGTGTAGGAAAAACAAGTGAGACTAAGATCCTTTTCTGTATAGCTCTATTCAGTGTTGTCCTATATAAAAATACTTTTGACATAGATTACTTTGCAAGCTAATATCTTGTCTCCCACTTACACAGACCCACTGACCACCAGTTGCATCAAGCTCTGGATTCTTTAGTCTACAAAGCAAATTTAAGGAAGAGTTTTCCTGCAAGTTTGAAGGATCATGTTTGCAAACAGTACATGGGATATTTTTATTAAGATGCGTATTGTGCTATGCACTGTAAATTCTAATTATTCAGTTCTATTTTATTCACTGATGAAGAATGTAGGATAACACAGAACTTCTAAAGAGCTACATAAAATTAGTCTATAATGTTTAAGGTTGACTGAAGAGGATATGAAATGGAGGGTGATGATCCCTGACACTCACCAGTGGGACTATTTCCTTCTACTGGAGCTCTGTTGATGGGAAATGTTTTTTTGGATAACAGGGTCTGAGAACCGCCTGAGCACTGAACAGTTCTGTTAACAGTGCTGTGACTGATGCTTTCACATCTTTGTTTGCTGCTCTAACACCTGCTTGGCAGATGGGGTGATGTGAGCACTCTCAAATGAGATAAAATCAATTCAATTCCACACAAGAGGTTTTGTTTACAAAGACTACTAAATATTATCATTCGCTTTGTAGCGCTAGAGTCTTGGAAAAATGATGTACAGTACCTGCCTAGGGGAGAAAAAAGGTACAGCAAAAAATGCCTATGGTTAATGTGTGCTCTTGTAGGGAAGCTGAAAGAACATCATTTTGGAGCACAAAATTGTTCTGAGAACAGGTATTACTGTTGAACCGACCACGTTGTTCGGCACTTAAAAAAGCAGCTGTATGCTGCAAGTGAAAGGAAGAAAGAAAAGCCAGTTTGTGCCTCGTACTCCAGGGGAAGTGCTCCAGATCAATTTATCCTTGTGACTTAAATGGTTGTATTTGCCAGAAACATTGCCTTTTAAAAAGTATGTATCTACACATACATGTGTGTGGGTGTACACACACACACGCGTCTCTTGTAGTAGCATCTTCCTGTGCCTGGGTACTAGTTATTTTATTCTCCTGCCTATGAAAGCTCTGAAAGGGTACTAGAGTGTTGATAACATTCAGGTTTTTCACTCAGTACAATTTCATCTCTTTACAGAACTGCTTCTCCACCTATTTGCTTCCATTTTGGCTCTACTCTTCCTCTCTAGCTCCTGCAGTTTTGGGGACAAGTATATATAGGATCAGCTTTTGCTAGTATATCCTCTTTCTTCAGTCCTTGATTGAGCAAGAGGTTTGGCCGGTGAAGCAGTGATTTTTAGACAGGCATAATTCTATTTCAAACCTGATTTTATCATTAAACTTGAATAGCTTACATAAAAGCAGAGTAACTAGACCAGAATGACAATCCCTGTAGCCCAGTGTCCTGCTTGTCCTACTAGCCAAACCCTTGCAAAGAGCACAAGACAGCAAAGGGCGTAATGGTATTTCTACCAAGTACTCTTCCTATCTCCAGCAGTTTTTCTTTCAGGGACTTACTGTATCATATTAATGTTATCAATACAGTGCAATTTAGTGATTCTTTTGTAGATTTGTTCAGTTGATTTTTGAAAACTCTCAGCTTTCACAATGGTCTGCAGGAGGGAGTTTCATGTTTCACAGGTATGTGAAGAAATGCCTCCTTTTGTTTGCTTTGAACTTCACCTGTAGTCTGTATTGAGAGCCATAAATCTGTAAATGAAAGGCAATGAACATTCATTCATGTCTGCAGTTACTGTAAAAAATAGTTCATTAATCAGCACTTAAAGTGTGATAAATTTCATTGCTTGGTCAGAAACACTTTTTTTCCCAAAATTCTCTACAGAGTGCATGGGAGGAGAAGCAAGGTCTGTACTGTACCCATTACATATTTATTATGTCATTCATATTGCACTAATTTAGCCTTCTCGTTCTCTTACAGTCTCATTTGCTTTTGCTGAGAAAAGCATTTATTTAATTGAAGGCTCAGTCTAAATAAAGCATGCTACTGATTGCCTATGCTGATTATTCCGGGCAGTCTCTTCCTAATTTGGAAAATTTGCTTGCTTTTCTTTGGCTTATTTTTATATTGGTAATTTTCTTCCTATATTTTTGCACTGTCCATAGTGCTGGGTTGAGCAGTTTGATTTCCAACTGAGGCTAGACCAGTTGCATTTTGGACACAGCAAACCTGCCTCAAAATGGTTTTTGTACCTTAGGAACTAGAGTTGGAAAACAGCTTCTTCTGAATTCAGGGTTTTTTGGAAGCAAGCCATGGAAGTGAGTGTAATTATAGAAATTGGAGTCAGACACCCCTGGAATTTAAACTAGTTCCAGTCTGAATTCCAGCCCAGTATCATCTGATTGTGTGAGAAAAATTGTTTTCTAGGTGCATGTTTCTTTATGAAATTATTTTTAATATTTCAAGATAAATGTGGGTGCATTATTTTCCATCCTGTTTTAACCTATTTGGATTTCTGTAATCATTGCAACTAGATTTCCTTTGAGATTGGGGCTCAGTCTCTATTTCTTGAATTAAACTAGCAAACATCAAAGTTCTCAAGAAGTTAGGAAAACAGATGTATTTCACAAAATCTTACTTCAGATCTCATTAATATTGTCATGTACAATGTTCCACTGCAGTTCTTTTATTCTTATAAGCTGTTGAACTCTGCCACCCTAAGAGCTCAGACTACCACAAGCTGGAGACTTATGACAACATTCACAACTTGGTAGAGGAAGTCTTGCCAGTAAAAAGCAAGTCTCTCCTTCACATTGTTATTGAAATACCGCTCTGTGGGAAGACATTTGGTGCTTATGACAATACTTTAACAGTGTAAGCTTTCTGAGTGATCTTCCAAAGGGCACACTTGATTTTATTTATTGTTTTTTTTAAACCAGGGTCTTTGAAGAGCCCATGCATCCTGTGCATGCTGACTGTCACCTCTGGCAGGCTCAGGTGTCAGATTATCCTGAATGCCCCTACACAGACATGGTCTTGATTGCCTAGGGGTGATTTCTCCCACGGGGAGAGGGACATGGCCAACCCCCTCGCTCATACATGAAACTGCTCTCTCCCCTCAGTCCTGCCTTAATGCGGACGGACAGAAGGCCAGCCATTGTATTTCTAATAATAATGTTTATGTGATAAAAGAAAAGAACACAGAGAAAAAGGGGAAAAAAATACAAAGTTTTAAAAATCACATTGCAGTTCAGTAGCATAGTGTTATGGAATGTACCTGTTGTCTGTTTAATAAAGCAAAAAGATGACTTGGCCAGCATTTCACTTTTAAAATAGAGACATTTTATAATGACTTAACTACTCCTTGAACAGAAACGCTGGTCAAAACAGTGATTAAAAAAGATGTTGTTGTCTGTTGGTCCACATAGAGAAAGCAAGCCATAGTCCCATTTCTTTCCTCCCCTAAATGGAGTTGAAAACATGCCCAGTCTTCCACATCCTTGCATTTTCCTATGCTACAGAATACAACAGCAGTAGAGTACTAAGGGAGAAAAGCCTGGGAATTATGGGACTGCAACTGCACAATAAGCTAAGAATGGTATGTAATCACTCTCAGGGGAATTATCCTAACAGCTAAATGCCTTTGTTCTCTTACAGTGCAATTATGTCAAAATCATGCTGACCCTTTTCCCTGGTGCCACAGAACAGTTGTTTAGAAGGGTTTCTCTGAGTGATAAACTATAATTTGTGGGAAGAAGATGCTGCACTTCTAAAATTCTGTAAAATAACCTTAGCTTCTCCTGCTAACAGACAAACTGCCTTCTGCATGATATTCAGTATGTAGTTTCTTTTCATGTAATGAACTATTCTCATCTGATTCTTGTCAGAAGTGAAATCAACAGCATGCTGACAACACTGGGGTAGCTAAAGTTTCCTTTCAAATTTTTTTCAGTATCAGCAGGCCTGAAAGAGGTGGTGAATATTTCATATAGGACTCAGTTTCTTTCAGAACATTATTCTGCTTTGAGTTGTTTGGGAACTCAGAAGTGCTGTAAGATGGTCATCATTACAAAGAATAATCTCTTCTAAATCAGAGCTACTGCAGTCTGCGAGGATGTGATGGTTATACACATGCAGTTGCTCCTGAGCCTGGTTGGCCTGATCATCCCTTTCTGTACCAGTCTTTTCCATGAAGCATCCAAAGCAAATCTCAGATACTTGTTTAGATCTCTTTCACTATTACGACAGTGAGTCAGTTTAACAGTACCCATTACATCATCTCTGTAAGAAAAGCCCTTTTTAATACAGTGTGCTGTTTTGGTTCACAAAGCTTGAAGAGAGAACCAAGAGAAAAAGAGAAAATAGGAAATGCCAGTAAAAATTGTCCATCTTACCAGAGCTGTTAAACTGAGAAAGATGCAAATCAAAAAGAGCTTGCTGAAGCTCTTGTGATGACTACTTATTTGGTGACCTGGCTTTAGAAAGCAGACACTGGAAATAAGGGGGGGGGGGGGGGTAGGAAGTCTTCAGAGGTGTTTTTTAATTTTCCGTTGAGAAATGTCTGCAATAAAAACCACGAGCAAAATGTTCGTACCATGTTTTTGACTTGGCAAAAGGTATCAAAATTAAAACATGAATTTTGTTTGAAATTTTTTAAAAAGTGAATTGTGCTTGAAATGTTCTGCCTATGAATGAACGTACAGATAGCATCAAAGGTAGCATGGTGAATTACATGAGCTATTAGTTACCCTCCTTAGCACTTACCTCTTGCCTTGCCAAAGCCACTGTGTAGCCTTGCAATCTGAAGTGACATCATGTACTGTGTGAATTAGCATAAAAACAAAGTATTTAACGGTTGGACTCGATGATCTTAAGGGTCTTTTCCAACCTTAACGATTCTATGATTCTATGATTCTATTTATTAACTTGTTTCATGGTCAAGCTAGTGAAGAGTCTAAGGCTTATCAACATATGTAAGTATTACATCTCTTCAGATGAGTCTTGAACAATTCATGTTTGGGTTGGTTGTTAAGTCATGAATTATTTACGCTAAATAGGTTGCTTTGGGCTCACAGAATTTGTACCATAATAGGTATTTCATTATTCAGAAGGAATGCATTATTCTACAGGGAAAGAGAGTTATGATCAGATCTTTGGAAACAGTAAATCTTTTTGTCTTTCAGATTCAGCTTTGTCAGATCAGAACTAAAAAGGACTTTTTGTGCTTGATCAGAAAATGATGGTAAATTGCATGCTGGCAGGAGGACATCTTTGTTTTACTAAAATCAGAATCAATTCCTGTATTTAAACCTTTTTTTACAAAGACACTGATTTTTTTTTTTGCAGATTGATTGATTCTGAAAGCTCACGTTTGGTGTGCAGGCATGAAGCTCATTGGTTTTAGGTGTTTTCATGACCCAAGTACAGTTTTAGAACAGACAGAGCAAGACCTGGTGTCCAACACTGGATGGTGCCCATCCTGAGTCTCTGGCTTCCAGTCCTGTTCTGATCGAAAATGAATTTGGCAGTTCAGGCCTTTTTTCCCTAGCAGATACTCGGTAACTGTTGTATTGTTATGCAGTCTGACATCAGAGTCAGTGTGTGTGGTTTGTTTTGGTTTGTTTGGGGTTTTTTTGGTTTGGGTTGTTGTTTTTTTAATAGTAACTATCTGCACAGATTTTTACTTTATTCTGATTTTAATCCCTTTTTTTTCTTTTAATGAATAATCCATTAGGTATGAATAGTGTCTTGCAGTAATGGATCCTGCTTTTTTTGGTTAATGGATACTGTGAAACCTCCAGTCACATTTAAATTCAAATCACTATGTATTTCATAAAAAATGAAGTAATGAATGCTTGTGAAGGTGCCATCCTTTGGACATTTATTTAAACAGTAGGTTTTTTAGTGTTTCATAACAGCTTTTATATCAAAGCTTTTCCCAACTGCTATTTCAGAAACCAGGGATTAAAAACAAATCACTGCTCTATTTTTTTCTTTTTTCTTTTTTTTTTTTTTTTGGTAGTGGCAAGGGACTGTACCTTTTTGTGTATAGCTGGATGCATTTAGCTGACCTGAGGATGCTTTAAAGTGGGCTATAAACATGAGGCCTGCCAGGACACCCTTCTTTTTTCACAGAGTTCAGAAAAGAAAAAGGGGAGTGGGGAGGGCTTGCTAGCAACTTGACAGAATTACTTCAGAAAAACGTCTGAAATTAATAAATTAAATTTGAGTGCATACATCTCTAAGATTCTTTTTATGTTTAAGATCAAAAGCAAGAGCAAAGTAAATTGCCTGCTTGTCATCTTAGTATTATTGCATTGACTGGTGCAGATTTCCTTCTTACGCTGACTAACAAAAGTGAGTGGAATACAGTTGAGTGAACAAAAAAGTGCTATTGAAGAAAGAACAACATCAGTTAGACTTCTATTAATACACAGCAGTGACCTGTTTGTTTCTTTGTTCAAGATGTAACATATTGTAACACAACAATAACAAGAATTAATACTAGCACTGGAAATAGAGAGTACCTGAAAACTGAAGCCTGGGCAAAATTTTCACTGGGAGGTATCTAAAGCAGGTACTAAATTCCAGCAGAGGCTGATGCCGAGCAGATAGATCCACAAGGGCATTTCAGCACTGAACAACCATCTCGGTTGTTAGGATCTGAATGACATACATATGCTAAAAGGGGAAATTTGGATGAACAGTACCCATAAACACCAGCTTGTTTAGGCAGAATCTGCCTCCTATAGCCAACAGGAGATAAAAGAGGTTTTAAATTACATCCTCTCTGGTGTCAGGTATCATATTTGCACTGCTTACAAATCACTCTTAGTTCTATACCAAAATACCTTCTTGAGTGTAGGCAGTTAGCAGACATTAAACGTAATTGTAGTGAAGTTGCAGTATTTACTTAAGAAGAAAAAAGCTGCATGATTCATGGGCCAAACTTTTTACCTGGTGTCTGTCTTCTGTCTAGGATGAGTTTCTCAAAATCTTCCCTTGAATTCTCAGAAAAAGGGAGATTTTAGTTTTTCTTATAGCATAATTAAAATTGCTTTATTACTTTTGTATCCTCTGTCCTAATTACACTGAAACTGTGTGTCGGGGTTTGCTTTACATATATGATGACACGAAGTCTTGGCTTCTGTTCCTCTTTTAATTCAAAAGGTTAAATTCTCTGGATGGTGGGAAGATGCTACTTTAGGAACACGGATGCTTCCAGTAAAAAGACATCACTTATTTCCCTTACTAAAAGTGTGTCACATGGGTTTACACCTTACTATGGTTTTATGATTGTTACTTTTTCCTAATTTTTTCATAGACAAAAGTAGTTTTGCTTACCTGCAGAGAAAGTGGAAAATATTGAAAAGAACTTGTTACTGTAGTAGCACTGTCACTTACTGGAAGCTGGTACGGGTATTTTACAGATCTTTATTACATTACAGGCAGCTCTAAGCTGAAAGCAAGTTGGTAACATTAAGCTTAGTGTGTCTTAAGTCCTCCCCACAAATGCCTTACCTCAGAGGCTGCAGTAAGCAGCCTCATCTACTCAGCACCTTCTCCTAGCCCATCAGGGCTTGCTCTTTTATGGACAATGCCACAAGGCAAGATGGGTTCCACTTTAACGAGTAGGATGTCATGCGTAAAGTTCCCATAATGTTCAGTTTTGCTCTCTATATTAAGAAGGAAGAGAAGAGAATGCCCAGCCACACCATAAGGATGGGCACGTTCTGCCTGTCACTGCAGAAAGACTGGGGGGATGGAGGAGGCAAGTGCAGCCTCATGGTTTGGATAGGTGTGCATATAATGAGAAAGAAAGAAACAGTTCTGCTGCTTGAATTGCTTAAGTATGTTACATTAGACAGTCTCTATAATAAGCTGCAACATGGTAGGAGTTGAGAAATGACTGCTCACTCTCAAACTGACTGCAGCATCGGTTGTAAAACATCTTTATATTATGATTTTAAGGACCCAAATAACATCTAGAAAGTACAGAATCTCTGCAAGAGCCTGTTATACAGGGCTTTTATATTCCACCATCGCCTTTTGAGGTATTCTGATTGGGTTTCTCCCAAGATTTAAAAAAAAAAAAAAACAACCCTGAACTGTTTTGCTAGGTTCCTGCAGCTGAGTCAGAGCAAGCTCTGAAAGTTATTATGCTGACTTACAGGTGTAACTCATACACCAGATAGATGAGCAAGGTACACTGAGAAAGAGAATTAGTACTGATAAACTAAAATATGATAACAGACAAGTTCTAGCTGACAATGACCATATACCACTATTCAATGTAGAGGTAACTTCATTCTCTGTTTTCCACCTTAAGTCATTTGCTATTTGAGAAGGGTTTGGATTTTGAAATATGAAAACCCATGTAGCTTTTACCAGGCACACAGCAGAATAATTTATATTTTGCTTTCCAAGCTCCTTAATTTTTAACTATACTTTGAGCCTAGTTTATATATTTTATATCAGTCTTCAAATCACTCACTCCCACAAAAGCAAAGGATTGATGTAGCCAACTGTCTTACGACAGGTTCACCTACTTTCCTTTTAATTTAATCACTGTGAGAGAGGTCTAACTCTACTACAGGAGAAAGGGTGGAAGGTTTTTCTGGCTAGAGAAATAAGGATTTCCTTGTGAAGTTATAGTGTGTTCCTAATCACAGCTCTCTGCCTTTAAATTGCCTCTACTCTTTTCCACAATTTCTGCTATCTGAAGGCAAAATCAGTTGTTGCTAGCCTTTTTTTTTTTAAATGTCATTTAAGGTTATAGTATCTCACAAATCACCCATTCTCTGGCCTACCAGTTGAACAGGACTAAGCATGTGTTACCTTTTGTGTTAAGCATGGAATGGCAGATTGCTGGAATATATGAAAAATAACAAATGAAGTTTGGTGGTGTCATCACAGTGTCCATCCCCGTGTATCTTTATAGGCTTGCTTATTATTCTGGTATAAACAGTGGTTGGAAAGGTCATTATCAGTGCTGCATATTTAAGGATAGCTTTTAGCCTGGGGTGGTGAGCAAGAGCCTCGCTGTGTGCAGAGGAAAGGAGTGCCATCGGGGAGCACCTCACACGGCCCACAATAGCTGGCACTTGTCCCCACGTGTGCTAAGCTTCACTCTTCTCTGCTGTCCTCTTCAGGACATGTTTAGACCTTTGCTTGTTAGTTTGTTTTTCAATATAAACACAAATTATGTTCAGCAAGGTACAGCATCTATAGAATAATGCCTGCAAAATATTTTTCTATTATAGCACAGCAGTTTTTAGCCAACATAGCAAACTAATAGGAAAGATTCAGTTTCATAAAGTAGCCAATTATTTTGATAACCTGCTGGCTGTCTAGTCATAGTTGTCAGGGAATACTTTTTATTATTTTTTTGAGTCACTCAGTATTAATATATTTTCAGGTGCTTTATGTAGAACCATGAAAGTGTCATTATGATTAAGGAGCACACAACCTATTGTATTTCAATAGAGAAATTACACCTAAATCCTTTAGGTGGGTTTGAAAATTTTTGAATTGTCATTCATAGTATTGTAAACCAACACCAGATCTAAACACTTTCTGAAACAAAATATAAAATTAATCACGTTTTGCACTTGATGATAAACAAACAACAAAATTCCCAGTATTTTCAGCCATCTGGTCCAGTAATTTTTCTGTTTCACAACAGTATAAAACATCATTAGATGCAGCTTCAGGAAGCTGTAATAGTCTGAAATCCAAGGATCTTAGACTGAGCATGCCAAAAATTAATCCCAAAACCTGTTTATAGAATTAGCTATTTATACCAACTCCACATTTTCATTCAAAATAAAATATGCACCATCTTAAATTAGCAAGAAAGCTGATGAATGATTTTTTGCCAAACCACGAATGCTGTTGACTGTGATGCTCAGCTGTATCTATCAACAGTGCATAGAATGGCTAAATGGTGAAAGATGCTGGCATAACCTGGCAATGAAATGCTTGTCTATGATAGCATGTTCTCTCGTAGGAAGAAGCTAAGTTCTCAACTCTGTTGTTAATGGGTTTACTAACTTTGACATGAAAGATAAGTACTTAGCATCAAAGTGACTTTTTCTTTACTTTTTTGACTCATGAGACTAAACCAGGTTTCATTATTTTGTAGTAATAAAAACATTTGATTAACATTTATAAAACATCAAATGGGGAGGGGAAGATAATCTATTTGGTAGCATGAATTTGACCTGTAAAGACAATCAGAAAGGCACTCAGAGTAGTGAATACAGCTTCTACTAATTTCTTTGTTTATTTTTGCAAGGCAGAAGAAACAAAAAGTAGGAATTACTAGTTTGGAGATGAGGATGACACAATTTCATTTAATTTGAAACTGTTTCAAAGTTTCTGCAAAAATCCCATAGCTACTGAGGAGTGTGGCAGGAAAGCAGACCTGGCATATGGATCATCTCTAGAAGCTGGTCAAAATCAGATAGCATTTGCAAACTTAATTAATTTTTTCTTAAATTATCATATTCTGAGAGAAGGGGAAGAATGGTTGGACTTGTTTAAACATTCATTTGGCTAATCAGTTAGACAATGATTCAACCAAGGATGTCAAAGTACATTATAAAGCCTTAAATATGAAGTATGTTTGTCCTCTTTACCTGCTGCTGCTTGTCATTTAGCTTTTCTTCTACTCCTGACCAAGCTTGGATGATAACTTGCATGCGACCTACCCAGAAATTTTTAATATAGCATATTGTTGTCTCCTGCAACAGATCAAATGTATTTCTTTCTTTTCAAGTTTATAATGGAGTGCTTTTTTACCCCAATACAGTCCAAAATATAAATAGTCCATTTTAAAAAAAGAAAGAAACAGAACAGCCTTAAGTCATTAAAAATACAGAGGAAATCAGCATAAACCTGCCTTGTTTGTACCCCATAATAGGTAACTGTTAATTCATGTCATTATGAAGCCTGACTCCTCTTGCGGGTTGTCAACCTTTCCTTTTTTGGTTGCTCTCATCTTTCTTCCCCTCTTAGTGTAACTCACAACCTCTTCTGCTTATTAGGTTTCTTTGATGTACCTGGCTTTATTCCATCTGTGATAACCCCCGATGTCTTTGAGAAAAGATTATAAATTATCTTCTCATTTACTTTTTTATTTGTTTGTCTTTGCTTTTTTTTCTTTTTTTTTTTAAGGTCACTGGTCTTGGGTAAACAGGTTTAAGTTCTCCTTAGTGAATTTTCTGCATGTTAATTGACAAATACGGCTCCACAGTCCTTGGTTTTCAACTCATGTTTCGGTAGCATCATTCTTTAGGCAGTTATCAATTACTGAAAATTTTTTTCTCATTTTAATCAGCTACCTCTAGAGTGTTCCTTCTTTCTAGCCAAAGGAGGAGCAAGATGACAAACACACCTTGCAGTAAGCATAAAGAAGTCGGAGTCCAGTAACCCAAAACAGAGCTAGTGGAGCAGAATAAAGTTTTTACTAATTACTTATTATTTATTACTATTAGAATTATTTATTGATGTTTACTAATTATTTGTTTAAAATGCAAGTTCAGGTAAATGATTTACTTTTAATTTTATGCTTTATGAACCATTGAAGAATGAAAGTAAACATGACACCTGTAGCTGTACTTGCTACAGAACTCTCTCTGCAAGCCCATCAGCTGTGTAAGCCTCAGCGTATAACCTCAGCAGTATCTTTTACTGTAAACACATTTTATACATAAACTGCAACTGCTAACTAAATACATAAGTCTCTTTTTTTCTTTTTTTTGAACAGGAATTAAAGCTGTATTTTCTGGACATTACCATAGGAATGCTGGAGGGTCCTACAGAGGACTGGAAATGGTGGTTTCATCAGCAATAGGATGTCAGCTGGGAGAAGATACGCATGGGCTTCGAGTGGTTGTTGTCACAGATGAAAAGATTGTTCATAGATACTACAGTTTAGATGTACTGAGCAGCCAAGGCATAGAGAAAGAGCTGCTAGACATGCTTGCTAAGCAAAATTAGGCTATGTCAAATGATGTGATTTTTTGCCTTATTAGACAAATAGAAACCATTTCAGAAAGTTTCCCCAAGCTGAAGAACAGCTGAAGCCCCAGAACAGCTCTCAATTTATTATCCTAAATAACAAGAAAGCAATTTAAGAGTGCCTTACTGTAATATTATACAATATGAAATGTTGAAAACCCTAAAAAGTATACTTTCTTCACTGGAGTAAGTCTTTAAAAGTAAACGATACAAAAAGAAATTTACACGCTGCAATCCAGCTATTTTTTTTTTTAGGAAGTATTTCTGATTTGTTTACTTTAATTAAAAAAAAATAAAGTCTTCATGTAATTAATACATACCTGTTTTTACTTTTTAAGTATTTAGTTGAACACATTATAATCCGTGCCACGGGTTATCTAAAATACAGATAGCACAGCTTTTGCACCTGAAGAGAGAAGAACACAAACAATACTGGCTGAAAAAGTAATGCATTCTATCCATTTTTATGTATGCTCACATACAACATCCTTTCCTAGAGGATATTACAGATATTTAAATATGGTGAGAGAGATTAAATGCTGTGCTGAAGAGTCAGTTTCATTACATTTTAGTCACAACAGTTTATCTAGGAGGCTCCTTCAAGCTTGATTTGGGGGGTCCTGAAGTTCTAAAATTGCCTCTGTAGCATTTCCTTGCACCAGTGAAACAGCTGTACCTGCAGATGGGCAGGACCAAATGTGGACTACTGTCCCATGGCAATAACCTAAGCATAGGTAATGTTTGATTCAGGAAGAAAAAAACCATTTTGTTTTCATTCTCCGCCTGGTTTTGCTTAGTTGAACGTTTTCACAGTCTCATTTTTCAAGGGAACACCTGGGAAAGGAGAACTAAAATCTAAGGCTAGATTACTCTCAAATGGCAAATTCATTGGAAGTTAATTTCCAATTTCATTGGAAGTTAAGCACCCATTAGTTCAGACACTAGTTTTAAAAATCTTAGATTATCTTGCTTAGATTATCTTTTAAGCCACTGACTACTTTTAAGATTTGGTCTTATATAGCTGGGTGCTATTTAGTAGTCACAGCTCATTAACACTTTCAAGAATGAGATGATGCTGTTTTATGTTTTGCAGAGGGAAGAATAGTCTCTCTCTGACTTAAAAGGTTTAAGTCAGTTTAAATCATAAGGCTGAAGAAGTTCAGCAGGGGAACTTGAGATAATCTGAGCATGGAATATTCTCTCTGCTCCAGCACAGTATTGTAAAGCTGAATGGAGGAAAAACTTAAACAGTTTTTTAATAAGCCTGTTTATTAAAGGATATAATTTTAACTAAATATATGAAGCTTGGGAGATCAAAGCATAACTTTGGGAGAAAGTCTTTCTACAAATATGAAAATGCTAATAGGTATATAGTGTTCTAAAATTTTATTTTCAGAGTTACAGTGTACTAATATACAAAAGAAATGTTTATATAAGCATAATTTTAATTCTTTTTTTTTTCACTTTTTAATTCTTTCTAAGAATATCTTGTTATGTTCCTGTGTAAAAATATTACCAGGTTTGTCTTCAGTTTGGAGTTTTATAAGTTAGTAAAGTTGGCCTGCTGATTTTTATTAAATGCCTTCTTGTCCTGTATAGGATTTTGGGAGCTAACAACAGTGTTGTGTAGCTACACGTTATGTAGGCTCTCGCCTAGATTTCTGTCCCACCTGTTGTGAAGACAAGTAATCACTAAGTAATGTACTTTCGGTTATTGTCTACTGAACTAGAGGGTAAAGTAGAAAAACCCAGGTGTATTCTTAAAGACTCAGTGACAAGTGTGATTAACTTCACAGGAAGAAGAAAAATATTCTCCAAGTTTTATATTTGAAACATGGAAAAACATTTATTTTGGTTCTCACCTTGCAAGCTTTCAAAAGGAATAAAAATAAAATGTCAGAGATGAGCAAGTTGTGTGCATAACTATTACTTTGTAGCCTGGGTGACATTCTCATGAACGTAACGTTAGCTGAAATGAAGGAATGGCCTCTGTAGTACTCTGACCTTTTTGAGCCCATGCCTCTTTTCAGTGAATTCAGAATTCCCTAGCCCGAAATAAGAAGGAGTGTCCAGCATTTCATTAGTTGTTCATTTTGCCATTGCCTTGACAAGCGTAGTGTAAGTTAGCACACATATTAAATGTTTTGGCATGCTGAAATCTTAAGATGGTGGGAAAATCAACAAAATCTATTTCCCTTGCAATGCATGTTGTTTCAAAACATTTCTTATTTTGAATGACAACTCCGAACTTCCACCCAATTTCTCATTCATATGAAGTGGATGCAATCATGTATGACAGATGAAAGCACATCCTCATTTATATAATACAATCATGGGAAGGATTTTTAACCATAGTGTGTTGCTAGACATTACTGTATGAAGCAAAGAGTTAAAAAAATAAAATAGGAATGTGCTTTTTTACCAGCATAAATGACAAATTTTGTTTGATTACTTTTCTTAGCATAATTAGCTAATTTAGAATTAATACTGATGCCTTAACTAATTTGAAATGGCAGAGGTCCTTGTGGTCACAGTGCCTCATCTGGTTTATGTAAAGAAAAATAATTCATATTATGTTAAATTATGAAACAATCCACCCATGGAGACACTAATTATCATTTAAGAAAACATCTTTTGATGTTGAGGACATTATTTTTGTATCTCCAGCAGGGCTGATAATTGTAACTCTCTGTCAGCATATGACTGGCTTTAAAGCAAGATGTCACTAAAAGTTCAAACTGCTGATGAAATAGAGAGCAAGTGAGTCCTCATTCATTTCTGTGGACTCAAGGGGTTGGGCAGAGAGGAAAAAAATCAAGTGACCACAATTCATTTTGGTTTCCTGCAGGCAGCTAACAGGCTGAGATAACCCCTGATGACTCTTATTAAATGTGGAAAATTCATATTAGAACACCAGAGCACCCTGTGAAAGTAGCCAAATACTACATAATTAAGTACAATCTGAAGTGGAGACCTATGAACAGGAGGCAAATTACTAAAAAAAAAAGTGTCTTTGAGATCAGTCTTGGTTTGCCAGTTTCAGTGTAAGCAAATACTACATAATTAAGTACAATCTGAAGTGGAGACCTATGAACAGGAGGCAAATTACTAAAAAAAGTGTCTTTGAGATCAGTCTTGGTTTGCCAGTTTCAGTGTAAGCAACAAATTTAAGAACACACTTCTGAATCTTTCCAAAAAGGTCATTAAGCCTTGAATACACTCTGTCTGTGTATGGCTTGCCTTTAGTTCATTTGGTTCCAGCATCTAATCATCTTGCAAGTTTTAATAGAGGCAATATTTTGATAGGACTACAGTGTTCAACTTCTGGAGATTACAGACAGGAAATAAATGCTTGATGTTTTGTTAAAACTTAATCACATTTAATACTGGGAATGGGCAGTGGCAGAAGTCAAGTCTCTTCCACCATCCCTATTTGCAGACCTAATGTCTTATGTTCGCTCTGCTTCAATGGCTGCTTTCTTACCTCAGCACAGCAACTTGTTTTCTAGCATCTGTTTTTTCCAGACATTATCCTAAAGTAGCTGGTTTTATTCTGCTATGAGAACAAATAATTAGAGACGCATCTAACATAAGCAAATATACAAAGCATTAAAAACGAAACATTTCACTGCTTAAAAATGCACAGTTCTTCTATGTCATTGTACAAGCTATTGCAGGCTAACATGTCATTGTTTCAGCTAATGTTAATGCTGTGAATAAGCTTCTTTCCTTAATGCTCTTGTTAAGCCTTCTTTGCTACTACCATTTGAACACAGTAATATCCTTTAAAGCAAAGGAAACATTTACACATACATTGGTTATCAGAAAGCTTGCCTGCCAAGCAAACCCTAACATTACCTATTACTTCATGATAAACAGTCACCACGTAGAAATGCCAGTTTGCATTAGGAAATTGTAAAGAGGGAATTTCCACTTCAATAATGTTCTGCAGTTACTAGGAATTTATTTCTCTTCCTACTCTGTGTTGACATATGAGACATCACATCATTGGCAGGTATGGAAATGCAAAGCCAGGTAGTTTAGGCTGCCAGCGTACCAGCCTCAGTTGCCATGAACCACTACCAAAATAACATCCAGCAGAGGGGCAAATATGAGACATCTACTAAAAAGAGAGCTAATAAAAGAAATCTTTTTATGGCCAGGGACGTAAGGCCCAAGGTGTGAATCTGTTGCTACAGCTCCATTCATCTGGAAGGCAAGCAGCCACGTGGCAGCTTCCACACCCACCACGGTTAAGGTTATTCCAATGGCAGCTTGAAAGGACAATGGCTGCTGCCAGCTTCACACAACTAACAGGAGACTTACAAGAAGGAGGTCTTGAACACTGAAAGATTTGTAGATTTGTTTTCTAGCTTATCTGTTTTAGCACTCAAAATTATTTCCTCTTATTAGAGAGCAAGGTGTCATGAGTAGTTTGCACCCGTTCTAATCCCATTCTCCCCAACATAAAGAGGGCTTGTTAATTGTTTGTTACTCAGTCATCTGAAGATTAGGCAATTCAACGCTGATAAATGCAGGCACTGTGCTCTTGGACACATTTTAACTGGAAGATACTCTTTAAAAAAACAGTAAAATAAAACATATAATAGAGAAAAAGCATTAGACCAGAATATTAAATTAGTCTCCAGTCTAAATGAAATCCAGCTCCAGTGCAGCAGATACAGAAGGGGAGGGCTGCAACAGAACTAAGGCAACAGAGAAAAACCCAGAGCTTTTCAAGCAAGAAGAAAAACATGCCCAGCACTTCTCTTAAGAAGACAACAAACAAACAAAAAAAAACCCCAACAACGCACAACCCAGAGAGCCATTACTTTTTTTTTAATTGACATTTTCATTTGTTTCTCTAGAAGTAATTTCCTCCATTAGCACTTTGTCAAATGCAGGTAGTTTAGTACATTTCTACTAATAAACAGCTTTTTTTTTTTTTTTCCCTCTAGGAGACCCGTAGGCCTCCTCCTATTATAAATAGGCCTCCTCCTATTATAAAATTACAGTGGTGGTGTGTCACTTTTGAGTAGCCAGCAATTGAAATATCCGTCTTCTAAATATATCCCTATCTTTCTGCAATGTTGTTTAGAAAGGTATAGTGTTGTTAAAAAAATACAATGTGGCCCTTTAAGTGAACTAGTAATGGCGTTATCTGTGTGTATTCAAATCTTCTCTCTCGTTTCCATATAAAAAAGGCACAGAAATGCAGGAAGGTATCTCATACTGCTCTAATGAACCAAGATCAGCAGTCCTACATATGGCAACCTGCCTGTCCAGAAATTTTCTGAATAATGTGTCAACAGCACGCCGGCCAGGAAACCAATGACTTGTATTTGGATACATGTGAGACAAAGATAATGATGATTTGTGGTGGGGAAAAAAAATATTTATATTAATGGGAATTTTAAACTGTTCAAAATAAGGGTCATGCTTGTTTGCATCCAACATCCCTGGGCTACCCTGAATCTATCAAAGGCAGAAGAATGCCCCGAACTTGAGCTTCTAGACCAGCTACACTCACTCCAAAGAGGCCGAAGTGTCCTTTGGCAGCAGGCCTTCTACTGCTTACAGAAATTGCCTAACAAAAAACAAGCTATATGTGCTTTACTTTAAAAATATTGGTTAACATTCATATTTTTTCACATTTAATATTTGCATTTCTCATTTTGAAACAAAACCTAAATACACAGCAACACAAAGGTCATCTTAGCTATTAAGCCCTGCGCTGTAGTGACAGAAAATGCTGTCATATGCAAAGAGGACAATTAAAGCCGAAAAGCAGTCACAGATCTGGTTATACACAACCTAATAATCTAATAAGCATCCAAGGACTGATTATTGAGCCTGGTATCTTTCATATCTTTGGAGTCTGAACAATGTCAGCACTACCCAATGTCTTTGGGATGAAAGCACTTCCTCCCATGCACAAATGTACCTTGTCCCAGATCATCAGCTGTGTAGAGAATTTGCAGCAACAGCTCTATTCATAAGAAGCATGCAATAGGAGTACTACACGCAGACACGTTTGCACAGAAATGTAGAGTACCATGCATTAAACCCATTCCAGGTAGCATAACTTTAATCCAGACACTAATTAAAGATGATAATGCCTGAGGTTCCTCACTTATAAGCACTCTCTGATTTGGGTTTACCAAGATTCCTACTCTCACAACTCTCTAATTCCACTGAAGCACAGTTCATCCAGGTTACCCAACCTCTTCTGTCCTCCATTGGTCTAGCAATTAATTTACACCCTCTCTCCACAGTGAGAGTGAAATAGAGATGAGATAGGAAGACTTCCCTACCGCTCCCCTTTCCTCTTTCTCCTTCATTTTTTTCAAGCTGCAGAAAGGAGTCACCGTTCCCACCACGTCTCATTCCAGCCCTCCACCACAGGACAGGAGCTGACAGAAACATCATACATATACTCAGACACTGTCTGTGAAGTTCCTCACTCTGTTTTCTCTGTCACCACCTCCCTTCAATCCCTCCCACACCTGTGGACTTAGCTCACAGTTATACACTAAATCTAAGATAGGATGGGGGACACTCAGTGCAGTAAGGCTAGGACAGATGTCAACAGGTCAGGGTCTGAGCTTTCATCCCATGAAGTGAGCTTCCAGCAGGATGCAGACTGGAAGACTTGTCAAAGAATATAAAGACATGGGGAAGAAATGAAACAGAATTGGGAAGCAACCCATTATGTCCTACTGGCTACCCTCCTCAGCTGGAAGTTGGCACCATCCTCTCGCTGACACTCTTTAGGTACATGGGGTGCTCCTGCAGGCTATTTGACTAGTTCTCTGCTGGCAGGTGGCCCAATCTGGTCTATGGCATTTGTCAAACATGGATACTCACAGCTAATCAACATCAAGAAATTTTCACTGTTAACAACAACATAAATACTAGTTAATGTTATACATCGTATATACCACACAGATAGGTTGCCCAATTGCGCTGCTATTCACTGTGTTCAAACCAGGGCAGAGTATCTCCTTACAGCTCCACAGGTCCCATCATACCCTTTTAAATGTGCACATATTTCAGTAAAAAAGCAGGCTGATCCAAAGCATTCCTGCTTTGACTCACAAGGTAACAGCTATGACCTTCTACAAAATTCTACCCAACCTATTTGTCAGAGCACTTTGAGATACAACTGAAGTAATGTAGCACATGAGCTTTGTAGATCAGTATTGTCATCTCTCCCCCGCCCCCCGCTCCTTCTTTTTTGACTAAAAAGTATGTTTAGGAATATGATGACTGTAAAATAGTGTAAGAAAGATTAATCATTCTAATTTGTTTCATTTTACCACAGTCCCGTACAGAAGGTGAAGTGTTCATTACCGAAAATAAATTCCAGCAATAACTGGGATTGCTGTACTCATTCAGTGCATTTCAGCATATTTTGTTCAGACTGCAGATTTCTACATTCTTCTTCAAGGTGTTAACAATACCATCAAAAACAGGGGTAAGGAAGAGGATCTAGCCTTCATGAAAAATAATATTTTTATGAGTACACTGCCTCAACACAGTAATGATTAGACTTTCAATCACCTTTTCAAGGAAGCAAGGAAAAAGAGAGAGAAAAAGAACGGAGAATGCTGTCTGTTACTGTGACCCAATTTGAGAGCTGAAATAGACCAATTATTGTTTAGAGAACAGCATTCCTTTTCTCTGTGTAGCAATTTAACCCAGACAATAAATGCATATTTAAAATTCAATTGATTTAAAAACATAAATGCTGCCAATCTTCCCAATCAAAGGACTTTTCTTATTCCCTTCATTTGGTACACTGGCACAATAGGATAACTGAGAAGAAATATTTTGTAAAGTATATTTCTGAGCTCTGTCTTTAATAGAAATTTGTTTGCTGTGGGTAAATACAGGAGGTAGTATTTTATATGTGGGTCATTCAAAATTAATTCTAAATTTTACAGCCTCCACTTTTTATATAAATTAGTTTGCATAAAAATCAGACTTCAAGACAAACTAATGATTTGACAAAAATAGAGAAACATAGGTACATATCAAAGGGATGGGTCTAAACAGTGATGGCACTATGTTAAAATTCACCTCGCAATAAGCTTTTTAGTGAGAGGACTTTTACAAATTTGTTTCACTGCTTTTCCTATCTGTGCATTAGGCCGTATAGACGATTCCTATTTTTTCCAGAAAAAGCAGCTCATAGTGTTGGCTTATTTCTAAGCCCTCTATTATCAATGCAGATATCTAATGCCTCTCCTTACCCTCTTAAGAAATAATGCAATCCTAATTTATTTCTCATTAAAGACGCATTGTACCACTAATCAACTAAAGGTATTTTACTTGATGCTTCTGAAGTTTATTTTTAAGTCTTCAACATTTTAATTGGTTTGCCCTTGGGTTCCTAGAAATTAAATATAAACACAAAACTTCCTGTGGAAGTAAAATATAACCCATGAAATTTCCGTACTCTTAGATAGCATTATAGCAATGCAAATTTAAGCATTTACATTTATTGCTTACTATTTCCAGTCGATTCCCTCTTCCTCTCCTCTTTCTTTAAAGCAGCAAAGTAAATAATTCTTCCTCTTGTTAACTTCAACTGTTAGTTGCAACTGCTATGCTTCAGGACATTTACTTACTTCCTAGCTTTTGAATATGCTTTTACTTCCCCCTGTCCTCCTATAAGACATATTCTGGGAAGAAAATTCAGCTGCACAGGCCACAAGGGTAACAGATATGCCCTGGTTAGGGCAATCTGCCTAATCAGCGTCTCAGAACCTTGAAACAGGTATCTGCTATAATGCATAGATGTGATCTAATTCATTGCAAAGAAGGGCATTAAATTATTCAAGGTCCTTTTTACCTTTCTTACATATATTCATCAGTATGAAGTCCTGCTGTTATTTTACATTTTGCAAATGTAGGAACGGTATTTGTTATAGAATTAAATTATGCAACCCTTATACTGAAGTATTCAAAGACATACTATCCCCAAATGAACTTGCCACTATTCAGAAGTTTCAGCTGCAAGGAACGCTGGCACTGCAGACTCCAGGATCTGTGATTCAGGAGCATTATTTCAATGTTTTCTACAATGTTAGAAGGCAAAAGCCACTTACTTAACTTTGGGACAGTGACTGCAGTCAAGGTCTTAGAAATCTCACAGTTACAGGAAGACCTGCTGATTAGCATTCCCAGTTTTAATTAAATCTGGTGTAGATACTCCTTGGGGACTGAAACATAGTGAAGATATTGTTCTGAAACTAGGACATAGCCTGACAGAGCCTTAGCAGAAAAATTGTAGTTGGCTGTAAACCAAACATAGTCGACAGACTCAGAGATCTCACAGAGGTTCAGACTCCAGCTCTGCAACCAAATCTCAGTTAACCATGGCTGTAGTGTGGTGGATACAGGTTGACCTCATTTTTTTAAGTACAGTTACTAGCCAATATTGGAATTAGTTGGCTCCTTTAGCTGCAGCAATTGATTATTCAAGCCAAGTATTTCTTTGCTAGAAAATTGTCTAGTTACAATGGAAAGATCCCCATTTCTCCTGGGGAGATAATCCTTTGCATTACTACTGATGACTTCTCTCATTCTCCATTGGCTGTCTTCACTTTCTGCCTCAAAGATGAGCAAAAATAGAGCTTCAAGCACACATTCAGTGCAAACCTTCATCTATCAGGTACAGTGTAAATTCTAACTGATCTTCCCACACAGCTCACTGGTAGCTTCTTACCATTTCAACTACCACTACACAAAGCATATTTAATTATTCCTCCCATTAACCCCAAATGAATGACATCTTAAGTAATGAGACAGAGATCAAACTGATGCTTCATGGCAGCACTCAAAATTTTTCAGCATAATATTAAAAATGACATGTCATAGTTCATTCGCAGTAGTAGTGTTAGTACACATTCATGATGTACACACCACAGACTAACCTATTACAAAATAATAAACATATTTAAAGGGAATGATTTGGCAAATATGATCAATTTTTAATTTTAATAACTCATTAATTTCATGTATTTTAAGAGAAATAAATCTCTTCTTACCCTGAAACCTACAGAAGATATGTAGGACTGTATCCTAGTGAGGAAAAACACAGTTCTGGAAGTATCCTTGAGTATACAAACCCTTAATGTAATACTTAATTAATGATAAGGTTTATTTCTTACCCTTGGAACGTACAGCTTTATGGGCTGAGAGAAAAGTTTGCAATTTTCTTTTAAAGTTCTTTATATACATTTAACAAGCAGAAGATGAATTGCTGAATTTACTTTGATCTCACGTACCTTTTACTTGGGTGTCTCAATACACTGTTACATAGCTTTCTTCTCAGATGTTTCTCTCTTTTTCCTCTTTATATCAATGCTAATGGCAAGCTGTAGAAATATTTCATTGCAAGAAGTTTCTATATTAGTACAGCAAGGAATGTATTTATAGAAATTACTAAACATTTAAGCAAAATATTTGTAAATGCTATTAGTAAAAAAATCCAAAACATGAGGCTTTTTTTAATTACTATTTTGACTGCATGGATGAATGCCAATTACATCTTTATTATTCTGCACTGACCAGTCAGCCCATCTGTGGCTATAAACATGAGCTGTCTTCTCTGTAGAAAAATACTGGAGTAGCCTGATGATACATTACAAGGCCATAGGAAAGTGTTTGCCTAAACAAATCATAACCACTCCTTTTCTTAAAAGAATGCATGTCATTGTTTATCAGGTAAGGAGAAAAAAAGTCTTCATTGTGAAGTCTCTCAGTTAGCAAGAACAGCCAAGGTAAAAGAAAAAAAATTTGAAATCTGCATTCCTTAACACATAAAAAAACTAGCAAATATAGAGTGCATCTATCAGTACCATTTATTTCTCAGCTAGGGAACTCAGACAACCTTTTCTTCAACATTTATATTCATCTTTGACTCATTACTTTAATGCTACCAGAAAACTAAATTATGTCCAACGTTTTCACTGCAGAAACTTAACAGGGCCTCCAACTGTGCATATGATTTCTTACAGTATGAGCCACTGAAGCATTACAGAGGGAACAGGATAAGCTGAGTTTCCAGAAGGCTCTCGTGAATTCAGACACTGATGGTGTCAACTTAGATTCAATAAAATTATTTTAAATCAACACCTATGCCCAGAAATAGTCAGGGGAATTGTCCAGCCAGCTCTCCACATTCAGAAGCTTAATAAAGAAGAAAGAAAGAGAAAGGATAGACTAGTGGATTTTTTTTCACAGATGGAACTTTCCTTGACTGAACTGTCCCTGAAAACTGGTACCATGACAGCAAGTAATGTACTACTGAGTATTCAAGTGTGTTGCACCTTTTTATCACCTCAGCCCTGAGTAGCTAATATTTCAGTGATGAGTACTGAACGAGACATGTGACTAATGCATTTTAATGCACTTAAAAGTCTTGATAAAAATAACCATTTATCAAAGAAAGCTTTTTAGTAAAAAAGCCTTATGAGTTTGAATAGTCTTACAGCCTTTGCAAAGTAGAACCAAGTTTCACTCAAATTAAGATTCTAAAAGCCTTCAGAAACATTATTCAAAAAACATTTTGATGTGCTGGAATTGTTAGCCACTTTCTAAGTGACATCAAAGGAGGAGGAAATTAAAATCTTAGTAATCCTCCGAAATATCCTAAGTTGATTACTTGACCTGGTATCAAACTGTTTGGAAGGGCTGTAGTCAGAAATGTCAGCCTGTCATTATCGCTGCTCCTGGACATTAAATTTCACTAAACACTGTGTAAAAGTAGCCAAGGTACTGGGAAAATTTAATACCTAATATTTAGTATCATCCAAAATACGTGGAAGTGATTTTATTTCCTTACCCTACTTGTAAATTAGGACATTACTACTCTGAACTAAGGCCAATCAAATACTATGCGACTATTTTATTGAACACATTTCATAATATGCTTTGGACAAATTGCTGAACAAGTTATTTGCAGTGGCTTGCATACAGGGTAATACTACTTCACTTCAGAATGAGGGTAATACATTCTTCAAATAATCATATTGTGAATTTTGCAATGTCAGCTAATTCATTCAAGCATTTTCACCTAGAATCAGCCAAAAACCACGACTGCTTCCTTTGACCCACAGTTATGTCACTAGGTACCACCATTAGCCAAAATCTTCCAAAATACTTTGTTTGGCTGACAAGCAGCTAAGGTGCTAGCTTTTCTTAACAGTAGGAGCCATTCAAGCAGAAAAATTGTTCTAGTTCTAAGCTGAAAGTAGTGTGTCCAGGGCTGGGAAATCAGTCTTTGTATACTTCTTCTGAAGTTTCCACCTACAGTACTGTTTAGTGACAGTTGGCAAAAGAAGGAATGGCCACCCTAAAACCAATAACTCGAGTAACACAGCAAAGCTATCTTATGTGAGCTACGGAACAGTGATGAAAAGATAACTTTATCCTTTATAAAGGAGATACATGTGCTTTTATATCCTTTCCTACATATCCTTTATATAGGATATCAATATCCTTTTTATATATTTATGTATATTTGTCTGGTTAGTGAATTAAATTGTTGAAGTTTTTCTAAAAGCTCTTGTGCTTACTCTAAAGGAATTAGTGCAAGAGGAAACTCATCAACATTTTGAATCCTCTAAAGTTCTGGTGTGTTTTATATTAAAGGTCACTGAAAACAGAATCTACGTAAGGTTAGGTACAAAGGCATATATTTGAAATTTGTATTTGATGACAAAAGGTCTTTGAATGCTGAACAAATTTGGAAGTTTCTAATTAGCTGTCAATGATCTTATAACATATCATATTCAATAAATGCATAATTAGAACT
Organism: Platalea leucorodia; assembly: GCF_965183815.1. NCBI lineage: Eukaryota > Metazoa > Chordata > Aves > Pelecaniformes > Threskiornithidae > Platalea > Platalea leucorodia. The sequence goes on along the minus strand of NC_138827.1, from coordinate 19,606,476 downwards.
CCCCCTCATCTTTACACATAAATTACACTGTGTGTTAACAAAGAGAAACTCCCAGTGAGGCATGCTTCAGATTGTAGAGTTGCACTCACCATGTGCTTTTGACTTCATTCTCAATAGCATGTTTTCCATTTTCTGCTGGATGATACTGTTTAAGGGAAATCAAGAGCAAGAAAGCAAAATACTGCTTTCAGATACTCAACATGCTACCGATCACCATACCTTCTTCTGCTTAAGCTAGAGCAGATGATCGGTTTGGTTCACACGCTTACAATACTTCTGAAAGACAAAGTAGCCCCTACTCTTCAAGAGTGCTCCTACAGCTGAAGTCAGTTAATAAAGCACGTTGATCATCTGGTTGGATTGTTAAGAATGAAACTGATCACTGTTCCTCTTTATTACTGCCACACAACACAGAGCACTCTCTATCCTCAGAGCAACGGAGATTTCTTTTGAAAATGTGTGCACACGGAGGAAGAAAGCATGAGAAAAAGCCCTTACTTATGTTCGACACATGCATCTTTTTAAACATACCAGTGTCGGCTGTAAGACAGAGAGCCTCTTCAACATTGCCATCTAGCATACATACACCAGAGACATCTCTATCAGCTATCACACTTCGAATGATCTTTGCAGAAAGGCCCAGCTGAAAGCCTCCACACTACTACTGATTACACTTGTCAGTGAGCTACAAATTGTAAAAATCTTTACGAAGCTCTTTTAAATATTTGTCTCAAGAAAAGTAGATCTGATAATTCACCTCCAGCAGATAGCAATTTCAATAAACATTTCCTTTTCTTTCCATTCCAGGTGGTATAATACAACTAAAGAAATCTGGATGATTGAGTGAGTCGCAGAACAAAGGCATTTGTTCAAAAGACTGAATCCCACAGTCAAAATGAGGCACAGATTTTAAAAGCAACAGGAAGCGTTAACATTTCTCCGTGGCAGAGTACATCCTGATCATACAAAGGAATTGTACAAGCTTTGTTCCTATTAAAGAAAACCTGTTTTTCACCACAATTGTGGATGTAAGAATTTGTAGCCTGGTGCATTTATTTTTGTGCGAGTAGCCAATGTACTCTCAGTCTCTCTGCAATTCCATCCAGCTGAAGGCTGAAGAGAGAAAATAAGGCAGGACCTCTGGAGGATAGTGTGTATATATGGTTGCAGAAAGGACAGCAGAACAATTTGGCTGGTCCAGAACATTTGCACAAAGTTTTTTCAAATTCTATGTCTGTCAGAGTATTTATCAAACATACATGTACTCTACATCAGTTACCTAGTTGAAGATTTTGGGAGGACCAATGGAAGAAGATGGTTTCCTACCTTAGGAAAAACGAGATTTGCCAAATATTTTTGCAATAATTTTTAAAATTCCCATGCCATACACTTGATTTTTTTCATTCTGTTCCAGTAAATAACTGACGAGGTTTTCAAAGTCAGCTGAGCACCAGCTATTCCTACAAGTTTCTGTGATTCCATCACATTTAAGTGCTTCAGTCAAAGCAGGACTCTTTGGGAAAGCGTCTCAGCAAATGATAATGATGTTCTACAACATGAAAAACTGAGCTACTGAACTACATATCCTAACGCAGCTGCCAGCCTCAGCCACACTTGAAAAGCTACTGCAGGCTCAATGCTCTACTGTAAATACCAGGAGAGCTGCACAGTGTCAGAATAATGCCTTTTAAGATGGTCAATAACTACAACAACCACATTGTGCAAAAGGACAAGAATGAAAGTGATTAACTGCAGGTTATTTTGTCTGATGATTACAGCTTACTTAATCCTACAATATAGTATCTGCAATTCTTTAAGACTGGTTATTTTACATTGCAAGGACAGAGAAAAAAATGGATCTGCGTATGAAAGGTGGCGTTTTAGAAAGCAAATGCTGGCATAGAGACTTAAATGTTTCAAAAATATTTACACATTTCTGCTTTCAAATGCCCATCTTCAGACATTGTGGTTTTCATTTTAACAGAGAATGACCTCCAGTATCACTGAGTTCACTGAGAATTACAGGGCAAGAACTCAGGGAAAAGTAATTTTGGCAACCATCTATTAGGATGAACCTAATCACTGCCCTCCAAATAGTTTTCTCCTTTGTATATACAAGAACTGTCAGCATATAGTGCTACCAGAACCGAATATGGAAAAAAGAAGCCTAAGGGATGCAATAGGACACATAAATCTGGAACTTCACTTCTAATCCAATTTAAAGACTGCTTATGATCATAACTGAATTACAAAATTCCTGGGAATTTTTACTACTTTGGTTTCTGGAAAAATGAGGCTAGAATAGTATTGCAAGGCCATGTTTTGATATTATCTCACTGATTTGAACTGTTCTTAATTTTAAATAATGACCATTTCTCTTGGCTTCTTGGACGCTAAAATCAAACTGGATTACTTTCTTTGTCATAACGATTATATGAAACATAGATTAAGGCAGCCAAATTAACTTGCTTCAGACACACTAATAAATTTGTTAGATTCTACCTGCATATGCTAGATCATCATCCGACTAACTGTGCTTCTACAAAGTTCCTCGTTGACTGTGAAACCTCTTTCATGACAATCAATGAATACTTTTTTCTTTTGTAAAATACGAAGAAAATGTATGTTATTTTTAGAGTCAGCTCAAGTTTTCACGTCAACAGTGGTTGCAATAACAGTAAGCAAGAGCATAATACTTTATGTTAAAGTTTCTATGCAACACATTAAATCCTGGTATCCTGTGGAGACATAATCATATTAGAGCTCTAAGCACATGTAATACTTCTATTTATTGATGTGTTGGAGAAAAAGAAATAACCTTAGCTCATTGACATAATTTCATATTCATATAGCAACTAGAGAACTATGTGACATGGTGACTGGTTATACTGTCCTTCACATTGCTATTCAGTAAAATATTCATATGCATACAAGTCTTAAGTAAGTGAAGAATTTGCCAGTCACTTCAGTCTGCTGAATTTCATTAGAAACAAACGAAAAAACCACATCCTAAGGCTTTCGGGCTCCACGATGCAGACTCCTGTCCAAGATAAATGATGATGTCAGTAATATGCTTTGTTAAACAGATACTGGACTGGGAAGACCCCGAAAAGGCTAAATTAACAAATGAACAAAAGCCAGCACAACCTACCACAGTTGTTGGGAACTATATCAAGAAGTGTGGCCTATCGGTGTCCTCCTTGGACCTCCATGAACTGTTCTGATACGTTAATGAGTTCTGATACATTAATGCGCAAGTACAGAAGCATTCTGGAGGCAACAGAACATTCCCTAACATTTTACTATTATATTACTATATGGTTCTTTGCTGTTGTGCATGTTGTTGTCTGCAAAGATACCAGAAACATGATTTCACTTTGTTTCATGCATACAGACATGGTTTGTTGATACATCAAGCACCAAAACAGAGACAATTTTATTTTGAAAGGGACCTCTGGAGGTCATCTGTCCAAACCCTGCTCAAAGTATGTGCTTAAGCTGAAATAAGCACATAACCTCTTCTTCCCTTGACAACCAGCATAAAATATTTATGAAAAATAAAATCTTACTTTGGTACCCTCTGATCACAGTTCCACTTACTGTTCCATTTTTGTTAAAGAAAATACAATGATATTAAAAGGCTCACCAAACTAGTTTCACACTCTGGATAGCCATGTTGTTTTGCAGCCAGTTGCTTATTGGTCTTTAAGTCGGCAAACTGGAACAAAATGTCACAAAAACAACAGAAGTTCCAACATCTCCAACAACCTGGAATTTTACTCTGAAAATTCCATTCCACTTGAAAATAGAGCTTTAAGCCCTTTGTAACAAATGGGGACAAGGTTATTTTGTAAGAATCTACTTGTTAGCAAGTTACTTTTATTCATATCATTAAAACCTGTCTGTCTTATTTGTTCAAAGAGAATGCCAGTCTGATCTACTGATCATAGCTTTTGTATATCCATGGTTTTCAACTTTTAGAATGCATGAATCCATGCATTAAAAAAAGAGAGATGTGTTTTTGTATTTCATCTCCTAGAAGCCTAATATTGTAGACATACAAAATTTTGGCTGCCGAATCTTTTTGTCAAGATGAGGTTTTTGGAAAAAGCCATTTATATCTATTAAGTCACTGCAGCTAGAACCAGATTCCATTGAGTGTATACCTTAAGCAAACCTTAAGAAATTCTGACTTGCTTTCTTCTCTAATAAATTTGTCTGAAATAAAACACACATGTGCAAAAAGAGAAATTAAATAGCCCTGGGTTTTGGGTTTTTTTACTTATTTATTTGTTTGCTTGTTTCACAGAAACTACAAAGTCATGGAGCAGTCAGCCACAGGAAAATGGCATTATTCTGCAGACTGTCTGCCCACATGTAGGATACTACTAAAACTCTCTAATACCAACCCAATTTATAGCTGAGATTCCAAGACTTTGCTCCTTGACACATTCTTCCCAGGGTAATTTTCATTCCCAGAGGTGCAAAACAAAACAAACAAGATTTTTTGGAAAATGTTTGAATACTATAATCTAGATGAAGAAACAACATTCGCCTAAGTACATTATCAAGGTGTAGGTTATAAAAGGGAAAAAATAAACTGATTAGTTGAGTGCCAGCCATTGCTGACCAATATACACATGTCAAGACCTGTTCTTTTTGGGGGGGTTCCTTAACATGTGTCTTTGTAATAATTCAGTAAGAGTCTCAGCTTTTATTTTTTAAAGTTTCTGATCCCTATATTGGCTGAAAATAACCTACAAAGATCATCTGTCTGCAGCACATTAGCTCATATCCCCAAAAAATAAAGAACCACAAAGAACATTCTTTAAAATGTTGAGTTGATCATGATTTTGGGCACGTGACTCATTTTTACATGTTTGGGTTTGGCAGTGTCAAGTAATTTGCTTGTAAACACAGGCACACCATGTCAAATTTAATAGAAGCAGGAAGAATATTCTCATGCTCAATAATTTTCTAGTTCAATAAACATTTCTCACCTGCTGAATTTGCTGTCAAGGCATGTCATACACTTACTCTCTTTAGATACTACTAATTGTATTTTTGGACTTCCTCCCACTTCTTATTTCTGAAATCCAGTATGATGGATAAACACTCCATAGCTGTTTCACTCAAGTCTTAACTCCAGAGATGCTTTCAAGCTCTTACAGTACCAACAAGTTTCCCTTGGAAGATAAGCATCAACAGAATATTGGTTAAGATTTCTTCTGCCTAATCAAACTTAGTATCCTGAGATCTTTACTGAGAGGAACACATTCCTACTTAATTATGCAGTGCTATCCATACATTAAAAAAGTTTCTTTTGCCATGTCAAGCTCAGCCTTTTTCTAATGTAGTACTTGTGCTATGTCTGTTCTTAGAAGCCGTGTATTCAGAAGTCAAAGAGCTTGAGGTATTTATTCAAATGAAGTATAATTAGTAAAGGAGTTAGGAGTACTACCTCAACAAAAATTAATTGCTGTGCAAACATACAGAGTTAAAAAATACAAAAGCTATAGCACTGACAGCAGTGCCAACTTGATGTACATGTACTAACATATATAAAATTCCAAAATATGTATAAAAACTTCTTTTTACTGAGCTGGAACACAAATACATTATTTCATAGTACTACATTTCAAAAGCCTTATTTTTTTATCATTCCATTAAAGATATAATACGTGGCCCAATATAATATTTGAGATTGTTACTTTTAGATCTGAGTTTCACTCTTTCCTATGTTTTCCATTTTACCCTGTTTCATTAACAATGGTCCTAAAGTCAATGCTGTCTTTTACTACCAGGAATTCAAACAGAGCAAACTACAAAACTTAAGAGCAATCTCAGTATATATCCTTCTTGTCTTCCTTCTGCTATCCTCATTAAACTCTTGTAACAATCAATAAGCCACTTATAAGGTAACATATTCCTTAATGGTCTCCCAGCAAAATTCTTGCCTCAGGTTGCAAACAAAGAGCTATGGTCCATATATTCATTACTACAGTCCACCGGTGCTTCCTAGTGCCTGCTTGCAGACACGTGCAATACCAAGCCAGATTTTGCACAGTACTCCATAGATTTCACTCTTCATTGGCAAAGGCCCATCTCTATCTGTTAAGATCTGTTTGTTTTCTGGCATTTATTAGTTATAGTCAATGCTGCATATTTCACATAATAAAAGCATTTTTAAATTTTATGTAAAACTACTACATTTCTCCAAGTTAAAAAAACTTCTGATAAACAACAGGGAAACGTCCTAAATTTTATTAGAACATCTCATATTTCACAATTTCATTATTTTAGATTTTTTTTTCTAGTTATAAGTGAGAACTTATTTTGGGGAATTTACGTAGTGATATTCAGTACTAACCAAAAACTTGTCTGTCTGGAGATTGCACACACATACAGATACATGAAGGCTCTTGTAAATAATAGCATTGTTTTCAAGAGCCACAGACTAGGATGATGGTCCTGAAGGTGAATATGAAGATCACATCAAGTATGTATGTGTTTTGGAGCTACCAGTGCTACTAAGTACCAATAACTTTCAGCTATAGCATTAGGCAATGACTTAACTGATCCCTTCTTATAAGACAGCAATGGCACTATAGGTTAAGCAAGCTCTGAAACAGGTGTCTATTAGACTGTGATATGAACATTACGATAATAATAATAGAGTGGTGTTTCTCTCAATACAGGAGGCTTGAAAAGTGTTGCCTTTATTTTTTCCACACCACATGGATAACATGACAATCTGGTGTGTAGCAGTGCGGACAGGGAGATGTCATATTAGTGCTGGCCTTTGAAAATTACTTCACCACAAATGGGTGACCAAAGCATCTATGTCCTTTGGTAGGCCTCTCCCAGCAACATAAATATCAATACTGGGCATTCTTGAAATCTATAGCAAATCTATCATTGCAGTTCTTGCTCCATTTGCCACACGTAAATTTCAAGTCACATCAGAAAAATCTCGGTTATGATATGTTTATTACCTTCTCCTCTTCTCTCTGTCCTGGATTTCACTAGATTTCTTTTTAAGTCCATGCCCTCACCATGGGCAATGCAAGTCAAGTGCCATTACAAAATTATTACAAGCCAAGGACTTCTGTCAGTTTAAAGGCTCTTACCACTTTCTCAAGACCACAAGCTCCAGGGGACAACTGTCAGGATTAGGTTTAATAATCTACAGTACACCAGATTCTGATGACCGTATGATATTGATGTTAAATCTGGTTTCAGCTGCACTAGTGTGCTATCAGTGTGCTTTATTGTTTTCATGCTTTCCGGACATAGAAAACACTTTTTTTTAAGATTATATAGGGTTGATGCTCACTTTATTTTACACTCCTAGATAATTATCTTTCAACAACAGAATTAATTAACAACATCTGGAATACATATGCATCACAAGTCTGCAAGGTCATCTTAGCAAATAATAGATTGGAAGAAGGATAGTCTATACACATTTTATGGACCTTTCATTGAATGTTTCCGTATTTCATCCACGTATGACTGACTTTTTGGGTACTGCTTTCCAATACAAAGAACACTGAGTAGATGGAGGTAAAAAACATAACTTGTGTTATGGCAGGAGCTATCAAATCTGGAGGGAATTCTTTGAGGATGCTTTGCCAGAAGAAGCTATTTGAAAATGCAGCATTTGGGAAGGCATCAAACCAGCAATTGTCACAGCAATAAGATTCTACATAAGGCATAAGCCAGAAAACATCCCTTGTCAGTTATAATCTTAGTTTATTCACAGTCCTATTCTTCATTGGCATAATATAATAAATATGCACATTTAGTAGTTGTTGTTTAGATGGCGGTTATTTCCCACTTTTGCTTTAAAACCTAAATGGGAAAGAGTTACTGCTATATATGTATCTGCTGTTTAGCAGGCACATAAGACCCACCAGAAGATTACAAATATTCTGATTTTCCTGAACTACTTCATCTAGTTATGAATTTGTTTCTTATAAATGAGTACCAGATCAGTGTCAAGGGATTCTTAACATAAGCACAGCAACAGCAGCAAAAATCAGGATCTACTTCTCTTCTGCAGGACTCCCCGAGGAACTATATCTGATGACTCAGACACTTTACTACTTGTTTATAGTGTTTGTATGCATGGAGCTGTGGGAAATGATTAAAACTGGTACCTGGGGGTAAAGGAAGAAGAAGATCAAAGCAAATGTTTCTGCCTGCCTGACTATAAAAGGAACAGAAACAAAAAAAAGTTCTAGGTCACTTGCAGCAACACTTATCAAGAGTGATTGAACGTTCATCATATGGTAAAGCGATTTGCCCGAAGAATAGGCATTAGACTGTATCACCTTTCACATACATGCTCCTAGGTCAAATCCTGTTCGCCCTCTCTGCAGCAGTCAAAACTTGTCATCAAATTAACAGCTGCAGGTATTCCTTTTCCACCACAAAGGAGAAAAATGTCAACGCGAAGTCTGCAGGTTAATGCAAAGATCAGAATGGAATGATTCTCTCCCTACCCTCACACTGAGGCAAAGCTCGCTTAGCTGTTATAGGCATAACCTGCTAGATGTCAAAGATGCTTCCTGGAAAAATGCAACAGTTAGTTATAAATTCAATGAACAGTGAAGCCGTTTTCCCCATAAGAATTCATGTAGCAGAGGGGGACTGCATTCAGATGTTTAAGAAAAACACAAGAACAGTACCGTGCAGCATAAGACTCTCCCATTCAAATCTTACTACCACTGCCACGAGAAACAAGATCTCAGTGGCACGAATGGAAAACAAAGACTACAGGGATGCTACTGCATAGTCACCCAACAAGATCCTCTGTGCATTTTTACTGCTATTGGTGTTATGATCAACAACAGAACTCTGAAGGAATGGACAGAGGAATGACGAACAGCAGAGCGTTACTGTCTCTCTTCCCACACTGCAGGGTTTCATTATCCCCAGGTGGTGGATCTACACAACCAAATTAATTTAGCACACTCACCAGTAAGCATGTACCAAAGCTGCATAAAAGAAATGTATCTTGCAGGAATATTTTCTCAGTACTCTTCACCACAAAAATGTTACAAGATGCAAAGTTTGAAAGGTCCATCATGGGCAGTAAGCAGTTTGAGAAGCCCAAGACATGAAACACAATCCTCATAAGATAACCAGACCTACTCAGATTTCCATACAGCTAACAAGCCCTGGGAAGAAGCATATCAAAAAAGTAATTCATGTAAGGATTTTTTTTTTTTTAACTGAAAGGAAATTCCTTGAGGGAGACACCTAATTTTTGTTACTTCATCTTAAATGAATTTTGTAAGCGAACATGAAGTTTCTTGAGGATGAGATTCTTTTTTAAAAGCCAGGAAAACCCAAGTAAGACTTATATAAACTTGCAAAGCATTTAAAGAATATGGAAATAATGTTAACAACACATCAAGGGCCACCTTGACCCTATACCGTTCTGAGAACAACAGGAACTGTGAGACAACTGCCTTGTAGTATTAAACATATACTAATGGGTCTGTGAAATGGATGAAAACATTTTACAGTATAACTGCTACACAGATGAATAAGCAAATCCGATTTAATATCTTAGTAGACTACAGTACAAAGCAAGACAGTCCATTTTTGTCGTAAGGGAAGCTTATGACAAAAAGGAGGCTTGTTTCTTTTCATCCCTAGTATGCAATCTCCAAAAACACCACTCAGCTGACTACAACTTTGAATTACTATCTATAATGATAAATAGCTGTTTCAATAAAATGTTTTATAGCAAACTGTAAATCCATTTTCCCTTTTTCCTAAATGTCTTAATACTAATTATGACATAGATGCAATATTTGCATTTTTGGGGGCTGTATACTTACTGTTTATATGCAAATATGAAATAAAAGATTAGAGGAGTCACAAAGCTTACTCTTAATTTGAATCCAGCATGTGTCATAAAAAGCAAGGCAGCTGGAAAGGCAAAGGAATATGAGGTAATAGAGATTTACATTCTACAACACATTCAAACAGACAAGAAGGGGATTAAATGTACATTTAGGAAACCTGAATATTTTATTTTCTTCGCTTTTTCCTTCCACCTTCCCAGAAGCCAGAGTTTGCATCACATATTCTCCCTTTACAAATATTGTTTGCCATTTCCAGTTTAATATTTAATTTGCTATTCACTGTTGAAAAACAAGCAAACAGAGCTAATGGCAAGCCTGCTACCCTGTACAGCTCATACTTTAGAAAACCTAATATTTGGAAGTGTGTACACATGTTAAAAAAAAAAACCAAAACCCGAAAAACTATAAAGACCTGAACTTCTCTAATAATAAATAATATCTGAATATTTCTTGTTCTGCAGCTTTACAATCAAGTAATCTATCTAAACGAGGTGTCCATTACCAACAGTATCAGAATTAAATCAGTATTAGCTATTGCAGAACTGCTTGGAAAACATTCCTAATGTAAGGAACAAAACAAAGTGACAAAGCACTGCAGAACCACTACATCAAAGCTCTACAGAAGAGACAGAGAAGAGGAAGGAGAATCAAATCTCCACTACAACTATCCACAGCAAGAATGAAAAGTCTAAGAAATGTGGTGGCCAAAGGCTAACAACAGACATACTAGTGAAATCCCACTCACACTGACTCCAAATACATGGAAGATAAACCCAACAAGAGGATGAAAGTCTAAAGACTTCTTCAATAAGAATCACCTCAATAACTGTGAAAGCTAAAGAACCTGGAAAAAACCTCCAAATTGAATTACAGTTCCTGGTCTCCATGGTCTTATGCCTACAGACAAGGGACAGCAGGTCTGATTCTGTTTATGCCAATCTTTTTAAAATTTATGCTAGGTAACTTTAGAACCAACTTGAAAAGTCACTCTGAAGGTACGAAATCATGCAAACCTGGGGTCCAGGCAATGATCCTGAATAGTGCTGTTGACTCAACAACTTGGGAAACATCCATCAAGAGGCTATGATGCCTGCCCTGAATGTTTTACAGCACTGCTCTCCTTCCTTCCCACTGCAGCCAAAAGATCAAGTTGTGTCCTCTCATGAGGAAAAGAAAATGACGTTTCATTTTCAAACATATTTCAAACCTCCTCAAGCTCCCAAAGAAAAAGAAAAGTGGATTTTCTATGTATAGAAAGTGTAGAAATAAGAGGTGGAGCTGTGTCTCCTACAGAGGAGTCATCCCAGTGTCTCTAATTCAGCAGTACAGAAGGAAAATCAGAGGGGAAAATTACCCTTTTCATTATCTTTACAGGAAGGGCTCTACCTTTCTCTCCACGTGGGAGAATGAGGAAGAAAACAAACATACAGTCCTGAGTTATTGTGAAGTAGGAGAGAGGACACAGCACTTCACAAGCAGCAGTGATGTACCCAGTAATTACCCATGTTAAATAAATATGTGCAGAACCCAATGATTAATGCTTGAATCCCTAAACTTCCCTATAGTTAACCTTCAAGAAACATGCGCTGATCTACCTTCCTTCTTCTATTTAACTTTTACATCTTCTACTTTCATCAGGCTCATTCATTACCCAAGAGCTTGGCAAAGATTCCTGATTCTGCTAAAGAAAGCCATATACACGCACACATTCAAAACAAGCTTGCTCGGAGACTGTTTTATCCAAGCCCTCACAGATTCGTGAAAGTCAGGAATGCAAACACCTACACTTCACAAGAGGCATAGCTATAATGATCCGAAACACTTGCAACCAATGTGTACAAATACATCCCATCAATACTCAATGAGAAAATACGGCCTGTGACTGCCTCTGCTCCCTGAATCATAATGGATGAATTATCCTCCCACATCTTAAAGCAACAGAGGCTAATATTGTACTCACTGTACCTTTTTTAAATGCAATATTTAGTTTTGTGTGAGGGTTATCTCCCTATCTGACTCTTCTGGATGCTCACCACAATTTTTTCTTAACTAAAACAGCCATAGTTATCTTGTTGGTTTGCAGTATGCCACTCACTAATTAGCACAGGAATGGGGATTCTTCTTTGTTTCGGTGTGGTGGTTTTTTCCAATCACCACTATTAACAGACACCAGGAATCTGAACCACACGGGATCTTCTTGCTCCACAGCTATTATGCTGCAGATCACCAGAAAACAACAAGTTATGAAAGATGTTCTAGGCCATTTTACTGCAGACACCGGAGAGTTCTGTTCTCTGACATGTTTTGAGAACTAATTAAGTAACTCTTCATAGGCTGAACAGAGATTATTTTTCATTCACTTCACATTCAGAGGAATTCTGTATTCCTTTTTCAAAGACAGAAGCTGTCCAAAACCCTTCACGATGAAAGAAAGGTCAGGGTCAGACTTCTCCCAGTATTTCTCCTACAGAAATTTTTTTTTTCCCACAGAAAAAAAAAAAATTCCTACAGAAAATTTCTCCTACAGAAATTTAGTGTTTTGTCCTACAGAAATTTACAGACAAGCATACATTTACCTGTATCTGATGCATATTTCACTTGCCCCAATAAAGAAACAGGTATACAAAAAATGACAACAGGGGGCAAAATTGCTTCCAGGGCTGTGTAAAAAAATGGTGTGCTTACATAGTTATGTAATTTCCTATTACCAGATAGCACTTTCCTTGCATATGACTGAGAAGCTAGAGACTTGGTTTATTTGTAGCCTTTTCCACTTATAACTTCCAACAAGTGACAGTGTCATCAGTTCACTTAGTCACAGACACTGTAAATAAAGCAGGATTTGCATGATAGGTTGTCATTCCTTTAAGAAATTCTGCTTTGTCAACATCTTCCATAATACATTACAATATGTGATGTAAGCCTTGAATAAAAATACACTATCATAATTTAGGAATAACAATACACTCTATTTTTGAGACCTTAATGACAACAGGGTTCAGTGGTTAGAGTAAAAGATTATGAAATGTTATTCATAAATTCTCTTCCTTGCCCTGCCAATGACTTTCTCTTTATCTACAGTGTTAGTGGGCTTAATTTGTAATGCAGATCCATATCATATCAGTGCAACTGAAACATAAAGACCATACTCTTACTGCAGTCCCATCTGTCATACCAGGAAAAAGTTATTCATATCTGTTTGTCTTTCTCTATTCTATCAAAAGTTGAGGACAACTGTATTTACCAGCTTCATGCAGCGCTATACAATTAAATGAAACCACATATGATAGGTAGTCTGCAAGCAGATAGATGTAATTGCCTAAAGAATTATGCAGGGCTGTTACCTAAACCTGTATTTAAAAAGATAACTGAATTGAATCCTGTCCCATACCACAAATCAAGTACTTTCTGGGGCCTGGAAACTTCAGATATATGGTTGCAAACTTCATTTTAGATTAATTTGGCAGGTGAGTACTGCTGAAGTAAAGCACCAAGGGAGAAGCAAATACACTCAAAGACAAAAGAGCATCCAGTCTATAACATTGGCTGGATAGAAAGAGAAAGGACAAAAGTTTCTAGCTTAATTTTGAAGAGCTGAGAGGTTTGGATGGTTTCCAAGCTTTTTGAGGGTTTCCATCAATAGCACAAACACATATTTATAAATGAGTAGTGACTATAAGTTTCAAAAACTAATTAACTAATTAATTCAAGTATTTTGCTATGGACTTTTGTAAAAAGAAGTGAACCCTTTGCAAATGAGCTAATGACATTAAGCATGAAAGCAGAAGACTCACCACAACTTAGATACAAAGGGTAACTTTGTTGATCTCCTGAGGTGGGGAAAAACTGCAGGTTTCCTCCAGAACCTTCTGCCTCACTAGTTCTCGCATTAAAAGTCACAGGATTTTTCACAGGATTTCTCTTTTATGAGTAACTATATTACTTCCCTCAGTGACAAGTGTTGCAAATTGAGTAAATACTAGCAAAAAAATCATTTAGATTTTGACACCTCCTCCTCTATTAATTCACGAGTTCCTCCCTCATTTAGTTTGCAAAGGAAGAACAAAAGAAGCAAGACAACCATAGGGGAAATACCGTAACGGGCTGAGCAGTGAAGAGCCTTGTGGCATTTCCCATTGAAGAGACAGGCATTAAACATCTGGTGCCTTTTTCCAAAGCCAAATAGCTGTCAGCCCTGGCCGGCAGCAGCACACTGGAGACAGGACATGCCATGCACTGATCAGCATCAGTTCACTGCTTCCCAAAACGTGTTTTCCCATGTATAGCTCTGTATCCCATGGTGGGGTCACCCTAGGGCAACACGAGAGTTAGGGCTAAAGGCCCTTTTTAAAAAAAAAAAAAACAAAAAAACATTCGTATTAATGTCCTGCAGGGCAGAAGAGGTCAGGGGAAGGAGGGCAGCGCTGGCAGCAGGCACAGGCAAAGGCGCCGCTGAGGCACCAGAGCAGGGCTGAGCCCTCGGTGCCTCTCGCAGATGGTTCTACAAACCACCCAGCTGCCACCCCTCAGGGATTTGGCCACAGCCAGCCGACACTGCGTGTTGGAAACACCTATTTGTGAGAGAAATCCAGGCACCCCCGGGACAACGCCGAGCCACTTGTGAGAGAAACCCGGGCACCGCTGGGGTGACACCAGGCCTGTTGGGAGGGAAATGCGGGCACCCAAACACACCACGACATCTGTGAGGCACTGTGAGGAGGGAGCCTTGGAATCTGCTTTAAGCCATCTTTTCTGGAGGTACCTACGCAGCAGATGCCACAGTTTCCAGCCTCTTCGGAGGCCACCTGCTCCCCCCAGCTCGGTTTATAGTGTGGCACATCCAGCCCTGCCGCCATTTGCGATTAAAGCGGCCGCGCAGGTTGGGGGTGAGCGGGTGTACAGCTGGGTGCGGAAAACGCTGCCGGTCACTGTTAGCTGCCGCAGGGTGGAGCAAGTATTCAACCAGGAAAAAAGAAAATCATTCAAGGTTTAATTTAGAAAAGGTTGCTAGAGTAGGGCACCCCGCGGGAAGAAAGTATGGGAAGATTTTAGATTGATGAATAAGGAAAAGTTTCCACAGAAAGTCTGATCGGCAGCCAGTGGCGGTGGCTGGGAGCTGAGGTGACCTTTCAGAGGAGAAAGTCCCTCCGCTGCGAAGAAGGTGGCAGATGCTTTGTGCAGAGAGGAAAGCTTGTCGACAAAGCCTGAAACTTTGATTTCAGCTGGAAAAGAGAGCGGGTGAAGGGCACATGAGCCTCCTTCACACACCTGAGGGAGGGCTCGGCTGCCTGCCGGGACCAGGGCTGGAAGGAGCTCACCCATCTGTGCGCGCTCCTGACTTCACACAAGCCAAATGCCACCTGCGTCCAGGCAGAAATGCCTCAGAGCTCATCTGAAATGCCTGAAAATACCACCCCTATGTTTTCTAAAGAGCCACAGGATTGATAGATCTATATTGCTGTTGCTGTATTCAAATTTCAGCCCTGCATAATAACCTATCTCCATGAGGCTGGGGTGGTCGACAGGTATTGAAGAGGAGATGAAATTCAGGAGGATGACAGAAAAAGTGTCAGGGAAACTGGCATTACTGATCACCCCTTATCATAATGGCCTTTCCTCCTGCGCCGCCGAGATAACACACACGTCTGCTGTTCAGAGAGGCGACCACTCACTGTGCCTGTAATATTACACAGGTAACTGTTTCTTGACTACAGTCAAAAGACTCTTTTCAGGTACCAATATCCTTGATCCAAAATACCTGTCAAAGAAGATGATAGGAAAAATGTTGCAATCAACAACACTTTCAATTTCTCAACTTTCTATAATACTGTCCTGCTGCAAATTGGAGGGGAAAAAAAAAAAAAAAACTGAAACACTATGCTTTTTTCTTGTTTGACCAGGCAATTTACAAAGTTCATCCTTTAATGCTGACTCCTGGACACTGCAGATATCCAGGATGGTAGGATAATTTGAAGATTCAGTTTTTGTTTATGAACTTTCAAATTACCTTTCACAAGTAAAACCAGTAATTTATTGGAGCAAAACCCAAGGGCATCTGATATAAAAGGATATGATGTGTCGCAGTTGTCTGACATTCCAGATTGATCTGCAGAAAGCTAAGCTGTGCATGAAATTAAAAAACAAGCAAATATATACATTTTAATCATGTTTTGCCAGTACCTCATCCCACCAACCTGTTACAACTGGGAAAGTACAACACTATGTGCTGGCTCTCAATATTGTCTTACAAGTACCGTGCACAGATTTAACACCTACAATAAATATGTCAGTGTCAGACTCTCATCAGTGTTTATTTACCTGTGGATGTGAAGATGGTTTGAGAAAAATCAGCCACTCATGAAAATGCAAAATTTGTATGCAAGGTGTGGTGACTGGCTCAGGCTACCTGCAATGCTGCAGATTTTTTTGCTTATCAAATCACCTGTTTGTCTAAATTATGTGACATTTCAAAAACTTTATGTTATTTTGGAATTCTCGGAAGAGATTCTAATTCTCAGAATTTGCCCCTTGCAAAGTTGCACTGTCTGCGTGAACCTTGACTGCTTGTTAACAGCAGTATCCATAGACCGGGATTTTTGTTGTTTCCTAGACAACCACTCCAGGTTCCCCCCAGAGCTCTTGCTTTTGTGTTCCCTGATTAAGATGTACATGCTGCCTTTGGCTGATCTTATTTGTGGGAATAGTATTAATTTTCATAGGTGTGATATTGATTACCTTTTTATTTTCTCAAACAATATTAATTCCAGTATTTTATAAAGGATGATAGGATTACATGAATTTTAACTTTGCTAAATTATAGCTTAAGCTTCCTAATGTGGAAGTTATTCTAGTTTTTTTGCTCAAGGCAATTTTTCATTTACACAACAGACTGATTGAATTCTACAGTTCAGTTTTTCTCAATTTTTATGCAGACCAGCCATAATTATAACATGCTCCTCTTGTCCTGAGCACTCCTAGAGCTCTCTTTTGAGTGGCTCAACTATGGCATTTTCTGAGTTTGTAACTCAAGTTGTAACTCAAATTTAAATGGCAGAGATGCGCCTCCTCCACTGTGGCTACTACTGCTAATTCCAGTCCCTTGTGGAAGTATTCCTCACAGCACGAAGGCCATCAAATCTACCATCTTGTCTTGCCTTGACTTAGTCTTAGTCTTCGTCTTTGGGTAGATGATTAAATTTCATCTGTGGCCAAATTTCACTCTACTTAGTGTAAAATCAAATTGGGGGTGAGGGAAGGACGGATTAAAATCGCACTAGCATGTGGATGTAGGTGAACCTGGCTCATTAGCTCCTCTCTTAGCGCCTGGAAACAGATCCATTACTTCACTAGCCAGATAATCCCATACTGAAATGACTCAAAAATTTGGAAGAGGAATCATGCTTGGAAAAAACACGGAAGTGTTAACTTAAAGTTCAGGTTGAGTTTAAGTGCCTTTATCCATAGGAAAAAAACTTAAGAATGTGCTTAATGGGCTACAAAATCAGGACTCCAAGGGGAGCTAAGATCTGGCCACCAAGTGTAGTATCTCTATATCTTTGCCTACCAAAATTACATTCCTTTGTCTCTCCGAGCACTTACTATATTAAAATATTAGCATACACATTATATTGCTTTACTAAAAATTAATTATAGATTGAGTCTTTATTGGTATGAAGCTAGAGTCCTTAATATGATTACAAAATCTTACATATTGGACAATATATATCTGATTTGTATTTCATAATACATTAAAAACTAAACACTTCAAGCCATATTTTTTCTAGTATATATATCTATTTTGCATTTTTACAACATGAACTTTTATTTTTGTGAGATGTTTGAATCTTACAGAATTTACACAACTGTTGAATGCATCTATTTTACTTGCTGAAAACTAGTCTCAAAATTAAGTAGGCCATTTTGCTTAATATGAAAAGCAAAAAATAGTGTTTCATGAAGATGAAAATGCAAGAATCTCAAGCAGAAACCGTCATATGTGCTTTTCACCAACACCGTAAGAAATAAATAATGGAGCTCATTTTTATAAATCTCCATTAACAACTAGTACTGTGTTAATTGTATTTATAAGGTCACCTGGAGAATATAAAAAATGGAGGAAAGGTCAGTGGAACTTTCTGGTTTTATTTTTATATAGTCCTTCTTGGGGAAAAGCATCCATTTCTCATGCTGAAGGAAAGTCCATTTTGCTTCATGCAGTTTTGTAATGCTTTCAGGTATAACTCTCTATCTGAATAATATCCAAAGTCACTACCTGAATAATTTTTTTGGAGGGTTTAATGTGCCTTAAATTAGAAAGATTAATTCTTTAAGAATAGTGGGAGACAATGAAGTCCCACAGTTTTACTGCTTGAATGTAATTCTGGAGCATAAGCCCTTTTGTAAATATTAGACTAAACAGACAACAGGTTTTCTGCTAGTATGCTGCTTTAATATTTTTTACAATACCCTTTACTGTTGCCTTGTTTTCTCATGTGGCTCTTTTTGGGGGAGCGTTATACACAATCAGTCAGCCTTATATGTTTCAGAATTGCTTCTGATGCCTTTCTTTCACACTAAAAAGCCTCTGTAGTACATTACACCACTTTACAAATGGGAATCTCATACTATGTTCATTATGTACATATGTAAATTGCTTTCATTTATTTATGCCAGTGGTCTCTACGCTCGAATTGTATGACTGCTGAATAAACAACTTTTCTCCCTGAATGACTTTTTTCATGCCATTCATGTCTGCTGCCATGCAGTACAGGGTGTATGTAACCACTCAGAGTGAGGTGTGCTTAACCTCGGAACATGAGTTGATTCCTAAAACTCCATGGAAATATCTTAGCAATCCTTTCTCTCAGCTGTCTACTGGAGGAGAAATATGTTTGCACAGATTTCACCAGTGAAAGTCTCAATGACTCTTTTTTCAGGCACAACTTTGTTACAAAAAAGAATAGTGAAAGATGTTTGCTTTTTTTTCCATTCTTCTACTAATTGACTATTATGAGATCTCTGATCTGCAAACAAGGGAACATCACATGAGCAGCAACTGTGGCTCTCCATAGACTCCCCACTTGCCATTTCCAATTAAATGTTCCTGGAATTTCCAGCTTACTCTCAATTGTATTCAATTTTCATTAGGACAAAACTAGGCTCTTCATCCATGAAAATTTGCTGTTTCCTTGAGAATAAGAGAAGGAAAACTGGCATATAGGTTCATAATGAACATACTCTTGAAGAGGTGGGGGTTGAATGACCTTATTTTATTAACTTTGGGCTATATATCATCCATTCCATGACTTACCCATCCAATGTCCTTTCCCTCTTCCCTCCAAAACAATGCCTCCCCAACTGCTTATGTCCCATTGTAGTCTATGGCAGTCTCTCTCCTACTCACCATCCATGTGTAAGCACATTTTTGCTTTCTTGCACTAGCACAAAAAGATAGCACCATGCAAACATTTGTTTGCTACCAGCCTTCTTTTCAAAGGATACAATAATAACAACCTTTTCTCTTTCCTTCCAGAATGGGTATCCTTGAGATGACTTGCCAACTGCTAAACAGCAAGTATGCACTGCTTCTCAGCCAGTGAGCAGGCCAGACAAATTGCTTTCCAAGCTGTGTGATGCAGGTCTGAAACAGAGGAAAATATGAGTAAGGTAAGCACAAACCAGACACCAGAGAGAGAAAAGCATCAGACAATATCCAGTCCCAAAATGATCCATTGCCACCTATGTTTGCTGGACGTAGAGAAACAAGCCTAAAACAGACATGGAAACATGAAAATAAAGTTTGACTCTGGGAAACCTTTTGAGACCAGAATAAAGGTAATAAATTGCACGGCTTTTTTTTTTTTTTCTTTTTTCTTTAATTGAAAGTCCTTGTAAAGCTCTAACCTACAGGCAAAAGGAAGATAACAAATAGGAGACAGAGAACTCGGAGAGCAAGAGTCACAGCAGCCAAACAGTCACCTTGGGCTATGCCTTAGACAAAGCTACTCCGTCTTTTTTTTCCTGTGGGGTAGCCTATGGGGAGGAGCTGTAAGCTCAGCCCGTGGATAGCGTTTCCCGTGTACTTGTCAGCAGAATGTGGCACATCTGGAGAAACCAAGTACTGGGAATCCTTCTCAATGTCTCTCCAATATATGGTACAGTTAATCTATGGTGGCATTGATCTTAAAATACTGTGTACTCCATTACAGCCTCATCTTACCCACCTTTAATGGGGAAATGATCACTATTTATCCCTTGTTTATAGCTAATCAAACATAATAACTTGAACTGCTCAAAGGATTACCATTAGTTATAATGTCAAACTCAACACCATTTACTTTACTAAAATCTAACAAAAGATGTACAGCCACAAAGAAGCAATTTTTTTCCTCTGTTCTCTTGTGCATTGACAAAACTTTGTAATCTAGATTTACTAAAACTGCATCCTCCAGTGCAATGCAAAGAAGTCTATAAATGCTAAACACCATTATTATTATCAATGTAAATCAAAAGGTGCAATTCTGAATGAGTAACAGAAGCCAAAATTTCTCAGTAGATAAAGTTATTACCAGCTAAGATCTTAATAGTCATATCAAATCATGTTGGAAGAGATGCTTTTCTACAGTGTGAAATCCTTTGGTCAAGGAAATCTTTGTATTTAAGCAAATGCTTCTCATACAGATGATGCTTTGTCAGTAATATGTAATGATAGAGGCAAAGGAGAGAAAGAGAGAGTCATTCCAACAATCACTAGAAGTTGAAGAGCCCTAAATTTTTAAAACAAATTGTACTGTAATCTAATATACACAGGAGAGAGACTTGCTTTTTTAAAAACACAAGCAGGTATGAAAAATTCCTTTAAAAAAGAAAGACTTGCCTCCCACCATCCATTTCCATCATAGGTATCACTCCCAACTATTTTAGCAAAGGCAGGTAAGGCACATAAGAGATACTATACATACAAACAAATAGCCTCAAGGAAGTTCTAACTCACTTCTTCAGGAGGAAGAGAAAAATGAAGAAGTCTATAGAATTCATGCCTTCCATTTCTACATGAGGAAACTGATGGCAGATTTGATTCAGACGGAAAATGTTCTGGTTATCCTTAGCACTGGAAGCAAAAGAGCTGTGACAAGATGTCCCTGAGCTATACTGCTTTAGGGATCAAATTCAGATCTCTTGCCTGGTATTGTACTGGGCCATGTAGGGACACAATTAAATTACTGACTCCCCTGGTAACCTGGGAAAATTCATACCCTAACTCCCTGAATATTAAAAGGATCAATAACATTCATTTTCTTTCATCTAGAACATAATTTATAAACTCTCTATTCTTATATGTATGATTTTGCATTAGTGGTAAGGATGGATCTTTTGTATATGTGTCTGTGTGTATGTATACACACAGGTATATACGCATGCAGTTACACAAATTGTTTCAGTTTTTCAGTTTCAGTGTTGTTTCAGATATTCAGTTCTTTGATATGGATATAGAAGATATGTCTATATGTGAGGGAACCTTCTTCTTGTCAGTTAAATATTATACTGACAATGGGTCAATACTGGATTTGGATGTCATTTGGTGTGTGCGTGTTACCTGATTTGTACTTTCCCTTTCTTTTCTAGTTTATACTTTGCTTAAAAATAAACAACATTAATGTTCACTGAGGAATGTTTTTATGTATCTGCGCTAAGGAGGCATCTAAATCTTGTGGAAGTAAAAGGAAAGCCTTACAGACTTCACAGCGTCCCTGACCTTTCCCTCACATCTGCTCTCCTCTTCCTACGCATGCATGTACACAGAGTCAAAAGATTTACAAAGCAGGAAAACAAATGGAGTCATATGAGTCGTTCATACTGGGTCACATCCCTGCTTTGACAAGGTACAATTTAACCTCAGACTGAACCCGATTTTCATAGACCATGGGGAACAGTTGTGTGACAATGAACAGCTGAAACACAAATAGACAAAGATTTTACAAACCAAAGCAAAGGTAAATTATTAACTCTTATTTAAAAAAATTACTTTTCGCACTAACTTATCTTGAACAAAATACTATAAAACTACAACCTTAGCATTACCATTTCTGCATTAGTACTCATCTTGAGCAGATAACTTATTTGATATTTTATTGATGATCCTTATACTCTAAATAATTTAAAAAGAATGAGTCTCGAGGAAAAGCTTCAGCCTTAAGAATATATCTCTGTCTTACGGCTTTACACTGCTTTAGAACTGGATCTGTATGTGGTCGGCCCTTGCACAGTCAGAGGATTCTCGTGTTTGACACTTCTCTGTGGGACACTGTTGCTATTTCTTTTTCTGAATGTTGCAATTAAGGATTTTTTCAAACTGTCCCTTATGACAGCTACAGTCAAATATACTGCATAGTTTTTTACCTCTCTGAGTGAAAAACTTCTGTATGACAATTATAGGATGTTATACATTGAAGACAACCTAAAAAAGCTAAAAACATTAGACGTGCTTCCTCATCTTTCACCCTTCTTTTCCCATAGTCAAATGCTTAAAATTCACTCATATTCCAGCTCAGTTACATCTAAATGGAACATTACATTCTTGTTTAGCAATATGTGCAATAAGATGATAATTCATAATGCAAAATCCAATCCCAGCTTAATGTGGTGGTAATAGAAAACTGCTTTTATTCCTTTCATTATATGCTATATGCCTTTACAGTGTTACATGTGATGCAGTTTTGCAGTTATAGATGAATACAAATTCAATAGAGAAGGGTAATCAGAAAGGAGGAAGACTTAGAGACTGTGCAGTACTGAAGACTGACCTTGGCTATTCATAAGGTTTTTATAAAACTCCTCCTTGTACAAGAAATCCACTGGCAGGAGGGATCTGATGTGAAATTCAGAGCTAATGAAGAGCACAAGAGAAGTTGAATAATCATTCTTCTCTGTAACAGTGTTGGACGTTACGCAGCTTTCAGACTTTTTTCCCTATAATTTGACTCTCTTACTCATCTTATTCTATTTCAGTAAATCAAGAGATGACTCATAGAAAATCAGAATCCAGGCACAACAGAGATACCATATAACGAGTCATTTGTTTTATACTGGGAATGTTGGCAAACTTACGTGTATACAAGCTGACTGCTCTCCTTAGTTAAACTCAGTTAAGCTTTTGACTGCTGGATAATCTCTTTTTACCTTAATCAATTGCACTATGACATATTAGATTTTAAAATAGGCTGGTTTTCTTATGGTAATAATGCTGTACTCAAGAACAATTGTTAAGGCTAAAATTGTAATTAAAGATACATGCCTATTGCCCAATTTACTTGTGCTTCTTAAGAACTATTTATTACTTGTTTAAGGAATGTTTTCAGACAGATAGAATTAAAAACACTATTTCTTTCTATGTCAGGCATGTTCAAAAAAAGTGACATTTGCATTTCAGTTCTGAATTTGAGTTTCAATATTAGATTTAAGCCTAAGCTGGGAGAAGCATTAAATAAAAAAATAAAAGACAAGTTGAGAGAGCTCAGCTGTTGCCTCCTAACCTCCATAAAGTGACCACAAAGCTGAAATTGGTTTGGATTTCTTTTGCTGTTGTCTGGTCCTGGTCATATGTAACAGTGGCATTTGTGAGCAGTAACCAAAAATGTGTATTAAACAAGAATCCGGAGACACAGTGCAATATACTATATGGTAAAAGGTAAGATTACTCTTGCTACTGCTATCCAGCATGATATATATTAGTAAGATATGACATTAGCATTTATATGAGTTTCATAGCATAGAGTAAGTGAAAATTCCTCCACGTTGCATTATCCTCAAACCCAGTCGGTGAGTTTACATAAATGCTAAAGCTAGCCTCTCTCATTTTATGTCATGACATACAAAAGAGATCTTTGTGAAAGATAGCAGATGGGGTAATCTTTTGTTTTAAGCTGAATGTTTCATGTTCTCTCTCTCAATCCTCTCATATCTTATGTCAAATAAATTTTCAAAGTGCAATCCTGAACCTCTTACAGCCCAAGAACTTCAGATTAAAGACTAAAGGACCGGACTCCTTGAATGTTAAAAGTAATTGCTGGAAATGGATCAAAAATTCAAAAACAATCTCTCTAGACCTTTTAATGCATGGATTCATTCTGTTTTGTCCTATACTTTTCTATTCTATTCTGCTAAGCAAGTTCTTATATTGGTCTTATCAATGTACTATCATCTGAGTACATTTCTGAATCATGTTCTATTCTTGTCCTGTTCCCCCAAAAGAAATTATCTGTGCTGTAGCATTTTGTTTGGGGAGTGATTTGTTTTATCTTAGAAAGAGGTGTTTGTACTTTGAGGGTCTACCCTTAGATCAGAAACCACAGAGTTTTGCGATTCCACAGTCTTGGACTGGACTCTAAGAATTATGGGTCTCTCTTCTCCCCAGAATTACAGGAGGAAGCGCTTAGCATCATAACCTTTGCTTTTGAGCTTGTACCCCAAGCACTTCTGATGCCCAACTTTTAGAATTGACTTCAACATCACAGGTAACTTTTTCTCATCCCCCTCATCTTATTTTTATAAGATCAGGAACAAATCCCTTATATCTGTCATCAAAACACCCTGTGGTGGTTTTTTGCACCCTATGGTAGACACAAATATAGCCAACTTCATACATTATCAAATACTTTTATATGGGCAGAGACTCCTTTCTTCTGAAATTGTTATAAAAACAACTTGAGCCTGAATGCAGGCTGAAGGTTTCACAAAAAGTCATTCTTCTGTGAGCAGCTCAGAGGAACAGTAAGGGAGCTGCCTCCACCCTACTGATCATATTATTACATATATTAACACCTCCAACACTACTGCCTTCTCCCTTGGTGTTGCCTGCCCATTGTACGCTGAAAGTGGGTCAAGGACACATTGAAGAATTTTACAAGCCAAATCAATGTTTGAGTCAAAGAAACAGTACTACTGCATAAAGAAGTCATTTGGCACAGTCAATATATAAACAAATAAATAAAGTGCCTAAGTGTGTAGCAGAATTTCATGCTTTAGCACAAACAGGCCATGAACAGAGGGTGAGTTTCTAATTAAGAGCGAATTGCTATGGTAACCAAAGGTGGTCACACATAATTGGGTGTGAAACCACATGAGGCTTCATGACAGAGGTGTCTGCATATATTATCCAGCACATTTTCTGTTTCTTAAATAGAATTACATTGTCAGGTCAGACAATATTTTCCATATTTTATGTGCCTCCTTTTTAGCAACCAAAAATGCATCTCTGTGGGCTTCAGTGACAATTTCAGCTCTCCAGCACCCTTCTTACAGCCAAGGCAGCAGAAGTCTAGATATGACTCCCTCATGAGCTAACCAGCAAGATAGAACAACTTTTGCAATGTATTTATATGAAACTCAGGAAGGGGTCTTTGTTCTTTAAATGATATCGGAACAGTCTATGTGCAAAGACGAGCTTGAAGTGAGGATTCTCAGCCCTAACTTACTCTCAATCATGGGTCAAGGATAAAGAGAGGTGTTTGACTATGTGTTTCCTAACCCAATTGAATGGGACAGAGAAGCAAGATAATTCCCTGTATTGGCGAAGCAGAGCAATCAGGGACGAAGGTAACACTGCTCCTCAAAATGGGACTGTGCACACTATCTCCTTGATATCACAGACTTGATACTATAGTGTCTTAGTTAAAACAGTTACTGTTTAAAGTTGGTATTTTGTTATCACAATTAGCGGGAGAGAGAAAAGTGATAATCTTGGAGACTGAATTATTCTGTGCAACCAAGACCAGTCTGGTAGGAGCAGAGGGGATGCTTAAAACTCGCGCTACATCAGCACAGTGACACCTGCAGCAGCAACCAATTTACTTAAATTTATGAAAATTATTTACCAACTTAAGCACCTCCTACTAGAGAGTCGAGCATTATCTTGACTAATTAGATTACGCATTATCTATGTAATTAATTATATATTATCTGTGTAATGAATCCTAATGAAGATTAAAGGAAAATCTCATTACTTCAAATTGTTGTTCTGGCACAAGATTTCTAAGATTTCTGTTAAAACCCTTCCTTGAACATGTGGATATGAATGAAAGGTCAGATCTTTGAATTACAAATCCCCGTTTCTCTGTATATCAGCTGCACTTAAAGGCCACAGAGCTATTTCAATGCATCCAATATTCCTCTAGTCTGGAGGAATCTTGTGATGTTCCCAGGACAGGATGGATTCAGAAACGGGGAGGATAAATAGATTAGCTCCTGTGGACTTCCACTACTACTGCAACGGAGAGAGGCTTTGAGACTCAATTCTGTTAAGAACTTCTTCATGATCTTAAATTGCCCTTTTTCAATTTACCTTATATTGGTGGTGGTTCTCAAGGTGCATTGTATTTGACAGTTTCTCTGTATCCAAGGAGTCAATTAACAAGTTCTGACTTAACACATTTTTGCCTTCCTGTTGTCTACAAAACAAGAACATATCTGTTCTGCATCTTTAAATGAGGTAGTCGGCTATCATTAGTCTCACTGAATATCTGAAAAGGCTGCTCATCCACTCTGAAAGTGCAACCTATATACACAGCAGGGCATTAAGGCAGTCAGGAAAAGCATATCTGACTGAAAAATAGTCAAAGGTAAGCCAAAACTCTCAGTCAGCACTGTACTGCCAATCTATCTGTGTTCTGCTGTTTCTGCATCTCCAGATTTCCCATTAATTACATCTCAGCAGGAGTTCTGCATAAAGCGATGTGGTCAAAGAAATTTTCAGTCACTAAGGGAAAGCAGAGTATCATAGTCTACCTCTGTCATGCAGGGAAGAGAACCTTGCCCATGCTGATTAAGTACAGCAGTTGACAACAGATGTTATTTGTTAATTATTGACATATCCAAAGGGTCCTATGGCTTGACAGAATCCATAACAGATACATTATCATCTACTTTGTTGTATCTCATATGGAACATATGGTGGCAGTTTGATGTTGTACAATTTTTAAATTTTTTTTAGTGTATTCCTACACTGAATTCCTCACTCCTTTTTCTGTTGCTTCTTGATGCATCAGAATGTGTGCTTTCTTTTGTTTTCCTTTTTTTCTAGTATCCAGTTACCCTCTATTTTCTGATACATCAGTACCTCTGAGTAGTTCTACTGTATCTTGTTTGCCAGTTCACACATATTTCTTTTCACCCTTAAAAAATGTCAACCAGATGGTTTCCAAAAATGCCAATTATATCTAATATATTGTTTGAAATGAAAGTATCACAGCAAAATGGCTCACATCTTATTAACTGCTTAAAGCTGTACATATCACTTTGGATGCACAAAGTACCGTGTGTTACATCACTGTATTAAACAAAGCCTGCTGAGAATTTGAGCTGCTTCAATATAAATCTGACTGAATAGCTAAATTGATGCTACAAAGCATTAATGTGTATCTAATGCTCAGATCTGAAAAGCAGATTCTTCAAACCGTTCAACAGCTTAAATGGCACAGTACAAAGGACATACTGATTTTTTATTTAGTCTTAAAGTTAAGAAATAGACTTGCTTGTGTACATCAATGCAGATAAGATACATATTTCTTATGACAAATGTTTGAGGTCTTACCTGCTTTGACTTGCAGCTGGAAAGTTACTTAACTATATTAAATGGTATTTCATTTCCTACTTCTCTATAAACCTACATTCCCACTTTGGAAGGCACCTGGGGATCTCCACTGCTGAAAATTAATTTTCTTATAACATATAAAATTGGGAACATTAATAATTGTAATTTAGTTTCCTACTAGAAATTGAGATGTAGAAACTGTCACTGAACTTGACACACATGCAAACTACTTAATTTATGGGTGAATTAGCGCTTGAAAAAATAGGGAACCAAGTGAGGAAAAAGGAAAAAAAAATATTAAAATTAGGTATTTAAAAATTAGTATTAACCTGATTAACTCTTTTCTTGGTATATTAGCTTAGCCTGTAAATATTTTTCACAGAGTGAAACTATATAATATGAATGTGCAATCTATTTTACAATAACAACAATTCCCAAAGAAAGCCCTTGTATTTGACAGCTCTGGCAGACACTAGTTGGAATCATTATGAAGAGGCTTATGTCATGCAAAGTTGACGACTTAGAACTCAGACACTGAGTAAAACAAACCCTTGATGTACCTCAGCTGCTTCTGAACAACATGTAGCACCAGAAATAAAATTAATTATTAAAATATTCTTAATAGGAAAATGCACTAGTTAAAGTCAGAGCTGAAGCACTACGTAAGGATGAATTTGCCAGACATATGAATTCTAGAAAACTGGGGGAGGGCAGGTCTTTGTGATCCAACAGAGACTCCAAAAATATCACAGGCTCAACACAAGAAAGTGTAAAGAGCAAATGTCCAAGCGCACTAAAAAGAGTATATAAAGCTTCACATACAATGAACAAGCACAAACCACCTCATGCCTGGCATTTGGAAAAAAACACAAAAAGTGCAGAGGCCCTCCCTATTCTGCAAGGGGCACTGTCTGCACACAGCCAGGGCAGAGCACAACAGTTTGCTCAGAAGAAAGCTCTACAGAAAGGATATCTAATGGTGCAATTAATGAATGGCCTAAATGAATTAAACAGCTACAAGCTGGATATGAGTAGGGATATAAGACCACTTTAAAAATAAAGACATACTTATTCAGCAATGACAAATACAGTGTATTAGATGAGGTATACGCACTTACCGAGCAACTTTAAAACACCGGGAAATTAAAAAATGTTGAAAATGGCATGGACATTGTTGAATTGGAAGTAAAAAGAAAGTTATTATCATGGTACTTAGAAACCACACATAATAAAAGCCTGCTGTTACAATGCAGATCAAAAAAAATGGCAAGAAAGATTCAGAAAATAAGCATGACACACACACATGCCATAGCTTGCACGATGATTTTCCAGAACAAAACCAAGCATGACTTACAATATATCAAAATATCAGTTATCTATTATTTTAATTTTGGAAATACAGTAAGTTGACTTACAATACTTAAAAGGTCATTCAGAAAGACTGAAGTGCAGTGGAAAAAATCTTATTTTAAACATTATCTTAAAAACATCTTTGCTCTTTCTTCTGACAGATTGTTTGTAGAAAGCTTTCTCCTTATTTATTTAAAATTTCAGGAGAAAAAAAAAAAGCAGCAAATCCTGCACAGGTCTTTTCCTGAAAACAGAAAAACTTTAACCTCTGTAGGTCCACATAGAAATGCCAAGCCACTACAACTCCCCAAATGCAACCTGAATCTTTGCCTGGATTCATAGAAAAATCAGTAGTCTCTTTAAATGATCTTGTTCTTCCTGGGATTTTGGAAGTGGTAATTAAGCAGCAGCATCTCAGCATCTGGACAAGGCAGTGGGATACAGTTAAATTCAGCCAGCTGCTGGTTTTGCCACATGCACATGAGGGTTATTACATAAACGCTTTTCTTTCCAGCCTTCTCTGGCCCAGGTTTTTGAATCTAGCTGTCTTTCCCCTAATGATCAGGTTTTACTCTTCCCACAGCAGTTCAAAGGCTCAGACATGCTGTTAGACCAGGAAATAAAGCTCAAGTGGCCAAGAAACACCCATTCAGAGCAGATGCTTGTTCTGCAGTGTTGAAACTATGTACATCTGGTACAGTGAGATCTTTGACTTCATACAGTACAAAGACAAGCCCCCATCAATAATCTGGCACTATTTGTGGTCTAGTACCTCAAGCAGACAGAAATTGAAAAAAACTATGGCTTGAAAGTATTAATTAAAACTTTGCAAGCATAATTTTGCTGAAGACCTTAAATAATTGAGCCATGAAAAGCTTATAGTCTGTAACTATTAGTAGCTAGTATCAGTATTGGAATTGTTTAAAAAGTCTCATCCACATTTTCTTAGAAACAAAAAAATCCTACGGATTGCCAAGACAAATTAAAAGTTCTGTCATCTAACTCCCATAAAGATACCTAACATACCACAAGTTTTAAAAGATGCGGATACCTGAACATCACTATGAATTTTACAGTAAGTGTCTTTCTGTATAAAGCTTTTTTTTTTTTTTTAACATGAGCAGTTCAACTAATTAGATCTCTGTATAATGGCAATAGCTTGAAAATTTTTAATTTAATTAATCAGCAGACTATTCTGTGAGTACAAGGAGTCTACTAACACTATATTTTTTAAATTACAGCTTTGTTTATTTAGTAGAAATAGATTAAATGTATACCACACTTCTAATTTAAAACTTTCCTTTTCAATGAAACATCCAAATCTAGCAGCTTGTTTTCACACAGTGTGGAAGCATCCAGTTATGATCTGGATATGAAAGTGTCAGTCTGAATATCCAAATGTGTCATATCTCAATAAAAGGAAATCAAACATACATATGTGGACTCTCAATGTAAAAAAGCCAACCACCACAAAATAATATAAACATGTTAAATCAATGCTAGCAAAAAACCTCACTTACCATTCAAGGGATTTTTTTTAGTGTCTTTTGCTATACAATTCTGGCTTGCAGCATGGAAAGTGGCTGACTGTACATGGGCAGAAACAATGGAGAAGAGGCACCTCCTGCTCTGCTCCAGCAATGAATAGAAAGTAAGGGAAAAGTTATAACTTTTTCCTAGTGAACACAGTGGTCATAAAAGTCACCCGTTTTCAAGGGGTTATCAGCTTGTACGCATTTTGCAGACCTTCAGACAGACTTTAAAACAGCTTTGGAATTCTCGCTTTCTAAAAAAGGCAATAAAATTAGAGGCAGAGTGAAATTTCCAGAGCAAATCAGCATCACAGACGTGAAAACAGTACAAGTCTCGGTCTCCTGATCTGTACTGAAACACCAGTTATACTGAAATTATATGTATGCCATTTAATTCCCAGTACATCCCATATAACTTCAGTATAGATTTTTTGTAACAGCAACATGCAAG
Source organism: Platalea leucorodia (assembly GCF_965183815.1). Lineage (NCBI taxonomy): Eukaryota > Metazoa > Chordata > Aves > Pelecaniformes > Threskiornithidae > Platalea > Platalea leucorodia. The sequence continues at coordinate 19,575,675 of NC_138827.1, read as the reverse complement.
ACAAAAACTTGCATGGCATTGTTTTCCTTCTTGTTTGTGTGAGTGATTTATCTAATGTGTGATTATAAACTGAAATGTTCAAGATTTCTTTCAATGAATACTACTTCTCATCGGTGAAATAATAAGACTGTAACAAAGTCTGATACCTACATACATCATTCTAGAAACACACTGAAAAAAGTGAACACAAGTCAGAGAAGCAATTACAAAACAGCTGAAAAAACCCAATAAGGTGTAAGCAGGCTCTATTTCAAAGAAGAAAAGATGTTATTTTTTATTTTCTTCTTGGTAAAGTAGCGTATTTCAACCAGATTACAACAAAATTACTACAGGATATTTAAAAAAAAATACAAGTATTCAGAAAATTATATATTTGCACATTTGCTTAAAAATTCTATAATGTAAACATTAGATACCAAGTTAAAATAATATTACAAACAGTTTATTAAACTTTTGTGAATACTGTACATATATATGCTTCAGAATTAATACGATCTTTACTACAGTTCAATAGGAACAACAAAAAAAATTCTCCCCCCAAATCAAAAGGGAAATCCAGCTTCTTCAGTTGCCAACAGGTTTGGTCCCACATACAAGATACTTTGTTATTTATCTCAGTGTTAAGTAAGAAAGAAAGTGCAGCCTTTCAGAATTAAATTTTCAACCACATATACATTTCTATAATTTTTATCATCTTAAATGATTAATACTCTACTCAAAAAAACAAATACCACAGTTTAACTTCTCTCATGGCCTGGACATAATTTCTGAAATCTTATTAAAGAAAGAGATTCCCTCTACATGGAAGTGCAGTGCATTTTTTTCAAAGCAACAAAAAAAATATTTTTTTTAAGTCCAGATATTTGCAGCAATTTGTAAATCTGGAAAAATTATTCCTCTCTAAACATTTCAGCGCTGTTTTCTAGTATAAATTCATGCCATTATTCAGCAAAAAATAAGCAATTATTATTATTATTATTATTATTAATTAGAAGTATGCTCTGATTATTTTTAAAATGAAATTTTATAAATAATCTAAGTTATCTATAATTGGACCATAAAAGCACAGTTAGTGCAGAGTAAGAAATAAATGAAATGTACAGTGTCAGACCACTGTGTAGAACAAGTGTTTTATCCTACATTCAGTATGTGAAATGCAAAGCAGCTTAACTGATATTTTTAAACATATTCTGTATTTCATAGCTATAATTTCATATATTAAAGTGATTATTTCAATACATAATGCTAAGAAATTACTGAAATGGCAAAATAATAATCAAATTAATATTCCATGTGATGCAGGGTGCCGACTGAAATATCCCAACCTACAGAAATTGAAGGAGAGAAATTCTTTACTTTCTAGAGTTGTTTAACCACTTTTCCAGAAGTGACTCAAGCTCCAATACAGAAGTAGTATTATTGTTTCCAAGGAGAAAATTGTGTTCTCACATTAAACATGTTTATTGTCATGTATACTAGAGTTCCAGCTAGAAGAGCACAATGCCGTTATCAAGATTTGCAAGGGCGTATAGGAGCAGAATTTGGTGAAAACGTCTTTTTCTTTCTTTTAAACAGGTGTTCCACAGGTTTCTCATAGTAATTTCAAGCAGGTAACTGTATTTCTGTCCACAGGTATAGGTTATCTGTCCTCAGAATTACAAGATATTAGATAAAAAATGTTTTGGGGTCAGGGGTTTGAACCTTTGAAATGGCATAAAACTTATAGCAGAACTGAGATCGCTGTATGCTTTGAAGCAAAAAGAATGACATCTGTATCTGAAAGTACTGATTCTGTTAACAAAATATCATACTCTTAAATCATTAATATGTCCTGACAGACAGTATCATTAGTTCACTTGGGGCTCACTGAGTCTCATTTATTACTAGCTTGCTGCTCTGAGTCAGTCAACCCCATTTGTTAGTAGGTTCTTATTAATTAATTTGACAGCTACCATGCAGATACTGTTCTATACAATAAAACATTACTTTGTAACAAAAAATGCACCTTTGCTATAGGTCACAATTTTGAGCCAGTGATCTTTAATACCATTACGCCCTTTCTCTAAATACTTGTATTAATCCAATCACAATGGTTTATGACTTGCAGTAGATTCTGGAAGATAGTATAGTTTGATTACAACTATCACATCAACAATATATTGCATAAAAAAGACTGGCTTTGAAATTATTAATCTTCCTAAGAGTATGTGACTTAATGGACGTATCAATTTAAGCCTTTATAACTATGTCAATATCCTGCCTCATATAAACCTTGGAAATTTATTATTATTATTGAGAAACTTGATTTAATGCAAAAGCCAAGTCAATACAATGCATTCTCTATAATGAATGACAGAATCATTAAATAAATGAGATTCTGAAAAACCATAGTCAATACGCAATGAATACTGATAGACAATCACATCTGTAAAAGATGGAAGAGTCTTGCCTGCCCTGTGTTTTTTTAGGAAATTGTTCATTTTGCATGTGATTGGAGAACAGCATTAAAATAAAAGTAATATGTCACTTATTTTTACAATTTATTTTGAATAGTCACTAAAGGCTCCAGATGAGCAGCCCTAGAGGTCTAATACATCTAAAGATAAAACAGGAATGAAATGGAAATGATATTACAAATTCCTCTATGCTGCCTCATACCAGGCCATAGTCCAAGGCTTGCAGGAACAACTCCAGGGACCAGCCAGTCCCCAGTCCTCTCTTCTGTGATTACAGTGCTCTTCAAAGGAGCCAAAAAGAACTGGCTGAACACATCAACTCATTGTGCACTGGCCACTGACCACATATAAGTGTTTAAGAGCTATCAGTCAGCACCAAAGGAAATTAGATTTGTACAAAAATCAGACTGTATCAGACTGAAGAGTTTGGAGAAGCATTAACTGACAAGCTACTTACTTTCCTTTCTTCTTAAATAGATGTCCCACTGTAGTTTACACGAAACACCAACAGTAATTCATCTTTTAATAAAAACAAATCAGCTAGCTCCCAGGCTGGCCTGTTGGATTTTCTATTTATCTATCTATCTACTTTGTAAAGGAGATCTCTTACTGAATGAAAAATATTGTTTTATTTCTGTGACGTGATTTTACATTGTGGTATTTCATCTACTGAAATTTCTGACCTGAAGAGTGAATTCCGCTCCTCTTTGCCACATTTTGCTATTCCGTGCAATCTATAACCTACATATTTCAGCGGTAGGAATCTAGCACTTGGGGCTCATACTCAAGCACCAGCCCACTGATGCTACTCACTGTGTGTAACGAACTCCTGCTCACTCAAGAAGTGCCAGTAAAAATGAGTGGGCCACTTACCTGACCAAACAATACACAATGGTCACAGGTTTGCAGAACAGAAGTTCCAGTTTGCTAGAACTTTAGTAAAGCACTGAGGTAAAAGATCTGTTATTAATCATCAGCTTGTTTTTTTCTGCAGGGTAATATTAGATTTCAATATCTACTGACGTGAGAATTTAATATAATGAATGGATAATAAAATGACAAGATACATCAATTTAAGTAACATTATCCAAAAAAACTTCTGAGAAGAAAGATATTCTCACATAAAGGAAAACCAGAATACAATTGATAGAAAATTCAAATATACATTGCTTAAACTTAATGAAGAGAAGAAGATAGCTAACATAAAATTAACTGCCTACGGCAGTGCAGCTAATGGATACTGAACTGGATTCCAGTTCATCCATGTCAGGACTTCAATCACTTGTAATAATTCTTGTCAATTTTTTTAGTTACTCTTACAGTAGTACCATTACAAATTACTTTTCAATAAGAGGTGATGGGTAACAGGCACTTTCATTACAGGCAATTTTTAACTATCACCATGTGAAGGGTTTTACAAAATCAGAGTAACAACTCCACACTGCCCTGTTAATGATGGACTGTTCTGTAACATCAGCAACAAATTAATAACAAAATATAACCCAAGACTTGAAAACACTATTTTGTACCATGCTAATTTTGTGTATCATTGTGGTGGTTTGTAGAAATCAACAATATTGCACCCAGCCTTACAACAAGACTGAAATTTCACTAAAAAATTATTACATGCTCTGATTTTAAGTAATTACTTCCCACAAATGAAAGCTATTGAGAATATCTAACTAGAAATTTACAAAAGCTGTTTTTCCACCTGTAAAGTTTTTCCCTTGTCATCTACTTTGTTTTTTAAAAACCTTTGTGTGTTTCAGAGGTTTACAATAAAAAACCCCAGTCTTTCTATTTACAAAAGGTAATAAATTAGTGAGGTTCTTTTAAGCACATCTTTCTGACATACTAAGTAGTGATAATCATAACTGTCCTTCTAAGGAAAAAAATTGTCTTGACATGATACCAATGTCTCTCTGGAACAGAAAAATGTACATGTAGAAAGGGAGACAACACAATACAAACAAGGAATTCATAGTAACAGAAGAACTTCAGAAGAACAAAGGAGAATATGTGCAATGCAGCTTTACAAACTAAAATGCCTATCAGTTTGCTGAGCCCTCATGAAGAGTCCTCGTATTCTTTCGACAAAGTGATTACTGCCTTCCAAAGTAGTTAATCAGGATATGACCCTTAGTAATGAATGTCTCTTTTCAGGATTTAAGTTGATGCAGCTGTAGTCTCTTCAGGAGCTTAAATTATAAATATAGGCTAGGAAAGAATCACGGAACAACTTAAAGTACGTGGTGCCAGTATTCACAATTACGAAAAAGGGTCAAAGATCACCACTCCGAGGTTCCAGGCTTCCTGGCTCTCTTTGATGGCTGTGAGATAGTTTGGCGAAGTGTGTAGTCACTCTTGAGCGATTGCTTGTGCTTACTGCTTCTCCAGAAGATGGAATATCACTAGGAAGACAAGAAATAAAGACAGAAGTAGCTAGTTTATGTTATATGTAAATTAGTCTGTAGTTATTCCAAACATGAAAAAAGCAGATGTTATGAGAGCCTGGCACATGACTACAAAGTACAGCACACATCTTCAACTACACAGAACTGCATTCTTTCTACTGATATCTCAAGTGTGTATTACAAATGGGCTCTTTCACAAATGAGAACGAGTAGAATTTTCAATACTTTATGGAAGATTGCAAATCACAGGATAAAAGTGTATCTCTATGAGCTGCAGTTCAGAAATGGTGGGAAAAGCATTCTGAAGTGATAAAAGTACAAGCAAAATAGACAAGAGCTTGGATGATGCTCTACTTAACAATCCTCTAATTATGGATGGATGTATCATTACATGATGAAGTACATTAGTAATACATCCCTGTTGGGAATTCTTCAGTCTCTTCTGGCCTGCAACAGACTATAGTCTTACATGAATAAGCCTTTTGGAAAAGACTCCGAGAAGAAGTACATTAAGTAAGTTCAACAACAAGCAGTAACAGAAAATTCCAGCTTACCTAGGTGATATTCAAAGGCTATAGACTCCTCGGAAAACTACAGTATAAAGGGATAGCATTGTACTGTTACCATTCTTTTAGAGGACTCCACATGGTTTTTAATTATACTGCTTACATACAGATCAATAAATAAAACTAAATTTTGCATTTTGCAACTCAGCTAGGCAATAAAATTACACAGCGTATGAAGCCAAGCTTATTTTTATAAGTTAAAGAAAAAAACCTTGTAATACCTATCTATCTTCAGAGTGAGTTAACAAGTCTATAAGGGAGGAATTGCTCGCCTGCAGTTCTTGCCAGATAAAACAAATACAGATATATTTTTAAAAAATCACTGAATTTACTCTATGTAGTTCCCTTTTTCCTTGCAGAGTGACCTTCCTCACAGGTCAGACAGCCCTGCAAAAGCCATAGGCACACTCAGGCTCCACTCGAGCATTTTGAGCACCCACATGGGAGAGGTCTTCACAAAGCAAAAGCCTTTAACAAGTCCTAGGACTGAGTGGAAAATTCACTTGCAGGAAGCAGAGTACTTCTGCAAGGTAAGGCAGCGGTATCGCTGGCAGCCATTAGCTTTTTAACTACAACACACACATTGGCTGTTACTCACTAAAATAATAATAAAAAAGCAGTATAGAAAAAAATATGTCAAATTCAGATGCTAAACATCAGTAGAAAATAAAATTATGGTTTTTAATGGCAGTGTATTTTAATTGTCTAAATTTCTGAGCAGAACAGTCTAAAATAACCTTAGTTAAAATAATAAAGGACTTTTCTAAATTAAGATTAACTGCACTCCTATTATAGTATTTAGTCTTCCTAGGTAACTAGGAAGTCCTTCACATGAAAAAATTGCATAAAATACCTGTGGATGTATATATCCTCCTCTTCTTTAATAACAAGACTAACAATTTAGATCTTTAATTCCTCATTTTGCTTGTCACCAAAATAAAAACTCTAAAAATTAATTTAACATATGTTATTAATTCTTGTTAGCCAAGGATAATTGGACTTCCAACCCTGGTCCTATGATTTCTTATTTTGAAACTCAGCAATGCTATCTAAGTTGCTGTAGAGAATTCTGATCATGTGAGTCCAATTTCAGCTGTGCTCATTAGTATGGATTTCTTTTAGTAACATGAATATTATTACTCATTATTTTTATACTATTTATAAAATTGCAGCAATGCAGTGTTGATACTCTAATGCTTGTAAAGTAGAGCACGGGATACTGGCTTCAGAGGGTTGTGATTTTGTGTTAAATATGTATTTTTCAGAACATGTAAACATAAAAGTATCTAAATATCAAATATACAATGGAATAAAATCAAATTTTCACCTCATTGGGCTTTTCTCAATCTAAAATAGGTTAATTTACCAGCATGACAGCCACTACTGATAGTACTTTAGCTTTATCAGGCAGACAGACAGCTACTCTATGGATACATGGTAGTTTACATTGCAGAAGAAAGCACAGCATTACGTGCGATTACTATAATTTGGTGATTGCTTTATTGAAAGTACATTTTAATACACAAGCTCCTCCTGCTGGCATGTCCACAAAATGACATTAGTGTCAGCCCAATGGGAAGTCACTTCTCCCTTCTGGAGGAAAAATGCCATTCAAAGAAAAAAGCACAAAAGGCGCAAAATGAATTCCCCTAAAATGAAAAGATATGACTTAATATCAGTCTGTCTTGATAGGCATGGCTGAGGTAATAAGATCATCTTAGGATGATTACATGAACACCAATGTCTGTGAATGAAGGTCAAAAATTGCAAGTAATTCTGCTAATTTAAATGATGCTACACCAGAATAAGATATATCTAATAATGAAATTACAGATAATTTGTCTTAAATATCTAAGCTAATTTTTATAATGGCAATCCAAATTCTAAGACAAATCATTATGCTATGTAGGTTTACAGAAACCAATTTATATCTGAGGAATTAGATCTCCAAGCATCCAGCATGAAAAAAGAAATTGGAGCTGAAATTTAATTGATCAACCTCCATGGAAACAGATGTTGTATGAGGAAAAAGTTTAGAGTATTAAAAGTTATGCATTTAAAAGTATATATCTTAAGCCCTTTTCCATCCCCCCTCCTCCAAAACCTGATGAGAAAATTTGCCATCTCACTTGTCTGTTTCAGCTCTAGCTTTTTACTCTACGATTAAAATGCAGACTTTCAAATAACACACAGAAAGTTTAACTACTAAATTTGGGGAAAAAATGACCAACCACCCCCAAAATGCATGATAATCAAGTAGGAAGAAAAGATTAATCTCCCATCTCTTCTGTCTCCTGTCACTGGATTTAATAATTTAGTTCTGGCCTTGAGGTCAAATGATACTTACAGAGTCTCTAGCACTAAACGAGACACCATTTTAAACCGATTGATGGTTCAACAGGTCAGATATTCCATGAACTCTTGGGCAGAGGTACGAACACCTTCAAATGATCCTGTCAGTATTTCTGGCAAATGCACATGAAGATGAAATTGAGACACTTGTTCTGAATCTATTTTTGCCAATCTGTGTTTGGGATCAAGGAGGAAGGAATAAGCATACCTACATGCAATGTTTGCAAATCCTCTCATTTGTCTCATTCAGCAAAACCAGTCTCTAGGCTAGTTTTTGGGGGTTGAGTTAGGGTTCACCTACAGTTGATAGTTTTACTCAGATTAAAATACAAATTTAAAATATGTAAATCTAAACCAGGGTGTAGCTATTGTAGAATAACTGTTCCAGAACAGCTACCACAAGTCCCTGTGGTAAGCACTTACTCTTTAAGTCTACGTCTGTCTGAGTTACACCTGTTCAGTTTTAATATAACATTCTTCTTTTCATTCCATTACCTTCTTAGCCACCAAAGTCTTAACAGGGCTTAATTTTCTAGGCTGAGTCTGGCAGGCAGCCAGATGCTTGCCAGGCATTACTCTGTTCAGCAGTGGAATTTCCAAGTATTAAAGGCTCGAGTTCTTGTCTACATTCTCACCTTGTCCCATTCTGAAGAAAAAAGCAACCTGCTGAGGCAATCAATTCCTTCTTCCCACCAGGTCATTGTTTAGCTTTTAAGCATTCCTGATTGATCTGCCTAGCATTTGTGTGGATACCAATTCAGTTTCATTGATTTTGTCTTGGTGTCAAGTTCTGCCTGAGGTGCATCTATGGAAAATAGCTTAAAATAACTGGTCTTTTTAATCGGCTTGTAGTTTATTCATACCTTTCATTTATCGCTCTCTGTGTATCAAAATGTAAACTGCATTTTGTGTGTCTTTCTTTACATACTTAGCATATGCAACTGTAGTATTCTCTTAGCTGATGTTGTGAACATTTACATGAAAAAATTTATTTCCCATCTCATTTCTACTCTTCAGGATAAAATTAGAGAGAGAAGTTTCTTATAAAAATAGTATATCTGCAATTGGAAATACTGTCGTACCAGTCAGAGATCAGAGAACAGAAATAATAAGCACATCCTGGGAGTGTAGCAAAGCTCAGGATCAGGTATTTCATATCTATCTATCTATCTATCTCTCTATCTATCTATCTCTCTATCTATCTATCTCTCTATCTGTCTCTCTCTATCTCACATGTAAATGCATCTCTGGAGAAATTCATTATTCTAGTTTTGCTTGAGTTGTATTAAACATACCTCATGAAGAAAGGCACTAGCTGGCAGATAAATTTGGTGACTTCCTTGCCATTTTCTTGTATGATTAATATTTTTGTTTGTCATTATAATAATCTAATTTCTGGTTATAACCCCAATATTTAATGTGGTAAACTGGATTCAGGCAGACAGCATCCTCAAAAAGTTAGTATTAAACAATGCCTATACTATATTGAGAGATCCTTATTAGACAAATGACAACTAATTTTGACTTGCTAATATAACATATCTCAGCACCTTCTTCTGCCAATTAAAATCAGCTAAAACACCTGTTTAGTGGCATTATTAACTCAGACTCTGACTTTCATCAAATCATTTCATATACTCTAGTAACTCCTGCTTTGCAGTGATCTGAGTAAAATTCTTGTTTCCACTTGCTGAAGTATAAAAATAATTGGAGCCACATTCCTGCCATCACTCCCGGTTTTATAGAAATGAAATATAATTATTAATGAGAAACAGTGATCTCCATCTATTAATACAAATGACTGAGTTGGGATGCTTAAATAGTCAGCTATTAACAGAAGAGATGATAGAAAGATATGGGTAAAATAATCCCTCTATAGGACACTTCAACATTGAAAATCCTGAAGACACTATTAGAGCAAAGTTGTCAGGTTAAAAACTGAATAATCATTTCCTATCAAGATTAGATCTGAATTGATCAAGAAATGAAAAACATTAATTCTAATATTCTATCCCACTGTTTTATTAATATACAGCTCCTTCTACTTCTATATGCATACTTCTACAGCAGAACACAGTATTCATAATGACGTATTCAATCTCTTCTTGCTGTGAAATAATTACAAACACATAATCATGCTTCCGTTTGTTATAATTTGAATGATCCTAACTTGAATGTTCTCATGCTACAAATCAGTTTCCGTATCAGCATGAAGATTTTCCTCATAAACATCATCTGCATTGATATTTGAAATTTTCTGTAAACCATGACACTGTATGTAATTCTGATGATCAGATCTTTTTTTTTCTTCCACTAACTTTACTTTGAAGTTGGCATAACAAGATAGTTACTGTACAGTAAATGTTTAGGATCCATTAGTTATATCCTATAAAATGAATAATACCTATGATTAATTTTGGATGAAACACACTCTCTTTCATTCAGGAAATGCTCAGATCCCTGTAAAAATGACCTTCCATTAGTTAACTTCTGAGCAATACTTATACCTAGAGTCTCATTCCTTAGCTTTCTAATGCATAATGACATCTGCATTTGGGAACGGTTACTTTCCATCTTTTGTCATGCCCCAGCTAGAATAACATAATGCATAAATACCATAAACAGTACTCACGCAAATGATCCCTTCACAACTAACTGCAGAAAGCCAGAAACCACTGAATACACATATAAGAAAAAGTTAAACCTAGTACACTATTTATTTATAATTGATATAATTGTTTTGTGTATTTCAATGATTAGTTGAAAGGCAGTAAGTTTGGCTATTCCATCCATTCCCACATAGAAATCACCAACATTCTACTCCATTGGGGGCTAGCTGAATTTGTGTAAGCAGTATAATCTACCATTTCTCAGTGATAGGTAATTTAATGAACAAATGGTTCAGAACATGCTCCAATGTTGTTTATATAATAACAAAATGTAGGATTTGCTTTCAGAAGAACAGTGTTCAGTGAATACCTGGATTTATTTTTTCATGCTAGTACTGTAATTATCATCTTTAAGGAAAGCAGAGACAGATCCAGGATACAATTTATTGAAAATATTGAGGTAACTAAAACCAGAAGACATGCATCAGGATTCACAATGCATGATACATGTGAAAATAAAAGGAGTAAAACTCTTGTTTGACAAGTAGCAATTTCAATGTGCTGAGACAGCAGTGCATTACAGTGACTAGCCAGGCACTTCCTTCTCCGTATTCACAAGTTGTTTGCATGCAAAAATGACGTGGAATGGAGACAACTTTACTAAATTAGCTTTTAAACAGCCCATAATCAATAAGATTGGCATTGGAAGTAACAACAGAAAGAGTTTACAGAAAGTGTGTTCTCAGACACCAGCCTGTGAGAAGCCAGTAAAAGGAATTATATATCAACACTTGTGAGCTACCCACCTCTAGTTCACACAGAACAAAAAAATGCAGAAAGTCAACCACCTTTCACGCCAAGCGGTGGGGGGGGGGGGGGGGGGGAAAGGAAAGATTTACCATCTCCTCTACTTGCCTGATTTTGCCAATATCACAGAGAAGAAAAATCTGAAACCTTAAAACATTTCTTCCTAACTGTTCATCCCTATAATTTACCTGATACTGAGCTCACTAATGTACTTACATTAATTTCAATTAAAAACTTGGTTGCCTATTCCTGCCTTGCTTCACCATGTCTGACTTTTAACCTTCGACACCACATAATTCAGCTTCATGGGTAATGCAGCACAGTTACCAATCTCCTGTTCTGGAAATCTGCCACCTACATTTCCATTTGCTCAATGAGCAAACAGCTGTTGGTGCTTTAGTTCTGAGCTGGGGGTAATGGCCCCAGTATAGCTAGTCGTCTGCAGTTTCTCTCTTGAGAGGCTTTGTCCCCTCCATGCTCCTTGACTCTTCTTTGCTCCAAATTCAGCCAGGCAAGAATATTTGCCCACGAACATTAGCATTTACACTTTTCAACATAGTTTAAATAGTCTCCATGGGAATAATGCAACTTAGCTGTCTTTGCTTTGAGTTTTGCAAGTAAACTGCCCATCTTAAAAAATAACCTGCACAATTACCATTATTATTTTATTTTTAATAACAAACCCCTTCTTTTAAAATTACCATAAAAGCAAATGGAATCATAAAGAAAAGTTGTGATCAAAACATGTTGTTTTGATCTTCCAAGCAAGTGCTTGAGTTTTAATTGCTCCATCAAGTTAAGAGGTATCAGCTGCTCCTCTCAAGGATCTTCATTTCTCATTAAGATTACAGCATGCTATTAACATATGCAACAGGGCAGAAGAGAGCTGACATGACCGTTCCCAGGGGTAGATCCAGGTTTGGATGAATGTCATGTTAACAATAATAGCTATGGATGTGAAAAATGAACAAACTTAAAAACTGTTCCTAGAAAGCTACAGAATCATAACTCTTTTCTGGAAAATATGTTAGCAATAATAAAAGTGAAGAACAGTGCTTCATAGAAATCACTCTTTCTGAGTTTTGTTTTTATTTTTTAAATTCTAAGGGGAACTTACTGCATTCCAACCACAAGCTTGATACTAATAATGATCCATTACCTAAAAACTCAAAAATATAGGTCTTAATCTCAACCTTTGGGAGCTTTTAGATTGTTCTTAATTTTAGCCTATTATTTTTAGTTTCCCTAAGTTACAAAAAAATTCAAATTGAGTTGGACAGCACATAGAAAACAGTGCACCTGCACCTGGAAACATAATCACAGAGAGAGAGTTGCGATTTGGCATAGTGGAATTAAACGTGTACTCTCCAAATAAACAAAGGTAATCAAGATGGGAAAATATGTAAATAAAGTACAGAATTGAGTACTGTCAACAGAATAACAAGGGAAATGCTGACTTTGTTCTTGGTAATGAAGACAAGGACTAATGTTTACATTTAATCCAACACAGAAAGGGAAGTTAATCAAAGAAGGTATGACATTGCCCAGTAAATGACTAAGAGAGCCAGCTTGGGATGCAACATTTTTGATGGATTAGACAGAAACTAAACAAGCATCAGGCTGGCCAGCAAAAAGAAGACCACAGTAATCATCAAACAAAATCACATTTTCGGTTTAGTCAGATTTCAATTATTTTCTCTGTGAGAAAGAAAATGGCAATGATAAATATATGTTCATCCTTTTTTTAATTACGACTCCAAATGAGGCTAACAGGAAGCAAATTTGCTACCGACTCCAGTGGGAGTTAAATGCACAGTACATTGCTGGCCTTGAGCTCCTGAAATTTGGGGTCAGTTCTCCAGGTATCATCAGATTCAGAATCTTTAAAAAATATATCATCTTGGTCCCTCTCTAATGCAGATGTAACTTTGCCAATGAGTTCAAAATAAAAATAAATAAAATTTGCAATAAACTTGCTCCTTGCCAGAATATTAAAGAAAAAACAATTTAGGACAACAGTGATCAGCTGTGACTCTCATGTTGCTGGCAGCCATTTAAGTGCAACTCAAGCACTGGAGTTGCATGCCTGGCAACTGGGCAGTAGCGGCTTGGGAGCTGCTGAATAGTCTCAGTTTTCAGCTTCATAGGGAAGCCTGTAAATGTCTGCTGCTACCCAAAGTATCTGCTTCTGTATCGCAGCTAAGTTTTATTCCATAAGGAAGCTACAGGATCGCAAGAAAGGCACTTTCATCTTTTACCTATGAACTCCCCAGGAAGTTCCTCCTTTCCTTGTCTCTTTGAGTTTTGTGGCACATAAAGATTTTGGTGTTAGGAAGACTAGCCAACCTTGATATAGGACATTTTATGGCTCTGAATAAATTTTGAACTAAATGGTAACTGAAAAAGCTGCTGAGGTATCACTTCACCTGGTTTAGAAATGGATCAATGAAGCATCTGTATGTAGATGTCAGAATTACACATGGATGTATACAGAACCAGAAGGCAATAAGACAATTCAGAATTTTATCTTTGTTAGGGTAGTTCTGCTTTGCAAGCAGCAGGAGAAAAGTCTTAGAAGATACATTATATAGCATGTACCTACAGTTCCTCCTTGCAATGTTACTGTACAGGCCTGAAAAGCAAAGGACTATGCTGATGCAACGTGAAGACTATTTATGCCTTACATAGGTGCATAGGTGATATACATCAACTTGACTGCAGTAACAACCGCTCTACAGTTACACATGAAGCATTTTTAATCTTATACATACAGCTGCCCCGTACTTAGAAAAAGCTGGGCACTGGATTTTATTGGAGTCTTCAGGATTTAGATGCGTTTGACTCAGCTGTAGCACTAAACAGTAAAAATATGATAAAATATTCAGTCTGCCTGACAATGCAAACCAGCCCCATTTTATTTCCCTTTGGTCATACCTAGCTATTCTCAATAGCTAGTGCTTTGGGATTTATCTCTTTTAATATGTAGGAGTCTTCTACTGAAAGATTTTTAAAGGAGCCAGACATTCAGAGCTGTTCAGTATATTTATGACTTACCCAGAAACTGTATTAAGACTAATAAATTAAATCTACTATAAAGAATTAATTTATGTGTTCTTAAAGGTTACAATAAAATTTCAGAAACAAGATTTCAGAGTTAAAATAGACATGGAATAGTAAGAAACAGGCTCTTTGGCTCATTTTGCAGTTGCAAGCTGTTACAAGGCACAGATTTCTAACACTTTCTGCAGTGAACAGCAATCCCTGCAGACCCACATATTAGTGGTTCTCCTTCTTACCATGTATCATGTGTTTTAATAAACTCTTAATATTAAATGTTACACTTTTAAAATCTTAATCTAAAAATGTTGGTATAATCAAACTCTGGGGGACTGTCTAATTAATATAGAATCATAGAATCATAGAATCATTTAGGTTGGAAAAGACCTTTAAAATCATCAAGTCCAACCATTAACCAAGCACTGCCAAGTCCACCACTAAACCATGTCCTCAAGCACCACGTCTACCCATCTTTTAAATCCCTCCAGGGATGGGGACTCAACCACTTCCCTGGGCAGCCTGTTCCAGTGCCTGACTACGCTTTCAGGGAAGAAGTTTTTCCTAATATCCAACCTAAACCTGCCCTGGTGCAACTTGAGCCCATTTCCTCTTGTCCTATTGCTTGTTACTTGAGAGAAGAGACCGACCCCCACCTCGCTACAACCTCCTTTCAGGTAGTTGTAGAGAGCAATAAGGTCTCCCCTCAGCCTCCTCTTCTCCAAACTAAACAACCCCAGTTCCCTCAGCCTCTCCTCATAAGACTTGTGCTCTAGACCCTTCACCAGCTTCGTCGCCCTTCTTTGGACACGCTCCAGCATCTCAATGTCCTTCTTGAGTGAGGGGCCCAAAACTGAACACAGTACTCGAGGTGTGGCCTCACCAGTGTCAAGTACAGGGGGATGATCACTTCCCTAGTCCTGCTGGCCATGCTATTTCTGATGCAAGATATAAGAAGATTTGAAGAAAAATTACTCTGGTCTGCTCTTGGAGACAGTGACATCAGCCATCCCAGTACAAATCCTTCCTGTAATTGTCTAAAATTTTGTTATTTTAGCAAGAGTAAATTGAAGAAGCTTGTTTCACTATAAAGCAGATCTGCATTAGGAAATCTGCAGCTATTCTGACTACATCATCATAGGCAAGAATAGGCTGATGTTATACTTAGACCCATGTTGTAAATATGCAAAGTACTCCAGTCATGTTGTCCCTGGGTTAGGGCCATACTGAAACAGTAAGTGGAACAAGCGTGCAGAGGATATCTGTGCAATCTATGCATGCTGCAGATGAACCAGAACTGTGTGATGAAGCTACCTCTATTATTTACCTCAACGGTTCAGGTCATTTTGCATTTCTGACATTTGGCCTAATTTGTACCTACAGAGACTTCTGAAGGATATTCCTAAAAAACTAGCAACAATCACTTTCTTTACTCATTTGTTAATAAGGTGAAGTGATATGGCAGGGAAGTATGCATGCATACCATTAATTTTTATTAATAGATGAGTGCCTATAATTACACCAAGTAATTCTAGAATCCTTCAGCTAACTGTTCATGGATTCTGCTATCACCACAGAAGTGCCAAACGTATTAAAAATACACCACAAAAATAGCATCTGATATACAACAGAATTGAATGGACTATGTTTATAGCTGGCAGACTAACAAAGCCAAGGAACAAAGCTTCTGTAGGATGTTTTGAATTTCAGTGATGGCCTGTAGCTAATTCATGCTGTTTTCACATGAGAAACTGATGGCTGCTGAAATATTTTTCAATACAAGTTCAAATGAGGAAAAGAAATAACCCACCTCCTTTTGAAAAACTGTGCAGTTAGGCATAAACAAACTTGTTATGGTCTGGAGTAAAGCCAAGTACAGGCACAAGTACAAAGATACCTCCCTTATGAAGATTATTTGCTTCATGCATTTGAATGGATGCATCCATTTATCCATTACTGTCAGTGTTTCACAGAAAGGAGTATGAATAAGCACTGGAAGACTGCAATATAAGATGTATAAACAGATTTTTCTAAACCACATTTTCATGAGTATTCCTTACTGTTTCATATGCTAAGAGAAAGGAATAAAGCTTATATATCCATCTCTCAGCAAAGCCTCTTTCACTCCTCAAAATCTTTTCCACTCTGGAAAAGTAATTAAACTTAATCTTTGGTTTTATTCCCAGTGAAATAAGCATTACAGAATAGTTTTTCTTGCAATACTCCAAATCTAACAATTACATCAAGAGAGAAAATTTTTAAAGTCATGTTTTTTCATTAGCAAATTTAAAAAAAAAAAAAAAATCTGCCATTCTAGTAATTATGTAAAATTTACATACAGGAGTATATTTACGCACACATGTTCTGATTTAAAGAACAGTCTATTTTCAATACTTACTCCCCCCCCTCTTTTTTTTTTCCTCCCTAACAGATTCCTCAAGGGCAACTGAACTGAGACATTGACATTTCAGGAGATCTGTAGCAAACATCATAAACTCATGTTTGAGTGCTTAGCTTGAGATATTTCTGACAATGGATTACATAAATACACTACACCAAAACTGTTTGCAAATGCCATCCTGTGCCAAAAATGTTTTCAAATGTCACAGAGAACCACCCAATATGAAAAGGACCCTTTCCTTAATCTGGAGTGATTACTTCTGCACAAAGGGCTGATCTACAGAACACAAATGGTCCTGGACTGATGCTTGCTGTGCCCCACTGTGGCTCTCATCAGTATGAAAAGAAAGCACGCAGTGACTTACAGGAACTGTTCATTGTTTTTTCTGCATTAGATATCTTGAAAAAATATAATTTTCAATTTCACAGAGTATCAGAAAGACAATTTGGTGATAAGACAATGGGTGTTTGGGAAATGAAGAGAGAACACAGGTCTATCGCCCTGACTGAAAGGAGATACAGCTAACCTGTTAGGTCATGTTACTCAGGCCCTGGTTCCTAAACAATAAATCTGCTAAATCATGCTCTCACTGGAGAGTGCTGCCTTTGTATATCAAATACACACTTACTGTTCTGTCATTTCTTCCATTCTTCCACATTTTAGAAAGTCTTGGATTAAAAGTGATTTTTTTAGATGGTCTGCGTTGTTGGCAAATGCCTTATCAATCAAGCTTCTCTTTTAATATAATTCAAGCTGTAAATGGCAAGTCAAAGACTTTCTCTTGAACCTACAGTCTGAATTTAAGCCACTGTTGTTTGTACCTGAAGTTATCTGTTATAAACTCTGTCTATCAGTTTCATGACTCTATATAATATTTTTCTAAGTAGAGATTTGAACTTCTCATGGATCTCCAGACTGAGTTTTGTCCAGGTCATGCCACCCAGGCCAGGCTAGTGTAGTTTTAAGTGATATATGTTGCCATGCAGACTGGTTAAAGTAAGTCACAAGCCCTTAAATTCCTTTCAATACATCAAAGAAGGTCAGGAGTAGAAATAACGTCACCCTTTGTTAGAATAGTATGGCTTCAAAAAACCTCTTAAAGAGCCACAGTTGCATAGTATGCAACTTCCAAATATATTATAAATACAATATAGATATATGATAAATAAGAGATCATTTGATTTGTTTTTTTCAGTTCCATTAATCAGTTTCTATTCATTTTGTGAACATACATTTAAATAAATACTTCCCTCTTCAGTTGCACATTTCAAATTCTAATTAAAAAAAAAAAAAATCACTAAAAGTGATTTGGGCTATGAGAACTTGTCAGTAAAGAAAGTACACAATCCCATCTACCCAAAGCCCTCATGCTACACTACCTACCTGAAATATGCTTTCAGCTCTATGGAGAATTTAACTTCGAAAATTTCTCTTCCTGGAAATTTCATGGGCTTTTCTAGTACTCTGCCATTTAAAAAAAAAAAGAGATCAGATTTTGGAGCATTCAAGATATTGCTGTATACAGTGGAATAATACATCATCATAAGGGGTCTCCTCTAAGGCATTTTTTTGAAGATCATGAATGGTAACTAAGGGTTATGGATCCCAGAGCTCTCATATCCATCTGCACTTGCACATAGACTGCTCTGACTGACCAGATGGCTTCTTACAAAACAACATGTTTACATGAATAGTTTCCAAAACACTTTCTGGTGGCACACTTATTTTCTGTAAGAGACCTGCAGATGGTTCCCTTCCCCTACCTATAAGTTCTCCAAAATATATCTCCTGAACTAGCTGTTATGCAATCTTCAGCTACATATGCTGCTATTTGACTGTGAATATCTAAAGCTGGCAATTTTCTTAAAATAATCTCCATAAAGAGAAACTTAACAAGCAATTATAGATCAGCTAGTTTAAGTGCAGCTGTAGAATAAATATTACAAACTATTTTGCAGGATTTAGTAGGCCAAAAAGTAAGCTTTGAAAGCCACAATTTCATTACAGGGAATTCATGTAGATTTGGGCAAGGGTGCTCTTGTTTAACTTTTATTCTTTGACAATATTACTGCCATGGCAAACAAGGGTAATTAAGTGGATATCAATGCTTAAGGTTTATAATTGTCATGAAGTCTGATATGAGATTCTACTAACCACAAGGTAATGTAACTTAGTGGGCAGGAAACCGACTCAAGAATGGCAAATTTTGTGAAAAGAATATTATTCAGCTACATCAGAGAGATCGGTGGGGTGTACACACGTGACGCATGAAGCAGTGAGGTACCCAAAACAGTCCCGAACAACCATGCAATAAATTGCTCTTATCATCCACATTTACCACCATGTATTCATTCTAGTAACTGTCACTATAGAGACAATTTAGGGTATTCTCACCTGATGAGTAGTTTAAAAAATTATACTGAGAAATAATTATCTTCATATCAAATAAAAATATTAACTTTGATTTTTTTGGCCAGTCTGGTGCTCTTTGATGACTCGGATGCTACATAAAAATATGTATTAGGTTGTAACATAATATTCCATACATTTGTGGACCTTTTATATTGACAATTGTGTGCCCATTTTAAAACATCGTATTAGTATTTAGGAATTTGATGGAAAAGGGACAGAAAGATACAGCTTTGGTAGTTTAATGCATGAGGGTTCCCACATGTTGGAAGGTAGACACCATCATACAGTAGGGACAGCAAAAACATTTAGACATCTTCACTTGCTTAAAATCCCAGTGTTTTAGCACTTTCTCAACTATTGATTGTTTGAGTCGCAAACTCCTCTGTGCTCTCCTCCTGTGGAAAAGTCAGCTTCAGCAGAAAAATGGGGCAAATTGTTATGGACAGAGAGGATAACTAGGAAATAAAGTGTCCGGAAATGTCTAGTTTCATTTACTAGAGAATTTAGGAAAATACATAGAAGATAAAACCCTTTTTCATTAAATTGTGTATGTTATTGGAGCAATTTTTTTAAAAGAATCCTACTCAAGTAATCATGCCAGAAACTGTTTTACATATTGTAAAAATAAATTACTAGACAATTGCAAATAAGAGTTATTAGAGTTTGCTTCCTTTACAAATCTTGTATACTTGTTAATGAACACAAAAAAATCTTAAACTTTGATAATTACTGTTATTTGAAGGGAAGGAAGAAAGGAAATGCCCTGTAAGATTTCTTAGCTATTCAAGTAGAAATACGTTCTATGTGCTTACAAGAAAAGTTTTTATCAATCCTCTAGATATGTCAATCTCTTTCAAATGTAAAAATTTCAAATGTCATTATTTTACAACTGTTAGTAATCAGATGCAGAGTAGGAGGTTAATGGAAAGCAGTCTTATGTACATTGTTTTGTATTTTACAGTTTTCATGGTTATACTTTGCAACTCTTGATTATCATTTTGTATGAGAACTAAAACATGCATTTGTTTTATCCAAGATTTAACTATAACACTATGGCGTTCCATCTGGAGACAAATAGCATATTAACCCACTGCAGAGTGTGCTGAACTGAGAATACACCTATCTCAAGCTCTCAGTGAGACTTAATTTAACAGAGAGAGACAGGTAAATTGAGTTGACAGGAAGACTTTGAGGCTCTGGGCGAGCTTGGCTGAGCTATGCGATGTGCACAGACTGAGTGGCGCACACAACTAAAAGACTAACAGAATGCCACAATGAATCAGAGATACAAATACGGTCAGAATCAACCATAATATTGCATCTGGAAGAGTTGCTGGCTAGCTTACCTAGGCAAGTGTTTCAGTTCCTATATTTTTCCATAGGGTTCATACCTTAGGCCTAGAGGATGAGCACAGTAGCCTGATACAGATGATATCACAAATATCTGTATTTCAAATCATATTAAAATTGCCATCTAGATTTAATTTTGTAAGGATGCACACATGCCCCACACATGCACATTTCATAATTTTATATATCCACTTACAGTATATTGATACCAAACAGAGACACCAAAGTTTTAGAACTGCACAAGGGAAATATTTCTTACTGAGGAAATACAGATACGGATTCTAAGGTTTCAGGATGAGTAGTGTATATATACTGCTGCATGGAAAAAAAAAAATCAACATATAAATTACCTTAGAATCTATTGAAAGCTTACAAGCAAAAATTGATTTAAAAGTATGCAGATGATGAAGTTACAGAAGATAGAAGACATTTGCTTGTGCATTTTCCAAGTTTCTAGTACTAAAAAAAAAAAAAAAAAACACCTTAAATTTTACATCTAGACATGCTGAAAGATTCCTCAGAAGCCTAAAATATGCATGGCAACATTTTGGAAATCTTAATTTTTAGTTAAATACAAAAATATTTTCTTCATTGGAGGTAGACAAATATTAAATAAAAAGAACTTCAAATAGCCTGAATAAAATTCAGTTCAACAGCTTGGCTTTTAGTTATTGGTGATGCTATAATCTCATTAACTCTCAGCTCAGCTTGTGTATTCAAGATATGTTTAACACTATTGGAAAAGAGTTAAAACTAGAGGTATGAAAGCTAAATGTGACCTAAGCCATCTTAGCTGCAATTGGTGAATATCACTTGGCCAGGCTGTAACAAGGCCGATATTCTGAAAAAACAAGGATCATCCTTATAAACTTATCAACTTTAAAACCTGTCATTCCTTCGTTAAAAGGAAGTTAAATTATTTGCTAGATGAAGAAAAAAGGTACTTTGCAAAAATATATTCAGGGTAAGAGGAGAGAATGAGAGTTTATAGATCTGAGGATTAAAGGAAGAAAGACAAAGTTTTGTCCCAGTACCCAGAGAAAAGGTACCCTGAATGACCACCGAGCTGGTCAGACTTACAAAGTAGAGAAATCTCTTCTTGCCAGTCATTTACTTTGCTCTATACATGGGGTAACAACTGAGTGCAGAATATTCGTTGCACCAGACCTTCTCATACCAAGATCCTAGGTGGAGTTGAATCTTTAAACACAATAAGAATCTTTCAAAATACCAGAATCATCTGCGTGTATTTTTTTTTTTCCCAAGGCTTATTTTCAAAGGAAAGACAAAATACCTTCTACATAGTGTTTAAGTAAAAATACTATGTCTATGGTGAACAACTTCTTTTGTTGCTATTTCAGCATTGCCATTTCAATAAATGAAAGCAAATCCTAATCACTTCTAATGAAATGGCTTCCTTTCTGTGTGCACAAAATCCAGTCAAGGAAAAAAAATCCCATGTAAGAGAATGTTTCCATGTTTCCTTCTTTTCATTTTCTCACCATCTCCCTTTTCACTTCATTTTCACATACATTCTCTTCATTCAGTCCAAACTCTCATTCAGTCTCTTGCTTCTGTTATTTTTATAGCGCTCCTCTAGTCTTACTCTACTCATTTTTCTCTTATTCCCCACCTTTTCCAGTTTTTCTTTCTTCAGTTCACATCAACAGCCACAACACAGTTTATTACCCAGTACTTTCCCAGCTATTGTTTGCTTCTCTTCTCATTATGCCTAATTCTTCTCTCAACAAACTCCCGTGCTGAGTTGATTCTCCCTAGCTGAGTCAAACCTCTGTTGCCCAGAAGTCAAGACATTCTCACAGCTCCCCATCTAAACCAATTCTCTCCTGCATTAAAAACCTACATATCAAGTTAGCACTTTCAAATCAATTCACCTACTTCAGTTTGCCCTCATTTCACGTTTTCTTTATTACAATATAGACCTCAACTCCCTGTTGACTCTCTCAGATTTTCAGTCACCAAGTTCTCAATCAGAATGCGACACTGGACTGCCCGAATTTTATGAGGAAATCCTATTGAGTCTTTGATACATTTTAATGCTAGTATTCTACCTTCCAAAATATATTTTGTGAAAACTACCAGTTTAAGGTGTTTTTAGTACACTTTTCCAGGCTGTAAACCTCACTTGAAAGTTCTTTCTGAGCAAGTCACTCCAGTTAAAAGAATGACTTCGGTGAACAACTGCCTACTGTTGCAGTCTGGATTTGTCTGGTTTTATGCACTGTTGTTAAATTAATTTAATCTAGAACCTAGACACTGTGCTGTGCACCCTAACATATTATGATAATGACACCTTCTTAGGTTAAATTCTGTTCCTACATGTCATTAAATATATTAACCAATGCTGATAGACAGTAAAAAGAGGGTAAAGTGAGCATATTGGGACAAAATCACAATGCTTGCAAGAAACATACATTAATTCTGCATTTGAATGGCAGGTAAAGCTAACGTATGGCTAGCCTGACAAGAACAACTTTATTCTTTTATTCACTTAGGAACATCATGCCACATTACAAAGAAAAGGTTTCAAGATGGCTGTCAACATTGCTGAAAGAAAAAAAAAGGTAAACTGATTGTTCAATACTTTATTCCATAGAAAAATGCTTTCGTGCTATCAAGAGTGAGGAATGTACTTTGAAGTTCCGCACACTTAATTATATTAGCATTTCTAGTATTCCCCTTTTCATAGCTAGGATGCAAAAATTTGTTCCAGATTCAAAACTGGCATAAGGAGCTTTAAAGAATATTGCATCTATTGTTTATGAATTAGGTATGGACAAAACAGAAGTAGGATTTTTTGTGTGTGTGTGTTTATAATTAGAAATACTTTATGACTTAGCTAACCAAATCCAACCTTGGCAAATACTTGCCAGTTAGGGGGATATGCAGTAAGTATACTGATAGGAATGATGTGTTTTTGTTGATGGGCAATAGAAAATGAGTTGATTCGCATTTAGACCCTGAACTATAGAACTCTGCAAAGGGTTTTATATATTCTCAGTGCAATGGCTAGATGTCTAAAAACTTACTGGTTACCTCTTTCTACTAAAATAACAAGTGATGTCCACATTTATTTTAAATATCTGTCTTGCTCTACAAATTGACTTCATATCTGTGTAAGATATATTTGGGAATGGATGATAGTTATATCTTACATTTTACAATTTATAGTCTTAAGCAGCATTATTCTCAGTTACCGGGCTAATGTTTGCTGTAAAAATCCCAGCAGAGAAAATGGACAGCTAATTGATTTTTTTACAACTAGACTTCAAAGGAATGGGGCTCCTTTGTCACTGCTGCCACTAGAACTGAGTAAAAAAAACCAACCTGACCTTCAAGGAAGGACTAAACTTTCCAACCACAGGAAGCAGAAAGAAACCTCTTTCTCAAAAAAAGATACAAGCCACAGAAGCAAGAATTTTCAAACACAGGGAAGGTGGTGGAGAGAGTCTTACGAGTCACAGTCACTTGCAGAAGCGAGATACAAACGACTCCTTTCCTATTCCACAACATTTTTCCTATCTGTGACTACTCATTGCTGGATATCAAGAACTGGTGCTCAAATGCATCAGTCTTCCAACTAACTTCTTTTTATTCAAGATAATTTACAATCTCAGCTGTTTTGATTTAATTCTGAAACATATTAAAGATTTTACTTTATTGGTGTAAATTAACCTGTACTTTTGAGTACTCAGCATTACAATTTGTTGTCCTATTACTACCTCATTGACAGAAATGTGAATTTAAAACAAGAGCTGAGAACTGTAAGACAGAAAAACAGGGATCGCAGAGATTAAAATTATATTCTTGCAAGTCTCTTTTCTGGTTTAATTTTATGTTGCTTGCAAAGCAAAGAAGAGAATTACAGACGTATTCTCCCTATTTTGTCCAGCATCTAAACTGAAACTTTCTTTACTCGCTCTAGAGACTATTCTTTGCTACCAATTTCAGAAGCACCTGCTGCAGTGCTGAAATGCCTGAACATACAGTGTTCACTTTTTAACAAGGGAGTGCATGTGACTTGCTTGTTACCAGGGAAACAGGATCACTGCTGTAATGACACAACTTTAACTGGCTGTGTGCTGTATGAGAAAAATCTTAACCTCTTCTTGCACTGCTACAAGGATAAGCATGTTAGGGAGATAAACTGCACAGTTTAGAAAACTTGTCTTTTGCTAATGACTTGCTGAGTTTATTAGCAAGCAGTAGAAGAGTGAGATGAAAAGGTAGAAGTAAACGTTATTGAGAACAACAACTCTTCTCTCAGAATGATCTTTCATTACTAAGCCTGTTAACTGGGCGGGAGAATGACAGAAAGTGATGATACAGTTCCTGGGGCCCAATCAAAAAAACATTCAAAAGCATCTTGATCCAACCAGCATCCCATCTTGACCCGAGTTTCCTAGACTAAGAAAAATGGTTATGCAAAATAATTGCCTTGTACAAACTGGGAACTAGGTATAACCAAGAGTAATAAAAGGGACTCGAAGTTAAACTATTTCTGCATGTTATAAAGGTGTTAAATGAAAAAATATTAGGTAAATTGATTATTTCATATTTTCATGGTAGGCAAACTTGGCATTTTCACTAACTCTTAGAGCCATTTTTATTATTTGCAAAAGACAGATGGAAATAGACCCATCAGAAAACGCACAGCACGATTAAAAGTTCATTTTGTACAGCACTGAAGTTTGCTGTAACATTGAACATGGCTTTGTTCAACATAATCTCCATTTGTTTTGGAGCTTTAAAAGCTGTGTGGAAGGAAGGAAGGAAACCGATATATACCAATTGGCTACCAACACCAACAGCAACATATAAAGTGCTTTTTGACTGTTACTGTCAATCTACTTGCTTTAAATTTTTGCCTCATTCTGTTAAACCATGCAATGGAGAACATTTCTTGTACATTTCTACACATGTAAAAGAAATACTGTACCATATCCTCTCCCTCATTTGCTTCAATAATTTTAGACACAAAATATCAGTACTGCCTGTTTTAACATTCTTATTCCCTCAGGCACCATTAAACAAGAGTTTATTCTGAGGCAACTTTAAAAGATCACAAGCCCTCAAATGCTTCCAGTGGTGACTGGAGAGTGTTCACTTCTAGTACAGTATGCACTAAATTATTCTTCTCATGAGTCCTGTAAAGGTCACTTTGAATACAAAGACGCATGACAAAAATCTACTTGATGGAAATATGCTCATAAATACCTATTTGTGAGGCCTGTTGAACAATTCATAGCAATTAACTTTGCAGAGCAAGTCTCACTGTCTTTATTGAGATGGTAATCAATGTAAGAGTCATACTATTTGAAAGTGAAGTTGATCTTTTTTAATGGCAAGACTTAATAATGAGGCAATAAATACAATACATAAAACCCTTCAATGTTATGGAGTTGCTGTATGACATACCATCTTTACTGAGATCACACCAAGGCAAACAGATGACAAATGCCTTTTCTTTGAGGTGTCTTAGTCCTAGAACAATACAACACTGAGGTGTTTCATTAGGGTGAGTTTAGAAGGATGTGTTTCTGTAATACTTTCACTATCACCCACAATCAGCAGGAGAAAATGTTTTCAATTATACTTATACTGAATACTGAAACACTTCTGGCTCAGTACTGCCTTAAAAGTGAAGGACTGAGACAATGCAAGTGAGAGCAAGAAAGTGTGTGCAAGAGCAAGAAAACAGGTGGGCAGAAGTCAGAGACATGACATAAACAGATTCTTTCACCTCAATAAAACCTATTTACATTGGGCACTGCTGACAAATTTCTCTGAATAAGACCAACTGCTGGAAAAAGAAATACAACCTATAGAAACGCAGCTGGGAGGAATAAAGAACTAAGAAAACCAAACAGAGTTTCTAGTCCTTTTGACTTTAACAATTGAGAAAAAGATTAACTACAAAAACAGTTTTAAAAACATGAAAACATATATTCCGTCTCCAAATTTTCACTTTGCTTAAATTTTGATCTGAAACGTAAAGGATTACAACATTTGTACGTAGAGCAGATCTCACTGATAATTTTATGTGCCTCCCGTAAATCATTAGTAAATATGCATAGTATTCTTCCTGATTAAAAATTGTCATTTAAGCTCTAGTAAGTAGTTACTTGACTGCTAACTTCTGTAAAACTACTAACAGCAGAACCAAGTTGAAGTCAGCAGATATCTTGAGTGCTGATGGGTATTTGGAATATATCTCCATCTACAGCAACTGTCTGAAGGCTGTGAATGCTGCTAATAGTATTGCCATGATAACTATCCTGAAATTAGGACATTATGGACTGAAAACTCTTTGGCTGGAATGTGTATATGTTAACTCAGAACAGTTATCAAAAGAAAATCGCACATTGAAAAAAGATTGATGGGGATGATGTCAATTCTGTCAAACATGAAATAGTTAGAGAATGCCACACTATAAGAAGGGCAGAGGAGGGGGGAACAGAGGGAACATGAACACAAATTTGGATATATCATTGCTCTCATCACAAATCAGATTAAGGAGCTTTTCTCTCTACAATACTTTTAATGGCATCTCTGTACTGCAAACTGCCCCTTGGGATCAAAAGAGAGAAGAGCAAATAAAATTTCTTGCTAGTACAGATACATTATTCTTCCCAGCATAGGTGGCATCTTCCATAAGGATTTCAAGGGAGTGTTTTTCCATACACATGCTCTTAACTGACATAAGCGTGCTGGAAAAATCCTCAAAGATAAACTAAGATTTGGTCAATTATGTACTCAAGTTAAAATAGAGCTTCCTTAACTCTCCTGCAATGTTTTTCACATACAATAGAATAAAACTATTCTATAGTTTACATTATGGAGGCAATCATCTTCCACAGATAATTGTCTTTTCCTAGCTCGCTATACAGATTTCAGCATTTATTCAGACCATTTAAAAAGACTAACCACAGGTAAGAAATACGAAATACTTTTGCAAACCTTAGGTCTGAACAAAATAGGAGGATGCAGGGCAGCTCTTTACCACATGGAAAGAAGTAGCAGAGTTGCAACAAATGCTATCTGACAGACTTGACACACTTTTCCAATGACTAGTCACATTTTTAGTGTCCTATGCTTTAAAGCCAGGATCCAAGTTTTAATTATTTCATAAATAACCTGTCAAATCCCAGATAGATCACTCGTAAAATCAAAAACTACAACCATAACATCATCTTCATTTTTTTGTATAAAACTAGCTTTATAAAGCCAAATGCTTCTAGTAATCCTCAAGTACCAGTATTTCTCAGTAATTCCTTACAATATTCAAACCATCTTCCTTTTAACATTAAGCTGTTAAATCCTGTGTCTGTCTCTCCCTGCGTATTCTTGCCCTCTCTATCAGTTTCTACTCCCCCGATATATTTTTTTCCTTCCCCATTTTCCTCTGACATTCATAAACCCTCTCAACAACTCAGAGCAGGGAAAGGAAAATGTAATGCATTTGTAGAATGCCATGTAATACACATCTTCAATGTCGATATGTGCCAAAACACAAAATAAAAGACAATGTAACACCATAATACAGTTCTTGCAGAAGGAAAAGACATTAAAGTATGAATTCTCATATACTTGGACCAAACGATTTTTGCCCTACTTCTTCACATTTCAGTTAGATCAAGACAGGCATGATGCTTTTTTTAAGTTTGATGTCAAGCCTCATAGGTTATGAGAGACTAAAAACAAAACTGTCAGTTACAAAGTGAGGAATGCAGAAACCAAGAATAACAGTGAGACAACTATCTGTTTGTTAAGAACAATCCGCTCCAATTCAAATATTTTAATTCTATCACCAGCAAAAATTCCACAGAAGAATAGTACATTTTTGCAATGGAACTTACTGCATTATCCGAACATGCTAATCAAATTTCAGGTATCTAAGATATTTTTATTTCAACAATCATCAGTGCTTGGCAACACAGTTCTATTGAAAGATAAATATTGTGTAATGTCTCTACATAGTTTTATAAGTAGATCAATCAATTAACATAGCAATAAATTAGTTTCATTAGCATGTTTCAGGCATTAGGAGGTGCTTTACTAATTAAAAGTCACATATTTAAGCAAATGCTATTCCCAGTTTGTTCATGCAAATTATATTCCTCTTTATCAGAGTGCTTACTTACTGTTATAGAACATAACTGAGATCTGCTAATGAGATCCAAGTTGATAACACAAGCTGCCACTTCAAAGGATGCAATCAGGTAAAAATCTGGCCACTAGGCACAATACTTTAGGATGCATTAGCTGAATACTGTCACTTATGCTATTAGAGGGCACACATATGTACACTAATAGCTTTAAGAAGTGTCATGCCATCACCAACTCATTTTTTGAGAAATTAAAAATTCAAAATTGCATTTAAAACTGCCTTACTTCACATTGACATTGTTTTGCAGTATTTCAGGGATTGCTTGTTTGTTTGCTTTTGATCTTACTGTTTATCTGATAACAGCAGAATACTGGCACCACATACACTGCAAATTGAACGGACAGGACAATTTTGTTGTCTCATTTCCAATAGCCCCAAGAACTTCCGGGCTGCAACTGCAGACCCAACATGTACTATAGAATGTGCAAAACAAAAATTCAGGATAAAAATCATGTTACTAGTATTTCCCAAAACATATATGTAACTAAACACCATATATCCTCCACACATAACTGATGCAATGCCTAACTAACTATATAACCATACCCTAACTACATGGATGTCAAAGGAATCATCTCAATGAGTATTCAGCGCTCACACACAAATAGTCGTATCAATACCTGAAAACATTCCAAGCTAACTTTTTCCGCAGAATAAAATTATAAAACAAAAACATTCACTGCTGGGTTGCTAGAAATGTATGTATGTGTGTAGGCTTTTGCTTATTTATGTTATATATAGATAGTATGGAACTCCAAGAGTACGGATTCCCATTCATTCAATGCATAAATTCTGTATTAACTATCATTTCTGCTATTTTGTTTACATGCTAGAGAAACATACTTTAGAATTATTTTGTTTTTCAACAGAATCATCTTTTATAGCTTTGCATCCAGAAAGACTAGTTAAACAAGTGCTATACTGCTGCTACAAATACAGTACTATCAGTCCAGCTAAGCAAGTCCTAAAGGGAGGAAATAATTAGAATATTTTAGAAATCTCTCCGTAGCTATAAAACTGATTTCTTATAAATCATAAAATGAGCCAGAGAACATTAGAACATGATGTGAGCAGAATAAGATTACAAAAGCATTTTTCACCTTATTTGAGATTGAGATTTGAGGTCCTGCAAATGGAGAAACTGATAAACCTAAAATTCCTTTAAAATTTTTATTAGTTCGTGAAAACCTCATCTCACTACTGTCACTGGCCAAGAACACAGTAAAAGCACTGTCTTAAAAAGTTTTTCTCCTCTACCTTTATACATAAATATACTAATATCTATGTATTCAAGCATCTTATTTAAAATAATATTCCATAAATATTTCTGTGAAGAGGGTTTAGTTCATTCTTTAAACAGTGCCCCTATCTGCTGTATAGTAAACTATTCCTTGTTGAGAGATCATAGAATCATAGAATCGTTAAGGGTGGAAAAGAGCCTTAAGATCATCGAGTCCAACCGTTAACCTAGCACTACCAAGTCCACCAATAAACCATGTCCTCGAGCATCACATCTACCCATCTTTTAAACACCTCCAGGGATGGAGACTCAACCACTTCCCTGGGCAGCCTGTTCCAATGCTTGACTGCCCTTTTGGTGAAGAAGTTTTTCCTAATATCCAACCTAAACTTCCCCTGGCGCAGCTTGAGGCCGTTTCCTCTCGTCCTATCACTTGTTCCTAGGGAGAAGAGATCGACTCCCACCTCGCTACAACCTCCTTTCAGGTAGTTGTAGAGAGCAATAAGGTCTCCCCTCAGCCTCCTCTTCTCCAGACTAAACAACCCCAGTTCCCTCAGCCTCTCCTCATAAGACTTGTGCTCCAGACCCTTCACCAGCTTCGTTGCCCTCCTCTGGACACGCTCCAGCACCTCAATGTCCTTCTTGTAATGAGGGGCCCAAAACTGAACACAGTACTCGAGGTGAATTGAATGAAATACAACTGATAGACTAGTTTGTAGTCAACGTTAAGTCTGAGCAAATATTCTTATCCCTCTAAAATATTTTGAAAGTAACTTTGAAAGGGTCAATTTTCAATATTTTTAAATTGAACTCAGAGATCCAACATCCATAGGAACCTCACAGTGATTTTCTTAAAAGATTTATTTCATTTATGTTTGAAAGCAACATTTTAATACTAGCAATGTTATTGTATAGAAGTTAACATTCTTTTTATATCTCATAACTTTAATACACACATTTAAATGTTCTCAATGACACACTGACAATTGCAACTGAAATAGAGATGATAAGAAAAACCCTAAAATCCAAACCAAACCAAAATTCTTCAACTCACTAAGAACAAACATCTATTCTTCCACATTATTTTAACTTTGTGGTCTGCAAGACCAAAAGCAGATACTTGGCTTTACATACTGTTTAGTGCTATATAAATCTTAGAGGAATATTTCCAGGGCAACATTTTTTTTTTTTTTTTGAGGGGCTGATTGGTTGGTACTGAAATTTGCCTGTCAGTTGGTACCTGTATCTCTCTACCGTGCTTCTCTTAACTTCACCTTCCAGGAGGGAGGAAGCATTTACAAAATGAGAGAGAGAGGTAGAAATAGTGAATTTTTTTACTACAATTTATCTTCGTAACTCAAAGACAACTGACACAAAAAACATAAGTACACAACTTTTGCTATCACATATGTTGCCAGTAATGTCATCCAGTGAAATGGAGATGACATATTTTTTGAACATTACAATCCTCTACTCATGACAGAGAACTGATGACTGCTCTGGTGTTCAAACACATCCTGCAGACAAGAGTTTCTCAGAACCTGCTCTAGCCTCTTTTCTGATGCTTTACTGAGCAGATTCTCTGCTTTCTTTAAAGCGTATGCTTGAGCAGCTACCACAAGAGAACAAATGTCCAGCTCTGCAGCTCAGCAGAACATATAATTAATAGTTATCTAGAAACTGTTGTAACAAGTAGTTGTGGCTTAGAAAATGAGACAAAAAGTACTCAACACAGTAATCCGCGAAAATATACACAAAATTCTCTTTATACCATTCTTGCATATATTTTAATCCAAACATTTGCATTGCCAAAGCAAAAGATACAATAAAGTGGCAGTATTCTTATTTGAATAGCATTGCATAGCTACAAAGTGGAGTACATGTTTTTTTGGTTTCACACTGTTTAGGCTTTTTTTTGTTCGCATACAACATCTGTTTGACCAGCTGTATATTTAGCTAACAAACACTTCTTTGCGCGGGCTTTATGTAAAACACAACTCAAGGTAAAATTGCAGGTTGAGATTTTGGGGAATCATAAATTTATAGACTATTTGAGGTTGCAAGGCACCTCTGGAGATCGCCTAGCCAATCCACCTGCACAAGGTTGCCCAAGACTGTGTCCTGTCCAGTCTTTAATATCGCCAAGGATGGAGTGTCAACAATCTCTGGGCAACCTGATAGGGTGTTCCATCACCCTTACAGTCAAAAAAGTTTTTTCTTATTTTTCTTGTATTTCACTTCGTGCCCATTATGAGGACGATGGGAAGAAAATCTTTATCTTCTAAAAAATTAGGGCATTTGATACAGGAACCACAGAGATAGAGAAATGGAACATCACAACATTTTAGTGTTTCTTTTCACAACTTTTTACAGCTTTTAGATTTTTACATACTTGAAATCATATAACCTATTATGATGATTTACACTGAAAGGGTCAATTATATGGTCCAAAGAATTGTGATGCTTGTTGACCATGATCACTCCTGTTCTTATATATGTATTTACAAAGAACTAATGTGTGTGATATTTTTCGGATAGATTGATAAAAATGTGATTAAAACAAAAGTACTTGTTACAACAAATTTTATTTATCTGCAATGTACAAATCATGAGTGCAAATAAATATTAATTTATGTAAGTATTAATGGACAAGCCTTCACCAGCTAGCAGATGTAGCAATCTAATTCATCAGTGCCAATTCTTGATTTAGGTTTTGCTCTGCATGGCCTGGAAAATTTAACTTGCGATGTCAATTTTATTATTACAAAGAATTTGTTATTCAGCATGTAAACAGACAAATTAGCAGAGCCAGAATCTCTTTTTTACATTAAGATATGAAAGTGGACAATAAAGGAAACTATTTGACCAAACCTGTGACTGATCTAATGCATTATAATTGAAAAAATATACAAACTGAGATTACAAATGATAGAGATTGACAACAGAAAGAGTACATTAATGACAGTTCATAGCATAAGGAATCAAAACAAATTACATTTCCATGATTAACCACTAGCATTTGAAACAATAATGAAGAGAAATACTAGCAAACTGATTCACATTATTTTACTGCAAACTGTTAACTGTATCTGAGTTTCAAAATAAAATTAATTTCTTTCTTTATGACAGTGGCAGGCTATTTCATACGGATCAATTAAAATGTTTTGCTTCATCAGATCTGTGCCTGATTGTATGAAATCATTGTACTTGGAAGGGAGAAATCCCCAAAGGAACAACCTCACAACAAACATTTTAGGCAATATTCCTTCCAGCATTTAATAATCAGTGGATTCGGTCTTAGAGACATTTATCTTATTTTCTGTTCACCATAATCATATTCTAGGACCTAAATCAGATCTTAAAAGTGATTTAATTAAACTGACCCTGTAATTTCTATCTATAGGATGCCTAATCAGGCATAACCTTTATGGGATTTTTCATTCTAAAGTGTGGTCATTTAATTTTACAGTGAGAATAAACTCTTTAAGACCTGGTAATTTTTTTTTTTTTACTTTTATTAGAGACTTTTTATGCATATTAAGACTGTAATTTTTTCTCCTAGACTGAGGTATCACTACTCTTCACAGCACAGTTCTATGACTAATATCTCAATGTTTTGTAACTGCCAATTCTTTCATTAATAAAGATGTAATCAGCAACTATACATACATTTGTGCTATAAAGCACAAATTAAATACATCAGAATTATTATATGTATTTACAATGTTTATATGAAAATATTATTAAACCAAACTATTATTAAACCTAACAGAATAGAAGAATTGCAGGTACGGGACAAAGGTTACAATGCTGAATAACGTAATAACACTTCACAGAGTCCAGCATGTTCAAGATCTCATGTTGATGAAGCTCAAAATCCATTAAGGAAGAACAATACTGGAGAAGTTGGCAATATGAAATGGAACTGAAATGCATTTTCTTTTAGATGCTTTTTCTTACTCACCAACAGTGCCAGGTCATGACTCTCAGAAAATAAAGGACATTGAGAATTCAAATGATAGCCTAGAAATGATGATACTTTCTAAAATGTGCTCCTTCGTCTATCACTGTCCGAAAGATCTTTATATTAATTTAACACTGCTGCTCGAGGTGCAGAGGAAGAGTCTGATCTCTCAGTAGAAAAATGCATTAAAAACCCACTTGGTCTGCTGTAGATGAGTTATATAGTTATTTTGCTCAACAGTGAAGCTTTTCCAGAATCCCAACATTCCCATAGAGAACTATCTATCTACTCTACCTAAGAGACAATAATGACGCATCTATTATTTAAGAAAAAGCTCCAAGGAAATAATTCACAGATACACATATGAACTTTTTTGCCATAATGTCCAGATATCAAAGAATATTCCTGAATCCACTATAGTCCATTGCTTCATGCGATGTGTTGAGAATTATGAAATTGCCAAATGCAAAAAAAACCCTCTAAAAATAAACAGTCTTCTTGCAACCTGTAGTATAGCTATACCAAAAAAAGGTTAGCATCAATGCAGTGCATCGTATTGATGTTTACAAATTGTTGACAAATGGTGTTGGCAAATTTCTTTGAGCAAACCTCCTTGAACAAATTTCTTTCCTTAGAGATAATTGCTTTATTTTGTATCACAATGTTTCACATACTAAATTGTACTCATATTGAGAAAATAGGTTACTTAGATATGCTACCTTTTCAATAAAACTTTGCTCTTTCTGTGAAATTAATTAAATCTATCTCATTCAGCTCATTACATTTATTAGAAGAAATAGGGTTGGGTTTTTTGTTTGGTTTTGGGTTGTTTTTTTTTACATCAGCAAAATAGGGTAATGGTGTTTATTCTGACTTGTGCATCACTGGTAGAACCCATTACATGGGGTTGTGATTTTGAATCTTTTCTTGTGCAGGTCCTCATACCTGGCATGTTTTTAATAAACAAAAACATGAGATCTAAATTCTATTTACACACTTATAAAAGAGATGAAATTAACTATCAGAAAGCAAGTTAATTGTTTAGGGCTGAGGAATAAGAGGAAATTTGTTTTCCCTTCCTTCTTTTTAACATAACTGGCTAAGAGATTATAAATAAACTATTCTTGAAATGTCATTTCTCACAGTAGAATAAAAAGATACTGCAATAAAATAGTTCTGTAACAACAGTGTATTAAGATGAAAACAACACCTGAAAAGTAGTATCATTGCTTTTACATCAGTACTGTATTATCTCATAGTTACAATCTCACAGTATGGTCACTGTTGAATTGTACAATTAATGACAGATTTTTTTTAAAAATATGCAAACTTCTAATAATTTAAATTAAATAAAAATCTGAAAACAAAACAATTTTGGTTAAAGCATGTAAATAATGCATCACAGTAATGAACCACTACTATGAATATTTTTTTTCCATCGATTAAGGCCAACGCTTCAAATTCGTATTCCTAACTAGAGTATACACAGTATTTCCTAATCTAATAGCTTCTTGTTGAAACTATTGTCTGCTTTTGTCATATTCTAATATTACTTGTGTTGCTATCTTTATGACTGCTTGTACTGCTGAGGTAACAATAATTACCGCAGCAACTCAATGTACACCTGAAACCATAATCATCATTTATTAAAATATATTATACCCCACAAAGCTTGAGATTTCTTTCATAAGCAAACTGGTTGAGGAGGAAAAACTAGCTAGCCTCGACTTACAGATGTTATTCTGCCTTACTGCTTGTCTGTGTGGAACTCAGGATAATCAATTATAACAAGCCAATGAAAAGATGGGACCTTAAATAGCACACTGTTTGGAATTTATTTTCCTGCTCTACATTTAAAGCAGCAAGTTATGAAATGAAGTTGACAAGAAATTATCAGTTCACTACTTCACACAGCTATACTTAACCATCTTAAAATAAAATATAATTGGACAGGAAGAGCAAAAATTATTGAGCTGAAAATTCAATTGCAAACGTATTTTGTATTGGCCCCCCTCTTCTTTAAAAAACAAAATGAAGTACAACATGAATAACAACTTCTTTAAAAAGATGTAACAAAAAATCATGTATGGGCCCCTCAACTGGAAGTACTTGAAACCATTTCAATCTTTACAGCCCTTAGCCAAATTCTACAAAATAGGTTCTTAGGGAGAAAAGATAAGTCTCTTGAGATGTTTGTCCCTACAAACATCATTTTGCCATTTATAACAACATCATCAAGATATCTCATCAAATTGATTTTTGCTTTTTCAAATCCAGGAAAAATTTAAAAAGCATGAATGCCATAAAATACATCTTGGCATTCTTCCATTTATCTATTACACTTTCTAATAAATACAGCTTTCTTGAAATCTGAAACTCTGCACAAGACCATGCAAATAATACAGCTAAGTATGTACACTTCTACTGAAACATATTAATTTTAAATTGGTGTTGATTCTGCAAATTGATCCATCCATGGATTCACAAGCATGGATGCACAATCCCTGTGCAGAGGTTTGTGGTCAGAAATTTAAAATGATGGCGTACTATGAATGTGTGTTCAATCTATACATAATTTCTATAGGTGTAGTACTGAAAACCCATTAATCTGAAAAATACTTAGTGAAAGAAATAAGTTAACACTACTTTCAAAAACAAATTTTCATTAATATTATTTCTTAAATTGTTCTAAATATCATTTACAAATACTGTGAAAAACAATGCTTACAGCAAAATGGAAAGATTTTAACAGATTATATCCCTTGTATAATTGTATATCAAAGGGCTTGTTTTGAGATTCTTAACAGATGACTGCGTTAAACTATTTCTGGACTTATTCAACGTTAACATTTATGAAATCAGAACATGCATCAGCAGATTGCAAAATTCAGCTATAAAGAGTTCAACAGCTTGACTTTTTACTTCGGTTAGTAAATACCCTAACAGTGATCCTCCCTCATCCCCCAAAATAAATTTAAAAACAAAAATACAAACCCCACACAAACAAAAGCAAAACAAAACTGAAAAAGACCAAATAAAAGAAATAGAAAATACCTAATGTTTGAAAGCTACGTGTGGATGCAGATTTTGAGGTCACTTAGATATTTTTGAAAGCTTTACACAGTGATTTTTGTTCAAAGTCACCATTTAAAGAAATAAAAATTACTATATATATATTATATAATCCTTTAAATTCCTTTAAAAACAAAAGCACTTATGATTTGAACATGAGCCTTCTATTTTAAAAAACACTGTTTTAAAGATTGTGGAGATGCTGGCATTATATTTTAAAATAAATTGTGATGAAAAAAGCTTAATATTTTCGTGACTACTTGACAGATACTTACACAAAAAAGGGCATCAGCTGAATAAGAGTCTCTTTTTTGGGATTGGCTGTGAATTCTGGCACAGTTTGAATAATTTGTTTCATTACGTTCCTTAGGTAATTTTGAGCTGCTTGCGTCGCTCTTCTACAAACTTTGCATCCTAAAAAAAGAAAGGAAAAAATATGAATGCTGCAAAGAATATGTTTTTCAATTCTATAATGTAACTATACAGTCCTAATAAGCATAAAATTTGATCTTTTGATGATCTATGTTTATTATGTCTATAGAAATATGTTGGCAATATGTAAAAAACCCTTGACTCTGTCCTCAGAGATAAAGGAAAATCATGCAACCTAATAAAAAACAAAAACATCCACTGACAGGATGCCAGATTCTCTCTCCTTGGCAGAATGTTTCTTCTATGGACCAGAATTCTTTTCCTAATAGTAGATCTCCATAAAATACTACAGTCTTAGAAAGGCAGTTCATAACAGCAGCATTGAGGCAGTGGCATAACAATTTATGGGCTCCTTTTTGAGATCCAGAATTACCAGTCTTTGCAGGAGGCAATACCGACTTATTCCCACAATTTCTTCACAATTCATACTTTTCAAATGTTGGGTACACAAACTTCATAATGGATTAATATTTCTGCAGCTTTTTTATTATTATGTGAATAAAATATTATTTTGAGATGGAGTTTTCATATAGTGGATTGCTTTTTTAAAGACTATATCACAACTCTCATAAAAATGTTTTACTGAAGTTCCTATAGTATTTTAGATCTCAGGTTTTCATACTATATTGGGCCCAATAAATAGAATAATTCTATAAACTCCACATTCTGCTGAGGTACTTACAAACTAAAAGTCTAACAACCAGCACAACACCATGCATCCTGTAACTTATATCTAGCTTAAACTTTTTCCTGTGAGGGATCGCAATTACAGTGAACTATAATATAAAGTCTACACATTTCACACTAACATAAGACTATAATAGGTTTACAATGATCAGGTGCTGGCTGATTTGTGCTACAGCCAATATGCCATATCTCAGAAATGCCAGCACTCTGATCACCTGGTTTAAATGTCACAGTATGTTCTTTAGGCATGAAGCCAAAACTATTATTAGACAATTACAGCTGTCAAAAGAAGACTATTATCTATAAATGTGTCTATTCAACCTGTATTATTTATCTGTGTAAGAAAAGCTGTTGAAACAAATTCTTGTTTCTTGCAAAAAAAATGACAACCCACCAACAAAACACCATAAATACATTTGACAACACTGAATAAATTCATTGTATTAAAAAGGTTCAAGCCATGCTGCCATGCATGGGGTGCAAATCTGAAGATTATTCCTTCCTTAGGTAAAACAAACTAACTCATCATCAAAGCAGGGATGCTCCTTCGAATTCAGGAGGACTTCTGTAGGGTTCCTAGAGCCTTTACTGACATTTTGTTCTGTTCTTA
Organism: Platalea leucorodia; assembly: GCF_965183815.1. Lineage (NCBI taxonomy): Eukaryota > Metazoa > Chordata > Aves > Pelecaniformes > Threskiornithidae > Platalea > Platalea leucorodia. The sequence goes on along the minus strand of NC_138827.1, from coordinate 19,537,058 downwards.
TCTCTCATTAGGAGAATTTACCAGGAACAGCAATATTTTTAGGAGACATCATAAGAAAATGAGAAAAGATTCTGAATGACATTTCTCAAAGTAGCAATTTAAATTCATGGAACTAAAAAGAAACCAAAAACCAACAACAACAAAAAAACCAACCAATGCTAAGTAAGGTACATTTGCAAATATTGGCAATTAATCCCAAATACTAAAAATAGCCTCATTTTGTACAATTTAAGGAAGGCTCTTCTGCTCATCTTTTATTTGCATATGATTACTTAATAACATGTAATTGTCATTGCTGTAACATTTATAATTGCTGAAGACATTCATACTTACAGGCTTCAAAAACCTAGGCAGAGCTTGTGTTGTTTAATTAAGTTCACAAAATTCCAAAATATATACAGATTCTTTTTGTTTGTTTTCTAGATATGAACTTAGACAGATGTCCAGCCCTGTTTCACGTTCCAGTTTTATATTAATACATGTAACAATCCAGATCAGTGTGAAAATAAAAAACCCTATGTATTGTATGGTTGCCTATTTCTTTTTTATCAGTCACATTGTTTTTCAGCAATATACACACACTACATACAAATTGTGTAGCAAGTGATCCTAGTGTTAACTGATTTACTGATAAATGAAGAAATGAAGTCTGATAACCCTTGGAAACTGATACTTTATTAAAAAATGAATCTGCATTGTTGACAGTTCATGCAATCCACTCTGCAGGGTCACTCACCCACTACTCCACAACTGAGTACAGGTACTACTCAAATGGAACAGAGCAACAGCTTGCTCCATGCCCCACTGCACTGACGAAGTCTGGACAAATGAGCAGAACAGAAGTCTATACAAGCTGTTAGGAAACGTTAAAGCAAAAAATTTAATATGTGGCAACACATAATATTAGAATAAAATGGAATGCTAATAATAAATGTGTAGTGCAATACTAATTAACTGATTGACTAACATAAATTTTATTATTTTTCCTCTTCACTAAGATTTTTGTTCCTAGTGGATTCTTTAACTAGCTCAAGGAACAATCGTGTCTTCCCATCTTTTCACTCAAAGGATTTAAAGTATCACATCATCACATTGGTAGGGACACTAATTTGCTACCACCAGCTGTGTGAGGCTGAAGACAAGAAAGTGTGGCACATAGGAGATCTTAGAGAAGAAGAAAAAGCTTGTGGAACAGCTTTGGTTCCAAAAGCTTTAACCACATGAGTAGTGGTGATGTTTGGCATGTGAAACCATTTCAATTATGGAGTAATCCTCTCCCCCAGTCGTACTCGAGTGTGTATATTGGAGGGAGGAGCATTGCTTTGCTCTACAAGCCTGCTCCCGGGGCAGGCACAGCCTCATCTTAGAGCCATTCCAAAGAACCGGCCTCACCCCCACTGCACTTCCTTGATTGTACTTTCATCACTTCTATCAATTATGTTTTCAAGCCCCCAAGAAAATCTCCGTTTTTAAAGTACCATATTCATTAGCACTTTTTTAGTTCTTAAATTTTTGGTCACAAATCCTCAACAGTATTTTCAGTGAAATCATTTCAATTATGTTAAAATTTGCTCTTCAGCAGAAGCTGCATTCTTTTAGTATCTTCTGTACTGCACATGTATTTAAATAAATATGTCTTCTTTCACAGGCAGGATCACTTTGTTATAAATGCAGGAGCAAAATGCTGAATGTAGGTACTTTCTATCCCTTATGTTATTGTAAAGAATCTCATTAACTACAGATAATAACAGCACAAAGCAGTTTTCTAATTAAGACTGTCAGAACATGCTTGGGTAATGCATTTTTGCTGTTTACAGCTGATCAAATTAGTGCTTATAATATAAAATAGCTATTTTTCTGCCATTTATTCAAGCAAAATACAGAAAAACTCAGAAATTAAACTCAGCCTGAAAACAGTTAAGAATGCTCTTTTAGCCTGATATAAATTTGATCTCTCAAACAAACGCTGAGTGATCTACCATGAAATTCTGTACCATGCCCATTGTCCTTACCAGAAGTAATGTAAACCAAGGTCAAAATGATTCAGCTGTAGGTCTATACTTTATCATTAAACATGCATTTTGCAACAGCAGGTCAGCTACTTAGAGGAATTCTTTTACCACACAGTTGTTACTGCCAAGCTGTTGCAGTAATAAAGAGGTTTTGTCAGAAAACAGTAAATAGAATAATTTGTAATAGAAAAACACAACTGGTTCAAAGCCTGGCCAATTTTTTGTCTCAAATTATAAAAAGGTAACTGTTACCCTCTTTTCGTTGGACCCAATTATCTACAACTGAAATCTAGTTAGTGTTTTATATTCCAACTCCTGAATGATATGTTTATTTACAAGCAAAAAGTAAAGGGCAAGATTTTGATTTAGATTGGTATCAGTGAAAAAAAAACATACTTTCAGTACATATCTTTGGCGATTGATGAGATTGTATCTGTCAATACAAATCTACACTTTCATATCTATTCACACAGGGAACAGCAAAGATCTTCCCCTAAGATTCAACATACAGATTTATGTGTGCTTGATATAAATGTAATATGGGGACAAAGTAATTTTATTAAAATTACAACTACATATACTTTTGCAAAAAACCTTATGTTTTCACAGTATTAAAGGTTAGATTATATAGTTTCATATTTACTAAAATAAATGCATGTATGGGAAGATAAAGTAGCAGTAGTAAATAATGTACACTTTCAAGATCTCACTGAAGAGAAATCCTGCTAACATGGTTGAAAAAGCAGACCTGCTCTTCAAAAATATGGATGGGTATTATTACAAAAATCAAAGGTATTTTCCAAAATTCAGGTAAGAAAAATGTATAGAAGAAATGGAATAGATAAGACAAATAAATAGCAGGTCTTGTCTCTAACAAGGAAAAAGAACTTGTGTCTTGAATCATCAAGCCAGTCATTTGACCAGTCGGGATCCAAATCACAATGAAGATCTTTTCTTCGCCTCATAAATGACTCTTTTTATTTGCAGGAATGCTTTATGAATTTTACCTGCCTTTATTACATATGTTGCTTTTTAAAAAAACAGCACTAGCAGGAGCTCTGGACAAAAAAACAGTAAGTTCTTCCAAATCTGGCTATAAAAATAAATTTGAATTTATTGGAATGTGTGAACTGTGGCACTGTTTTTTTTTTTTTCCAGAAGCACATACCAAAAATGGCACTAAAACCAGCATTGTACATATTTGGTTCCCATACTTTCAAGAGCTGTAACTGTTTATAGGACACAAATTATATATAATTTGAAATTATTACATAAACCCCAGACTGTTCTATATTAAGTTTTTCTCCATTTTTATATAAAACCTACTAGATCCTTCCATGACCAATTCGGGAGCACGTGTTTTTAAGCATTTTCCTGAGTCAGGTCCTAGATGATGTTTCTACAAATCTTTCCATGAACGTATTTGAACAATTGGCTACAATCTTACTAACTTTAAAATCAAAAGGCAAGGCTAACTGGCCCTTTCAGCTCTTCTGACTGGGTCCAGTGGTAGACTGAATGATCCCACCAAACTTGAAGAAATTTAACTCTTAACTATTACTTGTAAAACATCTCCTACTGTACTCATGATCAGCCTAATCACTGATCCCATGGCACTACAGGGGGCAAAAGAGTATTCAAAGAAGGCAGGAGCTGTGCTTTCAGGATTTGAGATTTCTTGTCAATTCAAAAGATAAACTCTTTGGAGCCATATATCCTCAGTATAAGGGATTATTTATGGACAGCCACTACCGCTCTTTGTAATGATGCTGAAATTATCTTATTGTACTTGAAAAGCAGCTCCAATCTGACCAAAGAGAAAGCCTCACATATTCAGCACCATCCGATTAACAATCTGTGAAAGCATTCTGTGCATAGAAAAGGAACTAGTACATGCAGGGATACATTGCTTATAACCATAATACATTGCCCTTCCTAATCTCTCTTTCCCTGTTAAAGGAAAGGGAACTATATAGAGAGGGACTCAGTTACATAAAACACATGGACAGATTCTGAATTACAGCTGTAGGGCATCTTGGCCACATTTACCACCAATTTATGCAGAGTAAAACTCTATTGTACACAAATGGTTGAGACTTAACATACCAGCATTCACCTTCAATTTGTAGGCATATTTTTGAAAAATAAAGCTACTATTGTTTATGCACAAAATACTGTCAAAGTTATTTCCTAGCCCACAGTTCAAGAGCACATACTTTTGATTAAGAGCCCACAAAATTTCAGTCAACAAGCAAAACTGCTTCAGATTGCAGAAGCATCAAAACACATCTGGAAAAATATTTTTAATCTGAAATTAATTTTTGACTGAGCATTTGCCAAGTTTCTGCCCACAGCAAAATGCTAGTATCAAATTACAAATCTCTAAAAATAAGAATACATAATGGAAAACTTAAAGACTCTCAACAGATATTAGAAGATGACGTTAAGCTATAAAACTAAAAAGCAGAGTCTGATGTACCATATTTTATGTTATGCCGTTTTGCAGTTTTTCATTACAAGCCAAGTTCATTCCAACTTGCAGTTTAAATTTTTTCACACAACTGCTGGTCTTTCATATACACTGTTAGTATGTAACAGATGGCAAAACACTGATATTCTTCATTATTAATGGAACAGCTCACTTAAGATATTTCAAATATTTTCCATGAGCTGTTGGAAATGGTATGATTGCCATGGTTACCTGCCACGATTTAGGGACAGATAAAACACGTTTATATTCTGGGTTTGGTGCTGTTGCAATCAACATAAAATGCACTGCTTCTGATGTTCTAACCATTATTTATCATTTAACTAACCTCCTACTGTTAGTGCTGGGGAAAAAAAAACAAAACCAAACAACAAAACAGCTCAGGGTTCAATCCAGCTCAATTAAAATAAAAGGAAATACAGCTTTAGGACTTTAGTGAGAGCTGTATCAGCCTTTGATACCACACAATGCATCCCATCCTAAATAAAGTTGACAATAGTGCTATTCAAAGATGAACCTGCAAATGCAGAAATAAATTTAGATTATTCAAGTGTAGTCCAATATTTTTCACCATCTTGGTCAACTAGTCTTAGCGAAATTATCATACCAGCTTTTGCGTATTTACAAGACACCAAATTGTTAACCTCAAAATGAAGCTGGAAATCAGAAGCTGAAATGAGAGCTAATTACATATTCAATTGCTGAGTCATTCTCACTGTTTGGTGATGGGAAAATAGTTAGGTAGCAAGTATTAATTTTTACAGGCTAATTGACACCTTTGCAAAGGTCACAGTAAAACATGACTTGTATACACCTGTCCTTCAGTAACTACTGCATCATGAAACAGTTTTATGGAGGTACAGTTTCCAATACTAAATATACCAAATACTACCATATTATACAAAAATCATCTCAAAATTATTGAAACTACATGAGCTTGAAATTTCTATCCTACTTGTATTGCCAGTTTCTATATGGCAGAATCAGGCTAGCGTTATACAACAAAACAAGGGTATACAATACATGAAATTGCCATTTTTCCCAACCCACTGTGAGATTTTTTGTACATTTACTGTTCAGTGGAACAAACAGGAATTTAAGAGGTGAGATACAAAGAAGAAATCAAGGAACTGTCAGTTTTGAAAAGAAATCTATCTTTCCTTAAACAGAGACTTACTACATAATTGTAGTTATTACTCTGTGTTTCTCTGCTGAAATAGTTGATGTATTTCCATCTCCAACTATGGGTTCATTTCAATGATACCAGAAAGTAAGTAATGCTTTTAGATAAAGTCATTTGAAATAGGCATTGCTGCAAAACCATCCAGCAGCAGATATGCTAAGGGTGAGCTATGGTCCTGTCAATGCCCTCAGTCTAGCACAAATTTATGTGGACAATTGCAACATTTTCATTAGCATTTTTAGTTTTTTTGAGACTTGAGGCATCTCCTGCAGTACTACGCAGAGCTGCTCAGCACAGCCTACTTATTCAGTAAGGAAATGGTTGCTCGGCAGCTGTGCCAGCCTTCTCAGGTCACTAGAAAAGCTGCAAGCTCAATCTATGCAAAGATGGTTTTTATTGAAATGTTAATGTTTTTAAAAAAGTCTTACCTTTTATTTTGAGTAAGAGGGTAGTTTAAATATCACAGCGTTATAGCTACTAAGGTTTGGTTTTGTCTGTGCTTTCTTAGAATACAATGTTGATGTATAGCATCCTCTAAGCAAGTTCAGAGCACAAGCATGTTAACAGATATATAAAAGCAGGTAGTCCCCAGGCCCTGTCAAAACGATAGACAATCCCATTTTGATAAATTCTTCCCCTGTGTAATAAATCTCAGTCAAACTATGTCTTGTACCTCTCTAAATTGGCTCAGGCATTTCCACAATCCTGGAACCAAGTATGTTTCTTAAGATACCTGGCATTTTCAAGCTAGCCATATCATCCATCCAAAAGGCTAAACTTTCCCAAAACCCTCTTTGAGAAAAAGTGTGAAGAACGAATAAATATATCCACAGAAAAAAAAGAAAGCTTGAGAATAAAACTAAAACTGATCTCTTTTTAGTGTTAGAAAAAGAACTCAACTGGTAATGTTATGCTAACAAAATCCAGTGTCATCTAAATATTTTGTTATTTAAACGCATAAATGCCAACCATGTGTCAATTTGTCAACTGGTCAGGAATCAACTGTTCATTAAAAAGCATCAATAGAAAACTGCAGCCTATAGCAAGACCCCTAGGGTTTATCTTTTGCTCAGCTATTGAACAGGGAAATTCTATTTCTGTTTTTGCCTCAGACCAAGTATTATCAGTCTACTCTTTATTTTTATTCAGGAGATTCTGGAAACTACCACAACAGTTCATGAAACTGAGATCCATTTTTTCACTAGCCTATATTACAGTAATAACTATCAACAATATTAGTTAAAATGTGTCTCAGTTCAGTGCTTCCCCCAACACTGCAGTTTTCTGTCTTAATTTCTTTCTTTTATCAGGTTTGAAAATGCCCTCAAGACCAATAAAGACCGACTCTAAACTTAAAACAACAAAAAACCACCCCAAAACCCTTTAGAGACATGGTACATACAGTGCTTACAGTGTACAAGCTTATATATACAAGCTTACAGTGATACCTCCCCTTAAAAATAAAATAAAAAACCCACAGCAAAGAGCCAAACCCATGAACAGGTTAACGAAAAACTACGATTTCTCTTCTACCCTCTCAGCAAGTGAAAGAAACTGCTTTCAAAATTCCCCACAGAGTTCAGTAGCAATTGTTTCTCTACCACATTTAAGTAAATATATTCCCTTTCCAGTAAAAACCTTCAAGCAGAACTTATGCCACTTGTCTCGTGTTGGATGGTTCCAGCAAGTCAGGAGGGGGAATACTAAGAGAATATGGATGGGTGCAGACTGCCACAGAACTGCTGAAAGAGGATGGTTAGAGGGAGCCACACAACAGCCCAGATACCACTTTCTTGTCTAACCTCTCCCTGATAGATCTGGCTAAGATTACAGCAGTCTTGCTCAGTCTGCTGATAACCAGCAACATCTAAGATATCTAAAGGAGACCTGCAAGAGGGCCGCTAGGTTCTGGCTACTGTCCACACCTGTGGGCTAACAGTATCCAAATATGTTTATTTGAAATGTTTTAACTCGAGCAAGTAAAAGTATGATTTTGGGGAAAAAAAAAAAAAAAAAAAAAAAATCATTAATACAGCAGTTTACCATCCCAACTGCCAAACAGTAGCAGGATACAAGACTTTGAACTTTACCCCCACTCAAAAGACTAGATGCTCCTTTAATAGAAATTTTATCTGGATACACTCTGATAGGACAATTCTATTTTCTAAAATAAAAATTGAATGAATGAGGAATATTGATATCAAGTGCCCATTATTTATAGCGCCTTCATGTAAATATATTTTACATGGTACAACGAGGAAAACCAGATTTTTCATGCAGAAAGTGTCTCCAGCATTTCACATGATCTGAAGTATTCAATATTTAGTTTTCTCCATTTTTTAAAAAATTAACATTGAATATGTTTAGTACTAGCAATGGCCCAAAAAGGTGTTGAGCAATTAAGATTAGAATTTTCTGATCTGAATAAAACAATAAATTTCAGGGGAAAAAAATAAAATCAAGTATATTGGTAGGTACAGAAAGACGGAAAAACATGGGTAAAATTTCAGCTTCAGAGAAAGGAGGTTTTAGTTTATTTCTGTAAGGAGGTGTCCCTGCTAAGGTCTCTCTGAAAGGGAAATTACTAATTCAGGTAACTTGGTAATTTAGCATCACCATCACAATAAGAAATAAAATTAGAAAATTTTTTTTGTATTTTTATTTTATACCAGGAGGCTGCTAGAATATCTAAATAATGCATGAGTTGTTACAAAACTGCAATATTTTTATCTAGCAGTTGTCCAAGCAGCATGTAAATTACATTACTTTCTTTTTTTTCCCCCCATAATGTCATGATGTAAAGCAACACCATCTGAACTGTTTCTACAGGCTCTATCTTCAATAATTTGTTAGAATAAATTGATTCTCTTAACTATAGGATTACAAGACAGGAAAAAATAAAAACATCTCTTGACAGGCAAAATTTTGTTTTGTAGACCCTAAATATTCTGTGTTCCTTCTTCCTAAACTTCAACAGCAATTAATAGCAAATTTTTGTAACTTGAAAAGAAAAAGACTCAATTCACTATTTTCATGCAATGTTATACTTGAGCACCAAATGAACACATTAATTCAGTGAGACATTCTGAAAGAGATGGAGAAGTACGAGTTGGCAAACTGTTTACGTTTTAAATTAAACCACCGAAAATTAAATCTACTACTCTGCACTGTGCTAGCTTTAACCTTCATCCTGAGTTTCAGGTAACCCAGACATTTCATACCACAGAACTTGAAGATGAAGTGTGTGCTATGAAGTATTTGTAATAGAAAAGCCAACCATTTCCTACTGACTTATTTCTCTTCTCTTAGATAGTGATATGACAAAAAAATGGAAATGAAGAACAGAATGCTCTTTTCTAAGTGCTGTATACATAAAACATCAACTGCAGTCTTTTCCAATAGAAAACCCAGAGGATCTGGATTAAAAATCTGAAATACTCTGTAGTCCCCCTTAGTGTGCAGGTGACAGTGACAGAAAAGAGGTGTGCTGTGACTAGAAATCTTAATAATTATGCCAAGTTTCTATCTGTATGCTACTTCAATTAAGTTACCTATTTGAAAACTAGATTGTATTGATTTAATCTCAATGGCTATTTAAAGCTCATACTTCTTTGAGAATTAAATTTCCAGTTATGAAGTAACATGGTGAACTTAGAGGACAAAGTTTCTTGTACAGCTTTACAATGCCATAAAAAACAGTGTTACAGAATTAACGCATATGGCTATACATATAAGATTAATTTGAATTCCTTTCCCAATTTGAACACAATACAAATGGATCCCTTTCTTTTCTTTTTAACCACACTACAGCACAAGCATATCTGTTAAATGTATATAGCTACAGTTTTTCCTAAAACCCACAAGGCAAAATAGTACATGAAAACAACTCAATATACCAGTTAAGTCCACTACGAGAGTTGAAAATTAAAATCTACTCACTTTGAAAAGCAAGAATAATATAGAATTAAGCATCTATATTACATCATCCAAAAATCAAATTAAGTAAGCATTAATGAAAGAAATCCTTAACTTCAAATTTTTAATATATAACTTAAGGATTTATATTTCCAAAGCTTTCCTCCTTTAATAAATGTATTCCATTTCTGAAACATCAGAGAGTCATAATTATCTACTAATTCTACTTGAAGACATCGGATGTCAAAGCTTAGTACTAAGAAATATTATTTAGCCCACTGCCCCAAAGGCATTAGCTAGAAGTTTTCCTTTCTTCTCTGCTTTCTAAGTCACAGCTTCATATGACAGTATGACTTTGACAAACCAAACTGATGAAGGATAGTTTCTATGAGCTCTAAACCCCATAAAGCACAAAAGCACATATATCTGGACTTCTGATTTTAACGCAAGTCAAACACAAATTTTAGGATATCCTGAAGTGCTTTGCTGAATCAGGACACAAAAACACCCAAGCCTAGAATGAAATTACTTCCTTCGCTAAGATTCTTTCTGAATCATCCTCTTTCAAGCATTCCATATTTCTTCTGTTATTGTCTATGTACTAGCTAAGCAGGAATTAGTACACTATGTATTTTAAAATACGTGTTTCAAACACTTCCAGTACATTAACTATTACAATCACGTTTGCCATCATGACAATAAAATGTACATTGGACATATGCATGCAACTTGTGAATTAATTCCTTTAAACCATGAACATGATTTTCCATGTCAGTCTAGAATTACTTGTAGTGTTTTTATTAATGTCATGGTCTAGGATATTTGTTGGAATAGTAGTGAAGTTGGAAAAAGTATGAACACAAGGACCTCTCCAGATCTGAAAGATGCAGGAAGTTTCATTCCTTCCTTCTGTCAGTCCTGAATTCTCATCTGTGAGTCAACAGCATCTCACAGATTCACTGGATCACAATAGCAAAATACATACTGTGTTAATGTATGTATATAAGCTATGTAAAGTACTGCGTAATGTAGTGAGCATAGGACAATAAATACTGAATTTTGAATTCATATTCTGTATTGCAAATGTGACTGATTATGGCAAACACACAGGTCTTGTCTTGAGGAAAAAATAGCTCTATTGAATATGTCAATAACCTTAAAAGAAAATTATGTATCATCATGCTCTCTGAAAAATACTAGCAAAACAAGATTTTTTTTCTCCCCAAACAGCTATATCATCAAATCATTCATCTTTTTCCTCAGCCTAACCCAATAACAGCTACCCACCTCTTTCCCACAGAAAAATACTTCCACAAAAGTTAACAAGAAAAGCTTAAACACCAGAACTGTATCTTAGATACTTGCAGATATATGAGCACTTCATGCCACAGAGACAGTAGAAAACAAGTGAAAAAGAGGAAGCAGAGGATCCAGTACTGGAATCTTCATAGAAGTGCATTGGTCTGGTGACCTCTGTCCCTAACCCAGAAAGGTTTCCCCTCAGGGGAACCTCAAGGGCAGCTTACCACTCAACCACAAACTCTGAAACTTAACCCAGGACAGCACTGCTTCCTTGACCTATTGCATGATGAAAAGCCTTGCAGCTTTTTCCCTTCCTTCTTTCTGCCAAACTTGGGGGGGGGAATCCTTAAAAAACCTTATTCCTCTCATGCTCTTCCTCCTCTTATCCCTTTCCAAGGGAAGTTTAGTACCTCCATCACCAGGTCTAAAAAGCAGCTTTAAAAGGGTACCTGTCTCTGAATAGACAGGTCCTGCTGACCCAAAATGGCAAATCAACTTTTTACAGTAAGGAAATACACACCAGGGGTTACACATCAATGGCATAATGTGAAGCCCTTAAGAGCAAAAATACTAAAATCCAAACTCTCATTTTAGTGACTTCAAATTACTTCACAAATATATGTACATACACAGCCAGACAGCTCTTTACTTGATAAACTTTTTAAAAACAATAAACATTATAAGTGTAAGACAAGATATATTCTGTTTTCCTTTATTTGCAATAAAAATCTTTACCTTCTATACTTTTTAATCCTAAAATAGTTTTCCTGCAGACTGTCTTAAATTCTTCACTGTCTTCAGCAACAGGCAAACAGACCAGACACTGATAAAAAAGTAGCTATCCTGGCAGGAAAAAAAAAAAATGAAGCCATCTGCACTGTTAGCGCAAAGGCAGGACTTCCACTGAGGTAAATGGGAGAAAGATAAAGTCTCTGGTGAATAGAACTTGCAGAATTACAAGATATATTCCAGAAGCCAACTTCATATATATCCTAAATGTTGTCTTTGATGTTGTCATATGTGTACATGTGTCTAAATGTATATACAAATAGGTATCTTTTAAGATACATACACATAATATTTACAAACTTTCAAAATAATTACATACACAAAATAATCTACAGTTTAGCTTAGTCACTGATAGGTGAGAGGGACACATTTACTTTATTGAACTAATATTTGGTCATGGGACAAGCTATGGCTAGAGAAACAGCTCACAGGCTTCAGTTGCATGGGTTAAAAGTCATAGGATTGTATTATGGTTTGGGTCGGCAGGGACCTTAAAGACTATCTAGTTCCAACCTCCCTGCCGTGGTCAGGGACACCTTCCACTAGATCATGTTGCTCAAAGCCTCATCCAACCTGTCCTTAAAAATGGTGAATGATGTTGCTCTCAACATTTTCTCCTAGACAGAAAACTTATTTTAGATTTCTGTATTGTTCCTCCTATGCAGTTCAGGAGTCATGGCAAAGTCACTCTCTTCTAATCTCAGGAACGTGCTGTGTATTCTTTCCATATGGGGTATCCGATGTTCTAAAGGAAAGTGAAGGATATCATGCAGTCAAGTCAGCACTCAGTGGAAAGCTACCTTATTCAATTTCTACACAGTTAGACAATCACTGAATTCACATCTTCAGTGGAAGCAAAAAACCATTTCTATTTTGATGTGTCCTCTATCGGGACAATACCCTTGCAAGAGGATACTTAATTAGATGTTTACTCAGTTACGAAAATCCGTTCTTTAAGTGTTATAATCTGCCTAATGCAGAAGTAGCAACTGAGATTTTAAGAACATTGCAATATTCAAAAAGTTAGAATAATAGGTCCAGTAAATACTCACATATTATTACTTAACTATTAGTCTGAAAGCAACATTTCAAGAAGTGAGACACCAACACAGCACCAACAAAGGTTCAGAAGTTAAATGTAAGGGCTCATCTTAAATGAAAAAAAAAAAAAAAAAATAAAGCTATATTTCTATGAAAAAGCATACAGGGATCCATTTGCAATCAAGTATTGTGATTTTATGAAGCTTCTTTTCATGAGCTTCACATAACTCAGCACACTCTAGACCTAGAGTGAGCTGGCTCACAGAACCAAACCAGTCCTTCGGATGTTAGGAACCTGACAGGAAGGCAGGAGTCACAAAGACTTATGACATTTCTCTTATAACACACAACAAAAGAGAACAAATAAATTTCTTGTTTTCACTCAAACACAACATTGATAAACTGAAGGAAGAACACTTATTCTTGCAAGGACTACTTATAAAGATTGTGATAACTATTTCCTACCAGCACTGAAAGATCATTAGTAGAAAATATACAGCATGGAGACCAGTATATATGAAACAATACATGGAGTCTTGCAAGCATTATTGTTATATTTTCCTTCAGTAATTAAAATATCTGTTCTGACTTCATTCAAAGCAACATTTATAAATCAAATTATTCTTTTCATTGCTTTACATCCGTTCTAACTTACTATATTCAAATGTTTAAACTGATACACTGAAAATAAGGTTACCAACCTGAAAGGCAAATACACACTCTTCTCTGTAAATGAAAAGAGGTTACTTGTCCAAAGCAGTACTGTTTCCTCTTCTCTGTTCATTTTCTACTAATTGGTTTTCTGCATATGAAATTTATGTTTCCTCAAGTGTTAAAGCTAGTTTCTAATCCTACATACATAATTTGTTGAAAGATCATGAACATTAACTATTAAGTTGTCCCAACTGAAGGCAAACAAGTGATAGGCAAAAATACATTAAAAACATAATAATTAGAATGAATATAAATATTAGATTTTTATTCTATTGTTTTACAATTGTTAAATGTTTTCAGATTTCACTGCTACTTGATGACAATATATATGCAATAATAAATACTTGATTTTCTCACTTTTTAAAATCCTCATTCAGCTGAAACTCTGCTTTCTTGTTGCATTTTCCCTGTGTCAAACTCTGCAACTTTGCATTTGAACCTGATCTCCCTGATTTCTACTGCACTAAGCATGAAAATTATGCATGAAAATTAATAGTTCTCCATAGTTTTTTCTACATTACTTTCTTGTAGTCAAGTTCCCTCCTCAGAGCTCCAATATTTTGCATAGCAAAACAGTGGATAGTATTTTGTGACACTGCAGTAGTGGTTCTAGGTCATTCTGTAGAATATGGTGTCCTCTTATGGGCTTGGAGGTTCCCTCAATCTGAGACACATAACTGAATACCAAATTTAGTCCTGGTGTCAAGGGAGGTATCAATGACAGCAAAACCCTCTTTCAATGCCACTAACATTCAGAATAAGCATATCACCTTCATTAGCCTCACAGTACCAAACACAGTGTACTGAAGATATGCAATGAATAACATCATTCAGGTACAGACCTGAAGGATATAAAGGCACACAACACCATTTTCCAAAAGCTGTAAAATAGTCATTTTTAGCCATTTCCACATGGAGGACTATGTTTTACCAATATGTTATTTGGGCATCTAATAACACTGAAGGTTTGTAAAAGATATTAAAACCAAAGATGGATGTAAACTGAGTAGAGATACTTTTGTTAGCAGAATTTAGCTACTGAAACTGCTCTTTAGGCACCAATTTAAGATTGTATTGATTAATTTAGAAATGAGAGGACAGCTGCAATTCTATTAAAAATAACATAACTAATGTCAGAGAGAAAAAAATTTCTATTGAAATCTAACAGCATATCTAAAAGGGAACATGCTTTGGTAGCCACTCAAGTTAAAAAAGCAGTATTGGAAAAAGTAGTATTGACAATATTTTTTCTAATGCTTATTGCCAAACATTTGCATGTGTAGCATCCTGCACAAATCCCTCATCCTAAACTGAAAGTTCTACAGAATTCCCAGACAGACATTACCACATGAATTAATTAATTTTACACTGAGTTTTTAAACCTTCCAATTACTTCAACTTGCTCTGTCATGGAAAGGAGGGCCATCTCAAGGCAATTAACCCATCTCAGTCAGTCACACAGTGCAATGTGTTCCCAGAGGCTACTATTCCTGCTGGATCTATAGGGTAGTTGTTCCTGAAGCATGATCCACCATACTGCACAAAACCATGCAATATTCCTAAATGCAGTACATACTGTGACATTGTACAGAAAACAGCACCAATAAAAGGACAAAAATTTGCCTACACAACGTGCTGTGGAAATAAGCTCTTTTGTGATAAACTGAGGTAAGCTCTTGCAAAACTACTGTGAAAGCGCCACTTTGCGACTTGCAAGCTATTTACAGCAGGTAGCCAGAAGTATAATCACTAATCAATTCCAATTATACAACTGGCTTATGTCTCATCATAGGAGTCTTTCAGGAGTGCAATGGATGGCACCCATTTTTTACTGTAAAGAAAAGGTACTTTTTCTGAGATCCAATATGACAGAAAGTGATTGTTTGTTTATGCATGATTAAGGTAGAATATTGGCCCAAAGCTAAAGCACTGAAAGAATAAGCGATGCAAATTTTTTAATGAGTTGCTCAACTGATAATTTTGTATGCATCAACTGTGCAACTGAAGTTGTAATTCAATTAGTATTTAAATTAATTAAGGATGAAAGACTATCAAAAAAAGCTTAAAAGAAGGCTTTCGTAATTTACTGAGGTGGCTGATACTCCATCACTTCAAAAAAGGAGAATTAGTTATGTAACAAAGAAGAAAATACATTGTTTCTATTACAAAACTATCCACTAGAAACAAAATTAAAAATACATGATCTTCTAATATATGAAAAAAAGCAGAAAAGCTCTCATAAGTACGTTCATTTTCTAGGTTAGTAGGCAATGAACAATTACCTTAACACTGGACTTTATGCCAAGCACACAGACCTACAGATTTTATTGATAAATTCAATATATATTTGTATCACCACCACTTATTCCAGATTATGGGCATTACTACTCATTTCATATCACATGTGCCAAGCTCACCTACTCATTTTTACAGAACACTTGGGAAATAATTTGAAGTGAGATCAGAGGTACTATCTTTAAACATTCACAATCCACATTCACTGACATCTGAATGCCATTAAGAAATTTATAAATATTATTTTTTTCTATTTCTTTTTCAAATTTTATATTACTTCATACAGATATAATTAGAATGATTCTGGCATTTTAGTGATACATGTATTAATATGGTCTTAGGCCAAATAAAATGTCATAAAGATCTTTGAGTATTTTAGTTATTATGGCAGCTTTCTTTTGATGACTACACTGATCACTATGGTTGGTGCTTCTTAGATATTTGATACAAAAACTCAGTGATACTAAGGCAAAAAAAAAGGGGGGGGGAGAAAATCCCATATAAAATCTAACAAATTTGATTAACATTAGGAATGCTGATTTAAGCACCCAGTGGTTTATTAAAGACATTTTTAGTCATAAGCGTGATTTAAATCTCAAATATTTTATTTGTGATAATTAAATAATTTTTTCAGATCATTCCTACACTGTAAAGAAAAATTACTTTGATTACTTCTCTTCTCAGTCCTTACTGGATTTGTGATGTATATTATAATGTGTATTTAAGCTCTTGAAGATTTTAAAGTTTTGGTGATTAAGGATTAAACTACATGATACTACATATTTACTATATACATACTACAGTATTTTCTATATTTGTTGCAAAATCCCTATATGATAGGAAAACACAGAAATTCCCATTTTAAAATGGGAGAGCTAACACACAATGACACAGATTATGGGAATTAAGCACCAAAATGCCTTTAAAAAAGCTGGTTCAACAAACTTACAACAATTGGTGAACAGCACAGGAAATTTAAGGAATTTAGACTGATACTTTTTAAATTTACAGAAATATTTAATGAAATACTGACCAGTGTTAACTGATGGCATTTATTGAAAAGAGTGGAGTAGAGATTATATTTTACATATACAGCTGTCCAGTACAGTTTTTGAGGTTTTGTGCATTTGTCTCCTGTGTATGTCACCAATATTTCATTTAATAAAAACAGTTTTCTTTTCAGTGAGTGGAAAAATCAATGTGTTAACTACATTAACAGTGAATCTGCAGCTGATGAGGGTAAAGTCTGTATAAAAATACCAGATACTGTCTAGCAGGTGTAAACAATATTTATGATAGTCACCTCTTTTGTGTGTGTGTGAACAGGAAAGGGTTTTTTTTCCCAACTCTTACTGATACTATGAGTTCTTTTAAGTATGAGGTCTTTTAAGGAGTGGCTGAGGGAGCTGGGGTTATTTAGTTTGGAGAAGAGGAGGCTGAGGGGAGACCTTATCGCTCTCTACAACTACCTGAAAGGAGGTTGTAGCGAGGTGGGGGTCGGTCTCTTCTCTCAAGTAACAAGCAATAGAACGAGAGGAAATGGCCTCAAGTTGCGCCATGGCAGGTTTAGGTTGGATATTAGGAAAAAATTCTTCCCTGAAAGGGTAGTCAGGCACTGGAACAGGCTGCCCAGGGAAGCGGTTGAGTCTCCATCCCTGGAGATATTTAAAAGATGGGTAGATGTGATGCTTAGGGACATGGTTTAATGGTGGACTTGGCAGTGCTAGGTTAACGGTTGGACTTGATGATCCTAAAGGTCTTTTCCAACCTAAGCAATTCTATGATTCTATGATTCCATGATTCTAAGTACCTTGCTTCCAATGGCCTTTTTTGGTGGGAAGTTAAAAGTCCTCACTTGCTGGTATTTATTCTGTAATTCACGATGCAAGCTTCTGAACTCTGCCTATCTTCGATAAACATTCCATTCATCATTCTTTATGCTAATATAAAGCTGCAAAATACAGACATGGAAGGAAATAATTTAAAGACAAACCATTGAACTAATATATCTTCTTTACTCTTTAAAGCTTCACAGCTTAACACCTTCACATTCATGACGCAATGGTACCAGAAGTTCCAGGATCACTTATGCATAGATACATCTCTGACTGTACATTCGCTGTTCCACAGGTCATTAGTCTTATTCTCTCCCTTCTTCCCTCTCCCTCTCTTTTCCTCTCTTTTTGTTATATTAATCAAGACAAACATAGCTTCTTCATTTTAATATGACTCTGGGGCAACCATGGTAGCACTTTTTGTTACCATGGTTTCCAGCATATTGTACTAGCCAGTGGCCAAAGGAAAAAATCATTTAATAGCACTATAAAATTGATTTCTATGAACTCAACACAGTTTTTCAACTTTGGAAATTAGCTTTGTAGCATGAGAATTGCAAAACATAATTTTATCCAAAGTATGAAACTTAATTTACTTTCTAAAAAAAATTACATTGAAAACTAAACTAGAAATTTTATTGTTTGGAAAATAAACACAGTTCATTATTTCTGCTTCTATAGGACATTAAGTATAATTTAACACAGCTGTAGTTTTTGTGATTCTGTTTTTGTTTGCCACTCAATTATTTCATGAGCATATTACCAATTCCATGCTAAATATTCACTTTCTCTAGGAAAATTTCATGCAGAAGTGAAATATACTTACAGAAAGCTGAGATTTCATTCATTGCTAGGCAATAACCTTTCCTCTACAGAAATGAACCCACAGTTTAAAAGGATGCTGAAATAACAGAACTCGGAAACTATAAACCAAGCATCAAAACTCAAGATCCAGAGTGACCTTTTCCTTAGCTTCTTCTGTAGAATCTGTAGCTCACTCATTCTCAGGTGTGTGTTAATAATCTCAGTATTTTGGATCACAAATTAAGCTGGAATAGTACTGATGACACTGCACTGCCTTGCTTCTCTTTTGTTTTTTCTAAAAAACAGGAGAAAGTTTATGTAAAAATGCAACACCAACAACCATCACATGAAGAGTGGGCAGCAACAACTGTATTTTTGTGAATACTGGGAAAAAATGAAATTTGGACTTTGATGTGGCTGATTCCAACTCTGAATTGTAGCTTTTCCTGATGACTGAAATATTAACATGGTCCTTCTCCTCTAGATTTGCCAAGTCCTTAGAAAAAAAAAAATTTTACTAAGGACTCATGGTGTCTCAGAGATCCAGTGATGTCAAGTGACTGTCTCCTCCCACAAAAGTAGCTTATGCAGCCTTCCTTTGCTTTGGTCTTTAAGAAGTCCTCTTATCTCTACAGACACCTAGTTTCTCAAATTTATAGGAGGCTTCTGTCTTGCAACAAAACACAATATACCATGCAGATACCATGCAACTTCTGCCAAATTATAATATTTCACCATAGGAAATATTCATATATTCATTATATTGGATTCTATTTAATAACAAGTGTATTTTTTGGTTACTATTGTACTTCATCATGTTTCATGGTGTTCACAAAAAATGAATACTATAATTCCAAAATTAGCACATCTAAGAACACAAGAGATTCAGAGTATTGTGTGAATTACAAACGCATATGTAAACAAAAATTCAACTACTTTTGGTAACAAGAATTCAGATAGTGTAATGATGGAACCACTATAATAAGTCTGCAAGAAGTATTCAGATTTCTTTTTCATTTTGAAAATAAAGCCAGGATAAAGATAATTAAACACCTACAGGACCATCTGTTTTAACAATTCAATACACCTCTGAAGGAAAATGAAGGGAAATGAAATGCAAGTATTTTGCATAATTTCAATAAAATTCATTTAATATAGTAAAAGTTATATTAAATACTCTTTATTCACGAAGCTCTAACCTCTCTCCCTGCCTACTCTCACTTCAACCAGAAATTTTGTATACATTCCCAAGATTCATGTTTCAGCTTCCCTACGGGGGGTGAGGATGACAAAAGGGCTTAACTTATTTTTAACCAAGTTATTTAATATGGAAATCCTAATTTAACTAAGCAATTATCTTTGCACACGTGATTTGGTGAGTCATGCAGTTCATATTACCTGTTAAGCTGTAACCCATAGTTAACTAATTAAGGAATCCAGTACACTGCAATTGAAATTTTTAAGGACTGCAAAAACATAGATTAATTCCTTAGATAAAACTGTTAAAAAATTTCTTCCTGTTCTTCTGTGTACATAGATATTGATTTCTTTTAGACAGTAAGAAATGAAAATGCAACATTTGGAGCCCTGTGCCATATTGAATTTATTGACAATCATATAATAGAGTATGAAAGGCATATTAAAGTTCATGGTGTAGTACACTTTTAAAGCTTTATTATCTCAACAGGGAATACTATTCACAAGCCAAGGTATTTCAAGACACTTAATGCAAATTCGGTTGGGAAATCAAACAAAGTAAATCCTAAACATAAAACTACTTGGATAAACTTATTCTAGTCTAGTCATACAAGGCATATAGTTACCCTCATTTAAATCAAATACAGATCATACAACTTATGCACAGGAATGACAGGGAACAATTATCTTTGTAGACCAAATCTTGAAATGATACCAAGTCAAGCAACTTGAGGTGCATGGTTTGAAATTGTCTTAAAAGTCATTAGGACTATTCCCATCATCTCCAATGTATCCACAATTTTATTCACGGTCTTTTAATAAGAAATCAATGAAAGCTGTACCTGCCAAATACACTTTTGTGTATCCTTGTCCCAAATTATCATGCTGCACCCTAGAGCGACACTACTTTCTACTACTGAAAATACCTTAACATATGACATATAATTACAGAACAGTATTTTAAGATCAGGCTATAGAAAGTTGAAAGGACTACTCTTAGGCTTATTCTCTGATCAATTTAAAAATAAATTGCACATCACTACATTTCCTTTCAAATTAAATAATTTTCAAGGTAATGAAAATTTACAGACCAAATCAAAATCACCGCTAGAAAGCTTATTTGATTGTAGATGAAAGATTTTACTTTAATATTCTCTTGTATATCAAAAAATTAATTAAGTAGTTTTTGCTTGTAATTTAGGAGCACTTTCCAATTGGGTCTCCTGTGTAAAGACTGATTGGTAACCTTTTTGTAGCTATGATTTACAGCAGCTGAAAGAAAAATTTCAGTTAATAAGTGTATATAATTAATTAGTCTGTTATTTTCTCATCACAAACAGGTTTGAAGTCAAAGATTTGAAGAAAAATAGCAAAAACAGTAGTAATTTAATATTTTGTTTTTCAGCCAACTACCTGCTAACTTAATATTACTGAAATGCTGAAGAACTTCTGAGTACCAATTTGAAAGCACTAGTTTAATGATTATGTACTGAAATGAATAAACACTACTCCCATGGTACTGGGTTTTGAGCCAGAAGTTTCTTTAATAGGTTAAGGAAGCTTTAAGCAGTTCTGAGTCAAAAATGCTGTTAACAAATCCTGGTAACAGACGAGTAACTATTGACACAGTTCACCACTACTTAGGCATAAAAGCCTGAGGAGAAGTAAGGACCAAGGCCAAAATTCCAACTTGCTCCAGTTCCAGTGTACCTTCACAGATTAAATGCCTATAATCAACACTCATTCTTCAGGTCTGCATAAGTCTAAAGCAGGTGCTTTGCTTTTTGGATGCAAAATATAGATTGATGTATTTAGGATTCACTTTTTGGCACTCTGAAGCACTGTAGGTAGAAAGAGATACTGAATGGGATATTAGAGAATCTTCTTCTGTTGCGATGACATTCATGGTTATAGAAATACCAGATTAAGCATCAGGAAGGAACTTCCCTAAACCAGGCTACTCCTGCATCTTCCCTACAAATACAGCTCACATTGCCTGGTAGGATGATCTGAATACATAATGAAAAAATAATTCTAGCCAGAGAACCCTGTGGATAGGATCTCCACAAATACAAACCTGCTGAGGTTAATGCCCCTGTGAGTCCACGTCTCACTCCAGAGGCAAGAAAAATGTCCAAAGGGGGGAGAATAATGCTAATGGAAGGTGAGCAGTGAAACTCTACTAAACCACATATAAAACTCAATGGCACAAGATGCAAGAGAACTCAGAACATTTCAGCAGCAGAACACTTCAAAGGACATAACAAATACTGAGAAAGTTTGTAAAGAATCAGTCCTTTGCTGGACAAGGTCATAGTTTTTCCTTTACAAGCATGAAAAAAGTATATGATGGGCAGTATAGGGAATGCAAAAGAGACTGATCAATGCTATGGAAGCTACTGTGACATTTGCCATCTAACTAAGCATTATTGGGGGGTGGGGGGAAAGAAAAAAAGGGGTGAGAACCTATTATTTCTGCATTGCTGTATTTCTACTGTATTACTGTATTTCTAACTTCCTTTCCCTCACTGATAAAATAGGGTTTTTTCTGGTGATCCTCTTGTCTGTTACATGTGCCTTTCAAATCAATGCCCAAGCACATGACAACAAAAAGAAAAACTAGCCACTGGTTTGGTAGAGGCAACACAATCAACATGAATACAAAACATAACATGCAAATTGGCACCATTATTTTTTAAATGTTAACTCAGTTGTGCTTGACTGGTGAAAGTTTTCTTTACATTTGTTTTTAAATAACACTTTAAATAATTTTGGAGTACATTGGTCCATAGTTTTACCTTTACACTTCAGTACTCAGTACAGCAAGAAAAAGGAAAGTAGACATGAAGTAGTAGAGATGCTTTAATTTTTTGCTAGAGTTTTGTTCTTGGTAAAGAAGCTATAAAATGTTTATGTAAGATGAGAATATTTGCTTCAGATACAGGAATATCTGCTTAGATAGAACAGGTTAAGATAAAGAGGATCAGAAGATTAATAATCAAACCTGCTCATGCTAACAGAACATATATATCTTAAGAAGCATATTGCTAGCACTCAGCAGGATAAACCAATGAGCGAATGACAGTTCTTAGATGGATTTTATGTCTTTTAAGACTGGCAATTTGAACATTGTGGGGGGATGGGAGAAGAGATTGTACAGGGAGGGAGATGTTACGTGCTTAACTTTCCCTCTTTTTTTTCCCCCAGACAGGACAAAGAAGGCTTGGAACAAATAAACAATTACATAGAACAGACTGGTCCTCCAACTATCTATGTTGATACACCTCTTCTAACACTGTTGGGTTGGAAAAGCCAACAAAAACCATGCATGGAGATTATATGGATGAAGTTCAAACTGCAAGCATTTCAGCTTTTCCCCTTCTTGTAAGCAGAATCTACCAACAAAATCTTGCATCTCCTTTACCTCTTGCCTTTGAAATAGTCAATTCAAAAATTATATATTGCATTATATAATCATAAAGCAATCATAATTCCATGCTAGGTCCAAACTGCAACACTTGTAATGTTCCCAAATTATCTTCTAAACTACTAAAATTATCTTCTAAAATACTTCAATCCTACTGTGATCCACGTTATCTTTCACCAGTCTTAATAGTAAGGATAATTTCTTTTTTATTCTTACAAAAAGTAATCTATTAAACAGCATAAAAAGACATCCTCTTCTGCTACAACTACAGAGAGGGAACATCAAGCACAAGACAGGGACTTCTAAAAGTCCAGTTCAAAATTACTGATGGAGAGCTGGAAGTAGTAAGAGGAGACAAGATCTCATCTGCATTAAAAATTTTCCTCAACTACCTAACCCAGCTTATCATTTTCACTGCCTCCACTATAAGTTTCCCATACAAAAAAAAAAAAACAAAACGAAACCCCCAAACCCACCCGTTTAAGAATGTCTGTTAAATTTCTTTATGATAATACGGGGAAAAGAAACTGAAGAGAAACAATTTCAGTGCTCTGAACTATAAAGCAAAACTTGTTAACATCAATAAAATTTCTCTACTGATTCTCTATGTTTATTGAGTTTGGTGTTATAGACATTATAGAAGCCTGGAATATTCATTGCAAGAACACCCAAGGAATTATTAACTTAACATTTGGTTAAAACAATCTTATAACCCAGGATATTTCCATAAAACAAAACTGCCAGTACTTTTGTAGACTATTGCTAGCATAATCTAAGAAAAATGACTGAGTAGTCTTTCTGTGGAAAGGAAAGAATTCATTCATTTTAACCAGAGGTGCAGACATGTTCTGGGATGAGCTTCTCTACTACTACTTGTTCTGTTTCTCAAATATTGGTTTATACTAATAATAAAGTTTTAAAAATTCTTAAAACTAACTCAACTTTAATGTACATCTTAGTTATTGAGGAACACTAAACTAAAAAGATTTTGATCAAAGTTTACAATTTAAGAAATAATTGTTTTCAGGGGACTGGAACTACCTTTTCTTCCTATTTCATTGTGTGCTTTTCTGAGAGGAGTGATGTATTTCAATCTATTTAGGAAGCTTTTATCAAAATTGTTTCTGCACTCAAAACACATAGAAGTAAAAGGTATGAATCCAAAGGGGAAGTATATAGCAAAAAAGCAAGAACCACTTACATTTCTTGACTTTAATTCAGGACAATGGGGTTCTGTTTAGAATATAAATTCAAGCTGAATTCTCCGAAGTTACCTTCAAAGTGTGAGAAATGAATACAAATGCAAGTTATATTTTGACACAGCTGTAAGACTGCATTTATGGTTAAGTTCCCTCTTTGAAAATGATCCAATTTAAGAATTTCTGCATAATGAAAAACAAACGGAACAATGAAACTTTTCAGCTGTGATATGAGCCGCTTTTTGTGTCCCTTTCTACATACAGAGACATAACAGGAATTAAACTGAACAAGCTTTTATCTCAATAAGACCATTTTATCTACTTGAACAAAGACTACAAATACTATAATATATTTTGTTACATTAAATCTTCAACTTTTTGATATTTAGTTCACAAAAATGAACAATACAGTGTCAAATATATAGGAGAATGCACATCAAAGCATGAACCTTAAAAGCAGCCAATATTTGTTCTACTAAACAGAAAAATGTCATGTATTTTAGGCCTATCCGCTCAATTACATGCATGCAGAATTATGTTCACTGTGTTTCTATAGTCACAGTTCTGTTTCTGTTCACCAAAACAGCACTAAAGTGACTGGACACTAAAGAACAAAAGCAGCATGCCTACGCTTTTGCTGGATGGAATCAATATCTTTTTTAATACAAATCAAATTAGCACAGAAGATTTCACTCAATGACATAATTAGCTCCTTTCAACAGTGAAATATTACTTATAATATCCAAAAATAATTAACACCATTTCACAAACATGCACTTTGAACTGATACAGGCATTGAAATGCATGACAACTGCAGTGAAAGAAGTTTCTGCAGAAGAGAATATAGGTAAAATGACAGAATTGCTGGCTTTTTCTCCAAATAAAATATTTTGGGTGCTCTGGCCAGGGAAAGGAGGATATCTCACTAATCAGTTTGTAAATGAGATAACTATTATTTATTCTAGATATTTATTGGATATAAATTATTTTCTTCTTTCTCTAGTAGGTATAAAATAATTTGAAAATTGAAATTCTGCTTTTATTTTCCTAGTATTTTTTGCATCCAGATTAGCATTTCTATAAGAGCATCAATGTATTAAGTTGTATTATGGTTTCCTTTAGAAAAATAAAAAATTATAGAAGTCTCCAAGGACTGATCTCATCTTTGTATACTCCCTCCATCCCAGCTATTCAAAAATTTTTCTCCTTTACCTACTTTTATGCTTCTCTGACACACCGTCAGGTCCCACTACGGAAAAAGCAGGATACTCACCTTTTTGGCTTATGCACCCTCAAACCACTCTCTTTCAGAATGCCATGAGCCATATCTTTCTCTCAAATTCTCCCAATCATTCTAGGCCATTTTCTTCTCTACTTGCCCTGAGCTGCTCTGAGATGGAATATGATTGGAAGACTATTTCTTTCTCCTTTTTGCCTGCTTAGTGCTGCAGCTGCTAATGTAATCCAATTCCTCATGTATCAGGGAAATGAAATTCAACTTTGGGTTTAATTTTTGCAATTTGTTGCCTACTTTTCAACTATTTTAAGTGTCAATCCATTGTCTTCCATTGTTAAGCTTCTACCTTTGATGAAATACTACGGCTATGCTGGCTTGTGTATAAATTAAAGGTCAACAGTCACATCTGGCAGATCCCAGACTGTGCTTTCACTGTTTCATCTCTCTCCCTAAGAATTTGCGGGGCACTCTCCCCCTCATAAACTCTTGAGTATCAGATACTGTTCTCCTCCTTCTCTTTTATGTTGTGATTCTGTGAAAATTCTTCCCTCTGTTTAAGCAGGAGCATTCAGGTACTGTGAATAGCCCCTTCATATGAAGGTATACTGCTCTTCCTTCAGAGAGGAAGTGGAGAGGAAAAACAGAACATCGTTTAAAGTAATATAAGAAATATTATGAGAAAAGATATCAGCCAATATTAAACAGTAAGACTGAAGAGAGTCATAGGAATAAAAAAGTTGTAAGAATGTTTATTGATGATAGTCTTAGGGCGGTCCTATTCATATTCAAATAGTAACAGTCTTGTCTGATTAGCAGCTTTATCTTTAATCTTATTTGGTATAACCTGAAATGTTTACTACTCTGCAAACAAGGCAGATTTGCAAGTAGCCATTTGAATATTGATATCACTTTAAGAATCACAAAATCTCAGTTTCATTACCTTAAGTGTCAGCCATTGGTAATTATAGCAACAAAAGGCATGACTAACGGCATTTGCTGTACACTTCACAGGAAAGTGGAATCCATATATATGCAGAAAATAACAAGATAGCCTACAGTTGAGAAATATGATAAAATAGTATTATTGCAATAAACATCTTTCTTCACAGACACTAAAGAAACTGCAACTAACTATCACCATCTAGAGGCAAAATGTAAATGCAAAAATTTTTTCTTTATTCTGATCTGGATTCTGTCTTTATCCCTGAGAACGTACTAGACAAGAAATTATTTTCTAACAGTAGGCTGAGTAAGATCTGCCTCACAAAAAAGATTCACAAAAAAGATGGGCATCGCACTGCACAGATCATGAATAGCAGTCATCAGAAAGCAACTAGTTAACTAGAGAAGACAAGATGTTTATGAGAAGAGTAGACTTTTGCCAGTATGACCCTGATTTTACAAAGCTGCCTAATATTTAAAGTGTCTGTTTAAAGGGCTAGGCTTTCTTAACTGTTACTTTGTACAAAATACATTAGTTTCTTCATATGTGGCTAGGTCTTTTAATGCTTATAACTAATCAGTTTACCACTTGCTAACAGCCATCACAAACTTTGTAAGAGAATAAACCTCTGAAGCTTCTTTTGGACTCAAAGTGGATAACTGTGATTGTTCTAATGTTCTTGCTAGAAGATATCATTATGATAATCCAGTCTGAGCTCTTGCCATGGCCCAGATAATTTCATCCAGTAATGTCTAAATGAATCAACAAATCATAAGGCTTATGACAAGGACATCAACTGGTCATCTAATTAATCTTTCTACTCAGGTGCAAAATTAATTATACTAGTAATCTGCCAGCACTAATGAATGGCAAGACAGTAGTCAAGATATAAACCTGAAGCAAAACAAAGCTGAGCAAGTATAGAGAGGATGTGCTTCTGAAAACATTAGAATGAGCTTGCCATGCATAGAAGATAAACACTAGTGGAAGGAAAGATATTATAAGATGTTGCTTGCTTCCAGAGTCCACAACCTTATTTCTAAGCTTGTCCAGAATCCTTAATCCTTAAGAGAAATTAAAGAAACTATTTGATGGTTGAAACTATGCGACAAGTATGATGGAGCTGGAACCTTTTCCTTCTATATTAACTGAAGAATAACATCTGCTTTTTTTTAAGGATGGAAGATGTACTGATTTTGAACATGACATCTGAAACATACCGAAATATTAACATGACACAAAAAGAAATGCTTTGAAACGCCCTTCAAAACAGCATTACAAATCTGCATTAAATTAAAAAAAAAAAAAAAAAAATTTAAAAAAGCAAGCACTATAACAAAACTCCTGCCGGAGTCTATTCTTATCCTGTCCAGGTCAGGCCCTCCTGATAGCAAATTAACATGCCATTCATTTCTTTTCCTGGTTTAAGAAGCACAAATGCAAAATTAGCATTGATTTCAAAGAGGCACAGCTACCTAGATTTATTTTTCCTAATTCTTATATTCTTAAGAAGCATTTATAAGTCCTGGAAAAAAGATGACAGTTACTGTGGAACTGATAAGTTCATACTTTTCCAAACTATTTAAGATGCTCTGCAATTCTTTCCACCCTCTTCTGGTCGTTTCCAAGGCACATGAATCATACACAGTATTTTATTTTCTGCTAGAAAATACGCATTTATGAGCAAAAAGCAACAGAAGAGGCACAACAATTCTAAAGTGCACCAACAATAAACGTGACATAGCAAGTCTCCACTGGCACACTGTCTTTCTCTCTCCATCAAGTGAAGTTCTCCAGAGATACACAATTTCAAATCAGCAAAGGTTAACAAGGTGGCTCATAACAGGAGGGGAGAGGAGGACAATCTCTTTAGCTTTCCAGTAACAGAAAATACAGAAGAAATCAAACCATGTTAGAAATACATTTACATGAAGTGCCTTTGCAAAAGCAATGGTCAAGGTCCATGTCCTTTTGTAACATTTTCATTTGGTAGCAACATCTTACCTTAACTGTATTACACATACGATCTAATTTTCAGGCAGGCTAAGCATCTTAAGGCTAATTTCCAATTAGCTTTAAGTACGGTCATAAGTATTTAGCACGTCTAAAAACGGTGCTTACCCAAACCCAAAGTTTCAAACTTTGCCTGTTCCAATTGGCACACTTTAGCTTTCTCCACAGTTCATTTGACATCTTTTTCTCAGAATTAACCACCACAACCAAGAGTCAGTTTTTACATCTCAAGTTATGGTTACTCAAGCACTCGCAGAGAAATCTGAACTCCAAAAGACATTGGTAATGATCTCAACAATATGAACATTCTGCAACATTGCTACTTTCCTTTACATTGATATACTACAAGCAGTTTCTCATGTAGCTGATACAAAGAGTTATACATGCATTTTAATTTTCTGCCATTGGAGAAATAAACATTATTTTTGCTGCTTTATTATTTATTATGAATAAGAGGACTCTCAGAAATGAGTTCAGTCATTTATCCTAATTGTCACTCCTAGTCCTTGTCTGTTCATTACATACTGGTAGCCTGGTAAATATCCTCTTCCACAATTTCAACATTGAATCAAATTCCCTGTAATCAGGAGCACATGTTTTGGCAGAGATTTAACAAAATAAATGCACAGTGCTGTTATTGAGGCTATTCTGAAGTTTTATAAATTAATGCTTTCCTGATAGCTATAAAATGCAGAATATATATTCAGCAAGCACATGACTACATATTTGATCGGAGATGTGGCAATCGCTTTAAGTGTTTCATCACAGTGCTATGCTACAGAGTGTATGTCTATTTCGGAATATTTCTTTTTTTCACATGCACAGTGGCAGAAAACAAAGTTATTTGCTAGACAGATACTCTTCCCAGTCATACTCCACTTACTGAGATCAAAAACTGGTAGGAATGCCATTAATGTATTCTTCCATAAGGAAAGATCTCAGCAGGTACCAAGATCAAAGTTTAATAAGAATTATAGAAGTTTTAGGTTACTTCTAGAGGTAATTCTTGCTCGCTTTATTTTAAATATTAAAAGACAAATTTGAGCAAATACACAACTCTTCACCAGAGGAATTCTATGGTATTTTGTGCTGTTCTGTAATTAAAGACAAACTAGTCTGACCACAGGCGTTCTATGTCTATTCTAGAAAGATGCTTCTAACTTTCTACATTACGTATGTCCTATAAATTGCTAGTGTGAATAGATAAGGAATAGAGCATATTCAGAAGAACTTGTATGTTTTTCAAATACATATACCAACAAACAGAATTTTGCACACTATGGATGCCCAACATTATGAGTATATATTGTAGCCCTAAAGATTCTCAAAATGGTCTTTTTGTAAATCTAGAATTTTCAGTCTTTTAGAGTCTTGCAATGGTATTTTGCGTCCTTTTTTCCTCTTCTCAAGAGGCTTAGTCTTCAATCACAAGTTCTTTGTTTTCTATTGATGATGAGTAATGTAGGAAGTCTATTAAAACTCACTCTGTACCAGCACAACATATTTTCTAAAATGTCACGCCAATGATAAATAGAAATAAAGCACAATAAAAAAGCCTAAATTTTGTTCAAGTCACTGTAGTTAGGCTCTTAACCAAAGCAAACTGAGAGCAACATCTAACCCTCTACTCACTTTAGCAGATTTTGGATAAAGCCCTGAACCTCTTAAAAATTGGGAAGCTTGGTTTATCTCAATATTTTTCCTATTGAAAAAGAATGTGCAGAACATCTATAGTATATATGAATTCTGCATACTTTCCAGGCTTTCATAATGCCATTTGTATAGTCATGTACAGTCAAATTCCATGAAAAGTATTTAACTCTTCAGTAACTTTGATATCAAGTTACAAGTAAAATTAAAAACAAATTAAATTCTTCAAAGAATTTTTTTTTTAATCCAGTTCTAATATACCTTAATGAAAATCACTTTTTTACTTAAAGTAAAAAAAGATAGATTTGGCATATTAGATAGCAACCTTATAAATAAATTGGGTTTGGTTCATGTCTTAGTAGTAACGACACTAACAAAACTCAAAATACAAAAGCAAGCTTGATAATAAAAAAGGATTCTTTCTTCCCATTCAACCAAAGAGAATGCAAATGAAAAAGCAAATAATAAAATTAAAATTGTTGCTAAAAATGCAACTATTTGCAATACACGCAAATTCTCCATGACCCTTTTTCAAACAGATATGCGGTTATGTGCTTTTCTTTCATTTCTTCTTACAGTTTTTCTGGCCATTTAACCACTCAGGACCTCCAAACTGGCAGCATTTTTTTTAAACAAAATGGCCTCCTTATGCAGTAATAATGTTACTATTGAACTTAAGAACCTTTAATAGTATGCAAAGACAGTTTTTCTCCCATTCCTTCATCTATTACAGCATCTCCTCTTACTAAAGAGCTGCCTATAGCTAAACTCTCTGCTCATCCACAAGCAGTTGCAACAATTGTTTTGTTTCTACATTTCACTAACCAACCAAATGAGGAGGAAAACCTGTGTAAGCAACAGACTGTTGGTAAACACACCTGAGAAAACCATAGTTTAAGTTTACTTCTTATTCACAACTTACACAGAAAAGATTTTAAAGTTCTTTTCAATAAGTCTCGCGCTGCAACAATTCATGCCCACAATTTGATAATTAGAATTTACATTAACTTTTCATGTAAATATGAAAGAAACATGGAACTTTGTTCATTGCATCCACATAAGCTTTCCTGAGTATCAGGAAAAGATAAGACCAACTATTGGGTCATATTCCCCCCTCCTCTCCTTCACATAACAGCAGATATCAGTAACATTAAAAAGGCACAAAATCAATGCTGTACAGACAGTACTGTTACATGTCATTTCTCACCATCATTAATAAGTGTGCCAAGCCTAAACAGTCAGAAATGCACTTTAAAATTAAAGGGATATTCACCGGGTGCCTTCATTTAAATCTGTCCTGCAGATATAATTAAAAAAAAAAAAAAAAAAGTCAGAGAATGTAGACATTCGAGTGTCATGTTGTTGCAAACACAACAGACCTCATTATTCAGATATGAAATATTTTTCTGGAATTGTCTTATTTTGTAGTTATCTTCCAGAAACTCAAAATTTCTGTGCAACTTCAGGAGGAAAAACAAAACAAAACAAAAAAAGAACAAGACAACAACAACAACAAAAAGAAAATTCAGGGGTACATCGCACTCCAGCTTTTGCTTCAACAGTCTAGATGTGAAAATGCTTGAGGAAAGACTGAACTTCTATAATTCAAAGCTTTCTAAATAGTACATGATAAGTTCCCCTTAATATTACACTTTGCTGCCCATCCACACAGACAGCAACATTAATTCCAGAGAAGACTACTACCAAACCAAGGGTGACTAAACAGCACTGGGGACAAGGATGAAGTGCATAGGGGCCCAGCTGGTCTTCTAGATCCTGCCAGTGAGGGAAAAGGCCTGCAAAGGAGCAGGTAGATCCTGTGGATCCATACCTGGTTGCACAGCAGGTGCCACTGACAGATTTGGCTTTTACGATCATGGGACTGTCTCTAATGATCAAGGACTGATGAGAGAGATGAAATCCACCTGAGAGAGTGGGACAGGATCATCTTTGCTAACAGGCTGACCAACCTGGTGAGGAAATGGTGGGTGGGGTGGAAAGCAAATGGTGCATGGTGATAGGAACAAGAGAAACCTAAGAAATGACAAAACAGGATGAAAAGAATAAAACTGAGCAACCTAGGAAACAAGCAGGAGGAACCAGAGCTCCTCTAGTGGTCACAGAACTGCAATATCGTTAGAGTAACAGAGATGTGGTGGGGTAGGATAGTGATGCTTCTAAGAATTTCTGCATTAGCAGACTGGTGTCTGGGTTTGAGGATGTGGAGCCAGTGACAGCAGAGTGGAGGAATATGTGAGAGCCAGAAAGACAAAAATAATCACACTTGTCAACAAGTTAGGTTTCCACAAACACTTGTGCACCTGAATTTGATTGATTATTCAGTGCTTTTGAACAAATTACTAACTGTTCAGTATTGTTAGCTTTTCTTTCCATTAGCTAAAGTCTTATTTTTCATTGTCTTTTACTGGCTGAAAGGTGGGTGTTTTCCTCTCTTTTTCAACTATCTGCCAACACTTCATAAATGATTCAAAATTCTACAAAAAGTCATCACTCAGAGGGAGAGGAATGTTAAAAAGCTTCAGAAATCTTGTTCAGAGCTAAGTACACATGGCTGAAACAAAAGTGGAAAAATTTTGCAGCTGCTAATAATCCACAAATGAAGAAATACAAACAGCCTGGCACAGCATATTAAAGCCCATTCTGTCCATGGAGGGTATAATTTTTCTGAAACTGAGAATCCAGGAACCAATGAACAGTATAG
The DNA here is from genome assembly GCF_965183815.1 of Platalea leucorodia. NCBI lineage: Eukaryota > Metazoa > Chordata > Aves > Pelecaniformes > Threskiornithidae > Platalea > Platalea leucorodia. The sequence goes on along the minus strand of NC_138827.1, from coordinate 19,504,292 downwards.
GACTGCAATGCTTCAACTACAAGGCAGGCTAGAGCACAAACCCCTAAATTCAGACCCAGCTGAAGCAGTCACACTATAAACACATCCAATGACACATACTGAAGGCTTGTTGCACCATTGAAAATGGTTTTGAATGAGCTACTACAGTAAGCCACATCTGTCTGTCAAGCAACATTTCTGCTCATTGATATCCTCAAAATTGAAAGAGAATATGTACATGCATAGTGAAGAAGGCATTACTGATTAATATTGAATTGTTGTACTCCCTGGCCAATGTAGTTATCTTATTAGCATGCTTTCAAGGTATTAAACTATTAAAAGCCAACCATCAGAATATGCTATTTGGATAATCAACACAATCCTATGGATGAATATATATGAAGTTACAGCTGCTGTTTATTAACTGATCTCTAATGAAATTATACTGAGATCTTTAAATTATTAAAATGTGCCATTTTAGTCAGAAACTTTTACCCAGAATCTGTGTTAAGAGGTATCACTTACCTGATAAAAATGGAATGCATTAGCAGCTTTTCCATGCAGAAAGACTGAGGGAATCCAAACATTAATAAGAGCACGATTTGATCTGAGGAGGACAGTGAAGAACTTAAAATATGAAATCATATTTGTGTATAAGAATTGCAAAGCAACTACCTCCAGTGATTTAGATAATGATCCAAGTGATCAACAAAGCAACTTAACATTGCAAATGGAGTATCAGAAGAATTGTAGTTCTGCCTGAACCTGATACCTGCTGTATCTAAAAGTGTTCCCTAAAATTAACATAACTGAAAAAGAGTACTGCAACAATTGCCTTTGCAGGTTTTTTGGGTTTTGGTTTTTTTAGAGTGCATTTGACAACATTTGATTATACACATGAAACAAAAACTATTCATTTCAACAAACTCAATATTTTGGTCCACAAAACTCAGCAAAAAACTGAGCTCATTAAATAACAGAAGAGCACTGCACAATTATGGACAAGCCATTTCCATCGACTCTTTGTAATTCCTCTCCAAATTTCTATGATTCAAAGACATCAGCTACATTTTCACCGCCTCATCCACAAAAAGCTAGATTCATTAGTCTGACTAATAAAGGGAAAACTCCAAATCACAACACTCTGGAATGATCTGGGATGACCAACTGGGTTGTTTGTGGGGGTTTTTTGTAATTCTATTTGTATGCATTGATTAGGAGTTATTCTGTAAAAATGAGAGAGTCCATCACATTATGAATAGCATCTAGTATCTATCAAACCCAAAGCAACAGAAAACAGTAACTTTTTGGTACTTTATTAGAATACCAAGACCTAGTGCACTGAAAGAGCACTCCAAGAGAATCCTCATAAATCTAAACTCCTTGCATTCCACATTATTAAAAATTACACTAGGGCATGGATTGGGCAGCTCTCCATACTTTTAAACAATGAACACCACAGCTGAGAATTCAGTTATTGGAAATAATATAGGAAAAGCAAATTGTTGAATCTGTTTGCTTATTCTTCTTTCCCATAAAGACAGTATGAAGAGAAAAATATGTGTATTATCAAACTTACATTTCAAAATCTGACAAACTCTGATCTTCAGATGTTTGACTCAAATCTCCAGGGACCTATATTTACAAAACAGAAATAATTCCCACACACTGGTAATTATGCTTTCTATTAAGAAAGCATAATATTATAAGGAAATTACAATTCAACATTCAATTTTTTAAATGCCAATAAAAACTATTACTGAGAAACAATAAAAGAAAAATAAACAACTGTACAACAGGATTATGAACATATCACCCTTGCGAGTTCTTCATGTTAGAATTTGCTGTAGTTTTATAAAGAAACAAATTGGGGTTTGTAAAAGCATGTAATTTCAAAAGGTATAGAAAACCCAGAAAAAAAAAGAAAAAAAGGATCATTATTAGGCCTTTATAAAGATAGTATGCTAAAACAAAATACATTGTGTATATAAACAATTTATGGGAAGAGATGAAGCATATGAAACCTAGCAATCACTTTCTTTTACAACCAACATTCCATTAAGAGACACATGATCATTTTATTTTAGCTGTGTTCTTACAAAACATTATATAGCTACAAAAGTTCATAAAGATGGCAATGATGGACTAACACATGCAGAATCAAAAGAAGTAGCAGTTATGAGAAAACAAGATTGAAAGAGCATTTAGAACTGAAACAGCAATAGCTTTTTACTTTACTTTAAAGCTAGTTAAACATAAAAGGATATCTTCTTGCCTTTAAATACTGTAAAATCTAATGCATAACCCAGAATAGTTAGTGTGTTTTGATGACGAAAAACAGCTAGTTGTGAACTTCCATAGACAGCTTCTACATTAGTTAAATATTGGTTCAGTGTATCTCTATAATGTATGTTGCATGCATATTACTGTTTTTCAGAATATTTGCTGCCTAAGAAACTTAAATATATATTATTGCTTATTGTAAAGCAATATATATTTATTTATTGCAAAGCAATATAAAATTTCAAAGGGGACTAAAGAAAATCTACTTCCCAGATGTTTTGACAGACCAGCTCAAGACCTGCCAATATACAAGAAAAAACTGAATTTTCCTTTCCCAAGATAAAAGGGATATGGCTCAACAAATAGTAAGCCTTTCCTGCCAGAGAAAGGAAAAGAGGAAAAGAATTGTGCAGAGCCAAGACAGCTCCAGGGCATATATACAGGGCATATATATGGAGTCCTGAACACCTCTGCTGCCCTTTTTTGGAGGAATGAGGTGGGAAGGGCCAGTATGACTTCTCTTTCAATTACCACCATCAGTTGTTGTCTGTTCACGCTCCAGTCCACCCTTGAGTAGCAGCACACAGTCTGGCTTTCCAGGGCTCTTATGCCAGAGAACAGGCATTCTTCTATCTTGCCTACAACCTGCACCATCTCTGCCTATATCTGAAGTGGCAAATCCTAACACTGGATATATACAGTTATTTTTATTAACTTCAGTAAAAGCGTTGCATAAAAACCTCAAAAACAGAGTGTGGGCTTTGAAAATAAGAAAAAGGATAACATTAATGAGTTCCAGTGCTTGCACATCTATGTTGAAACAGATTGATTACTGATTTTGGGGTGGTGATTGAAGTGTTGTTCATTGTAATGAAAAACACAGTGATGGAGACATTACATACATTACATTCCTCATACCCTTGAAAGCACATACTTTTTGTTTTAATATTCCTCTGTTGCAGAAGTTCTGAAACCCAATAACTAGAAATTTGGAAAGATCATTGTGAACAATTTATTTACAAATTACAGCCATTAAAATTGATTATCAGCACTAAAAGGAAAGGAGAAGACAGTGAAGAATCATGGAAGCTATATTTAAAACAAACTAAATTATATACTATTTTAATAACAAAATGTCAAGAACTTGGCTGATATTTTCAAACAAGTCAAAGGGGGATCAAATATTCATATCCCACAATTTCTGGCAGTTGCACACTTTACCAACTTCGAAAGTTCTAATTAAAGTCTGCTAAGTAACATATAGGCTATCAGCACAGAGTTTTGTTTACTAGTATAGAATTAAAATGTATCCACTTCTTAGGATAATGCAAAAGTGTTTCAGACTGTTTAAATCCACAGTTTCATTTTGGACAACAGCAACTCATAACAACTAGCATTTATCTAGCCCTTAAAAATATAATACCACTGCCACTTCTTAAAAAGTTTTAGGAACAAGGTTTCTCTTGGTATCTGATACATTAAAATATAGTATCACCATCTAACTACTGGATTAGGATATGGAGATACATGGTTAAAACCAAAATCTCTTAACAAGGACATCATGCCCAAAATCTCCAAGTAAGAAAGTACAGCTATAATATGCATGTGATTACCATTGGTCATTTCTTAACACAATAGTGTGATTGTTTCCATCTAAAAGGCTGAAAATTATAGGTGAAATCCTGCTTCACTAATGCACACAGAACTGTCATCAGCCACTTTACATAAATGTTATGATAAAACAGGCATGAATGCTTTCAGTGCAAACAAAAATGTAAGGAGCAATACCACATAATCATATGAACAAAAACTATCAAATTTGCCTCCCTCAAAAGATGGACAACTATTAGGAACATTCTTGACTCCTCCTGTTTCCTCCCTGTTCATTTTCAAATTTCAACCCAATCTTTTCTTTTAACACAAAAAGCCAAAGTGAAGCAATAGTTGGTAGAAAACCATTTTATTGTCTGAATATATCTATTTTACATTCAATTCTACTAAAGAGAATCAAACACTATAAAAAATACCAAGTAAAGTGTTCTTGACAGATGTGTTATTAGCTGTTATTTCTTATAAGCTAATATATATTTTATTTTATCTGAGTAATGGTTTTGAGCTCATTCTAGAGTGGTATTCTACATTGTAATAAACAAACACTTACTGGCCCTCTCAAATCAATTAGTTCTTGTCTCATCTGGGACACAAAAGCTTCTTTAGCCATCAGAGCACGGTGCAGCCTCTCATTGAATTCACTCAGATCCCCATGCATTTCAACTACCTGAAAAACAAAGCCAAGAGATAATTGTGTTCTAAACTGAAAAAAAAACTCCACACTATGTGATTTCTTACATGTATATCAACTTTTATTTATATTTTTTATTTTACTATACTCCCCAAGCAGTGTATCTCATTGCTAATGCATTAGTTTGAACTGATCATTAAGAACAGTAACTGTTATAAAAATTCTGACTCATGCCTTGAAATGTAGGTTTTGATATTGAATTCAATGGGACAAAATACAACTCTATATCCAATTTTATTCCTATCAGGGGAGATCCTATGGCAACTGATTCTAATAAAACACCTATTAACTTTTGTTCTCAGTTTAATTCTCTGATGAATACAGCACTCAACATTTGCAAACTAATCACAATATTTTGAACTGGGAATAATGCAAAATGCACAAACTGCATTAAACTTTGTCAATAATTCATAAGTAATACATTCTGCACTCCTACTTTGAGTTTTAATAGGATTGGAGCTAGAAGTCCACTCTTCCCAGGCACATCTTTCAGGGGTCAAAGGAGCATAAGTACCACAGTTATGCTCTGGCACAAGTTGTTGTGCATAGGTAAGTAGTGTGGCCTCAAGCGTGGCCTCTTTGGACACAAAGTCTGGCTGTGTCTGTGCTCTCCATTTTTGAGTCAAAGTGTCAAGAAAGTACCAATTGATGCAGGATGTTTATGAAAGTGAACAGGGCTAGATGAATGACAAGGATGAAAAGTATACCAATTTACAGAGCAAACTGTGTTTAAGTTGGTTCCCTGCCAAGAGAAGCAAGAAACAATAAAACTAAAATCAAGGTTAAAGATGATATTGAGCTCTTGAATTTTTCTTACACAGAAGCGTAAACCTACAGCTTAAGGGGGAAGAACTCCAAAAGGATAAGAGTTCCCAAACACCAAAAGTCTAAGTAGTAGAAGGAACGTGTTATCCTCAAGAGAATGTGATGGGGAAACTAGAAGAAACAGGGAGCAAGGCTAAAAGAGACTTAAAATCTGTATTCAGCAAGATTTTTAGCTACTCCTACCTGAACCATTATCCTATAAGACTGAATGAAAGTTTCAATTATATTGCATGACCTGTCAGTACATAATATACCTGGCAAGGGAGTTGTCTTGAACTGATAATGCAACTTGTAGCCTTCAAGCAAAGAAATTTGAGCCAAAGAGGGTTTGTAGCATTATTTTCAGAAAAGACTCTTCAGAAAACCCCACTGTTAGAAGTTTCCAAGTGAAGCTCCCTATATGACTTCTGTATTAAAGAAAAGGAATACTGATGAGGGCCACTATCAGAGGTGGAGCACCAGACAAGCAGTCCCAGGGCAGAGCAAGAAAAGTTACAATTTTAAGAGGAGTAGTTAGCTGAAAACAGAAGCAGTGACTGGTTGGCCGCTCTAGCGGGCATAGCAGGCTACCACAACAATACTGTTAAACGTTTTTCAGGTTATGACAACTCTTGAAATGCCTCCTCATATAGCCATCCAAAGCTAGGAGAATAGTAGAGGCAATGGGGTAACATTATGAAAGCACAGCTGAGTAAGATGAATATCAATCCACTACCTTCAACGATAGCACGGGGACTTGGACTATTGCCAAATCTCTTAAGCGTTCATAGTTTCCCTTCTGGAGGCAGTTCACTACTACCTATGAATTTCATGTTTTCCTTTTCTTGAATTACCACTCTGCCTTTTCCCTCTCCCCAGGGAAGTTCCCCAAGATAAAGCAGTTTAATTCAATTTGTTTAGTTTAGTGCTTGCTTTTCATTTAGTGCTTTGTTCCAGACAACCTGTATCCTTCACATAATCAAAGCAAACAGAAAAAACAGCTTCAATTTGACAAGCCAGGAGCTGACATCATTGCTTAAAAATAAAAAATAAAAATTATACCTGAGTTGAACTTCAAGTATTCTTTTCCAATTTCTTTTTATATTAGAGCGAGTCCTTCAAATCCAGTAATCCATCAGTGTGGCATATACGCAAAAAAGAGCTAAACTAAGCCCAGATATGATTTGTCTAGACTGATATCATTAATTCTGAATTTACAAACTATTCTGAAATGGTCAGCAAATTACAAGCTAAAAAACAGTAACAGTAATTGAACTAACAACAAACTTTCCTTGTAATGGGACTATCAGGAAGTACAAAAGCTAAAGATTTCACAGAGTGATTATTTAAATCCAAATAGGCAAATATTTTTATTTGTTTGCCTGATTATGTAAGCGGTTTTAGATTAATATTGATGCTTTATCTTACACATCACAATACAAAAAGCTTGCAACATGTCTGAGTTACCATTTAGTTTCACTCCTCACTTTCTGAAGTGCAAATGTTTAACATAGTATTAATATACTTTCAACAATCAATTTTTTTCATTATTATTTATAGTGTACTAAAGCAGCTTTAATTTACCGCTTTTGGTTTTGTTCTTGTCAAGCATTTCTGTTGCACTTAGTCCCACTAGAAAAACAAACTTCCCAGCCTCCTAATTAGACTCTTTTCTGGCTCCTCCTGATAAAAATCAAAACATTAGGAATTCCATGTTATCAATTAATGACACTGTGTACTCATATCTCAATTTTTCATTCATCATCACTCTTGATAAAAAAGGTTCTTTGACTTCAAACACTTGTTAGTAATGAGTAAGCTCATTTTGTGAAAACAAAAGATACCTAAATCCATATGAACTTCTGCGTTATGACTAACGTAGTAGGTGCCACTTAGCAGGCAGTTTTGCTTCATAAATTACAAACATTTATGCACCAAACAAAATTGCCAACTTTACTAGATAAAGTAATAATATAATGTCATTAACTCTGGATAAATTATTTTCCATACTAGCTTAACCACTCATTCCAATTCAAAGTGAGTGGTGTAATATTTAAGAATATCATAAGTCCCTCTCTGATTCAGGTTAATCTTAGCAGGTCATTGTTAATTACAGAGAGCCTGGACTGAGAGGCAGAACTCCCTTGTATTTCGCATACAAAAAGATGCAGTATGCTACTAGTTGCAAATGCACAGAGAAAAACTGTAGTGCTGATAGCTGGTTGATTGGTTATCAAAAGCAATATACAAATTTATGAATGGACGCAAAACTCCGTAGTTTACATATTTGAAATAATGTTTGATTTTTCAGTGCCTGTCTCTATCAGAAGAACAAAATCCAAACTATCTGATTTAATAACTGACTGTTTTCTCTCCCTCTAATTTGGATGTCCTTCAAATAACTTTCTACTTGCAGACTCAATTAATATGTAAATTCAACAGCTCTCTCAAAACACTGGAAGTAATACAAAAACTTATAAGTGTCCCTAGCAAAGTTAAATAATAAGAAAATTTAACAGCAAATAAAACAGCAAATCACTTGTTATATATTATCAAAAGGACAAATTGGCAGGTATGTTACCTGTGAAAATCACTTTTATTAGTAATTAAGTTACTTCAGTACTTTTTCTTGTCAAAGAAAAATGTTATTGTCATCATAGAAAACCAAAAGGAGCAATGAGATATACTTCTGAACAGCAATACTAATTTAGGTTCCTCTAATTTTTCCTGCATCAAGGTCTGTTAAAAACAATAAAGAGGTCTTGTTATAATTATATCCTTTCAGTTATATTTTATGTCAGTGCATCTTCCTTTATTCATTCCACACTGAAGCTTAAGCAATAATTTTCCCTACTGGGACTTTAATCATCTTCACAGTTGTTTTTCTCCATGACAATATGTTTAAAACAGAAAATTAAAGTACAAATGAGCTAAGTTTCCCTTGGTCAGATGATCATTTAGATTTGGTCCTGGTCATATTAGAAAGCATGCTTGCAAGAGCCCAATCCTTATCACAAAGGGGTAGTGATGCTAGCATATTTAGACTCCACACTAACAGAACTCTAAAAACCTGTTGTCAAAAGAAAATCTAAGTCTACTCCTGCTGCCTGACAGCACTGCAGCTATACTGTCCAGTATGACCACATTTAAGAGCCGTCTCCAGAAAAATGACAAATGTAAACACCACTTAATGTTCCACAGCAAAGGACTAAGCTGTTAAAACATGCTAGGAAAGTTTCACTAGGCATATGAATAATACAATCATCTGTCTTAGAAGGACATGTGCAACCAGAAAAATCAATAAGGTTTTTTAAAAGGGTGTTTTAGTGGAACTCAGATTTTTTAATATAATTTGCAGCTAAAATTCATAAAAGCTTTTGCACAAGCCACATCTGAATTAATGACTTTTTATAAGGTATAGGCTTCCTCTCCCCCCCCCCCCCCCAATTGTCACAAAATGCAAAACAACGCATTTCCTAAGAAACTCTAGATTGAACTGGAAGTTGCTTCCTTTTGCTCTCCGTGGATGCAAGGGTGTATTTTTCCCATGAGAAGATGCCTTTTTTCAAAAATTAACATTTTTCTACGTTTTTCCCTAACAGAAATAAAGCCAAAGGTCTTCAAAAAAGAGGAAATATCCTACTAAATATCAATAATTTTGTTTATCTACAAGTGAAAAAACAGTAAAATTCAAAATGGCAGACAGTTCAGACAAATCTATTGATATAGCCATAAAATGCTTAGTCATTGCTTTCTTTTTCAAAACTTCCATTTTGTATTCTTGACATTTCCACCTGCAAGCAAGTTATTTAGTTCAAGGCAGACTGAAAGATCCATTGAGGAATAGGGTTGGGTTTAGGGGTTTTTTTATTTTGTTTTGTGGTGTGGGGTTTTGTTTGTTTACTATAGGTACATAAGGTAAGGACAAGTCACAGTTCTTCAAAAGCAACAAGAAGAAAATAAGCTGTAGCTATCAACTCAAAATACATTGGGAACTGTGCACATTAGATGAACTACATATTAATGCCTGCAATATTTCACAGTCTTTGTCAATTGTGTACAGTACTACCAGTGTTTACAGAGATTAATCCTGACATACAAAAGGGCACTAACACATCGAACAGGAAAAACAGCGCTCTGGCAAGACCTGTGCCTGGCCAGGGAAAATGAAAGTAACCAGCAAAAGCAAAATCAGATACACAGGATAATGAGTTTAATAAGAGGAATAAAATAAGTGTTAATAAGAGGGATAAAAATTAGCATGTCTCTAGCTGCTGCATCCTTCTAGGTACCCTCATAGCAAAAGCCAAAGCCCAAGATGAAAGATCTAAACAAGAAAGATCTAAACAAATCTCTGAACACCACCATTATTATCTTTCCCTAGATCCTTTTAACTTCTCATTTCACACCTGGAGGAAGGTTTCACCTCATCTGCTGTGCTGAGATAGCTACTCTGAATTGCAACTCATTATCCCTTTACTAGGCTTATCTTCATGAGCTAACACAAAATACTTTGAATGTACAACCAGCATTCATAAGGATAATCTGACATAAGCAATGAAGTACAGAGACACGGTTACTATCAGGAGACCACTTTTCATAAACATTCCATAGCCCACCTCCAAGAAAACAAGACTTGGAACTAAATTAATGTTATTATTGGATACTAAAAATCATGGACTCATGATTTCACATGCCACAAAACATTATCTAGTGTAAATCACTTTGATGATTCAGATTTTTTCTAAAAAAAAATCTTGACAGACTAATTTTTACCTAGCAGGCTTTACACTACACCAGAACTGTCCTCCCATAACTTGCACAGATCCAACAAAAACACAGACTGGCACAAGTTTTATATTTTATATTTTAACCACAATTGCATTTGTGTAGCTCCATACGTAATCCAAACCAACTGGTGAGCTCAGCTGACTTGACAGTGTACAGATCCAGTATTCATTAATGACTGTGAAACCACAAAAGCATAACAGAAGTGTTCCTTTTCTCACTCATCACAGTTTTCTCATTGTTAGCCCCCATATGGCATGTTTGGACTGCAACAATAAAAAGACTTCCCACACCATCAGTCACACCTTTTGGGCCCCAGTAGTCCCTCCTGGGAGAGGACTGCTTAAAGTCACATTAATCTGTGGTTTCACTATTCCACAGATACTAATTTGCTGTCACTTATGCTTTTGCTAGTAACTCTCTGTTCCTAAGCTGCTAAACTTCCTTTTTTCCTTTAAATCATGATAGATTAACATAGTTAGGTAACATATGCAGCAGTTGTTGCCATCCTGTAGATGCACCTTGGTGTTTCCTGTGTCCAGGGTTTTACAATAAGGAAATCTTCAGCAGTGATCACAAAATACTGCTGCTCTTCACGTTCATTCATTTCCATCTACACTATGTGCAGGACTGTCAATCAGATGAATGAAAATACCTCGAAAATATTTTTTAAGCCAACCCAGGTTCCCAAACCAGTTTGCACCATGGACATAGAAACTACTGTTCCATTACAACTGTGGGGTAGGTGCCCTGTGATATAGAAGCAGAATTCAAGCAATAGATTGGCTGCTTAAATTGATATATCCATCAAAGATGCAACATAAACCATAGCATATGTTTAACCTGAAGAACTTTATCTGTGTTTTCCCCAAGTACGTGACTTGATATAATAAAAGATACTAGCTCTTCCTGAAATCTTGCCTTGATAACAGTTACCTGTAACAGTTAAAATACAGTAAGATAAGAAATAGCCATAGTTCACCATAAATGCTACACTGTTTTTTCCTTGAAGAACTTGCAGAAAAGACAGCTTAACACTTACCACAGTTATTTACCATTAACTGAATATAAACAGCAGTGACTCAGAAATAAGTTTATTTGTAAAGAAAATAAAAAAACCTGACCAGTGTGCACACTAACAAATGGATCACTGATTAAGTGCATGGTGATTCATGGGTGCATCATTCTTGCCTCAGAAAAGAAAACTGTTCATCTTACTGAGGCAGGACTAGTCTGTCAATGAGAGAGATGCTATACACATCATTCAGAGAACTATACATTATATTACAAGAGTTGCACAAAAAATAGTTCTTGCTAGTTCACTTCTAGTACTATTGGACTTAGTAGCTTAAACTGTGCATTGCGCACCCTTGAGAGTGAACAGCTTATCTAAATTCCTTTTTTTTTATTTGGACATAAATTCTTACTGAGAAAATAAATATACACATATATAAAAGCATATTTCACAATTCTTGTGAAATAAGACAAATTCTTTTAAGAACCGCAAAAAAGTCTACCCTTGTGCCAAAGTGCACTGGTCAGATCAAATTACCTCTCACTGTATTTCAGTAATAGTTTAACTGACAAAAGCTACAGAAGGGCTTGTGATTCCACAGAAAAGTGCTGACCAATTTACTAATTTAAGATATTTCATTACTCCATTAAAAAAAAAAAAAAAATCATTGACAGGTCAAATGTTTAAAAGTGTTTAAAAAAGGCACCTACCCAACTACACCAAAACTTGCCATAATTTGTTCTTTTTGTGTAATTGCTGGCTCAATAAAACCCCAAACCAAATCAAACAAACAAAAAACCCAGTACAGCTTGAAGTCATTTGAGCACTTTGAAATTAAATTGAGGAGATTAATATTAAAAATCTATAAGGCAGTTTGAGTAAAAATAATCAGTAGCATGTTTTTGAGGCCTCAGGATGCAACTGGCCGATGAATTACTTGTTCAACAAAAAGGAACAGAAAGCATGAAAATTCATGAAGTGAAACTCTCCAGAATGGTGAAAGCTTGGCTTAAAATCCAAAATTACCTTTCTAGATACTGTTTCAAATGTTTGAAACAATTCAGCTTTTCAGAAGAGCTGCATAATTTGTCAGGAATTTAAAAAACATTAAACTTAACCTTTTTGACAGATGTCAGATCTCACGAATATCTAATATTCAGAAATAAACTCTCAACTCTAATCTACTGAGTGTACTTATTTGAACAAAGTGATTCACATCTTGAGTTCACGTGATCGGCATATGCACCTTCCATGTCAGAAAAACAGTTTCCCAGCCTCACATACCAAATGCTCAGAGGTCAATTTGTCAGGCATAAAAATACAAAAGTAGACCTACCACATAGAAAGTTAAGTCTATGAGCTTTAGGAAAAGGTACAAGAGTATTTTCAAGTTCATTAAAAGGAAAACTGCAGGTTTCTATGTAACTTTACTTTAAAAACTGAGCAATTTGTAGTTAATTTACATAGAAAAATTCCGACTCATGGAAATGTTTCTTGTACAGGCTTCTACAAAGAAAGCCTTAGAGAGTTGGAAAGGATTTTTTTTTTAACTGTTTGGTTTGTCTCCAACATTCCTGTAGAATAAGTGTTTCTGCAGAACAATAAGGGATTAATATATTGTGATACAAGTTTCAGTACATCAAAAGCCTGTCATTCCAGCAGAGGAGCTAGTATCCTCATTCCCTAGTCCAACAGGAACAGTCTACGCCAAGAAACTGAAAATTCAATGTAATTTATTGAGTCTTCAACAGAGCTCTCTCATAAGACAACTTAGTACATCACGAGCATAACCTATGATTTAACTTTGATGAAATGCAGGTTAAAGTCCACCAATAAAATCACTCTTAAATACAGTACAAAATTATCAAAGGCTGAAACTGTGAAGAAAGTTGAAGTCACGTTCTCTCTAATTAGGTATGCTTACTAGTTCATTACTGGTCTACAGCCACAAAGAGAAAGAATAGACCAATTGGAAACAATGTTACAGAAAACAATCTGACCACAGGTCTTTTAAAGATGTACAAATAGCCCAATTGTTTTAGGTTTTTTGTTTGGTTTGCTTCATTTTAAATCCTTAGGAATATCAGGTCTGACATGTTAGTAATTCTTTATTTTGAGCTTAGTTGCAATACAAACTATGAAGAGTTCGTCCCTCCCTCAGTGTGTAACACAAGAAAACTTCTGGTATTGTTATTCTGACAAACCTTATGTAAGCAGGACAAAGCAAATGAAATATATTTTTACCTTACGCACAGCAAGCTTATGCTAACAATGCATAGCAATGGCCCAAAACATATCTTACGATGATTTTAAACACACTTTATTATTCATGGCTTGAGAGTTGTATAAATTGACCTACTTTCTCTTCTAAAACAAAATAGCATTCTAGTCCCAAAGCATATTGACAAGAGGAAACAGCCTCAAGCTGCGCCAGGGGAAGTTTAGGTTGGATATTAGGAAAAACTTCTTCACTAAAAGGGTAGTCAGGCACTGGAACAGGCTGCCCAGGGAAGTGGTTGAGTCTCCATCCCTGGAGGTATTTAAAAGAAGGGTAGACGTGGTGCTTGAGGACATGGTTTAGTGGTGGACTTGGCAGTGCTAGGTTAACGGTTGGACTCGATGATCTTAAGGGTCTTTTCCAACCTTAACGATTCTATGATTCTATATGACATTGGAAACCATATGGGAATTGCTAGAGGTATCCAAAGACCTATCAGTATCCCAACAAGCTTCAAATTGGGGGTTTAGAAGAAATTGTGGTAACTGTTTCACTACTATTTCTAAGGAAAGCCACCATTAAAAAAATTATGCAGAATTTTTACAAAAATTTCTCTAACACTGTTTTAGGCATAACATTCAATAAAAAGTTTCTTTAAGATTCTTTGCTCCTTCAGAATTTTTAATTGCAACATTTCTTTATCCACTTGGTTAAATCAACTAATTTACAGATCATAATTAAAGAACTTTGATAAATACAAACTTTTTTACAAATATGATAAGAAACGGAAAAATTCTTCAATATATTATTACGAACAAAATCATTTCCAATGGAAAAAAAAGAAAAAAATTCTCTAATTACTCAGCAGAACAATTCTTTTTATTCTCTTGACAGCTAGTCATTTCTCTGTGGGGAGACTTCAATATCCTGATCAGCTACCAAGAAATTCAAGGGAATCTTTGTCTTCAGTTGAAATAGTCTACTAGGCACAAAATAACAGTTACTAAAACTGCTTAAGTCTGAACATTTTTCAGACCCAATTCTAGTTGAATGGAACTGCCAGAACAGCATTCAAGAGTGATTTCTATCCTAGTTCTCAGTCTGGAACACAACACAGTCTAATCTTTGAAAATAAGACTTCACATCTTTCATTTCTGGAGAGAAAAAGGAGTAATGACTTTTGGTAAATGCATCTGGATTGTTACAGGGGTTACATCCTATTCTGAGTATGTGAAGATATTGTTACAGACTAGTAAGTGAGACTCAGATGCAGACTTCCGCTTCTGGATGTGATTTGCAACAAGGTTTTCCAGTGGTTACATCCACTGCTGTGTCATCACTGCTCCTGCTAACACTGTCTTGCACAAACTCAGAAGTGTTAGCAACAAATTCCTGAACATGCAGAACAAACTTAGTAGAAATAAAGAGGATGCTTGTAAAGCTGAAAGATGTTTTACCTGTGTTCTTAATTAAGATATGCTTTTGACAGGTACAGAACAGAGGAAAGGAGTCAGAAGACCCAAACCAAAGGTATGCATTAAGGAGAGAATTAGTTTCACATGGTCCTATGAGAAAAGGATAACCGAGTATGAATGTTTTAGAAGACCTGTATTAATCTCTTTGATGCACGACCTGCATTTTTAGTCATCTTCATGTTAATCAGTTAATACCAGTATCCAATTTCAGAGTATTTTGGGCAAAAGAAAGACATAGAGAATTGTTTTACTTTTTATAAAAATGTTCATTTAATATTTAATAGGAGATATGGGTATTAGATATTAAATTTCATTACTTTTGTCTGGAAAATCATCTGTATTTAAATTTAGGATGAAACCCTAATCTATCTTTTTTTTTTTTCTTTAATGAATTTTACATTAGTCTTAAAAGTGAATCTTGCATTAAGAACTTTTTCGAACATGGTCATATCAACAGAACTAGTCGCTTCCATCACCTGTTTCCATACTGCAGTATTCAGTAAGCTACATGATAAAGCAATACAAAAATGAAACTTTTTGGCAATCAGAAAACAGTATGAAAGCACAGAAAAAGCTACAGATTTCAGTATGTCCTCATTTTAAAGCTCAACTGACAAAACAGCAATGCCTGTAATTATGTACTGTAACTTACACAATACCTGAAACCTATTGTCTGTGATGCTTTCAACTTCGCCACCATCAGTTATAACCTTAAGGAACTTGTTTATTTATTAAAACCTTCTTTTTAATATCAAAGAATAAATGTGTACCCCTGTTAGGAAAAGTATTTTTAATTACCTGAATTGCTTTAAATATGCTTTGAAGTTGAATGAACAAATTTGTATTTTAACCACAGAAGCCTGAAAATTAAATCTTTCATTTTTTTCTTTTTAAAGCAAAAATCAGACTTGTCTTTTACACTAATGGGGAAAAAATAACAACTGAGGAAAGAAACTATTTACAGCTTCAAATGTTGTGTTACAATTATGATTCCATAAAATTTGTGCAGTACAAACTTTACCTCAATCAATTTTCTTTCATAAGAGCTGGCTAGTTCCTCATTGTTTTCTACTTGCTTGTGCTCTGGAACAGTAAATTCACCATCAGTGCTCCAAACATTTGGCAGAACGAAAACAAAGAGATACCTCAAATTAAAATGTTAAATTGCATAAACATCTAAGACAAGCTGTTTAGAAGTAATAGCTCTAAAAGAAACAGTTATTAGAGGTATCAAAATAGGATGTAATATTAAACAGCATTACAAGTACTAAAATACAAATGCTGCAGGGAGTTTTCCTGTGAGCAGTATTTAGACAGGTACTCTCAACAGGAAAAAATGCAAACTAAAAGCATTTGGCTGTTCTGTGACTACAGCTATCGAATATATGTAGGTAGTAACTGCAATTCCTATCCAAAACCTTTGAAAACTAAGCCTATGCTTCTCTTTTAAGTATTTTTTCCACTTCTCTTCCAAAATATCATTTCATATTACTTGCACAGACTACTTACATATCATAGAAATTACAGAAAATAGGGCTGAGAATGGACATCCCATACTTCATCTAGTATTTCATGTTTTTGCATAAAGCAGAATCAGCTGTAGTTATTTCATTCCTGACAGTTAATTGTCTAATTTATTCCTACAAACCTCCAATAATGGAGATTTCATGCTTCCCTGCACAATCTATTTAAATTTAAGTATTCTTCTCAGAAAGGTTTTCTTGATAGCTAATCAAACTTTCCTCACCTGCCATTTAAGCCCATTACTTCTTTTCTTATCCACAGTGAATGAACAGTACAGTTTATTCTATTCCTGTTCCTAGCTATCATTTATGTATTTGATGTTCACTTTAAGGCCTATTCTAAGTAAGTCTCCTCTTCTCCTAGTTACATAAAGTCTAATTCAACTTTTCCTCACAGATCATGAATTTCTAAAAAAACTGGTTAGCACAAATAAACAAGCCCTAATAAAAGAGAGGCTTAACAAATGCTTTCATCATTTTTCAAAATCTAAATGATATATACAACCACTGTAAAGTAGATAGAAGACACCATAATTCATCTGACTAAATACTCTTGAGCCTGAGAACTTATTTTTGCTTCAAGGAAGAATATATACATTCAGAAGATTATTATTATTTTAAGTGAATTTTGAAAGCTATTTTAAGAGCTATTTCTTGTAAATCTTACTTGAAGTTCTTCAGCCAGAAACTTCTAAGATCAGCATGTTCATAAATTTAATATTATTGTATCTAAGCAGGTTTGAAAAATGGTACGCATCAACTCCTGCTGATGGCTGAGAAATCAGGATGGTCATTTATTAAATATTTAAATACCAGTATCAAACTGCTCAGTCTACAGCAGCGATCACTCATTTTAAAAGCTGGTATGATATTCTGAACTTGACACAGTTCTGACTCTTGGGCAATTTATTTACAATCACATTTGCTGAGTGTTTTTTTGATGTTTTTTTTTTTTAAGTCACTGCAAGGCAAAGTATTATGCTGAGTTTCATTTATTTTAGGAAACTATTTAAAAGCCATACTCAATAGCATCTGATCTGATTATTGCAGAAACCATGTAGATTCTTCTCTATTTATAGTCACAAAAATAACAGCAGAAGCTCAAATTATTTTGACTCTTTCAAAATAGTTTCACAGAAAGTCCAAACACATAGTGTTCTAAAATCCACAATACATTTAAGACTTTTGTTTTGATACCATTTGGAATAAGATCAATCATCACTGAAATTACTCATTGTGATAACACAGGGCAGCAGTGAAATTAGTTGTATGCAACAGTTTATGCCTCCCTGATGAAGACAATTTCCTAACATTACAGCAAAAGAGGACAGCTAGGAGTTTTCCAAGTCTAAACAGATCAGAACTCTATGTCCCTGTCTACATGGTAAGGCTAGTTAGAAGTCAGGAACCTTAACCTATGAGTGTGTAAATTAATATGTAAGAAACCAACAAGAATTTCAACTTAAAAGCAGAGAAAACAGAAGTTTCTTCATCCTATTTTCTTCACAAAATTGTCACAATCTCAGAACACAGTAATAAAACAGGTCTTGTAAATATACTCTGTAATCCTTGTAAGCATGTAAACTAATTAAGAACAAAATTACTTAAGACAAGTTATTATGGTCACTTTAAGCTATACCACAACTGGAATTCAATAACTTGCTTTAGGTTACACAATCATATATGTACTGAAAAGTACAAATAGCTCTTTCTAATAATGCAAATATTCTTCATTATGAAGGCTCACATCTGAAAAACATGAATGCCTACGATGAGACACTGCAAGTTAGGTATATAAACCATGGGTGCAATAGTTTCTATAAATCTTGTAAAAGAAAAAACGTTTTTTTGTTTCACTCTCCTTTTTTGAAGTGTATCTAAACATACTAGTTCTCAGGGATTATTTACATGCTTAAGTACTTTTTTGAGTCAGAGGGCCCAGTACTAAAAATTTCACATAAATCTCCAATGGCAGCTAAGAAAAAAACCCAGTATTTAGTTTTATAAAAATACAATGTGTGAAATTATAATATAAGAAAAATTATTACAGATAGTACATGTAGCTGAAATTTATTCTCGTCACTAATGATAAATATTACAGAAAATTACTGTGGATCAATTAAATATCCTTTGAGCATAAAGCATACATGTATTCATTTTTAGAAATGTTGGTACTGTTCCATCACCCTTTTTCATCTATAAAATCTGACCATCCTACTCAGTTTCTATTCTTATCACTCACTAATTTGCATAATTTTAACATGGCAGAATATAGCTAGCCTAGGAATATTTTTTTTCTTTTCCTATAATTACACTCATCATGGAAACTGTCAGTATCTAATGAAGGATAATTTCTGCTATTATAAGAAGCTTAAGCGATGGTTTTTGTGAATAATTCTTAATATGAATCACTACAATCCAGCAAAGTCGGAAGTAAAAACGTGTGCTCACTAACAAAAATCCTTTTAAGGATGAATGAAGTTTTTAAACTGCAGATAAGTATAGTGACTAGCCCTTAAGAGCAGAATTAATGTAGTATTCATTCATACAGTCACTTATATGACCACAATATTGACAATTAAAAAAAAAAGGAAAGACAGGTGGTGCCAATTTCTGAAAAGCCACCTCATCTCTCAGAACACCTTCTGTAGTCAGTGGAAATACAGGTCCCACCAGAAGATGATTCAGAATCAAGACTCCAATTCATCCCGTCATGGAGACTTCTATCACCACTGACCACTGAAGAAAAACAGGTAACACTGCTGATAACTTAACTCGTTATCTTTCAGATATAAAATCTGCTCATTACAGTCAGAGCAACTTAGCAAAGAAAGTGAAACATCTGGTCTTAATACAGAGTCTGTTTCAAACAGTCTGCAGATACTGATCTCCAAAACAACACTAACAGTACAATCTAGAGATACTAAATTTTCTCTCCTCAAAATAATTATTCTTATGTTCCAATATCGCATTAATTCACAGATTATTTTTTAAATTAAATTTTCATCTGATAGCTTTTTCTGGAAAGTTTCTTATTGAAAAAAAGTAAAACCACCTCATCTACCAGAAAACACTCTGTAAAAATAAGTACAAAAATCTACTTCCATATTTTTCTCAAAAGAAAAAGATATCAAATATGTTATTTTCACTATTGGGAGATATTACTCTGCCATGGTTGGAAGAGATGAATAGGGCTTATAATTATCCCTTGCTAACCCCACTTTCATGTAAATTATTTCATTTGTTTTGGCGAAGACTCAGCAAGGAAAGCAAAGACTTCTTGATTGTTTCTACTCAGCAGTAATTTGATAGTATGCCATCACATAACATTCTTTGTTTGATATCAATCTGCATTACAAAACCGTTCACACAACAGCAAATAGCCCAGTCAGAGATGCATCAGGGACAGTTCTCATAGAAACAGAACTGTTCTCTTTTCAAATGCTGATATTTTCCAACAGAGGGAGGGCTGATGTCATACTGGGTAGCATGTGGAAGCATGAACCATGTCCCCAGCTACACTAGGACTGTTTTGTGTGGCTGAAGTGTTGGTTATGGACCAGGGTTTGCACAGGATTGGGTGGCTGGTTATCTACAGAGATCCATTCCAGGATCAATCAGGAAAAAAAAAAAGCAGATTCTTGTAAACCAGAGACGTGGCTGTTCACTGGTTATTCTTTCATTGTCAGTTTTTATACAAGTCCAGGAGTCACTTCCATCATTGGGTTACTATACCTATGCCTCCAATAAACTGTCTCAATGGTAGCATACAGAAAAACAAACCCTGTGCATGGATTCTTTTTTTTACCCTTCATTTTATCCTTACCTTCCACTGTTTGACCCTCTCTTCTGAGCATCTGGACAGCTCCTACATACTTCTTAAGTTGCACTTTTAGCACCTCATTTTCTCTGTTGATAAAAAGAACAGAATAAATAAATATTATTGTTTTCTCAAAATAGAGGAAAGCCCATTTCAATGCAAACAAACATACTATCTGTAATAATAAGATTTATCTAAGTTGTTTCATCAAGATGAAAAAAAATAGTCACTTACACATTAAGTAACACATCAACAGCAGAGTACCAGGAAAACTAGTTTTCCAGGGCCACAGAAACACATCAGGGAAACAGATTATCTCAAACAAAAACTTTTCATTAATTGTTTAGTTTAGATTTTTCTATACTATGCTACATTGATGGCAGAAAAATTATACAGTCTATCTAAATCAACAGTCGATTAAAAAAATAAGGATGGGATACTAGACAAGGAAATACAGAATAGCCAATATAAAATTAGATAATCATTTTACTAGTTGTCCAAGTATTTAAAGTCAAGCAAATAAAAATTCAGCTTTAGAAACAGACTTTATTGTTTTAAGAAAATGCCAGCACTTCAGCAACAACATTCAAGGTAAAAGTTTTCCACATACCATTCCTAAATGAAAACCATAAGAGAAGAAATTAAGTTAATCCCTTTGACTGTTACATTTCAGCACCTGTGCCTGTCTCATTTGTCTTTGGAAAGTACAAGTACTCAAACCAGGTGCTATCATAGTTCCACCTAGCAACATTAAGCACCTTAGTTTGTATTTGGGGGGAAATTAAAAGTATTCTAGCCAACTGAATTTTAAACAGCTGACAAAAAGCTGACAAATTGCATGTCTGAAAATTCAATTCTCTGTCTAAGCCCATTCAGTTAACCAAGTATGACAGAAGTGTTTATACATAAGAAACATAATTAAAATGTGTTGCAAGAGAGTGAATTCACACAACTTTTACTGTTCTTTAAGAAAATATCAGGGTAGAAGTACATAGGTGCCACAGGTGCAGCACATAACATCACACACAAGAAACCCACAACTGGTTAGAGGGAAGAGAGAACATGGGCAGGTCAAAATCATGCCAGAGTAGTGGTACAAGCTCTAGGAATGATGAAACCCTAGACATGTAACAGATTACAGAAAGCTGTAAACAGATTATACACAAAAAGCTAGGCATTTTATTTATGGTAATTCATTTAAGAATGAGAAGTATTCAGAAACACATGCAAATATGTTTGATGGTCCTTATCACTCTCTCTCTATATACATACACACACAATACATATATATTATATATACACACACACAAAAAAAAAAAAAACTGTTTCTGTGAGCAATGCCATATTTATATATAAAAACCCTAGACTGGTACTATATTCATATTTCTATGGATTTCAAATCAGTTTTCTGAATGATGTAACCTCAATTTTATTCAGCCCTTTAGTAGCAGGTTGCTAAATAATTTAGAACAAACTATTGATTACCCAACTATCAATTTTTAACAAAGTCCTTGATGATTTTGTGCTTTTTATGATATTTTTCATTTCCTAGACTACAAAGAACAAGTCAATTTTTCCATCAGAGATGGATGCTGATATTCAGATTAAGGGGAAAAAAAATCAGAAACACAGTTTAATTCTATATACTATATTAAAACAAGTCTAAATAATTCATTCATGAAAAAAAAATTATATGACAGCTAGACAAAAAGATTTCTCACCAGAAGTGTAAATATGTCTGCATGGAAATAACTATACAATTACAATATATTAAGTTTTAAGGATTCTCATGAAATAATCATACACCATCTCATTTCTACATTTGAGAATAGGCTCAGTGCTTTCTGTCTGTGCTGAGACAGCATAAAAAAAAAAAAGCCATTTTTTACTATTGTGCCTATTGACTTAAAATTGATACAGTACAGATGAACTTCAGAAAGACTTTTATTCACTTAAGGTTTTTGATACAAGACTGAAATTCAAAGCAGAATACTGTGGCCCAGTCACAATTTCCTAATATGCCTCTTGATCACCTTATTACTTCTCATTCTTTGACATCTCTTTCTCATTACTACTATTTAGCTAGATCCCAAAGAGGGGCCATCCCGACCTATGTGAATCTATATAGATCTTTTTATCAGAGCATGTTTAAAAAAAATTTAGCAAGCACTCACTAAAAAGTCTTTAATGACTTCAAGAGGCATTATATCAGATATTCATAGCAAGTATTTTATAGGAGGAGAAATTCCTGTATAGGAGTTAAGGGTCAGATTTTCAGAAATTCTTGTCCAGCTGACCCAACAGTACTACCTATTATTAAGGATGTTAAATACTTCTATATGAAGGCCCGAGCTCTACTTTTGCCACTTTTCCAAACTTTACCATCTAACTTGAAGCCAAACTGTTAGCCTGTTATGAGACTAGTGATAAAAGCAATGCTTTCAGCATCTTTTGATGCGCTCCAAACAATTTCACATTCTGTGCTGAAGAATAAGTGACAAGACTGTAAGTACAAGTTGAAGGGCATAGAGAAAAAAAAAGAAAGAAAAAAAAAAAAATCAGGCTGACATTCACGGGAAAACAAAGACAGAGAACTAAGCCACTAAAAGCACACCCATCTCCAAAACCTCAATTATAACAAATTTCCCTGCCTGGTCACTTCTCCCATGTTGACAAGTAGCTGAAAGACAGAGTGATAATATGTCATTTCACTCTGCATCAGCTCAGTGATAAAGGATGACAATCTAGTACTCCTACAAATTACTCTTTTTGTTCGAATGGCACAGGTCTAGTGTGTGTTGTTGATTAAGCTTTATATCATTGGTGATTACTCATGCAGAACCACGATACAAGACATACTTTTCTTTGGTTGTTTGATTATAAAACTAGAAAACTGCACATTAAGAGCTACACTGAAAAAAATGCTAAGGTTTGAAATCCAATCACACAAAAAAATGGATTTAAAGCATCCTATGAAACTAGAATTTAACTCTTCCCCAAGTCTCTTTATGATTTATTATTATTTGGGTACACATAAGAAGCAGATTAGCAGAACATCTTTGAAGTCTTATGTCTTCAAGACAAAGAAAAAACCATATACATTTCCCCACTTTTTTTTCCTTAAGACAAATACAAAGTTAGTTGCTGATAGAGCAGATTAATTTCCAAAATCTCTCCAAACGTATGACTAGAGAAATAGAAACGCATTTAAATACAGCAACTTATAAATGCCACACATCTATAACAGCAGGATAAATTTTATTCCATCTGAAGCTTTTTCAAGCAACTCTATGAGTTTCTCCATAGTTCTGTGACTATTCTCCAAAGAAAATCACATAAAGATATTTCCAGGTTCCATAAACACTTTATTTATCAGCTAATGCAGTAAGGATCAACCATTTTTACCAGAGCATATTTTATTCTATAGCACTTTTATCCAGTGAAATTACTTAAGATGCAATTAAACTATGTAGTTAGCTTTTTGCTTTAGTACTTTTCCGAAGATAAATCAGAGTATTACAAAATCATGTGCATCCACTCTCAGCCATTAACAGTGTCTTTGCTTAAAACCAGAGGAAAAATACAATACTAATTATGGTAATGAATCAGTACATAACAACAACTGTAAGGAAAGAGAAGAGGAATGTTAAGCACCAAAACCTTAAATGCTGATACATGAGTAACTTGTATCCATTTTCTAAAATGGAAGATACCACCTCATAAAATCCCTAAAATCATAAGTATTTCTATTGTCAGACACACTTCAAAATTCACCAGGAAGCCACTGTATGTATTCACAAATTATAGGAAAAATCTTAAGGATCCTACTTAACTCCTGTACTGAAACCAAAGTCAGAAAAAGGAAAATCATTCAGTAAATTTCTTTCAAGAGTATGCATATGGTCAGGGCTTGTTTATACAGCAATATTTGACTGGCAATGCTAGCGTAAGGTATCCTTTTCGCCAAAGCTATGAAACGAAACATTAGTAGTAAAGGATTTACTTTTCAATGGCAATATTTAGTGACATTGATCATACTAATGCAGAAGCAAAATATTGTTTTACTGAAAAGAAATTTTCTTTAAGTATTCATGAATTGTACACAGCCACAGAACACCTTAGCAACAACAAACTTGCTTATTTATTATCTTTTTTTGAAAATGATCTGGAATGACAAGGAATGATCAATTATATAATAAATGTAAGTTGTCAAATACCTTCAATTCCCTGCCTAATTTTGAAGCAAAAATAATTATACTTCCTCTCCATTTTATTATTTAGAAATTAGCATTTCAGGAAACCCTGCCTAAAAGAAAATCAAAACTACTGTAAGAATGATAATTTTTTTTTAGCAGCATAAAACAAGTTCATATTTTGGGAAACATATACCTGACTTTTATGTATGTAATGAATGAAAAGATAGCATGCAATATTACTGATAAATGTATAGCCTCACCAACAAGTTAATTCATGCCAGGAAAAGTAGTTACTGTTCCCTAAGGGCTCTCATATCGAGAGGATGAATGTAACAGGATAACAAGCAGCATGTTCTCACATCAAAAGGAGGACAGCATGGAAGAGAGCTACTGTTCTTATGGAACACAGCAGCGGATCAGCCCCCCTGCTGTGACTTTTGCTGTATTCTTGGAGAAGGGCCAGGACCCTGCAGGTGAACTCTCCCCCACCTTCCTTGTGCTATAGCATCTGTTTTAAAAACTATCATTATGGGGGAACAAGGGGAGTTGAAGGAGGTTGGTTATTTTCCAGTAACGTCCACAAAGTTTCTGTGACGGATAGTTATGCTTATTGAAGCATGTATACATACACCAAGCACAGTTAAGATCTACTATGCAAGTCAAATTAGATGCATCTTATGTTCCTCAAAATAAGATTTCTGGCTGTTACTACAAATGAATACCAGTAAGAAAGTGTTTTATAAAAGCTGACTTCCAAAAATTTTATTAAAACATTAAAGAGCAATATACCTTTAAGTTATGATTTTTGTTGCAGAGGAAGAGGCCTTATAGGACTTATTTTCCTATACCTTAACAGAAAACAAAACAAAACAAACGACCACACAACTGCTTCTTGAAAGAGATACAAAAATTCCTCTAGGGCTTCTGTAAAATGAGCATGGTAAGAAAAGAATTTGAAAAAGAATAGTTTCTCACATCTCTCAACTATAGTGGCCTGAAGCATACTGTAATTAAGTTTCTGGCACAAACATCAGATACTAACAAGTGCTTTCTGTGGAGCTTACTCCTAAAACGTGTCTTATTTCTAAATTCAGGCTTACCAAAAAAAAAAAAAAAAAAAAAAAAAAAAAAATCCAACAGATGTCTATGTCTTGATAAAAACTCAGCGTTTTAGAAAACACTATAAAGGTACCAAATCTCCAAATAATAAAAAAATTGCATGAATCTTGAGAATATATTGAAATAAACAGTGTACTGCAAGAATATGTAGAATCTATATACAGACATTGGGCTAGATGACTTCCAGAGATGCTGTCCTGGTTTCAGCTGGGATAGAGTTAATTTTCTTCTTAGTTGCAGGTATAGTGCTGTGTTTGGATTTAGGATGAGAATAATGTTGATAGCACACTGATGTTTTAGTTGCTGCTAAGTAGTGCCTACACTAGTCAAGGACTTTTCAGCTTCCCGTGCTCTGCCATGTGCACAGGGGGGCTGGGAGGGGGCACAGCCAGGACAGCTGACCATGACTGGCCAAAGGAATATCCCATACCCTATGATGTCATGCTCAGTATATAAACTGGGGGAGCTGGCCAGGGGGCAGTGATCGCTGCTCGGGGACGTGCTGGGCATTGATTGGCGGGTGGTGAGCAATTGTACAGTGTATCACTTGCTTATTATATTATTATTATTATTACTACTATTCCATTTTATTTTACTTCAATTATTAAACTGTTCTTATCTCAACCCATGAGTTTTCTCCCTTTTACCTTTCTGATTCTCTCCCCCATCCCACCGGCGTTGGGGGGTTAGCAAGCCGCTGTGTGGTGCTTAGTTGCTGGCTGGGGTTAAACCATGACAGATGCCTTCCAACCTGAATTATCCTGTGATCCCACTATTAGGAGGTGCGAGATCACAATTAACTGTAATCATATGTGCCCTAAATGAAGTAAGAAAAATGAGAACTATTACTCATAGAAGTGGAAGCTGAACTATATACAATATAAAGAGATTATATTTTTTTTGTGTGTGTGTGTGTGTGTGTGTGTATATATACACACACATATATATAAAACCAATCTCTGAAAAAAACTGTAACAAGGAAAAATGTGATAAATGTAACTGCTTGTCATGAAAGAGAAACACCACGTGCATGATAAACTGAAAACTATTCTCATGATAGCTTCACAACATAGACTGCGTTCAAATCTTAATTATGAAAGGTCTCTATCTTAGCATTGATATCATATCTGAAAAAGCAAAAAATGGCTTTGTGGATAAGAAATATGAGGAAGTTGTTTATCTTATGAAATAACATCTCACTCTTTTTATAAAATGTTTTTGTAACTTGTGACATGTCACCAATTAACTAAGCAGGAAAAAAAAAAATCATTGCATATAGGAATATTCAAATTAGTTTTCACAAGCAGGGACAAGAGATATTTTTTCCTCTCTCTAAGAAGCTGCCTAAGGTAGGTGATGCAATCATTTCAAGATGCATAACACATCATTTCACCCATCACTGAAGTGCTATGGCTCTGAATGAAGTGTTGTAAAACAGATTAATATAAAATGCCAAATCCAAAAGCAACGTGGCTTAAATAATACAGACACTAGATAAGAGGAGGCAGATTAGGTTACAGAATGTACAGTAAACAGAAGGTACATAACAGTGTAAGATAAAGTATAGTCAAATTCTCATCCCCCATTTCCCTACACAGTGCATTATCATCTTCTCTTTCTATCTGCTTTTCTTGCTACAAAGCCTGTCCTTTGTAAAATGCTTTCCTCCAACATTTCTGAATATAGTCTAAGAATATGCAATCTGAGATTATCCAATTTCACAGTCAACTTCAATAAATTTCTTTGCCTCGCAAAGGGATGTAATAGTATTCCATACAGAAAAAAGAATCTCAGTTAAAAAACTTCAGCATTGCCAAGAAGCCACTGGCACAATATGTCCATGCAATTTGAGAAAGGCTTATTGACCAGGGAGGCGGGGGGAGAAAACCAACAAAAAAACAGCTTACAAAATGATACTAGAGAGTCTATTTAGTCTATTTTATCAGAAGGATAGGAAATAGGTTGAATGCTGAGACTGATCATTTTGAAACAATATCATAACTGTTATGAAAGAGCTATTCAAATACTTCACATGGAATAATGAGATTCCACTACTTGAAACTAAAATGACCTAAGAATTTTCCATTTTTCAAAGAGAACTTGGGAAACTCAGGAAAATTTCTCTAAGTAAGCTAGCATTTTGTCTAGGAAACCAAAGACTCTTCAGAGAGTTTAGGAGACCAGCTGAATAAATCAATTTTGCAGATATCCAGAAGTAATCATTTCAACACTGACTGATGTGTCACTGAAATTTGTGTTCTCAAACCCTTCAGGAAGATATTTATGTCAAATTCTTCACAAGAGCTTTGGGGACACACATAAATATCAGCTCTCATAATCTGAAGCATATTCGTTCATCAAATTATAATAGTCAGATTGTTACTGAATGATTTTCCTTGCCTTAAGATGTTCAGAATATTACAATTGAGGAAATTTTTCTACTCCAGTCATGTGATCAATTGTTTTCAAGGTGAACAGTGAAATTTCACTCTTACAAAATATCTGGAACTTAATTTCCTCTCACTCATTATGCAGCACTTACGAAGTATTTCCAAAATTTTTGTTATTTCAAATTCTTCAAATTATTCAGCTTGCCAAAATTCCTGGTTTAAAAATATAATTTATTAAAATAATTTTACTACTCTTACTATTGCAGCAGCATCACCTGTAGCGTACAAAGTGAATGAACAAAATGAAAAAAATGTAGAAGAAAAACCTATATTCCAAAATAACTATATGCAAAGTTTCTTATGTGCTGGAAAATGAGTTGCAATGAATCATTAAAGAAATGCATCCAAAGTCCAAAATAACTGCTGACACAAGAATTTACTGTACCTAGGCAGCTCCTAGCACTGTGTTTATCACGTGATAAGGTAAACCGACTTTCAGAAGAACAATCAACACAACATACCCAGTCTCCGTAGCAATAAGAGAAATTAAACAAACTTGTTTAAAACTAACAAGTTAGTCTAAGTGAGCATCTCTTTAGATCTTGTTATAAAAGCTCTTTATCTATTCTTTAAAAAGGTACGTGCATGACAAATATCTGATTCACCCACATGTCACTGCAAATTCTAAAACTGTGGGGGAAGTGAGTCAAAGAAATATGAATATACAATTCCTAGAACCTGAAATGTGAATATTAAATGATGAAGCAGTTGCATTGTCTCAATTGCCCTACATCACGTGAATGTCAAACTCACTTATGCGTATCTCTCCCTCCCTCAAACTGAGTAGTTTGGTTTGATGTGTCATCAGAAGCAGAATTAGTAAAATTAGTAACGTTCTAAATACTTTTTTTTTTTAAATATTTATCGTTTTCAGGTACTAGTTATGCTATGCAATAAAAAGCTTATAGGAATCCCAGCTGTGGTACTTCACGATTGACACTGAGCATGCTGCCTGCGCATGCAGAAAACACACACTTCTCTGTGATAAGGCACAGATTACTAACCTTATTTAACATTTGGGATAGGTTTATTGTTTACTATACATGTGAATCATCCCCAAGATCTTAGGCATCATAGATTACTCTAGAGCTTATTTAGAATGGTAAGAAAGAAGGAAATCACACTATTACAGCAGTATTTACCTTCAAAAGTCTTTCTTAAGCTAAATCACATTTAGACAAGGGGAGGGTTAAAATTCTTTTCTTTCAGCATCGCTGTGGCACAAAGTCAAGCTGGAGGCAAGTCACTACCAGGGCCAATGTTGTTTAACACCTTCATTAATGACCTGGATGCTGGGACAGAGTGCACCCTCAGCAAGTTCACAGACAATACCAAACCGGGGAGCAGCTGATACACTGGATGGTTGTGCTGTCATTCAGAGGGACCTGGACAGGCTGGAGAATTGGATTCAGGTGAATGCCTTGAAGTTCAACAAGGGGAAATGCAAAGTCCTGCATCTGGGGAGGAATAGCCCTAGGCATCCATACATGCTGGGGGCTGCAAAGCAGCTCTACGGAGAAGGATCTCAGAGTCCTGGTGGACAACAAGCTGACCACGAGCCAGCAATGCACCCTTCGTGGCAAAGAAAGCCAACAGCATCTTGCACCGCATTAGGAAGAGCATTGCCGATGGGTCACTGCCAACAACATTGCCCAGAGGGGTTGTGGAGTCTCCAGCTGTGGAGGTATTCAAAACCTGACTGGAAATGGTCCTGAGCAACCTCTTCCAGCTGACCTTCCTTGAGCTAGGGGGAAGCAGTTGCACCACTTCAGAAATTGGTACTGTTGATACTGTTTGGCAACAACTGTTGCTTATGATACAGTGGTTGATAAAGTGGTGAGCCATGAAAACCTGACAACAGGACAAAAAAAAACCTATCAGCCCAAGGAAAAGAAAGTCATGCTTAAATAATCAGATAGAAGGAAAATAGATCGGATGGAAATGTCGCTGAAGAGGATGGATAATCCATTCTTTACTGATTACATACATGATGGTACATACGGAAGGGTATCTGTGTCAGCAGCAGCTGACACTGACATATTCTATTTAAGAAAGTAATAAATAAAGACACAAATATTCCTGCTCAATTTAACTGACACTAGGACCACTCAGCACAATTTCTACTGACTGAAGTAAGAACTTCCTGGGAGGAGAGGGGTCCCCACACTAATCTCAGTGTGGAACTATATAGGGCATCCACCAGAGGAAATACTGTAGAGTAATATTAAAATGAAATAGTCTCCAAAACAAGTCCTCACTGGCTCCAGATCTGAGAATCTCAACAATCTACCTTGTGTATTTTTGAAAAAAATCTGTTTTACACATGCACCAAAGCAGTCATTCCCACTATTAGAATGAGCATTTTATTATTCTAGGACAGCAACATCAATCTGTTCACAATAAACATTGACATAGTGTTTCTGTTCCCCTCCCCACCCCTTTATATTTAAAAGCTGTATCAGATTTGAGGTTTGGAAAATACTGTTTGCAGACAGTGCTAGATACATTAGCAACATTAAGAATATCATATATCCAATAGAAGTAAAAAAAACAAAAAACAACAACAACAACAAAAAAAAAACACACACACAAAAAAAAAAAAAAAAAAAAAAAAAAAAAAAAACCAGGACCTTGATATTGTGGTTTGTTCCAGATTGGGCAGACAGCTATACCAAGAATGTCCCAAATATCAAGTAAAATAAAAATGAATTAAAAAAGAAAAAAAGGGAGAGGGATTAGAACTGGACAAAGTAGATATATGAAAAAAGTCTTCTTACATTTACCTTACACATACATGTATTCCTTTGTATCTAGTCTCATTATGTAACTGCTGCTATTTTTATGGCTTATATTTCTTAATATAGTCTAATTACATTTTAAAATTAAACTTGATGTTGTCATAAGTTCAGCTCACTAATATTCTTTCCTCTGGAGCTGTTAACAGTGATTTTACTAATATTTTAAACTCTCACTGTTAACACTTAACAAAACAAAAACCACAAACCCACTAAATTTGTCAGAAAATCTTCCAAAGGTTTTTTTCAGCTTAAATTCAACTAAAGACCATGGGATTTTTAGTCCAAAATCACTTATGTTCTTCTGACAACTAAACTACTTGGAAATTATATTTTTCATGCATGCAGGATTTTTTATTCCTGTGTTCCACTGCTGTTACTTTTCATAACACTTTTAATGCTTCTTACCTTGCCGAGGCTTGGACTTCCGTGGCATGTCGCTCTTCCCGTTCTGCTACTTTCCTTCTCCAGTTGTCCGCTTGCTGCATTAGCGCTGCAGAATTCTCCATCTCTCCATCAAGCAGATTTCTCAGAGATCTGGAAGAAGACAGCAGCCTTTGTTAGAACACTGCAAACACTACCTAGTAATTAGAGTATACTCTACAAATCACAGAGTAGGTTGCCTGAATGATACATAGAATCATAGAATCATTTAAGTTGGAAAAGACCTTTAAGATCATCGAGTCCAACCGTTAACCCAGCACTGCCAAGTCCACCATGTTGCTAAGCACCACATCTACACATCTTTTTAAATATCTCCACGGCTGGGAACTCAACTGCTTCCCTGGGCAGCGGGTTCCGGTGCCTGACTACCCTTTCAGTGAAGAAGTTTTTCCTAATATCCAGCCTAAACCTTCCCTGGTGCAGCCTGAGCCCATTTCCTCTTGTCCTATCGCTTGTTACTTGGGAGAAGAGACCAACTCCCCCCTTGCTACAGCCTCCTTTCAGGTAGTTGTAGAGAGCGATAAGGCTCCCCTCAGCCTCCTCTTCTCCAGACTAAACAACCCCAGCTCCCTCAGCCTCTCCTCATAAGACTTGTGCTCTAGACCCTTCACCAGCTTCGTTGCCCTTCTTTGGACACTCTCCAGCACCTCAATGTCCTTCTTGTATTGAGGGGCCCAAAACTGAACACAGTACTCGAGGTGCAGCCTCACCAGTGCCAAGTACAGGGGGATGATCACTTCCCTGGTCCTGCTGGCCACACTATTCCTGATACAAGCCAGGATGCTGTTGGCCTTCTTGGCCACCTGGCCACATTGCTGGCTCATATTCAGCTGGCTGTCGACCAGCACCCCTAGGTCCTTTTCCACTGGGAAGCTCTCCAGCCACTCTTCCCCAAGCCTGTAGCGTTGCATGGGGTTGTTGTGACCAAAGTGCAGGACCCGGCACTTAGCCTTGTTGAACCTCATGTAGTTGGCCTCAGTCCATCAATCCAGCCTGTCCAGATCCCTCTCATCCTAAAATTTCATTATTCAATGTAATAAATTCACCTGATTTGGTTATACAAAGATATGAAAAGCTACAAGGAAAAAGGACCCAATCAAAACAGTTGTAAGTGCTTACAGTTAATTTATATTACAATCTCATCAACGTGCCCGAAGCACAATCTGTTATGGTATCTACTGTACCACCATGCAGAAAGAATTTATTATAGAAAACATCTTATAATCTGGTTTCGGTTCTTCAGTGCAAGTCCATACATCTCAGGAATAATCTGTAAGCAACATATTTACTAGTAAGAGCAGGAGACAGGTAGGGGTCTTGTCTCTACTGAGAGTACTGCCATAGACCTTTGTGTAAAACCTCTGATGAGATAGCAAAGGTCAGCATGATGCATAATGGTAAAACTCAAAGCATCCTGGTCCTGCCAAAAAACACAAAGCTGAATGGGGTAATAACTTGCGATTATGGGAGTGGGGAGGATAAGAGGCAGAAAAATGTGATCAGTTGGTAGTCTTGACATTAAAAAAACCAAACCAAAACAAAAATTAAAATAGCGATAGAAAAATGTAAATTACCAAAATAGCCCTACTACAGCACAACAACAGTATGTCTTAAATATATTTGTATTTTCATTCATCTAATGATGTGTTCCAATAGACTAAATAAATACAAAGTAGGTTTGACAGAATTTTAAATAAGTGACTTATCATTTTTACATTTACATTATCATTTTGCCCCAAGTGAACATAAAGACACCCACAAATGACAGCCACTTTCAGTGTAACATTGTTATCCATCCTACATCACTTCTGCACCGGAAGGGGAAAAAAGGAAATTTTCTGAATATTTGTAAAAGGACAGACTTTTACTCATTTGGAAAGCTGTCTTAAGTGATCTTAAGAATCTTTTGGCTATAAGTTTTGGTTTTGAAAAAACTACAACTGGCAAAAGCTCCCAAGATACAGAGAGTTATATGTGATTAGAATTCAAAGGAAAAAGTTGACCTGTGAAGATTACTCTTCAGTATCAACAGTTGAATATTGAAGTATTAAGCTTACCTTTCACAGAAAAATAATATATACATCAAAAACATTACATAAAGATTATGCATAGCTTTACACAAAGGACAGCTTGTATTAGAGAACAGATTTTTTTAAAATTATTGTGCCTCTTGACTAGAAAAAGAAAACTACCTATTCTGTTCTGCCAATTCATCCTTTCTATTCATCATGGCCACAATAGCTTGACAATGTTCATCTAAAGAGAAGGGACAAAAAAGATTAATTTCTTTGTGTATTTTTCCCTATTTCAGATCTAAAAGTCATGTACCTAGTGGCACCAATTCAGCAACATGCTTAAGATGATGCCAACATCATTTGCCATTCAGCAAAACACATAAAAATGCTCTTAATCTCACCATTAATTTGAGCAATCTTTCAAAAAAGGTATTATTAACACAGAATCAGAAGTATTGATCAAATCGAATTAGTCTGCATCTGGTTTTAATACAAATGTTTACAAGTTTACCTGTGGCTGCAGCTGTTTTGTTTTAATCGCAGACGTACGCGACAATGCACCTTTTCACTACATGCGTATTAATGAGATACACTGTTACTTGTTTAACTTCTTTAAATTGCTTGTTTTCCTTGCTATAAATTCTGACACAGGAAATATAACTATTACAGTGAGACCAGAGTAGAGATAATGTCATTGCTTCTTCATGGCATTTCTTCTCAGGCTCAGTCTTAAAGACTGTCTTAAAGATGATGGGATTTCTGAATCTTGTAATTTCCTATAAAAACTTTTTTATTTCCTATAAATACCTTAAAAAATACTTTCTGTCATTACATCAAGAATAATTAAAAAAAAATGACAGAATTTTAGAATTTTTGAAGACTTCTTTAGGGTTAGGTTTAACAGTGATAGCAGAGTAGCCAAATACCATACAGAAAAGTGTCAGCTCAAAGTGCTGACTCACCTAGAGTCCTTCTGCTACTATAAAGGTTTTGCCATATAACTGTACAGCTGTACTATTACTATTTACTATAAAGTTACAGAAAAATATTTGGACTTAATCATCTAAACTAAAACAGATTCTGACTTCCAGATCTTGCATGAATACATGAAATACAACAGGTCTTCAAAGATTTGAATGGCTTCTAGCAAACATCAGGATGGATACGTGTCCTAACCTAGATTTTTTTTTTTTAATTTCATTAACAATTTCACATATGTTAATCAATAATTTTATGAGAGCTTCTGCAGGGGCATAATTATATTAAAACATCCCTCCCAACAGTTAAATGAAATGCTCCTATGTTTATATATAATAAATCAGCCAATTCTGTTCTGCAAATATTCAAAGCAGATGTCAGCAAATTTTTTGTGCTTTTACTGGACACATATTAAAAGAACTGGTATTAATTTCTTCAAGTAAGCAAAGCCATTGGACAACTTTTTTCCCCTTTACACTCAGTTCACTGATTTACCCATGTCTTGCGTAATATTTGGTATAGTTACAGAAATTTTTGCCAGTTGAAAATAAAACTTAACATTGTCCTGTGGACCAGATTAAGTCTGCCAAACTCTAGTAGTGGACAAAATGTGAAAGTTTTTACTATGTCAATCAAATGTATCAGTCAGTGCGGACACTACAATTCCAGTCTGGCATTGGTAATCTGCTGGTAAATCCCCACTTGCAGGATTTGGCAGGGTTCTCATATCACTTCAAATCAGCCAATCCAAATTCTTCATGCTAGAATTTTTCCAAAACATTTCTGCTTCTTTGGCCATGGAGAAAGTAGACAATTATTTTCCTACCCATCCCACATTACAGCTTGAGAACTAGTTGACATTAGCAAGAAACATTTCAGTAGGTCATTAGAGGGATTTTGCACTCCATTAATTCAGCACAGAAAGAATAATTATTTTTCTACAGTAACTTAGCATCTTTATGAGTTCTCTATACAGCTGTCAAAAAATAAAAAATCTAAATCTTGTAGAAAAGCCAAAAGTTAAATTTGTGGGTATTAAATACTAACACACATTAAGAAAAAACAAACAAACAAACAAAAAAAAACCACAAAAAAACAAAAACAAAAACAACAAAAAACAAAACAAAACAACACAACACAACAAACCTGGAGACTTCTGCTTTCTCCCTCAATAATATTGCTCACATTCAAAACCAAAGCTGTGATTACATGGCTATTTTAATCAGTCTTCCTAAGGCTGTGCTTTCAGCAAAAAGGACATCCCAGCTTGCCTTACCCATCATTGCTACCACCTCCCTTGTTCTGGCACTGGTGTTTATACACACGCAGTGTCCTAGCAGGAACTGATCCAGCTCAAAATTGTCGGGTTTTTTTCTGCTGGGCTACTTTTCAGACAACTAGTTGCCAGGTGATCTTACTGCTGAGTTTAATACTGTTGCTGGCACAAGGCATATAGCAGAAAGCAGTCACAGCAGAACAGAATATCTTTTTAGTCAATAAGGATGAGGAATAAAAGGTGGAATACCCTTTTTGGCAAAAGTAACGTTCCTATTGCATTGATGTGACCAGGTAACCACTGCGATTTACATAGCAACTGTAAAAAAACTTAGAATGGAAAGATTATATATGACAAAATATGCTGTGCTCCATTATTTTCATGACTATTTTTCAAAAGATGGTCTATAATAGCTTCTATTGACTAGCATTTATTCGGGGGGGGGGGACCACCAAACCCTATATTCTGAGATTTAAGTATTATATTTAGCTATAAAATATCAAACTTGAGGATCATGAAACTCAACACACTATTAACATTCTTTTGGTCATCATGAGACACTGCCACTTTGAGGGCAGATTGGAAAGGTTGGGGGTTTTGAGGTTTTTTTATTTGGTTATTTTGTGGTTTGTTGGTGGGGGGTTTTGGCAGTGGAAAATTGGTGGGTTGTAACAGTCCGGAAAAAAATAATATGTAGTGTTGTGGAAATGGACCACAATCCATCAGCCTATCTGTGAAATAAAAAATTGTTCTAAGGATGAGGAAAATAGAATAATCCAATAAGTGTTCAAGCCTTGTACAAGTGTACAACACAAGTAAAAAACATCCATAATAAGCTTTCAGTACAGTAACACTATAACAAAATAAAGATCTTTAAAGTTGAATTCAGAATCCTCCTCAAGAAAGCACCAAGACAATGGCATTTTAAATATTTCAAGAGTGTCATTAAAGTATGATAATGCACAATCTGAGTTAGTTGCTATTATTTCTCTGACTCTGAATAAATTAAAGCTGTCACTACTCAGACAAGTTATTGTAGCGGTGGCTCTGCACTTATGCTGGGGTGACTACTCTACAATAATTGCCTGTATGCGTACTCAGTCTGTTTAAATGTGTACTGATTTATTAACATTTAAACAGTGAAGCTATTATAAATTGTCTCAATTTTTCCAGTTTTACCATCCTATTCAAATTGCAACCTTAACTTGCCTAATAACTTAATCTGCTTTCCCTCATTCCACCCAGAATCTTCTACATGAGTAGAGAGTTGAAATCCCATCTTCTCTCACTCCCCTCTGCAACACAGACATAAATAAGCAGACCATGAAAGTAAGATTCTGTTAAAGACCATGGTTTGCATAAAAGGAGAAGAAAAATTCCTCTTGAAATAAAAGATGTTAAAATGCTTTTTATTTCCATTTGCCTCATTTTTCTGAGAGTTCTGGAATTGACAATACTGTAGAGACACAGCAAAGCAGAAACTCCAAATTTTGTTATCACATATAGGACAAAAATCAATGCTTAATTTAGGACCACAAAAGCAAACACACTTGATACTCAGTATTTCTTGCTAATTTAGTTCAACAATGGATAGCAGTGAAGATGTGGAAGAAAGCATCAACACAAACAACGAGTCTGGGCTAAGAGCCCAGGGTTCCAAGAAGGCTTGTACAGCCTGTGCTTACCCTAGCAGCAATATTGCTTCATTGCTATACGTATGCTATTTCTTCTTGAAGTGATGGGTATTGAGGAGTCATATTTTCTATCAATTACTCAAAACAAACACAAGAACTATATAGCTTATTATCAACACTTCTTTAACCTCCCCATCCACAGTGAATATAAAGGAGTCAAACATTCATTAGTGTAATTAAATAAATAAAAAGTTACCAAGAAAAAAAAAAATCAGAAACTTTAATTTAATGATCTTTTGATGCAAGTAACTGAATAGAACTAAAAGGACACCATCCTATTTAATTCAGGCATAACCTTCAAAACTTTCAAAAATCATAATTTCTTACTCTCATTTATGCTCCTCGAAAAAATTTTAGCAGCATGTCAGAACAGTCAGCTGAATGCAAAGTAAATCCAGTATCATACACTGTGGCAGGTTCACTTCAAATCTGCCAGAACATCCTCATTTCATAAGCCTTTGTCTGTGTGTTATGCTTGCCTCTGAGATCAGTGTATGATCATAACCTAATTTTTTCAGCAGACTTATGTCTCATTCATTGTGTGGGTTAGAAAAAGGAATAAATAAAAAAAAAAAAAAATCAGGGCTGTAGCAGCAACGATAAATCTGGCATTTTCTGACTTCTGGACTTCACAACCTCAATCTTTCTCCCCCTCTTTTTTTTTTTTTTTTTTTTTTTTTTTTAAATAAAACAGTGGGAGGATGGCCAAGTATACCCACTTCAGAAAACTGTTTGATGTTAGAGTTTATGTCCTACTTCTGAACTGCTTTGTACTTGATATGTCATTTACATTCTGTAAAGTAACATTAATGGAAAGAGATACACCACTGTTATTAAGGATCAGCATTCAGCACCAACATATCTAAAATTCAAGTGATAACCAGAGTTTCATGAAGACAGATATAATAAGATAACTAGTTAAGTCTTTAAAATTATGTAACCTTAAGAGATATTTTTGCATCAACTTCTTAAAAAAAGGATTCCCATGTGCAAACCAATAATTCCAAATGAGGTCTTTCTTTATCAGTAAAAAAAGATAACAAAAAAAAAAAATCAAGGAATGTGCTAATTAAACTTTTCATATTAAACCTTACTTTTTAAAACACCAAACATTATCCTTTTTTTGTTGAAATTACTCTGTAGTGCCTAATTACTAATAAAGCAAATATTTGCTCTAAAACATTTTTTAATTCAGTGGCATACTACATGCAAAATCTAGATTCTATAAAGTTTTTATAAGGTCACATTCAGAGCATGAAATCTACAAAAAAGTGCCATGCTTTAAGAAACACCTGTCAATTTCCCAGCAACCTCCAGAAAAGTCATAAGTTTCACAACTTTTTTGCTGTTTAGCCAAAGATTGGATAAGTATGATTTGCAATCACCTGTTATGAAAAATGAGCTGTAAGTGAAATCATCTCTCAGTGTACACAGGGTCATGCAGCACTCCTCTGCAATCCTGCAGATAGAATATCAGGGTGGGCTGGGAGCAGTCTACAGGAGTGATTTTTTTATTTTCCTGAATGCAAATTTACACATATTTTCAGAGACAAATAAAGCTTCCAGCAGACTAGTTACATCTTAAATCAGAAGTCTGACCTTTAAAGACATGCCCCTAAGCTGCCTGCATGAACATTGGCTATTAAGGCTTTATTTAGTGCTCCAAAATCTTGTAAATATTATCCTGTCATGTCGCTATTAATAGGGTAAATTTTAGTGGGTAACAAATTAGACAATACAGTCTGTAAGATGAACTGCAGCTTTTTTCTCAGTGATGAAATTTATACATCTTCTTTCCACAGCTATGCTTTTAAAGAAGTCACAAGAATTTAGTACCTGTCAGTGACCAGTGGCAACCAAGTCACAGAACAGGTCAGACGCTATTTAGAGGACAGAAAAAGTACAAAAACATACACCTTATTTACTTACACAGCCAGGATAAAAATATAATAGGTAGGTTTGATTATTCAGTAAAGTTCTTCAGTGATCATGAAAAACTAGGGGCTTTCTCAAGAATATATGAAAAAATATGTAATAATGTACAATGCTACAACCTTTGCTAACCTTTGTGGTTAAGCCCAACTTTAAAAACTGAGGAAAATTATAGTGGAAAAAGTAAGTTCCCAATTATTTACTAAAAATAGCACTATAATCAAAGAACCTTGTAAAGAAGGACACAAGTAGCATCCTTTTAAAATGAAAGTTTTAAAACTTCCTTTTTTTCCACTGCAAAAACAAAATGGGGAGACTTGCGCTGGTAGGACAGATTTTCCTGGTGTAAAACAATGCTGAAAATGTAATCTTCCAATGACAATAATTGGAGCAGACAGAAAGTTGTTTGTGATTTAAACATGACAAGGTAAATACGATTTTTTAAAAACTGGAAAATGACATAATGGAATAGGTGCAAAAATATAAAACTTCTGACAAACTTAATTCTTTATAAAATTGGTTATAAGACATAACGATCTGTAAAGTAGGGCAAGTTTTCAAATTATGTCTAGCAGACACAGCGAAACTCTAGCTCTATGGATTAGGATTTCTCTTGAGTGGTATTAGTACTTTTTTGAGGTGCATCTGCTGCTAAATTAACCTATACCTTACAAATGCATGGGACATAAATTCAGGAAAATCATTCAAAATGGCAGAAATTTTAAATTACAGCTTCTCAAAACATAATTTTCTAGCCTGCATATCAAAAGAACCAAGAAAAGGTTAGTGCTATAATAGTAAATTGGAAAGGAAGCAGGAAAAGAACAGATTAAAAAAAAAAAAATATCATTTGAGGCTTTGTCTTCAGAAGAGGCACAAAAATCCAGTCACTGGAGACCTCACAGCTTTTCTCACTGCACTATTGCATTCCATTTTTCTTGTCTGATATATTAGAATTAGTTGCTATGCAACCAAGCTATAAGCCTCACCATTTAATAATTCTTCGGCTAATTGCAATAGAGAAAAAGAGCTTCAGTGTCTGGCTTTGTCGTAGCACTGAATTCTTCCTGTACAGAGAATCTATGACCAATAAAAATGAACTTGAAAAAAGCATTTTTATTGAATGTATCTGGGATCAGCTATTACAAAGGTATTAACTTATATGTATAGTCAGCTGAATTTTTATTATAATGATAATTAGATTATTTACTAAGTGTTCTACTGGCTTTATAGATTGTTTTGACATGCTTCCCTGCTTCCTTCCACCAAAACCTTCTCTGAAATGGGAAACTAATGATAGCGTGTATGCTTCTGTTGATCCTGTGGTTCATTTCATTTACAAATTGCTAAGTATCAAGAATTGAAAATCTCAAGATTTGCCTTCTATTTTGTAGCTGTCTTAACTATACATAGGAACTAACTGAGCAACTGAAGGAGACCAATTGCGGCCCCTGCTGGTACCTAATACACGTATGAAACAATAAAATCAATAGAGTGCAATAAAATCAGAAAGTTTCCCATTAAAATTCTATTACTGAAAAATAAAATGAAAATGTAAGAACAAAAGTGTATTGTTGTAATAACGAGCAGAGAATATCCAGTGACCAAAGTATCACAGTAACTCCATCTACATCTTCGATTATGTCACTTAAAAGTCTCAAACCAGTTTCCCACCTCAGAAAGTACTTTGTAAGAAAGGATTTTTCAGCTTTGTAAAGCTCAGTCAGCAGACCCATGCCAGAGCCTGAAACAGTACCCAGCAAAAATGCATGGTCTACCTCCTTTAACATATGTTGACACAGATATCGTTTGAACATGGCATTAGAACATGAGATTAGAATATCCCGAGTGTTCATTCATTTTGATGATTTCATAAATCAATTTCAGAAAAGAATCTTGGCTGCATCACTTCTAACTTCCCCAATGTCATAACTTAAAATTTGTACATATTTAAATTTATAAAAAGAAACAAATACACACCCCAGACCTTTAGGAACAAAGCCATATCCATCAGTTCAGTTACAAAACTTTCTGTACAGTGAGGAAAATAAAACCATACTGGCTCACATGTTTAGACAGCTAGTCAGTTTAAGAACTAATTCTTTGTTCTACAAGTTTATGTGAAGAAAAAAAGATTAAAGATGGGGTGAACAAACTGCCTGTACTTCTACGAATCTCTTTCTACAGCAAACGCTATTTTATTCTCTCCAGCTCAACTCTTAACACCACTGAAAATATGACTGTCATCCACCTCAATCTTAACTAAAGTTTTTGCTTGTGAAAGCCCATATTTATGTTTGGAGCAGATTTCCATATCAAAACCACAGACTGAGTGTACATAGAAAGAGTTCTGTGTTTGTTTGGGTTTTTTTCCGACTAGGCATTAATGAAAGCAGGCAAAATAAGTAAGATCACATCAGAATCAACCATTAGCTTTTTCAGAGCTTGCAGAGATTTAAAGATGTTAATCAAATTAAATCACTATTGTTCATTTAACTACTCAAGCCACATCCAGTATAAGGATGACATTAGCTTCTCTGTGGAAAGAGAAGCTAATGTCATACCAGTTGCAATGAGCCATAACCTGGGATCTGCCAATTCGAAAATAATTTTGGAGCAGTCATTTCTAATGTGGCCAGCACACCAGAAATTAAGTGCTGTATGCCTCTCTAAACAGATCTTACTGAAATAAAAATAGAAATGAAGAGTTATAGGACTTTCAAAGTTAATTCCATCAATCTAGATATATCAAGGAAGTACTTACTAATTGTCATGGATTCCGGCACAGTGGCTGAAGGCAATGTATTGCTTAAAGTGTTCACTTGAGCTGGAGGACTGACTTCCACTCTAGTCATAAAAGTACAATCTCATCAATAAATGAAAACAAAATCCTAAATTCGAAACTTAAGAAAAAAAACATTCCAAAAACTAGAATTGTCATCACGTTCACCCATATGCAATCAACTTATGTTTAATTACCCTTTAACGGATCTGTTGTGAATCTGATTTAAGAATACACACAAAAAGATCCAAATCAACAGGCCATGGAGAATACAGTAAAAAACAACATAAAAACCAACATAAAACCTACTTTCAAAACCAGGAGGCTAAGTCTGCCTGTTATTTGACATGACTACGTGACTTCTTCAAGATAATTAGGAAAAGTTCAGTATATGAAACTATGCAAAAAAGGAACTGCAGGCTTTTGCATTTGTCTTTCCAAACA
Organism: Platalea leucorodia; assembly: GCF_965183815.1. Taxonomy (NCBI): domain Eukaryota; kingdom Metazoa; phylum Chordata; class Aves; order Pelecaniformes; family Threskiornithidae; genus Platalea; species Platalea leucorodia. The sequence goes on along the minus strand of NC_138827.1, from coordinate 19,461,960 downwards.
TTTGCAGAAGTACCCTGATGAATAGTTTGTTTTCCAGTACTGAGTAGCTATGCATTAGGTACCAATAATAAGTTGGCAGCTACAGGATGATTTTTTTCTTTTAAGAAAAACATATTTGACACATACCCATAAGGAAGAGCAGATCTTCTTGGAACCAGTTCTACCACATGAACAACGTGGTCAGGCCCCTCTCCATTCTCCAAGTTATCTAAAGTAGAATGCACAAGCATTAGCTTTCTTCAATTAACAGTACTTAGGAAATAAAATAAAAACAAAACCAGAAGGAAGGTAGCTACATTTTTAACTAGAAATACTCATCTTTACTAAAGCTTTCGAACACTTTAAATTCTTTCTCCAAGGTTGGCTTCTCCACATTCACCCTGAATGCCAGTGGGATTGTAAATTAGTATTGCACAATTCCTAAATTATAATTTAGATGTACATTTTACATTGATAACAATGTTGCAAAGCTATGAAGAGACTTCTTACTGAAGTTATTTTTGCAAGCCCCAGGAGTTTAACAACCCCAGGGGATCTGATACTCATTACAAATCTGTTTGTGACTTGTAGGAAAAGAATTCATGGTTAGTCCGCAGTACATGAAACCTTGCAAAGACACTAGTCCTTTATGCATTCTCAACAGAGCACCATGGCTTTTCTCTGGCTCTTTATGCCTATTTACCAAACATCAGGAATCACACAGATGAGACTTTTTAAAAAGCACGGATAATATGCATCTGTCCACAGATCCACAACTGTCAGGATCAAAATATACACGTCACTGGGCCTGTCATTAAAGTAGTTCAGGTGGAAAGAAACAAAAATCACATTTTATTGATATTTTCTGCATCTCACTATGTAAGGGTTACAAAGTTACCATAAAACAATACTAAAATCATGAGCTAAAATAGCACAGAATTTAAAACGCAGGAATTCTAGAAAAAAAGTCAATGGAAATTATGAGTTATGTCAGAATGACAATGGAGGAGAAAGTTTATTTTTTAAGCTGTAGAGTTTACTGAAGCTTGGTTCCTAAAATGCATACTCCATTTTTGGTCCAAGCAACTGAATTTTGACACAGGCTTTCTCATCTCTACGTACATGGAGATATGATATGCCCTGACACATCCCTGAAGCACTGCAACAGACTAAAACTGAAAGGACTGATATTAACATACAACACAATAGATGATGCTGTAATCTGTTTCAATATATGTCTTGTTATTTATCTGTATTAAGACCTATAAACAAAAATATTGGATTAAACTATATTACAAGAGCTCATTAAGCATGTTTTAGCAAAAATGTTGTCATAATAATAGTGAGCTTGCCTCATTACTGGGCTCGTTACTGCCTCGTTACTGGGCTGCACTGCCCTCAGAAAAAGCTAACCCACATTCCCTCTGATATAATTTACCTAGCAAAAGTATAACTTCCGAAGTCAAGCAAACAACTGCCTAAGGCAGCTTTCAATCTCATCCAATTGTCATTATGGCTGGGGAGAGGGTGACTGTACCCTTGTGTACCACTCTCCCTAACTGGTTGACATTTGGGTTGTATGATGGGCCTTTTAGTGAAGACTGCCTGTACACTCTGTCAGTTCAGGGCTCTTCAGGAGGACCCCGTGACAGCATGGAAAGTTGAAATCAGGAAATCAGACAGCAGAATCTGTGTTGCTGTTTCCTATAACTGATGAAGATTCCTTTCACCAGCCCAATGCCATATCATTCTGGCTTGCATGCTGGACCATAGGGTTTACCACAAAGAAGGGCAGAAGAAGAACTGAAAAATATCTGTATACTGTGCCAGAAGGGATCTGAATGGGACAGTTGTTGATCATCTCTAGTAGTCTGAGGTAAAGCAAAATGAAACAAGGGTCTTTGGTATCTCCTTAATAGAAGTAAGCCCCTGTTAGACTTATTGTTGTCCTCTCTGGTCATCTGTCTCCAGCACTAAGTCTTGGCTTGATCTCCTGACTTTTGATTTCCAGCTACAAACCCCTAGCTCTAGCTCCTGATGTCTTGTGACATCTGCCTGGCTACTCACTCCCACAGCTCAGCTGCAAGCTCCCATTCCACCTGAGCCCTCCCACCCCCATAAACAGGAACATTTACTTGTATTCCAGATTTCAATCTGTTGCAGGCAGCTAACACTTATAAATCTATGGACTTTTTCTAACAGTTTTTGTACAAAATTTAAGAGAACACTATGCCACAAACTATGTAAAGTTTTCTAAATCCATTTCTTCATAAATTGAAAAATGTGGGAGCACAAGAAAAAAAATGAAAATGTACTTTCTATCTTTTTTGAACCACTGGCATTTCTTAAGAGGTACATGTCTTAAAATACAGCAAAGGGCAGTACAGCATTATTTTACGATTCACATTATTTTTATCACCGAACTTACAGAACTGAATTACACATTTTCACAAGCCTTCAATTAACCGTCCATTTAAACTCTTGGCACATATAATGTATATGCAAAAAATATGAAATATTTTACAATTAAAACATTATTTGAATGCCACTGAGAAGTTTTTAAGTGGTCACTGAAATGAGAATACATACCCAAACTTTTATAAAAGCAATGTTTTATAAACAGCTAGCAAAATATTAACTCGGGGAGGAGGGGGGCTGGGGACAAGGGGTTGGGAGGTGGTGGAAGTTTTTGTTTGTTTTTGATACCAATACAGACATAGGAAAAGCACCAGGTCTTCTTTTCCATACCTTTGACCATTTTCATTGCTTTCTTCAAGATCTTCTCCAAATAGTCCACATCATTCTTGAAGTGCAGTACCCCAAACTGCATACAGTACTGCAGCTGAAGCCCCATCAAAGCCAACTAAGCATAAATTTACAAATGACACTTTCTTTTATGAATGTCCGTATGAAGTATGCTTTTACTGCAGAAGCACGGCACTGCTAATTCACTATCAGCTTGTGACCCACTATAGCGTGTCTCCTGCAGAAAACTACTTGAGGATACGGGCAGATGAAAAATTAGATATGAGCCAGCAATTGGTGCTTGCAGCCCAGAAAGCCAGTCTTATCCTGGGCTGCGTAAAATAAAGCATGGCAAGCAGGTTGAGGGAAGTGATTCTCCCCCTCTATTTTGCTTTCATGAGACCCCACCTTGAGTACTGCATACAGCTTTGGGGTCCACAGTACAAGGCAGGCATGGACCTGTTAGAGTGGGTCCAGAGGAAGGCCACAAAAATGATCAGAGGGATGGAACACCTCACCTATGAAGAAAGGCTGAGAGAGTTGGCGTTGTTCGGCCTGGAGAACAGAAAGCTCTGGGGAGACCTTGTTGTGGCCTTTCAATATATAGAGGGCTTATAAGAAAGATGGAGACAGACTTTTTACCATGGCCTGCAGTGACAGGACAAGGGGCGATGGTTTTAAACTGAAAGAGGGTAGATTTAGATTGGATATAAAGAAGAAATTCTTTACTATGAGGGTGGTGAGACACTGGAACAGGTTGCCCAGAGAAGTTGTGGATGCCCCATCCCTGGACGAATTCAAGGTCAGGTTGGTCAGCTTTGAGCAACCTGGTCTAGTGAAAGATAATCTTGCCCATGACAGAGGGGTGGGACTAGATCATCTCTGAAGATCCCTTCCAGCCCAAGCCATTCTATGATTCCCATATCCTTTTCCAAAGAAGTATTTCCTAGCCAATCATTCTTCATCCTGTATATAAACAGATAACAGCTTCTATTGAACTGCATCCAATATTTGATACTTTCTCCAATCTGTCAAGGTTAATTTGAATCCAAATTCTCAAACACACTTGCAGCTTCTTCCAGCTTAGAGATATCTAGAAAACAAATAAGGATACTTTTGTTATGCAACCATCCTAAACATCAATAAAATACCATACAAGACCAAAGCTTAATCCCAACAAAACTCTTGGTTTATTTTGACATTGATAAATCCTCCTCAAATAAATATCTACTCAAATGAAGAACTCTGATTCAGATCTAGAATAAATTTTAATTGAACCTCCCATCCCAGTTGTGCAATATCTCCTATGTCCTTAGAATCCCATTATTTCTTACTATTGTCCCATGTTAGAAATTCTGTTTTAAAGTTTGCTGGAATTCGGTAAATTAAAATACCTACCTGTTTGGGAGTAAGAGCCAACAGCACTGACAGGAAATAGAACATTTGCATCATCATTCAGGACCTGCAGAGGAGTCCAACTGATGTACCTATTTCATGAGGCTTAGATTTAAAACAAACAAACAAACAAACCTATTTATACAGTCAATATTCATGTTCACAATGCTTATATCTGTTTCAGAGATATCACTGCAAGAAAAATGTGTATTTCAATTGCCTGCCAATTTCTTGGTTCAGACATACATAAATTCATTAAAGATCAGACCATTCCGAAGCAGATGAGGCAAGAACTGCTTGCCTCTTTTTCTCCAAAGGGATTTCTGTGTCAGAAATAAAGAGGGCATATGAGTATCTAAAATTATTGTTTTTCTCTGTGTTGTCTTGTCTTGTTTAACTACCTACTTTGATGATAACAGGCTTACTCTGTTTAAAATATGTGGTTTTACTGTGAAGCCAAAATAGAGTTGATATCATACTAAGATTAAGGAAATGTCAAATAGGCCAGAATTATAGCCTGGCTATATCATGCAACAATTTCAACAACTGAGAACTTCAAGGAGAACAAGTATGAAATCTCGAAATTTTGGTTTTCAATGGAACTTAGAAGCAAAGTACCATTACCACAATGGCCCAAATGGTTTAAACAATGAAGAAGAAAATAGAAGAAGAATGAAAAAAATAAAGGGGGAGAGGTGGAGAGAAGAGAGGGGAAAAAAAGAAAGAAAAAAAAAAAAAGAGAAAACCTATAGTTCATTTAGTTATATAAATTAGCCAGTACCCACGAAGGAAGGGCAGGGAGGAGGGGGAAGCATGAAAAATTTACCACTAGCTCCTGCAACAGTATTTACTTTTCAGAAGCTTCAGTTTCGCCTTCTGTGCCTTTATTTCCTAATGTTTTTCCATATAGCTCATCCTCATCTGCACCTTCATTATCAATGCTCTTCACATCTAGCTTCTGGTATTCATACTCTCCATTCACGAATACTGAATTGCTCTTCCACAAATGGTTACTTTTATTCCCATTCAAATTTTTTTCCAAGAGTGCTTTCAGATGAGGGTAATACAAAAACTGAAGATCTGTCTACACTCTCCTCTGAACTTTCTCCTGTAATCAGAGTCTTTATGACATCCCCCAAATTTTGCTCATCTTCCTCTTCATCAAGTGAGATAATATTTGTCACTCTCTTATTCTTTCGATCATTTCTATATTTCAAATATAGTATCAACATAAAGGTTTACATTGTTTAGAAAAGAGAAACAATGTAATACACTTGTTTTTTCTTAAAAGAACTCATGTAGTAAATGAGTTTAGTAAAGAAAAAAAAAAAACATTTGATCTACAAGGCATTTCATCATCTTTCCATACACATGAGCTTTAAAATCTTTAACTACCATCTTTATTTTATACACCTTACATAATTCAGTTTTTAGAAGATATTTTGGAGGTCCATTTGTAACAGTATTCAATTGGAACTGGAAAACAAAAGTTCAACAAACTTATAAAATGAAATTTAAAATAAAAAGTTAGCCTTCCCATCATTGTCCCATGGAATATGGTTAGTGTATATTGCAGAGTGTCTACACAACAGAGAAAACATGAAACACTTCTGGGGAGAAAAAATTAAAAAGAACAAACTCACAACACAAACAAAATCCACAACTTGCAATCAAATAAAGTTAGTTTTGTCTATATTCTGGAAATTGAGCAGTCAATTTTCAGAAAAAGAAATTAAACTTGCTCTCTCCCTCAGCTAATTAGCTCTTGGTCTAGAAATACACTGAAATCCTCTCCGATTACATCACATCTATGCTGTGACAGTACTTATTTTTAAATTATTACCTATTCTCACAGATTCTGATGTGCACATGAGGCTAAATGATCTTGCAAAATTGAAGCACTCTAAGAAATACCAGAAATTTAGTCACCAATACAACTCACATTGGGACTAAACTGTTTTTTTTTTTTTTTAATTCAAGTCCAGCTGTTACATACCCACAAAACACATTAACATACTTTTAAGAGTAAGAAGATGTTAAAACCCATTCTGGATGCAAATAGAATTCCAGCAAAGAACATAGACTTTAATGAAAACATCTGACTTGCTCTGATGTTCAACATATAATGGCATTTGTATAAACCCAGTTTTTTTAAAGTGACATTTTATGTGTACTATATACACATGTACTGTACACGTAATGTACATTATGCTGTAGACTCATGTGCAGCATATGGTCAATTATTCTGTTATTTCATCTTGCGAGCCTATTCTATACTAACAAAGTTATCCCAAGTCAAGTATCGCCTACTATTTTAATCTCATTTAAAGTGCTAAACAACAAAAGCTTTACCAAAAGTTTGTTTTGAAAACCGTGTTTTGAGACAAAATCTATTTTAAATGCCAATAAAAATAGATTTTATCTCAACTTCTATTCCTACCAGATAGCATTCACATGGGTTTTTTTTTTTTCCTTTTTCTCATAACCAAAACATTTTAAAACCTAAACTCAAACCTTGTTTCTTAATTGAAAAACATAAAAATCCCAGAATCTTTCTGCAGTTTTGTAGCTTCACAAAGCAAAACATTCTTTCAGCTCAACTTCTGGAAATAATGATAATAGAATATTCCTTTGCTATTTTTGGAACTGAAAATGTGTAATGAAGATCACATTTTGCTTGATTAATTTCAAATTTTAAGAGATTAAGACTTTGGGTCTTTGTTAGTAACTAAGATCCTACAAACTAATTGCAACACTAATGCATTTAAAGGTAAAAGGAATGTATGAGTAAACTTTCATTTGTGGTAATTACCTACTTCATATAGGAATTCAGACTGTAAACATAGGCGCAGCTCAAAGAAGATTACAAGCTGAGATTTTTATCTGGTATATAACAGCAGATATATGGCAGTGTATTTCTGACAGATAAAGTGCTGAAACAAAACATACTAAAAATGAAAAATCATTACATCAGAAACTGCAAGGCATAATCTTATGAATAAGAAATTGAAAATCAGGTCGCAAGCAAAGCACTTTACCAATAAGATAGTTTAGCTTCCCTCTCATAGTGATACAAAAAAGCTAAAAGACACATCTATCATCCAGTATTCACACCAGTATTTCTAAAAAAATTCATACTTTTTATTTCATACTCAACTAGTTTGTATGTGTAGTGCATTGATTTCTAAGGTTTTTGTTCCATAATTGTGCATTAAATTTAATTGAAAAAGTTATTTAAATGCATTTGAATATTTTATAAGTTTCTGAATGACATTAACATTGTAAAAATGCTTACCAGCATTTACGTTCTTTGAGACAACAGGAAGTGGGTCAGTGTCTTGATCAGGTTGTATTAGAATCGAGACAGCAGATGATACAGTTATCTCTCTAAGAAGGCTGCTCTGCCCATTTAAATCCTTATTATCAATGTTGATTGCAAAAAGAATGGAGTTCAGACCTTCAGATAAAAGAAAGAGGAAAAAAAGACCAAAATCCCACAATATGCTGCATACAAATGTTACGAAGATAGAACCTAAGGATTAACAAAGCTATGACATGTAAAACATTTTTTCTCCAAAATTTCCCACAGTTCTCCATGCATGAATTCTTATTCTTTCATGTACCATTCATTCTTTTTCAGATGATATTCTAGCTGATGCAATCAGTTCTGAATTTATCTTGATGGCTGTTCAGCTGCACATTAAAAAAGCAGTAAGTACTGTGAACTCATTTATTTATAACCTTTTATTTAAACTCATTTCACTGCAATATTTGTTGGTTCCTATATTCTATTAACAAAAACTCCTGTGAACACTATCTTGCAGAACAAAGCATGTGACCATGTAACTGACAAAAGGGGTGTAAAACGTAATAATATATCACTTCTGTGGTCAAACTCTAGAAAAGTAAATTATCTGTTACCATTCATGAACAGTGGGATTGAGTGCACCCTCAGCAAGTTTGCCGATGACACCAAGCTGTGTGGTGCACTTGAGACACTGGAGGGAAGGGATGCCATCCAGAGGGACCTTGACAGGCTGGAGAGGTGGGCCCATGCGAACCTCATGAAGTTCAACAAGGCCAAGTGCAAGGTCCTGCACATGGGTTGGGGCAATCCCAAGCACAAATACAGGCTGGGCGGAGAAAGGATTGAGAGCAGCCCTGAGGAGAAGGACTTGGGGGTGTTGGTTGATGAGAATCTCACCATGACCCGGCAATGTGCGCTTGCAGCCAAGAAAGCCAACCATATCCTGGGCTGCATCAAAAGAAGCATGACCGGCAGGTGAAGGGAAGTGATGCTCTCCCCCTACTTCACTCTCGTGAGACCCCACCTGGAGTACTGCGTTCAGCTCTAGGGCCCCCAACATAAGAAGGAGATGGACCTGTTGGAGCGAGTCCAGAGGAGGGCCATGAAGATGATCAGAGCGCTGGAGCACCTCTCCTATGAGGACAGGCTGAGAGAGTTGGGGTGGTTCAGCCTGGAGAAGAGAAGGCTCTGGGGAGACCTTATAGCAGCTTTCCAGTACCTGAAGGGGGCCTGCAAGAAAGCTGGAGAGGGACTTTTTACAAGAGCACATAGCAATAGGACAAGGGGTAATGGCTTTCAGCTGAAGGAGGGTAGATTTAGATGAGATCTAAGGGAGAAATTCTTCACAATGAGGGTGGTGAGGCACTGGAACAGGTTGCCCAGAGAAGCTGTGGGTGCCCCATCCCTGGAATTGTTCAAGGCCAGGTTGGATGGGGCTTTGAGCAACCTGGTCTAGTGGAAGGTGTCTCTGCCCATGGCAGGGGGCTTGGAACCAGATGATCTTTAAGGTCCCTTCCAACCCAAACCATTCTATGATTCTATGATTCCTTATTCTTACTCTCCTTCCATGTATTTACCTATAATTTGGGTCTTACTATAAAAGTCTATAATCGCTCTTTTCTAGTCAGGAATAACCCTTTTTTTTTTTTTCTCTAAACTGTGCTAGTTTTTAAAAAAAAGTTAGCCTTGACAGATGAAGGGTTAGAAAATTTATGTGAAAGACTTTTGAACTGTAGGAAGGCCAGATCCAGTGTTTTAACAGTTCATCAATTCATAAGAAAAATTGGCATAATACCTTGACTATTCACCCTGAATGTGCATCTGACACACATTCTCCACATAAGCAAAGAGTGTGTTAGAGAAGCTCCTTGCAACCAGAAACAGATATAACATCCCAAAATGAAGCAGTTTTCCAAGAACAGCAGCATTTAAGAAAAAGTCTTACCAGCTGCCATCGTAGGGATCATTTGACAGACATTATTCGTCTGTCATAAAAGATCAGTCTTCATAGAAGACACTATAATTTGGAAGGAGAAAAAAAAAAAGAAAACAAAAAGAATATGCAGTCCTATATTAACATATATTCCACTTCTAAAAGACATGAAAACTCTGAAAAATAAGTATGAGTACACCAATGGATGAAATTATATGTCACTGTAACTCCCTTTATCCCTGAAATATATAGAACCGTCTGAAGAGTTATCAAAGACATGCTAAATAGTATTTTATCTTCAGTTTTAGCTCTGCATTTTTTTAATGGGAAAAAAGCCACTCAGGGCAAGGAGGTTCATACTACATTAGCAGTCACAATATTTCTCTACACCTATTGCTATACTGACTATATAAGTTTTTAAATAACTATAGCTGAACATAATTACCAAGACATTTTATAAAATATTAGAACACATGAATACAAACAAAAAGATCCACTTCATCTTGAGCAACTTGATCTAGTGAAAGACATCCCTGCCCACAGCAGGGGGGTTGGACTAGACGATCTTTAAAGGTCCCTTCTAACCCAAACCATTCTATTATTCTATGATTCAGTGACCTGTTTAAGTATCCAAAACCACATCAGTTACCCTAATTAGTTAGAGTCAACTAGGATTTTGGATGTAAGGGGGAAAAAAAAAAAGCTAACATGAATTTCACTGTGAACACATGAATTTAGTTGTTCTAAACCTAGTTCTTTTTGGTAGCAGGATGCTGTATTTTTACTATCAGCATTCAGTTAACTAAACATAAAAACAGAGAGCAAGAAAACCCTCAACCTATATTAAACAATTTTGACAGATTCATTTGAAAATTTCCAAAACAGGTAAGAATTGGGGATGTAAACTGATTCTGTAAATCCCATTTGAATTTGGATAACATTTAAATTTTAAATATTCTGGAACAAGCTTTTTTAGAAATAATATTTCAGGTACAATGCAGAGAGTGCTGATAATCCTGATACTGCCCAAGTATTGCTACAAGCATGAGAGTAATTAGTGATGTAGTAATCCAAGTCACTAATTTCCTCACAACAGTTTTCAGTTTTTTTTTTCTTTGTTGTTTCATTTGTCTGTATTTGATTTCATATCAAAATCTGTCTTGCAAGAAAGCTACAGAGGACTGGAACAGACTGAAAATGAAGTCAGTTAAGCTAATGAGCTCAGTTCTGGCAATAATCTTATCCAGTACATCCATTAATTGATGCAAATGGAAAGAAAGCTCAACAGTTATTGATAAAAAAGGAAAATATCCCAAATTTTCAAAAAGAAAAGGAGCTGAAGATGTATGAGGAAAAAGGTAGGACATAGCTAAGTATGAACTTAGGTGCATTTTGCACATCCAAAGTACCTTAGGATATTACAATGCATAGTAAGTTATTCTCACTAACTCTGCAACAAAAAGGTTCACAAACAGGTACAAAACCACTTCCAAGTGATCTGCAGTAGTAGCTACCTATTGCTTGACTGCTGGAGCTTTTCAGTTACAGGATGAGCATCTCCAAAAGGCAACTGGGAATTACAATTGATGAACTGATAAGATCAAGGCTGCAATTGTGTACTATTTTAATGGAATAAGAGGGGAACCTCAAAGCATGGTGTCAAGGTCTCAGTGAGGAAAACTGTTGAAAGAATAGGGAGTTAGGAAAGAGGATGGAAATCAAGATGGGGATAGAAATATATATTCTCACGTGCTAGAAGGAAGCTAGTTTCAGGTCACATGTTGATATAGGCACAAGCCACCACCTTAATGGCTGTCAAAATTTCAAAAATGAGTAAAACAAAGTATGAGGTTAGGTAGCTTCACTAATATAGCAATTAATATGGTGTATTATTGCAGCTGTGTTTTTTGGTTGGTTGGTTTTTTTTAATCTCAGTACTTCATTTGTCAATACATTTCCTGCATGACAAAGACATCAAATACAGTACCTAAGTTGATTCTTATCTGCAGGCAGCATATAAACATATCTTTCCAGGCAATGTTCATTTAATGCACAGCACAACCAAGCCTGGCCTCTGCCAATATCTGTAGTAATTGTCTTCAGAGAGTAAAAGCGTTGCAGTTCATGTTTATTCAGAACTTCTTTCACATAGTACCAAGATGGTGGCTCTGGAATAAAAAAAATAAAAATAATAATAATAAAATCATCAAAAAACGCTAAGCTCATCTGAATGCATATATGTGCAATTTTATAAAACAAGCAGGTAATGGTATATAACTTTGAACAAAGGTGAATCATTTACCATGTTCGTATAACTCTCCAGTTAAATAGGTTATTTATCTCTACAGAACTTGGGCTATTTAAGCACTTAGAACTTTTCACTTATTGAAAAAGCCAAACACACACATTAAAGGATCCTATCTTACATTTTTAAATAGAATTAACTTTTAAAAGCATATTTAAGCTAGTATTTCATCCATAGAACAGGTTAACATGTTCAGCTGGGAATATATTATGCAAAGGAAAAAAGTTCTTTAGAACTCTGTCTTACTACTGATTAGGAAATGTTAGAAGCTAGGTCCAAAGGAATGAGTAGCTCTGGAATTTGCAGACGTGCAAATGACAAATTCATGTTACTTCAAAAACAAGTGTTACATTTAAAAGGCAACAATAGCCCTTTCCACTAAAATACTTTCCTTGCCCTGTCTCCAAATATTGATAAATTTTTTTTTGCAGTTTCCTCAAATTTCTCAATTGGAGGTAACAAACATCTACATCAGTAATTCTAAATGTACAATAAAACACCTAGTATTTTATATATTCCTGTTTCTTAACTGAATAAGAACATATTTTAAGGACATATTTATTACAATTCACCTCTTACCACTTTCTCAGGGTGAAAAGAACAACCAAACATCAGATAATTCATCTGTAAGACTTGAATCATTACTATATGGTATAGTTTGGCAATTGTTAGTCATTAATGTTGCACCAAATACATACTGCTTGAAAGTATCTTAAAATATAACATTAACAATAACATTCATGTGGCTTTGATTTGTTATAAATAGAATTGCTCAAATAATGAACAGTTTGAAAGCTGTTAAATCTATACAGTTAGTAACATATTAAGAGACTGAATTTAAGGCAAATACAATATTTTTACAAGCAAAAAAATCTGAGAAACCTAAGCGTTACAAAAAAAATTAAAATGTCAGTCTCTCAAGGAAGACACACAGGTACTCCTTTTGACAGTTTAATGAATGTCTTTGCTCAACATTTTTTTTAAGTTAACAAAAATGGAAAATAATTCTACTGTACAAGTGAATGGTGCACTATCACCTCAAATATTATGCTGCCTTTTGATCATAATCTCAATGTAGGCAACATAAAGCAGATGTTTAAAGATGGGTAAAAAAATTTCCTCAAAGACAAAGAAAAAAACTCACAGGAGAAAGAAAACAGATTGATCCTGCCACTTCTTGCTTATCGCTTTTCTAAATTGTTTTTAATGTAGTAAGAATTTTCAGAAAAGGCCATCCATGATGCTTCTCTTTCTCTTTGCTAAATAAAGAGCATACAGTCAGATTTTGAATAGGTTTTCAGTACAGCTTATGACTTCTTTTGGTGAAATATGCTCATTTGAGGGTATGGGGGTTTTTATTAATCTCTGCTGAAAACCGAATACAGCATTAGATTAGCAAAGTTTAAAATATAATTTTAGAAACCTAAACACATAACAAGCAGGTTAGACTCATTAACTAAAAGTTTTGCCAAATAGGTCTGACAGCTACACAGGAATAACCCAGAGCACTTCTAAATTATCCAAATGTGCAAAACACAGGAACCACTTGAATTGACCATGTAGGATGCAAAACTAAAGGTATACTTTACTGACCTAGGACCTCATAGGCACATTAACATGCAAACAATAAGGAAGTCCACTGAACATGTAAGAGCATTCAAATATCAAGTGTCCTACTCCTTTGGCTGCAACCTATTTGAGCTGCAATTCAAAAATAAAATACATGTATATGTAAAAAAAAGCATTCTTTCAAATGCCAGATTTGTATCAAGATGATAGTGATTTAATGATTTCATTGTTTCTTGTGACCAATAAAATTCATTTTTCCATCTTGCTAAAGTTCAAAACAATACTAAAGTAGGAAGTGAAAATATTACAGGAACACAGAAAATAAGCAGATTTCCCCTTGTGCTGAGAGCGAAACTCAGTGTTTCTTGGTATTCTGATTATTTACAGATATCAAGGATTTTGAAAAGCTTCAAAATTTGGATTGTCATCAGTTTTTAATCAAAATCTATCCAATGGAAATAAAGTAAGAGCATTCTATACTCTAAGTCGCTCCATGACATACTTCATAAAAACAGTAATGTAAGTGGCATTTTCAAATGACTAAGTTCTCTTCTTTGGGAGTAGCGTTAAATGAAAATCCAAGTCCTAACTGTTGATACTATTTTTCATAGCAAATAATCCAGTACTTGTTATTCAAAAGTAAGATCATTTTAATTTCAGTAAAATACAATTTGTACAACTGTACTGTAGGCAGAGAAGACACTGATGTTATGCAATTCACCCAAATATTAATCACTTTGTGAAAACAGTTTATTTAATTTTAATAATAGCACAGTTCTGATAACTGCAATACCACCAATCATTAATCAGCACCACAGAGCGGTCATGGTTCAAGCTGAGAGCATAGAGATCAGTCTGAAGCCAGGTTCAGTGCCTTCTTAGGTAAAAAAAGTAAACAAACCAATTTACACTGTGCAGCCATTGTGCATTTCAGTGTCTGTTCTGTCAAGTAATTAAAGAACAGTTTCATATTTGTCATGAGTGTCTCATAGTAGAACATTCTTTGCTATAGTTGGAGACATTAGTTCTTTTGCTTTTAATTGAGAGTATCATTAAATGAAGTTTATATTCCATAAGCCTTAGTCTACCATTTTCATTTCTAACCACAGCAACTAATAATTTTACCCTCAGCATTACTCTACAATGTCCTACTATTCATAAGCAAGCTATGATATGCAAAGTAGTACAACTATAAACATATTGTGACTTAGCGATAATTTCAAAATACATTTCCATTCTTGGTATTGATGTGCCATGAGGCTGTGAATAAGCCACATCTGTAATTCTGCCATGGTTTACCTCTAAATGGATAATACTATCCTACAGTTATAGCATCAAATCATATACATTAATCTATAGCAATATGCAGCACCACAACTACAAAAAAAAAAAAGCAACAAAGACAAAATTTTGCTTCAGCCTGGAGAAGAGAAGGCTTAGGAGGAGGGCAGACACCTAATAGTAGCCCTCAGGTACCTACGAGGAAGTCATCAAGAAGACTGAATTAGGCTCTTTGCATCAGCACATAGCAGGAGGAGAGCAGACAACAGGCATAAGTTAAAACAAGAGAGGCTCAGACTGAATATAAGGAAAAACTCTTTCATCATGAGGACAGTCAAATGTTGTAACATGGCTCACCAAAGAGGTTGTGCAGTCTGCAGAGGTTTTCAAGTCCCAAATGGACAAAGCCCCAGGCAACCTCGTTTAACCTCATAGATGATCTTTGTAGGACTGCAGGCCTCCTGAGGACCCTTCCAACTTGAATTAGCCTATGATCCTCTGATTGAGTGTGGAAGAAACTATGAACTATTACTACTATTACTGACAGAAAGGTTTCAGCAAGTCTGGAATCTCTAATAAAACAGTAGAAAGAGCAGCCAGAGGCAATGGAAGAGTTGATCTATTTAGAATCTTTCCACAACATTGTCCTAATATTTTTTAGTGAATACTACATCAGCTACAGTATTCTCACATAACCTTAAGTGGAGTTAAATGAAGAGACCCTCATATTGTTACAAAGACAGAATACAGTTTTATTGTTTGCTGGTTTTGTTTAGATTGCTTAATACATGATTAAAGGAGATGCACATGCCTGTAATGACCATGCCATCAATTGATACCAAATCACACTGATGTTAGGAATTTGTTTACTTGGATATATATTAAAAAAATTAAAATACTTTAAATAGGATTTTTAAGTCATAGTTCCAAAGAACTACTACTGGAGGGTTTATTTAAAACTTTTATTTCCATTTAAGAAAAGCAAAGTAAAACACTGAAGCTCTTAGATGCAAAATGATGCTACATTGTTTACAGCTGTTTGAAAGTACAGTTTGTCATGAAGTATCTGTAAATTTAAAAAAAAAAAAAAAATTTGCTGAACAATTTTATTTTTCACTTGTCAAAGCCTGAATGTATAGCCTAAACAGCAGTATTCCACTGTGTTAAAGAAAAAGATGACACCTGTGATTATGTTAGACAGAACAGAATATACTCATTTGCCTGAAAGTGATAAAAATATAGAAGTACTTTCCAACTGCTTTCAGAAAAAAAAAAAAAAAAAAAAAAAACAAAAACAAAACACCACTGTAATTTGCAAAGATAAATGCAGTGGAACCCAGTAATCTCCATTAAAAAAAAAAAAAGCTTCTCTTCTTAGTCACTGTACAGCACTCAATTTGCTGCAAAGCAGCCACGTTTTTGTTCTTGAACTTCTATATATTGCTTAAACTTCTTAAGGAGCTAAAATGATGTTTTCTTCCTTCTTCCATTCCCCAACCATAGATAACTTTCCTGACTTTCTCCTTTTCCTCCACATCATCTCACTGACAAGCCCCCAAATAAGACACACATACGCACGAACATATAGCTAAATTGCTGCAAAGTTCTTAAGTATCAGAAGTGCACCTTTGTACATCTGACCATTAAAAGACAGGACCAAAAATTTCATATGCCCTTGACTTTACTAACAGACAAGAGAGAAATCGTAAGAATTATACGTAATGTTTTCAAATTTGAAGACACACTATTTGGATAAATCAGAGAGAGTGTAACAGGGGACAACATTCTCTGTGCCAAAGCATAAGAATTTCAATTGCAAGTTGGGGGGATAAAAAGCAGGTAATCAAATCACCACCCATTAAAGAGATGGAAACTACCCAGAGGTTGAAAGAGACCATGGAGTATCCAATCCCCAATTACAAACACACGCAAGGGAGAAAAAAGCATGCAGAAGAGACGAAAAATCTGTAAAGATTTTGTAAACAGCTGAATTTTTCTTACTTGTCCGCAAAGTGTCAAGTCTTGCCCGTTACTAATTAAGAGAGGCAAACATGGGAAACTCACCAACTTCTCTACAAGCACGGCTATTTTAGCTTCCCAAAAAAAGCTAAGTCTGGGGGCTCTAATCCATTAGCAGGAGAGTCAGCACACAAGACCCAGCATTTCACCCTATCATCCACAGGAAACAAGTCCATTGTTACAGCAATTTAAAAACACTATTACATCAAACTACACATTTTGTGTTAATGTAATATCCAATATATGCAGTTGTCTGGTGTAACTGGAAGTTATGGCTGGAGATCAAAATGTATTAACAATTCTAGTATCACTGAATATACTATAAAACCAAAACCCCACTACCTGTTACATGTTACACTTGACGGAGTTTCAAGAGCCAAAAAGAAACTTCTTTTCGCTGGGTTCTACAATTAATTCTCACCAGTAGATCAATGCACTTCATAAGCTGCAAGTCATTCTGACAATATGAAACAAATACAATCGTTAGTGAAATCCTGATTATTTGGAACAACAGGCTGTGAAACTAGGTCAGTTTACCTCTTCTTCGAAAGATTTTTTCCTCCATAGTATTTCATACCTGACTAATCTTGATAATGCACTTGATATCTTTGGTGACTGATCATATGCTAATTTAAACTCACATTGTATGCATAAATTCAGAACAACACGCAGAGATATTTCAGCATGATGATGAAAAAATTTTAACAAGTGAATTTGACTGAAATATTTTTCTGTTAAAATATATCTTCTTTTCTAGCCTGAAGAATGTAAAGGGAATCTGATTTTTGTTGTTTGGAGACAGGTATTTTAATGACTTAGAGCTTTTTTTTCCCGTCTCAGTGAAATACTGTATTTGACTTTTTAGGGCAGGTTACTTGGAAGAATAAGGTCTTCTTTTAGAGCTGCTCATCCAAACCACTACAGGCAATTGCTGGGAATGCTTCTCTCAGGGGTGTCTATGGTAATTTATTGGCTCCCATCCTGCTCCTACCGAGTAAGTAGTATGAGTCCCATTATCTTCATATGTTGCTATGAAAAAAAGAAAGACAGGGAACAGGACAGAAGTGCAGAGAGAAAAAGAAAACAGAGAGGGAGAATGACAGAGAAAGAGGAGGACTTGGAGAACGAGAGAAGGAGAGGTGCAGGGAAGCAAAAAAAAATTACAGTAATGAGAGAAAGCAGGGCAGGGAGGGACCGGGATGCAGAAAAGGGACAACACGGCCCCAGGGGTCCAGGACTCACCACAGCTCCTGCTCTCAAAGATGCTGGGAGAATTTGGCAGTTCAGACATCTTTGTCTCCCTGCCCTCCCCGTAGCTCCGGTCGCTTGACTGTCATCCACCTAAGAGAACAGATTGGTGTCTTACAGCTCTTACAATACGAGGCTTCCCAGACACACAGCCTCACACGCTCACACACTACATGGCTGTACTGTGCTTCTGGTTACGCATACAGACCCCGCGGTGCACATTGGTGAGGACTACACTAAGAGGGATCCTTCCTCACCTGGAGAGGCAGGCTGTCTCCTGTCTGCAGCTGGAGGCAGCTGCTGGTTGGATCCTCTTTATTTTATTCTTCAGCTGCTTTACCTTTTTCTGGCCTCTCCAGCTGCAGCAGCTCCTGTCCACAGCCGGTAAGTGTTCAGCTGTCCCTTTTCAACCATGCCACTAGGAGAACGAGGCCAAAAGCAATCCACACAAACCTGAGGCAGATGCAGTCAACAACACCCCCAGAGAGGAACCGACGACTGAGTCCTCAGTGCTGCCTCTGGGAGAGGGAAAGAACAAGCAACCCTTATCCACAGGGACGACTGTAGCTCTCCTCAGGCGGGAACCCCTCCTTCTGCAGGAGCTGCTGGAGATGCCGCTCTTTCCCTGAACCGATGCTAATGGCACCTGCATTTAAGGAGAATAAAGCATATTCAAGGGCCAGCTTGCTGCTGTGAGGACAAGGTTTGGGGGCAGTCTGTGGCTACAGGACAGGCTTCAGGGGAGGTGCTGGAGCTGGGGGCAGCTGCATGGGGTGAGCAGGGCTGGAGGAGTTTTGTTGAGCTGGGGAGACACCCAGTGCCTTTTCCAGGGGGTGGGAAGGTCTCCAGGTACCCAGAGGGGTGGAGGCAGCCATCTCCTGCCCCTCTTCCTGCTTCCTCTCCACCAGCTCTCAGAAAATCCCTGGGATCTGCCCTGATGGGGCCTGACTCCAGCTGACCATCAGCCTGTTGCACCGCTGGGTTGGAAACATCCTTGCAACTCGGCACTCTCAGGCAGGCACGTCCCAGCAGCGCCGTCCCCTAGGGCTGCAGCCCCTTTACACAGAGGGGCCATCACCATCAGCCTCACTGGCCCCCCTGGTGCTCCTCCAGGCCCAGCCCCCAGCTGCATCATGGCCCCTGACACCCACGGTGTAATCTCCCCTGGACTCTCTGACAGCCCCTCACCAAGTACAAAGGACTACAAACACAGCCAGGCATGCAAAGGAGACAGCAAGTGCTTATTTGTTAATGAGTGTAAGTCCCAGGAGTGAGTCTGCTATGGGGCTCAGTGCCTGCACACTCACCCTTCCCCTGGGACAACTCGGTAGTCATTACTAGAGCAGCAGATGATAGAGAAAACTGAAATACAGCAATGGGGAGCAGGGCAGATGAAAAGAAAGAAAAAATAAAATTAAGGAGAAGGACTGAGGAGCAGAGAAAGAAAGGTACAGGGAAAAGGACAGTGACATGGATAAGTCAATAAAAAATGGATGAGGAGCCCTGCAGGGATGTGGCGCAAGAAAAACAGGGTCAGGGAGCAGGACAGAGGGAAAGAGAGTGATGAGTGGGGAACAGAACAGACGGCTGGAGAGAGAAACTGAATGAGGGAGTTCTGAATAAGGGAAGAAACTGAATAAGGGAGGGAAGGAGAGAAAAAGACAGGGAACAAGCCAGAGGGATTGAGGGGGGAAAGAGAGAGAGACAAATCAGGACAAAGGAAGAAAGCAAAAAACAGTGCTGGGCTGCAGGATGAGAAAAAAGGCCAGGGAGCAGGATAGAGGGGAATAATGGGACAGTGAGCTGGGCAGGGGGATAGCACGAGAAACGATAGGAGAAACAGTGGTATGGAGAGATACAGACAAAATTTAGGGGGAGGACGGATGACAGAGAGAAGAAGAGAAAAGGGACAGGGAGCAGGGCAGAGATGGAGAAAGAAACATTAGAGACAGAGAGAGGAGGAGAGTGACAGGACCAAAGCAGAGATGGAGAAAGAAAGAAAAAACCAGTGATGGGTAGCAGGCCAGAGGGACAAGGAAAGACAGGAGGAAGGACAGAGCTATATAGAAAACAGGAGAGGGACAGGGAGCCAGAAAGTGGGATATGCAAAAGAGAGAGGGACAGGGAGCAGGATGCTGAGACAGAGAGCAAATGACAGCAACAGAGAGAATGACAGAGAGGTGGAGCACGAGAAAAAACAGGGACAGAGAGGTGAAGCAATAAATAACAGGGACAGGGAGCAGCATAAAGGGTCAGAGAGGGTACGAGATAAACAGGAAGGAGGACAGCGACAGTGAGACACAGAATGAAAAAAAAACAGTGACAGTAAGCAAGACAAAGGGACAGGGAGAAAGAGAAGAAAGGAAGGACAGAGACAGGAAGGCAGGGACACAGAGCAGCGTGCACAGGCACAGAGAGGAAAAGAATGCCAGGGTCAAAGGCCAGAGAAATTGTGGGGGGAAAGAGATGGGTGCAGATCAGGACAAAGAGATGGAAAAGGAAAAAAACAGTGATGGGTGCAGGACAGAAACAGAGGATGAAAAAAAGGAAGGAGAGAGAGCAGGACAAAAATGCAGAGAGAAAAAGAAAAGGGAGCAGTAGAAGAAGAGAGATAAAGAGAGAGAGGAAGAGGGAGCAGGACAGAAGAATAGAGAGAAGAAGATAGGTACAGGGAAGCAAAAATAAAAAATCACAGCAGCATGGGAAAGAGAGGGGGCCAGGGGAGGGGCAGTAAAGGCCCAGGACGCACAAGAGGGAAGACAGGTCCCCAGGGGCCCAAAACTCACCACAGCTCTCGCTCTTGGCGCTGCCAGGAGAATTTGATAGTTCAGACGCTTCTTTCTCCTTCTCTCCTCCTTCCTCTTCTGTAACTCCAGTCACTTGGCTGTCCTCCACCTAGGAGAATACATAGGTGTCTTGCAGCTCTTATGAGATGAGGCTTCCTAGACACGTAGCCTGGCTCGCTCGTGCACTGTGCAGCCATACCACGCTTTGGGTTACACATACAGACCCCGCGGTGCACGTTGGCGGTCTGGCCTGCTGTGGACTACGAAGAGGGATCCTTCCTCACCCGGAGAGGCAGGCTCTCTTGCCTGCAGCGGGCGGCAGCTGCTGGCCACATGGCCTTCGATTTCTTCTGCTTTACCTTTCTCCAGCCTCTCCAGCCTCAGCCGCGGCAGCTCCTGCCCACAGCCTGCTCCGCCCGTCCCTTTTCGCCCCCACGCCATGAGAACAGCGAGGCCGGGCAGAGACAACCCACCCAAGCCACAGGTGGATGCAGTCAACGGCATCCCCAGGGGACGAATGGACAACGGCGTCCTCAGCGCGGCCTCTGGGAGAGGGAAAGGAGAAGCAGCGACCGTTATTACCATAGATTGCCCCTGGCCGAATCCCCTCCTTCCGCAGGGGCTTCTGGAGATGCTGCTCTTTCCCCGCACTGCTGCTAATGGCACCCGCGTTAAGGAAGACTCCAGCCCACTCGAGGGCCAGCTTGCGACCTTCGTGACAGGGCTTGGGGGCAGCCTGGGGCTACGGGACAGGCTTCGGGGAAGGTGCTGGAGAGGGGCGGCAGCTGCACGGGGCGAGCGGGGCCAGGGGAAGCCCAGGGGGAGCTCTGGCGAGTTGGGGAGGCGCCCGGCGTCTGCGCCGGGGGGATGTCCGCCTCCTTCCCCTCTGCCAGCGCTCAGGTAACTCCCCGGGGCTGCCCTGCCTCGGCTCGCCTCCAGCAGACCGGGAGCCGGCCGCAGCGGGCGGTTTGAAGCTTCCCGCCCCGCCACCCCCGGGCGGCCAGCGGGCAGGAGACACCCCTGCACCCTCAGTGGGGCTCGCTCGCCTCGCTGGTGCTCCTGGCCCTCCCCCGCCACCGGGAACCGCTCCCGGCACACCGCCCTGCTCCGCCTGCCGCGGAGGCGGCGGCGGCGCTGCCGCGCACCTGTGCGGTGCCGGCGCTGCAGCACCGCGCTGCGGCCACGAGGCGGCGGCAGCAGCGAGCACCCCGCGCGCGCCCACGGGCGGCACCGGCGCTGCAATCCGCGCTTTGCGCACTAAGCGCGCGCCGACAGCGCGCCCGTGGGGCGGCCGCGGCGCTTCCTTACCGGGAGGCAGCACCCAGCGCGGCGGCACCACCTGGGAGGCACCGCAGCACCGCGCGGCTGTTACCGGCAGGCGGCAACGCGGAGCACGGCGGCGCCTCCGCGCCCCGCTGCAGCACGGCGTGGCGCTCGCCAGGCGGCAGCAGTGAGCACGGGCGAGCGCCACACCGCTCACGCGCGGCTCCCGAGCTGCAGTACCGGCCTCTGGTCGCCGGGCGGCAGCAGCGAGGGCCGCGGGGCGCCGCCGCGTAGGAGCTGCGGCACCGCTGCTCGGCCAGCGCCGCGCGGCAGCGGAGTGCGGGCAGGCCGCACCTCCCGGCCGGCCCCGCGGAACCGACACGGGCGAGGACTACAGCTCCCGGCGTGCCGCGGGAGGCCGCCCTCGCCGCTCTCGCAGGCCGAGGGGACGCCGTTCCCCTCCGCCGCCGCCCCGCATGCCCCGGGAGAGCCCGGCAGCTCTCCTGGAGCCGCGCCCGTCGGCCCGGCAGGGAATGGTGGGTCAGTCGGTCGGCTCCTGGAGCGGTGGGCTGCAGGCCCCCTTTCTGGGGCACAGGAAGGCAAGGGAGGGCCCTGGGGCAAACCGAAAGGAAAAAAGGTGATGGTGGAGAACACCAAAAAGCACCCAGAAAACTGTGGGAGAGGGGAGAAAGCTAAACGGAGAACTTTGTTGCCCATTGCAGGACAAACACAGGGCCCTGAGGCTCACCAGAAGGGACACGGAGGGCTCGGGGGCAACCCACAATGTGAATTGAGGGTTCTGGGGCACACCAAAATGCAAACAGGGGCCACAGGGCGCCTCAGAATGTCCTCAAAATCTGAGGGCACCAGAAAGCAAACCAGGAGACCCGACGGTGCACCTGGATGAAAAAGGTGGTTCCTGCAGGGCAAGTGCAAGGCCTTGGGGTGTATGGGAGGGCAAGTGAAGACCGTAAGGCATGTGTCTCAACAGCTTTCTCACCAGTCTACTTGGGAGTAAGTGATCGTGTAAGATTCTGTATGTGTGTCTGTCTTCCCCTTCCACCTTGTTGGGATTGTTCCCACTGCTCTGTCCTTACCTTCATTATTGGATTTCTCATGCAAGCACAGCATGTAAGCTGAGACTTCTTAGTAACCAACTTTAATTTACTTGCCTTGCCAGATGCGTGGTGGCTGCTGGGGAAGAAAAGAAGGCTGGGGATTACCAGGAGGGATATGGACGATGGGACAAGAAGCTCCAGGAAACCTTGGTGAATCCGCATCCTCAGTACTGTATGCTGTCACATTCTCTGCATCTTATGAAGGACAAAGTTTTGAGTTGGAAAGGTACAAAGCTACCAGGTTGTATAAGGTGAGCCTAAACAGGCTGCAGTTTCTAACATCCCTGACACTGGAGGATATGAGAGGCATGGACTGCAGAAAGAGGCAAGACTTACATGCTCCTCCTACACAGCATCTCCTGTTGCCACCGTTAGGGACAGAATACTGATATAGACGATATAACCAGAATAGTGGTATAGACGTCATAACCAGGATAGCTCCAGCCCGGCAGGGTGCTTTGTATGTTCTTAGGACATGTAGTACAGAGAAGAATGGAACGGAAAAGTGATTATGTTTTAATTACTTGACAGCCTCTGTCTTGTAGACCATTCTGCTGAATCAGTTTCTGTGTATCATAGTTAGACCTCTTTCTCCACTGAAACAGTAAATGCCAATCCCAGTGGTTGAAACCCTGAAATGATTAGGAATGCCATAATTAGACTGCAGAGGAAAACATATCTGTACATTTCTGAATCTTTAAACACAGTATAGCTCAGAAATAAAGATCAAAATTTTATTTCCATGTTGGTAATAAAAATAATTCCATGACTTCTGTAAACCATTGCATAAACGCTATAGTGTAGAAAAGTTTTAACAAGTGTTAAGAATTTTAAACAGTTCACTACAAGTAAATGAGTACGCATTATAAATAATATGTTTTGTATTAAGAACAATTTCATTCACAAAATCATTTCTGTCTGTACACTCAAAACATTAACGGCTTCCATAAATTAATATGAGTAAAAATTCCATATTTATTTAGGGTCTGATGATGACCACAGTTACACAAGCATAGTGTGACAGTAATAATATTACTACCTATATTTAATACCAGGATACTCTGAATGGCAATGTAGAACAAAACAAGTATGTCTTTAATAATCTGCTATTCAAAGAAGACTAATAATAAGCCTATAACATGCAGCTTGGGATCTATCTGTAATTAGCATACTTCCGGTTAAATTACAGCTCCTAACTGTAAAAACCCTGAGAAATCACAATTTTAATCTATTATTCCCCAGGCTAAAATACTTGTGACAACATAATGGCACTCACATTAAAAATTATATTCTTACATAAATTAACACAGCACTTTGTCAAATACCAAAATGAATCTTGAAAATTTGTTTAGTTTGCTTTTATGTATTTTGTGAATTCAGCAAATTACCGTACTGTAGTCTTGCTAAAAAATAATTTTAATGTATCCAGTTTCTAGATAGTGTATATAGTACAAAGATGAATACTTAGGAAGGGTCAGGTTTCACTTCTGACTTCTTCCAAATAGTCGTCTCTAGTCAACTGCCTATATTTTATTATCCTCCATTTTAAAGTACTGGTGTAAAAGTACATATTTATTTGTATTTGCAGTTGACTTGCATTAATAAGATACAGAAAACTTTGCTTGTAATTACAAAATAATTTTGTGAAGAACAACTGTATTATTTTCGTATGACTGCTGTGTATCATGATGTATAGTTCAAGTGATCACCTTGATGGGATTTGTCTGTAATTACAGCAAGCTGCCCAGTCTGAGAATTTCACACATAGGTATGTTTCTTTGGTATGTGTTTTTTCTTCCTCCACAAAATGGTTTGTTGATAGTTTTTAAATGTGTCTGTAATTCAGCACCAAAGAAACTTACAGGGAACACCTGCAAAATTTTCAGTACTGATATTACTATAGGACATACATCATTATTTTCAAGATTCATCATTGTAAAACACAAAACATACACATTTAAAAAGCAACAGACTAAACACATTAGTTCATTTCCTCTAAAAACGCAGCACATATAAACTGCGAATGTCAATGTGATGATTCACACTGCAAGTGCTGTTTACATTCCTTTTTTGTTGATGTTGTGAGATTAGGAAAATCGCCTGTTACTACCAAAAAAAAAAGGGACCAAAAAGTAGCCCCGGGACATAGGCAAATGCACTAAAATACACATGAAGAACTATAAACTTTGACAAGACAGCACAAAACCACGCTTCTGTATCTCGTGGGTAACAAATGTCACATAGCTGCATATGGGCAGCACAATGTGGCCTAAGCTGGTTTCTTCTAACATACCAAAGCAAAAATTTTCACTAAGATATTTCTAAACGTTTTTGTGAGCACAATGGTTGCAGAATGCTATTCCACACTAGATAAATGTAGTAAACTGGTGTCCAAAATAACTGCTTATTTGAAAAATATGTAACATAATTTCAAACTGTAATTACATATTATTCCTTGATTTGCTCACTGTTTAAAAAAAAAAAAAAACACAGACCTTACATAGCTAAGTTTGCTTTAGTCCAAAATGCTGTTAAGGTTCAAAAATCAATCTTTGTCATAGACTGCACAGGTGCAAAAAATACATTAATACCTACAGCCAAACTTGGTGATCCATGTTCCTTTTTTTAAAGTCTAAAGCTGGCTACACCTTTAAAACGGCAATATCTTATTTTAGGACAGAAAAGTGTGTTTGAAAATGCAAATACAGTCCAATTTTATAGTTTTCTCAGTACAAACGTTTTAGAGAAATGGTGGCAAAGTCAACACAATCACATTATTAAACCCAACTCTGGTCTTTAAGTGATCTTCAGCCAAAATTTTGAAACAGAAGCAAGTAGAAACGTATTTAGTATTTTTTCCTACTTCTCCCTTCCCAAAAGGTCTCCAACGTTCCTGCAGATCGACCTGTTTTCAGAAAGCAATGACAAGCCTGTACATTTACTTCTCACAGAAAATGTGTAATGATTTTTTGCTAACTCAAGCCTTTGTACAAAGAACGCTAAAACCCAAAGGAGATAGTGATTTCAGTACTATTGGCTTGGGCCCTCTATTTAATGCTGACACAGTTCTAAAAGCTCTATTTTGACAATAATAATTTTAGTATACATCTTTTTTTTTTGTTTTAGCATGACTGAACTTTAAATAGATTAACTCTTTGCTGCCTGTGTGAACTCACTTTTTGTACTGAATACAGTAATAATGGAGATACAAATCGTGTAACACAGTAGTAGGTCATTTCAATCTAAGTTGTACTAGTGTCACACCTGAATTTAACAGAAAAAGGAGCAATGTAGGCAATTATTCCATGTAAGAAAAGTAAAAATATATAGTGTTAACATGCAGTAATTAAATTCTCCTCCTGAATTGCATGTTCCCAACTACCAGGATGAAGTAAAGATATTACCACCTTTTAAAAGAATCACTGTGTCAAAGTGCCACTGCCTGATTACATACTTAAATAATTTTGTAGTTCCTTTCAAACATGCATTACTTCATTACTGAAAAAAGTGTATTTTTAAATATTTATAAAAGCAAGAGACATATTCTAGTTATTGTCAAATTGTTCAATACAAAATTAAGCAATAGAAATTATTTGCAAAATTCTTCTTTTATGTCTTCTGCCATTTTCTAGGATATTGGGCATAGGCACTTGGTAATGTTATGTATATCATATCTTTTCCCGATGAGTACCACACAGGTTAGGAGACATACAAAAACTTTAAGACTACAAACATCCAAACTGAGGGAAATATGCAAATGCACAGTTGTTTACTAAAACTGATCTGTTTCACAAAATTGAGAACATGTCTTTGAATATGAAAGCATATGTGCCCCACTATTTTTGTCTCTGCTGGTACATTTATAAATACTACAGTATACAGTTAACTTATAAATTGTAAAAAAACTAGATAAGTTGTCATTTCTATTTAATCATATCGTGATTTAACGGTAAAACCATGTGAAATATTTTAAATTCACAGTACACATATAACACGTCATATTATTGCATATTAAAAAATAAACATAAGACCTAGAAAGCAGCTTGAAGCAATTTACAACATATCTTCTAACAAAACACAATAATTAAAAAGTGCTTTTATATTAATCAGAGTTTTTCAAACATCCAAGTAAACATAGTGTTAGACCGATTCCAAAATACTGGCTCTGGCATTCCACACACAACAGACATGGCAAAGGGACCATTTGTGCTGTTGAGTGTGTAGTTACTGTATCTACGTATCCATCTTCTGTTAATGAAAATAACAGGTAAAAACACTTCATTCAGGCATTATGGTAAGATTTATACAAAGTGATTACAGTGCAAATGAACCTAAGTAGCTTGTGCACTAGGAATGTAAGTGGA
This sequence comes from Platalea leucorodia, assembly GCF_965183815.1. Classification (NCBI taxonomy): domain Eukaryota; kingdom Metazoa; phylum Chordata; class Aves; order Pelecaniformes; family Threskiornithidae; genus Platalea; species Platalea leucorodia. Next base: position 19,434,648 of record NC_138827.1, on the reverse strand, counting down.
AGTCAGAAAAGGCTGCAATGGGATTGGGGGGGGGAATGAAAACCTCAAGACTATAGAACCTTATCAAAGGACTGAACCTGATATGTAAAGGTTGGCAAGCCTTATTCTCTATCTTAAAGCAACTAAGTTTCTCACATCAAAATGGAAATCAGTCTAGCACTATTAAATGGATTAATTATGAGTGATATAATTCTTATACAAAATACAAAACCATAAAATTATTTAATTCATGAACATGATATGAGTACTATGCCTGTATGTTACCACAGATTTTTTTTTTTCTTGCAGCAGGGACATTCTTCTTGTGCAGCTGCACAGTGATCACAAAGTACGTAATGTTGACATGGATTCAGGATAATGCTACGATCACCTTCCTGACAAACAATACACTTCTTTGACTGAAGCTGAAAAATCACCTGTAAAAAGATTATTGCACTCAATAAAAAGGATTCCAAAGTATACAGTTGCGTTCTAGCAGCTTTACACTTAGCTGTCCCAAATAAACTTCTAATTTAACAACACAAAGGACAATGTTTTTGTATGACAGAGAGCTGAACTGAGGGTCATAAGATCAGAGCACACACAACCTTTAAAGTAGCAGCTGAAGGAGTATAGGTGCTTTTAGAAAGGAAGATACCTAGGATTGAACCTCTGGACTGAAATTTTCCTGCATAATTGGGATGAGTGATGCAAACAAGCAAAAACAAAAAAAAGAGGAAATAGGCCTTTTTCATTGTCATATACTCCCTCATTTTGCCATTTCAAACTACAGCTACATTTTTCTCATACTGTGGGAGATGTCTGCATTAGGACAAAATGGAAGCATCCCAAATGTGCGTTACTTTGAATAAAGCTACTGATACAGACTTCAGGGAGGATGTTACAACTGCAAAGAAATGTCTCCATGCGATAAGCCATATCAACCCTATTAAGGAACAAGAATTGAAAAGCATCTAAAAGCCATGTTAATTTTTGAAGAGCACGACATGGTTTGGACCATGAGAAGAACGCAGAACACTCTATGTGGCACTGCCTAAGACAGCAGCTTTCTCCTGGAAGGAAGAGCTAGGTGAGAAGAGGCCACAGTGGTAAAGGAAACCTGAGAAACTGGAAAAGGTGGTAGTGGTTTTGATCACTCCAGCCTGGCCAAGATGACTTCCATTCCAGGATGTAATGACTTTTTTGGTAAGAGATTCCAAGACTCTTTTCCTCGTCTTTAAAATCCCTTAGGAGAAAAACGATAGTGGTCACCAATCCAATCCATAATCCTGTAAATGTACTTGATAACAGGAACCTGGTAACCAGCAAGTCTCATCCTCCTCCACCTACTTTATTGACAAAGACTTAAATTATGTTTTAAACTCTTCTAAAGAGAGCCTGGCTTTTTTTTCAAGACTGTAGCTCATACTGATACAGATGGCACTGGACAGGAGGTGCACTGAGACAGAGAAGACACTGCTGAACTCAAACAGGTACTAGAGTATGTCAGGCTATCCCAGTAGTGAAAGGAAATCTTTTTTTTTTTTTTTTTGTCTGGACAGTCCCATCACAGTCAAAACAAAACAGCAAGAATTGGTGTCATATGTGGTGTCACTGCCCTTTGAGACTGCAGGGGAGACAGCAATGTGAAACCAAGTTGTGCCCAGCAAGGTTTGAAGTATGGTGCCTGGAGCAGCGCATGGTCATTATTATCTTCCTGGATGTGCTCAGAGGAGTGGCACCTGATATTCCCAGCTTTGAGAGCCCCGAGAAATGCCCTCAATCTGGCAGCGAAAGAGCATCCTAAATTTTGGCAGAAACTGCGTCTGAATTTGAGAGAAGGTGAAATACAGCAATATGCCACTAAGGTGATTAAGGGACTCAAGCATCTGACATACAAGGAGAGGCTGAAAGAGCTGAGATTGTTTAGCCTTGAAAAGAGATGGCATCTTACCGGTGTGTATAAATACCTGATGGGAGGGAGTAAAATAGATAGGGACAGACTGTTCTCAGTGGTATCCAGTGAAAGAAGAGGCAACGGGCATAAATTAAAATACAGAAAATTCCACATAGACATAAGAAAAAAACTTTTCTTACCATGAGGGTGGTCAAACACTGGAAAAGGTTGCCCATAGAGGTGGTGGACTCTCCATCTTTGGAAATACTCAAAACACTACTGGGCAAGGCCCTGAGCAGCTTCCTCGAGTTGACCCTGCTTTGAGCAGGGGGTAGACTGGATGATCTCCAGAGGTCCCTTCTAACGTCAATGATTCTGTCTCTGACTACACAAACTCCTAGCAGGGAACCTCATGACCTATCTTCTAAACAAGTGAAAAGCATGTAACTATGTTCATGTACTTAGGGCAACTATTTTTGTTTATTTAGGTAGTGCCCAAAACATTGGGGGTAAAAGCTGGCATTAAATCTTTTCTTTAATCACCTCAAGAATTCTTGTGAATCACTTGTAATTTTTTTCTGATAGCTGATAAAAAACTTAGAAGAATGCATTAGGTTGAGAAATCTGAACCATCCTCTATTCCAGAAAAGAAAGACTTAACGGTGACAGCAGTGTTGTTCTTTGAAATGAAACCTGGTATAAATATGTCATTGAAGGTTATTGAGCTGCCAGTTTCAGTTAACCAAAAATAGTTATGGAGATGAAGAAACTCACCTCATCTATTGTTTCTAAATCTAAGTGCAGCCGGTTTTGTAAGGAACGAAGCTTTGGCAAGGATATCTTTTCTATATCTCCATAGTTTTTCATATAAGGTAATGTAGTAGATAGACAAACAGCTAATTGCACCTTCAGCTTTTTTAATTTATTTTCCACTTCCTCCTTCTTCTGAAGAGCGAGTTGTTTGTCCGCATCTGCAATGTTAGCACGTTCTTTTGCTTCTTGAGCCTCTTTCTGCCATGCATCACATGCCTGGGAGAAAGATTTCCAGAATATAAAAAATAAATTTTTTAAATTAACAACAGAATAGCAAATTCAAAAGACTTCGAAGATGCAGGTAATCTCTAATTTTAGACATAACAATGCATTTACTGTCAATTTAACACTTCTCCCTACTTATCCTGCCTTCCAATTAGCAACTCTTCTTGTTTTGTCTTAATGTAATTTTTAGGTATGTCACCGTTACTTGCCTGTAAACAGCCAGAAGCCTTCTTGGAGCTCTATAAATGGAACACACTTTAAATGTTAAATTCATAATTTAATGTCAAGAGACATCAAAAACTATCAAAATTTAGTACAGCTACTTAGCTACTCCTCGTCACAGAAAGAACAACATGAGGGGAAGGAAAGGACTACAGAAAATGCACTAGACTGGCAGTTACCAGCAACTTCAGTTTGACTGCTGAAATGGCTAGATACTGTCCAGGTACACTGTACAACCACAGCTGCTGGCAAGCCTCTACTTTTTTTTGCGTGCTTATCATCTGAAAGAGGTATGGGAGGGAGTGTATGTCTTTAGTTACTTAAACATCAAGATATGTTGCTGTTCAGCCCTGTCCTGAATATCTCCAAGTGTCCCTGTCTAGAGAGGCAGATCAACTTTCAGAAAACCAATTGCCCTTTAAAAAGCTGTTTCCTTTATGCCACTAGCTCATTTTGAGGATGGAAAAAACATTCCTTTGACAGATTGTAATAAAATTCTGGGTCCAAGGATAAGAACATATATAAAAAGGAAAAGCAGTAGGAGCTGCTTGTTTGTTAAAAAAAATATATATATAATTTAATATTACAATAAATTAGCGTACCTGTTTTACTTGTTGCCAAGATTCTTCCCATTGTTTTAGTTTTCTCTTGGCATCATCGAGTTCCTGTCTAACTCGAGTTAGTTCGTTCCCACTGGTGTTTGAACTTATTGAGGGGGTAGTGCCACTGCTTAGTACTGGGGACGGACTAGGAGAGAAATTCCCAGTTACAAAGTCCCAGATGCTCCCTGTAACACCATTTAAACCTGTAAAATAAAGGCAGAAAAAGTAATCATTCTGCACACACTGCTGCAAAATGTTTCACATGCAGAACAAAACAGATGTGCCACAAACGCAAAATTTATACTTTTATCTGCAAGACTCATAACATTATTTCATTACCTTCAGAAATGTGACAGTCTGGAAAATGTTTACAGTATTTACAGCAATTCAGGAGACTTAGCACATATTTTTTTTCTTGCTGCTTTTAATAGAAGACAGTACCATCCACAAAAGCAGAAGGAAGAGTGGGAATTCATTTATATACAAAAAGCTTTGTTCCTAGCAGCTCATACATCATTTTAATTCTTCCTCTTTCTCTGTTTTGTATTTTCCTTTAGCAAAATGCTGCAGCTAAAATGCATTCCTGCTGCCAGTATGCCAACTGCTCTATTTTACCCCTTTCAAACACCTCCATAAATATCTCCTTTTCATAGAATTCTTTTTTTCGCTTCACTAGGAACGGAAGTTCACTCCTTGAACTTTCTCCCACATACCACATATAACTCCATTATCAGTAGTGTTACCCATTATAACAGCTAGGCTTTGTTGTCCAGATTAAGTCATAAGAAACACGCAAAGCCTTGAACTGAACATTTCTAACCTGCCATTGAGTTCCCTCTTACTATACACAAAGTGCAGCCTTAAACTTACTTACCTAAAGAGTTGTGAGAAGAGGCTGAGGTGCCTAACATACTATGTTCTGTCTTCAAAGGTTGAGGCTGCTGGTGGTGAGGAGCCGTAGTGGATGAAACAAAAGACTGAGACAGCGATTGTGAAAGAGAACTGAGTGGAGAGGTTGAAAGGGATGATGATGAATGTAAAGATGAGGAACGAACAAGAGAACCTGGAATATTGACAGGTGCTGAACTTCCCAGTAATCTTTGACCTATGTATGCATTAGGGGGGGGGAAAAAAAAGATTAGTTCCAAAGTAATACACAGCTCGCTCTAAGTATTTTTCTGAAAAATTCAATTATATATTCAAATACCTTCCATTAAAAAAGAAAACTTTATTTATCTCCTATTTCAAAAATATTTTTTAAATTGAACACTTGAAAGTATTTTTCCAAGGGCCTGAAAACAGAATTTGTAGCTTTACACAGCAGTAGACTCATCTGCAGCTACAGAGAAAAACACTTTTCAGATCAAGTTATTTGACTTACTCATTTTTACAGCCAACAACTAACGCAAGTGGAGAAACTGACTGACACGTAAAGGATTAAGAAAAAATTGGGAATTGTTTTAATATATAAACTAGAGTTAAGCAAGTAAGACTACATACCTTGAAGATCATACACAGGATAATAATCAGACATAGCTCAATTTCTTTCCTCTACATACTTTCGCTTTTGTTCAGTAGATTTTAAATGTCAAATGTACTTAAGTCTCTATAAAAACTGAGTTTGAAACAAAGTAAAAATTAATAATAATTTAGTCGAACAAATGCATTGTTTGTAATTTCCCAAAATAATAATAAAAAATAGGTATTAAAAGGTGGTTGTTCAATCATGCAATTACTTAAATAAATATGCACAGATGCAGTGCATTTTCCTGGTCAGGAAACAGTTTAATATTTACTGTGAAGATTTTATTCATCGGTATGTTTGAATAGCAACTAAAAATTACATCACCTTCTCTTTAAAAAAAATATAGCAGTCAAATGATTATACTTAAAGCAAGGGTCATGATTCTAGTTTTCTGGTTTTGCTTAAAACAGGTGAATTCATGTCATCCGAGAAAACATCTTTCCTTTTAGAAGTATTTCAAAACAAAAAGACAGGGATGCTCATTATAAGTTGCATTGCCACAATGTCTTCAAAAAAAATATATCTTGAAATACTCAGCAAATGTTACCAAGGTCACCCTCATGACCAACTATATGAGAAGGATACAGGACAGACATATAACCACAGATGTACATAACATACAAGACAATAAATGTACACCACTCTTCGCAAGAAGAGCAAGAAAGCAACAAAGTAAAGGGCGTTTAGTTACAAAATCTGGCCAAGTAAGAATTCTCTTAAAAATTAAGAGCCAAAGTAAAGCCCCCAAACAAACATTGTATGAAATGGCAGCAGAAGAACCATCTCTTTTCTGTTTCTTAAAGTAGTCTTCAAATCCAGTTGAATTTTGGCAAATATAATCTGCCTGCATGTCTTGAGTTTAAGGGGTAAGGTTTTGGTAGCAGGGGGGTTGGTGGGGCCAGGAGAGGCCAGGGGCTGCCCTGTGCCAGACACAGCCAGTTCCAGCTGGCTCCTGTGGACCTACCACAGGACACAGCTGCACCCTTCAGCCACACTGGTGACACCTCTGGGGGAACATACTTAAGAAAGGGCGAAAAAATGCCACACAGGCAGAGGAGGAGGGAACAAAAGGTGTGAGAAACAGCCTTGCGAACACCAAGGTCAGGAAAGAAGGAAGGGGACGAGATCCTCCAGTTGCCAGTGCAGAGATTCCCCTGCAGCCCATGGAAGGTTTGGAAGAGACCTCGGTGGAGCAGGTATTTCCCTGCACCCTGTGGAAGAGACTACGGTACAAGCAGGAATTTCCCTGCAGCCTGTGGACAAGACCAGGTCGGAGCAGCTGGATATTGTCTGAAGAAACCGCAGCCCGTGGAGAGCCCATGCTGGCGCAGGTTCTCCTGACAGGAACTGCGGCCCATGGAGAGGACCCATGCTGGAGCAGGGACAAGTGTGAAGAGGAAGGAGCGGCAGAGAGGAGCTGTTATGGACTGACTGCTACACCCATTCCCCATCCCCCTGTGCCGCTCGGGACAGGAAGGGAGAGGTAGAAGAGCTGGGAATGAAGTTGAGCCTGGGGAAAAAGCGGCGGAGGGTTGTTTTAGTTTTTCTCTTTGTTTCTCACCATCCAACTCTATTTTAATTGGCAATAAATTAATTTTCCCCAAGGCAAGTCTGTTTTGCCCATGACAGCAACTAGTAAGTGATGTCCCTGTCTTTACCTTGACCCACAAGCTTTTTCATCTTATTTTCTCCCCCTGTCCTGTTGAGGACGGGGAGTGAGAGAGCAGCTGGATGAGTGTCTGGTTACCCACCCAGGTCTATCTATTACACCGCATGAACTATCCTCCACATACAAATAAAATTGGTTACAGCATTTCCTTCCTGTTCTATACTTCGTGATACTTCCCCTGAAGCATAATCATTCCTGCAGCATAGAACAAGGCAGTAAATGAAATACCAGACAAACAAACTATAGCATCAGGAGAATTCTTGATCCTGACATCACTAGCAGAGAAATAAATTTGAAATTGCACACATTATCAGTTTCTTTCCAGGTCTGTATGAAGGGGAATATCATGAACAATAATGGAAAATGTTAATAGATAACATATCAACTGTTCTGGTGAAGGAACAACCTGTTAGCATCATCACTGGACAGAAAATGATAAGAAGTCAATCAACCAAAATAAATATAAAGCCCTAAAAGCTCCGAAGACATTCCCACTAATATTATTGATGAAAATCTACATAAAACTAGATGACTACTTATTGAGACTGTAACATTTTGGGACATTCTGTATGGATCCCCTAATAACCTGAAGTATACAGGTACCACAAATACAGCCTCTAGTAACAAGGAACCACCTTGGGAACCACACAGTCAAGGTGGGAGGGGCACCACAGCTTGTAGTACTGTTGTCAAGATCTCAGAAATTAATATTTGGTGTAAGAAACTTCTTAATCAGTGCAATCCAGCACTGGTTTCTTCTAGCTCTTGCTATCAATAATGAAGCCATGGCTACAATCTGCCTACATCTACTTGATGCCAAAACATCAACACCCCCAAATGTGAATTGTAAACTGCCTCCCCAAATGCTCTGCTCAGGTCTGAAGACAGAAGCATGTCACCAGCCACTTTATGTGAGGCATCTTCTGCCCACCTTCAAATGAGCGAGCTGATGAAGTGAAAAAGTCCATTTCAAACCAAGTGACTTTCCTGAATTCTGTGTTTGCTCTGAAGCCTCATGTATCCACACACAACTGGGGTGATAAAATTAGTGATCTTGCAGAGAACTGCAAAGGAAGCACTTGGAGGAGGAAAAGTTTGAAGCAGAATCTCTATGGACATCTGTGTTATTTCTAAAAAGAACCAACTTAGAGTTGCTTATAATATATGCTTTCCTGAGGGAGTGAGGGCATTTGGTGTTCACTTGGGTCAAAATGATGTCCATACCTTACGACAAAGTCTTGAATCTGTAATATTTGGATACAGTCCTATCCCAGTGACAGCTTACATATTCCAACAACATCAAATATATCTGTATATTTGTTAAAGCCAGTGGACTAAAGATATAATAATTATCTTAAAGAAAGAAAAATTGCATAATGTATGGAGGCACTAAGTGCAAGCTTTTCTTCTTGGAGCAACAGTCAGCAATAATAAACTAGGGTGTAGCTATAGTTGTTTTACCCTTTGCGTCTAGAGCCACAGAGCAAGAAGGACATGGGAGGAACACCTTTGCCATCCAAGAATACAGTTTTGTTTGCACAAGTGGAAGCTTAACACATATGCACAACCGACTTAATAATCACCATAGACCTCCTTCAAAGAAATGCTAGCAAAACGATATCAGAAAATAAATGGAAGTATTATAAAAAGCTGTCTGTTATGTTGCTCTATGACTCTCAAAGGAATATGATAAAGAAATTAATAGTTCCTCAGTTTTCACTTCCTATTTTTCTTTTTTTTTCCTCTTGATTATTTTCCTTTTTCTACTTTCACAAGGAAAAGGTGGCATTTTAATTTCTTGATATTTCCCCCCTTCATCCTTCCTACTTGCTGTCTCTTCCCTGCACTGCTCTCCTTTGCTATGCCTTCGTCTCCTCTCCTTTCCCAGAAGAGGCCAAATGGCCGAATACTTCCAAACAGACCTTCAACTAAATTGCTCCTTCCAGTTTAGATTCATATAAAGATTAAGGCCCTAACTTGCAAGTATTGAAGTCCTAAAGGTTGCTAGCTCCTTCTCCTCAAGAATTGTCCCCACTCCCCCTCTCAGCAACCACCTAACCATGGAAGTACTTGTTGGTCCCTACAGCACATACTGCCTGCTGTCAAGATATCTGCAGCACATACTGCCTGCTGTCAAGACATCTGCAGCACTCAACATGCAGGCAGTCAAGCTCAAGCATAATGCCTTCCTGTAAATGCATGTAAGTCCTTCCATCAACTATTATGCTCATTGGGCCAAGCCATTAAGCATGTTAAAAAAGAAAAAAACCCAAAGCGTTTAATAGACTGATCCCTTGCAAAATACAGACAGGATGATAGCGGTGCAATCCCTTTACACCACAAAGCTAAACAGCTGGAACAAAACTGAGGACTTTTCTTCACAGTCTTTGCTGTCTGTAACTATTTTGATGAGTAAAAGTTTAGAAAGGTAAGAAAGAAAGATATTTTAAATGAGTATAATTTTACAAATTGGACCTCTTACTTGCTAATCCAAGGTCACTGCCTTCTTGATCTTCTAATTCTCTATCTATGGATGCGACGTTCACATCATTAAAATGCAAATCTAAAGCAGAACCTGTTAAACAAAACATTGTATCAATTAATTATCCTTGAATTATCCATAAAAATATCATGATGGCTGAAATGAGGAAACTTTATTTGACTATTTTTGTTAGTGCTTCCATCATAGAACTCTTTCGCATCTAGGTCGTGATTGTAAGCACACTACAAGACACACAGTGAAGGATATCCTCTGTATTTTCTAAAAGGGAAAACTTTCATATATAAGCTATTACAGCTCTTTAAACTGATGAAATGAACAGAGGATAATGGGGAGGTGGCTATCTATCCGGATTTTCAATAAATCTGTGTCACCTGTTGTGCTTAGATGTACGTCAACAGAAGAAGAGGAAAAACAAAATTCGGATACCTGTGTAAACATATTTTTTATCATTATTGAATAAAAACAGGTATTATACCTGAGGAAAGGCACTGTAAATGCCCCTTAGAACTGTTAGCCCTTGGGGTAACTGAGTAACATATCAGGGCATACAGATGTAAGGAATGTCAGAATATTCAAAGGAAAATGTGCAATATTTTTAAATAAAGTAAAAATCAAAATCAATATTTCATTTAGACTCAAAAGTTAGACTGCCTTTCGTTTGAAGGCTTATGTCAGTCTAAAATTTCGCTGGGCAATGTCATGAAAAAGTTCTTATCAGTATACTTCTTATTAGGTCCACTGCTTATAAAGTGTTAGAAGATGGGTATTTTTTCCCTTCTTCCTCTTAACTTCTTTGCTGCGCAGAAAGGGGTGTAATTAAGGAATTTATCCCTCTGTACCTGTACTTTAACTAATGTTGAACAACTGCACAGGCAGGAAGACAGGAGAGAAGTCTGCATAAATACTGATTTTACAGGTAGGAAAATTATTATCCCAGTCACTGTGGTCAGTGATAGTGAATACCTTTGTAAAGCAATTTTAGATTTTATGTTGAAAATCATTATTAAAAACTGGCACAAAGCCTAAATGAGTTGAAAAGGAACAAACAGAAATAAAAGACACACTGGCCTGTGTAAAAGTTTCCAGCAGATCCAAAATGGATCTCTTGATCCCTTTAGAATCAGACTGATTCCTCTCTCATAGCCTAGTCCTAAACAGGCACTGTGAACTGCAGAAAATCTTTGGCAGAAGTACTAGACAGTTGCAAAAGTGCTACAAGTCAGAAATTGAAAGGACCATTTGGATCATTACTACAAGATCAGTGCAGTGTTACTATGCATAGGCATTTTCTAATGTTGACTAAGCTATCTAACAGACTCCACAGTCTTGGAGCTCCAGATAACACATAAAGGGAGTTACTGACCTAGAAGCAGGATCCACAGAACAGTGCTCAGCAGGAAGCTGCCTAAGCTGTCCAGAACAAAATACCAGCCAAGAGATAAAGTTCACATACTACACAATGACACTGCCGACAAATATACCTGAGAGTTAGCATAGCTCTTTGTGAAGAGTCACTAGTCTGGGTCTCAAAAGCAACTCAACTTTATTAGTATGGAGTTGTGCCCGAGCAATAATCCTTATCTTTCAGCAGTAGTGACAAAGCAGCTTGGTGTCCAACAGTCAGAGGGAGGAAGTTCTCTCTGCATCATCATTTTGGCCTGAAGGGATATGCCCTAGCTTTTCAAAGTTATCCAGCAATAACCTTCTCTTGGAGACAGGTGCCTAAGCCAGTCCTATACAATACAGTAAGGAGGGGAGAGATGGCCTCCTTTTATTTGAGGACTCAAGGCTTAGAGTGCCCACAAATGCTGTGTGAAACCCAGATTAAAAGTCCCTCTTCCATACTGGGTTTTGGATCCCCATTGCTGCAGTGTGCCTTCCCTACCTTTGCCTTTTATATAGGTAAGGGCCTTTCATCTGCATCGCTGTAGCCTGCCTACCTTGCCCTTTCACCCAGCTGCTCTGGTAGTGCCTTCCAGAGTCTCTGGGGCAGTATGTTTTCTTTCTTGTTCTCATGCTCACCATCTTGTTACGCTCACCACCTGGCACCTGCCAAACCTCAGAGCATTGTTATGGTACGTTCTCAGGGGAAGTGACTGCCGCTGGTGTGAGAATCACGCTTCCTTTCTCCTACTCCTGATTGTAGCTTTTAATTTATATTATATACCCAAGAATATCTTTGGATGCAGCACCATTCACTGACCAAAGTGTGCTCCAATTAACACTAATAAAATCATAAGCAGGAAGAGCCCGTAAGGAGTTTGGGAGGGTCTTGATGAAAAACTATAGCTAATACAGTTAATATGGGAAAAGTATAATTATGGGAAAAGTATTAACCAGCCACTGCACTGGAAACAATGCCCAAGAGAGGATGCTCATCTGCCCTGCCTGTCACTTCTTTTCCCACCCAGCTGCTGGGACAGTTCTCTCTTTCCCTTTCTTCTCTCTCTCTTATGTTGCTATATTTATTGGAAAATAATTTTCACCATTATGTGCCATCAGCTGTGCAACCCACTAATAAATCTTCAGATGTGAACTTCTCTCAGCATCCTTTGTGCAAAAACGCTGTACACCTGTGAGAACAAACCTCTCATTGCTACGCTGCAGGATATTCTGGGAGAGATCCCTCTCACTTTCACCAAGAGAAGCTGTTCCACTTTCTTTCAAAAAATTCAAAATTCTCTCAGTCATGAAAAGAGAGGCTTTAAAATCCCATCATTAGCACCATCATTATCTTTGAACAGGGAAACAAACTTTTTTTCAAGCTCTTGCAATTTCCCACATCACCCAGATGTTATTAATATTTTAAGTTATTTGCGGTGTCTGGCTCAGTATGTTGCTACACAAGTATGGCAAGCAGGAACAAAACACAATGAGGCTGATATAAATCATACTGCTCAAACAGTAGATCAAATCTAAGCCTGCACTCTTACAAAAATCACTAACCTGTCATGTTCTGCTCATGTGAGGCCTGAACTCATTCTGCCACACTCATCCTCACCTACCACAAAAAGGAGAGACGTGTCTCCTTACTGTTTATTATCTAGATTTTCAAAGCTTAATGTCTTGATACCTTCGGCTCTCTCACATTCCACCTCACATGGTGGAAAGTCAGTGGAGTGCAGGGAGAGAACACAGACAGCATCTTAAGATCACAACATATATGGGAAGCAACTGGAGAGACACCAATTTTCCTTGAATGGCAAGTCTCCCAGACAGGCAAAATCCCCATGCTTGACTATCCAATAGAAAGCAATGGAAGCAACCAAAACATTCCCAGGGGGAGGTCCACCAGAACCTAACAGACAACAGGGTGGAGTATCAGGCTGGCAGATATCCCCTAATGTTAAGGTCCCACTGTCTCCCTACTACCACTTGAGTCATTTCCCTTCACTGCTGCCCATTCCCTATTTATTCCTCTCCAAATCTGTCTCCTTTGACACCGTGCCTATCTAATTTCTCTAGTCTCTTAAAAAATATTTTAATTTTTTTTTTTTAATTTTCAGGAGGACTTCAAACATCCTGCAGCTTTTATATTCTCAGATTATGCTTCTTTCTTTTTACCATAACAAAACCAGGCAACTCAACCAATCTCCCTTGACTCTTACAGTAGACTGCAACAGTATACCTACTTCCACTCCATCATTCCTCAGTTTTCAACATATTGTCCAAGCCTCAATGCTAAATACTAGTTCTACCTGATTGGGATGCTTATTCCCAACTCCCCTGCACCCTTCTCTTCCCCAGCTCTTGGGGACTATTACTCAGGGAGCTCCCCGTGAGACCAAGATAAAGGGCCACAGAAAGGGCTACAGACCCTACTGTCTGACAAAACTTCCCCAGTCCTTGTTAACGTAACTCTCCTGCATTTCCCCGAATCCTTTATCCAAACCCATTCATCCCCTTTTCCCATAATCACCTAGCCCCTTCCCTTGCTGCAGCTCTTTTTCTATCCCTTTTTTTAATGATTCCTCAATCCACCACTTCCTACAAGAACAGTATGTATTTATTTTCTGTTCTACAATAACGTCTTAATTTTCTGCTCTATTCAGATTATGTGCAGCACTTTATTTTCAATGCTATCCTGTATATCCACAAAGAACTCTGGAAAAATAATTTTTATATATATATATATATATGAAATTCTTTTAAGGAAAAAAACCAAAATCTACACAGTTACCATAAAGTATACTACTTATACATACATGAGACATGTATTTTATGATTCATATTCTGTTAACAAACACAGCATACTGAAAACTGGTTTAGAAAAACATCTGTAGACAGCAGAGGCATATTCGAACTCAGAGGAACTGAGAGTCTCTTATGCTCAATAATATAATCACATTGGGACATGGGAGACATAGCATATCACTTTTTAAACGACTTTGGAACACTTGTTCAGATTATCACGATTCAAAAATTATACGGAATTAGCACCACATCTAGTATACAGAAATTAGATTGTGTTTTTTATTGTTACATCAGTAACTTGTTACAGCCAACTAGCCTCCACTTAGTCCAGACGCAATGTTTATCTTGACAAAAATGTCAAGATTTCATTCCATATAGTCAATGTCAAATTTCATTCCATCGTATATCTTAAAATATTAACCATAAACCGATGAAATTATATTATTTGCATAGAATAATAACTAAAATTCTGCTCATTCTAATTCTGCAAATTAAAAATAATTAAAAATTTATTTTCCATTCTAACACGCAGATCATCAAACAAACCTTTAAGGAAAGCAAGCTATACAGTTGTGAGACTGCAGAAAAAGATCCATCATTTAATATTCTGCACAGATTTCTTCCCTAAAAAAATTAAAAGAGCGAATGCCTAACTTACCATGCCGAAGTGCTGACTCACTGCCTGCAGTCTCCTGGTCGCTGCTACACATCGATTTAAACACAGAAAGCTTCAAGTACACCAGCTAATCACAGCAGCTCCCTGATCATGTGACTTACACCACAGAATGTGAAATACAGCATCTTTCAAATCACAACATTCCCTGCCACAGCCTCCTGAATAAACCAAATTTAGTGCAAAAGTGCCACAAATTTCAACGAGTTTGTGGATAACACTAAATTAAAGAGAGGAGCTGATACACTTGATGGCAGGACTGCCGTTTAGAGGGATCTCAGAAGGCTGGAGAACAGGACTGACGGAAACCTCAGGAAGTTCAACAAAGGCAAATACAATAATGCCGCACCTGGGACAGAATAATCCCTTGCAACAGTACGGGCTGGGGGCCAAATGATCAGAAAGCAGCAGTGCAGAAAAATATCTAGGAATTCTCATGAACAACACATCCAGCAAGTTCTGTGGCAATAAAAGCTAACAGCATATTGGTCTGCATTAGTAAAAGTGTAGCCAGCAGGTTGGGGGAAGTGATTATTGCTCTCTGTCCAGCACCTGTGAGACTGCAGCAGGCATACCATGACCAGTTTTGAAGTTCCCAGTGTCTAATTATTATTGAAATATTTATCTCTTTTTACCATTTTCCACATAAACAGCCTAGCTGGCTGGAAGCATGGGAAAGGCTCTGGGCTAAGGACAGAAATTTTGGAAGTGAGTATTTCCCAGAATCTGTCTCGTGTGCCCAGAAAGCAAGGGCTCCTCCTCTTTGTGTCCTTTCAGATCTGGTCCACATAGTGTGAACAAAAGATTTTGTCCTTGAACATACAAATCACCAGACTGGAGAATATGCAGTCAGCCAAAGAAAAATCTCCCATTTTCATGTGAACATGGTAAGATCTGTAATTGCACCTGATACAGTAACATTAAAAAAACAAAGTCAACTCTCATCAGCCCACCAACAGAAGTTGAGGAGACAGTACTTCTAGCAACACAGTGAGTTGCCTTACGAAGGTTTTACACATTTTTTTAAATCATTGGCCAATACCAATGCCAACATTCCAGTTTAAATGCCCCATTCACTCATTTCTACGCTCACATTGGAGACCTTGTGAAAAACAATGATTTGGGGTGAAAACATTTAAATTAAATTTCAGATATTGCTTTTAATTGCATATAATAAAGCAGGTGCGTACAACATTATGTCTTTACCAATAAGCTCTTTGAACCTACGCTGAAACAAGAAGAACTTGAACAATGCAACAAAACATATACAATTGGAGATTAAATGTTAAGACTTACCTATTACTGATTCAACTGTGTTACTGCCAGAATAGAATGGGAGAGCTTTGGCACTGATAGCAGAGACAGTTGTAGGAGATGAACTATCTGATCCAACACTGGAGGCCAGACTGGAAGTTATACTTGAAGCAAGTGGGTTAACCGCTGAAAAAACACTGAGATGGTTCTGTTAAAAAAAAACAAACAACATATGTATACACACACAAACACACTTACACAGATGTATATACAAACATATAAAACAAACAGAATGTATTTTTAAAAGCAGTTATTTTAATTCAAACAGGAAGAAATCCAGAAGAACCCTTTGAATGAATAGATTAGGATAATTTTCCTTATCATTTACCAGCAAGTGCATCTCTCCAATGTGGCTGGACATCACTACCACACGAGGGAATTGTGCCTTCAGAAAAGAAGTATTTAAATACTGCAAATAAGCTCTACAAACATAATTAGTTAGCTGAAGTCTGATGCTCCTTTTCAAAAGGAAAATATCTATTGAGGAATTGTACCATTTCATTATGCATTCGCACACAAATTATATTTTATATTATTTTTTTAATCTGCAAGTTTTCTCATTTAATCTAAATGCAATTGGTGCATAAACTGATCTTCAGTTTAGATAGCTGAGAAACATGACTGCACTGCACACATGTATCACATTATATAATGACCTATACCTGTGCCACTTCTTTCTAGCTGAACATTTTTTTCATACAAATCACACATTTAAATTATAAAATGTAAGAAATGCAAACAAAATGTAACCATGTAACATTCTAAACTGGAAGATAACTTCACAAAGTCTACAGGGACTTGGTGCAGAGTTTCCAGTATATTAATTCCTTTTATTGTTTATTGTTTATTTATTCCTTCCAATCTTTTAGTTAATAAAACCGACATTGAACTGTGACTGAATCAATCCACACATCCCCTCGTTGCCTTCTGTGTGATGAGCAGTGATTGTGCAGTACCTAATCTCCTGATTTCTACCAATACCACAGAAAATTTCTATTTCAGAGCTAGATATAGTGCAAGATTGAGGCCAATAATGACCATGAGAATGAATAATTTTTTCTTTAAAAATGGGCACAAATGGAAATACAGAAAGTTTCACTTAGATGCAAAAAAATTTTTACTGCAATGGTGGCCAAACACTGGAACATGTTGCCCAAAGAGGCTGTGGAGTCTTCATTTTTTGAGATATTCAAAACACCACTAGACAAGGCACTGAGCAACCTGCTCTAGCTGACCCCACTTTGACAAAGGGACAGATGGACTACAGACCTCCAGAGAACAATAGACAAAATAAACAGAAACAAGACAGGATAGAAAGGTTATTAAAAAAGCTGTCAACAGCTTTGTAATTACATAGCAGAATTTCATACATTCTGTGCTATTTAAATGGAGATTAAATAACACTTCTTTTAAAAATAAGAGAATTAAAACAACTTCCTAAGTATTCTTAGGATCGCCAGATAATAGGAAAATTCAGGTTGGAAGGAACTTCAGGAGGTCATCTTGTCCTACCTCCTGATCAGAGCTAGGTCTGCTATGAAGTCAGATCAGGTTACTCAGTGTTTTAGCCAGTCTGGGCTTGAAAACCTCCAAGGATGGAGACTGCATAACCACACTCAGCAACCACTGCTTGACTCCCCATGGTGAAAATATTTTTCCTTGTACCCATTCTTAGCTTCTTGTTTCAACCTACACCTACTGTCTCTTGTCCACCCACTGTGCACCACTGTGAACAGGCTGGCTCCATTTTCTTGACGACCTCCTCCTAGGTACTGGAAGGCTGCTACTAGGTCCTCCTGAAGCCTTCTTTTCTCCATGCTACACAAGCTCTGCTTCCTTAGCCTTTCCTCGCAGAGCAAGTGCTCCAGTCCCCTCACCATCTTGGCAGCCATGTGCTAAGCTTGCACCAGTTTACTGACATAATCCCAGTACTGTGAGCCCAAAACGGGATGCAGTATTCTAGATGTGGTCTAACAAGTGCTAAGCAAAAGGGTAACCCCTTCCATTGATCTACTTCATGCTCCTGTTAATAAAACCTGGGATAATGTTGGGTCTTCTCTTCTGCCAGAGCACACTGTTGGCTCACATTCAGCTTGCTGTCTACAAAGACCCCCAGGTCCTTTTCTGCAGAGCTGTTTCCCAGACAGTTAGTTCTTGTTCTCAGCCTATATCGTTGCAAGAGGTTCTTGCTTCTCCAATGCAGGACTTTGCACTCGTCCTTAATGAATTTCATAAAGATGTTCTTGGCCTATTCCTCTAGTCTGTCTATGTCTCTCTGAATGGCAGCCCAGCCCTATTGACTAGGCCTGCCAATTTCATGTCATCTGCAAACTTGATTCCCCCACCAGGTTGTTGATAAAGACGTTAAACTGGGTATGTCCTATTTACTCTGTTACAAACATTAATAGCAGTAGAAAGTAATGTAAAAACTACTTTTTAGGACAAATCACAAAAAATTAGAAGTTTCCCAAGCTGCCACTCTCACTAGTTCATAGATATGTAGGGGAAAAAACCCAATGTATATTTTTAAACTGGTTCATGTACTATCACTCTTCTATACAGAACTCATGAGATCCAGCTCTATCTATCTTGTGTTTTCTTGTCTTGTTTATTCTGCGCCACTCCTCCTGCTTTTTGAATGTAAGATACATTTTAATCCTCCACTTTAGATTATACACTCCTGTATGGTTGCGTGAATGGCAAATGGTAAAGCTTCTGTTCTCATTTATCTTGATCACTGACATTAACAAAGCATCAGGGTTCTTATTCTAGCAGTGCAAAGCTGGCAGAGTTTTAAGCTCCTTTGCCTATACTAAATGACCTCTAACACCTGATAGATTTAGCTTCATGACAGGTCAAAGCTATGCCCTCTTCCCTGTCACTTTAACTATTTTTCTAGTTTTGAGCATCTGATGCTTGAACAACTGTATCATCATCTTCCTCTGTCCTTCCTTAAATTTTATCAATCCATCCCCCAATCAAGTTAACCCAAAATTTCATTGTGAAAACTCTGCCATGGACTTGCTACTATCAAAAGCATCCTCAAATTGACTCATATACTTCTCATCCCTGGTACTCCCCGCAGCACACATCTATTGTACATTTTCACAGAACCTAGAGCCGGCTGCCCAGGACCATGTGCAGACAGCTTTTACATAACTCCAAGGAGAGAGACTCCAACAACCTCTCTGGGCAACCTTTTCCAATGCTCAGTCTCACGCGCACAGTAAAAAAGTATTTCCATACATTTAGATGGAACCTCCTGCGTTTCAGTTTGTGCCCATTGCCTCTTGTCCTGTCACTAGGCACAAATTTTCCTTAGACTATGTCATAAAGCGCCACAGAACTTTGATACTGCACTAATAAATTCTCAAAAAGGGCAAAATATTTACAGCAGTTAGCTTTTGTCAAATACCTGCTTGTTCTCTTGTTCATTTATTTTCTGCTGATTCTCAGCTGGGAAGCTTCGATGCTTTGCCTGAAAGAAAAAAAAATCTCTGTAATATATGAACTTAATGAGTCATTGCTGTAAAATATATTATTAGTTTATGAAGGGTCAGTGGCATCTCTGTAATGATATCTTCAACAGGCTGACTTCATTTCCCTCACTGCAGTCCCATATGGAGAATTAAATTTTAATGATCATAGAGTAAATCTACATGGAAAAGGAACAGCAGTTGCAACTGTTCCACTTATATGCATAATTGAGCACATGCAAGTTATTTCTGGGCCAAAAATTGGGTAGCCATGTTAGCATTACGCTGTGATAGAAGTAACATGTCCCAGATGCTCACCAGCTGGGGAATACTCCTCCAAGAGGCTGGTGGGATAGAAGCCTGAGGTAGCCAAAAGTTTGAGTGGAACTGCCTAGATTTTCCCTTAAAGTGATCATGCTACAAATAACAACAACAACAAAAATTTAAATACAAGGGCAGATTTTCTTTGAACACAATTTTATAATAAGGTAACTTTTGAAACAAGTGAAACATACTTAAATAAAGGAATTCTAAGCAATTTCTCTTTGCCCACTGTGTTCTTGCAGAGCAGGATCAAAGGATCTCTGTTCTTTTCAGGCCCGTATTTTCAGTGACTTCCTGAATTGCAGTAAATTCTGCAAGGTGCTCTCTGTCTCCTTAGGAAAAATGGTTCTTTCTGCTGCCTTTGAGCAGTCTTGTGTCTGTTCCTTGTTTCCTTTGGGAGATTCCTAATCTGTCTTGCAGTGAAAGCTCCCTAGCAGTAACAGCTCTCCTCCTCTTTATATGCCTCCCACCACGCTAGATACTTTTTTATCAATTGCAAAGTCCATCACTGCTTTCTCTCTAGACAGATTCAATGCAGCCACTATAGGGCAAGCACATGACCTTCTTGCTGCTGAGACACATTCTTTGTGGCAGTACATTACTCACCAGTTGTGACCAAACCAGCAAAATAGATCTTCACCAACGGTTACATAATTTCTCAATTATTGCTGCCTCACGTCCAGAAAGCAGCCATTTGATACTGTAACTGCCTTGACATTTGATCAATGATCATTTGATCCCTATATTGGGAGATGGATATCCTTCCTGTCACAATGACCAGCTCTCTAACCTACAGTCTGTCTGAACATCTACGTGTAAGAAAGCAATCCTGCCTGGAGAACTTTAGTGTAGAGTAATGATCTTCCCATCACCTACAACACGTTACCATTTACAAAACCCACTTTCCTTCCTTTCATTCTTTTTCCGTCTTTTACTTCTGCAGTTCTCTGTGCATCTCAGGTTATAGAAATCAATTCTGACAAGTCACAGGTCTGCAAGAAGGCTGATCAGCTTGGCTGCAGCTTATTTAAATGTGCCACTGGAGCTCCTTTTTTCAAACAGTTCCTTTCTGACAATTTAAAAGCGTGACCAGTATTATAATAGAGCAAGAAAAATTTAGCTTTAACAGGTAAATCCTGGGCTTGCAGCTTTTTTCTCACAGGCCAACAGAGCTGTTTCATATCCCTGAAAAAATATCAAGTCTTCCCTTCTCGCAACTGCCTCTAGCATTGCCTGTTTTCTCCCCACCCACCGACTAAAGGATTCTAACTCCTCACCAACTTCAATTTCAACCACTCTCCTCTCATTGCTAATGCTACAGATCTCTCTCTCTCTCTCTCTTCAAGAGGCTTGTTATATTTTATCATCTATGTCTGTCTCAGCAATGAACTTGTCCAAGGAGAGAGGCAGCTGCAGGTGGGAGAAGAAACAGACTGAAATTAATCAAAGATTGGAAGTCATAAATAGTGTCAACAGCCAGAAATTAATGCATCTTTTCACCATCAATTTTCAACAATAATTAAAACTGAATCTGACCAAGTCTAGCTATGATTTTTCTCCATTGTTATCTTGCTCTGTTCTTGGCAACATGGGCTCAAAATGACAATTACATTTCTGCAAAGTCAGAATTTACTGCAAGTCAGCTGAGCTGCAGTGACTGTTTGCATGACTGTTCTTGGCCTATAACAACTGTAAAGTAATTTGATGCAGTTTAGCTCCCTAAAGAAGAGGGTTCAAAACTCTGTGTTCTAAATTATCAAAAATCAGCGCTGATACATGAGGCAGACAACATTTTCTGCTGAACCTAATTTAACTTGAGACTGCATTTGTACTTCTAGACCCGTACTATTCACATACCTGATCTTCTCGTTCAAAGCCTGGTGCTTTTGGATAGCTAGATGTTGGTGAAGAGACACCTGATGTGCTAGACTCAGAACACAAAGCGCCATTTGCTAACGATCTCTGTCTACAAAGAGGTCCAAGGGGAGATAAAGAACTACTGCTACCAGAACTTGATGTTACAGTTGGACTTGAAGAACAGGAAATCTGTAGAAGACAGAAAACAGAGTCTAATATACTCTATATTTTTTATCTTTACAGCTGTAGTCTCCCTCTGTAACACAATCACTTGAAATTATAAATTCATTTCAGTCTTACATAAATAATACAATACTAACTTTGGTTTATTTGAATATATTTTTGGTATTAGCTTAAAAAAGTAGCAGATGACAAAAGTAGCATAGAGCTATTGTAAATATACAGACTTCAAAAGGATATGCATTTGTACACACCAGAATATAGCCTCATTTGGTCCCTACGCACAAAATGAATCACAGGTGGAGATTACTCTACTTAATGGATAATAATTTACAATAAATTAATACTTGCTTTCTGACAACCCTGATTTCCATTCATTCATGTATTCCTTAATTTACAGTTTAATGCAAGCATTACACAACATTTCACTCTTTTAAAAGAACTCACCCAGATCAAGCCAAGCAGTTCAAAAAGAAAGAGACATGCAGAATCTTGGCAAAAAGCATTTCAATGCTTGTTTGTAAATCTCGAATTCTATTTTCTGAGATTCTTAAATATTAAAATGTTTATTGATTAATAAATTAGTGTTTTAATATTTAAAAACTTTACAATTTATAATTTTTAGTTCTGCTATACATTTTCCAGAGAGTTTTAAACTTCTAAAGTAAAGGCTTAAGCTGAAGGTACAATCTGTAAGTAGGTCTGGACATTTTTTTGCTAAAGGTACAGTTCTGATCAACCTGAAATTTATGAACTCAGATGCCAGCATCCTATAATATTATGTTTGAGTGGAATTGTGCGCATTGCTTGTTTCTACATTTTTTAAGTAAACTGTTCAATTTTCTTAGAGTGGATTTATAACTAGACTCACAAAGGCAGTATGGAAATTGTTGCATCCTACATTTATGCCTAATAGCCCAGTGGTGAGAACACTCAGTGATGATACACATTTCAATCCCTTCTGTGCTTGTTTTGGAACAGAATTTGCCAGCTCTCAAGGAACTGAACTAGTCAATACAATAATGGAGTGAAATAATGCCAAAGTTGTTTTGGTTTGCTAAATAAAAAATGCATACTGAATCAGACAGACTAAACAAGAATAACTACATAGTTTACTGTTAAACTCACAACTTAGAGTTAACCTTAACCTTTAATTTTACTCTATGCTCTAAAGAATGTGAAAGTATTTTAAGCAAATCAGGATTTTAACAGGAGACACCTCTCTCCCCAGAACAGTATAACCTCAAAATGTCCCTTCTGAGCAGCAGGAACTTCAGATTCAAATTCCTGTAAATCAGGTAGAGGACAGACAAGAACCTAGATGAGGTCTTAACCCTGGACAGAAAAAAAACCCACCTCCAACAAATGTAAGCCCTATACTCGCTGAAGATTATTACCTATGCATTCACTCACTCCTATCCCTATTGAAAACCTCATCATGAACCTTATCTGTGTGGAGTTCTGTAATTAGATTGCTTCTGAAACCCAAAGACAGCTTCTCTACACAACAGTCTGAAATGTACATATACCCTGAGAGATGACAGAAGTAGAAGAGTGGGCACCACAACAAAAATAATTAAATTGATAGCCAAGGTTTACTCAGACAAAATTCCTTCTGAAGTCAAAGGCTGAAGAATTCACGTTTTGACCACAAGCTTGTTACAACAAGCATTTCTCTTTCTGTTACCATTTACTCTAAATCCAAAACTGAGGATTGCCCCTGTGCATGGCGATGCCAAGTTTTCACATTTTTTCAGCTCTAAAATACTGAAATCCTTTCTTTATGCTAGAGAGAAAAAGAAAGTAAAAGGACACTGCCAGGAAAGAAAAAAATTGCTCTTAAGTGAAATTTTTTAAAAAAATTTTTTTTTGGTCAATAAAAATATGCTAAGGTATTCAGTTCCATATCAAAAGATTTTGAAAACTTTTTATGAATAACATAGTTACATCTTGTAAGTACACTTGAAAACATACTTCCAGTAGCACAAGGCTGCTTAATGCATCAGACAAATACGTAAGACAAAATGACAAGACAGCGAAGGCAGACTAACACCCAAAGTAAGATATTAATTTAGGTAAGCTACTGACTCAGTTTAAGGATGAGTTCCCTAATCTGCACAGAATGTTTCTCAGATGCATATTTCATGTCCACTCTTTCAGCTAGGCAGGCAACATAGATTATTTTACCAACACAGGAAGATGTACATCATGGTTGCTCCCCTACAATGTGACCTAATGAAGACCAGGGGGAGAGGGAGGAAGGAAGATAGCCATTATGGACTACTTGTCCTGGAGGGCTGTCTGCAGACAACAGAGCCATAAGTGGGGAACGATGCCCTTGCTCACCCAGAAGTAGTGGGCTTGAGGTACAGAGTCAGTGGTCAAGATCAGACAATATCAGGTTTGTAGACCATTAGATAAGACTATAAGGTGCCACTCATGTGATCCTTCTGGTTACAGTAGGTATCAATGGCGGCTTTAACATATATATAGCTGTAAGCATTAAGAGCTACAATACAATTTTGTGTAGTTTTGCTCTGAAAAACTAAACTAAACAATCGCTCAACCCCCTAAGACGCAGGCAGCATTATCTGATTACATTCCTCTTTAGGCTTTTGGTCTTAATCTCTGAAGAGTCCACCAGGATGACAATGGACAAGAGACAGCCTCTACTCTGTCTTTTGTATTTTTCAGAAAAGAAAAGTTAGTTAAGTTTAAATAACTGGATTACACAGTACCACAAATTTTGTGTGACTCAACTTGCAAAGAAAATACAAAGAACTCATGCAAATAAAGCAGGAAAAGAAAATGGGTCACATGATATCCACAGTAGGTTAAATACAAAAGCAAGAAAAAAAAAAAATTCAAACCTAGCCTGAATTTACAAGGCAACTACATAGAAAAACCACTCTTTTTGGACTAAAGTTATTATTTAGAATTTATTCCTCTCTATCTCCTGTCTGCCCCTATACTGTATGTTTATCCCCCTAATAAGAACATAAGAAATGCCGTGTTGGGTTAGACCCAGACTAATATCCTGTTACCAAAAAAGGCAAGAGGAGATGATATTTAGGGAGAATACCTGATCCTGGTCATTATCTATGGTCATCAAAGATAATTCTTGAGGCAGAGAAAGTAAATGGAGGATTTTTCAGACTACCTCCCTTCCCTCTGTGAGAGACTCCTCCAGGTCTGGTGAAGATGCTCCAGCCCAAAATGTCAACATTGTTCAGGACCCTCTTCCTTTTTGCCGAGGCTTGTAAGAAGCATCTCCTTTACGACTCAAGGCTAGGTGGACTCCACAGAGGAACCATGATAGGTTACACTGCCTCTCACATGACACAAAATAATTTATTCTCAAATATTCATTCATCCCTTATGAACCCTACAGTATACCCGCAAGACCACTGTTCCCGTCTCTCTCCTCTCTCATGCTCTCGTGCTCTTTGCACAGAGTAAGATACAAAGAACATCAGAGAAATGTCAAGAAACCTATCACTAGAAACAGTCATACAACTTACTGCAATATTGATGCCAAGATGGTGAGTGAACATGTATTTTGTATCGAGGGACTTGTGATTCACAGTCAACATGAAGTCAAACGTCAGTACTAACATAAAATGAGTGTGATATTAGTATTAGAGACAAAAAGAGTGCAAGAGTGGGGAAGGGAAACTATCAATGCTTACTTTTTGTTCCTCAGTGCTGCAGAATTTACATTTTGGTTATCAGTGTTGGCATGAATGGCAACGTCCTCAGCACTACTGATGCTAGGAAAATCTATTGCCAATTGTTAGTCTTAATTTTATTTTTTTTTAAGGCTTTTTCTTCTTTATTAAGACAGAAGCACAAACAACAGAAGCTAGAATTCATACAGTTGCCTCAACTCTGTAGGAAGTCTTCAACATGATCTTTGGAAACTGCTCTACAAATGTAACTTAAGATTTGTGGCATTTGATTTTCTAAGTGTGGGATAAAGAGGCCCAACAGATTGAAGTACTCTTCAGGAATGCGTCCCTCCTAAAAATGGAAATCTGCTGTGCTGTGTAGTCAAAGACATAAGCACAGGAAGGACACAGTTCAACCCCAAAGGATTTAGAGTCTACTTTAATGAAAGACCGGTACTTGGTGACATTCCTTACTTTACAGAGGCTCAGCTGCAAATCTTCAGATTCATTTTTAAGCGTAACTAAACACTGTGTTATACATTTCAGATTACCCCTCACTTTCACAGAGGTTACAAAAGAACAACTTTTTCTATTTTGCATCTTTGCTTAAGGCAATAGGACGCCTGAACATTTCTGACACACAAGTCAAAAGATGCCAAGCTTGCCTTAACAAGGGTCACATGCTCATAATGTTGTAACCGCACAGACCTTGGCCTCTTAGATTCTTATGAAGAAATCATTTGTCACTATTCTTCACTGCAGCTAAACTGCTTAGAAAAAGAGCATGTATAACAAGTGATACATTCTTTCTTGCCTACTCTAGGCCTTTGCTTACAGCTGAACTTCTACAAAGAAAATGAGGAAACATATACCTATAAAACTAGTTATATTTCCTACGAAAATAGCAACTTCTTGAGTTTCTTGATTTGTGTTATATATTGCGGCTTTGAATGTACTGGTATATTGCCTACATCTGTAGGGAGTGGAGAGGAAGATGACACAAGAGGAAACATGTAGGTATTTTTAATTAAGCTGTAAAACTAATTTTGCTCTCAAGTAACTTATTTCCTTCCTATGTCCCTCAATGTCTCAGAACACTAATTCCACAGTAGAGGAAGCATGATTCATCACCATTGTTCAGACTTAGATTACACACATGTAATCAAACTCAGTTGCATTTTCACAGCTTGATAAACTATTATTTACCAAATGAGTGTGGTAACTGATCATGTGCACGCGTCAAGCCATCTTAGTTATGAAGTAGAACAGACAACTTGAGGCTTAACGAAGGCAGCAGAACGTTAGCACTGAGTCTGCAGTCAGGATGAACGATGAAAGCACACAATCTTTACCGCAACTGAGCTGACAAGCACTGACTTCTTAATTGTGCTAACTCGAATGTGTGATCAAGTACTTACACATCTTTGATAAACTTGATAAAACAAAGATGGTGCTGGTTATCCTGTGTTCATCCATTGTGATCAACATATATCCTACGCAAATATTCAATCTTTTAAATACATCAGGGACTCTGGGCATAATGACAACATGGCCAACATTTCTATCCTTTTATTCTTCAAAAGGAAACTATGATTTATTGCTTTAAGCCTAGAAGGGCCAACATAAATATTCTATAACTGATAAATGCAATTAATCTTTGATATATCTCTTATTTCATCTCCAGAATAAACAGCAAGTTTTCCTATTAATTTTGCAGTGCCACAAACTTGAACAATATTTCACAGAATCACAGAATCATAGAATGGTTTGGGTTAGAAGGGACCTTAAAGATCATCTGGTTCCAAGCCCCCTGCCATGGGCAGAGACACCTTCCACTAGACCAGGTTGCTCAAAGCCCCATCCAACCTGGCCTTGAACAATTCCAGGGATGGGGCACCCACAGCTTCTGTAGACAACCTGTTCCAGTGCCTCACCACCCTCATCGTGAAGAATTTCTCCCTTAGATCTCATCTAAATCTACCCTCTTTCAGCTGAAAGCCATTACCCCTTGTCCTATCGCTATGTGCTCTTGCAAAAAGTCCCTCTCCAGCTTTCTTGTAGGCCCCCTCCTTCAGGTACCGGAAAGCTGCTATAAGGTCTCCCCAGAGCCTTCTCTTCTCCAGGCTGAACCACCCCAACTCTCTCAGCCTGTCCTCACAGGAGAGGTGCTCCAGCCCTTTGACCATCTTCATGGCCCTCCTCTGGACTCGCTCCAACAGGTCCATCTCCTTCTTATGTTGGGGGCCCTAGAGCTGAACGCAGTACTCCAGGTGGGGTCTCACGAGAGTGAAGTAGGGGGAGAGCATCACTTCCCTTCACCTGCCGGTCATGCTTCTTTTGATGCAGCCCAGGATATGGTTGGCTTTCTTGGCTGCAAGCGCACATTGCCGGGTCATGGTGAGATTCTCATCAACTAACACCCCCAAGTCCTTCTCCTCAGGGCTGCTCTCAATCCTTTCTCCGCCCAGCCTGTATTTGTGCTTGGGATTGCCCCATCCCATGTGCAGGACCTTGCACTCAGCCTCGTTGAACTTCATGAGGTTCGCACGGGCCCACTTCTCAAGCCTGTCAAGGACCCTCTGGATGGCATCCCTTCCCTCCAGCGTGTCGACTGCACCACATAGCTTGGTGTCGTCAGCAAACTTGCTGAGAGTGCACTCAGTCCCACTGTCCATGTTGCCAACAAAGATGTTAAACAGCGATGGTCCTCATACCGACCCCTGAGGAACGCCACTCGTCTCCACTTGGACAACAAGCCGTTGACCGCAACTCTTTGAGTGCAACCATCCAGCTGATTCCTTATCCACTGAGTGGTCCATCCATCAAATCCAGGTCTCTCCAATTTAGAGACAAGGATGTCATGCAGGACAGTGTCAAATGCTTTGCACAAGTCCAGGTAGATCACGTCAGTTGCTCTTTCCTTATCCACCAATGCTGTAGCCCCATCATAGAAGGCCACTAAATTTGTCAGGCACAATTTGCCCTTAGTGAAGCCATGTTGGCTGTAACCAATCACCTCCTTATCTTCCATGTGTCTTAGCGTAGTTTCCAGGAAGATCTGCTCCATGACCTTGCTGGGCACAGAGGTGAGACTGACTGGCCTGTAGTTCCCTGGGTATTCCTTTTTTCCCTTTTCCCTTGTTTACAGACAAATTTTACCATATGGCTAGGCCTTTGCTCTCTCATCACCTAACTTGGGTACACTGCAGATAGGTACTAGTAAGAGAGAGACCTGATGTATGGAGAAGATCAGCAGTATAATCCTAAAGTGTGAGCTGAGTGTGTTTTAAGGAGAGGTGATAAGACTCTTGACATTATTTGGCTGAAAAGCTGCTCAAACGAATATGCATTTTGTATTGATATAATAACACTGGAAAGCTAATCAACCAGTTAGAGAAAGCATATAAAGCAGCAACTATGACTGTGATTGCACACACTAAGACAGCCTAGTTAATCCATCTCTAATGGCACTATGAGAAAAACAGACAGAGGAGAAGACCATTTGGGTATGTTAAATTGCAATAAATTTGCAGGATATAAATGAGAACAGTTAAAATGAAGGGATGAAATTCAGGTGAGGCAGAAGCTTATGGCTGAGAATGATGCATATGTATGGGATGCAGAGGACTGCATGCCAGAGAGATTATTTTGGCAAAGGTGACTGAGGAAAAGGGTAGATAGCAAAAGTGACTGAGGAAAAGAGGTGCACAGCATATTGGATGATGAAACATGACATAGCTGAAGATTCATGGAAGGACATGCAAGGAGTAATGGAAATATGAATAAACGTGAAGAAGTGGTAACATAACCAACTTCATTAACCAAGCAGGGCATCAAAGTTTAAACGGTGCAAGCAATGTATCTGAATCATGGATCAAGCTATTTCAAGACCTGTATGCACAGAAACATTCAAGAAACCTAGTCTACTATCATTTTCCATCACCAAGGAATTTATACATGAATTTTACCAGTGCAACAGAAGAAATTATAAGGAAGAGCCTCTTAAAGTTAAATAAAGAGTGAAAGAAAAGAAATTTATGTCATACAAAAAGGAGCAGTAAGAGAATGAGTAAAAAGGAGTGTTCCTTCTAGCAATTAGATGACACTGAACAGAGCACAGAAGAGTAGTAATGGTTAAGAACAAGCAGTAAGAACTGAAAGTAAAAGTTGCTGGTGTAACTGCAGCTCCTAAAGAAGACACATAGGACTGGGAAAAGGATGAGTGAATTTGTTGCTACAATGCACACAAAGACTCTGAATCTTACTTAAGGCATTTCACAGCTTGGATGCAGTGTGAGAAAAAATGGGTATGCCAAGAAAGCCAATCTAGGACTTGCTAGAGCAACACCACAAAAAGAAAGATAAGAGGTGATGGCAAGTGTGGAGAAACAAGTAGTACTAATTGAAATGAAAAATTACAACCAAGGGAAATACTGTACCACATTGGGTAAACTGCATTGTGGAGGTTAAGTGTATTTAGATGATATAACTGGTGGAGTATAAAGCAAGGGGAACTGCAAAGACAGACTGGAGAAAAACAGCACTATCAAAGATCAGGTGAAGGGACTGACAAAAGTATAATGTTAGATGCTTGAAACCAGAAGGCAGAACATGGAGGTAAAGAAACATAGATATAGAAGCTCTCCATGGAGACTGAACTCACACTTACCAAAAAAGGCTGAAGAGTAGATTATTTCCTGACTGAAATGTTAAGGAAAGATACAGCAGAGGAATGACTGGTGACAGTCCAACTGACAAGGCAACTTAGATGAAGACATAACAATACAGTATAGGTGAGATAAGAAGGTATATATTTAAAACAGTTATACAGCCTCCCTCACTATGACCCTGGATCATACAGAATCTTAATGGACTCATTCTTCCAATAACATTTATAGATAGGGCGATAGTATTACCACATTCTAGAAATGGTGACCTAAACAACTTGCTCACAGTCAAAGAGGAATTTATGATCGAGCAGAGAACTGAGTTTAGGTCTCTCAAGTACTACATCATCCTTTCCCTCTAGAAGCAAATAAAACAGCAGGATACTCTCCCAGTGTACTATAACAGGATATGCGAAAGAAGTTTTGGAAGATGAATAGGGAGATTTTGTTTTGAAGACACAAAGGAAGAGAGGATAGAAAGTCTAATTTCATCATGATAAAAACCACTAAAATTAAGTTTAATCAGGGCCAGTGCCTGACAGTGACGAGAATGAAGACAAAGGAGGGGACAGAAAGACAGACAGCTTATTGGAACAGAGAGAAAAACACAAACCACGAATGTAAATAAGTTGCTGGGATATGGAAAATGGGGGAAGGGAGGAAAACAGGCTGACTACTTAAATACTAAAACAAAGCAGTTTACAGTAGATGGAGAAGGTGAAAGCAAGGAACCAAGCAACAAACTCAAGAATTAAACATGGAAAAACAGAAGACCAACGTGCTAATGAAAAATCAGGAACGGAATATTCAGAAAAACAAATAATGGAAGCACATCAAACAACGCTGCAGGTAAGTAGTCAAGTGAAAGACAGACAGAACATTTTCAGAAAAAAGGTGGCCACTTGCAAAAAAACTTCAAGTAGAAAGAACAGGGGCGGGATTAGGGTCAACTTTTCCATTTTCACACTTGAACAGTAGTACAGGCAGAGACTCACTGAGCACAGAATGGAAAAGGTTCATCAGACCCCTAATGACTAACGGAACAATGCACGTACATGGAAGAAGATTTCCCATAGCTGGAAGGCATATTACAATACATAGTCTTTTCAGCTGTACCTAAATCATTCATGAAAGGCTAAGAAGCTTCTGGGAGAAGAGATGCTTTTATGGGTCTCTCCTGAAAGCTTCAGAACCTTAGCAACAACAAAATTAGCTTCCTAAATAAAAAGGCAGACCCTCTCTTAGAACCTTTCATATACAGAAGCAGACTTCTGCACTGGGAACCTAAGATAAAATGTAGGCATATTGATATCTTTACTCTCATTCTACAGGACAGCAATATGAAGAAGCTACATGAAAGAAACCCAGGATTTTTAACAACTGCACTATTTATTGGCAATGCCTTTTAAACATTATTTAAAATATGTCCTTTTATCTGGTTTCTAACAAAACAGGATAGATCAACAGTGCTGGAAAGCTAGAAGTGAAAATTCTGGGAATAAATGTGTATGTACTTATGACTCTGCACTGCAAATGAGATAAGAAAAACACAAGTCAGGAGAGAACAAGAGAGATATCACTATCTTTACATATTATTTTGCAACAAACATAAAACCTAGCAAAAGGATCTATTCCAACCGATACTAAAAGGAAGATAATACAAGCTCTGCAATAGATCTTTCTCCTTCCTCTCCCCCATACTTAACTGATAAAATTTGCTAATATAAACTACATTTATCAGCCTTGTAATCAAGCACCTCTCTACTAACAAACACACTGCCTATACTGCACCACTGTAAGAAGCTTTAAGTATAAAGCATGTTCAGGAAGGACATAAATTCATTCCAAATGTTAACAAATTAGGGCAGAGAAGAGGGCTGGGATCAGGCAAGATCTTCCATGAATGAAACCTTTCCTATAGAAAAAAGAGACATATGTAAATTAAGCTGTCCTGTAGTTGTATATTTGATTAACAATGATGTTCCTCACTGTAGCATTCAAAATATTGCATCTAAAGACAAAAAACAAGAACAGAAAACACAAATAATACATAGTTAAATCTGGTGCCAAGGGCAGACATTCCGTTTAGGCTTACAGTACCAGAAAAATATTAGTGCCTGACATTTACTATAGCTGTGGGTTTTTTCTCTTTTGCTGAAGTACAAAGAAATAAAAAACAGACGTTTAAGAAGTAAAATAAACATTGTATATCGGCACAGTGATTATTATTAGTAACTTTTCCAGAATTATTTACACTTACATTTCCAGACTGCCCACTGCTATTTGTAATGCTGTTTGTGGAGTTAAGACTGCTGCTCCATTCATTTGCAATTCCTATGCTGTCTGTTGAAAACAGGTGAGCGCCTGGCTTTGATTGACAACCAGTTTGCAGTATGACTACATTCATGGTGTCCTCTGTTGAAGGAATCCCCAACAAATTACACACAGATTTGATACTTAGCTGTGTGAATTTAACAATTACATACCTAGTACCAAACATAGCACCTGTCACATGGAAACATCAATCACACACAAGAAATCTCTCTCTTTTTCTTTAAATATAAGCATAAAGGCAAGGTAAGAATAATATAATTCACCATTAAGTATTTGTGGCCAGTAACAAATGTGATACTTTTATTTACTTGCTCCATCAAAAACTGGTGGGAGGTAGACCGAAATTCATATATTTGAAGTATTCTAGATTTTGCTTTATCTTCCAGAAACTATCACACCAGGGTTTAAAGACAACATTTTTAGAACTCCTGACTGGAAAGGTAACAATGGCATCATAATTATAGGATTCTTTGTTTTCTTTTTCCAGTCTAGAACCAACCGACTTAATCATAAAACAATTTGAAGAGAATATGCGACTTGTACTATTTAACTTAAAAAGGAACAACAAACGTTGAGAAAGTTCATTATTAACTTATATGTAAATTGTGCCCAATGATTTGTTTATTTTCATACCAGAAAATTCAGCTCAAGGTGACTGAACAATTACTTCACAATTCCCCAAAGGCTACTTTGTTAAACTATTAAACATCTTGGATATTTGATTCTCTAAATGTGCAATATATTAAGAAGATTTAAACTTCTAGTTTTACAAGCAAATGACGAATTAACAAAAAATGTTTACTTTAGTAAGCAATTACAGTTAATAACATTTCTCACCTCATAATCCATGCACACAAGACATCAAAGTAAGGAAGTCAGGACTGAAAACAAAATCTCTTAATAAATGCTATAGGTACAGGAAGATTTTTTTCATATCTAGCCACTACTGCATTTCTGAAGGGGCAATGATGATAAACTACAGTTAAAAATCAAATTTAAACATTTCTCTCTACTAGAAACAATAAGTAGCTCTGATAGAGTGCACAAAAGTACAAGCCATAGTAGGAAACAGAATGAGTATGAGATACATAGACACCTCTCTTCAGTGGCAATAGCATAGCTAAGGATTGTTTCTAATGATGCGGGTTTTTTCTATCTAGCATTTGATTTATCACAGCTCTGTGGCCTTCTTACTGTATGGTCCAATGCTTCACCAAATATTTCCACTATTGTATAAATTACAAAAATAGGGATGTGGCTCACAAAAAAGAAAGGAAAAAGCTGCAAAAAGTAAAAAAGTATAAAGCATAAAGTAAGTACCACTATACACACAAGTCCAGTCCAGCCACACCCAAAAAAAAGGAAAAAGTAACCATAGGGATTGCAAAGATAATGTCACTAGACCCCTGCTGGTCCTCCTACAGAATGAGGATGCGAAGAACAGCTGGGAAGACAGAGACAAATGCGCTGACTTTTTGTAACTGACTCTTAGTTTCACTACATATCAACTCATTGTATAGCTGCTTGCCCAGAGAAAGTCCAGTCAGCCATCTTATGTCCAGTCAACCCTCACATGTCCAGTCGACCCTCACACTGTCCCAGGAAAAAGCACTAGCTGATTCAAGCTCTCTCTTAAATTTTCCTTAGCTTTTTTTCCCTGACACAACCACATACTCGTCTAGTAGTCTATAAAGGAGTGTAAGTAGTCATACCACCCTAAAAGGGGTGACTACTTTCCCAACATTTCAAAGAGAAATAATCTCTCCTTTCTCTTTCCAAGGTATTTAGGGAGAATAGCATGATTAGTTTTTGCTGTCCTGCTTATTAATAGTAAGTCAAGCAGACACATTGAATTCAGAATGTGGCCTTCTACATCATTCTAATTTCTTCCGAGAGTGAACATCATAGTTTGTGGCCAGCTGCACAAAAGTAACAAATTCTACAGTGTAAGCCTCCCCTAGTCTAACCATATTTTCTCAAAGACCTATAGCTGTTGTAGGAGGTTGCCACTGACAGAAAAGCAACAGTCTCACATGGTGGCCTATCTCATGGCGATCACTGAAGCTCATGGAGATTAGGATAGAGCCCACAAAAAGCACTTCAACTACCTAATGCCAGTGCAGTGGTGCTTCAGGAATTATGTATCAGTAGCCTAGGATGTTATGTAGAAATAGGGTTGTTCTCTTTATGAGATACAACTTTTTCAGCTACACAGCCTCTTTAGAATTTGCACTAACAAGGCTTGGGTATTATGAATATAAGAGTTACCATGGTCAGGCTAGGTCTGGCCTGGGGAATCCCATCTTTCATGAAGTCAGAAATAAGTTTTTTCATTATTGCAATCTTGGCACCAATAAAAGAGAACAGTCTTGGACGAACAATCTGAAACCAAGTGCCTTCAGTAACAGAAGCTGTTATACAGGAGATGTGTTCTTTGAAGTGTTTCCAAATTCTTGCCAGCAGAATTTCAATCTGCCCATGTTTCTGTTTTAAAAAAAAAAATCTATTTTTTGTTAAGGTGCCAGTTATAGTCAGGCAGTCAGTGGACAAATGAGTGCCACAGAGAGGTGTTCGTTATTTTAAGAGAGTCCGTTACCGAAGTGTCCCAACATACCCTAGCTACTCCTTGTTTTGCAAAGGGTTTCAGGGAGATATGTCAGATCCCACTACTTCTCTACTTTTCAGGATCAGGTGCCCTCCCTCCTGTCAAAACAAAGTGTCTTTGGGACTACACTGGACCTAGGGTTTCAGCCAGTGGGGGAAAAAAAACGAGTGACATTTATAAGACAATACTGTCTGCAGCCAGGGCCTCAAGGGAAAAGCAGTCTTGGAGGAATAGTAATATTCCTCATGATCTTCCCAAAGGAGGAAGAAAAGGGAAAAAAATAGTCGGCTTGTTCTGAAGAAGTCATTGAGGGAAGACAGGGATCGCCATTATAGAAAACATGTGCTTCCACAAATTATTTCATATAGAATATTAAAAACTCCTGAAAGATATGTATGAATGGTGGGAAATCTTCCTCTACTCGTTCCACATAGCGAGGGCTTCACTGAAGTTAGGTGGATAACACCCATAATTTGTGATTCAGAGAGATCCATGAACCAAGAGTTTCATGCTTTTCATACTGATGATAAGATCCACAGCGCTGAAACCATTCTCTCCCCCTTCCCTAGTAAGGAAGGTATAGAAACCATTTTATTTTACAGACATAGGAGGCAGAATGTCAGAGCTGCTCAACTAAGCTTAAAGCTGTTGCCAACAGCAGAAAGGCACTCTTGCTGATAGTAACCAAGCATCTAACTTCTGATGGACTATTCAGACTACCAGAGACAGGGGATGGGTACTGTTGCAAGATTTCAAGTTCATTTGTTGAGATTTCCTGCTTACACAATCTTCATTCCAGATGATGCAAGCCAAAGAGTTCCAGAGCATGCTGGTTGCGCCATATAAGTCTCTTCTGATGGATGTAAAATTCTGTCTAATGCAACTATGTGGAGAAAATTAAACTGCTGCTTTTCAGTTAGCACTGCTGACATGTTCAAAGTCTCGGGAATTCTCTCAGAGTTCTGGAGATTTTTAAAGAGCACAAGAATTCATCCTACAGAGTAAAAGAAAGAACGGGGCTGGGGTAGAAGAATTAGCAGCAGATTAGAAAGATATCCCTTAGGGAGAATATCATCAGCAAATTGTTAAGTTTGGACTTTCTTTCAGCCCTCTTTATCTTTAGCCTGGGCAACGCTTAACTTTTCCTTAGAGATAGAAATCTTGTTTATTGTCAATGAGAGCTTGCTGTAAGAATGATTCCTCTCACAGGAATCAAGCATCAACTGGACTGTTAAAGATACTAATGATCAAGACACACAAAAGGAGATCATGACGGGGTCTCAAAAGAACTCCAATCTCCAAGAGCTCTGCTGAGTTTATCCTGTACACTCTCCACCCTGGAGAGGCAAGAAGGGAGGCAGCATTTAGTATGCTCTAAGGAAAAAAACAGAGAAAATGTAGTCTTCTCCCACAGGAGTTTTGTAGCATGTCACCATTATACCATGTTGCATGTATGCAGTGAATTTGTTTAAATCATACTTTTTCAGCTGTTTCAGGAAAGAAAAAACTTATATCAGACAAACAGAACAGTAGACCCAGTGCCATAAATTACTTCTGTAACGAAATGTGTATTTTCAGACTTTCCTGAATCAAAGAAGTACTTGCCAACACTGGCAAACAGTGAAGGACTCGATTTAGGAGATAGCCCCAACAGCTCAAAAGCAAAGGCAAGTGAGCTACTTTTCATGTGAAGAAACAGTCAATATTGACTTCATTGCCATAATGTTTTGAAGAATTGCTAGGTCTTAGAATAATGGGTTTCTTGAAATAAATACAGGAGGTTATTTATCCTTCCTCTTCGAGTAACAAACCCACAGAAAAGTAAAATCGATCATCCCACAGAAGTTAAAAGACAAGTTGACCATACCACACATTCTCAGAAACAAGAGCTGTGGGCAGCAAGAATGGCTCTATTCATTGGAAGTCTTTTAGGTAAGCAAGTGACCCAATAAATGGTTGTATAGAACATCCCATTTGCCTAGACATGTTAGACAGAGAGAGGAGACTGCCATTACTTATCATTAGAGAATCATAAGATAAATACTACTGAATTGCAGAACTTTGGAGCTTTCCAAAATTGGTAGGGTCTCTCTTCCTGCCTTCCAGCTCTAGAAGCAGAAGGCAAGAAGTAAGATAGAAGCAGGCCTTTTTTCTTTTTGAAGAATAAATATGAGGTTTTACTGATTATATAATCAAGCAAAAACTACATAATCAAAAAAGAAAAGACTTATCACCTATAAGAAACCAGTTACATAGAAATGCTTCAAGTTCTGCCTTGTGTCACAACTGAAGAGAAGGCATGAATAGTTGTTCCAGCAACTGCACACTTCACATTGTGGAGTGCAGGAAGAGTGTAGGGGTAACCTAAGTTGATACTACTATTAAAAAGAATCTGATGATGCATACCAAGAATTAAACTGTGTAGATGCATACCAAAGAATTGAGTGCTCTCTTGGAAAAACATGGTCCCTCTTCCCTTTTTCTGTATATAACAGTTTGAGTGCAGTGAAGATGTAAGTGGGCTATGGAGGAAAGAGGACAGCTGACATAATTTTCTCTGTCTTCTTTTTCAGTTTAGCTAAGGCCTTGGTTCTGCAAATACTTGCAATGATGTTAAACTTTTACCTGAGAAATTTACTATAGGTCTCAATAGGACAGCTAATATATTTTAAAAAGTCAAGTGTGTGTGTAGAAAATTGCCAAATCAAGCTCAAAAAGTTACAGGGACAAGTTGCATTTGTAAAGAAAAGCACCTCCTGTTTTACTGCTGATGCAAATTTGATGCAAATGCAGCAAGCTCCCATAGCGATGTACAGTATTAGAAAACATGGAATGAATTTCTAAAAACAAGTAACATCAAATGCCATTTATTCATTAAAATTAATGATGTAAAGTCACTTCTGTTACTGACGCTTAGAAATGATGGTTCACTTTTATGAACACTGACAGAAAATAACAGTTCTCTTACTTACTTTCGACATGTGCAAACGCGCAAAATGGACCACGTGGGCAGTAACCTGTTTGGCGCATGTCATTGCACTTTGTAGATTTATATATCTAAACGAAACAGAAGGGTGGTTAACCTAAACATATGTGACGCAACAACAAAATAGTTAGAAAATTTTAAAACCTTTAAATGAAAACTTCTGAATATTTACTAACAATATGTATTACAGAGTTTTCTCAGAAAATTCAGTTCTTATGGTCATTTTTAAAAATCAAATAGAAGAGCAGAATTTTAAGAAAAGCAAACATGAGACAAGAGAATCTTAACCCTTTTCTGTACAATAATAAATAGTAAGTAACAATAATATTTTAGAAAAGCAGTGTTTAAACTGCTTTGGTTTTCCATGTTGTACAGAATCAAGTCAAATATCGGAAATAAAATGTTCAAAGTCATTTACACCACTTTTAAGAAATCTTGCAAGAGAAATGACGTATGTAGTAGAGCAGCTTACACAGCTGAAAAAAAAAACCAAACAGTATGTTTTTTTCAACACAGTTCCTTCGTTAGAACACCTCTAATATTCAAATCATCCTAACATTCAAATGTCTTTCTCTAACCTGACTGGGGTACGTGAGAACTGAAGTAATACTGACTGTTCATGACTGCAATGATTATATAAGTTGCTAGTAAGATCCAGATTCAGTTTATTGCTCTACCAGGATCTTGATGATCTTTGGATCTCACAAGGCTGGGAGGAGGGGCTGACACACTATCATATTAGAACAATATTAAGAACCTATTTAAAAACACATAGATTGTTTAGAAAATTAATTCTGGTGATTTGCAAGTCTGTGCCAAATAGCAGAGCAATCTTTTTGGTTCCCCAAACATTGGTACTGTGGTCTTTGGCTTTCAGTGTCAGTTGAGTGATTCATGGCTCATAAAGTAACAATTCTTAGTTCCGAATGCCACTTCTTTGGCACTTTCGCATATGCTGTGTAAAAAAATGTTTACCTTGGACTCCCGCATTAGAGCAAACATGAAAAATGAAACTATGTATTAAAAAAAATCAAAAACTAGTTCTGTAAGCTCTTCATTTTAGAGCTATTTTAAGCATCTTCGATAAATTTCCCTCTCATAAGTGATTTTTAATTGAGGCTGAAAATCTAGTTGATATATTTACTACTAGTTCATGCATAGCCCAAAGATCATCCAAGAAACAATAGTAAAATGCTAAATCACAAAATTATTACTGATGCTTATCATTCTACAAATAATTTATTTTTCCTTGAACACTGAAAGAGCAACAAAACATCCATATTGTAGACAAGTATTCACCCAAATGACACACTTACTTAACAAACAAAACAGCGGGACTGATCTTTCCACCAACTTCACTGGGAGCTACCACAGACATTGCAAAAAACAAAGGAGTCATTTGTGGATACCACACCCGAACTAGGAAATGAAGTTGGGCCCATCTCCTTTCTTTCCTGTTCTCTGTTTATCGGTTAAATATAAAACCCCAATGCTGTATACACAATGCTAATGATGCAGAAGAAAAACAATGAGAAGAGCTGACTTCCAAATGGTTTCAACAAAAGATGTAATTGGATGGTCAGTCTTAGTTTGAGGTCCTAGCCAAAAAATAGCCTTCCTGATCCTATGAGCTACCCAGATGGTATAAAGTGCCTTCTGGTAAATGCTACAGATACAAGAAGTGATAATATAGGTAATATCAAAATACTATTGGGGCAGAGCTCACACCTCAAAGACTGACTCTGGAGATGGCCCTGTCATCTACACATACCGGTATTACAAGACAGAGAGCAAACTCAAAGAAATAAATCATTACAGAAGACTTAACTTCCAGTTATAGACAAGAACACGGCTGCTATCTATTAACAGCAGAATCAAGCTATTCCTGAATGTGATAACCAAGAGATTTCTTCAAAAAATAGTCACTGAGACAAGAGGCAATGACAATATTATTTATTTGAATTTGGTAAAGAACGAGTACATGAAAACATCCAATAAGAGAAGATAATGTTGGATAAAGTGAGTATTAATTCAACTTAAAGGACAAAAAAGTAAGGCTGAACTAATGTTATTGACATCAATTAAGTAGACTGAGGAATGAAGGCAACTGATTACCACCATTAAATAGACTGAATTTCATTATGAACCGAATAAAATGGGTGCTTTGAATCCTCAAGTCAGAGGTAGAAAAGCTGTATGGAATTTCCATTCTAACCACACAACTGAACGAAAGTCAGAGCTGGAGCAGAAGAGGGAAAGGATCCCAGGGTATGATGTTGAATGAAAACTCCTCTTTCGGTGCAGGCACATTGCTAGTTTCTGTGAAATTAAATACTAGACCTAAAATTAGGTGAGGTGGTAACACTATCCCCACCAAACTGCCCTGATTATCAGTAGAAATTATGTTCAACACCGCAACAAAGGCAGCACGGCTAATGGAAACAAGCAGACAAAGACTGAGGTGACTACAGCTGATGTGGAAGCAAATCACCGTCAGTTCAGGAACAGGAAATGAATTAAGTAATTGTTATGTCAGAATTTTTAAAAAACTGGCAAATAAGACAGATGCAGTTAGCAAGTACTTTTAATAAAGCCGTCACGTCAGAAGTGGCACATATAAGTGAGGTATATTAAGTATAGTTCACATATGTTTGCAAAGAGCAAAAATAGCTGATTCAGGCCACTGCATGTCCACTAATTAGTCTATCACTATTTAGATTAAAGACAGAAAGAAATGGGATAAAATTAAAAGTACATTTGTCAAAGGCACATCATGGTAGACCCACCACGTAACTTTGATAAATCAAAGGTCCTTCTCTAAAATGGAAATGTGGTCATTCTAGTAAGGACTTCAATAAAGGATGTGGTAAGATTCATTAATTAAGATAATCAAGAACATGACTCTTACCAATGTTACACATCTGCTGTTAAATTGACTAATGGAGAAATGACAATGGATGGTATGAAAGAGGAAGGCAGCAGACAAAATTAGTAGCAGACCTCAAGGCTCAGCTTTGTGACTTATTTTAGCACTTTCATTCATAACTTTGTCATAAATAAAAGTATGGTAGCAATACTAAGCAGGAAGACACCTTTACTACAGAAAAGGGCTGGAATATGATGCCAAAGAAATTAGATGTTCTGAAATAAATCTGGACTGTAAAATCTCCAGTAATCAGGACAGTGAAATTCTGGAGCAGCATCTCAAGAGTAGAGATAGCTGACACCGATTTAGTATAAAGATGTAGCTGGTCAACTTATGATAGGGAATGTACGATATGAAGCTTGCAACAATCCTGGAGTCAGTATTCTAAGAAATCTTTTCCCAGTATGGTCTTGAGATGCCCTCAATAATCTTCATAATTGGAAGAAAAATTAGCAATTGCTTGAGTGTTTTTTGCTTATTCCTTACTAAGTATTAAACTTTCTAATGCAAGACATTACATCCTGCTGTGAATTCTTTGTGTTCATTCAAAGGTCCCAAAATGAAAACAGATATCCAATGTTGTACAGGCAGCTTCTAGCATAACATGTCTTTTCAGTATCATGTTTGTTTCCATTAACTGGCACATTTAGTATTTTCATAGTGTCGCAATAAGAATCGAATCTCAGAAGATTGCATGGCACTGCTCTTTTCCCTAGCATTTCACTGTTATGCTCAAGCATCCAACAAAGTTACGACTTTGCCTCGAGAGGAATCTATAATCACCTTGTTCTTCTAAAGTGTCTTACTTCAGCCACTAGGAGAGTTCTCTGCTCTCTCCACCTCCTCCTGACCTATTCAGTTGCTTTTAATTATTTGCAAGAAAGCTTTTTTAACTGTACTTAAATAAATTTGTCTCAAGTTATTGAGTTGTAATTACTACTGCGACTTCATTACCAATCCTAGAAGTTAGGTAAAAAAGAGAATACATTTATTTATGCCCAAATCCAGAGAACATTAATTAATTTTTCATAAGCAGTACAATAAAAATGCCTATCAGTGAAAACCACAGCAGTACAAATAACTACTTCTTAGCAAATTTTGTTTTGCTTAAGGAAATACCCTCAACAACTGAAAGTGTTGAATGAAATGTCATGTTTTTTCATAAATAGTATCTTTAATCAATAATCTAATCCATAATAAATTTGAAATCGCTAAAAATAAGTAGAAACATTGTTCTTACCTCAGGATGAAACTGCTGCTCTGTACGAGAATGACAATATTGACAGCTATCCCCACTTTCACACCTTGAAGGTTCACCCCATTCATCTGCATGTTTTACATTGGGGCAAGGAGTGGACCTAGAAAAAAGTGATGTCCAGAGCATGTTTGTATCTACTTCCTAGCAGAAGTCTCAAACAACTTCCCACTAAATCTCAGAATCTTAGATTCTGGGACCTATAAAGTTGCAAATTCTGAGAGACACTGACTTTTTGGAAATTCTTTGACAGAAACATGAGC
Source organism: Platalea leucorodia (assembly GCF_965183815.1). Lineage (NCBI taxonomy): Eukaryota > Metazoa > Chordata > Aves > Pelecaniformes > Threskiornithidae > Platalea > Platalea leucorodia. The sequence goes on along the minus strand of NC_138827.1, from coordinate 19,392,491 downwards.
TAGTAGGATTCTATCTATCTTCTGTGTAATGACATTTATTCACAGTCCTGAGGCTGTCAAGCAAAGCCCATCAATTCTAAACCTTGTATCACAGCACGAAAAAACATCAAAACCAATGAAGAAACCACAGTGTACGAAAATGATGTAAAATGATGTAAAGATGAATGATGTAATAATTAAGAGAGGTGATGCATTAAATTTTGGTCCTAAAAATATTGCTCAGAAATGGAAAACTACAGAACAAAACCAGAAAAAAGACAAAAATTATAACTGATCTTTGCATAACAAACAAGGTTTGACCTAGTGATTCCAATTTTTGCTAAGAATTATAGAAAGTGTTTTCATTTGTCACAAGAAGGAAGGATATTTCCATTACAGCTTCATAGTTTTTGACTTCAGAAGTGTCTGATCATTCTGAACAGATGCTTTTTTTCCCCAAAAAAAATTTAGCAAGCTATTGGGAAAGATGTGTTTTTATTCCATTAGGAGTATCCAATTGCATTATAGAAGAACCCAAACAGATCAGTCCATTAAAAACTGTCTGGCTGAGCAAAAAGTCTATTCTTAATATGTATTTATGTACCTGTATTTGAATTTTCTGGGATTTCGTCTTCTATCTCGACTATTGTGATAGTGTGGACATGCATAACCCTGGCGGCAGAGTCTGGGTGGCTTGGTACATTGTTCTGTCTTGTAGCCAGCTAATACAAAATTTGTGTCTGTAAACAGGCCAACAATTAAGAGAAATAAACAACTAATTTTTGCATTCAGAGAGTCTTTAGTGAGCTTAGGTACCACACGGCTTTTTGTAAAAAAATTATGATTCACAGACCCCTCCATTCTTATAAACTTAGACTGACTCCTGCATTTTTTAAAACAAAAGTCTAACACATTTACATGCAAAGCAATCTTCATTGCTTTTATATTCAATAGCAATATTACAATAAAGTATATAAATAAAGCACTAGCAATCTATTGGTAGAGAAACTATCTGGAAATTTTCATTATATACATTTAACATTTTGAAAATAAATACCTGAACATACATTATTCATTTCAGTAAGACAAACACTAAAAACTTATACAATTTTGTATTTGGATTTCTCTTAAGTTTAGTGTTGACAGTCCTTATTTCATCAAAACTGCTTTCATGTTAAGGCATGTTAAGGCTGTCCAGTAAAATCTTCCTGGACAAATTCTAGAGCCTCTTCTCTACCTTTGCCTCTGTCTCTACATCTTTGGTTCCACGAAGGAGGAACTAGGAGATGATAAACAAGGTTCTGTCTAGAAACAGAAAAATTCAGAAAAACAATGGAGCAAGTAAATACATTAGAAGGTACAATTTAGCTAACAGCAAGCATGGGTTTGTGAGGAGTAAATCATGTCAAACCAATCTAACTTCTTCCCAAAGTGGGAAAATGGATGTAGGTAAAACAGAAGCAGTCAATGTCATGTATCTTGACTTCAGCAAACCTTTAGCTTGAGATGTTCTCAAAAATGAACTGCACAATACTACAAGACTCCTGTAGGATTTGTGGAAAACTAGCTGAAAAAACATTCTCAAAGAGTCATTAATAATGTACTTTCAAATAGCAAAAATTATTAATCAGAGTATCATACGGACTCTCTTCTTTGTTCAGTCCTTTTCAATAGTTTCATTAAAGGTTTAGGAAAATAAGGCTGAAATCACTAGTTGGATGATTTTCAACCCCCAGAAACTATGTGCAGTCTCACCATATTTACAAGGATTGACAGAAGCCATACAACATTATATAATGCAGACCTGTCACAATGCAAGGAATGCAATAAAAGTGCTTGTAGTTCGTCAATTTTGCTGTCTTTTTACATAGAACACCCAATATTTTTTGATCTAGAGCCGACAATTAAGCTCTACACATTATTAGTACTTAAATAGTTGGAACTCACTCTATAGTAGATTTAAAAAATATGGAGGGGACAAGTATCATACAATTATCTCCCCTTGAATTCCTTGGAGACAGCATCTTCATGTGACCTCTTCCTGTGTTACTGTCCCCACGTGAATTTTGTGGAAGTAATTGTACCTGGCAGTCTTCTCTAAAGCAAAATTTGGGCAACAGCTCTAACAATATCTGATTGATACTTACATCTTTGGCTACATAATAAGCAAGTCTAAACCAAGAACATGAGAACCAAATTTGAAAGCCTTAAAAAAACTAGGGCAATTGGATTTACTTTTGGATTTACTTTAAGATCTAATATAATGCTTTCAAGACATTCTTGTATTTTAATATTCTGCTCCAATTTTCTGTTTAATATTCTACTTCATTCCTGTTACTCAAGCTCAGCAAAGAATAACGGTCCCTTAACTAGTCTATGAATGACTCAAAAAATGAAGACACTAATCATTACTATACTTAGCACAAGACAGAGTTCCTACCGACTTTTAAGAACATTTATTCAATTGACACAGATTAGCAACACTTGTATCAAGTAAACTGAAAAAGACCTATTAAACGTTTTCAAAACAAAACCTGTTCAAAATGCGATCTGAATATAAATGTGACAGACAGTACAACTTGTTCACAAATATCCGTATTACTTATATAAACCAATTCTTTGTTAAAAAAGGCTTTTGAACTTCTCCAGGATCAACAAACTGGATCAAACACCAATAAAGAAACAAAGAAAGGAGACAGGGTAACATTACCCTGCCATCTTGGATCTTCACTAAGGATCTTCTCAATCATTGCCTGGCTTGCTAAAATTCCTGGTTGCAGATCTGGAATGCCTTCACCGCATCCTAGCTGCCCATTCTGTAAGGTTTCCTGTGCCTGAAGTTCTCTGGAATGGGGAAAAGAAAATAACACTGCTAAACTGTATAGCTACAGTAACCCTATCTGTCGCAGGTATAATCGTGTCCAAGTCTATCAAAATTCTGTCATTTAATCCAGCTCTTAACAAGCCTAAATTGTAAAAAAAAAAAAAAAAATTTACTACGTTTCAAACCATTACTTGTGCTGAAGCTGGCAAACAATCGTAAGGAATAACCATATCATACAAATCAAAGAGAACACATGACCAAATGCCGGCATTATGTACACAGACTATGTTTGTACCAGCAATGCCCATCTGTACCTCTGTATGCTGGTGTGCTGACATTTTGAATACGCTATTAATTTCTGATATTCCACCACCACATAGGACATGGTACAACTAAAAAAGATACAGAAAGGGCAATAAGGGTGATCAGAAACACAGAACTCCTCTATGAGGGAGAATGAAATACCATAAGACCCTTTGCCTTGGAAAAGTTACGACTGAAGGAAGGCACAAAATATAACTACTGAATACTACATCATATAAAAGTAGCCAAAGTGCTTTTGGCTCACTGTAAGATTTTGCAAGAAAAGTTTGTCAACACATTCAGGAGACCTAGTAACAAACAACAAACATTATTAGGAAATGGAACCTCTTCTGCAAGTAAGCAACCACTGCTTGCTGAAAGATCAGAATGACTACTGCCAAACTAAAAGGTATTGTATCAGTGGTATGAAACCTCTACCAAAAATCTGAGACAATTTTATTATTATTTTATTTTATTTTATTATTATTTTATTTATTTTATGGCAAATCAGTACAAAAGATTTAAAAAAAAAAAAAGATACTATAGCATAATTATATTAGGCAGACTTTGAAGCACTGGAGAAACAAGGTGAGGAATCAAATACCAGAGGTGTATCCATAGTACTCTATGAGAATCAAAGGTCTCCACCTTCGGCACTGCTTTCTCTAGACACAAATATTCAAGGAGCTTACCTCCTATACTAAAATACCCCTCTCAGGATCTCTGAAGAGGAGTCTGAAAGATGTGGTGGTTTATAATGTAACTAGTTGTGATACCATTTAGATATAATTTCAAGAACTTCCCAGACCACAAGTATCCTCCAAGAAAGAAAAACTCAAAGGGAAAGGAAGACAAGACAGACCAAAGCCAAGTCTGAAGCCTTTCAAACAGTCAAAATATTTCTTTTACAGAATCAGAAAAGGTGCAGGCAGTGAGAAGGAGAACAGATAGACCCTACAGACTGCTTTTTCTTTAAGGTGGATATGTAGAAGAACAGGGCTATTAAGGGGAATAAAGTTAACATCTGCACCTGTGATTCTACTGTTATTTCTCTGCTCTTTACTTAAAATGAAGAAACCCTAATATCTGTGTCCATCGTAGAGCAAAAAGACCACCAAAGAAAAAATAAGACCCGATCCTTATGAATGATGGATGCCTGACATCAGGAGAAGCAATGGCACATGACTGCTTTTCACAAACACCAAAGAAGTTTGGGGCAGCCTACTTGTAGGTTCATGCTGTTAAACACAGACTCCTACCACAAATGTCTTCAGCTGCTCCTGATGCTCTATATGTAGCCAATCACCAATAAACAATCAAGTAACACATAAAGACATGTAGAGAACGGAGCTTGTTTTCAGTCTTGCTATACACTGGTTCCTCATTCTAACACAATACAAAAGATTACGAAGATACTAAGCATTCTGTATTTAGACTGATGTGGCATCATGCTGTGTATGCTAAACAGGGAAAGTTAAAAAAAAGAAAAAGAAAATGGACAGATGTCTTGCAGAAGAAGCACCAGCTAGCTAATTGAAGAAAGTCTTCTGGAAAGAAAAGCTATATATAACTAAAGAGTATGTGACCAGGCAATGCAGCAGTGAATTCTGTGGCAAAATATGAATTTAAATAATTATGAAATTACTGAAAAGGCACTAGCTTCACTAAAATTACTGTGAAGGGAAAGCTATCATCTCCCAACAGATGGTTGGGAATAAGGGATAACAAAGATAAGAATGTAAGATAGCAGCCATACCAGCTCAGAGCAAAGGTTCATCTAGCCTGGAATTCTGTCTCCAACAGTGGCCAATAGCAGATGCCTAGGGAAGAGTATAAGCAAGCGTACAGTGATACTTCCCCAGAACGCTCTTCCAGTGTCCCGTAAGAGATACTTGTGACCCTCCAAGGCTTCAAAGCTCTCTAGAAATTGGCATCCTTTCCTATTGAGTATATACAGACCACTTTCTGTAACAAGAGCTCCCCTTCCATCCATTTATAGTACCTCCCAACAACATGCTTATCTCCCAGCTTTGGCGACAGCTAAAACTCATACCTACCACTACCCTGACTCACAAAGCACTTTCTTTCAACAATAACTTGATTATACATTAGAGAGGCAGAAAAGAATACTGATATCTTATACATGAAAAAATACAACATAATTTAAAAAAACGCAATGTCAGCAGGCAAAATGTCAAACATACAAGCTGAGAGCCTGAAAGATGGCTTAACAAAATCATAAATTTGTGAATGTAAAAACCACCTGCAAATTTACAAGGCATAAATGACAAAAGGCAGAGTATCTGGTCTTTCATCAGTCGTAAGAATTACATATATGGCTCTTGAAATTGCGACTTACAAAACCTTAGTATTGGTATTTCCCAGTGTGCTTCTATCTGCTGTCATGATGCACAGTGAATTGTATTCTTACGTTTACAGTTACAGAAGCAAGTATATTTTTCATGCAAAGCATACTGCATTTTCTGGTATGTGGTGATAACAGACATGTGGTATTTCCTGCTAATTAGGCTGAAGAATTTGAAACAAGACTACCTTATATCATATACTGGTGGTCTAAGGTCATGTGGACCATGAGCAAAGGCACAGTGAATTCCATTCTTCACACAGTGACCCCGGGCATCTGTTTCATGAATGCATGTTCCAGTCTTGTAATATCTGAGATGATACTTCCTTTCTGTATCCCCTGTTGTTCGATGCAGGTAAGGGCAACTACATAATAGAAAGAGGAAAGTTAGAGCACTGCTTTGAATTTTGTTTTTAACAGTTTAATTCTGAATTATGCTATATGTCTTATTAACTTATAACAAGTAACTTTGCAGGATTCTTCAAACAAAAATTGTCCCAAACAAACCACCATCACAGATCAGCTTCAAAATGAAAAACATTAATCTATTTCTTAGTCTCTGCTAAAGTTGTAAGAATTTATAGCAGGCTGGCTCACAAAGATATTATTAATAAGTCTAGTAAGCACCCCTGTAAGCAACAACATCATCTGAGCTAAGGAATGACATCGTCCATACTGATAAAAGCTCAAATCATTTCCACACTAATAGGTACAAGAATTTTTTTTTAATGTTATTGTCATCTAAAATCAAGGGGTACTTGAAGCACGGAGATTTTTTTCCTTGCCTGCTCTTTATAGACATGGAACTTATCGAACAATCTCAGGCGAAATCTAAAATGACTCTCCTATAAAAAGGAAGAGAACGATTTCTAGATCAGCAATACATATTTGTACATATATTAACCATTTTTTCAGACACAACTATGTGAGTTATGGTCTATGCTTTAAAATGGCTAGCATCATGTATGGATTATAATTCCAACTACCAATAGTAAAAAATTTTTTAAAACCCCACAAAAATATATACACAGGGATGCCTGTTCTCTCCCAGTTTATTTCAGTGTAATTAATTTTGGTCTCTGCTGGTTCTGAAAAAATACTAGTCTCCAAGAACTACTTTCCCCCATCCCAAAGTAAAAAGAAACTGCACCAAAAACCTTAGAGAGCGATACAGAACAACAAATGAAAAGTCCCACAGAAATATTTTACTTTGAATGAAGGGAGAACAGTAAAGCACTAAGTAGACTTTAACACTCACAAGAATTTATGCTGGCTTAAGCTTTATTTACTATATTCTAAAAAGGTTGTTTAGAAACTAGACTAAACAAATGCAATTGTTTGCAAACATGTACAAGTCTGATATTTATATGTTTACATCAAAATCATACATGTTTCCTGCTTTGCTGAACACACCTGCAGCTTGTGCTGACTTCCAGGAATTGATACTGTTTATGATTTTGGAGAATCAAGTTGCTTCCGTGTAGGAATTTAAAACCAGCATTCTATTAAACAAGATAAATGGGCTGCAGCTACTGATTTGTACCTATCTCTTTAAATCCCAACAGAATTAATTAGCGGGAAGACTAGGTATACCAAATTCAGTGCTACATCTCATTTTGTCAGTGTAAGACGGAGCACAGTCTACACTCAGATCTGAAAGTAGTTCTTTCACACTTCTTCGCTCTTGGAAAGACAGACAGGATGCAATCTTTGTTGGACCCATTAGAGTGCCTCCGCCGAACTTTGTGAGGAATTCTTTGTGATGTGTGAATAGCACTGATGCAGCCCTCCTGTTCTGCTAGAATTGCTACTGCTATGGAAAAATGAGAAAACCCACAAGAGTCAATCAGATACTTTCACCGGCACTAGTCCTGTACAGAACTCTAAACAAGAGGAAATGCAATCTGAGGCTGTATTTTTTTTTGTTACTGCTAACTGTTTCACCACTAGCAGGATCTTTACAGGGGTCAAATGTTTCCATTTTCCCAGCAGGCTGTTCATTACAAACTCTAATCTTTCACTCATTTATGCACACCTCACAAAGGTGAGAATACTCTGTCATATTCTTATGCATAATGTTCACGCTTCCATTTTCATCTACTTAAGTTTGCTCATTTCTGTTGGAAACAAGAATTAAATGTTTTATCTTTCATGCAAGAAGTGTACAGGTGTTTACATCTCATTGCTTGTCTCTAAGTCCATGGTTCCTTATCAGAGGGCAGACATTTTTGCTTAAATATCCGCAGTTTTTCCCTAGCAAAATCGCCTTATCAGTGGAGGTTGCCCCAAAAAAATCTTAAAGCCTTCAATTATTTTTAAATTACTTTTTAAAAAAAAAACAGATAATTCAATGGAATATAGACATAGCTTGTCAGACAAGCTAGGCACAACTTGTGTGCAATGTGAGAGAGGGAGAAATACTCAGGTCACAATATTTCTCACAAAAAGACAACATGGATTTCAAAAACAAGCTAGGAAAGAAATATAAACTGTGTCACAAGACTCTTTCTTCTGCTAAATTAAATCTAGGTTTGTTTGCCCTAAGACTCGATACTTATGCCATCAACAGCTAATGAAATCTGAATTTATTGAAAACACAGCTTTCCTACTGCACATTTTGCTAGCTGCCTGAAGAGTCCTGTAACAGGTGAAGTCCTCCTCCAGAAACTAACAGAATGCATGGGGCTATGCAATGAGGCTATCCAGTGTGACTGGGACAGTGTGTTATCTGAATTTTGTCTAAGACTTGTAAAGAACTAGGGAAGAGCTAGTTCTAAAGGTGACTCGGTGGGACTAAACAGCATACAAGCCTCAAAGACCAAAACCAATGGCATCAATTTTGCATGTGTATGCTTTACATAAAAATGTGTTATTCATACAATACCACAATAATACATATGCTATCAACCACAGACATATTGATCAGCTGTAGTTCATCGCAGGATCATTAGTCAGAAAGGCAAAAACCCCTAATAAAAGCAGCCTTTAGGTGGTAGATAGTACTTATTCACACATAGCATCAAACTAAGCCAATGCACTGAGATATGCACAGAACAGATGTTCTGCTTAACCTTTAATGAACTAGAGGGATATTACATCTTACCTTCACTTTATTACTGAAATACTTTAATGGTGCATAAACCACTGTAATACATAGCTTTAAACAAGACTAATATTTTGATTTTAAATGGCTGATATTCCTTATTATCGGATTACATGGCTGCAAACTGATGAGCTTGTTCTCATGTACCACAGTTTGGTACTAAGGTTGTCCAGACACCACTTATTCCTTAGGAACAAAGTTTTTATTAAAAATAAAAATAAAAATAAAAAAGTTGTTCCCAGGCAGAATAACAAATCTACTTCATGGCCCATATTTCTACAGCCATCTCCCAGCTTAAAATAACTGTACTGAATCCTAACTTAGTAATCATGAATCAGTAAAGAACAGTACTCTGTATTTTTAAGTTCTATTGGAGTCAACACACAACATTTAACTATTGAAATCAGCTTTGTTTTCTGCATCCGGATCTCACAAAGTAAAACTGTCATTACATTATTCAAAGTAAGCAGATGTACACACCATGAAAGAGAACACACGTTCACAAAAACCTAAAAGGTTAACTGATAACTGAAATGTATATTTCCTTTTCACACTCTTTTTAAATCACATCATAAACATTCCAAAGATATCCTTTAAGAATAAAACAGTTCCAGTTTAAAAGGTAATGCCAGATGTTCTTAGGTGTACAAAAACAACTACTTAGTTCTATTGCTGTTCAACCTTGAGGCACTGACATATTTTTTCCTATGATTACTTGAAGTGCTCTTCTGTAGTTGACTTCTGTAATTGATTCACTCTTAGAGCAGTCTTATATTACAGATACTAACATATTCAAAATAATCTTCTCTTTTAGAATCTGACGTCAGTTGGCTACAATGGCTGAAAAACACATCAGATTAAAAAAAAAAAAAAGTGTCACTTCTGTCCTCACTTGTGAAATTGGAAGGAACACTGTTCACTGCTCAAAATATACGCCTCTAACTCTGCAAGTAATCTAGTCTTTCTCACAGGCCCTTCCTTCGAACAGGTTGTTTTCATTTGCTACCCTTAGAAACACCCTTCTCTAAATGGCTTTTTAAAATTTTGGGCTTCCTTTCATTCCAAGCTGAACTTTGGAAAGGAATATCACAGTCAAGCCTGAGTGAAACCAACAGTTTCTACTCTAACTCTCTTGAAAATATGTTCCTGAGAACAATTATGGGTGTCGTCATTCTACCTTTCTCGCTAGTTCTCTATCAACTCACAAACTGCAGTAACCTAACTGTGTATTCAGATGAGCAGAACAGAGAAACAAGGACATAGATAAAAGCAAAAAAGTACCAATACGTTGTCACAGATAGGTTAAAATGAAGGTGTCCTGGCACTACTGTTTATAACCTATTTCTGTAAGAATCTGAAGTTGCTCCAAATAAAAGGCAAAATTGTAGGCAGAAGACAAAACAGGGTCAAAAAAATACTCTTTTGCTGAGTTCTGAAACAGGAATGCTGCCACACTGTAAGCATCTCCTCAGAAATGTTGGTGTTCTCTTCCACTTTTTTCTCCTGCCACTACAGACATGCTGTGGCATCTTCTATCTTTAAGAAAGTTACCTTTGACTTCTCTTGCCTTTCCCAACTATTTGTCCTGTATGCATTTTCTCTTCTACCTTAACTTCAATCAGCTATCAACTTACAATAGTTGACTGCTGTTGCTAGCCACCAGTTCTCAGGATCAGATCTAAAATAAGGCCTCCACAGTTCATCTGAAACTTCTCTCACAAATGTCTCCAATAATCTCACCTTATAACTGAATCAAAGAAAGCAGACTCTATTTTCTCTACTCACCTCTATCTTCATTTTCTTAATTTACTGTCTGCTTTACTCAATTTTTCTCCCCTTGAAACATTGTTCTCCTTTGTTTACGGGAATTCAGTTATGTTCACATTTTCCTCTCAATCCCTCCTGCAGCATATCTTCCAACTTCAACATTCTCTTATGCCTCTGGTGAGGGGTCTCACAGGACTCCAACCTTGGTCCCTGCTCCTGTACTTCTACATCTGGGCAATTTCACTGCAAAACACAAACTTGAAAACCACCACCTCTTTACTGATAACTCCTAAACCTATCCATTTAATTCAAACTATAAGCACGACATGCTAAAGCAGAGGTATGAATCTCACTACCGGTCTTATTTCTGGCAAATCCTCTGTACTTCCATTATGCTAGACAATATAATCACCCTGTTTGTCATTTAGGCTCCTAACCAGGGAGTAATCTTCAGTGACTGTAGGGGACAACCTTTCCAATCCAATTGCAGCAAAAAGGTTTCCATCTCACATCTCAGTTATTGAAACATCTCCTCTTATTTGCTTCTAATAATTCTAATAATTCAATGTTGCCCAGCTAATACCCTTTTAAAACGCTGCTTCCTTTTTCCTCTTTTAGAATCAGTATCTATCACTCAATAATGAATAATGAATCACTCAATAATGAAAGGCCATTTTTTGTCCCCAACCAATCCATGACATGAGCATCCATTATCCTCATTTGTTGATTTTCAAAGAACTGCCCATGCTGCCCCAGGATTGGCAGGAGTGCTTTACAAACAACTGAAGAGGTAATTAATTGTTCTCTTTTAAATCATCCCTCAGAGACATTTTTTGCTGTTTATATTGCTTAGGCATGGTACTTAATATTGTCACGCTGCCTAGTGCATTTTTGTTGTTTACCTTCTCTTATCTCTGCTGTTTAGTTTGTAAAGCCTCTGGGAAAAATCCACCTTTTTCTTCTGTGACTACAGCTTATAACACAAAAGATACCTGATCCGTGACAAGTGCTGCTATACAATACAATAACCAAAATAATTAATCTTCAATTTTTAAAATAGGTGGCCAGCCTACCTATTTCCAGGCTGTTTTCCTGCAATTTTTTTTTTGTCATAAGTCCTTCCTTGCTTCCATCACTGCAGATGAAGGTAGCTCCTCTGACATATGACCACAATATATCCAGCTCCTCTATATATGCCTGCCTGCCATACTGTACCATTTGCTCACTCTCATCTCCACAAAGCTTCTACCCCTCCCCAAGTTCACTGAAGACCCTCTGTGGCCTTTACCTAGAAGAGACACATGTCCATGGAAATGCAAACACTAAGGGGCTAGCCAGACAACTAACAGTGAACTCCTTCCTTTGCTTTTTCTCACTGGAAGCATCAGGAAACATTCATTCTCCTCTACTACCCATCAATCTTCACAAAACTTACATAAGTTTAAAATCTCAAAGCCGCCTCGATACAGTAGGTTTTGCACCTACTGGTCAATTTCAAAGTTGTCAGGAGAAAAAGGAAACACAACCGGGAAAAAAAAAAAAAGGTGCAGGAACAATACTAGCAGAAAACCAGTTTCTTATGTTATGCTTTAAAGATAGTCACAATGCAAAATCATAGTTCTAACTCTATGATAGCCTAAAGCATACATGCTTATATAAAAGTATATGTGCCAAAAATTGACAAATCACTTATAGAAAGCTGTTTTCAAATAAATTGCAGCAGGATTCTATCGATCATTTTCGCTAAGGAGAAATTAGCATCTTTCCTTAATGTCATTGATAATACTATAAACACCTAGGACTGAAAGAAATCACTTACTCATCTCCATCTGGGCAGATTCCTGTAGTCTCATCATATTTTGTACAATAAACATCTGGACTGTAGTTAAAAGTCCCATCACGCCTTCGTATAGGTCTACGACGACGCTGATTTAGGAAATGCCAATGAAAACAGGTAAATGGTCTGTGCTGGGCACACTTGTGCTGCAAAAATAGGGGGCACTGCTCTGTCCTAAATTCCTTTAGATACCTAAAAAAATTAAACTGTGTTACAAGTTTATCTTATCGGAGGCATATTTTTACAGTATTAACAGGGCACTTGACAATTCAGTGCACACAGCCCGTGAAAAATTGTACAAATGTACCTGCATACAGTTTTAGTTCCTATGCACAATTCACTGTTTAGCTGTTGAATACAAGTGACTTCATTTTTTATGACAGATGCATTACTAATAAAATGCAGTGGAATACCTGGCAAATTATACTATGTTTTGTAACTAAACTAAAACCAAATAAATACATTAATTTATAAAGCACAGTATTTCAAATATTGTCCTAAGTAACCACCAAACAGAGATTATAAATCCAACAAGTTACTTGAATGAGCATTCATATTGCTTGCTACCATACAAAATAGTCCTACAAAGGGTATTTTAGCTAAATACCACATCTAATTTAAACAGTCCTTAATCACAATATTCCCAGAGTGTGGACACACTATATAGAAAGCTAGAGGGTTAAAAGCGGTTTATGAAGGTTATCAGGGGCTATGAGACGACTTCAGCAAACTTATTTTAGTGACTGTCACATTTGTGCTGAGACAGTCTGGGGTCTTTGAAGGTTACTTAGGTGTTAGTAAGACAATCCTTCATTAGCACGCAGGGGATACAAGCTAGTTAGGAAGTCTGATACTTCTTTCTTTCCACAGGATGTCAAGATCATGCCAGACTGGGCACTGCTGTGGCATTTGTCAAAGGATGTAAGACAGCACTTCTTCCTGTCTCAGTTTATATATGTATTAGCCAATTTAGCAAGTTCATTATGTCGCTAAAGTTATGGAATATTTGCAGAGGAATGGGTATATGGGGGCTTTGGAGAAGAACCTTAGAGTTCCCAGAGGTCTCTAAAAGGGTGTGGGATGTGTAACAGGCTACAGAGGAATTGAAGATATAGAGAAAGGATTAGAAAGAGGAATAAAAGGCATCTTTTCTTTCTCAGTTGCTTAAACTGGCACATGGGGGATGTAATGCCACAAAGTTATGAAACACGTCTTTAAGTTTAGAGAAGAATCTCTAAACTATTCAGGATTGCAGGGAGAGAAAAAAAAAAAAAAGGAATAGAATTTTTGGACATTAAGGACTGTAGCAGTTATCTAGGTAAGTAGCTACATTCTTGTGGTCTTTCTGAGAGTGCTGGAAGCGTGACCTTAAAAGTGATGATACAGGGGATGGGAGTGAAGGAATGGCACAGTTAAGTGATAAATTATTCTGCATTTGTGGGGAGCACATGGTCTCACATGAGATGGGCTGTCAGTAGTACTAAGGGGCTGCAGGGACTTTATAGACCATATCAGAAGAAAACGGACAGGCTTGCAGAGAGGATGGTGAGCACATGGAGCTGTCTTTCAGTACGGCAAGGTCTGCAAAAATTGTCACGGAAACGTCCCAAGGACTCGAGCGGAGGCTGGCTACGCAACGCTTAGGAGAAGTCATAGCTTGGAGAGGGCGGCCTCGGAGTGCGAGAGGGTGCTGCGGGGCTCGGGATGCCGGCCGACGCCGGCGGGTCACAGTGCGGACCAGAGAGGCACGACCGCGGGGGCGGACGCAAGGCGCGGAGAACCGCCGCAGGCGCCCCGCAGTCAGCCGTGCCCGGGCCGCCTCTCCGGCCGGCACAGAACGCGGCTTCCTCCCCGCTGCGCCTGGAGCCAGAAAAGGAGCACGGCGGGGGCCGGCCGGGGCCGGGCGGTCTCCTCACAGACCCGCCGCCGGCGCAGGAGGCCGCGCGGAGCAGGCCCGGCACACGACCGGGCCCTCCGCCCCGGGCCCTGAGGCCCTCCCCGCGCGGCGCTGGGGCCCAGGGAGCAGGGCGCCTCCAGGACGCGGTACCTACGTATAATGCGTCGGCTGCTCGGTCTGCGGGGACCCACCGGACCCGCCGCCCCGCGACACCGCTTTCGAAACCGACGGCATCTTCCTCGGCGGTCCACAGAGCGCAGGCGCGGCCCGGTCCTGCCGGCCCCGCCCCCCGCCGGCCCCGCCCCCCGCGCACCGGCCCACCGCCCCGCCCGCGCGGGCAGCGCGCGCGGGCAGGCCCGGGCCGGCCCAGCCGCCCTCGGTGCGGGGCCGGGCCCTCTGCCGCCGCGGCTCGGTGCGCGGCCGCGCCCTCTGCCGCCGGGGCTCGGCGCCGGGACGGGCGCAGCCGGCGGCCTCCAGCGCCTCGGGGAAGGTGCGTTTCACAAAGAGCATGCGGAGCTTCTTCAGCTGACGGCCTCGTACTCGTGCTCTTCAGGCACAAAATGCTGCAGACAAAGCGTCTGCAATGCCCTAGAAGCAAGAGACTATGAGAACAGTTTTACAGGTAGAGGTTCTTTATTAGACACCTATCGCATCACCCAAAAATAAGGCACACACGAAGGCGCAGCTCTTTATTTCCTTAAACAGAGCAGTACGTTGCTGGGTTCGTTGTTCTAACAGAACAGGGAGAAAGCAAGCTCGTCAGAGAAACAGGTGTTACACCTTAGGTCAATATAAATAAAATCCAGGATCGCTTTTTTATTCGCCAGGACACCCCCATGCATGTATCTCACTTGCAACGTTCTACACTCCCAAGACAAACCAAACCTTGTGACAGCACCAAACCAACTGTATGCATTTACTATGCATCATCGGGTTAAACTACAGGGACTCTACAGCAAAATCAAAAGCCGCGGTGGTGCACGTTGTTCCGAGACTAACCAGCAGTATTAGACAAACACGATGCTACGTCAGTTTTCTCTGTAGCTCCAGCCTGTCTTAGCAGCTGCTGCCATGTTTGGGTTTTTTGGGGTTTTTGTTTTGCTTTCTTTAATTAGGAATTTTAATGGCACAAAAACAGTTTTGCATTTTTACACTTGAAAGCTTAAAAAAAAAAAGAAGCCTCTAACTTTGCAGAGAACTAGATTCTTCCTCTCCAAGAAAAGTCTCCAGAGTGTGCAAGTTTGAATATCTGTGAATCTGTAGGAAAAAAACAGATACTACATTGTTCAATGAAACTAGGGGTTTCCTCCCCAATATAATACAAGCCAATCACTTAGATTCCCTGCAAAAACCTCACCTACCAGTAATGATCCCCTAAATCAGGCATGTCTAAAAAGTTCTAGTCCAGAAAGCGAGCACCGACTATGCATTAAGAGTTGAAGAAAGTAATTTCTACATTATTTAATATAAAAAAAATCAGAACAAAGAATCACATATTAATGAATCATACACTTACAGTTGTCTTCAATGTAAGTTGAACATACTCTGTGACTAGGAAAATGTCAAGTGAAGGTCACCTTCAGCAGCAATTTTACAGACTTACAGCTCTGGTATTTTAATACCCTGTGCATTTAAGAAAAATAATCCATGGAAAAGAGATGGGCTGTATAAAACGTATCTTCAAATGCAAGTTGATTTGCAATACATCCTGTTCATCCCTACTGTGCAACGCAGGCAGGAACTACTCCTTGCGCTACCAGTGTAAATCGCTACGCTAAGACCAGCACAGAAAGCAGCACGATGCGCGAAGGAATCAAAGCTTGCAAGATAAGGCTGCCGATAGGCCGGAAAAACGAGTTTTCCCCTTAAAGTGTCAGCACAGCTGTTAACCAGGTGAATGCCAGCAAACTTTTGGCAGCTCCTTCACGGCAGCCGCGCTCCCGTCCTCACTTCTCCTCCTGCGGCTGCGAGGGAGCATTGCTTTTTCGGGCCACGTCTAAGGAGTCCAGGGCCTGACCGGAGAAAACGGCTTCCAGTCGCTCGTCAATCTCCGTTTTCTCCCTGAACGCGCACCAGAGCAAGAGCCCAGCGCACAGCAGGCTGAGCGGCAGCACCTTCGCCCACGGCCTCTCGTGGTCGCTCCCCATGGACCGGCCGACGCTCCACACCCGCGGACTGGCCTTGCTGGCGGAGAAGGGGATGGCCCCCCCGCCCTCCGGATCCGCGCCCTCCGGGCCCCGCCGCCGCGCCAGCCACCGCCGGGGGCCGGGCAGGGGCAGGGAGCGCCGCGCCCTGCAAAGACACACGCGTCAGAGGCGCGGCGCGCGCGGCCCGCGCCCCGGCCCCGCGCCCGCCGCCTCACCGCCAGCGGCCCAGCGCCGCGCTCATCCCGCCGCCCCGCGCCGCCGCGCGCCTCCTCCCCGCGCCCCCGGAAGCGGAAGCGCCCCCCCGCCCCGGGGGCTGAGGAGAGGGCGGTCGAAACCGCGGCGGGCCGGCGGGGCCGCGCGCTGCCCGCCCGGCTGGCTCACGGGCCGGACTGCGGCAGGAGGCAAAACCACTGCAGACGGCGTCCGCCGGCTCCTACAGTCACGTTTCCACAACCTGTGTTGGAAAAGTCCGCTTTATTCCATATTACATACGGAGAATCGCCATGTATTCCCTTAACACAACTACTCTTTTATAACAATTTGGTGGTTTCGTAGCACCTTTCCGTCAGATCCTGAACAGCTTTCACTTTATCCACCCGCGGTCCACAGATGACGTCAACCTCTGAACACAGGTGGGTGGAGCGGGCTGTCACACACTGCTGTGGCAGAAAACATTTTGCTCAAGTCTGCACAGAAAACACTTTAGCATACAGATGAAATAACACGTTCTTACTGTTCTACTACCGCCTTCCCTACAACATCTTACAGCACTGGTCTTCAACTATTTTGTATTTACACCACCTGTAACCATGCTTGATCGAAGAACATAACAAAGCTGGGACTGGAGACACAGAACCTGTAAACCCATGCCCAATACTGGCCTTAGCAAAGAAGTTTTTCTGAGAACAAAAATGTTCTCAGAAACTAGCCAGCTGTGCTCAGTAACAGCGAGCCCTCACTCCACCATCCTCCCTTTGCTTTAGGGCAGAAATTCAGAAAGTCAAGAATACTCGCAGAAGGTAAATCATTGTAGTGCCACGATACACATTGAACTTGCTTGACATTCCGTGTGAACTTGCTGTTTACCACCCAAGTTTCTTCATACAGTGTCATTCCAAATCCCTGTATCGCCGTGCAGGTGCTCATCATCCTTTGACCCATTAAGAACAGTTGTCACTGCCGTTGCCAGTTTGTGACTTACATATTCAACACTGGTATTTTCAGCTGTAATATTAAGTTTAAGACATCCGTTATTTCTAATTATTTCTATTTTTAAGAACATTTTTGTCACAGAATTCACTAAAAAGTTTTGAAATAAGTCATCTAGAGTAAGCTGTGAATTCTGCTTTTGATTATACAGCTCTAATCTGCAATAACTAAATGAACTACCAAACAGGCAGAAACACTGGACAAGTTACAGAGTTAATAGTTTAAACATGCAGATAAAATGTTTTACAAAAATTCGAATATGACGAATTTTCTCTAGAAAAGAAAGTCACCAATTTGAAAAAACAGAGAAGAAAGTTTCTCAAAACAAAAAGAAGAAAAAACTAAGTATGTCACTAATTTTAAGCTGATTTAATTAGCTCAAAAGGTTCATTGTTTTCTCGAGGTGCCAATTTAAACATAAAAGGTGTAAATATATATTCAGGGAAATTAAATCCTCCTTAGACAAATAGTTCATGTAATAATGGGCACGATGGACTGGAAGGAATGGCCGGGTGGGAGGGAGGGGGATGACAAAAAAAACCCACCAGCACCACCACAACCAAAAAACAACTTGTCTGGAATTAATCCAGATAAGCCTTGCTTCTTCATAGCCAGCACCAAACAGTCTTTCCTTCTAAAAACTGCATGTGATATGGTACTCACCTATCAGAAATCAAAGAGATGGAAAAAAAGGTGACTAAGAAAGGATTAAAAAAAAAAAAAAATCAAACAGATACAGAGAACATTTCAATTTTTCTTGAAGAAGTCAGGCCTTGTGGTTGACTATAGAGAAAGTGGAGTTAGTTACCTAAAAGATGCTTATGTGCTAAGAATGCTGTAACACCGATTTCCTTTTTCTTTGGCACCTTAAGTACTGGAGACAGACTTCAACTACAACAGCAGTCAAAATTTTTCTATAAAGCTAGAATTTCAAGCCATCAACAGATTTTTCTGGGGCAAAATAAGTCCTCTCATGCAGGAATCAAGACCTAAGTACTTATTAAAAACTTTGTCTACTGAATTTTACCTCCATATATGACAAATTATTTAATCCTTGCTGTAACTGAAAACAACACTTGGGTATTCACATTCTGGATAGACAATAATGAAAAAGAACAATACCAAAAAACTCACCAGTGTTTCCTTTGTATGCAATACCGTGCTGACTTAATAAATCTTTAAGTTTTTTTATTTCTTTAGAAAGTTGCTTGTATTCCTAAGAAAGAAAATACATTTTAAATGGCTGTCCCACTCTCCAAATGCATACATAAAACGGGAGTTCATAAAAAATAATGGGTCTGTGCACAGCTGCTACAGCTTTTGACTTAAAAGATCTTAAACTGCTTGTTCCAAGAACAAGGTGCAAATTTTAGAAAAAGATGTATTTCTACATTGCCAAAACAGGAGCCAGCTTTTTCCAAGCCTGAGAGTAAAAATTAGGAGGGCTTTCTGTAACTATTTCAGATCTATCCTCTTACCTAGCATTTTATCATAGCACAAAATTGCATTCCTAAGTTTGCTACAGGACCAGCCTAATTTTATTTTATATCGTAATGCTGCAGTCTGGAAATCTGTCACCTCCTCAACTCTCGATCTAGTAACTTCATGTTCTCGCTTTCAGCAGTTTCTGTTAACTTACAGAGCACTTACATACCCCCCGCCCCCGTCTTCTTACTGGGCATTCAGTTGTGCTGGTTTGCTTTTGACTTATGGGCTACAATAAGGATATCAAATCACTCTGTTACATATTGAAACCAGAAAAGATAATCCCATGAACAGATTTCAGCTAAATCCAAAGAGTGTTTACATAATGCTGTCACACTGATGCTGTCATACAGTAAAAAGGTGGCAATTTAATTCCACATTGTAAATATTACGCTCTATACCTTACTGCACTTCTCCACCGTTTCAAATTCCAGATTTATTTTCTTATTCTGTTTCTCAACTTCCTTTTCTTCTGTTGCTTTTAGAAGTCCTGCTTCTTCAAAAATCTCTCTCAGTATTTTTTTATATCCCTAAAAAAGAAAGTTTCCAAAAGACAACAGATCAATCCACCCGCCTTTCATCTCTGCTTGTAATTTGCACTGGCCATTCCAATTCCTCAAGCTTCACTGTAGAAAACATTACAATTACCAGTTGATAGAGCAGTTACAGAGCACAAAAATTACTATTTGCCAACTGCAGAATAAACACATCCATTCCAAAAGGAGAAACTGCAGAGCCAGGTTTGGCTCTTTGACAGTAATTGTTCTTTACCAAAGAGAAGAAATTACCCAACCTGGTCAGTTATTAGTTCATCATACAGAAGCTGCTCTGCTTCATCCCACTTCCTTTGTAGTGCTTCAGGCAGAGTCGGATAAACTGAAAAATGGAAGTCAAACCATGTAAAAACCAACAGCACTGTCCTGCATTAGTTAAATGCTCCTCTAGTAGCACGCAAGCGTATTTCTTTTAAGAACTCAATGTTTCTATACAGTACATAGTCTCTACTGCTTTCAAGCATTGGGGTTAAACTTAAATTCCACTTCACACATTTAAAGTTTCTGGAGAATGCCACTGGCCAGAAATTTTTCTCTTATTTCCAGATAGAAGGCCTCATATTTCTTTGTTGAATGTAATTCTAACTGAGCTCTCCCTTTTTGTAATGTCAATAAATGAGCAGATACTACAGGGCTGATTCCTACGACCAGTCCAAGAAAAAAGCAAAATATCCCTCACTGGGTCTATACTAGCAATGACAATTTATTTGAGAAATACCTGTGTGTTATAATGATTGCGATTGAAAATACACTTTATATTATATGTTACATTTAATACTCATTTATACCAAGTCACAAACTCAAAGAACCTAAAAATTTACACTCTGAGGCTGGCGTAATATGCCAGCTGCTCCACGCACAAATGATTTTCTAAATCTTACCTAAAAGAGAGTGGGGATGGCACACGAGAGGAGTCTCAAATGTCAGAGAGTAAACACAAGTACTCGGCTCAGACACATAAGCCAATTTATTGCTCTTTCCACAAACAAGATGAACCTAAACATCAGTAAAAACAAAGATGAGTGGAACACCTCCACATGAAACAGGACCAGCACTGATGATCAGTTTGCTCTCTTCCCATGCTAGCAGATGCATTTCTGTACACACTGTCACGTCAAAGCTTCCAGTGCTGTCACCCACAGAAACAGAATCATAGCAAGCACATCTTCAAATTACTTTATCAAATGTAAAAACTGCTTCCTCTAATGGGAAATGATCCCATCACCTACCATTCTTCCTTGGACTCCCAAGCACCATATTTCCCGCGAGAATGAGACTAAAAAGGAAGGTGAATAGGACACCCTTTAGGACCTCACCTGACATAAGCATAATTCACTTAACCAATTTTAGTTCTTACCAATGTGCTGAATAAAGAGAACAATACACATCTAGAAATTGTTTTTCATCTTTAAACTTGCAGCACCAGTATTTTCTGTCTGTTCAAAACTAAATGCCAGTGAAAGATCTGAATCACAATATCAAAGGTCATACAAGAATAGTAATTCTTTCTGCAGCCCCCATGGGAGATAAAGATGTTAACAAGGCACCTCCATTACAGTACAGAATATTTTCACCCTGGCCAAGATATTTTGTCCCTTATCTCATGTTCACATTAGTTATTATTCCAACTATATACCCTCTCTCGTAAGTATTGTATAGTCACCCATCACTGTAATAGCTGACCATCTTCTACATGAAAAGCAGCCTGTTGTGAACTATACGGTATCTTTAACTCTTCTTCACAAGAGCAATCTACGTTACCAGGGAATGTGAGGATTAATTCATTATATCTGTAAAACTGTGTAATACACTGAAATGGGAGGTGGAAAAAGAAAAACATTAATGAATAAAAGGATAAAGGATATGTGCAAATCATGTGCCACACATTGGGCAAGTCTCAGACACCCTTTTTTACCCTTCTAGTTGAATAGTTACTTGGCACAGAGACTATTTGAATGTGAAAAGGAACATTTTAACCACTCCACAAAATAAGAATTTTCACTTTTTCTTTAAAATGTACTCACAACAGAAACTGTTTCTCTTGAGTTGGTTCCTCTGCCACTCCCATATATCTGATTCCTTCTTTAATTTTCCTTGCACGCCCTCTGCTCTTGTTTTAACAGCAGCATGCTGTTGCTAACTGCCTAATTCTTTTCCCTCCTTCTTCCTGGATGTTCTTAGCACAATATGCTGGCATCTTGAATTCAACAAATAGCTCTTTTTCTTTACTTTTCCTGACACAAATTACAAAGCACTGTATGTTTCTACAGTAGTGATAATACTAGAATATTCCACTCTATCAAGGAAAAAAAAGACTTAAAAGTAACCAGTGAGAATACACAAATATATTTCAAAATTTTATCCTGATTTTAGCTTCCCTCCTCCATCCATTCACCTAGCTCCTACAGGAATTCATCTTTATGTTTTATATCACATCTTAAATGATGACTTCTTCAAGGTAGGAATGTTTCAGTCTGTAGAGTGTCATGAGTGTGCATAGAGTCATGCTGCCTGAATTAGCATAGTCTAGGCTATTATACCTTTGTCTGTCTGCTCTTAGTTTCACATGAGTCTCCTTCCCTCATCCACATTCCAACGAATGTGTTGTTGTCAATTTCCCATTCATGCCAGATTCTGAAAAAACAGGACATCATTTTATTTTAAGTTAATGGAAAGAAAAAGGTGAACACTCAGGAAGAAAAACAGGAATACCCTTACGCCATGTTCAATTTAACTGTATATACTTCATTTTTCTTTCTTAGTATTTCCATTTCTTACAGCCAAGACCTTGTAAACAGTGTAGTTTGTTATCCAGGCTGCTGTACAGGGCACAACAACATTACATTGAGAGCGCAGTTTTGGATCAGCTTTCAGTTTGCAAACCATTTGCACTTGCAAATCTGCGTAATGTTTAATGTAAAAATGTTTAAATCCAATAAAATACAATAAAATACAGCTTATAGATCAATCTCACAACAAATTCCATGACGCTAAGTACCCTGTGCAACTCAGATTGTTTGCAGGATTTTTAGTGCTGGTGAGAGCACCTACAAAAACTAGCCTCTACTTCTGCTAGTCCTAAAGCCAATGATATTCTCAGCATCTTGATGTACCCTTTTCCTCTCATATTGGCTCACTAATTATTGTGCACATAGGAAAAAAAAAAAAAGAGACATCTATACAAAATATTTGGAAAGGCAGTAATTTTAAAGCAGTGCTCTGGTTTATAATTAAATTTATTTTAGATCTTATGATTTGGATACTCTGGGGTCTTTGAATACTTTGGGATACTTTTTTGGGTCTACATTGAGTTTTTTATTACCTTTTATTAAATATTTGTAATATAACCCCTAGGCGTAAAGCACTCATTTCATTTTGTAAGGTTATATTCAACTCAAAGTGAAAATAGTTAAAAGACATGAAATCTTTGTTAATATAAGCTGTAGTTATACATTACTGAATTTCTCACATGAACATATCACACCTGCAGTTGGCACTGGTTATTAATCAACCTCCAGCTAAAACAGGAGGTTAGTATTTACCAACAAAACAATCTGAATTTTTCCAGATGGGGTATTTTTATGCATAACACCTTGGGAACTACAACAACCTAAGCTGACCAATAAAAGAATCTTAATTTTAAAACTGCCTCCTTTTTGACAATCCATAAAATGGTCTGCTAGCAACATAGGTAAAACTTAAAGGTCTAAAAGCCTCACCCTAAAATCCCACTATAGGCATTCCATCGAAAAGTCTGCTCATGCTGAGTGACATTATGGAAAGGACAAAACTCATATTTGTACCTTAAAAGAAAAAAAAGGAAAAGAAGAAGAAAATAAGCAATGTTTCAGACCAAAATAAAAAAACTAGTTTGTTCCTCATAATATATAAAATCAAATATCCAAATCCATTACTCACGTGGATTCCACAAAACTGAAACACTTGCCAGCAAGCCTAAAGAGATGTGCAGGGCCTAAAAACACCACAAAATGACAGCAAGGAAGAATAATGTTTTGGTTAAATTTAAGCAAGTTACTGTGGTGACAAAACTGCAAGGATTATGTGACAAGTTTAGTTTTCTGCTGTACATAAGGGAATTTGTACGTTCCATATGGATTACTGTGAGTTCCCACTAGTGCTATATCAGTTTGCATCATGATCTTTAACATTTTTCATCTTCAATACTCAGTAAAATAGATAAGGCTCTTTCTATGATAGAAATAAGAAACCTGTATACAAATATTTGGAGGCCAGATCCATAAAAGGAATCATCAGTGCAGATCTTGCCAAAATCTAACACTGAAATCACTAGAACGCTTGCCTGGCACGTGTCTGTCCCCAAAGTCATCCAAACTCCTCAAGTTTACACTAGTAAAGCCCATTTGCTCAGAACGTCGACAGTGCTGCATATTCAAGTTTCACTGAGATTCTCAAACTAGATATTCCTTTTCACAGTTTGCCTTCACGGTCTGATCCAGTTAGTATTCAACAAGATAACCTTTTTACTGTCAGGCAGGTCAGCAGTTACCATTCTGCTCTTGTAGAATTGACCATTCCAGCCTTGCTGTCAAAGGAATCCAAGACAGGTAACTTGTCATTCAAAAAAGGGCCAAAAGTTCTGAACTAGGTGCTACAGGGGTATTTTGGTGTCCCTTGTTTAAGGTAATTTTGCATGGAATGATTAAATATTTGTGAGGAAAGGAGAACAAAAGAGATTACAAAGCAAACAAAATAAAACCCCATCCTGGTTTCTAATTCCCCACTGCCAGGCTTGCCTATGTACTTCTTCCAAAGATCTAGACAAGCAATCCTAGAAACAAAGATCAGACCACCAGAATCACGCCCTCCGGAATGCCCTAACCACTGGGATACAGGCACGTTCTCTTTCCCATGTGATTTTTTCTGACTGTATGATCTTGCACTTCATTCTACAGATTATCATAGGCTTGGCCGAAGGGCTTGCCCCTCTGCCACATGCAGTCTGTGCCTTAGTGATTAGGATGCTCTCCCCACAGAGGAAGAAAAGCAAATTTGAATGTCCCTGAGGAATGCGTTAAACTCATGCCTCCGTTTCCTGGGCAGGTGCTCTGAAAGAGAAATTACAGGAACTACTACCCCAACTGTCTTGTAAAAGAAAAGAACGAGTAAGGTTTCCATGCTAAAGAATAATTGTGCAAGACAGGGTTCTGTGCCCTGGATTCCAGTTCCATAGACACTCCCAATTTTTGGCTACACATAAGTTCCCACATCCAGGAAAGAAGGATTTCTAGTGTACTGTCCTTTTAACTTTTTTGCTGCTATTTTTGGCATCCTTCCATTCAGCATTCTAACTATTACTAATCCCATTTCTAACTATTTCACTTTTCACATGCAGTACGCACAGAATTCATACATTGGATTTGGGTTCATAAAACAAGACAGAAGTCAAAAAGCATAATCACATTCAATGTCACCATGCCAAAATGCCTCTATTGAGCTTGAACAAGGTTTAAGTCTGTGCCTAAGGTTAGCAGAGAGACAAGAGTTATTTCATTTTGCTTACTCTTTGCATTCAGTGTTTATTTTATCTACTCTTCTCCACATATAGTCTAGAATTTTTTATATTCCCGTTTATTTTGCTAAAGTGGTGGATTTATGTTGCAGCACCCAGGCTTCGTGTGAAACTGAGCCTCTGTGATTTGTTCCAAGACTACTCTTAGACCTTTTTTAAAACAATTTTTGAGTATTAAGTACTATCAGCTGATGGCATGGCTTTTCTATGACAACCTCAAGGATGTCAGGGTTTGTTTCAAGAAGATTTCAAGAAGAAAAAAGTTTGTAGTAAGGATCAGAAGGATCTGTGACTGGCTCAAAAAACACAGAATAAACCATACGGCTATCACTGTGACAAAAGCAGTCCAAATAGCACTGGGACAAGGAACACCAAAGAGGTTAATCTAGGTTTTAAGCCTTCAGAAGCACAATAAAACATATTTGCCCATGCTTATCTTCCATGGTGCTCGCAAAATGACAAGTAAAATTGGTCTTAGTCTGCATAAAGTCAAGGTAGACTATTCTGCAAATGACGGTCACTGAATGATGAAAACCGTACAAAAAAGGTAACGCTTGCATATACCCGATATTGCAGACGGGGACATCTTTGGCTGCAGCCTGTTTGTTTGCAGCAAGAACGGGTTATTCAGCCTGTCAAAAGAAGGGAAGTTAAAGACCGAGCTGGGCATCCGGCTGTGGCTGCAGCCTCCCCCGCCCGAGTGTCCCCCCCACGGCCACGCGCGGCGCGGGGCAGCGGCGACCCCCGCCCTCGGACGCCACCGGCGGGGGCGGCAGGAGCGGCCCGGCCGGGCCCGCGCTTCCCCGGAGGAAGGGACGGGCTGGAGCGGGCGGAGCGGCAGACGAAGCCGAGCCCGCCGAGCCCGGGTGGGTGGTGGGACGCGGCGAGCGGGCGGCCACGTACCCGAACGTGTTCGGCTCCTCCACGATCTTCATCTTCCCCGCCGAGGCGAAGAGACCTGCCGAGCAGAGAGCAGTTGGCCGCGGCGGCCGACCCGCTGCCGGACCCGCTGCCGGACCCGCTGCCGGACCCGCTGCCGGACCCGCTGCCGGACCCGCTCGCCCCCCGCCCGCCGCCGCGCTCACCCAGCGCCGCGCCCAGCGCCGCCAGCAGCAGCAGCCGCCGGGCGGCCGCCATCACCTCTTCCGCCGGAAGCGGAAGGGCGCGGGGCCGCGGGGCGGCCGTTCCGCCGGGCGCGGGCCGCGGAGCGCGGGGCCATGGAGCGCGGCCGGCGCGCGGGCCCGCGGAGGGGCGGCCGGCGCGGCGCCCGCAGCCTCGACTCCTTCGCGGCGGACGCGGAGGCCGCGCTGAGAGGTGCGGGAGCGCGCTGCGGCGGGAGCGGCGCCGCGGCCTGGCCTGGGACGGCGGGGGCTGCCCCGGGGGCTGCCGGGGCGCCGGGCCGGCCGGCGGCTGGGCACTAACGCGCGCCTCCTGTTTTCAGCTTGCCTGGAGGGCGAGGGGGCCGCGGAGGGGGGCGCCTCGGGGGCCAAGTTCCCCTGCCCTCTGGCCATGTGGGAGCTGGGACACTGCGACCCCAAGAGGTGCACCGGGAGGAAGCTGGCCCGAAAAGGGTTGCTGCGAACTCTGCGCCTCCGCCAGAGATTCCCGGGCCTCGTCCTCAGTCCTCTGGCGACCGAGTACGTCTCTCCAGCCGACAGGTGAGCCCCCGGTGAGGCCCCCCCCGGTGACCTCGCCGCCCCTTGGCAAAGCCCGCGGCGGCGCAGGCTGGGGGGAAGAGCCCTTGGGTCAAAGGCTGCCGCGATGGTGTATTGGGGAGAACGTTTTGGCGGCTGATCCATGGCCAGAACTGTGCTGCAGAACGCCTTTGGCCTTCGTGTTACGTTACATTGATGGATGAACGTGAGAAATAGAGCCGTTTTATTAAATCAGGTTAACATTTTTACACAGCTGGTATCGGGTGAGAAAAGCATCTGTAGATCCCAATGAGAAATCGAAGTGTGTGGTTGGTAGGTTAATTTGTTCAGAACCACGGGCCTCTAGCTACCGTATCTTTCATGATTCCGTATTCAAATTCTGCTGTTAGGCGACACAATGCATTAAACAGAAAACTTATTTGGGGGAAACTTTGAGAATTTTCTTCAAATGTACCTGCGGAGTTTTTGTAAAGATGTATTTACTCAGAGAAAAGATTAGTCTTTAGAAGCTAGTGGAGAACCTAAACCTGAGCTTTGGTGTACTTTCAAGAATATGAATGTTGCTATTAACCACACTCTTCTGTCACATTTTTAAACCTAGAATTTTTCACTTTCAGTTTGAAACGTATGGATAAATTTTTTTTGCCACATGCATGTTCGGAGGAGAAGCATGTTATTATTCTTTCCCATTGCATCTGTATTTTTAGATCATTGTAAAACGTATGCTTTTTGACTGACAAAAGGAGGAGGTTGTATGCAGATCTGTTGCCAGTATAAAGAGGCAATTGTAGTTTTCACATTAACTTATTTTGTCAATACAATGATAACAATTCTTCAAATACAGTGATGTTTCTTTTTTCAGGCATGTCATTGCTCAGAGCGGAATTGCAGTCATAGATTGCTCATGGGCCAAATTAGAAGAAACTCCCTTTAAGCGAATGAGAGGAAGTCATCTACGGCTACTGCCTTACTTGGTGGCTGCAAATCCTGTAAACTATGGTCGGCCGTGCAAGCTGTCCTGCGTGGAAGCATTTGCTGCAGCTTTTTGCATTGTTGGTAGGCTGGAATGTGTCTGATGTGAAATATGTTACCAGCAGTTCTTACATCCTGAATAAATCAGAAGAGATGATCTGCGATAGAACAAACTGTAATGCCGTCCCACCGGTCATCACTTGGTTGAGTGTGCAATCAGATTGTCTAGCTTTCTTCCAAGTACTTGTATCTGGTAGCATGAAGGTATCTGTGGGGTGTTTGTGTCAGCTACTAAACAGGACACATAAACTGATAATCCTGGTTTTGTCAGGATGGCACTTAATGTTAGCAAAACTGTTTAAAAAAGCCAGAGAAGACAGAGCGTGAATCCTTAGGCACCTTTGTCTTAATGAGAGGTAACAGCTGTCTGTTAATAGGGTGGGTTCTGGTTAAGAACAAAAGAAATTGCCCCTCTTGTGATGTTTTGCAAACTCGTCACACAACTTTCTTGACACTTGAAGAGACATGCTCTGCTATACAGCAGACAAATCTTACCACCTTAAAATATTGTGTGTACAACTGCTCTCTTATTGAAGGACTGTGGGAGCTAGAGCTTGCATCATTCATTACCTGTACAATTTATTTTTATATAACACCCACTAAAAGACTGTGAACTTTTCAGATATTTCAAGTTAAACTGAAATTTGAAAAGATTTTTAATCTTTTTAAAAGTGTGAATCCCTGAACACTGAAAAGATACTGGCAAACATCTCACTATTGTAGTGATACATAGGTACGTACTGAACTTAGAAACCTGTAAACTGAGTGAAATCTCACACTGAAAAAGAAAACTGATCATTTATTTTCTGTTTTAGGATTCCCAGACCTAGCCACCATTCTTCTAAGGAAGTTTAAATGGGGTAAGGCATTTATTGACTTGAACAAAAATCTCTTGGAAAAGTATGCAGCCTGTCATTGCCAGGAAGAAGTGCTGAGAGTTGAAAAGGACTTTTTAGCCAGTGTCCAAGAAACAAAAGACGAAGAAATAGGTAAGAAGGAACACAGACACACCACACACCCCCTGTTGCTAACTAGTTTCCTTACAATCTTTTCCTTTAATCCCATGAAAATATTGGCAAGGTAGAAGATAGGAGCTTTGTTGGGATGTGTTGTTCTGTCTTTATACTGTGTATTCTTCTTATAAGCAAGTTTGCCAATTTTTTTCCAACTCAAAAAGATGAAAACAACTAAAGCAGTTTAACGCATACAGTAGTGTATTCACAACTGAACTGTGGAGCAGCTCCCCTGATTAAATTGAGGATATTGGAGAACTAAGGAGTAAAAAGAAAATACGATGCTTCCTCATTTTATCTACAGATGTTAAAAGCAGAGTATGAGTAAAAAGACTAGTAATTCAGGACTAGAAGAGAAATATAGGCATACAGTCTGACAACAAGTTAGTTATACATAAACTTAAGAAAGATGTTTAATGGACATGTTTATATAGTCCCTAATCAAGATGTTTAAAATCAGACCTATAAAGATAATGAAAATAGTTTATAAAAAGTACAGTAGTTTATTCCCAAATTCTTCCAATAACTTACTGGTATCCCAGTATTTCAGGCTATATTCCCAGGTGAGTGCTTGGTGTCATTCAAGACAGCACAAAAAAAGCCAAATCAAATGATCAAGAACATATGAAGAGAGATGCTCCTAATTCATGCTTTCCTTTCACAGTGGTTCAGTCCCATAAAAATAGGCCAGGGGCTCACACTGTAAGGAGATGGTAGACAGCCTCTAGTTTCTCTGATCTCTTTGCCATGACATGCTAGGCTGAATGAAATCATCCTGTTGTTTGGTGGAAGCCGAACTGCTGTTACATTAAATTGAAGACAGTTCTGAAGGGGCAACACTGCTATGCCAAATAAAGCACACTCCCACCCATAGTCCTGTGTATTTTCTGGATGGACTGTAGTACCTAAGCTATCATGCCGCCTTTGACTTCTCCGAGGTCACCGTTCTCCCCAGCTGTGTAAGCCAAAGCAAATCTAGCCCTACCCTTACTCAGCAAGAGCTAAACCTGGACAGCTATACTTTACTTCTCAGTAGACACGAGCTAACTAGATAGATAGATAGCCCTTTTAGAACTAAACCATTCTGAGAACATCCATGTTTTCTTACCAAAAGCCTTAGAAACCTACGTGTACAGTCTGACTACCCCTAAAGAGCTATGGAACCCCTTGGCGGGGGTGGGCACCAAAGGGCATGGAAAAGAGTGAAAAGCCTATAAAAAGGGGGGGCAGGACTTGGCAGTTTTTTCTCACCTCCCCTGGTTTCTGACCAAACAGCTATGGTAAACTTACCAGAAAGCTGACCAGACTTCCTGTGACTTCCCCTCCCTGCCGGTAATCTCTTAAAATGAAGGCAGACCATTAAAATACGCCGCCTTCATTAATGTGTGCGTGTTTTCCTTCTTGTTCCAGATCCGTTTGATGTTGACTCGGGAAGAGAATTTTCTAATCCCAACAGACCAATCAATTCCCCAGGGTAATGAAATTTAATTTAAATACTATTTTTCTTATTCTGTTGTCTTGCTTTTATAATCCTGAAAAATGTTTCCAGACTAGCACAAAGTAATGAAGAATCGGAGGAGGACAGCGTGAGCACCCCAGATGATGCAACTGAAAGCAGTGATGAGAGCAGTCCAGAAGATGATGGTACCGTAAAGTTGCTGCAACAATAACCAATAAATCAACTATTTGAAAAGAAAAAAAAAAAAAAAAAAAAAACACAAACAAACAACCAAACCCAAAACAACCACCAAAAACCCCAGCGAACAAACAAAAAACCCTACATACTACAAGAACATACCCCGCTCCCCCCCTCAACAATCCTGAAGAGTTGTAACATCTTGTATAAAGAAATTTTCTTGTTAACAGTGCAACTTGTTCACCTGTAACTTGGTGCTTAGCAAATGCCTTCCTTTAGGTGAACCATAGGCTAGATGTGGGTTTATAGGTTTATTTATGCACATAAAGGCTTTAGGTTATCTAATTTTTAGGTAATTGTTTATGGAATACTAATTATTATGTAAAGAGCCTGAAGCTTAGTTACAAGTTAAAAAAAACCTGTATTCTAGTCAGTGTGTCTGGAAAATGGTTTATAGTTATTATTTTTACCTAATAGTACATTAAGTAAACTCTTCTAAGTTCTGGGCTGTATTTCAACTGGAAAATGACAGAGTTATCGCCCTGTTCAGAGCGCCTACCACATAAGGAGCCTCTGACTGGAACCTGCTGTATGTATTTCAACTAATTCATCCAGGTCCGGGTAAACTGACTACCTAAGCGTAAAAGGAAAAAATGCTTCCCGGCATTGTTTTAACATCTCAGTATGTCTTTTCAGTAACTTTACATGCTATTTTTTTTATTTACTCTAACAGACAGTCCTAAGCAACACACAATGTTTTGGCACTTTATATTCAGAACTGCACCATAAAATTTCAGGTCAGGTTCAGCAATGCTGTCTGCCTGCCTTCTCGTTACTTGAAGTGCCACTCTGCCAAGTCAGAAGGACAGTGTCCGGCCCTTAAAGGTTTCAGTCAGAGACTCTCAGCAGCAGTAGTATCTTAGTTCACTTCTCCATATGCCTGCCGGTTTGTATAGTGAAAGTACAGCTGTTAGCAGTTGTTTTCTGTACATTTAACTAGAACGCTCTTTCGAGTTTCCAGCACCCAAGGGGAACTTATTTAAACCTAAACTTCAGCAACCCTTCAGTAGAACTTGAGATACTGAGGACAATTCATAGTGCTACTGTCATATATACAAGTTCTTCAAGTCACAGCAAGATTATCCCCTCTTAACCCTCTTCTGGAGATTAAACACTAGCCCTACTGGAGCTAGAATTGGGAGTCACAGCAGCAATTTCAGTAGTACGAATATTCCATTTCCCTTTAAAAAATAAAAAAAGAAGCCCAAGTAAATGAATTTGACAGGGAATCTTTTCCTTCAACTCAGTTTCTCAATTACTCACTTACCCACCCCAAGCATGTGAAGTCTTTCCCAAATCAGCTGTTGTCACAAGGATTTCTAGATAGCGACAAGGAAGCAATCCTGCACAAACAATCTTTAAAGGACAGAATGATGTGTGTTAGCTATTCTAATTTGGGGGAATGCTTTTGTGTTATAAAGCTCTTGTAATCAAATGCAGACAAGCAGAACAGATCCGAGAACAGAGCTGTATCACACTTGGAATAACTTAAGTCTCTAGCAGTAGCCATTTCTAAATAACAAAAGCACTGAAGAAGCTACAGCTCAGATGGAACAAAGCTTTTCACACTTCATTTGTTTTGCAGAATGATTGTCACTAAAAAATACAATAAAAAAGGCAGTGAAAGTTTAATAGAGGGCATATCAGCTTGACATACATGAAAATAACTTACATAATTTAACTGATTTCCTTTACAGAAGGAAACTGTAATTGCATAGAGCACGTCCTTTTCCTAAAAGCTATATACATTGATATATGGAAGAAGGCACAGAAGTATTTCTGAAACAAGTACCATTTAAAATCCCCAGTTGCTGTAGGTCCCCTTGCATTCCTTGGACAGTGTCTATTACTGTTCATATTGGTCTAATGCTTGTGTTGTTTTATGTTAACATGGTCACGCCAGTATGTTGATCCCATTACGCACAGTAAGCAACTGGATTCTAGCTAGTCAGAATTCCGTAACCTGTTTAAGGAACTGATCAAAGTTGAAGAGCTGCAGTTACCACTCAGGGCAGAGAAGGGCCGCATTCACGTTGGGGGTGGAGGCCGGGAAAAGAAATGAAGGCAACATCTAAAGAAAAGGTAAGTGCAGCATCGCAGGCCTTAAAAACAGGACTTGCACTGAATTGTGTTCAGAGCCATTTAAATGGCAGTCTTTTAATAATTTTAATGAAGATAAATGAAACAAAGCCCTTTATATAAACAGTTTATTTACTCTAAACAGCAACACAGACAGAACGCCATATAAACACAAAGGAAGTGATGCAGAATAAGGATGCTGGCTGACTTTGGATCTCAGAGGCTCTTAAGCAATAACAACCTAGTTTCTGAAAGATAGAAAAACAAATTCAGGGAGGGAAGGGGGTGGAGGGCATGATTTTTTTTCATACAGCCAGCTAGAGGCTAAATATAGTTCTAACATTTTAAAGCATGCCTGCATCAGATAGCAAAGTAACTAGAGATACTAGTGAATTTATAGAAGTATAAAAGTTTATAATTTTACAGCAGTTGAAATACTGACATCAATATTAAAATAAAAGCAAGTTTTACATAACAATCAAAAATACAAAAGACTGAAGGAAGAGACCCTGTATGAAAAAACTGGGGGCAATTCAGCAAATTTAGAACTGTATACAAGTGGCAAATATGGAAAATGGCACACATACAACCCCCTCCCCTAAGTGGATATTAATTGTACATAGCAACATTAGATTTTGCAAAAGTTTTGTAAACAAGTTCTTGCCAAATGAATCCCTTCCTTTTTAAGATGCTGCATGACAGATGCTTATGATGGTGCAAACTTCTTGGCTTGTGCTCGAACCCTCTTTTCATATTCCACTCTGTTTTGGCTGAATAGAAAAGAGAGAAAGGGGTAAGTAGAGCTTGAGAAATCAGAAGTCATAGTATAGAATTATTGTTCTTCTATTTCTCTTCAATATGAAACTAAGTCATTGCTGAAGACAAAACCATTAGATAAGAATTCACTGAACACTACAATATATTACAGGCTTTTCTGGACCGTTACTCTGATCATTTCATTTGGAGGGAAGTAAGGTACTGTTTAACTAGTTCCTTCCCAAACTTCATCTGTTCTCAAATGATTGTACTACCTGACTTCATACCATACCAGTCTCTATAAGGTTTGCACCTGCTCCTTCTCAAGGCCAGCTGTACCTTACACGCAAGCATTCCGATTCATCCAACCGTAAGTTTTCTGCTCCCCATGTTAAGACCTGAAGTCATTAACAATAAATTCCCACATCCTAACAGCACAAAGTGGTTGATGAGAGCAGTTCACTAACAGTTGGTGGACTTCATATGATTTTAAAGTATCATCTTTACTGCTTTGGGGAAAGAGGGGAAGCACTCTCTAAGAAACAGGAAAATGATGACGGTATGGTAGTTTCAGCCTTTATCTCTGCAGACCCCGACTCACTATGTTAGGTTTATCCTAACCTTCAGTTGAAAAAAAGCTAGCTCAACATTTTGAAAAAACACAATAGTTCACCAAGTCTAGCATACTTGCTACACATTGGTCAAAGAAGCAAGTACTACTTCAAGGAACTATGACCAGTCATTAAGCCTCAGCCTCACCACATAAGACGGCAAGTTTTTTGTTTTCTATTCTTGGGCCAACAAGGGATGGTAGTAGCTTAGTAGAGCATCCATTTACATTCAACACCGTGTTTTGTATTAGCTGTCAGAAGTGTCAGTCAAGAGCTGAACAAAAATTTGTTACCATTACTCTTGTGCCAAAGGTAGTTTACAGTGACTAGATTTTGCAGACAGCTTTGCAGTAAACTTAACTTACTTTCAGCTATGAAGGCTTGCTGCAGTAAAAAAAAAAAAAAAAAAAAAGGCAGCAAATTATATCCTCAGAAGTTGACAGTTTGGGGGGAAGAAGAAATGAAGCCAATTTTGGTCACATCCAATGAACAATTACCAGCAAACAGACTAAAAAAACCCTCTAGTTTCTTCTCAAACAAATTTACGAACTTTATTCTAAAATTTTTCTTTAAGTTATATTGCACTGTCACATGAGAACACAACCTAGCTGTTAAGTCTCACACCCTCAGAATCCACACAAAAGAATGCCTGCCTGCCATAGCGCACTCTGCATGCCTACAGCAGAGAGGAAGAAGCGGGTTAGCACATTAAGAGCGCTAAAGTTACAGAGCAACAGTACCAAAGCAATCCTGAGAATGAGAACAAGTATTCTGAATACAAAGTTTATTCTTGAACAACTTGACTAAAAGACTTCTATTTAAACAACACTGCACCTTCCCCAGTATTTATCAACTATACCAAATTACAGATGCATACACAATCCTGCTGTTGAGCTTCTACCAGTTACTCATTAAGTAGTAAGACACTCTCAGACTGCAGAAATAAGAGTAACCCATCTGAAATACTATGCATGTCCAAAAGACATGAAAAGGATAAATTGGAGACTATATATATTTGAAGTAACAAAAGCACATGTAATAGTTTATTCTCAATAGATTTTTTTTTTTTCTAGAAGCACTTACAATAAAGCAGAAGCAAGACTAGCAAAGACTGGTTTTATATGTACATGCGTGTGAGAGGTGATAATAAAACACACAGACTACTTATACAAGTATATTATTCCTGCCCCATATTCCCTCGGAGTGGCTTTTATTTTTAAAAAGGGGGGGTGGGGAAGGCCTGCCTCATCATTACTGGCTCCCAAAGGTGCTGCCTACAACTGTGGCCACCTAACTGTCCTCCATATGTATTCAGTCCAATCAGTCTTCAGTAGATACTTAAAAAAATAACATTGAGTGAAGCCTTTAATTAAATCCAAGATGCACTACCCATCCCTATGTTTCCTTTTCACTAGGATCCTGTAACAGACATTTTTGACATAGCTTGCATGTGAAATCTCATAAAATGCCATTTTTCAAACTTGGCACTCTCCTGGAGACTTGTTCTTCTGTCCAGAATGGTAATTCCACATTTCCATCTCGGCCATTATTTCAGTAGCTGTCAGTACCAAAAGCATTTGTTTTAAAGTGTTTTGCTCCCCTAAAGATTATAGATCAGCCATCCATTTTTAATGGTGGGAAAATTTTAAGATTAAGCCAAAAAAAAAGAGCACTTTTTAGCTCACAAATTATCACCTTTCCTAACCAATGCAAACTTCATTCTGCTAAATCTACAAGTTTTCTGTACTTTTTAACCTATTCTTTTGGAAGACGTAGTTTTCTCAAAGTGCCGCATGTTTCCTGCGGCAATCACAGAAGCTCTCCTTTATCCTTCAGGCACAGGCGCTTACAGGTACCCACTACTGGACAGAAGTTACTCCTATACTGATGAATGGGACTTGTCACTTAATTCAGCCTCCTTTCTTACTGGTCTCACGAAATCATTACGCCTCATTGCTACTACTCCATTAGCCTTTAGGGGAAAGGATTCTATGTTGGGCTAGAACCAGGATGAGAATCATGGTCTAACTGAAGGAGTCATCACACTTTATTGCTGTTGCGATGCTATTAAAAGCTCCACTAGCCTATTAACCGTGAAGTTACTGTTTTGTTAAAGTTTAGCACAAGCTAAGCATCTCCACAGGATACAGCCATTAAGGTAAGAAAATTCCCCTGATCATTCCTAAAAACATTTGCATGTCCTAGGTATAAGTAACAGACAGCTGTAGGCAATGACAGCAAAGAGACTCACCAGTAAATTGTGTAAGCCTCTGCTTGAGCTGGGTCTTGAATATTTGGTTCATTTAGAAGTTCTTGTATTCCTAACAAGATCTGTGGAAGAAGGAATAGAAGTAACATAGGCATGGATATTACTAAGAGACATTCGATCAAAAAACCCTTAGAAACCAACTGTAGAAACACACAGTGAACATCTTACATTCACATAAGATAAGCAAGCAAAGCAAATAAAAGGGCTAAGAATATGTCTATATACAATTAATGACCTGTTTAATTGTGATTGCTGGCCTCCAGTCCTTATCCTCCTCTAAGATGGAGAGACACACTGTGCCTGAAGGATACACGTTTGGGTGGAATAATGGTGGTTCAAATTTACCTGATGAAGAAGAGAGAATTACTTGCATGCAGCACTAAGACTAAGATCAGAGAGTTGGTTTAGATCGGGGGGGGGGGGGAAAGATAAAAAAATGGCCAAAGACACCCCCCACCCCCATGCCCCCAAAAAACCCCCCACAGATTTCTGGAGCTATTAATACTGGTTTTCCTCTTGGCTCAGCCTGCACCTAAAGCAGGAACTCCATCACATCTGTGGTATCAACCCAGGCAGTGTAACACTATCACTGTGACCAGTAACCTCTTGGTTTAGGAATGGAAACTGACAACAGAGTTTGTAGCAGCTTTGCGATAAAGACCTTTTTAAACCAATCCTGTCTTTACAGCCTCACGTACTACTATATAAAGGAAAGGTACTGCCTTTCACTCATCTCTTCTCTCCTCACTTTAAAATACTGAAAGTTCCATACAAAGACGACTAAGCTTCTAGCATTTTTTTCAGTTTCACTTTTCCTTTATGTATAATCAAGATGCACTGAACAAGAGGAAGCAAGTTTAAGTTGCAAGACTGACTGAAGGAGCAGGCTTCTGCAGCTCTCCTTCTGCCACTCCATCTATATTCTGGCGTTTCTTTAATCTTTACAGGACTTAAATGCAACAGCCACCATCTTGAGTAATGTAATGAACACTTGTTTAGCAATATATAAAATATCTACATGTTAGTGCAGCTTTCTAATCCATCTGACATCACAAGTAAGTCTTGATTGTGAGCTGCTCAATGAAGTTCAGTAGGAACTCAGAAGCTACATTGGTAAGAAGTCTTACCAGTCACATATACATCTTATTTTAAGGCATGACAGTTTATTTAAACACTTGCAGGATATGCTAGGTGGTATTGCTCAAGATATTAAACATTAAGTGTTTTCTAGTTAAGATATGTTTCCTCTTGTGTCACATGTATTTAGGTGGTAACAAACAAAAGGAGTAGCCAAGACAACCAATACAGCTGAAACACTGAAATGAGAAATGAACCACTCTCAAAAGAGCCATTTGTAATCACTGTCACTGATTTGGTATGGTAGCCAATTCAAGAACCAAGAAACTAGAGAAGGCAATAGATGTTTTCAGATTTCTAAAGTAGGTAAGTTTGAGATGGGATAACGAAAATTCTAAAACTTCATAGGAAACTAGGTATCTGAAGATGTCTGTTGTACATAGCAGAAAAAGACTAGGTTGATGTTTTAAAGCAAGTCGATGAAAAGGTTAAAGTTGATGGAACTTTTTCTTCCCCCCCCACCCCCCCAAATTCTTGCCTTCTGAGTTCTTGGCTTAGAAGACCAACTTAACAGTAAGAACACACAAAGAGATTTGGTCTAACCATGCCTACCTATTAGTTTCCAAAGAGTGCTGATCAAGTAGTGAACACTGCAAGTGGTGCTTTTGTCAAACTTTGAGGAAACCCACACAGCAATCCCCCTCCCCTCCCAACTCCCAATTTTCTTACATCAAGCACCTAACTCATTTCATCACAACTTTCTAAATGCAAAGTGGTGGGTGGGGAAAAAAAAAGAAAAAAGTAACTTTCCTTAAAAAAAAAATCTGTGAGAAAATAACCATTCATAGAAGCTCATGGACTAGTTTAACATTGTTCCAATAAACCTGTGGTTTTTAGTCATTTTACTTACATTTTGGGGGTGAAGAAGGGTAGTCATCCTTGAAAAGCATCCGTAGTTTAAATAAGCCTCCTTCCCATGGCGTCTACAAAAAGTTAAGGTAGAGTTTAGATTACAGCAAAGAAAAGTCAAACTCGTGGAAAAAAGCTTATCAAGAATACAGTTTCTCAGGCAAAGCACAAGACATCCTTCTTGCTACCCAGCAGAAAATAGCTGTCCCACGCTGCAGCATGCTGTCTAGACTGAGCCAAGTTATCCTACCTATACAAGGAGCTGAAGAAAGAAAACCCTGCTTTTCTACTTTTTACAGCTAGTTAAGTGTTGCCGAGTCATCAATAGAGTTGGGATCATTGCCAATAATTCCATATACAAGTATAATTTTCAGAGTACATAGAAGAACAGAATATTTCTCAAGTTTTACATGATACACATGCAATGAGGAAGGGGCCATTATACCCCCCACTTAAAATATGTCTGAGAAGATAGGATATAGATACACCCCTTAAGCACGTGGATGTAAATGGCTTCTGTTTTGCCTCACAAGAATGTGGCTAAGAAAACAACAAATGAACAAAAAATTTGGACAGCACTGTAGTATTGCTAAAGTTAATATGAGGTTCACTAGTCTAAACTAACCCCATTGCATTTGGTAGCAAGTAGTCTCGCAGATTCCATCTTCTTGTGTAACAAATTCTAAGAAGCTTTTTATCCCCATCAGAGACTGGGAAGAGCACTGGTAACAGCAGTTCACTGATAAGACAGCACTATTCAAAAGGGTCATAATAAACAAGGAAAAACACCTAGCAAAGGACAAAAAGCCTGTCTCAAATATATACTTCCTTGTCATCTTACTTGGAAATATGGAAAAAAGCCCATCTCTGGAGAAACTGATTTCTGGTAAGAAGTGTAGAAAT
This sequence comes from Platalea leucorodia, assembly GCF_965183815.1. Classification (NCBI taxonomy): domain Eukaryota; kingdom Metazoa; phylum Chordata; class Aves; order Pelecaniformes; family Threskiornithidae; genus Platalea; species Platalea leucorodia. The sequence goes on along the minus strand of NC_138827.1, from coordinate 19,353,470 downwards.
ACAGAAAAGTTTATTATATATGTAAAATTCAGACCACTTCTCTATAACTTGCCCTTGCTATGGAAACACTGCAGTGAAAGTAAGTGTTGGGTTCATTCCTTAAAACAAACTGGAGTAAAGATGGTCTCACATCTTATCAGCAAAAATGATCAAATCTTATCCTCGGGGACAGACACGTATGTTTGAAGACCACCTTAGGAGGAAATCCCTATTTCTTTCCTACTGGAATTATGTGATTTTTAGCAGAAAGAAAAAGAAAAAAAGGAAAAAAATCCCCACCCCAAAAAAAGAAAAAGCATTCCATTGTCATTTGTATTTATTGTGCAAAGTCTCAAGCTAGAATAGGAAAAAAACATGCTACGGAATACTAAGGTAACCATGTTTTTAAAAGTGAATGAGTTTGATTACATTTGCTATAGTGTATTCAGAGAACTTGTTCTGAACAGCTGTAGTCAGTTGTCAACAACTAGAAATATCTATTCTCCATACCTTCTCAGAGGAGACAAAACTTGTCCGTTTTTAGAAGAGAGGAGCCTTTTGATAGAATAAGCTTTTCCTACTTTGTTTGCTTTCAGACACAGGGGAAGACAAATAGCTTTTAATAATTTCTTCAAGCAGAACACCAGAAGAGTAAACAAAAAGTTTTTACTGTCTTTCTGATAGAGCAACATACCTTACAGATGAAAAATAGCAGATGCTCAAAAGCCTTACTAAGATAATAGTATGACAGCAGTATCGTCAAGATTGCACTGCATTACTGGACAGGTTGCAAGTGTTCTTCATATCAAATTCTAGGTAGTTAACAAGTAATTTGCTGCCAAAAAAGTGAATGGAGATATCCAACCCAGGACTAACACCACTTTACTTCAATTTTTGATCTAGCTGACAAGAAAGCATTTTGATGGTTTCAACTACTCATCTGTCTCAGGGAAGCAACCGCAGTACAGCGTGCCTCCAAACACAAAGGCAATAGAGAGCAACTGGTTGGTCTGGTAGAGATGAGCAAGGTATGCTGCTTCTTGTTAAAGAAAAGGCATTTTTACTTGAGTAAAAACCCTGATCTTTTAAAATAAATCTCCAGCAGGAATCACATGACCATAACCTATCTTTTCCTGGTGTGATGTGTTTTCTAGGAGGCCAGAAGATGGCTTTAAGGGTCTTACTCGCTCCATTTTGTGCTTTACAAAACTTAAAAGCAGCAGCATGAAGTTTTTTTACCCAAATATTTAAAGGTGACATCTTGATAAGGTACATAACTGGCCATTATGAGGGATAACCTTGCTTTGGCAGAACACAAGGGGATGAGTTTTTCCTTACATTGTTAAATTATTTTTAGGTGCTTCTTTAGGAACTAACTTGAGCTGTGCGGGCAACTACCAAAGTCTTGAGCGAAGTTATAACCATAACAGCAATGCCATGTTCAGCATTAAACTGAGGCAGTAGTACAGAATCTGCAGGTTTTACCTACACACTTCGTCTCCTCAGAATCTAAAAAACAAGATCTTAAGGGGACTCAAGCAAGTTGGCAAGAGTCAGTAGAACAGGCAAGGCAACAAAAATAGTCCTGCATCCAATGCAAACACTAAAGATCCAAAAGAATGAAAACCACCAAGTAATTAATAGTATTATCTCAGAAGAAACAAATGCACCCAATGAATTCAAGAATAATCTCTACATGCTAAGTAACATCTTGAAAAACAGAAACAAGATTCTACTCAGAATGAGATGTTATAATGGCAACGTACAAAAATCAAAGAAGTTTCATGCATTAATGATTATTTCCACTTGAAAGTTTGCATTTTTCCTATCCCCTAGAACCAGATCAAGCTGATAAAACTAAACAGTTCTGGTCTCTACAGACTTTTTCCTTTCCCTTGTTATTTTAAGGAAAGGGACAAAGAAGCACAAGTGAAATCAGATAAAAAGAAACAATGTTAGAGAGTTCTATTCTTCTTTCCCTAATACAAAAAGGGAAAATTCCATAAAATGGAAGGCAATGAGATTCGATGTTGATAACGCAGAATTCTTTTCCATGAAATTAAAAGTTAAAAACAGCGCTACAGCACTTCCCTCTGACCGAAATGTCTCGCTACTTCATGAACAAAAAAGGTACCAGCAGTTAACCAGCAGAGGCAACATTTTGGTAGTATTAATTTTCAAGCTTTAGGGCTTAAACCAGCATTTAGTAAGAACATAAGTCACAATAAACCCTGGCATGAAGCAGAAGACGATCTCAAGTTTGCTCAATGCAAGATTCTTACATGCTCCTCTGAAAACAATTATTCTTACGGTGTTCAGTATCAACAGTTGAATAGTCTCATGGCGTATTTTGTCCAATATCATTCTTAGCCCATTCCACCTGGATTCTAAAGTAGCAGCAGGATCCAAGCATTTCTGTTAAACTATGTGTAAGTTATACTCTCAGTTGTCAGTGTAATGCATGAGCAGGCTTATGTTACTTTTTACCACAAATGAGATGTTAGGACAACAGTAAGTCTTACCCCTTTCTTTCCTGGAATAGCACACTCCCAATTCATTAGATTCATTGTGCCATCTGGATTTTTTGTAGGTACTGCTACAAATCCCTGAATTAAGGCAAAAAGCCAAAGGGTGAGGATTTCAGAAGATGTACTTAGAATACTTCATGACATATTTTATCTTTACACAGAGTTATTTCTTTTTGCACTACATAGTTTTAAGCAGCTTTTTTTATTTAAAAAATTAATTTTAAAAAAATCACATCAGGGTAAAGAAAAAAAATCATCATCAGAACACCAAAGTAACTGCAGAGTTAGAAATTTGACAGTTCTCATACTTACAAATGGATGATCTTTTCTCCAGGCTTTTCTCTCCTGTGCAAGTCTGCTAAGAGCTATGCCAGACATATTCAGAGTCCCTCTAAAACAAAAATAATTGCTTTTAGTATAAACTTTTACTTATAGTGTAAACAACGCATTATATTATCTGTTCATAAGCCCTCCTCACTCAGGAAATATTCTGTCCTCTGATTCTCACTTCTATAGCCAAGACACACGTTTTTGCACACCCTGCAGAAGTTAACATGAGGAATAACATCGAGTTTCCCCATGTCAACAACCTCTTAGTTACTGGACTTGACCTACAAAATATTATCCCCACCTTGTGTTTTATATTTGAACCACATCTTAGACATGACCTTAACAGTAGCTTGACAACAGAAACACTATTAGTAATGGGAAAAGTGCTCAGACTTCCTACTTGTGTGACTGATAAACACCTATCTACCTCCTTACTACACCACAAAAGGTATGGCTTTCTTCTGTAGGCAAACACCTGTACAGCTGCTGTTTTGGCAAACAGGGAAATAAGAAATGTTATTTTTAGACTGTAAACTCCCATTGAAAGCCAGTATTCTACACAAAAGCAACACAAGCACAGAACTTAATAAAATCACATCAGTTTTGCAGCAATGCCACTACACAACTTCTGCACAGCAGCAGGAACAGACAGTATTACAGAACTCAGCTAAGGAAGAGCCAGTGGCCCACTCATTCCACAAGGCAGGTTTTCAATTCCAGTATAAACTGAATGATCTTCCTGCACCTTCACTGCCTTAGTAACAGCCAGGCATGGTGACTGAGACTGCAGAAGAAACACGTAGAGCACAGGTCACTACTGCATCGGATGCAAGAACAGTTCTAGACAGGATGGTTGCAACAGAGTGGTGCCTTCAAATTCAGGGGAGGATTCTCCATTCACCCAGGACAGTAGTCAAAGCGAGAGTTTATTTTTCATCGTCAAGCTGTATCTAAACTCAGGGTTTCATTAGCCACGCGGTCACAACAAACTCCAATGAAGGTTTTTAATCCTCCTCCCTACTGCACTTCTGCCCACTTTAAATACGAGCTGATACTTGGCAGTCAGGCCAAGTTGTTCTCAACTCTACATGTCACTAACAAGCCTTTATGACAGCCAGGAGAGTAGAATTCTTCCACTAAACAAGCTCACAGAACTAATGAAAGGAGTGTTACCAGTCTATTAAAACAAACATTTTGACACTGGTTAATAATTACGTAAAAATTCACATGCTATTAATAGGTAGATTACTTGTAAGAGTACTGCAGTCTGCTACTGTAGCGATATGAAGTGCAGCTCACAGAGATCCTTGTTTCAAAAATCTCACACATTCATGCTATGCCCTTTAGCATGATGTTCATGCTGAAAAGATTTACCACGCACTAACCTATTCCATGCAAGATATGTAGATCTGTTCATCTCATGTTCATCTGCTATACCCTTCAAAGATTAGAAAACAGCATGCTTCCAATTTAAGTATTTACACATCATCAAAAGTGGCTTAGGAGTGCAGACACCTTAACTAAAAGTCTTTAAAAAAAACAGATGAAGAGTTTTACATAGTTCCTAGGACAGCTGGTATTTCAAATCCCTCCTTCTAGCTTTTTTTTCCCCCAAAGTCAGTTTTGCATGGATGGCCACAATTTCAACTTCAAACTAGCAATTCAATTCATGTCAGACAAAGCTTTTTAAGAGGGACCATTAACACTCAGCAAACATGCACACAAAAATCCTATATTCAGTCCGATATTCCTCTAGTATTCCCAACACGCGCACCTGTATCTTGGTTACGTCAGAAGATTTGCAGGACTTAGCCAACACAAACTGTACATACCACTTCAGAGTTTAGTCTGTTCACACGCAGGAGATGTGGAGCCACTGAAAAGATACTGTCAGAACAAAAAAACCTCTCCCTTAACCAAGCTATACAGGGAGTAATTTTAAATATTTTGTGAGCCCATGCCCTTGCAACAGATGTAAATGAACTACTGAACATACGGCAGAATTTCAGTTGTGCTGTTAGTACCTGGTGGTCCACTCTAGTAATACTAACCTTCCCATAATAATTTGAGAAAATTATTTGTGCTTATAAACCATTCAAATATTCTTGGATAGTTTAGTAACTCAGCTACCTTTTCTGCTAAGAAACGTATTAGAGGATGCTTTCAAATACATGAATTATATTTCCTGTGGCTAACAGCCAATTAATTACATGCACCTCAAGGGAAATGCCAGCTTCTCAGAGGGCATATAAACAACGTACGTCCTACAGAACACTGACAATCAAGTAACTTTTCAACAGAAAAAAAACAAGTTTTCAGGCTCTGTATCCTGCTGGCTTTTGCGACTGGTTATGCACTATACTGAACCCTAGTAAATTAAAGATTTTCTTATGTTCTACAAATACCTTTTCAAATCTTGAGGTATTTGACTTAGTTAAGCACTAATAGACTACATCCAAAATTTCAGTGTATATGAGAGCACAGGCTTCATGTATATGGTCTCCACAAGCTTCAGTTACCCTGACAAAGGCAGACAAGCATCTAAAACCTCATCACAAACTACTACCAAGTAGAAATTAGAGACAAAGATGACTGAAAGCCCACTTCAAAAATTAAGATCCTGTTAGATAAGCATCGCCTCAAAAGCAAATTAATCTATTAACAAATTGCCAATATATACTCTCTAGTCTTCAGTAGAAGAATTTAACTTTAGTTCTGCTGGAGCTTGAGATAGGACAAACAGAGACCGATCATCTCAGTGTGTATTTTGGTCTCAGAAGTTATGGAGTAGCAGGAAGGAGTGAGATACTAAGCGGATATTAAACCTGAAGAGACAATATTCTCACTGCTACTTTTATCTTCTTCAATAATTTATGTGCATGGTTTGTTTGTTTGGGTTTTCCCCTCTCTCTCCTTTGGAGTAGTAGTTTGGCCAAATATCTGTATGTTAAGTTTAGCTCTTGTAAGCTTTTGAAATACCTTGCAAATGCAAGACATCTCTATTAACCTGAAATAGTTAAAATTAAAAAAAAAAAAAAAAAAACAAAACCAAACCAAAACACACACCAAAAAAACACATACACCACACACACCACCAAAACCACAAAACAAAAAAACCCCAAGCACCCCAGTTCTTGGTGTTTTGATTTTTTTTTTTTTTTAAATATCACATCTAATTTGTTTTCTTCACCTGAGAAGTTTACTGCTAATGAATGGAATTGAAGTCCCAATATATTTATGCGCTACATAACTGGAAAGAACACAAACTTCGGCACTGGAGGAAGTACATCAACCCTACCTTGCAGGGGCCACACAAGCCTAAGAGACTTCACATCTCACATTTTGTTTGGTTTTAATTCCCCTCTCACCCCCTGAAACACACCCTGTCATTAAGAGGTAGCAACATCCCTTTTACTGATATCAACTCGTTGGAAAATTAACGGAAACTCCCAAATTTACTCAGTAGCTTGCCTCTGCTGCTGTTACTATTACCTATTTTGGAAAAAAGGACAAAACAAAACCGACACACTCATCATAGGCACAAACTCTGTGTTCCATTACAGATCATCTTACCCATCTACACCCTCTGATGGGGGAGAGGAGGGAACCTACTTCCCTACACAAAAAGCAAGTCTTGCAAAGAAGCGTTCCTGTGCCACAGGAACGGCAATCGCACCCACAATTCTGAGCCATGACAAGTCTCCAAATACATCAACGACATGCTCTTTAAGTCTCGAGAACTTTCAATAGCTCTTATTAATTCCAAACCACAAGAAATAAAAATCGTTAAGATTGCTAGCCTCACATTTTTACTTTGCAGGTTAAATACCGACACAGGAAGAAATTATCAGTTGGAGTAGTTTGCCCCAAAACTAGACAAACTTTACTTTTCAGAAGGCTGGAGAAAGCCAAGGGCTGAGGATTAATCGAGGCACGCTAACCCGGACGGGAACGGAAAGCCTCCCCCTGGCCGCGGCAGGAAGGCGGCAGAAGGGACGGTACCGGCCGGACGCTGCCCGCGGCGCAAGGGGCGCAACAAAAGGAGCCGGGCGGCAAGAGGCTCCGGTGCCGACCGGCCAAGTAACTTCGCCCGGAGCAGCCGCGGCCGGGCCGAGCGCCGCCCGCCTCCGCCGAAGGTCCGGCGGGCCCTGCGAAGGGGCCGGGGCCAGCGTCCGAGGCCTGCGCGGGGCTGCCCGGCGCCCGCCCGCTGGCTCCCGGCCGAGCGCTCGTCGGGGCGGGGACCGCTTCGCGCAGGCCCGGTGGTGCCCGGACCTCCTCGGCGAACGCGGCCCGCGGCGGCCGAGACCTCCGGGGGCGGGCCGCGGGAGACGCAGAGCCCGCCTCGAGCGGGCAACGACGCGCCGGCGGGCCCGGCCGCGCGGCCGCGGCAGCAGCCGCCAGGCCCGCACGCCCCGCGGCTGCCCGTTCCTCCGCGCCACGGGCGGCGAGCGCCAGCCCAGGCCCCCCGCTCCCAGGGCCCGGAGCCGCCTGCGCGCCGCGCCAGGCCCCGCCGTCCCAGGCCCCTCGCCCGGCCAGGCCTCACCGTGATCGGCCGCAGCACCCGCGCGTGTCCCGGATTGAAGCGGCAGCGAATGACCCGGATGTTCCCGGCTCGGCTCCCCCCCTTTGTCTCTGGCCCGGAGTTTCCCTCCCTCTCTCCTGGGTGCGGAGCGCGGCAGCGCGGTGTGTCCCTCAGCCCGACCCGTCCGTGCCGCTGCGCCGGCGCGCTCTGACCCCGCCCGCGACCCGTCCGCCACGCTTTACGCATCCTCGCCGCACAGGACCCAGGGGCGGCCAGAACAATGCCTGAGCACGGGGCGCAGGCGGCAACCCCAGCGGGGCTCTCCCAAGCCCAGCCACTTCCTCGTGCCCCTGGGCTCCCACAGGCCCCCGCCGAGGAACCGAGTGAATTTTTACCTCGGGCGCCGAGCGAGCCACCTGCGCCCCGGAACGGCCGGCTCCCTCGCAGGGCGCTAGCGCGGGTCTGCCCGGCCGCGCCTGCCCCGGGACGCGCTCGAGCCTGGCCCGGCCCCACCCACTGTGCCCAGCCGGGCCTCTGATTGGAGGACGGGGGCTCTGCCCCCGGCGGGGCTTTCGCAGGTGACGGGCGGGCGGGAGAGCCTGTCAGAGGGCGCGGGGGCGGGGCGGGGCGGGGCCGGCAGGAAGCGGCGGCGGGCGCGGGTTTCCCCGGCGGGGGGGGGGCGGCGGGGCGGGCTGTCCACGCGCCCGCTGCGGAGCGCGGGGCGGCTGCGGCTTCCTCCGTCGCCGCCGCCGGCTGTGCGTGCGGCCCCGATCGGCTGCTGTTGTACCTGGCCCCTGCGAGGCGGCGCGCTGCGTGCCCTCTGGGGTTTGTTTCCCGTTGGGTTTTTTTTTGGGGGGGGGGGATTTTTTTGTTGTTGTTGGTTTCTAAGAATACCTTTTTAGTGGCATATAGGGAATGAATCACATTCTGTTCTCGTCTTTGACTTATTTTTCTAATTTTAATGAAACGTAAGAAATTTCAGTCCTGAAACCTCCGCTTAGCCATGCCTTGCGCTGCTCTGTGTTTGCTAATGTTTCTTCAACTATGTTCTATGTACTGTTAAACTTCAGAATGGTTTCTCTCCTCGGAAACTCTAGAATTAACTATTTCAATAAATAATGACTTGGCTTTGAATGGGCCCTAATGAAAATATGAGCTGGCGTTAGGAAGCTCGTTGCCCAGCATCCCACCCCGTCAGCAGGCGCCTGCAAGAGCAACTCCCCTTGGGCACATCCACAGGCCCACGGCGGGAACTCTGTTTCTTCATAACCCCAGGCAACTGGGATTCGGTTACAACTGGCACCTAAAGCTGGCAGAATGAACCTAGGCATTGCTGGACATTTTTGTTTACACTTTGTTCTACTTGGCTTTTAAAATTCCCACTTAAAACTTTGACAATTTTTTTCTTTTTGTATTACTTCAAGTATGATGTGTACAATGTGGAGCGTTAAACCATCTTTGAGGAAATGAAAGGCTGTTGCACAGGGTAAGGCAATCCTCTACGATTCACATCCATAACAGAGGGGGCAAGATGTCATCAGTTTGAACCTCAGTAAGAAAAATGGAGGTGAGGCATTTAAAAAAATCCTTCTACTCGCAAAGATACTACAACACTAGGCTGCCTAATGTGGAGAGCACGGGCATGGAGTCTTCATCACCTGGGGCTGTGATGGATGTGCTCGACCCCTTGACCAGACTGGCAGTGATTTGGTGCAGGTTCTGGAAAAGGTGAAAGCCTGAGCCGTAGCTGGGCCAGGAACTCCTCTAGTTTCAATCTGGTCTCTGAAAACCCACAAAGGAGCAGAGCGACACAGTGAGCATCGATACACATGAGCTTGGGACACCAATCATGCGATTAACACATGAATAGCAGGTGGCTTTTCCAAGACTCATTTATCAAGGAACAAAGAAAGCTGTGGGTATGAGGAGTCTCCTGCGTACCTTTTCCATGGCATGTAATTTGACTACAAGCCAACCACTTTATCCTATGACAGCCTAAGTGAGCTTTCTTGAGGTCTCCCTGCTAGGCAGCGTGGCTGCAATGGTGCTGATCTCCACTTGAGCTGGGACACCTCTCAAGGTTGCTCCTCAAGGCAGAGAGACCTTTTACCAATGGCAGATCTTTGATAAGCGCCCGATATCCCGCATAAACTTGTAGTATGGTAACTTTGATTTTGTCTTGGTAACTTTGATGGCACGCTGAATTGATGCTAGTGAAACATTAGCTAAACTTTGCATGGTTGATCCCTTAGACATAAACCATTGACCAAGCCTGAGACTAAGATTGGACCTAGCCGCACCTAAGCTCCATCAGGAGTTTAGAAAGCAAGGGGGTCTACTCTGAACCTCGTGACTCAATGGGAGGGTCTTCCTTACTCTTTGCATCTCCAGTCTCTGTGAATCATTCTAACTCAAATGTAACTCAATTTTCCTTTGTATGATTGTTCCATGCAGTAATTAATAGAGTGAACCTTGCCATTTGTTAAGTCGCACTTTTACAAAATTGTATTAAAAACACTTTTACTAATGCCTTTGTCAGTGATTCCTTAGGCATTCTACATCACCCATTTGCAACAGGGGCTTTAAAGGTAAGTTAGACAACATGTGTTTTAATTGTAGCCACTCCTGCTTTTAGCCAAGGGGATGAGCTGAGTGGTCTGTTATAGCTCTTTTCAGGCTTTTTTCCCCCTTGAACAATTCATATTCTTATTTAAATTTTGGTTTTGACTCCTACAGAAAGGATGGATAAGGTGAGTATTCTTTCTGGTTTTTACCTCTCTAGTCTCAAGAAAACCATTGAGCTGCCAAAGCAGTGGGTATTGCCGGACATAGCAAGATCTTTGTTTTAAATATCAAAAGTGTGTCAACTAGCTAATGTTTAAGAGACCTCATTGCCAGCAGAGATGGAAAAGGACAAACTGCTTCCAAAGCTTCCACAGCTATATTTGCAACCGCTATACATCATCAAAGATCATGAGACCATCATCTCATTCCAGGATGGGGCTGAGTTTGTGCTTGGAATCGCCCATCTACCAGGTGCAGAGAAAGAGTTGAAATGGACTTTTCAGCCTTTGGATTCATCTCCACTGGTGAAGGCTGGCCTTAGGCTCGAATTCCTCCCACGCAGGTGAGCAGTTTCAACATCTTCCTATTGCAGTGAAAAATATGAAAGTGACATATCACAGAAATGTTTAAGAATGACTGCACCTTCATATAAACAAACCAAATCCTTGGACCACTTGCCCTGTTCTCATGAGGTCCTCATTTAGCTTCTCTCCTGTGAATATACGGAGAGTTATTGAACGGTAACTACGTTCTCTTGGACTGAACAGTTCCTGTTCACATTTGTGCTTTAACCAGTTAGGTACCACAAGGATGATATTGCAATAGGATACCTGCCTTCCTGTGGGCCCTCGCTCCTGCCCAGCTTTCTCTTTTTCTAATGCACAGGTACCTATGGCAGCATCTGCCTTACCTTCTTTATTCCTTTTAACTAGTAAGTGCTGGAGAAGAGATGGAGGACAGTTAGCAGCTGTGCATACAGAAAACATCCTGACAGTCACAAGTGACTTGGGGAAAGAGGGGAGTGTCAAAGAACTTAATGAAAACACCAGTTGCATGTTACTTGGTGAAAATATATTTGGAATGTCTGGTGGTGCCTTTGCACCAATTTGGAGCAGAGACTTTCAGCAGGGCTGTTAAAGTGCAATAGTGGCTATGCCAAATCAGACTAAAGATCACTCTAGCTAAGAAATCTTTCACCAGTAGCAAATGCCCTCAGCAGAACCAGGACAAACACGTACTCCCCTGTATACCTTTCCCAGTGATTTCAGTGACATTAGCAAAAGCAGGCGATAACACACCGCTCACAGGATTTCTCTCTTGAAATTGTGCATATTGCAATCTCAGAGAATGTCACATAAATATGGACTATGTGTTTATGACTGCCAGGCAAGACTTCAGCACACTGAAAGACGAATTTGCAGGGTCATTTTCATCTTTCTGAAGTGAAACTTCCCACTGAAAGGAAAGCTAGCTCCAAATAAACTCTAAATGTTGTAAGAGATCCAAACACGATGGTCATGACTTACTCATTTATGTCCCCTTTATTAACTGGTTTCTGGTTCAGGGTACACAGTTGTCCCTTTTATGCTCTCACTTTTGCTAACTGGTGAAGACACTTGAAGCTACAGATACATACAGTAGGAATTTGGATTGAAAGTAGCGCAGGTTGACTGTAAAGTGCAAATACTTTCGGTAAGTCCCATAAAAATACAGATGCACATGTTGATCAGTTAAATCCTACTAGAGCAATGTTTGTACTTGGGACTTATTTTAGTAAAATTCAAATGCAATTAAAACCTGGGAAACCATTTAGTAAAATGACATCATTTTACTAAAGTTGCTGGATATATAAGGAAAGATTAGTGTGTGCTTTGCATTTAAAACTGATTAAACTGTTAAGATGAAATTCACTTCATACGTAACTGTATAGCCTCTAAGATTTTAGAGGTCACTGATCTTAGCTTCTCATACTTAATTCTTACTAGCAGCTTGGGAAATAAGAGCAGTCCAGTGGTCTTCTCAATACTAATACTGAATTATGAACTTTTCTATACTTACAGAGGGCACAGGTGTCAAACCACCTGAATAATTTCAGCAACCTGTACTTGGTACTTAATCATTTCCTTCCTTCAGCCATTTCCATCTTTAAAACTTCTGCAGCGAACATGTACTAAGTGGCTTCTTATTTACATTTCTTATATTATATGTTAGCCTTATTACAAAGTGTCAATTTCAGTTAGACTAATTTTTCAGACAAAAGAAGCATTTATATTAAAAAACAGAGTACTGGATTCTAAAATAAATCTGTGAAGTTAGGCAGGGTGATTTGTGAGTTGCGTGAAACAAAAATGTATGCAAAGTGATGACTTAAAACTTGGTACATGTTTTTTTGTGTGATTATATATCCATACCAGAGGGGACTATTTCCTACTACAATGATCAGCAACAGTCATAGTAAACGCAAAGGAAAATACCTTAATTTCCCAGTGGATATATATCTGAATAAACATGACTTTTTTGTGACAGTCTTTGAGGCAGCAGAAGAGGATACCTCTCCTTTACAAAGGAAAACGTATTACTCCTCTGAATCACTGCGCAAAAATGCAACTACATTTTCATCTGAAGTGCTAAACTAGGAATATCAGTGATATTACACTGTTAATGTCAACATTAACGGATTTAGAAAAGAAAGATTTAAGACATCAGACTTTAAAAGGGAAAAAACAGGTTTATTTCATGCAGTTTACAATACGCTAGTGTTATGAAAAGGAGGTTAAAAAAATACCCACACATTTTAATTGTATGCTTGTTTTAAAAATGATGGTTAACCATAACCATCTTCAAATGATTTGGGAAGCCCTAGCAGATTTCTATCCAGGGAAATTCCCTGGATTCAGTTTCTTGTCTATGTCTGTGCTAAGAGTTTTGGCTAATGCAAAAGCATTAAAACCAGATCAAAACTCAAACTTTGCTGCAGTAAGAACACTTCAGAGATAATGAATTGGCACAAAATAAAGTGTTATTGTTAATCCACTATCCAGGAAATAACATGTTGCAAGTATGGCCACTTGGGTATTAACACAAACAGCTGATGCACAACTAATTTTGAGACCAGTGGTTTGGGGGTAAAGGGGAAAAAAAAGAACATCTGTTGAATTGGGTAGGTGGGCCTGGAGAGTCCATAGGAAATAGATTTTTCATAGCTAGGCTCAGATGAGGCTCAGGACAGAAGCAGGTGGAAATAGTTGCCATTTGATACCCCTTCAGTTTGGTGATCTTGTTTCAGTTCCAGGTAGACAGGTTGAGTAAAGTTGTGCATAAGCTTTTAGAAAATCTTCAAAAGGAGCAAGAATCATGTACATAAATACATTAACTCTTACATTTCAGATGACCAGGCCTGGAAATCTCAACAGGTGTTAAGTCACATCAAAATTTAGGCTCAGCTTTCTAAGGCAAGGAGAGTGCACTGTCGCAGAACCTCCCCCCCTTCTACCCACCTCCAAAGTAGCAAAATAACGTTCTAAAAAGTTTCTCTCATTATAGTAGTTACTAGCACACAGCATCCTAAAAAGAACCCTTTGATGGGCCCAGAAAGCTATGTTTGCAGCAGTATCTATTCACCAAACTTTTGAGAAGTTTATGCCTTGGTAGACCTTGCTAAAGTAGAGGACAGCTAAGTTGCAATGAAATATTCAGCGACAATTTCCTGGGGCAGAATCTTCCTCAAAGTCTCTCTATTGCCAGCGCTGTTCATAAAAGTTGTTAGATTTCAGCATAGGCAATAATAAAGTGGTGGGCAAGTGTACTGTCTTCTCTAGTGTATTCCTTACCAAGCTGGATACTGGAATTCCATGCCATATATGAACACATATCTATAACTCGTTCAGACATTTGTAAAAATTATTTTAGAGTCCGTGAGTTGAAAGAAAAAACAGACTAGCTGCTTTTTTAACATTATGTGTCTCCAGAACTTCAAATTAGCCCTGGAAAGGATTTTAGCCCTTAGCATTTCTGCATTGAAAATGGAAAGAGTTCCTTCTGTCTGACACTCATGTAGGCAAACTGAACAATAAGATCTATTTAGCCCTTTAAAGCCTCAGTTCAGTAAGAAGCCTTTAAAGACAGCTCCCAATTGCTGTGAGCCAAAAGAAAGAAAAGATATATGACACTGAGTTCAGAGAGCCTTCCATGTTTTTTTTAAAACTGAATATTTATACTATCTTAAGAATCAATAATTCTACACACAAACCCAGGTAAGATCCTGAGATTGTCCTTAAAGCTGGAGATAACTGCAGTCTAAACTATAACGAAGTAACAGGCAGCATCCTCAGACTGAATGTATTTCAAAATTGTTGTCTTAGAAGAGACACTTCTCCCATGACCACTGGAAGTTTTAATCCTACTGTCCTGAGCTAACAGGTACTGTTAAAGGCATAACAAAATCTCATCTCCTTTCAAGGGCCCCACCTTTCAGGGCTGATTGAAGAAGTTAATTTGAAAAACTCGAAAGATGCTTTTGATGTGGTGAGAGAGAGAATAAAATAGGAGAATGACACTTTTGGATTTTATCACATCTCAAGTGAACAAAATCTCAGGCTTCATCTCCAGACTCTCTTTCACTCGACTTTGATCTCCATGAAAAGCCCAGTGCTTCACTTTTCTCTCAGTACTTCTCAAGGAATGTATTCCAGTATACCTGAATGACTGCACAATACACAATATAATCCAGTTTCTAGGTAATTTCATTCAGTCAGATACTATTGTATTTTTGCATTCCAAGATCATTTTAGTAATAATAATAAAAATAGTAATTTGTAATTAATGTGTGTTAATTTGCTGGTGGTAGCTCTCTACTGCTCAAAAAGAGACTGACAACTCTCAATAATCTCCACAGACGTTCACAGAATACAGTGTTCTGTTCTGAGAAGCAGTCTTCTGAAAACACCATCATCCTACTCAACAGACCTGTTCCCTAAGCATGCCTGCAATCAAGTTTTCTTTTGTTTAATCTGCTAGAAGTGTTCATTTTTCTCCTGAAAAAACCCTCTCTCAGAGAAAGAGGAGATTGATTCAATTTTGGTATCTTCAGGAAACAGTCCTGTTTCTAATCAATCATAACTGTGCATTCACATTGCTAGAAATGGAGCTACACAGCTATTGTCTAAAGAAAATCTGAAGACAAAAAAGTTGGATGGATACATTGGGCTCAATTTCTTAGAAATATCTTTTACTAATGCTACAATGGAAGATGAAAGGAACTTTTATCATTACAAGAAACCTAGCTGAGTTTGAAAAAAACAGTACATTTTCAAAATTTTCTGAGTATATGATTCTGAGGACTGAAAGTTTAGTAGAGAATCAATATAAGCTTCTAAATACAATCAGGCCTTTGACACACAACTAAATTACTGTGGGATAACAAACTGCAATGAGCCGTAATCCATGGAAACCCCACAGTAAGTAGGAGAAAATTCCAGGTAACCTTTTGTCTTTTGTTTTTAAAAAAAAAAAAAAAAATTATTTCACATTTACTGTGGGAGCTGCTGAGTCAAGACTATACTTTCAGCCAGTTATTATGGACCAGGTGACATTCATGTCTGAGAGGCCTCAGAATGACTTGTTCGTTGCTGATAAACTTTCATTTAATTGCTGCTTGAAGAAGTCAAAAGCATTTAATATAAAAATGTCACCTCCAATACTGAAAAGTAGCCTCTGACGAAACTTAAGGCCAACAGTATGCTATCTGTTTCCTAACTCAAAGCAAGAAATTGCTATGGTAAATTTGAACTTCTCTGTTTTTAAACAAGTTTTGCAAGAAGTTTGTCATGTAAAAGCCTTTAAAGAATTTCACTGAAAATCCACTAATCATCTGCTGAAGTAACCTCCTGTTCCACGGACAACACACCAAACAACTTCACTGAATATTCATATAGCAAAAGGGTAGAAAGTTAAATCTTTCACAGAATTTACATTTTCATGAGAGGTCACCCTGATTAACTGTTATGTTTTGGAATCTCTCCCTTCCTGCTTTACTTCCTTCTGCTATGATCTCTTCGTGCTCAGGATCTTAAATTCTAACCTGGAATACTGTTTTGATTTAAGAACAGAGGAGCTGTGTAAATCCAGAGTTCACGTCAAAAGCCTTTGCAGTATAGCTTTTCAACTACAGCCCCTTAGTGAACCCATCAGCTTTACAGAGTCATAGGCAGTTCTCTTGAGGTAAATACTCTCCAAATGACAGAAAAGAAATAAAGGACTCCAGTTTAAACTCTATCAGTACATTACCTCATCCTGCAAGATCTTAAGAGACGAAGCAACGTTTGCAAAACCTGGTGATGTAGATTGGACTCTAATGCAATTACCTTGTTACTGTAGCTAACTTTATTTGAAATTACAAGAGTCAAATAAAAAGAAACCAAACTTATTTAGGGATCAATTCTTAATGCCTTGAAAAAGGCATACGGTAGCACTTCCATCTATCTGAAAGCCTCAAATGTTCACAAAAATTAAAGCAATAATGACATTAGCAAGAACAGGAAAGTAGTTAGTTCAGGTGATCTCAAACAACAGCATATTTAAAATAATTTACAAGGTACCTGCCTATTAAAGTTCTCTTTTTTTTTTTTTTTTTCTTTCTTAAAATCTTTGTGAGGTATTGGAAACAAAGTGCAAAATGATTAACCACTCATTTCCCCAAAATTTGCTACAACAGGGATACAATGTAAACTAGATTGCAGGTAATCTCACCATAAAAGCATGTTTTTAAACTGAAAATGCTCCAGTGAAAAACACATACTTAGAAAAACCCACTCTTTTACATATTCTAAATTTGTTGTTTGCTCAGTTTGTTACTCATGCTTTGCTGCTGTCATTCTTGAAAATTTCATTTTATGAAATAAAATATTCCATCTTTTTTGGGTTAAATAAGAGAGACAACAGAAATGCTGATTCCAAAGGATCATTGTAAAACAGATATTTTAGGCATTAAAATCCACTTAGGCCAATGCCAAATTACTCTGTAGAGCACATCAAGAAAACAACAAGAAACATGGTTGGCTGCAATTCCATGAGCTAGGGAGCTCAGAGAATTCGCTGGAGTCATACTGTTTAAAAACACAGTGACTACTGCAGCAGAGGAAATGTTTTAATATGCAGTTAACACAGACAACTGTTATGCTTATTTTCAGATACACAAGATAATCTGTTACTATTTAGGGGAAATTTGGGTGCTAAATTTAAGCTGATAAAATATGGGTGCCTAAAAAAGTATAAAAGTATAAACATTTCCCCCTACACAATTACATTTTTAGTAAATTCAATTCAGTTTTAACATCTTAAAAAAAGACAAACATTTTATGTGTCGTTGTGGAGGGGCCAGCAGCTTCCTGTGCAGACCACATCCAAGTCGCAAAATGCATTACAAACCCTTTCAAGCATTAGACGCATGGACAAAACATTTAGCCCATTGCTTAACCTGCTTAGTAGAAATGGTTTTTACAAATTGTTTCTGCCAAACTTCTATCAATGTATAGTATAAGTCCTTTAAAAAAAAAAAAAAAAAAAAAAAAGAGTAGACCCTGGGTGTTTGAAAATCAGGCTTTTGTGTAAAGGATTACCTAGAGTATATGCATAAATTCTAAAGTTACTGAGAACGAAAACTTTAGAATTCAAAACAATCTTGTAGCTTTTTGAAACTCCCTTCCACTGCTTTCATAAGTCAATGAAGTTGAGTTTTATACTGTCAATTTCATTATGTGTTTTAAAGATGTGCTAAAGCTTTTGCTCAAAACATAGTGTATTAAAAAGCTCCAGTCTTGTGTATTAGCCTTCATCAAGGACGAACTAATAAAGCTGTACCAGATGTCTTCAAACAGTGTTCTTTAACTGCATAGTTGAAACAGTATAGAAAGAGAAAGATCATTACAGGTATCCTGAATGTCTGCAATAATTAAGTTTTTCAATTGGATGAGCTTGTGTTCACACTCAAGGTTGATTTTAATCCCAGTCATAGAGACAGGGATTTAGGACTAGCCAGCCATATTTCTGTACAACCTCCAGCTCTTGAAAAATCTCTACCATAATCCACAGAGTTCAATGCTTATAGGCATTTTATAAAAGCACAAACACACATATGAGTACAAACATCTCAAAAGAAACAGAATGTTCAGTTGTTCATTTTAAGTGAATTTTGATTCCCCTTCCAAACATCTGGCTAAGACTGGAGCATAACTTTTGCAGGAGGAGACTGTTTTAACAGAAGGAACATCAAGAATAACTCAGATGAAGGCCATTCTCTCTGAGTTTAGTCTTCCCTTTCGGTATTAAAATATGCTATAAATCCAGTCAGTCAATACATACACCCTTCCTTTAGAGAAACCTTTTGTCTGTTGTGTAACTTTTTACGTGCTAGTTTCAGTTGATCTCCTAGGCTGTTATTACATAATAGAGTATGTCACAGAGCCATAAGGAATGTGCAGTATAACACAGTCAGCTGGGGCTGCCACTGATTCTGAAACAATGTAGGCCCAAATATTTGCATTTGTGGGCTGTAATGTGTGTGTGTGTGTGTGTAGCACCAATTACATTGTCCTTTAAATGTTTACAATGATTAGTAGGAAAATGTCTCCGAACTGATCAACATTGGGTCATCCAGCACCAGACATTAAGTGCTACATGTCTCAGAGGAAAACATGAGTGCATGGTCATTTCTTTTCAAATGACCAGTGTCAGTCAGCCCACAAGAGAGTACAACCATGCACTACAACCAAAACTTAACACACACTCCCACACCATCTATTCCCATTATGTAATCTTGCAATGCTTTCAGCCAGTTGACACCAGCTTATAGGCAAAAATGGTTGAACCCAGATCAACAGAAAATTGTCTAAATCAGATTTTTTCTTTTGCAGCCGAGCCTCTTCAGTGTGACAATTCACTGCGTCTTGGAATAAAAGAGAAAAAATTGTCACCGTTCAATACTGTCTTCACATCCTGGAACCTCGTTCTTGCAAAATCTGAAACAAACCAACAAAAATTCTATAAATGAAAATTCACTCAAGATCATTCCTAAAGCATAGAGGTCAAAGAGCAACACGACGACTATTTCAAATAACTGATAAAGTGTCAGGGAGCTGGTTCAAGGACATTCCTGAAGTCTGTGCTTTAAAGCTGAAAAAAGACAGATTGATACATGCAATGTCTACTACCAAACTTCATGAAAACAAATGTAAATCACCGCTAGGAACTATGATTAATATAACGAAAGTTTAAGGGTTGGTAGTTGTAAAAAGTAAGCCATTTCTCCTCATTCTAATTCTGAAGATACTTAGGTAAATGAACTTGGCTACTTTATTAGAAATTGAATTTAATCTTCATTTTTCCTGTTCCAGTAAAATGTCCTTAACACTCTGAAGTTTCAGCTGCAAATTGTGTCCCGTAAATTAGTACTGAAAACATGAACTCGCAACTCAAAATGTGCACAAATGGCACATTGGGTGAGATGACACAAGAAGTTCTCGAACGCCAAGAGTACAAGCTGGCAAGATTTAAATCAACAGACTGAGTTAAAATCTGAAACAAACCCAGCCTTGGTCTTTTGCATGAACTAAAGTCAACCAACTACATTTCTTCACAGGCTTTTACTATGCTGTTCAGACATACAAAGTTTATCAGCTGGACTGACCAGCTATATGAAAATAAGTACTACCCTAACGGCAGTTTTAAAATATTTTTACATTAATATTATTTGCTCATGCAAGATCTCACAAGTTTTTTAGGCATCCTTGTCCACATGAAAATTGTTTCTGTGGACACAGGACATAACACATTGAACTTTTCATGCATTATCTTGTCCATCATTATCCTTTGAAACACCCAAGCCAGGCAGCTGAGAGGCAACGCAGGCTCTAACTTCACGCAGAAGAATATATTTCTCAAAAATTCTCTCTAAGGAATTTGATTCTCCCACTGTTACCAAGGAACTGAGATTCCCATTGTAGTGAGTAAAAGGATTTTTCCTAAAAACAGTTGGTTTGCTTAATGTTCTCTTTAAAAGGCATATATTAAACATAGGGACTGAAGTCTAATGGAAACAAAATATCTACCCCTGAAAAACCTAGAAATCCTTGTCTATAGCATCTTACAACATGAAGACCACCTCTTCTACTTCCAATTTGACTATTTTTTTCCTTTCCTGTTTCAATCCTCTTTGGCTCCTCCAGTGAGGAAAGGATCCAAGCCTTAGGATTGACTGTCCAAGCAACAACATTTCTCATGTTGCTACTCTAAACTGAATGGCAATCAGCAATCATGAGATCAGATCTCAGACTGCATAGTACTGCAGGGAACCCCTTAAGCAAACTGTAGAACCAATCGTGACAGTACCCAAACAAAGCACTAAGCAAAGCTTCCAATGTACTGAGCACAAGTATTTAACAATGTTAATCTGTAAGTAAAAGTATCTCTAATGACACTTCATTTTCTTGTGCTTCTTGACAGTTCTCCTAGTACTGGGAAGGGCTCTTGATTTCAAAAGCTGAAAGAAAGCAAAGGCACAATCCCTGGACAATGGCATAGCTGTCTTCAATGTAGAATTTCCTTCTATGATGATTTCAGTGTAGCGTGATATTAAGACAAACACCTGATGCTAGTACTCAGTAGCACATTCCATCCCGGAGGACCCACAGAATCTGACAGCACACACAAACACTTCTATCTTTGTGCTTGTAGGATAAAGGCTGGCAACCACTTAGCACAGCACAGCAGTTTCATGTATGGTTTTAAATAAGAAAAGTCTAGGTATTTGGTTTCTTTTTAATATTGTTAAAATGTTGATAATTTAACCTATCAGCCTCTATCAGTCATCAAGCCTAATATGTCTTTCATAGTGACTGTAGTCAAGTAAGGTCTCACCTGCTTTGCACAACTCCACGGGATTTCTTAAGGACTGGAGTTCATAAAGAACTCGTCCCCATTTGTGTGCCTCAGGGACAGTTCAGAGACAGTTCAGTGTTAGCTTAAAAAAAAAAAAATCCGCTTTATCACTTGCTCACTGCACTTCCTGCAGTACCGGGATCTCGCTTTGTGCATACGAAGTTCTTCTTCATTTCAAATTCAATATTATTATTTTGACGTTATGAAGCCAGATGTCACTGCAGCTACTCTGATAAATTTCCAAAATACAGAAAGATGTTTCCCATGGGCCATGACATGCTTTAGGGTATATTTTAGATGCAAGTATTGCTTATTTCATGAAGATAATTTACTATGTGTACTAAGCAAAAAGCATTTCATATGAAACTGCAGGAAAGATACAAGTGAATTCTGTGAGGAAAAGCCAGGCCCTGAAAATTGCTCAGCAACTGCTAGTATAATATATTCAAAAGGGATTAGACAAACTTACAGAAGATAGTGCCGTTCATACCTACTCATGGTTTCACAGTCTCATTGTAGCTTTCATACAATGATCTGAATGCAGGCTTGAAGCCAAAATTCCTAAACTGAGGCTTACTGGAAGGTAGGGAAATATATCAGGAATTAATCTGATAAATGCTTCATACTTAAACTCTTTCCGCAAGTATTTGCTGTTGGTCACAGCTGAGAAAAAAGTGCTGGAGTAGATGTCCCCATAGCGGGTAACAGTCTGACCCAGCAAATGTAGTCAGTAAGTGAAACAATCTCCAACAGAGACAAAAACATGGCTGAAAAAAGCACCTGTGCGGTTAGAAAATAATATTGGATCCATTCACTTTGTGAATCCTTCCAACTTAAAATGAAACATTTGAGTTTATTCTTTCCCTAGAAGATAAATATACTTCTAAGATTAATAGACTTAGAACTATTTTCTGTAGCTTCGGGAACACATACAATAAGATAAAGCTAAGCCAGATCTGGACACTGAACTTCACACACGTTACTGAGCCAGTAAACCCAACGTAAAGCAGAAAATTCTATCAGTTCAGACAATATTTTAACACACTTTGCTTGGTACTTCTGTAACCCCTACCTTTACTGAAGCAGAAATGATTTCTGATCAGCAAGCTCTCATCAGAGGTGTTCCATCCACCCCTGTTCAGAAACCGTGTGAAAGAGGATCTTTTGTAGTCATGGGCAGTGACTTTGTCCAAAGAGGAAATTGAATTTCAATTATCAGGAATTCTATCAAAATTGTACTTACCTACTAAATACTGAAAGGATGAGCGTTCTGCAGTTTGAAATTCCTCCTTTTTTTTTTCTCCTGAAAAACCCTTTAATAAGACTATTCCTAAAAATTTTAGTGGCTTACTGGGCAAAAATGCCAAGAGATGTCTCAACACTAACAGCGGTCAATAAAATTTGAAAACAGTTATGGCAGGTCTTCTCCCAAACCGCTAATAGCTAGGATTGAGGAGTATGTCTGGAGCAGAACCAGGCACAGAAGAAGTTTTCGTATGAGAACATGCTCTACTAGCTAAACAGATCACTTCACTAATAATGCTCCTCTGTCCACACACTTTAGATCACAGAATCACCGAATGGTTTGGGTTGGAAGGGACCTTTAAAGATCATCTGCCATGGGCAGGGACATCTTTCACTACATGAAATGCTTGAAATGATGCCCAAAGCCCCACACAACCCAACTCAACCATGAACACTTCCAGGGATGAGGCCTCCACAGCTTCTCTGGGCAACCTGTTCCAGTGTTACACCACCCTCAGAGTAAAGAATTTCATCATTATATCCAATCTAAATCTACCCTCTTTCAGTTTAAAAACATTGCCCCTCGTCCTGTCACTATAGGCCCTGCTAAAAAGTCTTTCTCCATCTTTCTTATAA
Source organism: Platalea leucorodia (assembly GCF_965183815.1). NCBI lineage: Eukaryota > Metazoa > Chordata > Aves > Pelecaniformes > Threskiornithidae > Platalea > Platalea leucorodia. The sequence goes on along the minus strand of NC_138827.1, from coordinate 19,330,733 downwards.
GCCCCTTTTAAGTATTGGAAGGCTGCTATAAGGTCTCCCCAGAGCCTTCTCTTCTCCAGGCCAAACAATCCCAACTCTCTCAGCCTTTCTTCACAGCAGAGGTGTTCCAGCCCTCCCTCTCTCTGATCATTTTCATGGGCCTCCTCTGGACCCACTCCAACAGGTCCATGTCTTTCTCGTACTGGGAACCCCAGAGCTGGACGCAGTGCTCCAGGTGGGGTCTCATGAGAGTGGAGTAGAGGGGGAGAATCACTTCCCTCGACCTGCCATGCTGCTTTTGATGCAGCCCTGGATAATTGGCTTTCTGGGCTGCAAGTGTACATTGCTGGCTCATATCCAGTTTTTCACCCACCAGTATCTCCAAGTGCTTCTCTGCAGCACTGCTCTCAATCCATTCATCACCCAGTCTGTACTGATATTGGGGACTGTCCCGACCCTGGTGCAGGTCTGCTGTATTCAGAATTTTCTTTCTTTTCATGTTTCTGTTCTGTTTTTCCTCCAGGTGCACCAGACCCAAAGTTGACTTATGAACTCTAAACAATGCTGAATGAACTCTCATCTCCTAGGGGCATGAGTGTGATTGCTTCTTAGGGAAGCAGAACATGAGAACTATTTCCTCCCACTCAAAATAAATCTGCTGCAGATAGAATAGCATTTTAAGGACTGTTTGTCTCTCGGGCAGCTTAAGAATCTTGCATTCAATTCCAGCACAGTGCCAGTTTCTTTCTTTCAATAAAGCTCCAGATTTGATCCACTCCTTGCAGCCATTCCTGAAGACCTTGGCAAAAGACCTTATTCTACCTCAGCAGTAGTTTCTGTTAGCATCAGTTAAGAAAAGATGTAGGTTCTTCTTCAGCCATGTGGAAGTGACACTTCAGAGATAAGTATAAGGCTGCTTTACAGCTAAAAAGTTCAGGTGTAAAGGTGAGAAGCTGGAGTTCAATCTCATGCAATGGTAAATATCCTCAATTTATACAGGCTCAAGTGACTACCCACACACTGTATCACTCAACATTCAATGATAAGTTATCTTCTAGAAATTGGATAGCAGAATAAATATGAGCAGTGCTTGCAGACATGTTAGGAAAAGGTTGCAGAAGTTGTTCTTTCCGATGCAACTTCTGTGTTCTTCCACTTGTGTCTTTTAAAGTACCTTGATCTTCAATAAGATGACAAACTACAATGGAAAGGACCTGATCCCTCCCCAAAGAGAGTTGTTTCCTGTGCTAAGTATAACTGTAGCACCGAGATCACACTATTTACTTGTATTTGCCAGGTCTTGATTAAAAAATTATTAGTTTCAAAATTATCAGAGAAGGCAATCTTTTGACTATGTTGCAATTCAGTCAAGTTTGCTAATTTATTGCAAAAATCAGACATTTACTGAAAATGTATACTGTAAGTTTGTATCAGATGCCTCTACAGGTAAAACAAAACATTTGACAGAAAAGCTGGTGCACGGAAAATAAAAATGAAAAGCAATTCTGACCCTAGAATCTACATGAAGAACTTTTCTCCTGAGCAAAGCTTTAAAGGAACCAATCACAATACAGCTTATAACAGCAACACTAATTATTCTGTCAAAGAAGCAACATCCAGAACAGGAATTCTATCTTTGCTAACCATGCCACAACTATAATCACAAACACACACACTACCAGGACTAGCCAAAGGACAGCACTAGTGGGGGTAGGAATTGGATGGGGCAGAAAAGCAGCTGGGTAAAATCCTAGGGCAGCTAGTGCTCACCATGACATTTACACTTAATCTGAGTCATTCATATCGTAATCCGTTTCTTCATCCTCACTCTGAGTGGCATGCAGCATGCAGCGAGTATAGAGAAAGGAAGGGAAAAGAAGAGATTGCAAGTGAGCCAGAGCTGCAAGAAAGTACAGTCCACTTACACTTGAAGCATCTGGGAATGACATTTATTTACTTTTATCTGGCACCCCCACCCTTTGTAAGAAAGTATGACAGCAAACAATTTCAAGGAGGAACGTTACAGATTTCGTGAAAACTTCCTTTTTCAAATGTCCTAAAGTCAGCAGATAGAAGCCAATAGTGCCATGCAACATAACAATAGGGACCACAAGTATAGAGAAAATTTAAATAAAACTGTAAAGCTGGTGCCTTAACTCTGTGTACTCTTCGCCACAGATGGGAAAGGATAGCACTTGAGAATCTAACTTTGGATACAGATGTTTTGAACAAGCTTTGCTCATTTGTCCCAAGAGCAACAAGTCAACAAAGTGGTACGAAAGAGAAGAATACTTGTGGGAATACAGGTTATCTTTCAGTAGTGCCACAGCTACCAGTAAAAGCCACTGGAACCATTTAAGTCAATGTCCCAAGTGCCGTTAATTTCCTTCGCTTAGGTGTATTAGAAGGTTACACAGAAGTCAACTACCAACTTACTATGCAAACTTGTTTTCAAAAAAAAGAAGACACAAGAAAAGAAGTCTCTAAGAAGGAATGAAGGTGAAGCTTGACTAGATGGGCTATCAGAAAATGCTTTTTCCTATTCTGAAAGTCCAGTACTATTAAGTAAAGTTGACATGCTTGTCAATAAAAACTACGTACTGGCAGTTTTTTGTGTTCTCTGACCCAACCTGCGTAAAAGTAATAGGAAGACTTTCTCATGGCTTCTAAAACTCAGTCCCAGTACATGAACACATTATTCTCAGTACATGAACACCTTATTCTGTATGTATCACTGGATACCAGAATTTCAATTGTACGAACTTCATGAAGACCAACTCAGACACTAACGAACAGATTGCAGACCAGAGGATTAGCGCTGGCTAAGAGGGAACTATTGAGACAACAGCTCCCAAGGTCCAGTCAAGATTCCTGAACACAGCTGTTGGAAACCTCTCAACCAAGAAGAAATTTGGGGGATTTTCTTTTTTTTTTTCCCCCAGGCACAACATATACCTATACAAAAAGTAATTTATCTTTTAGAAACACAATATATAAAAAATGATTCTTCAAAGTATTGCCATTAATTGCTAGCAACAGCTCAACTCTTCTAGGACAAAAGGAGAGAATGTTTATATCTCCAACCAAAATTAACAGTAATTCTTATTCATCACCCCGGTCAAATTATGCTCTGCTCTCTTCTCTGAAACAGTGACCAAGAAGCACTTCAATGGAGAAGTCTAAGATTCAGCATCTCTCAGAGCTACTGTATTTACAGAGTTTTACTGCACTCTGAACTAGCTTTTGTATTTAGGGTTTAATAGTTTCATTTGATCCGTATTTTCTTTTACATTAAGGATGCAGTGTAACTCTGGCAGGTTCTGAAGTTCCCTGAAGATGTACTACCATTCCTTATGGAGATGTTTATTAGGTTCTAGAATTCCACGTTTTATTTCAGGTACATATCTCGGCGCTTAATTATTACCACACACCTCTTTAACCTGTCAACTTTTAAAGTTTTCCTGAAGCATCCTGGCAAAAGCAGACCTCGACTAGGGTTCTGGAAAGAGTGAGCCGTGGCTTACCCAGGTTCACTGTTTACCCTTGACTACATTAATCTCTTACAAGTCTTTGGAAGTTTTATCTCAACAATGACAAAAGAGCATAAATTAATCATTTCACTAAGAATCCAACATAAAGCTTGGAGTATTTTCATAGTGCAATTTAAAAAAATGTCTCCACACATGTAGCTGCATAACCAAATTACATGGCACAGAAAGTAGTGAAGTTTTATCTCTTTGAGGCCTCAGTGCGAAGACCCAGACCAATTCTTAGCATTATCTCAAAATTAATTTCTTTGAAGGTGATTCTTGAAAAAGCAACCTTTGATGTTTTACTAATTGTTTCCCATCTACATATACTAAACGAAAAGCTTTTAAACCAACTACAGAAGTATCCAGCTTGTCTGTAGTCATCTCCTCATACAAAGCAACAATACAATGAGAACTGTTCAATATGCATAGAAGAAAATACACTTACATACGTAACTGATCTGCCTTATTACTATTCAGTTGTGTTTTTACATTTTCCCTCGTACAAACTCTGAAAGACAACTGAGTAAAATGCTAAGATATTGTTCTCATTACAATCTTTTTGTAAAGCTGGTTACAGAAAGTAAAGAGAACTAGGTAGAAACCTGAAAAGCCAACAAATACCTTCATTTTATAGCATATTGCACATGATTATGTTTTTCAGAGACAGCATATTACAATCTCCATTCTTGACAGTAAGATTTCTTCAGCTGAACTCAAGCAAGAAAAACAGTTTTCAAGTGAACCAGAAGCAGAATAAGGAAGCATTCAAATGCATAAGAAACAAAACATAGATTCTCAACTGTAAACAGCAAATACCTGCCACTACTCGAAAAAACAGGACAGGTATCAGGAACAGTACAGAGTATTGCATTTAAAGAACCCATTTGGCGTAACAAATGCATGCTGACTGTACCATTTACAATCTCTCATACAATGGACAGGGAACCATTATTAGTCATGAGTGAGGGGAAAAAAGGCAATTAATTAATGGTCCAGAACAGAGGTAGGCCTAGCACAACTTTCTGAAGCCCACCCAATTTGAAACCATTACTTTAGTCCAACGTCTAGTAACTTACCTTTGCTTTTTCACTGGGTTCACTGGTTGTGCCATAGGGAGTGTTATGCAATTCCTTTGAGACAACACACAGAAATTCAGCCTGATCTTCATTGCCATAGTTATAGGAAGAACCAATACTGACCAGCTGAAAGATGGGGAAAAAAAAAAAAAGTCAATTGCATTTCCACATAAAACAAATTCCATAAATTCTCATCATTAGTACAAACTCTCCTCACTCTTCAGACTGTTGGTTGTGCCTGAAGCATGATTCTCCACTTCAATGCAAATGTTTTGATGTTGACAAATACACTGACACTCTGATGATAAGATAAATGTAGCTTTTCTTTTTAAACATTTACACAATTAGTGCTTTACGGTTATGATTATACTCTGAAAGAAAAGGCTACAGAGGCAGGCCAGTGGAGAATTAGCCTGTTCCCTGTTTCTGTTATTTACTGGAACCTTCCCATCCTCCAAAGTTAATTTTTAAAAAGTTTGTGTGTGGTATCTTAATGTAGCATGATTTAACATGTAAATGGCTGCATGCAGGAAGCACTTTAGCCTAAAGGGATACCCACCATTTACTTACAGAATAACAGTACTTTTATTAAAACATATTTTGAGTGGACAAAGACAAAATTTGCATTTGATTGGAAAACAGCAAGACACAGTATGGTGGGACACCAATATTAACATCTGAAATTCATATGTACTGCTACAAGAAAGTTAATTAAGGAAGCGCTACAAGCAGAAGCCATGTATAATGAAATGCGACATATTTACAAGCTTCTACAAATCTCGATATTGAATGATAAATGACAATTTACTGAGAAAGAAGGATATACTCAACATCAGTACTACCTCATATGCAGCATGTTTATCAAATGGCAGAAATTTCATGTAACTTGTCTTACCTTACATACAGTACACTTACCTAATGCTAGAAGCTTTACACAGCCTGCCTTTCCAAGCCAGAATCAATTCAGATGTAGCTGGTTCATTTATTTTAAAGGTTTATTTCAAAAGCATGACAAGATAATGTATGATGCTATTACTACTGACACAGATCAAAGTCCTAAAAATCAACCTGTTGCACAGATGCACTGTATCTAAATGTTATTACCAAAACTGTATTAAATCTACCTACCAAATCACCCCACACATGTGATAAGGCTGTCCTATTTCCCAATCTCTATTATATCATTAAAGTCCCCTAGTAACGGCCCCATAGAAAAAGCTTGACTTGTTTTTTAGGGCAACAGCACTTGAAACACTGTAGTTACTGTCTAAAAACAAACTGTGCACTGCCATTAGTCTAGCAGAGCACCAAAGAGAGTAAAAGCCTTGTTAAAGCAAGGAAGATGTAGCCAAGATGAAATCTTGATCCAGAATCTGTACTTGAGGGATAAGATTATTCCCCCAACAGAAGTGGAAGGTAGACCAAGGTTAAAAGCAGCTTCCATATACCACTGTCGGGAGAAAATAAAGCCTCATTGTACTTTTAAGGAGAGAGAGGAGAGAGATGCTCAGATGTTCCAGCACTGTGGTAAGATGGCCAAGCAAGCACCTCCACAGACAGAGCCAATGTCTACAAAGAGCAGCAGGCAGTATGTCTGCACAATGAACCAACTTGATGCCAGGCCCAGGCAACGTCAAAGTTTTTGGACCCTGATAGTATTACAGCATACAAGGGTCAGCCTCCAATGAACAGTACTGGCAACCAAAATTTATCAGTCTCAAACTACCTACTTTAACTACACTCTCTGGGTGTGATCACTAGAACCCTTTCCCTCCCTCCTCTACTCCTAACATCACTCTAGTTCTGCAAAATACATACATAGTCAGTAATGAACACAGGCTGATCAAAAATGAATGTGATCAAGACGGTTCTTCCACCAAAGCCATGTAATGAAATTACAAAACGCTGGGTTTTTTTGAGGCACCAATACATCCTCATTGGAATACAAAGGTACCATTTATCTTCAGATGCTAAGTCAAATATCTTTCACAACGGATACTCTGCAGTCTGCACCATAACATATTTGTGTAATATAGAATCACAAAACCCATAAAGTAACTAGTTGCTTAGTTGCACAAAATGGACTAAGAAAGTCCACTGAAAACCTGGAAAATCAACCCACACTTACTTCATATATAGAGATTGATCTGTTGATTCTCTTCCCTACCAGCAAAAAATATCATGCACAAATTTTCAGAAAAAAAGCAGTTAAGTTGGCTCTAAGCCTGTTAAAGTGGTATAAAGTTTATCCTATATATTATATAGCAATTACAAACCATATAATACAAATACAGTGACTGCTTCAACTATTGAGGTGAAATGTAGGACTATTTTAAACAGTATTTTTAACCCACTTAAAGGCTAGAAAACATTCAAAAAGTTGGATACATGTTTAAATAAAGCCATGCATAATTCACCTTCTCTGAAGAGAAATTTGAAGAATAAAATCCAAGTATATGATTTGAATTAGTATACAATCAACTTTTCTTCTTGCAAAATGGCAAGAACTTGCTATCAGATAAGCTATGATAACAACTACCAGAAGGAAAAATACTTCTTTACTCACTGACACGCAAAAGAAATAAATGACCTCTCTGAAAGCAGATATGATACAAGATCCAAACATCAGCCAAATCATCACTCCTGGTTCAACAAGGTTAACAGGTCTTCAGTTGACAGCTACTTACATCCCCCACTAATGCTTCATAATCCAAATAAGTTGACCTTTTGTACCTAAGTCTTTTTAGGAGACATAGCAGACTGACTACTTATTAGCTAGTTGGATAAGACTATTGATTTAGCTGACGGCAAAACAGCTGGATGACTTTTTGCCATTATTAATCAGCTGGTGCATTTCAAGATAAAGTCACTTTTCCAATATTACACACAAGTTCTTCAAAACTCCAACACGATACTCTTGTAAGCAGTTCCATATGTGTGCAACTAAGAATGTATTATTTGCGTTCATAGTATCAATAGCATGCTAGAAACTTCATTGTAGCTTTTTGAGATGTATCAGCAGCAATAAGGGTGATGGCAGAAAAAGAAACAATGGAAAATGACTGCAGATTAGGACTGAACTGTTGTGTCAGAAAGTATGATCAGAAATAAAGCAATATTTTATCACTTGTATTCCAAAAGTCACCTCATTGTTCCCAGTGTTGGTGGCAATACTTTAAGAAGGATGCTGATAAACTGGAAGGAATTGTTAAACTCCCCCACCATGTGTTGTCCCCCATCCTCCCCCCAAAAGAACCCACAACAAATCAGAGTAATCTGAGGCCTGCAAAACATGTTACAATGCATAGGAAAAGGATTTCAGATTATCCAGCCTACTTTCTGAACTTTCTGAAAGGACAAACTCTTTTTGGATCATGGGGCTTAAACAGTAGAGAGAGTTTTAATGACCAAGAACTTCAGGAAGGAAAAAAAGAACATTTTGAAACTCTGAATTTCATAGATTTGTATGATTATATATACATACATATACATGCATGTATGTATTCTTCCTCATTGTTTTTTTCCTTCCATGACTTGTTTCATTACACTCCTTACTAAAGCAGTGTGATCCTGCTTCAGCGTCCCTGTGAGCCCCAACAGCGTCATAACCGAGCACAGGAAAACGCCAATGTTACTTATCACAGAAAATGCATCAGATTATAATCCATTCATTGTTTGCATGGAATAAGGGTGCTGACATTAGCAGACTGTAAGCTGTAACTAAAAAAGGCAGGAATAGAAAGCATTATTATTATTCAACAGAAATATAGTTATTTGCATTATATTGCTTGATGTGCCAATATAGGTCAGGATTTTCCTGAAAAGACAAAGAAGTAACAGCAGGGAAGTTCCTGTCTCATAAAGCCTGAACTTTTAAGTAAGATAAAATATGACAATCGGAAAGGGTTAAAAACCCCCCACAGTTTGGCCTAAGTAAAGGTGGACAAAGACTACCTGATGCCTAGCTATGGTCAGGCTTGTTTTTAAACAGGAAAGATTTAAGAATGATTTCAGGGACAATAAGGAAGTAACTTTCTGAAGAACTTTTCCTAAGTCTGCAGCTCTGTGAGAGGATAACTGTGTCTTTCAAAAGACTATTTAAGAAAAACAGATGATAAAAGTGGTATAGCTGAGAGAACAGGTCAAATGATTTTGTAACAATTATTCTTAAATTCTTTTTTAAGTATTCTTAATCTTTGACTATTACTGCTTCTATTTCAGACATTGTGAACTCCTGGTACGCTAGAAAGCTTGTCTTGGAAAGCTTGTCTTCTTATTTTTAATTATACTAACTAACAGTTGATAGAATAAAAGAAAGTCTTCCCCTCAATTTTTTTTACAGAATCAAGTTGTATGAATGTAAGAATGGCCTCTACACCTTTTAGAGTTTTAATGTGTTCAATTCTACTGCCTTCTCAAAGGATTTGCAAAAGGCTATGAAGATACATACACATCAGCCGTTAAACTCAGCACTGATGACTGACACCAGGACCGCAAGCATATTTATTTCAGGTCTCTTAGTGCAATTGTCAGACTTCAAATCCAGGAGGAAGGAAAATTCATTCCCTTCCAGATTTTTTTTTTTTAATTTTATACCTGCCTTCATTTCTTCACTGCCTTCCCCCATCTCCCATTTTATTATGTTGAATTTTACTTTGCGCTATCTAGGACATGAACACACGAAAAACATCATGCTGCCTGTACCATACACGTCCTTAACAACAGGCCACATTTCCTACTCAGTTTCAGAAAGTCTGCAAACCCAGTGCATTAATTCCATATTCCAAATGTTACCTATACAACTGCAAGAAACAGATAGTGCTTGGTACACTGAAAGTAGATTCTGGAATATAGCTAGGCAACAGTCCAGGTTTAAAATCTAGAATTGCATGGCTAAGTGTCCGTGTAAACTCACAGGAAAGTTCTGCTCTTATCAAGTCACTTTACAGTCATGTTATCTTCGTGATGTCATACTGATCTCTCAGACTGAATAACCATATATATATAGCAAGGAAAAAAACAAGTACTCCAAATATTTTATTGATGAAAAATACTACAGAACACCAGGTTCCTGAATCAAGTCACACAAGACACTTCAAAATGGAGCACAGCTATGTAAAGAACTGGAAATTGCCTCCAATGTTACTGGTTAGCAAAAAATCCTTCCCAAACTCTTGGACACTGGGAAATAACACAGCAATTAAAAAACCAGTGACCTGAGGGCGAGGGGAGCAGGAAGGGTGACACAGCCTAAAAAGCCAATGAGTGAAGCTATGATTCTTCACTTGGTTTTCAAGAAAATTTCCCAAGGGGGAAAAAAAACCAAAACAACAAAAAATAAAGCAAAAAAACCCCAGGATGTTCTTTCCACTTGAGACAAGAATGAAAACTGCTGGGTTTGTTCTCCCCTCACTCCTCCATATTTTATTTCTGAAAAATTCTGTTATTCATTGTTCCAGTTTGAATATATTTCATCCACTAAAAAAAAAAAAAAAAAAAAAAAAAAAGGTGAAGTTCTGAGTTACCAGAAATAAAGGGTTTGAACTCGGAACTTAACTGGCTATTAGGTGGATGAAATACACTCAAACTGGAACAATGATTAACACAGAAATGTCCCTTTCTGAACCCAGTGAACTCAAAGCTTTATTTACAGGGCTCCTAATGTTTAAATTGTACCACTTTTACTTAACAAGTATGGATCAAAGGCTGTTAACTTTGGAGGAAGACTTAAGGAAAAGAAGTTACCTATTGAGAAGGTAAGAACTCTTCTTAAGAAAAACTTTTAACTAAATAACTGGGGGTTTTTTGTTTGGTTTTTTTTTTATTCTTTTTACAATATGAACATTCATAATGTATAATGAAATACCGTGAATATAAATAAAAGCCAGTCACAAATACACACAAATTACTATGTGCTGTACATCCAGGAATAAAGTGGAATGATTTGAAAGCAGCAGAAACGCAAGGAGGTCAAGCATATCAGTGTGAGGGCAAAAAGAATGGTGTGACACACCTCACTGCAGCATTTCTGGAAGCATCTCTCTTCCCCTTTCACTTCCCGTGACACTATCAGCAGATACTCTGACTGCTGGGCCCGGCCACAGCTGTACTGGGAACCTATACTGACAAGCTGAAATAACCAATCAAAGCAAAACACAAAAAGAAACCTTTGTAAAGCTGAAGCACATACCGTTATCCAAATCGTACAAATAACAGATGAGCTCAAACGTGCAGGTAACATTTACTTGCCACTAGAACAGGTTGCTATCAAGCTACAACTTTCATTTCAACATACTTAAAATTCATGGAGGTAGTTGCAAAGCCCTTTGTAATATCAAGGGAAGTTAAGAGTTACTGATAGTAAGACAGAAAACTCCCCATAGCACTGTGGTGTAGCCAACTACTCTGAAAAACATAAACAAAGTTTGGTGCATTATGAAAGTGAGCATTATTTTCCTGTCATACTTGCCAAGTGCAGAAGGTAACGTGGATATAAAACTGGAAGGTGTTATGTAAAGCAATATATCAAGCCTGCGTATGAAAGAGCTTCATCTTGTTCCAGATATTGATAAACAAAATACAGCTAGGGAAACATATGAAGTCAACTAGAGGAAAAAAAAGTTGAGTGCTCTAAATTGGTTTTAGAAGGGGTAATTTACAGAAGATCCAAGAAAATAACTGGAGTGGAAAAAATTGTCTGTCTTGTTCCCATAAAAATCAGTACCAAGAACTCTGTTCACACTCGCCAAATGTCTAATAATTCAGAAGCTCAGAACAACCTCAGCTAAATTTCTCAACTTGTTATTACAAAAAATATTTTACCTTAATAATACATGACAATTCCTAGCCCATTTAAATTAAAGCATAGCCTGTCAGTGCACTTGAGAAAGGTTAGAGCTTTAAATTAAGTGTGAAGAACTAGACAACAACTGCCTAGTCTGAGTAAACTGAAGATTACTACTGGTGAGAAGGCTCATGAACAATGAATTTATTTTTATCCTGTTATTGTTATGTGAGGAATTTTGAAGGCAGCAGCTAAACATCATCCTCCTCATATAGTGAACATATTTTAGACAGCATTATGGTGACAGACTCAGGTTATATTAATCATTAAAATTTACATGACTGACACACCACTGCAGTCTAAAGCCTTTGTAGGTAGCAATTTTGTAGAGCCCAAAGTTTCTCATTATGCAGTACTGCCAAAATATTGTTTTTCCTGATTGCCTGAAGAGGTAACAATTGAAGCTAAAAATCATCTACAAAATAAGCCCCTGAAATCACAAAAATGGGGAAGTGCAACTATTGGCGGTAGTTTGTGAACTGGGACTGATACATAATTGCAGTATTCTAACAGCGCTTTCACTCATATTCTTTGGAAAAGTGCATCAATACATCCACGTAAGTGCACCAGAAGTTTAACACCTTTCACTCCTATTTAATCACCACATCCAATTGTATTTTACAGGAAAATTTTGAACTGTTAAGGGGAAAGAAATATTTTTGATGAAAAAACCCACTTAAACATGTTATGTGGGGCACAGAGCACAATGACTCTCAACCCATAGGAATATTACTAATCTGAAAAAGTTGATGGTTTCTATCCCACCAAGGACAATATGTACAAAATGTGGTAGGTGCCACCCCAAAGACTGCTTCTGAAGGAAGCATGCTGCTGAGCAACACAGGTTTAGAAAAAATTTAAAATTACAGAAATGCTACAGTGTTCTCAAATCTTAACAATAAAACTGTTTAGATTATACAGAATACTCTAATCATGTTTCAACTGAATGATGTCTGCTGAAAGCAGGTCTGCAATACAACCAAAGGAGAGAATGGCCTAGTCTGAAGTAATGAGAAGCTGCGCATTATGAGACCATACAGTGATTGTGTTTATCTACTTCAAACTATGTGTCCAAGAGAGAGCAACATGGGGGAGGGAGGAAGTAGGGAGAAAGCTGGATGAAACAAGGACCTAACATTCAAGAAAACCACTGGAATTTTCCAGTTCCAAAAGAGATTCTAAATTCTAAGAGATTATAATAGTTCTCCCAGCAGTTGCACTGTCAAAGCAGCATTACTCCCAAATACAATATCCCCAAAGAATACAAGGCTTTAGGACAGGTAAAAAGCCATAGTATCATTTAATCTGTTAAAAAGGAAAGAATCTCTATTTGTAACGAAAGCCAGTTTCTCATGACAAAGAATGTAAAAAAAACGTTGTCAATGCACTGGTCAAAAAACAGTCTTGTGCATTAAGTGAGAGCTTTTTTCAGGGACTTAAACAACATTCAGCTTCTGGCATGCCAAACAGACCTGGTAATACCTGAGCCGGACAACTGAAGCACAAGAAGCTTTCTCTGTGCTGGTTCAGTTTATTTGATCATGGCTGTCTCCATGACACCAGCACCTTACACATTTCATGGAGTATAAACAAAACATTCTCTTTTACCCTTGTATGCCATACTTTTAAAAAATGTTGCTTTGCTGTGTTATTAGAGTGAGACTGCATAGGATGAGAGGCTTGTGCTTATTCCAATCTCTCCTGGCACCAGACATTGAAAAAGATGCTGGCAGCTGAGCACTTGTGTCTCACTCCAGAGTTAACAGATTCATTGCTCCAATGCAGTTTAAATATTCTGGTAGGTTAGGAACGTGAAGGTTGAAGAGGCCATGTAGTTAGTTTCTTATTTACAGAGATTAGCAAAGATAACAGAAAGATCTTGCAATTTTACCATGTATTCTTGAATGTACACACAAAGCTATTTTTATGCAGTGCAAAGAACGAAAACATTCACGTAGCTCACACCTATCCAGCTTCACATCCACGCTGGTTAAGTTCACCCTCCTATGTGTATCAGTCCTTTATCTGAAGAACCATTGATTGGGCCCGACAAATATTTACCTCCCAGGCTCATCTCTTTTACCCAGAGCTCTTTATATCTGACCTACCATTCGTATAAATTTGTATTAGTTAATTTTGGTTTATTCACCCTTCAAATGCTCGTGTGTAGACACTGAAGAATTACATTTCAAACATGATGTAGATGTTTTTATAGAAAGTCAGCATAATTTACCTCCTGGAAAGCTACAGTTTTTTTGTTCTCTGACAAATAAGAATACAAATATCAAATTTTAACTTAACTGTGTACCTTTATCTATCCAATTTCTGAAAATGACTGCACTTAAAAAGATGCATAGAATTGACTTTATACTCCTCTTTCACATAACTGAATTTTCAGAAGACTTTGTAATTATATCCCGTATGGTTTTTTTACCTGTTCAAATTTCCAGCCATCGGACATTGTGGAAACCATTTGAGTGAGTTCCTCTTCCTGGCACTGCAGCACCCTGTACACGTGTTTGACTGGCACCTTCAAGAAGAAATATAAGATGCTCAATACAGCATGGGATTCACTATGTTTGTGACTTGTCAAAAGTTGCCCTTATTCTTCAGAAATGGTAAGCAACACAACCTTGAGAACACCTTGTCTTTTTTTTTGTTTTTTTAAAGAAATCTCATCTGTTCAGAATCACCTTGCAGAAGACTCAATGCTTCATGAATGTTTCAGGGACTAAAAGTGCTACTTAACAGCTGTAAAAAAATAATCTTAAGACTTACCTATTGTTCCATCTGGTAGCAAACCACGTCATTCAAAACCAAGGTTGAGGTTCTGCAGAGGCCTACCTAACTTTAAGGAATGTCTGACCATATTAAAAAATGTCTTTATTTCCCTGTTAAAGTTTCACATCCAGAGCAATGAATAACTAGGACCATTTAAGCTGAAACCCTTTAGAAAATGCTATCAGAGCAACTCTGCTGTCCTACAACCTGGCTTCAAGAGAAATTTCGCAACATGAGTTTGTAATACCTCCATGAAGACTCAGTTATCAGGGAAGGCCAGAGTAGCAGAGTTAAAGAACAAACTTGAATACTTCCTTTACTTAACAGTTTCTCTATCATATTCATTTTCATGAAGAAATATTCATAAGCTGCTGAGAAGAGGCAGTCTTCTCAACTACAGAGCACTAGAAATAAAGAAACTAACTTTGCTACAAAAGCGTATGACAGGAGCTAAACAGCATCGGTATGTATGCTGTATAAACATACTGTATAAACAGCAGTTATACCATAGTTAGGCAATCTCATCATATTCAGAGTATTTAAATGTATATGAGAAAACTATATTCTACAAAAGCTGTTTTCTAAAATAACTATATCCATAAATGATATTATGACAAATTCTAGTATTACCAGACAGTTCTGAACAATTCTTTAGAATGTTTTCAGTTTTTAAACAAGAACTGGAACCATATGCCTGTGCCTTTTGTAAGCAGACTGGCAGGTACTGGCAGTTAAGAATATTAATCTTTGCATACTAATGGTTCCAGCTCAGCCAGCGATGGAGGCAGCCATTCAGGATCTTACTGGGGCAATGAGCAGTTACGGGAAAAAAAAAAAATGGAACCCACCCACTACTTGCCATAGAACAAATAATCAAAAACACACTGGAAAACAGCCTCACCTGTGAGATTTTGCTGTCTCTTTCTCTTATTTTGTCCTTTACCAGTTTTATTAGTGATGTGATATTGTAGAATTCAGCCTCTTCCAGGACACCTAGTATGAGAACATTTTTTGGAAAGAAAGTGTAACCAAAGATTCCAGGCCAAAACCACCAACCATTTCCTAAGATTATCTTCTCTATAGCCACAGAAAATGATTTATTTTGCCCTAGGAAAAGTTCATTTACCAACCTAACGATTCTGGCTTCCTTCAGGCACATGTAGTTCAAAGTTTAACTCATTTTGAAAAACTCTCCTAAAAAAAGCCCCGAAGAAAACTGATGCCATTTCACATACAGAATGAGAGGCAGGAAAAAAAAAAGGAGCACAAATGCCATTCCATAGCAGACTGATGGACCACCATGGCTCAGGCCCTGCCTCAGGCTGGAATACAAAAGAGAAATTAAAATAGTGCTACTGAAAAGCTCTGCAGCTGCTAGTGTGCAGAAAATTTTTCTTGCTATCATTTGAGATCTTAGACCCTGAAACAAAAGCTTAAAGATACATACTACAGACTGCTCCCACTCATGTGTTCAAGTCTTACCTATTCTCCACACGTACTGTGTGTTTAACAATGGACATGGAAATTATATTTCACATTATTTCCTGCTAACATTATTCTCACATTCATTTCTCTTTGATCAATTTCTTCAATACCTTATCAATACAGTTTTAGTACTATATGGTTTAAAACAGTCATCCTCCATTAGGATAAAATTAATATGAACTGGGGACAGAGAGGGAGAAGCCGGGGGCAGAATTTACTCTTCAAAAGTATACTCCACACATATGAACATCCCAGAACTTTACTCTTACTTCGCCTTACATCTTCTAAAGCTTGTTTCACAACCAGTATTCTTTTGCTTGAAGAGGACAAAACCCAAATATTTCACACAGTCATACAGGAAAGATACAAGATGATACGATAAAAGGCATCTCCCCTCATGTTTGAATACTTATGTTCTATTTCTAGCTGGGGACAGGGGTTGTGAAATCAGGAATCATACTCAAAACACTCAAATAACAGCATACATTATAACTGCACGATAGCTATCAGCTTTGCTTGAAACAGATCGAAATGCTACACAGATTAAGATTTACCACCTACTTGTAAGTTAGGTTTGGTGACTCAAAAGCAGTGAAATTAATAAGCAAGTGACAAGAAAGCAAGAGATTTAGTAACATCTTACCTTCCTCAGCTAGGTCCTTGTTAATAACCAGTTTTCCATGTCTGAGATAGTTCAGCACTGGCCCAAAGTAGGTTGGGTCTCTGTCTATTAAATAGGCACCTGTTTCATCCTAGATTAGAAAAAAACAAAAACAAAAACAAAAAACAAACAGCAAACAAAAAAAAAAAAACAAAACAAAAAACCCAAAACACCACAAAAAACCCAAACAAACAAACAAACAAAAAAGCCAAAAAAACCACAATGATTTGAACGTCCAAGCAGGAATTGCAAGCTAGTATTCAGCTTGGCATCTGAATAGCAAGCAGGTATTCAGACATAGCCACATCCCTTAAAGCCAAATTTATTTAAGACACTAAAATGAATTCAGCAATGTAGTTGTAATTGTATCAGACTGATCACGCAACTCAGTCATGTACTACGCAACATCTCTTACCTGACCAATTCCTCCCCAACCCCTTATCAAAAGATTATCTACATTGTTAGCATGAAAGATCTAAGCAGTAAGTGAGAACACTGAAAACTAAGTGTTAAAAATAACACTTAAAACCAGGAAACTATCATTTTGTTTGGAAACCTGAAGAATCAGAACAAAGGCTACATTCCAGTGAGGTTCAAATACCAGCTTTTTTTTTTTTTTTTTTTAATTAAAGGCAAACAAACCTACCTTCTCTTTAACCTCAACACTTTGTTCTAAAAACTTTTGCTTTTGTCTTAGCTCAGATGTACAAATACTCACAGGGTACTGAAAACAGCTGTGTACCAAGCAAGGGTTGTATGTGCATCTTCTAAAAAAAAAAAAAGTATACTGAAGATGCAGATCCTACCTACCTCACGCAGACAAAGAAGGGACAGACCAAACTAACTGATGCTCAGTTTACTCAACAGAGTACAGCACTTTGTGGAATGCAAAACAGAGTTCACGAAATTCGCTGCACAGCTGATATTCTTGACAGAGAGATAAAGGAGCAAAATTGATACTTCCTACATAATTTACAGTCTATGTGTGAACACCTGTGATCAATGCAGCACTGACATACTTTGTGCTGGCCAGAGATCTAAGGAAGACTGAGAAGACAGATGTCTAATAGATCCACTGTTCCTTTCTACTATCAAGTGGATCACTGATAGTATTAATCCTTCAGTACCTGAAGTTTTGGTGCAATGGATATCCTACAGATATATACTGAAGAGATATGGCAGAATCCCAAATACTTTTTTATTTATTCTTATTTTTAATATTCTAGTCATTTACAGGAGATACTAAAAAAGCATCGCTACCAACAATCCTAGCTAGATTTGAATCATTCTCCCCAAAAACTACATGTGGTAGTGAAACGTGTTCCACATGAAAAAAGTTCTACTGACCCAATCCTCTGCATTTAATATGTAAAGGTTTGATTACTGAACCGTGATACCTGAAAACTCTCTCTATTTAAGAGTATCTAAAGTTCCTAAAATGTTTAATTGGAAAAAAGACAGTGGATGTATTTTCAGGTCCATGGATTTAGTTTCTGGATAACTGCACTTGTCTAACCAGGGTTGGTAGAACATAGAAAGTCACAGACTGAGCAACAAAAGACATAAACATCTTTCTATAATTACAAGCTAAATGCTTTACATACTTAGGCACACTGTCATTTTAGAAGAAGTGAAGGGGTGTTATATTTTATATAAAATTAACTGTTCAAGAAAATGCTAATATATTAAAATGTGCTCTCAGTTAACGTACACTCAGAGCAGACAGTGCTTGATGAAATCTAATCACAATTTCTTCTGACCTAAACTCATGGTCTCACAGCAGTGAGACTATGCACCAAAAACAGTAGATAGATGAAGTGCATAAAATAGTATATTTTTATTGTTTCACATTTAAATATATTTATATTACCAATACACTTCAAGAACAAACAATCTACAGACACAACCCAAAGAAATTAAATTAGCTGACTACTGTATGAATTACAAGCTGAAAAGTATTATTTAATACAGGAACAGAAACCAGTGAAGTTGGAAAGGAAAGTCTAAAACTGATAAAAAGAAACACTGTTTTAAAGAAAAAAAAGCAGTCTTTGGTCATCAGTTGAACTGAATTAAGAAACATATGGGCTTACAAAACTGCAAGTCCTCCCAGTTAAGGGAAATAAGTCTCTAGAAACAAGCTTCTTTAATAAGATTATTGTATTCTTTTACACTACAGTGTTTTCTCACATCAGCCTCTGAAGCAATACTGGCCACCAGCTCTACACCATTACAGAGATAGACAGGTGGGTCACAGAAGCAAAATAACTAAAAGCTCTAAATGAGTAACAGTAATAATGTCACACTAATCTAATAACAATAAAAGTAACAATGGTCACTTCACTCCTTACATGAAAGGACACGAAAGTCCTCAAATTCCTCTTACCTGAGTAGATTTCTGTACACTAAAAAAGCTTCCAACAAAAACACAAAGGGAACAAGCTATGTCAGGCCTTCTCTTTCAACTTGCACCTAATGAGAGGTTACCAGCAACCTGCATTACCTGAATTCATTAGCCTAGCATGTACACCAGAGCTTATTATTAGCACTTGTACCAAATATGCTTTACACATACTGACAGCATCCACTCTGTGAAACACAAGATAGAATCGCTTTTGTCTTCTACCTATTTTTAACCATTTTCCTCATCATCCACAAACTTCTTTTCCATTCTATTGTTCCTCATCTCACTTTTTTTCCTTTTATACTCATTCCTTTCCTAACCACTATCAAGTTTTCTTCCTCACCTAATTACCATCTAGACTCTATAAAAATGCTTAATCTTCATACTGATAAATACAAATACCATACTAAACGTGTATAATATACCGCAAATGAATAAAGTGCCATCTCACTAGTGTCATTGTTTACGAAGCCTTTCAGGCAACAATGTGTCTTCAACAAATAATAAAAAAGAAGAAAAAGGAACCCAGAAGTCTTATAGTTTATGGTGTAATAACAACTTTTTTTTCTTTTTTCATTAATAAATATCAATAGTTAAAGAACTCTGACTAAATTCTAACAGTGAGCAATCCAAAGTCTGTCAATAGGATTCACTTTAGTATGTCAATTCCATGCAAAATTATGAATAGACTGAAAAATTCAGAGTAACTGGCCACTTGCTTGCCAAGATTACAGACACGGAAAACATGCATTAACTAACATTCTTCCAAAGAGAAAGATGTGTGCCTTGGACTTTGATTTTACAACTCAGGTGTGCTACAGACTAGTGCCAGGGAGTCAAGAGCCAAAATGTAAACTATTCAGTAAAGAATATTGTAACAACACGCAAAGAATGCACAGGCAAAAGAGGCACAAAACCTCCTCCTTTAGAGTGAGCTGCCTGATTATCCTTCAATGTACACTAAGCACTTCATGTTGAAATCACTAAGAAAAGCCGATTACACTAGATCTTTAAGGATATTTATGTAAACATAAATCCAATAAAAGCTGACACAGTAATGTAGTCATCTGCTCCACCTACAACTCTCAAAATATGGGTCATAAGTCTTTCCGCACTTTCAGAATATTGTCAGGATTGGCTTCGTCCGCATGTACATTGTATTCTCATGCATAACTAGCATTTTGGACACTCTTTCTAAGGGAAACATTTTTCTTTTATTGTAAGATAAGAATAATAAATTGCATTTCAAATGTGATCTAGACAGTTTAAAGGTGTAGCTACAGTTTGCGCAGACATAACTGAACTAGCTTTAAGCTTGCTAGCATGAATACTAATAGACTGTGTTGTCCCAGCCTTGCTATTTCCCCTGCTAACTAGTTAATTAGGTTTCTACAAGCTTTGAGCAAGTTTGAATCTTCACTGACACAACTAGTGTGGGTATTTGGAAGCCATTTCCCAAGTTTCAGGTGAATACCACAAATGCCAGACAAGTCTATATTCTAATAAGGTCTCAGTTTTCTCTCTTGTAGATATATTTTCTACAAACTGGTGTTAATGTTTACCAGAACAGCAGCTGAAACTCAAGTTTCCTCTCTATTCAGTATAGTCACATCACCCCACATTTCGACCCCATAGGTGTCCCATACAAATTTTGACACTCTTTGTAAGGATACTCAAAGCAAACGCTCCAGTCGTCTTTGCACATCCAACACAAAAGTGCTAATTAACCACATGGGTGTTTGTATCTTTACCCAGTTCTATTTTTGCATTACATTCTCTCTACCAAGAGTTTTTCCTTTCTTGTCTCTAAGTCCTAGACCTTTTCCACACCTGCTCCTTTTTATGAGGACACCATTTAAAAAGACAACATTGCTGAGGTACAGTGAAGGCTGAATTTGTTTATTACCACTCTGCCACACCAATGTTTAGTCCAAGTTACAAATACCATGGAATTTTAGAGGAAGCCTAAAAACTTGCTCTTAAATTTTCAATCACCTGGTTCAGCGTACCAATGAAAAGTCAGTGTGGCTCACAATCATATTCCTTCTTTCTTAAGAATTAACCCTAAAGCATATCTACAATCCAGCATTCACGGAGACAGAAGACTCAAAATGCACATATATTTTCAAAGAATTTGAAAAATATCTCCCAAAACATTTACATGATCATGTATTCCCATCTCAAACATTTCCACTTCAATCTCTATAGAGACTGAGCTTCAAAGAAATCATAACAAATACGTAGCCTGATCTTAATTTAAAACATACATAGGACTCAATTTATTTACAGTGAAATTTAACCTTTAGAAAGTAGTGGTGAAACCTAACCATTTTGTGCAAGCCATTCCGATAACTAATTGCTGTTGCTGTTAAAAATATGTACTTTCTAGCCTGGATGTCTATAGTTTCACACTTCACTAGCTGGATCTCACAATATCTTTCCTAGACTGAACAGGCTTCACTATTAGATTTCTAGTCTCCTTGTATGTACTTCTGGACTGAGAAGTCACTCCTTAAACTCCTTGCCAAAAAAACAGTTTTGCTCTTTATAACCTTCCACCAAATCATATTTCATCTTGTGACTACCCTCCAAGTTCTCCAATTTTTGAAGTGACCTTGAATTGTGAATGCCAGAATCAGGCACAGGATTCCAGTAGGACTCAAAAGTAGGACCAAATACATACACCTCCCTAATCCCATTTAACATTCTCCCCAAGAATTGCATTAATACACTAGTTAAAATGTCAGAAATTTATTTCCAGTTAATTTTCTTCATTGAGGTCAAAACTAGCCTGAAGACTTGCCCTCAAATACTCTTCCAGAATGGACACACTCAGAATCCACACCACCAAGCTCTTGGCTCAAAGCTGTGCACTCTAACATGGGTATCTAAAAAATTGACATCATTTACAAATACTGAGCAAGCAGAAGTTCTGCTAAAGGCAGCAATATGCACAGAAATACAATAATAATTGGCACTAAATCTGCATTTAGATATAATTGTCTCCCCTACCCTCTATGCTTTTTAAATCTTGAGCTAGATGCCCAGAACACATTTTTCTCAAACTATGTAACCTAAAAACTTTAAGCATCAGCAGACTGCCAGTACTAATCAAAACTACATTAATAACACAACCCACCTAACTAGTCAGAAATCTCATGGACAAATAAAGTTTATCTCAGTTATATCTTAGAATAATGACTACAATTAAGATACTACTTACTGCTGACAGTGAAGGATGTGCTGCCAGGAAGATTTTGGTTTTTCTAAAACATTCAGTGCTTGCTTCCTTCCTTCCTTAAGAGATTCTACCTCAGTACGATTATGCTTAACTTCAGAAAGGCATTAAAAAAATCAAGCATAGATACCGTTGCCAGAAACCTTATTAAGAAAGGCTGACAATCTTCTCGCTTCGGGAAAGTTTAAAGAATGATAGAACAGTTTGTAAAAGAAAAACTGGTATATAGATAAAATAGGAAGGTGCTGAAATCAGGAAGTATCTGGCAGGAAAACTTACAATACAAGCATTACATAAGTTAAGCAAGGATGAAAAAGGCAGCAAGACTCTGCTTGTCTATTTTTACGTATTCATCTCTAAAGCAAGATTTAAAAACTCTGGAAAACAAATCCTATTGTGAACAGCAGGTATGACCACTACCACTCATTCATTTGCTGAAATGATTCTTAAATAGTCTTAAATACAAAGAAGAGTCTTAAATACAAAGATGCGTATCACATTGTGAAACATACTAAATCCAGAGAATCAACATCACTATCTCATTCCGTTCAACACCAGTTTTGCCACAAGGTGTGCCAAGGTTAATCTTTCTTCTGTTGCAACTGGAAACATATCTGATACCAAGAGACAGGCTGCATGGCCTTGTTCAACATTAGCACCTGAAGATAACTTGAAGGCAAACATGCTACGTTTCCTGAAGCCTTTCAATTCTTTTTAATAGCAAGCACGAAGGAAATCTTATGATTTATGTAGTTAAATAACATGTTGGTGTAGAAATTACAGTAGAGGAAAATCACTATGTATGCAACTGATACTTGTAAAGTACAACTTATAAACTATTTTAATTTCCTATTCTCATTTCTAATAAACTCATCCAGTTAACCTCTTTCAGAACTTCTTAATGTATCAACATGGTTAATTTTGATATGCCTCACTTCTTGAGTTTAGGCAGAAACAGCTCTATTACTAATTTTTTGTTTTGCTTATAGGTCTGTTCTCATCCAAGATAAGCATTTCTTATGGTTTCATTTTCTAAAGATTCTGATTTGGCAAACTTGCAAAGTAAGAAAGAATCTCAACTAAACTTTTTTCTTCAAAGACATACATTTACTGATGCACAAGCTAATTTAATTATTGGCTCTTCTGCTCGGTCTTGCTTCTAGAGCTGCAACCTGTCCCCCTCTCTTTTGTCAGTCCGGACATTAGAGCTTTCCACAAGCTGGTTTAACTCACTGAAGTTATAAAAAAATATAACTCCTCCTTCATTTTTGCTGAGTTACATACTTATCAGATGGAGCATGATCAGAGGAATATGAAATGTGCCTATATGAACTATAAAACGTGTTTTGTATTATGAGCACAATTCGGTATTAATCTGTTGAAAACACATCTAAAACCTCCTGAAGTGCACCCCAGACAAATTCCCCATGCAGGAAACATGGTATATCTTGTTAAGGTTAGATTTTTCATAGTTCTTTCAGAGGGCTGTCGCTATCAGTTTCGATAATCTCATCTGCTGGCTCATCCCTCAGGATTCTCCCTGCCCCACCTCCCCCACATCCTCATCTGGAGGTAGGGACAAGTATGTCTGGGATGGGTGTAACAGGCATCAGCCTACATAGGAGCTCAAATACACGTCCTCTCTCACTTTAAAGTTTACAACTAGGTGTTTAAAACCCATGTGATTTTTAGGAAGAAAACACAATGGAATCAAACCCAGGGAATTATAAGTCAAAGACCAGCTCTAATGCTCCAAGCTTTAAGAGGGCAGTATCTTCACCTATTAGCTGCACCTTGTAAGAATGACTGTTCTTACACAAAAACCACAAAATTGTGCTGCATAGTAGTCATTGTAAATAATCTTTAGTATATGATTAAGAAAAATGTCCACTTAGTATCAGGTTACAGCTTATAACTAGATTCCAAAAAGTAAAACCATGACAGAAAAAACAAATCTATTACTATCAGATTTTGATTTACATATACGTAGCAAAGGAGAAGAACCACAGTCCAGGATGATAACACAAATATCACCAATTATTCCCTTGCAATATCTGTGCTCACCAGTTAAAGGCATCTGATATTCCAAAATTAAACCATACAGACAATCTATTGATGTGCTATTGTATCAAGACAGTACATTCACAAACTGGTAAGATGTTCGGGAAGGATTTTTTTTTTCTCTTGAAAAATCTCAGATATCTATGATATCTGTTATCATTCAGAGGAAAAAAAGGAACTGCTTGGATTATGTTTTGCTGTTTACAGGAGATGAAGAACCTAAAGATTCTGAAACAAATGCTTGGAAAAAAGGCTCTCTGTTTAAATAATCTTAGGTACTATAACTAATACACTACGATGGGTAATCTAAGAGGTAGACTACTTCTGCAAAATCCAAGACGACACGTGACTGCAGAACCCAGGCTCTGACTGGTTGAAGTGAAAATCAATGACTACAGATGCTAAGACAACGGGGCATGAAACTCTGACAAGCGTACTGAAAAGAAGAGCATAGTGCATACTTGACCAGGAAAGGCTTTGCTTTTTATACGTCAAATTGAAGACGTCCAGGTTCATAAGCCTAGAGAATGCATCTCTGAATAACAGGATTGTCTCTAAATCCAGACTTTCCACAACAACGTGTAGTTCTGTAGTTCTCTCTATACCTACTGCTTGCTTCACATTACTGATTTGCACAATAGTCTATTAAAGATAAATATACCAGCTACAATTTTATAAAAAAGGCTACTCACAATGACAGGACAATGCAAGTTGTTTGCATCTTGCTAAAGTGGTTTCCATTAGACTTCTACGCTGGCAAAAAAGGATGACACTTAGTAACATCTAAGCAGCTCAAATAATGTATAGGCATGTTCCTTGCAAGCGACGGATACCTTTCTATAGCTGTGACTGCAGCTATCTTTAAGTTGCAGTACATACTATTAACAACTATAACTATGTAAGTCTAGAAATGTGAAGAAAATTCATCAGGTCTCTCCGTATCCTACCAAATAGCTAAATAACCCTTGCATAAATTTATGATTTACTGCTACAACCCAAAAATGTAAGCACAGTAAAAAAGAAAATGTTTAGATTAGTAGCCTCATGAAATTTTTGCAAGATAGCAACACCTCACTGATCGTGCTTGTGAAGGATGATTGATTTCATCAATTGGTGAAAAAAGGCAGCCAAATGCCTTAATTAGAACGAAAGCATTTCTTCTAAAAGTGTGCCTTCTTTCTCTCTCCCTGATGACATAAACACCTTTTTGCAGCCGAACAACTGAAACGGGTGCCTTAATTATTAAGCGTGCTTTATCTTTTATTTAAGAAACCTTAGAAGAAAGCTTTCCTACTCCCTCCCAAGTAAAGACAGTTTCTGACCTATCAGCAAGCCACCTACATTTTAAAATTTATTTTTATAGGCCAGTTTAAGTTAATCCTCTCCAAAAAACCCCAAACCAAACCAAAGACAACAAAAAACAATCCCCACATTGCCACACTTTAATGTATTTTTTCTCTAACTCTGGAATACTATTCAGGTTCTGTTCCCTATCTTCTTAAGCATTTAAACATCCTTTCTGGAAGTTATGCATGAGAAAATGAAGGAATTTACTACTAGTCTCACTAAAAAAAAAATTAAAATTGATATATAAAAATCAACTCTTTATTTTCAACCTGTTGGTTATATATTCAAGGGTTAGAAGCTGTTCCCTTCTTTTCCTTAAGTGTACTGTGCTGGAAGTCCACTTTTGGCCATTATGCTCCAAAATGTCTTTCAGAGCCAGCACTACATACAAATACTTTATATCCATTACTACATACCACTCCATAAATAAAATATTAATCAGTAACTTTGCTTTCCCTACTAAAAGTGAGTCAGAACAAATACCCGAACATTCAGTATCACCACCATTTGCAGTCCATGCAGGATAAGTAATATTTTACTCAAAGCACTGCTGAAACACGGAACGCTATGGCTAAGCGAGAGAGGTTATTATCAAAAGTAGTTTGATCTGGTTCTTGAAATTGAACAAGAGGGTGATGACAGTGCAGAAATAACACGACATCAGTGCAGGCAGATACTCCATTAAAACACTGAAACTAAACCCGGTCGGACCAAATAAAAATTTAAACAAGCCCTCGACCGACCCTGTGCTCTCTTTGTTGTAGTTACAAGCAGCTGCGTTACGCACGAACCCCACCGCTTCGCCTGACGTCGGCCCACCCTCACAACCCAACTCCCTCCAAGCACACGGGCTCGTTAAGCGACGCGACCCTTCAGAAACGCCCCCCAGGGCGGCGGAGCCCGCCGCTGCCGTTCTGCTCTGCCTCACCGCCCGCCGGAGCGCCGGCAGCCCGCCCCGCAGCCAGGCGGCCCGGCCCCGGCACACCGCGGCCCCGGCAGCGCCGGCTCCCACGAGGGACCGAGGCACCGTCGCAACGCTCCCTCGGGGGCCCGGCGGAGCGGAGCGGGCCCGGGGGGAGCGGCGCGGCGCGGCGGGGCCCGCGCTCACCTTGTCCGAGTCCAGGTCGGGGTCGGCCTGGCAGAGGCGGAAGAGGAAGGACTTGGGGTCTCTGCAGAGCGTCTGGCGAGTGGTCAGGAAGCAGGTGCCCCCCACGTTCAGCCGGACCCACTTGCCGGGCACCGTGCCGGGCGGCGGCGCCGAGCTGCACCGGCGGCAGGGCCCGCCCGGGCCTCCCAGGCCGAGGCCGCCGATCGGGGGAACCGGGAAATCGCAGTGGTTCTCCGCCGCCATCCTCGCCGCCGCCGGAAGGGTCCGCCCCAGCCACAGGTCCCCGGGCGCGCCTCCCACCGGAAGCGTCCCGCTCGGAACTGCTCCCTTCCCCCTGCCCGCCCAGCGCCTGCGCTGCAGCGGCCCCGGCCGCCGGGGCCGTCGACGACGACCGCGCCCGAGCGGCCAACGACGGCCGCGGGCGGCGGCCCCTGCGCCCCCACAGCGCCGCCGCCGGGCCGGAGGCCCCGCCCGCCCCCCCGCGGCGGAAGGAAGAGGCGGAGGCCAGGCCAGGACCCTACATGCCTTTATTACAGACTACCAAGCGTAAGTGAAATCCGTCATCCAGTCACTAACTACACATCTACAGCACAGAGATCTGTCGAAAGGAGAATAAACAGTCATTAAATTATGAGATATGATTAAATCATCGACCAATAGAAAATTTATATAATAAAGCCAGAAAAAAGGTGTAAAATATAGTTTACAATAATTATTCACATTCAAGGCTGTACATCAATACATACAACACCATGGCCCCGAACATGAATTCAATCCAAATAATTCATATATTAGAATTTAAATAACACAGACTGAAATAGAGGCCAACAAGAGCCAGCAAATAACCTTATAAGAATAAAAATACAAAAGTGTGTATCTTATATCATTGCATTATTTGCTTCTGTTTTCACGAGTTCTTGGAGGAGGGGAGATTGTTTTGTGGTGTTTGTGGGGGTTTTTTGTTTGGGTGGTGGTTTGTTTTTTTTTTTTTTTTTCTTCTTCTTTTCTCGCTTTTATCTGTACATCACAGTTACAGCTACAAACCAGGTAGAGAATATTACACACGTGACTGACTGCCACCAACCTGAAAACAGCTAGCATACAACTATCAAAACTGATTATGGTTCCTGGTTCCTATTTTTTCCTCTTTTGTCAGATACAGTAATTGTAAGTTCTGCTACAATTTAGAACATTTGCCACATCCAGTCAGAGTTAGTACGTGGTCATAGGAAGCTTTGTCAAATGGCAACCATCTACATTCACTGCCATGCTGACAGACAGACCAGGTTATTGGGTGCTTAAGAACCTCTCCAATTGTTTTGCTGTATAAGAGTCATATTTCTTCTAAGAGGAAACATTCTTAAATTACCAGTCTTACCTTAACTGAAAGCATGCCATTTTGGGTCAGAGAATTACTTGTCTGTAAGCTCACTCAATCAACTGATGGACAATCTGTGTCATGAAGCTTTGCAGGAGCACTTCCATTTGATTAATATTTGCATAAAATATTACAGGCATTCAGCAAAATTTCAGATATAAATACCACACCTATTCGTGTAATTCACTAGTAGAAAGAATGACCAGAATCCATAGACCACATCTTTAGGCAACTATTAATACACAAGTTCTCTCCTCAGCAAGGTGTTGGAATCAAATGTTTTGTCCACAGGCCAAATGAAGTAATTGTGTTGACTTTACTAAATCATTCAAAAGAAACTGTTAAATGTACATGTGGGAAATCCTCAGGATTCTTCAATGTTCCCAGTACAAAATGTAATGATATCAAGCACGTTAAATTAAGCATCTTGAACTATGAAAATGGATTACAATTATCACATCTTTGTTTCAATCTACAGAGTTTTTTCCAGGCTTATATATAGCAGATATTTCACAACTAAATCACATCAGAAGGAGAAAAGTAAGTGGAGCACAGTACTATCTGATAGCTTGATGTCTTCAGTATCGAAGTGCTTAGCAAATGAGGTCTTAATAGGTAATATCAGTCTGCTCACAATCACATCTGAAGCAAGTCTTCCTTAATATAAAGCCTTCTCAAAACTGGACTTTAAGGCCAACGGTAATAAACTCATCTCTCCACTTTATCAGAGTAGCTTTAAACTTCCTGTGACTGGGCTGGACACTGAATAGAACAGTGTGATTCAAAAATCCTTTCTAGCAGTAGTACTTCATCCTTTCTTAAGCTCCACCCCACAGGAAACAGATGCAAAACACCTTCCTGAAGTTCAAATCCCAAGGAAAACAAAATTACAACATTAATGACTAGATTCTTTACAAATGATTGGCAATTGTTGAAAATGCAAAAGATGGAATGAATCAATCAACAGAGTGGGTTTTCAGTAGGTTTGCAGTGAGGAGTCTGAAGAAGAGTCTTCAAGTGCCCAACAACCCTTTTTGTGCTTTGAAAGACCTCAGATAAAGAGCAGAGAAATTAACTGGCTTATCTGCAGCTCTGAAGAACCTCCCTTGTGCATTTCATTCCATGAACTCCCATGAACCAAAGGAGTGATCTTCAGGACAAAGATCTGAAGCTACCCCACTTCAGGTATAAGCATTTAAAACAGGAACCAGCCCTTCATAGTATGCGGCACCTGCCAATACACATTTAAGCAGACAAACTGGTGAAACATACTTAAATTCACATGATTGCTTTGTCTTGCCTCACTCTATTCTTCTGCCATCTTTCAAAACCACAGATTTCACTTACAGTACAAGAAAGACAAATACCTCTCCCAGAAAAGTTTAGTCCCTTCCCAAAAAAGCAACAGCTAAGGAAGACTTGATTTGGAACACTGAAGTTCTAATGGGAGGGATGCCTGTAAGAGATGTTCACAGTTTTCTAACGACAGCATTGTCAAAAGAAAAAAGGAATACTAGAATGCAGACATCAGCCTTCCAGACACATTCTTGATAGCTTACTGCTATCAAGATTTCTTTGGCTGAAAGCTTTCAGTGGGCAGGACAGAAGTCTGCTGAGACAGGATTTTCAAGGTGTGAAAAAAAAACAGTACTTTGTTACGGCAAAACGACTACAAGTCTAAATATTTCAGAAAACAGGTTTAAGCATTCCTAGGTTTCCACCTAGTGAACAAGCCAAGGGAGATCACTCCATCTCCGAATGAAGCTAAGGTGTTCACTATTAGCAGAACAACTTTGCCAGACTTTTTATGTGAGGCCAAGTTTTGTCACACCGAACAGCAGTGGCACCGTGAATCTCCATCACTGCCAAACTCTCCTGTGTAATGTTGGGAATACATCTGCATCTCTATACCAAAGACTAAATCCAAAAGCTGTAGGGTCGCCTCCAGTGGACCCAACACACAGCTGGGATTTGACAGCCAGAGAACAAATGGCTAGCACTGCAGCAAACTTACAATACATGTCATCTTGGTTAGAATGGTAAATACAGGATTAATACAGGCACAGATAGAAGGTGTACTGTGCTATTCAAATTTTAGTGACACAGAGTGTACCTTGTATGTGATGAAATTTCTCATGATGTAAAGGGAATGCTGTTCTGTCTTTCATCTCAGCCATTTACAGGACACCTTAGCTCCCTCACCATCAGGCACTGTCAGCCAGTGATTTACTTTTGTCAAGTCTGTGTACGTGGTGGGATAACAGAAGACTACAAGAATGTAGTTCATTCAGAAGAAAAGGCAACTGCACTCTCTCCTTTAAAGACTGAAAGATACTGGAAAAGCTGAACTGTCATCAAGTTCAACCACATAACACAGTTTCTAAGAGATCAATAAGTCTCCTTCATCCTGTACAACAACAAAATATCCAACATTCATGTGTTTTCTGAGAAATCCTGATAAGCCACTGCTTTTCAAATACTGCTTCTAGAACAGTAGCCCATGAGTTTTTTCAACATTGCAGTGGAACATTTCTTTCTTTGGTGCAAGGAAAAGCACATCATAGTATAAGACCTCAAAATGCAGAGACGGTAGGTGTAGAAGGTGAATAAATAGGTGTGATGTTTATACTGCTTTTAAAACAAGGAAGGAATGCCTTTGTCCAGACCTAGGCCATTCCTCTCTGCAAGATTCAGGAACACAGGCATGTTGAAAATACCATTAGGGAGGTTGTTTTTAGCACATAGAAAGTTATGTCTTTGCAACGTTATACGAAATGTTTGACCACAAAAAAAGCCTTAATTTGAAGAGGATAAAGGAGATCGATATGAAAAATATTTTCGTTTTATAGATATGCCTTAAGTACCATATATTTTCTCCGTTGTATCAATATTTTCCTTTGTGTTTTTAACCAGATTACTTTATGGATCTAATATTTCAATTGCTTAAATTTTTTCAGAGTTGCTAAATATTTGGCCAAGACCAAAAATAGGATTATTTGTACATCTCATTATACAGTGAGACAAAAAAAAAGTCAAGTAATCAATTGTACAAAGCTTTCACACTTCCTTCTCTACCCAGGTAAATAGGTTGGCCCCACTAAAATGCACAGTACATGCACACCCTGGAAAGAAAGCTGCTAGCCCTCATCTCCTGAAAAGGTGAAAAACTACTTACTACTTCAATAGTAACCTTTTTCCCCCATACTAACTAGTTAATTTTTAGTTAGCATTAGTTAAAAGCATGCTGGTAAGTTTATTGTCCCTTGATTAAACACACGTATGATTCATGTTAAAATTTAAATTCAATGTTTAAAATCTTATATGCTTCAGATGCCAACATTTCAATTTTAGAAAACTTTCAGTGCCATGTTCAGCATTTTACTCTCTCACAACCTGTATCATTGGAGCCTATCTGCCAGACACATACATCTGATTCATTCACATAATTACTAAAGTACCACATAAATCCTGCAACCAGAACTATATTAGGAATTACACAAGGGTGCAACTGACCTGGCTATAAATGCCATATACCAATAAGCTGGGGGACTGTGAGAAAAGGAAGAGAAAACAAAGAGGTGGTGCTTAGGAGAGGCATATAAAAGCTCCCTGATGAAATACAGTTTAATGATAATCTGAAAGTCACAGAAAACTCCAGCCCCATAAAATGCAAGGCTGGTACATGATTCGGCATGTGTGCGTGTGGATTGGTTTTAACTCATCTTAAGTGAAGCTGGTAATGCAAGGTCTATCCACTAGTCTGCAGCAGAAATTGAGCTGAAGTGCACAAAAGCAAGATCTTCACTGCAATGATATGCATGTGGAAGCCTCAACAGAAGCACAAAGAGCGAGCAAAGCGACCCTGAATTCCATTAGGTTTTTGCTTTTCTTTCTTTCTTTCAAAAAAAAAAAAAAAAAAAACAATAACAGAACATTTCAGACATATGCTTCCCCTTGAGATGGTAATAGGTGGGTTGAAAAGATTCCTCTGATCGGCTGCACACGGAGTTCTAGCAGCAAGTAGGGAAACTGGGAAATTTTGGATGAGCTTTACTATTTAGCAGCATTCTGGTGGTATCTGTGCCGCCAAACTTCATGTATCTTTTTGCACCATTTATGAGCATTCCCACTCGGGTCCATCAGGTAATATGTCCTGTTTGGCTATAAGTGAACAACATTTTAATGAGTACTCCAAACACATTTTAACCAAAAAGCAGTAATTATTCTACACCTCCCAATAAAATAATTATTCAGAATTAGTTCATAAACTTTCCAAAAGTTAAATTCAATTACAGTTATATAACATTACATATTACTGAATAACCATACATCTGGCATCTCAATATTGTTAAGCAGTCAAAAGTCAACTGACAATATATTGTTGGTACATTCATTGTGATCCTCTATATACAAAGAGGGCTAAATTTTAAAAGTAATTCTTAAGAACTTCCTTCAAATCCCAAAATCCACTTATAGTTTATTTACACAATTGTATTTTCATGGGAAATGTCGGGGGCTTTTTTTTTTTGTTTTGGGTTTTTTTGGGCTTGGGTTTTGTGTTTGTTTTTAAATTAAGTCTATCAACACTTGTATTTAAGGAATTATATTTTCTCCAGAAAAACGTATTTGTTAACAACTTACAATAGTTGTTCAAGGACCTTAGTGCAACTTACAAAGAAATTAAAGAAAGTCACTTACTGTGTGAACAAAAAATGTCTTAAAATTCTTGGCTTCTGGCCGCAACTCTAAAGACCATGGAATTTCTCCTTTTAGAACTTTGTTGACAGGATCCACATAATACAGGTGGGGCCCTTCTGTGAGCAGCAATTGGCGCCGACGTGCAAACAATCCCTAACAAGAAAATTAGAAGCAGCAATGCAAAAAAAGCATGAAGAAAAAAAAAATGTAAGTGTGTAGATCTCTGAATTTAACAGCTGAGGTAGAATTAGAACAGCTCAGTAATAGGAGAGTATGTTTGAGTTTGGGGGACTTTTTTCTGTTTTCCCCTTTTGCTTTACCTATTTGACCTCGCTCCTTTTTTAGGGGGTTGCAGTGCATTCCTACTACATGGCAAAAACACAAGTGCTATTTTAAGAGACCATCTTCAAGTTCTAACGAAACATAAAACATCTAGCTGTACAGAGTGAAGCAAAATTTGTCAGAGATTCCAGCACAGAAGTCAATACTCATGATTTTGTGGAGAAAATCAGGAGCAAGCAGGTAGTAACTTAGATGAAAGAGAACCTACGCTCCTGTAAAGCTGACAAAGACTATTGTTGCTCAACTGTACCACGTTAAAGTTAAAACCTAAAGCTGTTCTAATGTCACCTCTGCCTCTCTCAGGATACAGGCAGTAGTCGGATCCAGGAAAAACACCACAGTTAAGGACAATATGGGCTTGTATTTTATTTTCCAATATTTGGGGCTCAATCCACATGCAGACATGCATCAAGACAAAGTGTTTAGTGGGCTGTATCAGATTGGGACAAGGGGAGGGAACAAAAACTCGTTTACTACAGTCTCAAAATGAAAGCATCAATAGCACATTTACTTTTAGCCTTTTCCAAAAATCAAGAGCACACCACTAAATTAAGAAAAAACAATCTTTTCACAAGAAAACACTACATTTTAAAAAAGAAACATAACAATTTGACACAAATAAGTTAAACAAGGAAGCTCTAAACAGGTTCCTTATCTATGCTGCAACTGTGCAAAAATGTGACAGCTGAATCTTGTTACAGGAAATTAAGAAAAGCCTTTACCTTTCTTTTGTCCACTGGACCCATTTTTAGGATTAAGTTATTTTCTACAAACTGATGCCTTAAAAAAAAAAAAAAGAAAAATAACTATTACTCCAGAAGTAATTCTTCCACAGAAACAGCTTTTATTATTATTATTATCAAGGAATTTTCCACGTCTCTCCCCAGTGCCTCCTTTTCCACCAGAGTCTTGAACAACTACTAGATGCATTTTGGACTCATTCTACACCAGAGTTTTTTCTAAAATCTGACAGCGGGGGGGAGGGGGGGACCACAAATGAGAAATTCCTCTCAAGAGTGAAGAGAAATGCTAGTAAGTACATGGTCTGGAGGTATTTTGGTTAGATATCAACAGAGTATTATCATTCAGAAAAAACAACTTATGGTAACTGTAAAAAAGAAGGAACTTTTTCTAGTTCTAGGACTCTGTAGAGGGAAGACCTCTCAGCACTGGTATAGCATCATTTCTGCCTATCTTATAAACATACTCCACAACATCTTCTAGACCTTGTAAATTTTAGAAACATAGTATTAGGTTTTCACTGCTATTGCTTTAAAAATAGAAGTCAAGAAAACTCTAGTGGCTAACTGTTTGCTTGAAGATATTAAGATTGACAAATACTAATTTAAATGAAAATAACATTTTTTTGGATTCTTTACCGCTGTGCAAGTAACAGATGAGGTATATTCAAAGATCTTACCAAGGATTTCCACCAGCTTGTTTTGCCAGAAGTAACCTCTTTTCATCTTCAGAAAACTGTAAGTCCAGCTCAAAGGAATTGTTGTCAAGATCATGAATATACTGTTCAATATTTCCTCCTGATGTCTGTGGCGTACTTGTCTCCGGGCCAGACAGTGAATGGGAAGAGGCAGAACCAGAAACTTGCATGCAACCAAACTGACTCAGGAGATTGTCATACTAAAGGAGGAAAACAAAATGAAGTAAAGAATTTTTTTTTTATTAAAAAGCTTATTTTGCACTAAACTGTGGCTTTTAATTTAAGCATACTTTTGTTTATTATGCTTTTGGGCAAAAAGACAGCCTACTGTCTATAGATTAACAGGCACTTATCCAAAAAAGTATGCTTGGTCAAAAGCAAGCCAGCCAGTATTTTTCCCAAACACTGACTTTATCAGAAAAAAAAAAAAAAAAATGCTGACTAGTTCAAATTTTAACCAGCAATTTTATATTAGATTCTCAGTAATTGAGTCTTCATTAAAATACAAATAATCAGTAATTCCAATAAAAGTATTTAATATGCAATAATTATGCTTTAATGAAAGTCTCAGGCAGCATCAGAGCTGAATATAGCAATAGACAAACATACATTTCCATAACAGTCTTCATCATCCTCTGACATAGCAGGTAAATATGCTGTAAGTTTTGGGGGTGTCTGAAGATGTAGGTTCTCCCACACAATGGATTCGAAGAAGGGGTGAGCCTTAAGAGGTCCATATCCTCCCATTTCTTCACAACCTAATCTGTTGGTAGCATCTAGAACCTGAGCATATTACAATTAAGTTAACATGCATAAAATAATGACAAGGAAGGGGTGAGCACTATTCACATTTGCATAGCAGCATGCGAAAACTTAAAACCAATTGGTCTCACTGCCCTAAGCGTACATATCTAGAATGTAAGGAGACTGCTTATAATACGAGATGTTATTTGTCAGTATGTCTTGTCAGCAACATCTTGCATTAGATCAGCTCACAGATCTAGAGAAAGGAGCACTTCTTTGGGTCCACACATTTTTTTGGCTTTGTTTCTTCACAAAGACAGAAACAAAACCAAGCAAACATACAGAGAAGGCCTGATGGAGCATAGCTCATTTAAGTATAGCCGAGCATCACATTCTACTGATGCAAGAAGCTGTGGAAGCTATAGTTGGTGTCAAACATCAACCTCTCAAGCACCCTAAAACCACACAGTTCTCAGGATGTTGACACAACCTGGACCTTACCATTCAGCAGGCACTGGCTTGGCCATAGAGCTGGCCTGGACACAGGAACATGC
Source organism: Platalea leucorodia (assembly GCF_965183815.1). NCBI lineage: Eukaryota > Metazoa > Chordata > Aves > Pelecaniformes > Threskiornithidae > Platalea > Platalea leucorodia. The sequence goes on along the minus strand of NC_138827.1, from coordinate 19,295,062 downwards.
TGCTAGGCTCTTTACAATGGTTGCACTCGGTATCATTCACAAATGTAAGACACAGTTTCCTCCTCACCCCCTGCGCCATGCTAATATGCTAGACTATAGAACTTCAAAAAGCTTATACCACCCAAAATGTTCTCTGCATATTCATTTTAGTGTCATGGCTGTATCTCACTGATGAGACAGAACTATTTTTTCTTCCTATCTGTCAAACATTCACATGCAGAGTAATTCTTTGGCTGATACTATTGAGACATGCATTAAGTGCAAGGTAAGTGCATGCTAAAATGCAAAGTAAGTTGATTTACGTTGTAATGAATGTATCTCCCCAAGATGTATAGAACACTTCTCAACTAAACAATTCATTATACAACAACAAGAATTAATCTGAGTACTATGTAAACTTAAAGATTTGAATGTTAACTTCTGTGTGTAATGCACAGTATTTAGAACCATTTGCTTCCATTTCACTGAGAGACATTCCTTGTCCACGCTTTAGCATTCAGATTTAAAAAAATAATTTAAGTGCTGTTTAATAATGGATGTTGATTTTCAAGACACTCCCCTACGCAGTCAATAATGCTCACAGTCGTTCTTATTATAAGTTTTGCAACAGAGTGCAGAGAAACTTTAGGAAAAAACTACATAAGCTGAATGCTTCCAATGTCGTCAAATCATTTAACAGCAGCAAATATTTACCAATAGCTTTTCAACAAGGTCTTTTGCCTTGGGAAAAAATTTTTCTGGAAAGTCATATTCCAACTTTATTATCTTCTGGAATATAAGATATTCATTTCTGCAAAAGAGAAAAATATTAGCTCTTGTTATTAGTTCTCCATGGTTCTTTCACCTTAACAGTGCATAATCTGGACAAATATTAAACGGGAGATCTACAAGTTAAATCATATTCCCATAAATCTTTCTAGGGTAAAGGGGTACAGTCTTCCAAGTATCTATGATCCTGTAAGCACCAGATACTTGAATAATAACAAGAAAAGTTCAAATGGCTCAATATAGAGGTGCCTCATACCCTCTTCATGTAGGCATAGTTACCTTTATGGTATAAATTACATGTGAAATCCTAGGATAAATTAAGGAATCTCTCTCAGGAACTCTAGTTACAGCTGTCTAAGCATCTTCATGACATCAGAAAGGACAAATAAAAGCAGGCATGACATTAACACCAACACTGCACCATGAAAAGTTGTACTTCAGAACTGGTAGTAAGGCAAAAGCCAAAACCAAGTCAATATATTTATGATCCACACATAAAGAATTAGCTTAAATCTCTTACCCAGCTCTAAATGGAGGCAATCCAGCTACAAGCTGATATATTATACATCCCAGAGCCCAGAGGTCGGAGCTTCAAAAGAAAGAGGAAAAAACATATAGCATGTTTTTCTATAAGAATTCTTTAAACCGTAATTGAAAAAAAAAAAATCTTAAGCTTCTGCTAGTTAGAACATAGCACAAACACATCAGACAAACCTGCCTAGCATGATTTCCACACTATTTTCACTTCATTCTTTGACAGAAGAGTAGGCTAGCAACACAACTTTTGGAAAAAAAAAAAAGTATACAGTAACCATCCCACAACAACTGGCTACAAGCGCATATGCAAAACAGCTGAATTCTCAGTCAAAATAATGAATGGGTATGTAATGAGACTAAAAAGAATACTTATTATCCAATACCACAATTAAAAAATGCATCCAACTTAATGCAATATATGCTTCTTCAGAATTAAAATCCTTTCCTCTAAATATTTTACGCAAAAAAAGGTCACAATACAGCTTTTTCACTTAAAGCTTTTCTTAAGACACAAACAAAAAGACAGGCTATATGGTACATGGGTGAGGGAAAGTCTTAAGTTTTAGTGTGTTGGCCTGAAAGTGTATTTTTAACTTATTTTACTTCCAGGTAAACTATACATAGATTTGATTAAAGCTTAGAAATCCTCAGGGAAGACTAAAATACTAACAAAGACTCAAAACTACTCAAATTAAGAGTTTTCTGTAAAGATGAAGCATTATGTAACTTCTAAAAGGAGATGATAGCCTGATGAAGGTCTTTCCATTAGCCAAACCAATCAAAACCTTTTTACTAGAAGCAAAAGTGGAAAGTCTAATAGTATTTCTATCATTTCAAGAACAGCTAGCACAAATTACCATAGTTATTCATATAAGAGATCACTTTTCCCTATGATTTATCAGCGATTACTTTGATTATTCTTTCATCATTTTAATAAAATAGATATACAACAGTCTGTAGGTTACCATCAAGAACCAATTTAAATGAGAAGAAATTTCTTAAGGGTATCACTCATACTAGGCACAGAGATGAGCTTTAAACCACTGCAAACCCCAAGCAGAGCTTAGCAAAGATAACTGCAAGTTGATCTAAATACAAGTCAAAGCAAGCTGTAGCCTCTCCCCTGACAGAATGTGACATTCTGTTGGTTTTACAGCAGGAATTACCATATTAGAGCAAGCTTATATAAAACAGAATTAAAATAATTATATTATTTGGATAACAGAAGAAGTTTTTCTGATTTATTTACGGGTAAGAGAAAACCAACTTCACATTGCACACCTCCTTCTCCTGACAACACCATCTACCAGAAGGTAGATGAACTGAGGAAACCAGCACTTGGACAAGAAGCAATACTTGTTAAGAGAAAAATATTTCAAACACTGAAAAAAACCCTGTGTACTCAAAGCATCTTGTTTCTTTGAAACACTAAGCTCGCTTGCTTTATTTATCCCCTCCTGCCCATTTGACAGTATCCTGACAGAGCCAGTAAAGTTCTGAAATACAATAGAGCCCTCACCTTTTACAGGCAGATTTCTCTGTCAGCAGTTCTGGAGAAACATACTGTGCTGTCCCTACAAATGAGTTTGCCCGCGCTGTTAAGAAAATTGAAAGAAATAAGCAAATATATACTTACGGAGAAGCGAGCCTCCCCCCTTCCCCTCTGCCCCCACCCAATAAAAAAAAACCCAAAGGCAATCTATTGCAAGTTACATAATGCTACAAAGAACCCACAGGAATTTAATTTCTCTACCCATCCACAAAACCTGCTTGGAAGAGACAAATCAATTAATCTCAGCGATATCAATTTGGTTCACGAAGCTAGGCACTTTGTTAGGTATAAAATGTACAAACACAGGCTTACTACATTCAAGTAAAAAATTAAGTTATCAAATTCAGTTCAGCCTAGTGCTTTTTTCAGGCATTGCTTGCAGCATCATTGATTCACAGGTTAATACTAAGCAACTAAATGACACAAGAATTCTGTAACCTTCACATTTAAGCAACTCTGATAGTCACTGGGGTTAAATACATAGCCAGAGTAAAAAATTACTGTTTCAGCTGAGCCACAGTAACTGTTTGTTTTTATTCTTGTCTTGCAAATGGAAAGTAATTTGAAGTACTTTAACTTTCCATTATATTTGGTGATCTAGCTGGCTAGACCACTACACCAAATATTAGCTCTTCTGATATAATCTAAGCAGTGACAATCAAAACTGTTTCAAGCTCTCAGTGATTTTGTTAGATAAAAGGTACTGATATTTTAAGGTTACAATGTGTTAAATACAACATACATACATTTTCAAAGGACCACATGCTATAGTTACCTGTGTCACATGATGAAGTAAATAATGGCATACCTTGTCTGCTATCTGCAGATAATACTTTTGCTGTTCCAAAGTCTGTTATTTGAATGTGCATATCTTCATTTAGCAAGATGTTCTCTGGCTTAAGGTCCCTGGAAAAGGCAGATTTTTATATTTGAATAGTACACAAATTAACATTGCAAAACTGCCTAGTGACATGTACATAATGCTATCATAAATGATGCAGACATTCTATAAACATTGTTGTGTGAACTTTACCTTGTAGATATCAACATGCAGACTGTTAACAGATTTTGAAAAGCCCATTAATTAACATTTTTTCTAAAAAGACCTGAAGTAATGAATAATCTCAAAACTAAGCTATTGTGCATCTCACTTGCTCAATAAAAATGAAAAAACAAAAAACCCAAAAAAACCCCTTCGCTCCCAAGCCTTAATTTAAATAACATATGACAGACTGATATGGCAGTAAGATCTTCTAGGCCTGTTTACTCAGTGCAAAACTCCAGTTAGTCAAACAATGGCAACCCTTCCCCCCGCCCCCAGCTAAATGTCCAGATAAGAACTGTAAACCACCTCCACTCTTTAAGAATGGCATGTTTACATGTGTCACATACAAATCCATGTATAATCTGTATTTCAAATGTAGGCATACCATTTGTATGGACACTGCTTCCAATTCAGAATAAAATCGGACCTCACATTATCACACAAACAATATATAGAAATATAGAGTTAGATGACAAGAGGTTCATCAGCAACAACATAAAAAATAGCATTGGGTTACACTGTTATATTATTTACTTTGCACCAAGTTTCCTCAGTTGACAAGAAAAGACAACATCCTTCCCTCCTAAGAAGTATCTTTGGATGTTCAAAGAAATCTAGAAGCATGGGAGTTGTTTTGGTTGAGGTAAGAAAAATCAGTGCAAATTCAAAGTTGTTTCCATCAACCACTGTGCAGCATTATTTTCCTCAGATTACAGCCCCCTATTATTGAAAAGCATGGGTTGTGCAGCTGTACAGTTTAAAGCCTGTGGACTAGCACAGAGAGCAATTGGAATGAAGTAATTATGACACACAAGCCATAAAAATCCTGTTCATTTTCCTGTAACTTTTCTCAGAGAGAAGTAGAAAGTACATGAACGGAATGGACCTTTTTAACAGCTGTGTTTTTTTGGGTTTGTTTTTTTTTTTTTTTACATATACATATATGTATATATATATGTACTCTATACACACATATACATACAGTTTATATATAATATACCTATATTATATATTAATATATTATATTACAGATATAGGATATAGCTATATATCTAGATACATAGAGAGATATATCTGTAGTAGCTTTTCCAGAGTTGCCTGACATCTTAAAAGCAGTTCTATCTCATGTCATATTTCTTTAGGCAGCAGAAAATCCCAAGAGCTTTCTGGCACTGCCAGAGCTATAGACTTAATTAAATAAACTTAGTATAAAATTCTCTAATTGAACAATTCCACTGTTTTCTTTTGAGCTTCTCATAGTGGCCTTCATATGAAGACAAATATAAAGCAGTTCTTTTATAATACAACATTTCCAATATAGGCTTAGTAATACTGACAATCATGCTATATTCATTTTATAGGCATTCTCCCAGCCTAACACATGGACTATATAATCACAGTCAAACTGGGAGTTCTGGAACTTTTTTTTTTCCCCAGTAGAAAATTTTATACTTGTAGTACTCTCCACATCCAGCCCCCTTAGATTCTATTGCCAATTATTTCACAGAAAAGTACCAGGAAAATACTTTGTCCTCTTAAATATTACTGAAAGAAGGAATAATGCTATCAGAATTATAATAAGCCAGCTTTTTGCCAACTAGCATCTACCGTTCCATGAACAACTGCTTGGGAACCTGCAGACACAATAGATTTCTTACCCAAAAAGAAGTTCGGCAGCTCAGATTTCTCACACTTACAGCTTTAATTTTTTTAATAAACATGAATGATGAAACATGCTTATCCAGACAATATAATTACATCAAGAACAACTGTGAAGGTCCTATTAAAAACTTTGCTAAATTTCACCATTTACCTACTTATTGTTCAGCTTTGTGGAAATTGTTCACTCAGTGAAAACTGACATACATTAATTTTACTTTTCTTGATGACATGCTGCACACTAATTCACACACCAGCAGAATTCTAGTTACTTTTGGTACATAACACTGCAGAAAAAAGATGTAGTTAAACAAAAAGTCAGTTTCTGGTTTTAGACCAACTGATCAAGATTGAAAAAGACAAGCTTTTGGTAATGTTAATTCATAGAATCATAGAATACCAGGTTGGAAGGGACCTCAAGGATCATCTGGTCCAACCTTTCTAGGCAGGAGTACAGTCTAGACGAGACGGCCCAGCACCCTGTCCAGCTGAGTGTTAAACATGTTCAGTGTAGCTAGTAATTCTAGGCCAAAAAGTTTTCTTTCCTTTTCCCCCCGCTAGAACAGTTGGTCTAATAACAGAAATTGGCTCTTATCCTAAAGTTTACTTTGTTTAGCTCCCTATGTTAACAACAGTACTAATGCGAATGAAACGCTATTATGCCCTCATTAGCTTTCGACAAAATTCACGTTTACTTTAGACTTCACAAAGAACATTTTTTTCTAGCACACCTTGTGCTAAACACCTTGTGCATAATCAAGTGCACGTTGGTCTCAACGTTGTATTACCTGTGAATTATTCCTTTCCCATGCAAGTACTCCAGGGCTGATACAATTTCAGCAGTATAAAACCTGGTACAGGTCTCGTCAAATGAGCCAATTTTGCGTATATACTTTAGCAGCTCTCCATTTTTGGCATAGCTAAGCCCAAAATCTGAATGTAAGTATAGTTAAGGTCTATCACTAAACCATTCTAAAACAAAAATCCCCATACCTCATTGCAAAGAGAAGAATAATACTAAAAAACACATGAACAACAGGGTAGAAGTGAAGTTAGTTAATCTGAAACTCTACATGGTAGCAACCTAAAACAACTTTTTAAATATATTACCAACCTAGGACACAGGTCCCAATTTCTTAGCATAGCAAAGACTACCTAAAGAGTTAAATTTGTAGTTTTTCCAGTCACCTGAATAATTCATTTAAACTGTATACATAATTGCCTGCAAAGAGAACTATTTACAGTTATAACAAGCATTTGACCTAAGTTTAAAATTGCCCCATCATCTGGAAAGTTCCAAAGCCAGCCCAGCGTTCAATGAGCAAATGTTGACATTACAAAAGAAAGCCCCTGTAAGTTCTGTTAGTGCATGTGTGTACGCATGTATCCATGTACGTATGTATACACACGATATAGAGACTGTTAGCACTGCTAGCAGCCTCTGTGAAAGACACAACTACTTACTGACCCCAGAAATAGACTGATCTATCATTTTACCCTTGGCACAGACAATTCAAAGCAGGAGGTTTAGGAGGAAATTCAAATGATTAACATTTTCTTCACAAGAAAAAAAAAGTGCCGACTGCACACCAGTGAGCTTTCAAGATGAAACCGCACTTTGCAGTTACTGCTAGAGAGAGAACTTGGGAAACAGTGGCCCCAACAGAAGAGTTACAGCTTTCTATCAGATTACTCTGTAAGCACTTTTACATAAGAAAAATTTTAACAGATCTAATTGTTCAAATAAGAGCTAGTAGTAAATATAGCTGGCTACCCCTATTTTAAACACAGCAATTGTGGTGGTTTACTGTATATATCAGAAATAAAGCATTTCTAAAACATTTCTCATACACCCCACAAATTTTTTAATTATTTTAAACTTAGGTTGTTGCAAGTAGCCCTTCAGCATTTACCACATGGACAATATAAGTTACTGTTTTATTCATTTCCCCTGTCCTGTAAGTCACTCACTCTTCTATTTGAGGGGGCACACTTATTCTGTTTGCTTAATTTCTACTAGAAGCATGACTGCAAAAATTTCGTCACAAACATTAAGATATTTTACATACCGCAAGTTCTTCTCATCATTCCTGTTAGACAATGTTTCAAAGGAACCAAAACTGGGGATTGCTACTTTTCAGAAAGCATTACAGCAAGTTTTAAAAAGCAAAGGATACATAGCTTTTCATCGTCCTGAAAGGTGAAGTAGAGTTTCACAAAAAAAGGGTGATCCAGGCGGGACATTACATCTCTCTCTCGTGTCACATATGGCACCTTGTTTTCTTTTATGATATGACGTTTTTCTAGAATTTTAACTTAATGAAAAAAGAGAGAGTGAAAATGCAGGAGGTACAACCAAATGAAGTCCGTCTAAGTAATTTGTTTGGTGGTTTGGTTTTTTTTTTGTTAGATAAAATTATCATAAAACCACTAATTCTGTCTTTTGAACAGGCGTTTTGTAACAGGACTACATTGATTTGTATTTTTAAAAAGTTCATGTTGCAGGAGTTGATACTTACTGGCATATTCTCTAGAACTTGCCAATTCTCGAGCCAAGACAACCTGTTGCCAGAAGAGAGAAAACATATTGTAACCATTCATTAAAGACATACACTAACATTGATTTTCATCTTCCAGTAGGTATTTAGAATACTGATTGTCCAATAAGCTATCACGACTGCAATCAGCAAAACATTTAAGCATGTGTTCATATTATGTTGGCTTCAGCAAGGCCTCTGCCGAAATTAAGTTCAGCATAACGCTTGTTTTGCTAGAAGACTTATACACCTGACTCTGGGTAATCACCAATTTACATTTTTTTTCCCCCCAGAAGAATTCTGAAGATTGTAACATAAGTCACAGTAAATTGCCAAATCGTCTTAAGGGAGGGCAGGAAAGCAACAAGTGCGCTGAGGAATATTTATAAAAATCTGTCACAGTACTTTTTCTTAACATAAATGGCAAAGATTGAAAGATAAATTTTATCTGAAAGATCAAAAGAAAGAAGTGAGACACAGCTTTCAACTATTTACAGTTTGCTAGGTAAAAGATTTAAAGAAAGAGAATGAGAGATTTCCAATTAGTAGAAGCAAGAGATAAAGTTTCAGACAAGCAGTTCTACATTTTTAAAGAGAAAAAGCTTTTGAAGGAACACAAATGAAAGCTCATCTTCAAGAAAGAACTTCTATAAAAGGCAACTTTTAAGACAATCTGAAAAGTCCTCTTGCATGAATCCAAACAATAACCTTGTACAACAGATAGACTACAGTTTGTGTTTTTCTCATTTTAAGTTTATATCCATTCCAATACCTTGCTAGAATCTTGACATTATACTTTTTTTTTTTTTAAAATCATTGCACCAGGCTTGTTTCTAATCCACTTCTCATATTCTAATCCCTTGCAAAATCAGTTATAACAGAGTACTCCAAAATATTACACACATCTGATACTAAATGTTAGGCATTTAGGAAAAAGATCTTCTAAATAAGGCACTTTTTCAGGTTGCACTCCTTCAGTATCAGAAAACTGAAATCTCAGTTCGGTAGTAAGAGTCACCTTTAATTTTCTAAAAAGGTTCATCTTCTACAAACACACTGAAGTTCACAGTATTTGATAAATGAAAATTTCCACTAGAAACAACCAGCCTGTTACAAGCTGCATCTCTGCATAAGGAATTTTTGAGACCCTTCTCTGTGTACACAGGTAACATTTAAAGCTGTGCAATCAAATGAGAACGTTCTTAGCTTTTCTAATTTTTGTTGCCAGGTTTCATCAATCAAGTCTACCATTAAAGCTACTGAAAGCAGGTCACTTTAGAAGTCAGTTGTCAAATAAATACCCAGATATATAGTACTAACTTTCTGCATTTTGGAAACTGATACTTTTACATTTTCATAAAACAATTCAGTGCCATCAGTAAAACAAAAATCCAATAGACAATCTTGCCTATATACACACACAGAGACTCCAGTCAGATGGCAGAAGTGATCAACTGACACAGGTGAAAATGCATCTTGGCTAATAACTCTCAAACTTGAATTAAGCTGTATAGCTCCAAAGACTGACTCTCCTCCAGTCCTGCACAGTATCAAATTTTTTACCATTAGATTTCAGATGTATTGCCCACATACTTATACTGATATCGAGCAGCTGTGTTCTAAGTACACAAGACTGAGTACTTACCTCCTAGCATGAGTACTTGGGTACCCTCAAGTCCCTTCCTCACTGAACAAATCTGACTATACCATATATCCTAATTTCCTCCTAACTAATAATCCACAAACAACAGTAGAATCACAGAAAAAACAAACAAACAAACAAAAAACACAGAGGTACATGTTAATACCATGTCTCTGCTATCAGGGGCCTGAATCTTATCCACCCTATGGGAAGAAGTAATATCAATAAGGAATGTAAATTCTATAGAAAAGAATTAGACCTTAGATAGGTAGCTTAAAAAAAAAAAAAAAACAACAAAAACCCCAAAAAAACCCAAGAAAACAAACACAAAACAAAAAACATTCACAGAACATTTAAATGTGTAAGTTGCAAATTCAGACAACAGCAAGGCAAGAAATGTAGTTAAACATTCCCAAACTGGAGGAAGGCAGGATAAGAGCAGAGAACCCTCAGCAGAGGCTACAAAGCGGAAATAATTGCCACCATAATTGGGAGACATCATGGCCAAGCCCAACTCTAAACTTGAACAAATACTTCAGACTGCCAGAGATTAAGTCTGCATTCAAGAACTGGTTTTGGTCAGACACCCATACTTCCTTAGAGCTCCTCCTCTTTTTAAGAGAAGCCTCATTCATAGGTGGAGACAAAACCAAGGGGGAAAAAAATAACCCCTATGTCCCAGCCATATAGAAGGAGGTGGGTAGGACAACATGCCTACCCAAACATGAGAATTATAATTCTGCCACCACATAACAGATACTATTCTGAGAGGAGCTTGAAGCTGTCTACAAAGCAAGTAGATTTTCATTAAAAGAGCAGAGCAACAGCTAGAAGGCCCTGCATGTGTGTATCTGTTAATATCAAGCATGGGTTCAAGAATAGTTACAGCTGCAGAAGAAGGTCCCACAAAATTGCAGAAAGCTCTGAAGAAAAGTCCCCTGAGGCCAGATCATGTGCATCTCTGCTGAATTTGAAATACAGTACTGGCAACAGGTAGAGTTTGTGGTAGCTTAATAGAAGTCCAAGAAAACTGAATATATTCATTATAACCCTGAGTAATTTTTTTTTTTTTTTTTTTTTTAATTTGAAGCTGTCATTGGAGGCATGGTAATATGAAGGACCCTGCTTTTTGAGATGAACACTTTTCTGTCACAGTACTGGTGAAGATCTTGGGGAGTACAATCAGACCTCTGAATCTACAACCATGTTTAATAGGAAAGAGGGTAGATTTAGATTAGATAAGAAAGAAATTCTTTACTATGATGGTGGTGAGGCCCAGGAACAGGTTGCCCAGAGAAGCTGTGGATGCCCCATCCCTGGAAGTGTTCAAGGCCAGGCTGGATGGGGCTTTGAGCAACCTGGCCTAGTGGAAGGTGGCCCTGCCCATGGCAGGGGGTTGGAGCTAGATGGTCTTTAAGGTCCCTTCCAACCCAAATCATTTTATGAAGAACAAAGCATATGCTTTTTAACAAGATGTTTTGATAACAATATGAAGGTACATGCCCACAGGTCAAGAGCTCTGGTGTTGATGCATCAGAGGGTTGTGTTGCCATCCAGAAGGACCTCTACAAACTGGAAAAATGGGCAGGCAGGAATCTCATGCATTTCCCTTTTTTGAACTACAAACTCCTCCTCCTCCTCCTCCTGGGGAGGAATAATCCCATGAACCAGTATATGCTGGGGGCTGATGGGCTGGAAAGCAGCTTTGCAGAAGAGGACCCAGGGGTCCTCGCTAACACCAATCTGAACGTGAGCCAGCAATGTGCCCTTGCCACAAAGGCAGCGAATGGTACCCTGGGCTGCATGAGGAGGAATGTTGCCAGTACATTGATGGAGGTGATCCTTCCCCTCTATTCAGTGCTAGTAAGATCACACCTGGAGTAAACAGTACTGTGTCCAGTTCTGGGCTCCTCAGTAAAACAGAGACATGGAGCTACTGGAGAGAGTCCAGAGGACCGCTAAGATTATTAACAGAGTGAAGAATCTCTCATTGGAGGAAAGGCTGAGAGAGATGGGATCGTTCAGCCTAGAGAAGAAAAGGCTCAGGGGAAATCTCACCAACGTATATAAATATCTGAAGGGGAAGTGTAAAGAAGATGGAGTCAGGCTCTTTTCAGCAGTGGGCCAAACTGAAACACAGGAGGTTCCATTTAAACATCAGGAAGTGCTTTTTTACTGTGAAAACGACCAAGCACTGGCACAGGTTGCCCAGAGAGGTTGTGGAATCTCCATCCATGGAGATACTCACAAGCTGTCCAGGCACAGTCCTGAGCAACTGGCTCTAGGTGGTCCTGCGTAAGCAGGGGGGTTGGGTGAGACCACCTCTAGAGGTCCCTTGCCACCTCAATCCTTCTGTGATTCTGTAAAAGAAGCAAGCAAGTTTCCTTCTTGAAGGACGCAGTCTATAGGCTGAAGGCTACAGTCATTATCCTGAGCTTAAAGTTTTTAAATTAAAAAAAAAAAAATTCAGTTGCTGAAGACAGAACTGGACATTGGTGGGGTTTTTTTTAAATAATAATAAGCAAGTACTGTTAAGTCCCCTCCAGCAACAGTTTGTAACCTGTTCAGTGCCCAGGGAAAGAGCATAAGCAAGCATCTCCTGTGGAGTCTGATCATTATGAAAGGCATCCCTAAAACTATTGATCAGTTTCTCAAGTCATAGCACTGCAATAATGGACCACAACTGGTAAGGTTGACAGAGGAGGTGACAGGTAGGAAGAACTAACTCCCAAACACGCTTTCTCTAGCACTGAGGCCCAGATGACTATGGTAACTGAAAATCTGCTTGTAAAACTTTGAAGAATAAGGCTACATAGGGATTAACATTTTCATGGTATTCAGTCTCTCTCCTGCTGCCCACCTAAATGCATTTGAGCTAGACTTGGGACCAAAAAAACCATCTACCAGTGAACAGGTAGCAGAATGCTAGAACAGAAGTTTATTCAGAGTCTGGGCTAGGCACTGTGAATTTCTCTGTTTACAAGGAACGTGGTGCTAACTTTCAGAGACCACAAGCAGAAACCACAGCAGACCACAAGCAGAGACCACAGCAACTCCATTGGATTCTTTAGGGAAAACTGCAAGTTGCAAACTATGTATTTAAGTGCAAATTACTCTTGATGACTACTAGATGCCCACTTCCTAAGTGCCACAGTAGATTGTATAGGAAGAACCAGAAAAACCCAACATTTAGAGATCAACAACCAAAAGGTATATATAACAAATGACATGTGAAAAAGATGTGAAAAAGATACAGAAATATTACTTATTGTCTTACAATGGGGCAACTACAAAAGCATCAAATGAAAGGATTAACTGCTTCATGGGTTCTTTAAGATAACAATTCATTCATTCTTGTGCGATGCCATGGCTGTAAGAAGTAAGTTAGAAACAACCCCTTTAAGGCTACTGAATAGAAAGATACTAACTGTGGCCCATGAAGTCCTTGAGGGCCATGACACTAGAGGCTGAGAAAGAATATTGGACAAGTATCACTGTTCTTACTTTCTTTCCTAAGCATCTGGCAGTAGCTCCTGCCACAGACAGGACATGGCACAGAAGTTCTTACCATGACAAACTCCTAGCCCAGTTCCAATCCTTTATATCATAAAATTTTAACATAACCCATTACGCTATCAAACTTACATTAGAAAGCAATGTCTTGTAAAAAATCCAAGCATAAAGTCATCAGGATACAATGGAACTTCTGATGAGTTTGAAAAGTACTTGAAAAATCAGCACCCATATTTAGTGCAACACTTAATTAATAATTAAACTTAAAACCACTATGTCCCACTCATTTACTCTTCAAGCTGTTCTCTCCAGATTTAAATCTCAGCAATATTACTTGCACCACAAATTTTGAAGTTTATCTAAGATATCTGGCACCACCTATAAAAAGTAAAATTACCGTTGAAAAAGATCCTTCACCCAGAATTTTCCCAAATTTGAAGTCATCAGGTCGTTTCTTTCGAGGCTGTGGAGGCTGCTGTCCTGTATGTTGCTGCAAGGAGTTTGAACTAGATCTTGATTCAGCTGCAGTGCCCTCCATGTTAGATCCCTGTCTGCTGCCACAGGTGGAAATGACAGATGGAGTGCTGGAATCTGCCTGGTTCCTCACCATTGATGGGGATGAACAGGAGCATAACACCACACTAGACTGGATTGGAACAGCATCATACTGAAAAGAGAAATGAAACTGTTATTCCTATACCTTCAAATAATTACCACACACATCTGCACTTTATTTCCATAGGAGCATCATATAAAGTCCTATTTGAAAGAGTTATCATTAAGATGTCTTTAGGAGGGAATGTTAGTATTTATTTTGGAAATGGCAGCTCTTAATTTGTTAAACAACTCTATTTAGGTCATGCTGCACACATACATACAGCCTTAAGTCAAAAGTCTGAACACTTTAATTCAAGAACGCTTTTTTTCCAAACTAAAAAAAAAAAGCTCCCTAAATCCCAGATATCAAATTTCACCATATATTCTACTACAAATAATATGATCTTTAAACTTTATTTCATGCTTAGAGACAGAGCCATCTGTCCAATCTTAACAAGTAGTAGTTTTCCTGAAACTAAAAGAATTATCTAGTTATGCAATGAACACCTGTATTCACGAGTAACATTAGTTTAGAGATCTAAGTTACAATGAACTGTAAATGAACAAGTAAAGCACAAAAAAACTTTAATGGAGACAAAGGATACATTCCTACATTTTTACTTGGAATCTCGCTTTCTCCAATAGTATTTAAAATACATTGGAGAAGGAGAGGAAGAAAAGAGAGAACAACATACAGAAGGCAGATCAGCTGGAGGGTTTAATAATCAGCAATATCTAATACTTTTTTTGAAGAATGCTCTGGTCCATTAACTTTTTAAATGGAGATTACACTATTTAAATTGTACATAGGGTCATATAAAAACATCCCAATTCCAAAACAAAGAACCAGATATAGCGCAGAAAAGAGTAAGTACAAGAAGATACACTCCAAATACTGATTCTTGCAATATACAAAGCAAATCATCATTCAGTACTCTTCTATCAATTTTTCCCAAGTACAACCAAGGAAACTTGTTAAGCTGCTTTCCCTCCCTGTTGGTAATACACCTCCATTAGTCTGTCAGGTATCTGCTTCAAATGTTTTTCTTGAAACTGGCCAGAAAACACAGACAATAGGAGAGCTCTGCTGAACTACTTCCAACAATAAAAACTGAAGAGGTATGCCAACAGAGGAAACATTTAAGAAAATTAAAAAATAATGTTCAGACATGGTGTTAATCTCAGTATTCTAAAATATGTCCAGCAGAATGAAACTATGACTTAACTAAAATCTCCTAACCTAAAAACAGATGTATTATAAAACCCTGACCTAGTCTGTAACATCTCATGTTGATATTCAAATAAACAATACTTCTGACAAAAAGAATTTTTTTATCTCATGAATTTCAATTTGATTCAGAACAATCTTCTGCATTTCTATCAGAAACCACTTTAGAAGGGAACTGGACTTGCATTCAATCATGCATCCGGGCTTAAAGCACCTAGCTCCCAAATTAGCAGTTAGTCACTTGGCTGTGCTCTATGCAGTAGGGAAAAGCAGCCCTTATTTACTGTTAAACTTCTTTCAAAAATAAGATACAATTCAGAAATACACTTGACTTTTACACATTTAGTGGCATTACGGAACAATGAGACACAAACATATTTCTAAGCATGCAAATGTATACTTTCTAAATTGAGATGAAGGAAACAAGGTCAAAAAGAGTACAGCTAAAACTCTCCATTTCCTCCACTCTCCATAATTGATATATAAATATCAATTCCCACAAGACTGAAAATTAACTATTTTTAAGCAACTATTCTAAACAATACCTTCCAAGAAGCAAAAGGGAAGATTCCCTTTCCAATCTGAGTGCAGCCTACTTGTTCCAGGATCTCTATTGCTCCTTAGGGCTTTTTCCAAGAACTGTAACTACACCAATAGGGCAGCAGATCAGGAACAGGTAACAGCTGCTTTTATGAGACCTTTTTCTGAGCTTTGTGATACAGTGGAGACTGATGAGGAATCTGCCTATAATGATAGCTGTTTGCTATGTTTTGTACAGCTTTTGTGAGGACAAAAGGGGGGCGAGGCTGGGGGAAGACTTGGAGACATATGTGAGAATTTTGCTTTTTGAGAAGTTCACTAACTCCCCTAGAGAGCAGTATATGCCCTTACTCAGAATCAGTTATTCAGCATTCTTCCCTTGGCAGAGAAGAAAGTATATTGATGCTATTATGAGAACAGGACATACACATTAAAGTATATGTGCTGTAGGTCACATTTCCTTTTATGCCTTCTGCGTAGATATTTTAACAGACACCTTCCCCAGACTAGTTATTGCCCCTGACATTCTCATAGCCCAGCTGAATCACCTTTCCTTCAGACAGCTACTCAAACAGCAGCCTGTATAAAGATACACAGTAGACAGAATTAAAAACAGACTGTACTCTTTCCTATCAAGAGCACAGCCAGGCTGACACAAGTATGACTGCTCAACAACTGATGTCAATATAAGAAACATCCCATTAAGTGAAATATAGTAAATAAAAACAAACACATGCACACAGACTAAATATCAGGATTTAAATGATGAACTGGCTCCAGTCAGGCTATTCTAGAGCAACTGAGGGTTTACACATAAATAAAGCAGCAGCACTGGGAGGGATCTGATTAGATTCTGCAGCTAGCAAGATCACCTTAAAAAAAACAAACAAACAAGAAAAAAAAACCCACCACAAAAGCACCAGAGAGCACTGACAGAAGGGGTAAAAAGGTGTTGGCTGCAGTATATATCCTTGCACAGTATCTGAAACTAAGTCACAATGAATATCAAGTATAGAAAAGTCCTAAGGGAAGAAGAGACAGGAGGAAAGGACTTTGTAGAAAGAGAAGGTTATTTCCAGCCAAAGTATAACGTCAATTAGTCCCCTGACTTTCTCAAAGGAAAGTCAAGATCAAGAAGGACAGAGGAAGACGCAATAGATTTAAAGTATCAGTTACCTAAGAAATGACAGAACTATGCAACTAGGTATGTTGCACCTGAACATTTACAGAAAAGATCACTCCTACACTTACTTGTCTTTCCACACTCCACAGTCTTGTTTAGTATGTTGCATCCTGTAATATTTACTTTCTCAATTTTATTTTGAAAGATTCCAAAAAACATGCCTGCAGAGACTATTCATGCTTCTACATATATGTCTTCAAATGTGCCAGAGACAGAACACAGGCTAGCTCATCCAAGTCTACCCTCATACGGCCACTTTTTTGCAAAAATCAGATTTAAGATTCTGCTTCTGCTAGATACAGACTTTTTTAGTGAGGTATGAAGTCAATCACTGAAAAATTTAAAAACCTTCTAAACTGTGTCTGCAGTTCTCAGAAGCTTGAGGATGTTCTCCTTCCAGCAATTATCGACACTTCTCAGCTGGCAAGCCAGTGAAAGCACAGACCCTCACACAGTGACAACACACTTACCTATTGCACATCACGCATCACGGTGGGCCACACTGATAACCACTGATCTAATAATTCTATTTCTGCTTTTAAAAACTAGTCTCTAACACTACCTACTTTCCCAAGCTCTTCAGGATGCTGCTTCTAATTCACTTCCATGTAGAAATTATTTCCTTCTTAGTGCAATACACTATGGGTTTGAAAACCTAATAAGGAAGAAAATAACAAATCTGCTGAAGGTAAGTGGAATTATAGATCAGACATATCAAAATCTTCATTAACTAATTTTCAGTAAATCACTAGAAACAGGCTTCCTTTTATTTACATGCCATGTGAACTAAGTCCTTATATTGTTCTTTTCCCCTCTTGCCTGCAAACAGTAGAAATAAACTTTAAGAAAACCTGAATCAATGCAAAAAGCTCACTAGATAGCACTACATTTTTCCTTTAATGTAGGAAAAGCCAGTCGCAGGCAAAGCTCCCAGTTACCTAAAAGGACTTATACCTTTTGGAATCCTTTCTGCAATTCAGCATTTTGACAACAGCACTACCACTACAACTTTTAATGTATCTAAGCACACAGTATGCATCAAATATCACACTGCTCTAAAGCAAGTACAACAACAACTGCATCTCTACTAGCTTTTTCCCCACCGCAAAATCTGCAACACTCCTTTGCTGATACAGTTCTATCAACACTAACAGCAGCAAAAAAATACTTGTAGAGACTGGGCCTTCTGAAGCTTCCAGTATCTTTTACATCTGTCCTAACTGACATGATACTGAACCCTCACGATGACTGAGAATATTTTTGCTACCAGCGAAACTCTACTAGCAAAATCTCATTTCTGTTACAAAGAAAGTGTGAATAGGGTCCTAACCTATCACTTGTCTGATAACACTGAGTCTAACTTCTGACTGCATTACTGAATCTCTAGCTGCATTAAGACATAGGTCAGACATGATCACAAAAGCTCTTCCATCCACTTACCTATAAGGCCAATTTTTTTGGAAGCAGACCTTGCTAACAGAACGTATTATTTACACAAAGCAACATGAGCTCTAAACCTCAACTGGTACCTTTGTTTTGATTACAAACAATGCTGATGAGATTGTATAAGCTAGAACGTTGGCACAACCCTCTTATGAATGTTTTTTATGATAAACTCTTACAGGTCTACTACATGAAATAATGCAGATAGACATCCATAAAACATTTGACTTGGCATTATATTATGTCTCAAATACAGAATATTGTTGAGGAAAATGAATATAGGACATATTTTAAGTAAAACTGGTTAAATTCTTAAAAAACTTATATTTAATAGTCATCCCCAAACAAGGACCTCTTCCAGTTCGCACCTGGATTGACTCTCAAACTAAAAAGGTTGAAAGAAAAAGAATAACTGCATAAATTTAAAGACTGAGGGGAAAAAAACAACACACACCATTTGGCAAAAAAAGTGTCTCTCTTACTTAAAGCAATCTACAGCTTTTGGTAAATTAGACAGTGAGACCTTACTTTTGTCTCTACCAAAACATTACTACAAATGAAAACATGGTCCAAGAACTTAGCTATAATGGTGAAAACAAGTGGACAAAGAACTAGTCCATACCTGAGTATACAGAACTAGAAAGCATCAACTAGGAGAAGCAAAGTCTTACTGCCACTAGCACTGTGCAAACATTAAGGAGAAAACTAAAACAAAACAGTTTCAGGAGAAAAATCAAGACACTGAACCCCTGGAAAAACATCTAATCATCTGCCTAGATGAAGCTCCTGAAATTGGTGCTTATTAAAGAATCTGATTGGTTTAGCCTTGTGGTATCAGAGAATACAGAACTCTAAAAATTAGGATCACCTGCAATTCAACACGAGTCTTAATGGATATAAGAATTACCAAGTGGTCTATATCATAAGTGTTAGACTAAATTATAAGAAGCTCACAGGCTATCATGAAGATAAACCAACACAAACATGTATGCCCTACCTTAGCGAAGTCTGCTTAAGAAATTATAGGATTCAGAAAGCAACATAGCAGCACTCTAGGATAACTATGAATTAGTCTTTTCACTTGCAAATGGAATTTGAGAGGCTTTCAAAACAGATACTACATGATACAGTATAAGGTACCCTCCCCAGCTGTCGTAGTATCCAATCACAGCTTTTACATCTCTGCCAAACACAGCCCTTTGATACAGAAACAGGAAGATCTTCCAAAATCTATGAATCTAAGATTTAAGGTCCAAATTAATACACTTGTCTTCAGGTAAAATCATGGAGTCCATCTATTTATCTGCGCAATTAAGGAGGAATAAAGGCCTTTATTTCACGCTGAGAGAAGGTAATTGCTTTCATTGAACAAGTGTTTTGTAGTTTTATTAGAGAT
The DNA here is from genome assembly GCF_965183815.1 of Platalea leucorodia. Taxonomy (NCBI): domain Eukaryota; kingdom Metazoa; phylum Chordata; class Aves; order Pelecaniformes; family Threskiornithidae; genus Platalea; species Platalea leucorodia. The sequence goes on along the minus strand of NC_138827.1, from coordinate 19,275,422 downwards.
AAAGCTGACTTGCTACTATTTATCAATACTGAGATTCTGCTAAAGACAGTTTAAGTTAGATAGGCTTGGCCTGAGAGGTTTTGTAAATTATTTCGATATTGTCATACAAACCAAAAATTCTGAAATTGAAATTTCTTTTGTATAGCTTATAATTTAAACATTGACAACCTGGGGTCTCCTAAGGTTTTATCTGCAAAATGCAAAGGGAAAAAAATGAACAGCTAGGCAGTTATATTTAACATTCTTTTCATGGTACACTGGTATTTCAGAGGGTTGACAAAGATGCAGCAACTGCATCTGACACACATCTTGTATCTGAGAAAGCATAAGAAGGGGCAATTAACAGATATTATGCACAGCTTTCCCATTGGCTTCCTCCCTCCTCATATCCCACAATGAAAATGTTTACCTTCTCCAGGTTCCCCAATACTTATTTGTGACAGCCTCCACTTCAAAGGCTAGAGTGCAACACACCCTGGAAGTTCCAGCATATTCCAAATGGAATAAAAAAAAAAGGCAACTCATCAGGTCAGATACTAAGATGGGCCTGAATGTATATCCTCAAACTGTTCCTCATAGTACCTAAAAAGAGAATGCAGGCAAAAGCAGGGTAGTTCAGCTACAAGAAACAAGTTAAGATACAAAGAAACACTGATTCAGAATAACAAAATCCAACTAAAAGCCTCACCTTCCAGTGCAGAGAGCACAGTACAAGTGGCACTTCCCATCATACGCCAACCCCATCCAGGAGTGGTTTGCAGGAAACGTAATGATTATCATGTGACCCCCATCAATATTCAACACCAGTTTCCCTTTCATAACCTCTGTATGCTGCTACACCAGAGCGACTGCCACGAACGAAGGCAACCCAGAACAATAAATGGTGTGCTTTCATAAACTGCAGTAAACATGAATTCTCATACCTTATATCCTCATGTCTGTCTATGCTCCGGACTTCTGTCTAAAAACAGACTGTCAAACTTTCTGCTAAGTGACCAACAGCATCCTCTTTCTATTAACCAATTGTACATATTTGTGTATAGAAAGCGAAACAATATACTGAATAAATTATGAAACTCCATTGCATGCCAGTTTCCATTTATATACGCTTAAAAGTTTGTCAGATGATTTAAAGAATTTAATAATACATCTGTTTGCCAACATATTATTATTACCTTTAAGGAATTAAAATATTTGCCTAAAAAAAAGATAAAATCCATTCATATGCCTTAAAAAGTGTCACTAGATGCTGTCAGACTGTCTTATCATTATAACATAAAATCAAGCATGTAACACACAGGACAAAACTCAGATTAAGCCAAGCCTCACCAGTACTTCTGAATGCACTACACTAGTAAACTGTTCATCCACCTAACAAGTTAACTTTGACACTCAAATACATACAGCCATATTAAAAAAATTGAAACACCATAGTAATTAGGAGGTATTTAAAAACATGTACGCTGCTCTCACTTTCAGCTTGACAGAAGATTACGCATCTCCCCAATCAGGAAGGAATACCACTAGACCGAACAGTAAGGAAACCAGACTTAGTATGCTTTCAGATTCTGAAATCTGAAGAAAAAATTGCCAAAGGCTTTAAAGAACCACACTCAACATTCGGTCATTGAAAAGAATGAATATATTAAAAAAATATATTGTGACTGAATACTACATTGGCAAATACCTAGTCTTCTCTGGGATGAAAACATTAGGCCATACTTTAATGACTTAACTCTGTGCAGCAGAACGTGCAAAATATAGCATTAAAAATATAGTAAAAAAAATAATCTGATCAAAAGGGATGCTATTAAGGCATTTAAAAAAAATCTCCTGTTTTTAGGTACTATACAAAGCAGTTAATTAAACAAGCTGGTTAATCTTCAACATATCACAAGAAGTGACATTTATATTGAAGTGACAGGTCTTTTTCATCCTTTCTTAAGGCAGATAATTCAAATGTCTAACACAAAATCATAAATAAAATCAACAGGCATTTCTAAGAACAAACATCCCTCTCCAAAAAACAAACGAGGCACTTATTAAAAAGTGTACTAGGTTACAAAGACGCTGAAGATATTTTCCCAGGACAACAGGATGTTTTTTTCTATAGAGAAGTTATTCGAAGATCGTAGTAAGCTATTTTCTTCAAACTGCAGTAAACAAACCCTACTCCAAGTATTAGTTATTTGTAGATATTAAAAAGTCATTAACATCAAACATTAATCTTCTGTAGCACAGTGGTTTGCGTTTATGTCGTGTAGAGCTGCATCAGCACTCTCTCAAACCTCATTGTCAAATGATATGCAAAGATGACTGCAGAGAACTTAAGATCTAGCTCATAACCCAACAAATTGCCCATCAAGTCCACGTGTCTTGAAGAACCCGACCATTACAGTCAGCAAAACATCTGAAGTCAAACAATTTGTCAAAATCTATACTTTGATCAAGGTTCATGAATGGTTACTGATTACCACATTTAAAAGAACAGATTGAAATCTCCTATTTCAATTATAAAAGCTATTTTAACACAACTTTGTTTTGCAAAAGAATCTGAAGACATCTATCTGGAGTGACATTTTTTGATCTCAGAAGTTGCCACATGAAAAATTTGTTGCTTAATAGACCATTTTTATGAATAAATCATGCAAATTTCAAAAGCATTCACTTGTATAAAAGGAAGATTTTTTTGTTATTTCAGACTCCCATGCTAACTCATTAAAGAAATCTAGGCTCTGACCCACCAAAATAACTATGCTCACCTTCATGCACAGTGTCATTTGAAACCTCTCAAATGCTGGAAAGTAAGCATTCATTGAAACACTGCATAAAACTGGTTCCCCCCCCCCCCAATCTCTTAAAGTATCTTCATAGAAATGACCATCATTTAAAATAAAAGATGACTTTTTTAAAAATAATGTCCTGGTAACACATTTCAAGATTAAAGATTGTAAGTGTTAATGGAAGGGGAAAGCTTAGAGCAGTTAATTCTTCAAAGACACTATTCTACCTAAACTGGCTGGGACCTTCGCAATAGTGGGAAACAGAAGTATGAAAAGAATTCAAGCTGATGTAGTCTGCTTGAATATATTAACAGCCCTAATTTAAAGAAAAATTACAGTAATATGAAGGTAATGTTGAAAATACTTGTAATAAATCATCATAAGATACAGTTACTATTTCAGAGGAAATACATATAAAGCCCTGGCTAAGCCTGACAATGCCATGCTCCAATAACCTATGAAAATGTGATTAGTAAAACTGTTTTTTTCAGGGACTTTTCTTTGTATTATTGTAAGGCACAAGTAGGTTGTTAAAAACAAGACTCTAGTTTCTAGTTGACAGTTGTTTGCCTCATGTTCGAAATCAATTTTGGAAGACACAAGTCCTATCTTCAAAACATAATCAAGAAGATTTACTTTGAAGAAGAATCAAAATTAATTGATTTTTCTTCTTAAGTTCTCTGGATGTACATCCTCACAAAGTTCATGGTATACAAAGAAGTGTTTTGAAGTATGGGGAGACATACTGTATTGTTTATATAAAATAATCTCAAAACAACAGAAACAAAGCTCAGCTCTGACACTCTACCTCCTTCATAACCGAACTGATCACCTACCATCAGTTCCTTACTTTCTGCAGTAAATCTATAACACAGTTTATCCATAAGTGATTAATGAGGAAATCGGATTCATGTTCTATCAGCAAAAGTATAACCAATAGGTTGAAGGATTTGGAAGCACAGAGAACACCTCTACATTGTTACATTGCTTTGACTCTTCATTTAGGGAATAAAGGTATTTTACCCACAAGACTGATTTTGTTTCTACAGAAATTAACTTCTCACATACAGAGCAATGTTGACTCAAACATTTTAGTTCATGCAAATGCCTTTTTCTAAATTTGACAGCCTTACACATAGGGCGGTATTTCCGGCCACTAATTTCCAGGATTCTAATTCCAAATTCAGGTAGGGATTAAAGCTAATGAAAGGATTTGTAAGAACCTGCATATCAGCCAGTTACCCTCTAACCTCCTCTGCTGCTAAGCAAAGCACTTAAGTTCTAAGCACCTTCAGGAGCAGAGACTATTTAAGGCCTCCTTCCACTGCCTCCCTCCCCTCCCCAAGCCTCAAAACAGATCAGAAACAGGAAACCACAAAAATCTCTAAGAACCTAAAGGCAGCCTATGGCCCAAATAGCTATATATGTAAACAAGCCATTGAGAATTCATTTCACACAAACAGATCCAGGCCAGCTCACAAGAAAACAAAAGCCATCTGTAATCACAATAGTCTAGATCACATTCTACCCCATCAGTTATTTCATGAAGCACACCAATATTAAAAGGTGTTGTGCAGCATGGATGGGGGCTCACGATAACAAACACAAAAGGACTTCCTATACTAGGCTCCTTGCTAGCAATTCTAGGAGGCAAAGAGAACAAGTTTCGGCGAAGAGCAGAGAAGCAGCCCCACAAGAGGTGGCAGTACGTAGATGGAGTGTACAAAGGCTGGACAGCACAGTCAAGAACTGTAAATTAAATTCCTGCAGGATTACTAAAGAACTGAACATCAAATTTAATACTTTCTTTCCAGAAGAATGTGCTAAGCAAGTTAATCCTTGCAATTTTTCACCATAAAGAATTACAGAATGTTTGCCAGGTGAAGTATTTACAGCTTGTCTTTTAAAGCAGAAAGCAAGTCTCAATTTCAATATTTAGTCACACAACAAACCAGTTACAGCACTGTTGAGCAGAATCCATTAGGTGTGAAAATAAGGTTCTAGACCAAACAGTTAACTCTGTGCATGTTGTGTTCAGTCCTTTCATGCACTTCAGCTAGACTTTAGTAACTTTCCACAAGCTTACCTGCAAATAAGATCTCAGAAAGGGAAGTGGGGAGGGAGAAAAAGCAGCTCCTTCCCCTTTTTTGCTTCTTTATTACATATATATAATCTAACTTGGCCACCTGCAAAAAAAGTTTTCCTATTTGAAATAACAGAAACAACAATTCCTTGGCTTCAAAGAAGTTCTTCAGGAAGCTCCAATATGAGGAACTTGAAGAAGGATTTTATCTTTCAAACATAGTGTTTTCTGAATTGAGTTTTTATCTTTCCGTATTAAAAAGTAATTTTTCACTTGTATATTTTCTGATGCCATAAACGTGCTAGTTCTACAGCAATCCATACAGCTTTTCTAGAAAAAAAAATTAGACAAAATACAAGTTTACTGCTAAAAAACAGGGATTACTAAAATATTTCACATCTTCATAGATCAAACCTATTTTTATTAATTTGCCAGTTTATTACTTTTTTCAGTCTAACAAAGTGGCTGGTTTCATGCCTTCTGTACCAAAATTCCTGCAAGTACTTCAGTAGTCAGCATCCCTTTCAAAATTTTTCCTGCAATGCTGCCGTCCAACTGATCTGCTTTAGGGAAGTGAAATGAGCCCGAGTCTGCAGGCTGTCTTACAATGTCCAGCTACAGCAATCTACTTGTAGAGTTTCAAGAGCTATATGAAACAGACATTACTTCTAGCACTGTAAGTAATAGACCAATAATGTATAATTTGCTTTTAAAACAGAGCCTACCCACACAGTGGATTCATTGTTTAGTTGAACATTGCTATTACATCCAGGTTATTCTTGGGATCATCTCCTTTCCACTAGCTACCAGCACTTCCTATGTTAGAAATATGAATGCATACAGAATGGCTCCTCTAAAGCTTCTTCCATTTTTTCACCTTTGAGCACCATCTCAGCACCTGTATCTTTTACTGTTTTCTACTCCTGCAGTGTGCTTTGGTAAGAGATTTACAGAAAACTTATCCCAGGTAAAAGCCTATGCATGAGTGATAAAGACTAGTCACAGCGTTATGCTGAAAACCCAAGAGAAGAGAATATTAAGTAGACAGATATGTAGGGAAAATCCCTCAAGCCTGTCTGAAAATTTTATACCTACAAATAACTACAAACAAAACTCTTACCACAGCCTAGTCTAATTCCTAGCATAGATGCAGAAATTACTCTATTAAGGACCCAGTTCTTTGAAAAGTGTAGTTTATATTAGTTCCACAGGGGAGGAAAAGAAAAAAAGTTAGCAGTTTTGTTGATACATATCCATGACTATACTATAGGTTTTTTCAGGTCAGAAACACTGGTAGACTCTAATAGTCACTAGAGCAGCTAAACCTTCCAGTGAAGGTGTTGCTGAAAATGAAGATGTAAATAACCATTCTTCCAGACTCTTCATTTTGAGAGGAAGAGCACTTCTTGATAGGAGACCCAATATGCTTATAATGAAGGCATTAACAGCAAATAACTAAGACCACACTGACACCTGCAACTAAAGCAGCACTAAAGTTGTTTCCTTCTCAAAAGTGCAATTCTCTCCTTGGTAGCACTTCTTCAGAAAACAGTAGGATGTTTTAGGAGTTGTCTCCACATACACAAATACAAAAGTTAACTGTTTTGGCAGAGGAATGCTGGAATATTCCTTTCAAAGCTGTGCTATATTCCCCTCCACCCCAGCCTTTTGCATTTATAGTAAAATAATCACAGAACTCATTCGTGTCATTAATTCCATCACACAAACATTAACAGTAACTTGCTCAGAATCTCAGAAACACTGGATTTCCCATATTTGATATAATCTGAATTACAAAAGGTCAGCTGAATCAAGCCACCTCTATCTGCTACTGCCAGTCAGTACACTCACCTGACCACAGAAATATTAAACAGGATGGAAGAGAAGGAATTAAAAATAAGTTATGCTGAAAAAATAGTTTTAACAAAAACAGTTGTCAAGTTTGTTCTTCGTTCATTCTCTCTCTGTATGTTTCTCTTACAGGCAGGGACTTAAACCATATATAGAAAAGGACCAGAAATGTATTTTGGAGAGAAAAACCTGGAAAGAGAGGCAACAAGCAAGGACAGAAGCATAAGGGAAGCATACTCCCTGTTTAAAAGAGTCCAAGTAAACAGAAGTCATCTCTGATACTGAGAAGCAGCCATATGGAGCTCTATCAAGTGGCAGAAAAGCAAAACTAATTCCTTTAATAATCAACCATTGCTTTATTTCATAATCCTCGATGCAGTATTTCATGTCCTCCCCTGTAGGGCTATTCCACATAATAATTCTTGTCTTCAGTCAACAAATGTGATTCTGTGTAACTCCCTGATGAAAGAAGCACTGAGCATGAAGACGAGAGCACTGAAACGGGACTTCAAGAATCAACTCGGCTATGCCAGTCTCCATGCGAAAGACCCTCCTTGGCCAATTCCAACTGACGAAAAAAGTCTTAAGTGCTGCAGAGTGGAGCTTGGCAGCTTGCAACCGATAGAAAGTACACGAGACCCCAAAGCACAGCAGCACGGACGCAAGGATAAGGAGCATACCGTTGCCAGTTAGTTACACCGACATCAATGAAAGCTGGTAGTTAGCTTTGTGAAAAACACTCTTTTCATAAGGGAATTTCTACACTAACTAAACTGTGTAACCTACAACACAAACTAAGATTTACCGTCACCCCTTCTGTGTATCGGCTACAACTCCATCTTAAATTAGTCAGTGCTCGCAAAACATTAGAGTTGTACACCGTGAGACTAACGTAAACAACTGTGTGTGAAACGCCGTCCCGCCACGACCCTCACGATCTTCCTCACGCGTTGGCTTTCGCTACAAACGAAATCGATTACAGAGCAACAGGTGGCTCCCCCCGGGCCACGACGCCGGTTCTCCCGGTGGGAGACGGCCCGGCAAAGCCACGCCAACGCCCCGTACCCGGAACCGAGAGCCAAGCTCCGCCAGAGGCCGCGGGGCGGCTGCTGCCGCCGCGCCCCAGCCTGGCTTCCTCCCGCTGCCGGGCCGAGCCCGGGGCGCCCGCCGCCGCGCTCGCCCCGCGCCTCAGGGCCCCGCCGGCGCCGGGGGCGGGAGCGGGGCCCTCCCGCCAGGCCCGCGGCGACCCAGGAGGCGGGGGGGGGGGGCCGGAATGAGGACCGGGAGCGGCAGCGCCCAGGCCGGCCCCACGGAGGGCAGCGCTCGCCCGCCCCCCCGGCCGCGCGGGCGGCAGGCGGCGGGGCCGCCCGCCAAACCGCACCACGACCCCGCCGCCCTGCAGCGTGTAGGGCACGGGCGGCCACCCCCTCACGGGCCGGCCCCGGCGCCCGGGCCTACTTCTCCTCCCGGCGCACGGCGGCCGCCAGCAGTCCCGGGGGGCCGCAGCGCCGGCCCCGCGCCCCGGACTCACCAGGTGGCTGCTGGTGCTGGCCATGGGCCCCGCCCGGCCGGCGCGGCCCGCGCTCCCGTCGCCCTTTAAGATCCCAGCGCACGGCCGCCGAGCCCGAGCCAATGGGGCGCCCGCATCCTCCGCCCGTGACGTCACCCACAACAATACCCCCCCCCTCCGCCGCGGGCAGGACTTCCGCGCAGCCCGCTCGCTCACTGGTGGCGCCATCTGCTACTCACGGGCGAGCCCGGAGGGAGCGTCCCCCGTCAGCCCCCGCGTCCTCGGCCGAGGGGAGCATGCGCAGCTGGGGGGTGACGCTGCCGGCTCCAGCCCCCGTCAGGAGGCCGAGCACGGTGAGGGCGGAAGAGGGCCGGGCAGCCTGGCGGCGCGGCCTCCCCCAGCCTCCACCCTGCGCTCACATCCGGGTTCGTGCCACGACGCAAGAGTGCTCTGGGAACGACGACGTGGTGACGTCAGGGGGCGGGTGGTGCCGGGGCGGTGCCTGGCGGCGCTGCAGGGTTTGGCGGCGTACGGCGTTCCTGCTGCCTGCGCTGCCGGTACCGGCCGGTGCCTCAGCTGGGGAAGGCCTCTTGCGAGCACCGAGTCCGCGTTACAGCCGTGAACTCAAGTGCGTCATAAATGCCCTTTCAGTACAGGTGTTCACTCCTAAAAATCTGCCTCCTCTGGAAAAAATACACGTCCCCTCTGCCCCTTGGGTACAAATTCACTGATTCCGACACGCAGTTTTCATCACCAGGCTTTCCGTTGCAGTCCGGGAACAGAATCATCTTTACCCCGTGTAAGAAACGCGCCGCTCAGTACCTGCCGACGTTTCTTACTGCTGCGCCGTGTGAGAGACCGCTGGCTCAGGCGCGTGTGCAGAAAGCACGGTCTTGCCCACCTGTGTCCACAAGCACTGGAAGCACGTTTCCTCACAGGAGTGAGTGAGATCCAGCGCCAGCCACCACCAGGATCGCAGGCGCGCTGAGAGGGATGGGCCATTGGTGCACTTGGCAGCAAAACAATTTGAATTTGTCAAGGGATTATTGAATTGTGAGGGATTACTCAAAAGGATGACGCAGGGAAGGACCATCTAGTCTAGTGAACTGCATCAGAATCTACAAGATACAGATATTTAGCTTCAAATGGGGGATGGGGTGGAGGGCCAGGGCAGCCGCAATGTCCCAGTGTTGAACTACTTTCTTTAGAAAGATTTTTGCAATAGGCAGCCTAAATCAATTTTCCTGTATGACGATTTTCTCTTCCTTTTCTTCAGCAGACAAGTAGGACAACTGATCATAATCTTCTAACGGGTTGAGCGTGGCGGGGGTGTGTGTGTGTGGTTTTTTGTTTTAAATATACCTTCACACTTTTTCAGACTGTATCCAGACTCTTGACCTCTCTCATAGGCAGTGTTTTCTTCCCCAGATCTTTCCAACTGATTTACATCTTCCTGAAGGTATCATGCCTAGACTTGGATATACTATTCAACTGTGGACTCATTTGTTAGAAGTAGAATGAAATAAGTACTTGCTACCGTTCTCAAATTACATATCGCTTATTATGTGCTGTAATAGTATTTGGCTGGCTGGAGTAACATCTCACTGTTAATTCATTATTTATATTACGGTACACTGCAGCCCTCACATCCTATTTCAATACATTCCTAGTAAGCTATTATTCCCCAGTTTATATTCATGCATTTGCTTTCTCTTTCAAAGTGCAATCCTTTGCGCTTTATGGAATTTCATATTATTTAGACTGTATTTAAAATTTGTCAAAATATTTTTTCTCCTCGTTTTTGTTTCCCAAAATGACCAAAATCCTTCCCAGAACAACGTCACACATCTTGTGTGCGCACTTTCTATTTTGTCATCAAAATTAATCAAAATATTGCATCAGACCAAGATTGAGCCAGGATAGACTCCTGGAATACCACTTGAAATACCATTTCAGTTTAATGGGGAACTATTAATGATTAGAGTCAATGCATTTTCAAAAAGTGTAATCATTCATTCATAAGTCTAGGTGGTATCATTTCGGCCAACTAGCTTCCTTAGTATTCCTTTAAAATTGAACTGTGTCAAAACTCTTACCAAAGTCAAATTATATAGTACCTACTTCTTCCCCATCATCAGCAAGTAAACTCTCTTATCAAAGAAGGAAGTTCATTAATCCATTTATAATGTTTCTCACTTTTTAATCCTCTAGATATTTAAAAAAATACTTTTTAGTAATTTATTCCAGAATCCTTTTGAAGAATGAAGTTAGACTAGTTGGTTTATCATTATTTTGGGCCCTATTTTTCCTACGTTTAAAGATGAGACTGTTTGTCTTTCAAAAGTCGTCTAGGATTCTTCTGCATGGCTTCTCAGAAATAACTTTCAATGTTGCGGAGACTGTTTGGGGTAGTTATTTATGGTTCATTTGGTGGGTTTTTTTGTTGTTTTTGCAAAAAATACTTTAGGGTGAATTCCATCTGGCCCTGTGGAATTTAACGCACCTGTTAAGCGGTTTAACTCTAATTTTGTGTGTGCTACTATCATCTTGTTAAAATGAATCATATTAATTATCTTCATTGTTAAACTATATTGTTCTACTGAAACAAAAAGAGGGTGCTTTATCCTTCAATCCATTACACATCATCTATTATTCGCTCTCTTTCCTGCTCAGTAATGGGCCTCTACTCTCCCTTTTTCCTCAGACTGCTGACAAACGTGTAGATTTTGTTGTTGCCCCCTTTTCTATTTAATTTTAGTTTCTCAGTTTGTTTTCAACTGAGCAAGAGATAAAAATCTCCCCTGTACAAGTTTTCCAGCAGGTCTGGTACCCTAAACTCTGCAAGATGAAGCCATTGGACTCTGCAGCATTGTCTTTATCTCAAAGGATGACACAGCAAAACTTCTCTTCACAACATCAATGAATGCTTTCCATGCTGAAAGGCTTTAATTGATATGATATACTGGTATTTCTTGAAACAGCTTTAGATGCTATTGTGTGCTTTACTACCTTTGTTCGGAAGGCACCACTCTTTGTTTTTCTGTAAAGGAAAATGCTACAGTTTACTTTGTCTGATATTAAGCAGCAGAGCCTAGCAAATTGTCTGTAGTGATGCTGTTGCCTGATTTGTTTGCCTCAGCTCATACGTGGTGAGATACATGTATAGTCTGTATGGCTGATCCACAGCCCAGATAAACAGGGATACAAATGAATCAGAATACGATGTCTGCCTAAGGTAGCCCTACTGGAATAGGAAGTGAGTCTGAACAGAGCCGCCTTGACGCATACAGCTTAATTGAGTAGTCATGTAATGTTATTATGAGTCTGCCCTTCTTCACTCCTTCCTTTTCTTTGTGTTCTCAACTCTCGGCTGTGTAACATTTGAAATAGCTGTAAACTTTACTCTGTGTGATCCATAAATTTTACTAGTTCTGTGATGAGCCTGATATACTTTTTGAGCCTTATAAAAATATGCACGGGCATAAACAAACATAAATCTGACTGTTCAGTCAGCTGTGTGGACCATGATGATACTGTCTAGTTATAGAGCCAAAACTGTGAACAGATGAGAGAAAAATTTTGCCAGATCAAATGGAAAAGAATCTGCCTTTTGGCCAGAAGGATCTGTTTAAATTCACATATGTGAAAACCAGCAGAGCGACAAAGCGTTGAGTAGCCACAAGCACTGTTACAGGATTAATGCCCTATCTAAGCCACACAAAAGCTTTTTGCTACTTGGCAGAGCTTCTCCTGCTTTCCTTACCATAATTCAGCATTGATGTTTTCCCAGAAGTCTTTACTTTCCATGATCCCGGTTTATTTACAAAATTCTAAAAATAATACAACGAATCTTCTGCCTACTCTTTCTTGATAAGAGGATCTTATGCTTTTGCCTACTAAAGTTACAAGTATCTTCCTACTCTGCAAGGTTGTATGGCCTCAACAGCATCACTCAGAATATGTCTTTGTAATTTTCCAAGAACCAAATTCAAGTGCAAATACATTCCTCTGCAGTCCTGGGTGCTAACCTTCTCCTGTCACATCACCTCTAAACTGAGACAGCTTGGGAAAAGCCCACTCTAGTTTTAGGTATGCCCAAACCATTAGTCCTGTCAAAAAAGTAAACCGGTGTTTTACCACTGCAGTTAATTCGTGCTGTAGCATTTTTGCTACACGTGGTGCATGTGTTTGCATTTCACAGTGCAAGCAGTAGCAGCTTGGAAGCCGCGTTAACAGATAATCTCTCTACTACTTTTTGAATGTAAAAACATTAACTTTGGAAGACAAAAAGTGTGCAGCAATCCATATAAAGAGAATTGAAATAGGAGCGTAGTTCTACACAAAATGCAGGGAAAAAATGAAATCAACAGAAGTAAAAGCAGTAGTGTAAACATAATTCACAAAGCAGGTGTAACTGATGTAGCCTTTCACCAATAACAGTAACAGAAGAGAGAACTCTTTGGCGCTTGTAAAATCTAGACAATTAAATTAGGTGTCTAAAATATCTTTCGCTTTCTGTCTCTGACTGTAGAGATCCTATTTTAAGCATAATTTAAATCCCATTTCCACGGTCCCCAAATGTGAATGTGGAGGTAGAATTCCCTTCATACACTGATACACATTTTGAAGCTGCTCAGATGCTTTGCTCCAGCTACTTTTCATCCAAAATGTTTTGAGAACCTCATTTCTGTGTTTGATCAGGAGCATTCATCTACATTAAGTCTAATTTTAATCAATTTATGGAAGATGCGTTCTGTGAATCTTTCTGAACTACATATTTAGTATATGGTGGCTGGTGATTAAGTTGAAGTTTACACAATGACCATAAACCTGTCATTCTGTTTAAAAGTAGCTCTCGCCCTTCGCTTTTCTTCCCAGTGTGTAAAAGCAGTCACGCCTCTTCTCTTTCAGTACCTGTTGCAGCCTTAGTTAATTTCCTGAACACGGTTGCCCAGATTTTTTGAATACACATTATTGCAGAAAAATACAGATGTAAGGAAGAACTCCTTTCCTAGAGCAAATAATGTGTTATCTTGGCTAAGACGGTTTACTGCATTGTTTAGAGAGGTGAACTGCATCTCCCCTACCCTGCCGAGTGAATTGGAATGGCGATTTTTTAAGAATTGCGTGTATCTATCTTTGCTATCCACCTGGTGACAGACATTTAATTACCAAGCAGAGGGAAAACGTAGAAGTAATTTAGTAGATTAGAGTGGATCAACAGAAACATTTTAGAAACGCCGGTGGGATCTTAATGTTCTGCTTCACCGGCAGGCAGCCCGTGGAGGCGGGGCTCTCCCAGCAGGTGGCAATGGCGCGCCGCGGGACGGGGCCGCCGCGGGACGGGGCCGCCGCGGGACGGGGCCGCCGCGGGACGGGGCCGCCGCGGGACGGGGCCGCCGCGGGACGGGGCCGCCGCGGGACGGGGCCGCCGCGGGACGGGGCCGCCGCGGGACGGGGCCGCCGCGGGAGGCAGAGCCTCCGCAGCCAGCGGGCAGTTCCGCAGGGTCTGGAGAAAGCGAGCAGAGCCCGGTGCTGGTAACAAGGTTCGCTGGCGCTCCAGAGGAGGTGAGGTGATGAACCAGGTCCAGGGTCCAGCCAGGGAGCCCAGGAGCAGTGGGGATGCAGGTGGGCCTGGAGACAAAGCTCTACCGCAGGTCCAAGGTCCTTCTAGGAGGTAGGGCTGGAAACAAGGCTACAGCATAGGTCCAGGGTCCATCTAGGAGTCAGGGACAGAGAGAGGACTGGAGACAAGCTACAACATCCGCCCAAGGGGTCCGTCCAAAATACAACCTGCCTAAAGCCAGGTTCCAGAGGCCGTCAGGAAGTGACGCAGAGACAGAACTGAAGACAAATGATGGCACTCAGGCCCAAATGGAGGTTAAATGGAGCTCCCAGGCCCTGGGCAGAGGATGTGGGTGGGAGTCCCAGGTGAGACTGGTCAGGCCAGTTAAGGCCTATTGGTGCACTTTAGGCCATGACACTAAGACAGACTACACACAGCAATTCTCTTTACAGAGACACATATTCCAGCTGTGTTCTCACTTAAGTCTCTGAATCATATGGCTACGGAAAGCCTTTCTGTAACTGACTGTACAGATGCAAAATCACATGTAGCTCTCTGGGTATTAGACCCAGAGAGACAAATTAATTTTTAATACACAGTTTGCAAATGCAAGCAACTGTATTGCAGCAATGGGAAAACTTTGATTATAACAAACGTCAGAAGATCTGAGATAGGCATATTATGAACAAACCCTAGGCTTTTCCTCAGTTCATGTACACAAGTTCCATTCAGATTGGCAGGTGACTTCCATGTCACTGGACTATTTAGCCCCAGAAATATTGCTGAGCTGCCCGCATTTATTTGCTCAGAGCTGGTCCAAGATTTCCCAGACAGGGAAGAATGCATCCTGTCTTCTCCCTCCTACAGAATGCTGATTAAATAACTAACTTCATCCTTATGTCCAGCAGACAAAAAACCCTCAGTCTGGTGGTAGCAGCAGTGCAGATTTTAGGGCATGAAGGTAAGGGAAGGTGACAGAAGGGATCAGTAGTCTTTAAATGGCATACATGAACTTTAACTGTATAAAGAAGAAACTGGTATTAGGAGTCAAAAGGTTGTATTACCTATGTGTTTGGCACTGGTGCACCTCCTACTGCAATATATTGAGCTGTGGGAACCACTGTGCAAGCTATTGAAAACCGTAATCTCATTAAAAAGATGGGGTGACCAGTTCTGCACACTGAAATCAGGTGAGGCATGCTGTTGACTTATGTGAAAGCATTCTTAATTTTTTTCTCTAGTACTGTGAATCTCATTCTGAATACATCTATTGTCTGGTTTTGAATGTAAAAGTATGTTACGGAAAAGTCTCCACATTGATGCCCTGATTCCTTTCTTAAACTAATGCTTTATTTAGACTTGCCTGTGGCTTACAACTTTTTCAGCATTTGGCAGACCATGTTAGAAAAAGATAATACAAAAGACAACTCACTACTTGTGTTTGGACTGTAATGACTGTTGCTTCTGTGCTCTGGCACTGCCTATATTAGGCTTCGCATGAATCAGCTTGGCTCAAAAAGCCATATAGTGTTGGGCCTGCAGTACCACACAAATATAAATATACTACTTCTAGCCAGAGGCAAATACCCCATAATACTGGGCCGTTGTACGTGCACATGATATCTAGAGCTGACGCTGTCACAGCAGTTTCTGTGCTGCACTCCAATATGCACTGAACATAGGAAGCGCATTGATCAAATCAATCTATTCATCAGCCCTAAAATGATAAGATTTGACACTGGGATTTTGGATTTTGTCAGTTAACTTGGCTCCATGAACATCAAGGAAAAAGCAATCCAAGTGCTGTAGTTTTGTGTTGCAACTTAATACTTGGTTTGAACGTTGTTAAAAACAAACAAACGACCCCCCTGTGTGTTCGTTCCCTTTCCTATCACAAAAAGAACATCCCCTCCTCTTTTCTAATTATGATCACCAGCACATAAATATGTATGTCATAAAATATCACGGTTCTTGCGTTAGAACTTATAGATTAGATCTCTGTACTTGATTAGCGCCTCTGTCTTCAGAATTGCTGTGCCTCTAGCAGGAACAGATCTGCAGATTAGATTAAATTACTGAAGATTAAACAGACTATTTTTAATTTTTGGTGTTTTTACTGACTACATGAGTGAACATGTGGATGGCTCTGAAACAGCATACAGTCTGCTGAGGGATGCTGGGAGACTCAAGGGGCTGTGCTTGTCTGGAAGGGCCTATGGTGACAGAGAAAGACTTCTGCAGCGCAGGATTCATGACTCACAGGAGCCCAGCAATACAGGAACGATGGAGTGACAGGCTGTGGAGCTGGAACTGACAGAGTTCACATTGGGCAGTTTGTAAGATGGTGGTGCTCTGAGTATAACCAATATTCTCTGTCCTTTGTTTACACAATGACCAAATTTAACAAAAATAAACTAAACAGAGCAAGCTTGTTTCTCTTGTCTCTGGAATTACTCTCCTCCTGTCTGCTTACTTAACCAGGAAAAGATTTATGCCTTTATTTGGCCACTGACTAATAGCAGTCTCTGGAAAAGAAGATTGCTTTCACAGGCTAGGCTTCTGCACCTTTGAGCAGGAGTTTGCAGATTAATGATCTTAAGCCCTGAAGCTCAGGGCTGCAGGGACTGTTTCAGCATGCCAAACACCACTATTTGACACTTGTGCTTTGCTTTGATGCTTTCGAAGCCACACTGTGAAGACAAGTCATCCTAACTGAGAGGTCATAACAGGCTGAGGGCTGTCTCTTAATGTTTGTGACTTGTTTGCTGCTTTTTCAAAATGAGTTTGTGTCAGTGCTGTGATACCTATACTGTTGAGAAACATGCAGTCTGATCTTCTTACCCCTCTTGAAATGAGCATGCAGGTGACTAAACAGCAGAACATTTGACAGAGATAACAGCTTCTATCACTCATTACTGGGAACACCAATACTTCACCAGAGGTATAGCTATTGGGTGGGCACTAGCAGAACTATACTGGTGCTCACATGCTAGACACCATGGGATGGCTCACCATGTTGGTCCCCCTTGGCTTTATGAGCTGTAAAATATATCTTCACTCAGGAGCCTTCTTAGCCCCTTTTCTGTTGATGGTGGTAGGGGCAGCACTGGCTTAGTGCTTTGGTCTGCAAACTGGGGAGAGCATTTAGTTCTTCCCTCTCCTACTTCCATGAAGTTTTCAAACCAGCTTTCACTAATGATTTGTATAGTCTATGTTTTCTAAGCTGAAGTTCTTTCCAAAGCTCTCAGACACTAACTTCTGAAAAATCAAAGTTTGCATTAATTCCTCTGCTTTATTTACTTCTGAATAATCATACAGTGTTAGTTGTTTTACTTTATTAACTTTAAGAAACAAAACCAGAAAACAAACACACAACTAGAACAAAATCTTTGTCACAGAATATTTTCAACTCCTTAGTGGCTTACAAGCTTTACTTAAATATCTTCTAAAATTGTTTCCTCTGGCAAAACTCAACAGGAAAAAAAAAAAAGGGGAAAATACCGGCCACTTTATTCTGGTTGCAGATGATACACATAGCATGCACTCAGTAGGCCCAGGAACTGAAAGCCTTCAAAAGCTTAACCAGAGCCCACATTATGGCTCCTTACTAGATGGTAGTTCTCTGTCTTCCACTGGAAGGATATATATCACACTTCGAGGCAAAACTCAGTCTTAGAATAGTTCAGAGATTCTGGGAGAAGCTGTGAAAAACCATAGCTTGAACCTAATAGCAGTCCCAAACATGACACAAAAAAACTGAACAACAAAACCCCAAACCAAAACAAAAACACAAAACAAAAGGACAGAAAAATGGGCTTTTCTAGAAAAATTGCTTTTCTAGAAAAATTGTAGGTTTTCATTGGCTGAATAAAAATGAGGCTTTGATTGTTCCAAAGACGTAATTGTAAAGTGGAGGCATTTTATTCTTTTTTTTTCTAGCTGCAACAACTAGCATTTTCTATGGGACCTTTCCTCTTTGCACTTTTCCCATTTTGTAAGTAGCTGCACAGAAGCAGAAGCAGCTCAAAGTTGTTAGAGTTTCACCTGGAGAACTGCTGATGCTGCGATATCATTTCAGCCCTTTAACCATCAGCCTGTCATCATCTCCAGACTCAGTTCTTATAGTCTTCCTCTCCTGGCCTGATGGACACAGGTGGCATCATCTTTGACTTTTCATTTCTCTCAAGTAATTTCCTACTACGCTCACTCTCTCTATTTCCTTTTGCTTCTCTATCTATCTCATTAAGTTTTGTGCTTTTTCCTTCCATAGCCTAACCTGCTGCTCCTTACTCATATCTGAATATAATTGTTCCCATTCTCCTTTTGCTAATATTAGCAGCGCAGAATGCCTTGTTAACTGAACAAGATTTTATGAAACTGCTTCAGTTTCTGTGCAGACATGTTCATAAGCAAGGGCTGTCAAGATCTGAGAGATTTAAGATACAAGTGATCTGATAATTTCAGGAAGCATCTCTCTCATTCTGAAGATTTGAAATTTGGGACACCACATCAAGCCACACTAGGGGGCCTAAAAGTTTGGGATCACCAAAATCCTTCAGGCATGTGATCTTCTTTTACACATTTTCTTCTCCAGAGGAAATTATAGCAACTGTTAATGACAGTAACATCACATTGTTCTCCTGCCATTAGATTGTGCTATCGTATAAAAAGCACCCTTGAATATGGTTTTTACAAGATAAAAAGCACAAAGGACCAGAAAGGGGATATTTTTTCAGATATCAGAAAAGCCCTGTGCTTACAGCACTGAAAGCTGACACGTCCTGTGGCTGTCACACAAGTTGGATGTGAACTCCTCCTTCTATTGCTGCTTTTCTCCCAGATGAAGACTTCCCGCAATAGTTCTCTGGCTTAGCACATGTTTTTGGGAAGGGTGTCTCAGTCTACTTTGTTACTTATAACTGAAATCTTTCTTTGCATTGTCGAAACTAATCAGTGCTAACAGTCATCAGAGAGACAAGGGAAGCAGTCCCAAAGAGGAGGGGATGAATGTCTGTGACTGTATGTATGCATGTGCCGGCTAGTGTAGATGCATGTGTACACATCTCAGTATGCTTGCTAAAACTGTCAAGCCCTTTAAATCTAGGAGGCATAACTAAGTCTCCAGGAATCTGCTTGGTGGGTAATCATTCATATATAGGATTTTCTGTGTCTAGGGCAGAAAGTAAACCTCCACAGATTTGGCTCAGAAAGGCTGCACCTGTTGAGCAGATAGGCAAAGGACTCGTCAATTCTGGAGAAATAATAAAAGCCCTGGAGAGGCAGTGGGCCTGGCCTGTTTTGTGATTTGTGCTATTCTTGCTTTTCACCTTTCTCCATTAGATCCGCCCAGCCACTTAACCTTGGAATAAATTTTTGTTAAAATCAAAGCAGTACATGGGGCTTAGTTACTGCAAAATAAAAAGTTACAGCCATTCAGGATAACAAAGAATAAAGCCCACTGCCTGATTATCTTTAAAGAGTGCAATTATAAATTCTGATGGAATCAGGAACCATTTGAAGTCATCAATTTCATATTAAGAAGCAAAATTTCCCTCTTTAACAAAAATTGTTTATCATGGTTTTATGAGGTCATGTGTCTCCTGAGACAGCAGATGTTGCCTTGCCATGCCTGTAGGGGTAGTATTTGCTAGCCAGAGGAGTTGGTCACAATCTTCTTCTGAAGTACAGAAAATGAGGATCTACCTAAAAATTATATATGTTTGTAATAGTCTGCACAGTCACCATTTAAGCCACTTGGGAAGACAATGTTGGGAGATGAGAGGACAGCACAAAGATCTTTGCAGTCAGTATTCCTCAGGGAAGGTCACTTTGATCATCCTGATGTTTGACAAGACTATTACCGTTGGACAGCTTCAGTGGTTCAGCAGGAATCAAACCTCCTGCGGTATCATTGTCACACAAGGTACAATAGTCACTACTGCTGAAGGACACATTTGCTATCTCCAAAGATTCCTGAAGCATAAGGAAGTCACCCTTTCCATGCTGTGAGTGAGAGGGATAATTCCTTCCCATGCTAGGGCTCTCAAGGTTGGCTTTAATTATTTCAGAGATTTTCAGGCCAACAGTACCATCAGCATGGTTTTGTGCAAACAATAGTCCCAGCCTCGCTTCTGTCTCTTCTGCTCTTACATACCTGCTGGGGACATACTGCTGGCTTGGACCTGAGGCAAATACAAAGTTTTCTTCTGCAGCAACCAGATTTGTGCTCTCCATAGGTTTCAAGGAGATCTGGGAAATCAGTTCTTGGGTGTTTAGATCAGAACTTCCACCTGCAGTCACTTTGCTTGAGTTGCTGGCCTCTTCTCTTCTGAGTTGGCTAAAAACTTCATTAGGTCCAACCCAGTCCTAGTGAAAGGATCAATAAATTCAGGACATTTTGCTTAGAGTTGGAATTTGCAAAATAACTGTTCTTTCAATACGGCTTTGGCACAATAATCCAGAGGTTTAGCGCAAATCTACCGGACAAAGTTAGAGTAATAGGATAGAGAATCTAGCTGCTAATTTCACAAGATTTCACAAGAAATTTTCAAGATTCCACTTCCAGAATATACTGCAAGCTGCTTGTATTGCTTTGGCTTTGCAAAGACAGGGTGCACCTTTTATGTTCAGCATGGATAGGGAGTGAGTGAATGGAGGGGTTTTATTTCTAAGGAGAGAGAAGCTGGACAGAAGCTCTGGTGGTGTAGCTAGTATGTGGAGGGAGGAAACTGAGAAACTATAAACTCCCTGGAAGACCAGAACCATGTGTCGGTAACTCTGCTCAGGAGCTAGAATGATTAATCCCAGGAAAAAAAAATCCTCCCCTCATGAACTGAGGGTCATAAGAAAGAAATGAAACTTATTTCTTACCTTAAAATTCCCATTGTGCATATTATAGAGTGGCTGAAAGAAAGCAGCTGGCGTGGGAATGTTAAAACAGGAGAGGCTTTTTGCCCTGAAGTGAGAAAACAACACTTAAAATAAAAAAACAGACAATTTTTCTGTATTCTGTCTTGATGATATAGCACACTGATTAGATGAAAGCCCCACACTTATGTTAGAAAGATTGCACGAGAAGCCCATTTCACATGGTTTCTGACATCTCATGCAATTGTTTGTCTGCCTCCTGTGCATGAATTTAATGTTTCTAGCCTGAAGCGCAGTCTTAAAAGTTTCTGAGGAATGCTGCAAACTCAATACTAGTCTATTACTCATTATATGCACTGAGCTATTTATGCATTTGTTTAGCAACTGATTTGATCTAAACCACTGTTTCTGGAAGTGTTTGAGAGAGTTCTAGTTTCATTACATTTAGACAAAGAAATTCTGCCAGACATCCTAGTCCCTTTATGAGAGTCTATCCTGTAAAATATTTTATCATATACACATCATGTATTCCGTTTTTCTAAGAGTGACGTATATGAAGCGTAATAATGTATGTCGAGGCAGAAAAGGAAGAGGTAGGAGATTTACCTTTGCTCTGCCAGTGTAAAAATTGCAGAGGGTGGTTGAACCAAGGTTCCAGAGACACTTTTTTCTCTGTACAACTTGGTCCTAGAACCTAAGAAATACTGAATCTGAGCCAGTGTAGTTTGCCTATATTGGTATTTTACATACCGACTACTGCCAGGTATGTCACAAGTAGCTTAACATTGACATCAGTTTAACCACCTTTATGGATTGCTGTGTACTTGCACTTTTAATTTATCTACAGGAAACTTAACAAAAAATTTCCATGGGTTTAAATTTCTCTAAGTCCAAGAGACCCTCAACCTTGAACTTTAGCTGAGTTTGGGGGCACTTTGGTCTCCCTAAGGATTGTGTAATGGGTCATTAACTATCATGAGCCAAGGAACCTGTCATGTCCCAAGACTGTCAAAAGAGCTTTTGAAAATGATTGAGTCTGTGCACCAGAAACAGGAAGCAAAAGGGTTGTAAAGACACTTGATTTACCATCTTCAGGCTATAAAGATCAAGGGGAACTTAATGCAAAACTATAACATACCTTGAAGAAAGCTTGCAGTTCCAAAATAAATAGACTAGGGTGCCAAAACTCAGAGGAATGAACAAGAACTGCATAGTTCTGGTATTTAGGATCTTTTCAGACAGTTTTGGTACACCTAGGAAAAGAATCAGCACAAAAATAATTGATAAAAAGTCTGGAAGTCAAGATAGAACCCCAAATATCCAAGCAATGAAAATGAAACAGGCTGCTAAAGACCTTAAGGAAAGCGATTTGCTATAAAAACTTGAAGGAAGCTAGTTCTGATTTGAAAAGCTTCATTTTACCAGGTATCTTCCTTTTTTTTGCAACATGGATGTGAAAAGACATGAATTAAGGTAAAAACAACATTCTTTGTACCTGCTTTTTGAAACACTGTTGTCTGGCTCCACTCACTCCACTGACTATGGTACGAATCCTCATTTTCAGAAACTTTGCAGCGAACTCGTGCAATGTAAGTAATGCCACTGCGAAGCTCTGTGGCTTCAATTTCTATCTGTGGCAGTGAACTGGGTGGTGTCTTGTTCAATGCGGTCTGCAAAGTAGTACAAAGAATTTCTGTTAACAAGCCTGAGCGAAAGCATGGTCTTTTAAATACTTTTTTTTTTTTTTTCCCTTTTCCAAATCCTCTTTTCTTGGATGCAAGAAGAGGGCCTGCATAATGATGGATGACTTCTGAATGCAGGGTTCAGGAGAAGAAGATTTCTTGATCTTCAGTATTGCTGTTTTATATAAAATCTTTCAGCCTTGATATGGGAAACCAGAAAGGTCAGGTTAAAACAGTCAGCTGCCAGAAGGCCCTGAGCTGAGTGGCAAGGCCATTGCGCCCAAAGAGCAAGGCAGTATCAGTGTGTGCTTCATCCAGTTACCTCCCAGGGCATGCTGTACTCCTTATACTGCAACTCATACTGAAGAATTTCGACGAGGTACCAAGGCACACTCCACCATATCTGACACTTGCTGGCAGTGACGTTGCTCTGGATGTTCAAAGGTGGATCAAGTTTTACTGCAAATAGAGAGGTAGATTTTTTCCACAATATTTGGGACATGAACACCACAGAAGGAGATACATGATACTAGGCTGACTAAAGCCTCGGAAGATAAATCTGGGTCTAAAGAGCGATACTAAGAACAGCAATAGACCAAATTAGCTTACAGGGTAGGTCAGAACAGCTACAGAACTGACATAAATTAACGATAACTCAGATAGCCCCTGGGGATAATCCTGCAAGCAAAGAACCGCTACAGATGTCACATTGTGCTCTTCCAACATACCACTAATATAGACAGACTCTGACATGTCGAATACTGGAACATTTGTTTGAAGTACCAGGCCATGGGACATTGAATTAGATCCATTACTTTGATTCCTCATTACTTCATTTCTTAGGGGAAAAAAAAAAACAACTATAGAGGCAATCCAATTGTACATTATCCATGGCACAAGAAAACATGATGCAGATAAGAAGTACACTTGAAAGGTGCTCCAGAGCCAGCCCTCTCTGACGTCCTGGAAAAGTCAGAATGGAGAGACACTGGGACTGCATCCTTACTGATGAAGTCCAGGTAGTGCACTGTCCAGGAATGGGCACTCTGGCTTGTTTCCATTATTTTCACTTGCTGTCTTTGAGACACCCTTTGTTAGAGAGCATATCAGCATACCCCAAAGCTGCTAGGCAGAGCCTCAGCCCACAGCTGCCCTGGTTCATACTTACTGTGCTTGCAGGGATTGTACTCTGGAAAGGTAATGTACGTGTGATTACGTCCAAAGAAGTTGCCTTGGAGAGAGACTCTATAACCATCTGTTTCCAAGATCTGGCTGGCTAAATGGATTGTGCAGTGGTACTGATTCTGCGTGCTCTCTCTGGCAGTCAGCGTGCAGCTGGCGTTGTGGCCCTTTGACCAGAGGCTAGAAGAATAAAAGGGCTGAAAGTTTCTTTGAAGTCATATGATGAAGTGCTTTTCAGTTTATGGAAAATGGGTGGCAACTTAGCACAGCACCACATTCCGGAAGAACATGGACCTCCTTAGTGCAGACAGCAGAGAAAGCAATGCTAAAGCTAGCTGGACAGCAGGGCTGAAGAGGAAGGAAGCGGACACCTTCATAACCTCACTGCTGAGAGCACCAAACCTCCCAGGAGCTGCCCACAGAGCCCAGTACCTGCCCCCTGCTCCCTCTGAAAGTGAGAGGGCTGCTATCTGTTGCTGCCGGGAAAGCAGCTGGCGTAGGGGGGTAGGAGTGGGTGGACGGTTAGTTGCAAGTGCACAGCACAGAGCTAACAAGTTGTATAATAAAGCCTCTTTTGCTACGAACAAACCAGTACTGACAGCAAAACATGTCAGAGATTGGTTGGTTGGTTGGGTTTTTTTTAAGCATAACAGGATGAATGACAGAAAACCTCATCTTGGGGAAATAGCTCCAAAGAACAGTCTTCTATTATTACATTCTCTAACATAGCCATTTATTAGCAAATTTTTCACGTTGCATGTGACCCCACAATAAACTGGGATACCACAGTTTATCAGCTTGGCATTTTTTCATAGATTTAAAATCCGGTGTCATTAACAGTTAGGCTATTTTTGACTTAACCTTACCAGAATATGAGGCACCTAATGTCAGTGTGGCTTACCCTCATGTAATAGTTCACTAGTTATTGATAGTCAAGACAACGTTACTGCATAATCTAAACACATTCATCTCAAATTAGCATATCACAATGCTTATTATCCTATCACCTAGCGAACTATTCACCTGATTTCTTCTGTTAGAAGAAAAATTATTCACATAATATTCTAAATCTGTTATTAAATCTGTTATTAAATCTAAATCTGCCTGAGGGGTGGGATGCCATCCAGAGGGACCTGGACAAGCTTGAGAAGTGGGCCTGTGTGAACCTCCTGAGGTTCAACAAGGCCAAGTGCAAGGTCCTGCATCTGGGTCGGGGCAACCTCTGGTATCAATACAGGCTGGGGGGGTGAATGGATTGAGTGCAGCCCTGCAGAGAACAACTTGGGGGTACTGGTAGGTGAAAGGCTGGACACGAGCCAGCAATGTGCTCTCACAGCCCAAGAAAGCCAACTGTATCCTGGGCTGCATCACAAGCAGCACGGCCAGCAGGGCGAGGGAGGTGATTCTGCCCCTCTACTCTGCTCTGGTGAGACCCCACCTGGAGCACTGCGTCCAGCTCTGGGGTCCTCAGCACAGAAGGGACACGGACCTGTTGGAGCGGGTCCAGAGGAGGCCACAAAAATGATCAGAGGTACGGAACACCTCTGCTATGAAGAAAAGCTGAGAGCGTTGGGGTTGTTCAGCCTGGAGAAGAGAAGGCTGTGAGGAGACCTTACTGCAGCCTTCCAGTACTTAAAGGGGGCCTACAAGAAAGATTGGGACAGTCTTTTTAGCAAGGCCTGCTATGACAGGACAACGGGTAATGGTTTCAAACTAAAGGAGAGCAGATTTAAACTAAACACAAGGAAAAAAATTTTCCACAATGAGGGTGGTGAAACACTGGAACGGGTTGCCCAGAGAGGTGGTAGATGCCCCATTCTTGGAAACATTCAAGGCCAGGCTGGATGGGACTCTGAGCAACCTGATCTAGTTGGAGATGTCCCTGCCAATTGCAGGGGGATTGGACTAGATGACCTTTAAAAGTCCCTTCCATCCCAAAGCATTCTGTGATTCTATGATTAAAGCTTATAACTCACTGGACTTTCAAAATCCTTTTGCGTGTATATATATATATATATAAATTAATTTAGATTAAACTACTAGGGGCTTAATTTCTAGGCAACAAGACAAGAAGTGATTAGAAATTGATTAGACAGCTTCATGTAGGATGGGCTCTGGAAGTCCCCAGATCATGGGGAGCAGAGGCTGGGATGGGAAGGCTCTCTGCACTGAGAGGCCCCTGCCAGAAGGGGACACCGGACGGACCAGCGGACTGCCCCGAGCCAGCATGAGATCATGCAGCCCTGTGTGCTGGAGCTCTGCTGCACCCCCACCCCCACCCCGAGGCCGTGGGCCCACAAAATGGTGAAAAGGGAGCCGCTTCCAAGGCAGCCCAGGTACGGGGTGATGAGGTGGCAGAGCTAGCTGTGCCACAGGTCTCCTGCTGTGGGGGGAGCAAAGCCTACAGCTGGGCCCCATCTCTGCTCCTCTGCACTGTCCTGCCCATGCCAGGGCTGAGGCTGCCACAGACAGCTCTTGGTGTGCAGCTCTTACTTGGTGAAATGCAGGTGGAAAGGTCCATCACCCACAGGCTCTTCCATTGCCCATATGCAGCTCACCGTAGTCACGTAGTTATTCAGGCAGCTCAGGCTGCCAGGGAACTCTGCAGAGGAAGGAGACCAGAGCTGCATTCACGTAGCACCTGATGAGTCCTTGCACGGTACATCAAATGCATTACTTGCTAGTGCTTCCTTTACTGACACCTCATCTATCCTTCCTCATGATGTTCTTTCTTTCTTGTACCGCACTTCACTGCATGAGATGAGTGCAAGATCTTAGGGCAGGGACCTTGAGCAGTGGCTACATTTTTTCTGCTGCCCAGTTTGTCCTGTATTTGCTCAGTTCCCTAGGCCTGGCATTGCCAGCGAGCTGTACCAGTTCCTGGGACCTGGGAAAGGGCAGTCACAAGATGTTGTGTTACACACTTTAGGGTCTGTGAATGAAAAATGAGCACATGCATGTTCCCATAGTACACCTATTCCAGATCCCCTCTTACCTCTCCCTCTTCCGCCACCAAAGAGCAGCACAGCAGTAATGCACAGCTGGAGGCCCAGCTGCCACACATCTCCTCCCATTCCAGACAGTAGCTAAAATAGAATGATTGTTAGAAGCAGTTTTGTCAGTATTTGTACCAGCAGGTTGAAGCTTTAGCTACATGCTTCTGCCAACCCTGACACAAGCTGACCTTGACTCTGTCAGACAGGGCACCAACTCAGCTATATAATTTCTTCTATAGGAACTGTTCTTCTCATGGCAGTAAGTAGTACTTTGCACAGGAATCTAAAGCACCAGATGCCTGAACTGAAATCTTTAATACCTGCCATTTGAGCAGGGGTGGAGGGGTGTTCCATCTTTCCTTCTTTCTGCATTTTTTGGCATCTGGTTTATGACAATTTAAGAGCAGCAGAGAGCCACAGTGGGTTGGAACAAATGTTCATGTTTCCCTGTATGCTGTTTCTGACAGTAACCAAAACCAGACGCTTAGAGAAAACCGTAGCAATAGAGGAAGCATAGATGTTCTTCTCTGAGAACATTCTCAGCCTCCAGGCATTTGCAGCTCAGGGGCCTCCTCAAGCAGACATAATTTCTGCATATTTGGTAGATTTTTCTCTCATGAGCTTGTCCATCACCAGTAGTCACCTGCTGAAAGCCATCTACACCACAAACACTGCTGCCTGCCTTTAATGAGGGTTCTTTTTTTCCTTCAGGGAGCCGAGTAGCTGGTCTTCTGCCAGTTCTTCTTCAACCTCCCCTTTCTCTTCACTAGAGGAACACTTGCTTGACCTGCTGGTGTCACAAAACTTTTGAGGGAGCCTTTCTTCAAGCCACTGGGAGTTGTCCTGAGCTAATGTGAAAGGGTTGGAGGTCAGGAACAAAAGCTGGGATAGAAATGGGTATTCTAGCCTACAGATTTTTTGTTTTAGAAATTCACCCACTTCATATCTGAACAAAACTAAGACCCATCATAGTTTTCTCTCTCTCAGACACACAAACACACATATACAAGAAGCTACAATTCCAGGCAGATAACCAAGCTGCTCATCTGCAGTGTGGGAATCTTGGGATCATATTTCTTTTCCATAAGTATTTCCTTGCCGTAAAAGAAAACTCCAAAAGACAAACAGAGAGAACAGCGGATATGCTCCTGGTCAAAGCACTCATTGGGGATATAGAATACTTAAGGCCTAGTCATTGCCCTAATTTACTTAAGGGCTGTGTAAGGATACTTGAAGTGTATCTTCTGCAATATGGAACGCTATCTCTCTACAAGGTTATGCTGGATTCCCTCTCTTTCTTTTTAACCAGAAATTCCATTGCATGAATTGTTTCCTGATGAACTTTTAATTTAAAATAATTTTTTTTTCATTAAAAGTTTCTGATTTGATGATTTTCCAGCAAACAAAGTTTAATATGAAGAATCCTGACCTGATCTACTCAGCAATATATGGTGGTTTTTTTTAAGATGCTTCCAGTTTGCAATATTTGCCGTTACTGTAACGCAGCAAACAAGCCCAGCACATCTGCAGGTAGTGTGCTGCTCTAAGGAGCCCATGACTCAGCCTGGAACTCAGAAAACATGAAGTGAATTTGTAGACAAAGACCAATAATAAGTATAGACGAAAACAATTACTTGAAAAATTAAAAAAATATTGGAGGAACACTGTACTGCTTGCCCAGCGTGGACACTGAACTGAGCTCTAGGGCTGGGATAATGAGAGACTGTGAGAATGGTCTGTCTTGAAAGAGCTTGGCTTAGTTATTGCAAAAAAGAAAAAACAACCAAAATTTGCCAGGGGTTATGATCTGTCCTTCAGAAGAAGCTGGGGGAGAGAGAAGTGTCAGGATAGGAGAAACACTAAGTACAGCATTAGCACAAGACCAAATGCGTATGGCCTGGCTATAGAATAGATCATGGTTTCTAACCAACAAAGGATCTGAAGTAGTCTTGAATAGGAATGAGAAAGAGCCTATGCTTAGCAAGGATTGTGATATTTAAATCAAGAGGATTGTTTTACTGAAGGGATTAAATGATCTGATGGCTACAGTAGCTGAACTCTATGACCAAGAGTATCCTTCCAGTCCCAGGTTTCACAAAGGTAGACAGCAGCATCCGTATATCAACCTCTTTCTTGTAATTATGCCTGCTTATGGTGTCCCTTTTCTAAATTAAATATTAAAATAATTACAGTGTTTCAAAAACGGATCAAGAGAAAAGGAATCTTGCTAGCTTCCACTTCACCACCTCTTTATTTATGGGGTTTTCATAAATATCCTGTTTTGCTGCAGACCTTCTTCAGAGTGGGGGTTGTCGAGAGGAAGTGTCACCATTAGCTGATTTTAGCTGAGGGAAGCTGGGAGGCATGAAGTCTCCCCTGCTTATCATTCTAATCAGGGTTGCATATGATCCCTGTGATAAATACAGTAAGACTGACTAAATATGAAATAGAGAGAGCTGCATTAAGTAGAATTATACATGTACTTACAAGAACTTGTTCAGGCGCCCAAACAAACAAACATAGGTCAAGATAACTAAACCAGGACAGAATATTTCCAGGTAATTGCTACTAATTTGATAAACTCCCCCCGCCACAAGAAGTTCTTTGTTCGGTTCTGCAGTGTTTGAAATATGTCAGACATTTCCTGACTCTCTAGCTCACCTGGAAACAAAGACAGCACGTTTAAATGCAAATTTGTGTGTTAGAAGCCATGAATGTTAGTCATAAGTAGGTCATAGAACACTGAATTCTGAAAGGCTTATCAGAAAATGATTTGGGGAAATAGCACATAACCAGCTGAATGAGATTCTGCAGTACATTAATGCAATTAGAGGAGCTAACACACAGACTGTGGATGCATATGAATTACAAGATGTTATTACAGCTACATGTAGCATTTGTAAGACCATTATTAGTTCATTTCTTCTGTTAGGATCTACAGTTGAAACAAAAAGTTGCTGAAAAGATGAAAACAGTTCTGAAAAGGGCTATAAGAATGATTTAATCCTGGATAACTTTCCTCAGAAATTACCAACTAAAGACCAACTAAATCTCTTTAACTTAACCAAAGGAAAGGCTAAGTAGTAATTCCACACCAGCCATAAGTATCTTACATGGGAAGATTTCAGGTAGGAGAAAAGTTGTTGGTTTTTTTTTTGTTTTGTTTTGTTTTGTTTGTTTGTTTGTTTGTTTTTTTAATCTACTAGAGAAAGATGGAAAGAATCCAGTAGCTGGACACTGAAGGTAGGTACAATTAGACAGAAATAAAGTGCAGAATCTGTACAAAGGGGAGCTACCTTTATTGCTGGAACTTCTTGCCTAAACATATGATCCAAGACTTATAGTCTATAAATCTTTGTTAAGTATCTTAAAAAAAAAAAAATCCTTAGCTCAGATGGAAGCTGTGAAATTGATGCAGGACTCAGTTATAGTTGCCTGTCCTAAAGTGATCATGTTAGCGTTCTCTTAACATCAGCAATCCTCAGCCTTACAAAGGTAAACCTCTAGTACATCCTAAAAAGCTGATTCAGAAACAGGCCCTATCACTTCTCAGTAACTGCCAGACACTTCCCACTTATGAGGAAAGGCAATAATTGTACATTTTATAGTGTTCAGGGGAAATACCAATTGCAAGCATAGAGACATATTAATGAGGTCATCTGAGTAATGTTTGCTGATGCTTGCAATGAGTTTGGCCTTGCAAGAAAATAACTGCAAACTCTGCTAGAATCCTAGAGATGCTCTGATGCCTTTTCTCATCTTTCATACTGACTGTGCTTCCTACCTGGCTCAAGTCACTCAGCTGTGGGAAAAGAATTGCCACATTACCCTAAGGCAGGTTGAGCAGACAATAGCCCAGCCTGACCACAGATGAACTGTCTTGGCAAGTCGCAGAAGAAAGTGACTGCTTTGGTGAAATTCTCTTCCCCTTATGTAGGTCAATATGAAGGTTTTGATAGGCTATGTAGCAAAATAGACATGGTCAGTTCAAACCTCAGCTCTTCTTGGTGCTGGACAGCAGCCAGCCACAGAATGGGACAAAAATGAGGCAAGTGCAAAAGCACTTTGCAATTTCAGTGAGAATGGATGGGTGAAGGGATTCTTGGTGACATAGCAGGCATTCATCATTCTTCCCAGTGACCACCATCTCTGAATGCTGCCAGTTCTTTCTGCAGCAGGAGGAAAGCCAGAAGCTGATTATGAAGCCAGGAACCAAGCAGAAACCAATTAAGGTGCCAGCACCATTGCAAGGCAACATCTCATTGGCATGCCCTGTGTCCAGTGCTAGCAGCAAGGGCACTATTACAGCAGCTAGGGGACTGGAAGACAAATCAACTTCCTAGCCAGGCTACTTGATGCTTTTTTTTGTTCTAATGCCCAGTTTCTGCAACATCGCTGAGTTGTGGGTGAAGGCAGAAAAGTCCCATGAAAATTATAGGTGTGGGAGGTGTCGGAGGAAGGGAGAACCACCACCTTCACTCTGCAGGAAAGAGAGACCAAATGTCTGAGAGAAAGCCCTGAAATGATACACCAGGTATGCTGCCATCAATCCAGGTGTTGGTTCAGCACCAGAAGCTGACTGGTGACCTCGAGGTTCCTAGGTGGTCGCAAGCTGGTTGCAATGGTGTTTCCATCCTTTCTGTATGTTTCCAAGGCAGAGTTGTTCTGTCTGTTACCTGCTGAAGGAAATGAGGCCTTGCAGCCATGCCTTTCCTCTCCCCTCCTGGGGTTCCATCAGCTGCCTCCATTTCTCAAAAGTCATTTCAATTTACTTTAACCAGAATTTGTACAACACAGATTTTCCAAATGCTCTCAACTGCTTATCAACAGAAAGACAGGTGATCGATCGACTGTTAACTGCTATATCTGTTTGTATTACCAGAAATCCATACTCAAAGTTCTGGCTAACCCCTACATTCAGGGGTCCACAGAACACACAATAAAAAGATGGCCTTTGCTTTTAAGAGTTTATAGGGTAAATTATTTGATAGATACCAGTGAGAGGGGAAGTAATACAAGAAACAGTAATACAGCACAGTCTCAAGCATGCGGGTAGCCTAGATATTGTCTGGGTTTTAGTAACTCAGCAAAGCAGAGCTTTAAGGAGAGACTTGAAGAATGAGGTTAAGGTAGCTCAAGAGAATTGTAGGCAGCACCTTCAGCGTGTAAGCAGTAGCATGGAGGAAGGTTCGGAGGAGTTGTTTGGATGACCTAGTGGGAAGTGGAAGCAGGCATTGTAGAAAGAGTTGACTTCTTGACATGGAAGTAAGAGATGACAAGAGGACAAGGAGAGGTTGTCAGTGACTTTGAAAGTGGGGACAAGAAGCTTATGTTTGATGTGATAGAGAAAGGGAGATAGAAGAACTGTGTAGAGAAATGTAATGGGTTCAAAGTGACGGACACAAAAAAGGACCTTTGCATCTCCAGCCTTTGGATGACTACAAGTGAGACAAGATCAGCTTTACAAAGGCCTGATAAAACATGAAATTGAAGTGCCATACAAGAGCATGAGCAAGGATTTCATGTGGAGATGTGTGCATAAGATTCTTCAACATGCTTGAGTACCCTTTGATACATACCACATTATATGCCAGCCCACAGCAGACAGCCAGGACTCCTAGATTCTATCCCACCATCAACTGTTATATACAGTAGATTGCACTGACAAAACAATTTTTCTTATTACAGCTCACTCATATGGTCTGCTATGCTCACCTAAATCTTAGAGGAAGTCAGAAGCTTCAGGCTCTGATTTGACAGTGGCTCTGAGCTGTTCCAAAGCATGCTCTCCTCGCTCTCCCTCCCACAGCAAGATAAAATGAGTGGTGCACAGTGGGAGCAGGCACAGCAGACCTGAACCCTTGAATACTCTGTTTCCATTCCTTACACCTTAGCAATTACTCATAAATGACCCGCTCTCCCTTGGACATAATCCCTTCCTTTGCCTCAGTCTCTTCCAGAGGCATCACAAACGGGCGCTAAAGAAAGGCAGGACACTGACTTGCACCTACGAAGTAAAACAGTGACAGGCAATAGTATATCTGTACCAGCATGCACATCCCTCCATCCATTAAGGTTAGCCCCAAGTGCACATCCTCCAGAGCGATCCATTGTGGTAAGTGTGATTGTGTATCATGGGCACTCCTTCAATCATCCCTGCCTACAAGAAAATATTGTGTAGGTCCTTTAAGAAAAATTAATGATAGATTATCTGCCTCCTGAATACCTAGGCCTCTAAGCACGTCTGACACAAGCACGTCAAGTACACATAGTAGACTCACATGATCAGCATGCGAACTGCTAGAGAGCAAGGAAGAAGTAGTAGGATCTCCTCATCTGCACAGATTATCAGAGAGAACCCCATATAACTGGTCTTTTTCTCACTTCATATTTGGAGAGCCGTTTTTCCACAATTTGATGCTCACAGCTATGTACTTTTAGATTTGACAGACTTGTATCCCAGAGGCTGAAAAAAGCTGCTACAAAGGATGACTACTGCAATAAAGCAATATTCATACACACACATATATGCATACACTAAAAAAGCATAATTTTTTTCTGCAAAGTTCCAAACACTTAGGGCTATTTTGGCTGGATTCATTTACATTCATCTGTTTCAGTCAGAGAGGAGTATCTAAAAATCATTTGTTCAGGATGGTGCCTCTTTCTAGCACAACCCATACCAGAATTAACGCAATAGTGTGGTTTTGCGCTCAGCAATCTAGCAGAACAAAAGTGCAAAGACCAATCTGGTGGTTTTATTGTTCTAAGTTCCTAGTACAAGAAACAATATAGCATTCCACATTTAGGTAAAGAAATTATTTTTCAATATCTTAGCTCAGTAGATATATCCTATCATTATTTACTGGCATGCATAGCACAGAAATATGTTAAACTGTCTTACCAGCTCAAAGGAAACTTCACTTTTCGCTCTGCTTCTGTCCCTTGATAATTTAGGCTGTGCGGTTTGATGATCAGGCAGTAGCAGCAGTGGCATAATAAAGCAGAGCTTACCGTGCCCGATTTTAAAGATAATCTCAAGAACCAATGAAAAACTTCTCAGATTATCAGATTGAGTTAAAGTAGCTGCATCTGCAATTACTCATTAGTGACAGAGAAACTGAGGAATTTCTGTTAAAGGGTTAACATTTGAAAGGCCAAGTAGTTCGCTGAATATAAAAGTACCTTCTTGCAACGTTTATATAAAAAAGGCCAACAGAAGAGCTCTCTAAGCGACCTAAAGCCATTTCCTAGCCTCGTCTGAATGTGAGGTGAGACTGCTTCCATCCAAGGCCTCTGCCCAGCTGTGCTCAGACACCTGAGCATCCCTGAGCTGCCCTGTCCTGTACCTCCTCCACAGCCTATCGCTGCACTGTGCTCAAAGGGGCAGCTCTGGAAGCAAAGGCATTGCAGTGCTTCCATGTCCAAATCCTAGAGTCCACACCCAGCTGCAGTGCTGCAGTGGTAGTGTTACAGTCAAGATCCATCAAGTCAGTCATGTACATGGGTCTAGTGCCAGAGAAGGGGAAGAGAGAAGCAGGCAAAGCACAGACTGAATAACAGTCTGCCAGTATTAGCTTTAGGGGCCAAGAGACAGCAAGACAGGGGCCATGCAAAAATGGTGCAAATTGGTGCTACAAATTGAGTTATAGTTCTTCTCCCAATATCTGCTTTTGGGCCTTCCCCATCCAGTAAGACTCCTGCCAACTCCCATGAGGCCCCATGGTTACCCATCTAAATGTATATTACACTTTTTACAGTTACAACAATCCTGAACAGGAGCAGAAACAGAAAGCCCCTAAAATGTAAGCAGCCTTCAGAGTGTCATTTAAGCAAATAACACCTGCTGCCTCAGAGCTGTCCAGATGCCTGTAGTTTGCCTGCTGCAGCAGCAAACCTCTTATGTCCTGTAGTGACAAATTGGATCCCTGCATTTTCCCAGCCTACTGCCGCAGGTCACCATAAAGATGCTACGGCTGTGTAAGACCCACAGCTTTTACCATATTCTGCCTACAGGGCAGACAAAAAAATCAGTACAAGAGTTCATCAGCAGTTTGGCTCAAACGGCAAAGCACAAACTTCTTTTACCAGTTTCCTTTCATATTACTATTCCAAAATACAAAGCAGTATTTCTGACAAGAATATCACAGCTCTCTGCAAGTTGCCTTTTTTCATACTTCCCCCGTGCTCCCAGTGCCACTCAGCCTAAAGACCATTAACTGAACTCCAGTTCTCCAAAGGCCACTCAGACCCTTCTTTCATGTTTTCTAGGGCCCATTTACACCTGTCCTAGTGTCCCACAATTAGCTTCCATCAGGTGAACAGTGTTTCTCACCAGGTGATTTGTTTTAAGTTGCATCTACCTTGAGGTTGGTTTGGTTTTTGGTTTTGTTTGGGTTTTTTTGTTGTTGTTTGGTTGGTTTTTGTTCAAAGTGCTCCATTTGTATAGACATCCACTGTTTGTCTACTGTGAAGCCAGTACCAAATGCATATGTTTTGTTATCTCCTCTGGTTTTGGATCACTATGGAGGCAAACGTAGTAATAGGAGAAACATCACATTACAGTCAAGGCTACTGGGACATGCAGCACTAGCTCTGTCTGTGCTGCATTCCTTGCCTTGTACAATGCACATTTTTTGAGCCTGAGAGCGCCTCAGATAGAGTGGGATTTCTGTGTCTACCTGCTTCTATGCCTGGCTAGTGAACACATTGTTAGTCTTTCAGAGAAGATGGTCAGTACTACAGTCCAGGACCACTTCTGTATCCTGGTCATGCTTTCACTCAAGAATCTGTGAGATTTGACCTCCCCCCTTTCCTCTGCTCATCAAGTCCCCCAGTAAAAGGACACTGTTCCGGTCAGTGCGACATCTTAAGTCCGCTATCGCATTCCTGATTGTTGTGAATACTGTGCAAAGTGCAGCAGACCACAGCCATCTAAGGGCTTTGTCTACATGGGCAGTGCTGCTGGCCACTTCTTACTACCTCATCCCACTGCTCAATGCATGACTAACCTCACCTTTGCAAGGCAGGCTGACGTTAGATCACCTGGTTACCTGAGCATGGCAGGTGTGGCTAAGCAGATTGCCCTGCAGTGAAAGGCTTAGGCAGCCTACTACAAACTCTGTTCTTTTAAGCAGGCCTGCATGGCCAAGCACTTAAACATCAAATGCCTTTACCACAGTATTATCATAACTCTTTCCTGTGCTTCACGCTGCTGTTCAGGAATCTGCCGCTGTGGGTTACTGAGGTCACGGAAGGGTGGAGTAAGACCTTTTACAGACAGCTTGTTTGAGAGCAGAAGGGGCCTCCCAAAAACCAACAAAACATGGGCTTGCAATACTACCAACGGCCCTAGCATTCCTGGGGAAACACAGTTTTTCCAAATTAGATATTGCTAGGTCAGGGACATTTGCAGTTTGCTGTTAGGAGCCACAGGAAAAAACCCACCTCCAACGCCTCCACATCCACAGTGTCAACAACTTTTTGACCAAAAGCTTAATTGTTACAGCTTGCCTCAAAGGGAACAGTCTCCCTTATTTTAATATCCTTATGCCGCATATCTTCTCTGCCTCCTACGGTGACCAGAGGCAACTTGTAGCCCAACATAGCAGCAAACCACCACCTTCTATCAGATGTGCAGCTAGACAGTGTAGCAATGACAGAAACAGCTCTTTCAGCAGTTCTGGGGCCAATGATGCTAACAAGGAGCATGCAGAACTGGGATGTAAAAGGGTCCTAGAAAGATAAGCAAGTTTCCCCTCCTCCCTTAAGCAGCCTGGGGCCAGTTACCACAATGTAGTTTCTGAAGTGCAAATAGCTGCAAGATGAAGCTGCAGAAGACCATGTTACAGACCATCAGTAATACTTCTGCCTGGTCCCCATTTGCACAGACATAAGCACGATGCAAGCAGACCTTTTAGGACAGTGTGGGGCAGGCTCAGCTCATCAACAAGGAAGTGGAGTTGGCCCGATCCTCTGCTGCCTCGTGGAGGACATGCAGGTCCTTGCAGCACAGCAGGGAGGATGCATAAGCACGCTAAGACAATACCTCCTATGACTTATCACAGAAGATGACAAGTAAAATGGAAAATAAGGAGGAAAGGAACAAAAAAACCCCCTGATTTCTTGGAGCAGCACGCAGGAAGCCCCTGAGCTAGGGGTGTATTGAGGGAGTAATAACAACATGGGCAAAGCTAAGCCGTGTAGGTTCAAAATCAACATAGCAGAGACCATGGCTGTTCTGAACAATCAAACCAGGGATGTGGATGCATAGAAAAACTCTCCCAGGACTCACCTGTGAAAGAAACAGCTTCTCTTCATTACAGTGCTCCCTCTTGTTTAGGGAGCTGTGGGGTTGGCTAAAGTCTTGAGTAAGAGATGGGGGAGAGGGTAGAGAGTTTATTGGTATCACAGCAACAACAGATTATTACTGCACTGGAAACACACATCATTCACCACACAGGTTCCCTCAGTATAAGATGTTCGGGAGCCAAGCACCCATGGGTTAGTAGCACTGTGCCTACGTAACAAGTGTCTTCACATTCGTTATTAGTATTACAGTAACTTTTTAAGACAATTATCCTAAACAAAACAGAGATACAGAGATACAGAGATGTCAGAGGGAAACATATTCACAATTACAGTGCAAACAGCAGTTTCATAGTTGGCTTTATTAGCTAGCAGAAATTGCTCAAACTTTGTGCTACTGACCTGTTAACTGCAGCAGACCAGTTCCAAGACAGAAGACGGAGTTGCAGGCACATCCAGGTAGGACAACATTTCTGAAACTTCTGCATAGTTCTAAAAGCTGCTCAATGTTTCAGTTAATGTGCTTGGAAAATGCTGGGAGAGAT
This sequence comes from Platalea leucorodia, assembly GCF_965183815.1. Classification (NCBI taxonomy): domain Eukaryota; kingdom Metazoa; phylum Chordata; class Aves; order Pelecaniformes; family Threskiornithidae; genus Platalea; species Platalea leucorodia. The sequence goes on along the minus strand of NC_138827.1, from coordinate 19,238,049 downwards.
GCTGATTCAGTAGAAAGCCCTGGTAGCAAGAGTTTGTCTGGAATTATATGTGTTTTGAAGACTTTTCATTTGTAGACTCCGCCTGGAAAGGCAAAGTCTTTCTGAAACCCGAGTTATGTTTGATCTCTTGGACACACAGTTCTGTGATGATTATGTAAGAATTGTTTTTGATCCTACCCCACGGACAGGGCTGGGACCCTCCATAATTAACAAACTATTTTATAGCTGGGTTTAAAGAGACAAAGATATTTGTAGGAAAAATAACACCACCTGTGTTGTTTGGAAAGGGTAGGGGAACTTTAACATAACAAATATGCTTGCTATGGGTTATGCTTCTAAGATTCCATGTACATCCAAACTCTCAAGTCATGTGAGAATACCAGGGAAAATAATTTAAAGTTTTGTACTCTTTATAAGGTTACTGTAAAAAAAATTTGCACATCTACATAAGCTAAAGGGTAATTTTCAAGGTACAGTTGCTTTTTATGACATTATAAGGGGGTTTGACCTAGGATTCAAAAAAAAAAACAAAAAACCAAAACACAATCATGTCAAGTTTGAGACATTAACAGGATAAGTGGCAATAGAAATAGGCATGTATTTCCATGGACCTAACAGTTTTCAGTTGTATGCAACAGAGCTTACACAGAGTAAACCCTGTTTCTCTTCTGAATTTTGCTAACACTTTGCTCCTGGCACAGTATGGAAGAGGCCCTACACTCTGCAAGGCAACAACAAGTCCTTAGTTTGTCTGTGTCCCATTGACAGGGCTGTCAGAGCGACAGGAGACCCACTGCTTGACGTAGCTCCGTGGAAAGTCCTCCCCCTCAGGCTCAAGAGGAATGGACCCACAGTTGGTCTGACTGTTTTGCTCAAATTCACAATCAACTGGACTCCCACAGTCCGAGTCCACAAAGCCACTGTCAATAGTGTCCAAATCTACGCAGATCATAGGGTAACTGTCACCAGGCCTTGCAATGTGAGGGAAGAAGTCATAGGAGCCTTCACTGTAGGAAACGCTTTCACCATCAGGAGAAGGCAGAGAAGCTGGATTTTCCAAATCCCACTGATTAGGCTGCAAGCAAAGGGCTTCTAGGATGCTCCCCATCCCTCCTCCCAAAGCTCTTCCTACTTGCTGGTGGGCTGGGACACTTGTACTCCTCAGGTGGTCTGTGGACACAGAGCCTGAAGCAAGTATTTTGTCCTGCGTGCTCAGGTCAGCCAGATGCAAGTCGCTGGATATCTTTCTGTCTTCATCATCGATGTTAACCTTTGGGTAACCAGTTTCTCCAGCACCACTACCTTCCTCACTGGTATGCTCATGTCCCCTGTACACACGGTTACAGTTGTACTGGCAGTTACAAGGTGTAAATTCATCAGCCACAGTCACAGTATCAATGGACAAATGACCGTATGACCGGTCCTGAGTCCCGCTGCTACCGTTCACACTAGACAGCAGGGACTGGCTATCCTGACCTGGGGCAGTCAGGCAAGACACACAGGGTTTGCAAGGCAGATCTTTTCTCAGCTCACACAGCTCCTCCCGTGAGGTGCTGTTGGAAGTACGCATGGTGTAAACTTCTAGGACTTCTGGAAGGACGATTCCCCATTCAAAGAAATCGAAGGTCATTTTCGTGTGGGATGCACCAACCCACTTCTGCATAAAACGACATACAGGGAGAGAGCGAGACAGAGGTTAGTGTCATCAGGTTTGAGGTTCCACAGAAATGACCGAAGTTCTTATGCTTTTAGAAGTGGAGTCAAACTCTAAAATCACTGACTCCTCCAAAATAGCAGGGTATGAGATGCTGTTATTACCAGACACAGGCAGCTGCAGGAGAACTGGCTCAAGTAATTTAAAATAATTAGCTCGAGATGTTTGCATGGCTTTGCAGTTTTCTTTATGCTACAAAGAATGCCACTGCCCATAGCAGCATTCCTTCGTGCATCAGCCAGAGGTCCCCTCTGAAGCCACCAAGTCTCCCCTGCCCTCTTGTCCTGGACACTACTTCTCTCAGGAAGGATGGTCAGCTTCTCCCCCCAACATGTGCATAGCCCTGCTCTGTCACGTCCCTCACCTCAGTTCCCTGGGGAGGGGGTCAGGGCAAGGCTTCTCCCAATCTTCTGCATGCAACCATGCCCTAGACCAGCCTTTTCTCTCACAGTGACAAGAAGGAAGCAGGGGTAGGCAAGGGATGGGGATCTCAAAGAACTGTAGCCACTGCCTGCTGCAGATAACACTGACTCAGATGATTAGAGAGTGCCACACATTGAATCTTGCCCTTCTGTATCACCATTAGTATTAGATTCTGCCCTTTGCCATGCATTATCTCTGGATCACGAGCCCCTTGCATTCAGTCACATCTGGGAGTAAAGGCACCTCTGGGTTTCTCTGATGTAAGAGCAAAGTAAAAGTTTCTGTTCTTTTTGAAGAAATCACTGAATCAGACACTCGGATCACAGCAAACTTTAGGCATGTGCCACTAATGAATGCCAGTGAGTCCTACTAGAAGATTCTGCAGTCCAAAGGCCAGGCACAGCACAGACTCAAGACTTGGTTCTGCCCCTGTCTCACACTTGCCTAACGGCTGAGCTGTGTCAAGGTTCTTCTAGGTGCACCACTTTCTGCTGTGTGTAAAATAGGTAACAATGCTGAGCTTCATAAACACTGTGAAGGCTTCTGACAGAGTGCTGCATGAGATCTGGGTGTTGCCACAGCTGTCAGACTGCCTTAATTGTGTCAGCCTCCTGTCCCAAACTGCACTCAGCATCACTAGACAGGAAAAAAGTATTTGGAAGAGAACAGCTTGACACAGCTTATTACCCTCTGACATAGAGCATGGAAAAAATGTTCATTATAGCAGGAAGCACCAAGTCTATTTTAATCTATTTTTAACCTAAGCTACTAAGAGCTTATTATTAAAGCTGTAATAGACAGCAAGGCACCTAAGGTGCAAAAGGCTATTTGAAGAAACAGCAGGAAATCTCTTTCTTAGAATTGAGCAGGCAGAATATTTCCTATTCCCTCTTGACAGTTCTTTACAAATTCACGCCCAGCATGAATCTAAGGACTCACGTACACATAAGAGTAAACAATGTTCCTCTGCTTTCCCTTCTCTTTTTATATCTTAACTTTTCCTCTAACATTTTCACTGCTTCCAACCCAATCCAGGACTGTTGTCTGCACAGCATTACTACTGTAATTTGCTGATCATTATTCACAGACATAACCTAACCACTTGCTTTGATGCAGGCAGGATGCAGTGGAATGAGCCCTATATCAGTTGGTTTCTTGCCAGCCGAAAATGACGAGTCTGTTCACATATTAGTGATGTCACCACATCCTCTTGACGGCCCCTGCCTGTGCGTCTTGTGCTGTGGCTGTGTGGGCAACTGCTGCTTTAATCAGCAAATTTATTAAGAAGGAACTCAGCTTTAACAACTGAGGATCATTCCCTTCCCAGCAGCACTGAACAGCCTAACTAGAAACTAGTAAGAACGTAGTTCCCACAGAATGGAGAACCCCATGGCTTCGCTCTGAGAGCAGCATGGCTCTTAGCATGCAGGGTGCTTTCACTTCCAGTATGAGTGCTAGCCTGTGACTCTCAGGAATTCCCACATTGAGTCCACCTGGTCCTAGTTCCTTTCCCTAAGAGCAACCAGGGCCACCTGCCTCACAAGAGGATGCAAGTACCCCTCTGGTGCAGATATGGGAAGCCATAACTGGGCTGAAAGAGGAAGGCAGGAAGGAAGTGAGACAGTCACTGCAGGCTTCAGCCTGAATGGCACCCATCCAAGACTACTTGCTTAACCTAATTGCAAACATCAGCCATGTAACAGTGGGAAAGTACATGAAGATCATTAGGGCCCAGCTGGTGTCCCTCTCCCAGAGGGCCTAAGAAAAAGCAGAAACAAAAAGTTGACACTGAGGTGTCTCTGATCAGTGCTGCTGTAACAACAGGAACTTGTTCAGAAAGAGGCAGTGATGTCTGCACTCACATGACACTACTTTTACAGTTTGATAATGGCATTGTGAGCTGCTTTTCAGCTTAATACAACCATTATTTATGGATGCTCAATGTTCTTTTACTTTTGTATCCTGAGAACTCCAGCAAACTCTGCAGTCTTTGCAAACCGTTTTGTTACATGAGCAAGTTTTGCTGGTGTTAAATGAGAAGAGAATTTGGGAGGGCTAGGCAAAGTTACTCAAAGACACTTCCTTCATAAGGAGGCAGCTGCACTGTACTATCACACAGCAGTTATTTGCCCCCAAAGCTCTAGCCATCTTTCCAGGATGATATGCGTAGCTATTGCCTGTATGAGTGACTCTTAGAGAACTACAGGCTTAACATCGAGCTCATGTCACTGCAGAGGCTGGAGTGGGAGATCTGGCTCTACAATGAAGTCTGCTCCATGGCCTTGATGGCAGCATGAGACTGGAGCTTTGGAAAAATCCCAGTTACTGTCCTGGTATCCCTTTGTTCACTCCCTTCAGGTTCCCAGGCTTCACAGATCACATATGATCTTGGCTGACCCACTGAGACAGCACCTACAGGGAATAAGCAGCACAGACGTGACATAGAGGCCTTCATGGCACAGAATAGACTCTGCAGAGCTCTGGTCCTTACATCTGGAGCCATCTGGCATTCCCTTGAATTAGATTCCCCCTCCCACTGCCCTAATGAGAATCCCTTGCCCAGGATAGCACGATGGGCCGTTTAGTTTAACTTCATCATGTGCTCTACTCGCTTGTGTAGCCCATTTATACCTTGAAATCTCCATTATGCACCAGGTAAAGAGGTTTGAAAAAGGGAGCAGGGTCTGGTATGCAAGCCATCTTCTTCCACAAGCTGGAAGAGAAAAGAAAAAGGCTTTGGGGTTAAGCACACATTACAGATGCAAAGCAAGGCATCTCCAGATCCAATTCAAGCAGCTGAAATCACCTGCCCAGCCTCACTGGCCTCACAAGTTAGCAAGTGGCTGAGGATCCAAGGATGTCTTGTACTGTCAGAGCCATCTAATGGCCTTTCTCGTGAGCCTCACAGGAGGTGGGGCCTCAGCCATCAGGACTTGGCGCGCACAATATTCATGCTAAGGAAAGAGGTTCCAATTTTTTCCTTCCTGGAAAAGCACCAAGTGCTGGAAATGCGTTTTCCCCTCAGGCTAGGCTGGCTCATGGTCTGCACCTGCAGGCCAGAACTCTGCCCTAGGTGCTTTTTCTGTGGCCATGGGCTGTGCCAGCCCTGCTGCTGCACCAGCCCAGCACCCTCCTCTGTGGCAGCGTGCACCCCATCCCTCTGCAAGGGCACGTGATCCTCCAAAAAGGAGAGAGGCCCCCAGCCAGTGTTGAGAGGCCTGTGTCAGCTTTGGAAGGGGAAGGCCAGCCCTGGCTACTGCTTGTTTCTGGCAACTGCAGTGCACAGACAGGACCAGGAGAACAGCCCAGGAGGCTGAGCGGCCCCTGCTCAGTCCCCATGTGCCGTTGTCTCATCCCAACCAGCTGAATGGCAGCAGAGCCCCAGAGAAAAGCAAGGCACTCTCGGCTGCACACCAGCTGGAGACCATGCTTTGCTCACCCTCGTAGGCCCATAGCTCTGTCCGTGCATGGATATATAAGATGCAAAGAAGGCTGCATGTGAACACCCCATCTTTAGCAAGACAGAATAGGAGCATTTACTCCAGCTTCCTGAAGCATTCTTACCTCCGCTGTTTGGCCAGAAAGGTTGTGATTGAGGCAGTGATTGCCACGACAACACCAAACAGCAGCAGCCATCCCATGCCTGCTGTCTGTGTCACTGCTGGAGAAAGAGACAGGGTCATTCAGGCTCACCTTGCATTTCTACCCTGGTCAATAAGCAGGAGATGGTGAGGTGACCCCCTCAATTTCTACCCCAGACTTTCTCTTAGGGACACTGAGGCTGTCACCTGGGGCCCAGCACTCCAGACAAGAGGTCTGAATGAGGATGCTCAGAGAGGACTGCATGAATGAAAGGAGCAGTGTATCAGGTGCCCTGTGGCCTGGCTGCACCACAGACCAACAGCCAACATGCTTGGGGCAGGACAGATCCCTGCTACAAAGACCCCTGGTGTTTCTGACTCCTCCTGCTTTAGTGACACCTCCGCAGATGATCCCTGAAGTGAAAAGAGAGTGCAGCAGGCCAAAGACATGTGAAGAAAAGGTGTTGATTAGAAGAGCGCTTGTTGGCTGCTCTCTGCCTGTGATGGAAAGGAGCACCTTTAAGACCCAGAACTCAGGTAACCCTTAACAAATGGAGCCTGACCCTGCTGCCACAGCACCACGTAATACTTCAGTTTGAGCTGCAGATCAGTGCGAGCAGGGAAGCTCAGCACATGCTGCTGACATTGACCACAGTCATCCTGCCCTGCTCTATTTGAACAAAGACTCCCTATTTTCATAGCCTCTGTTCCACCATGACAAGCACCAGTGTACTTCTGTGCATAAGGTACTGTGCACTCCCTGTGGAGTAGGAGTGGTGGCTACCAAACAAAATGCCTGTGCCCAGCATGACCAAACATCAGAGTCCAGACATGGAACTTAGCCCTGAGAGCAGGCTCCCCTCTCCCCTCAGCCGAAGGAAATACTAAGCACGGGTAGTGGAGGCACCTCTACTAGATGTCCCCCATTTCCAAAAGCTGCAAGCAGGACTCTGGACGTTTGACACTGGAAAGGAAACTCGAGGCTGCACTCCTGCTGTGGCACCCAAACCTACAGCCAGCCCCACCAAACCCTCTTCCCATGGGCCATGCCGAAAGGTGGGCTTTGCAGCACAGTGAGAAGGTCAATACAGACAGCACATATCAGCCCAGGCCTGGGGTTCATGTACTCAGTAAGCAAGCCAAACATGCCTGTCTTTACTAGGCTATTTAGAATTTGTTCTAATTAATTAGATTTGATTAAAGTTCTGGAAGCATTGTCTGACATTGGAGCAACGGGAAGGGCAAGGAGAGCTAGTAGTATGTACCGGCAGGGCTGGTTTTCAATGTCAGCAGAGGACTCCATTCACTCCAAAATCCATGGTAGCCAGTGTCTTCTCGAGGTCTGGCTCTCACTTGGAACTCGTACTCGGTGTTCGCCTGGAGTTCCCATGGCAGGATCACCAGGGTCCGTTTATCTTCATGGACAGCTTTAGTCTTCTGAGTCTGTGAATGATTAAACACCAAAACACTCAGGGCTGGAGTGACTGCTCCCGCCTTACCCTCACTGCTTCACAGTGAGGAGCCCTGCAAATTAATCTCCTCTACTTTCATGTTGTTTCTGCAAGGCCACGCTCTGGCTAGTCAGTAGCTGCATGGGGCCTGGGGGGATCCTTCCGTGCAGGACAGCATGAGAAGCAAGTGAACTATCAGCCTTCCCCACAGGATCTAGTACTTCTCAAACAGCTTCTGCTTCTCGATTCTTTTTTCAGTTTTGCCTGTTGTTAGTCCAGGCAAGCAGAGAGACACCTTTTCTAAACCATGAAAACCCTTCTTCCATGCCAGTGCTCCCATCCTGGTTGTGCTGCCCTCCTCTTTGCTAGTACATCCTACTTGATGGTAAACTGACATCTCACTTACCTCCCAGGTGTCAGTCCTTCTCTTATAACGCAGCTGATATTCCAGCTCCTCATTCAAAAAGTAGAAAGGAGAGTTGTGGTAGATGGTTTCCCAAGAAATATTGTAACCCTCTGAGAACACAGCAGTCAGATTGAACGGAGGCTGTGGTTTGACTGGAAGACAGGATGGTGTTACCCTTCATAACGTTACTGCAGACAAGAGGTGGTCTAGCATGGTATCAGCAATGCAGAGCAAATAGGGAGCAAAACTGCCCTGGCAGGGGTGGGCCCTCCTACACAGGACAACATCCACAACGTTCCTGCCTCTCAGGCTGAGCAGTCCTGAGCCATGCACAGAACCTCACACCTCAGCAGCATAGTGAAGTCAGGCCCACATTTCTCCGAATATGTCTTCTGCCTGTCTTTTAACCTCCTCATCACCCAAGGAGCAAGAGAAGATAGCACAAGGGGCTAGTACCTCCTGGGAGATGTAAAGAGTAGAGCACCTTGTTCTTCTCATGACATAGGAGGACTCCGTGTAGTCATGGTCCCTTGCACAGTTAGGGAAATACCCCTCAATGTAACAGAGACACGAGGAAAAGCTGAGGCTGGTGGACACTGCATGAACCCAGTGCAAATCCCTGTGTCCTAAGTGCCTAAAAGGCAAGCTTTGGTATCCCCTGCAGGGTGTTTTCATATATCAAAAAGCAGTAATGCACAAACTCCAGCACTAGTCTGCAGGGTGCATTGCTGAGCTATGATGCCTCTGAATGGGGACATCTAGGACATGTGCAAAGCACTGCTACCCAATCTATAGTCCGTCAGTGGGAGCAAGGGGCTTTCCTGAACTGTTACGGCATTTGTCAAAAAGATGACACTTCCCATGTAAAGTTTAATTTCAGAAGAATCCAAGTAGAAAAATCCTTTTTCGTATGCCTGCATGGTACCTGTCTGCCTGACTAAACCACCCTTTTCCTTCACAGTTTGCTGCGCAATTCAGAACACACCAGCATTCCACCAAGTCAACTATATGATTGCACCCAATCTTCCTGTCATGCAGGAGAGATGGTTAGGAATTGCCCCAGAAAGGGGAAGTGCCACCTCCGTTGCGTCTGGGACACCTTGTGCCACCCACAATAACATCAGGTTGGTTCAGGTGTCCACTGCAAGAGCCTCTTGGGACTCCTGTGAGGACATTTGTGGCAGTTGCAATTAAAGTAATTCCTCCTGCCCTTTAGATTCTAGCCGAGAACCAACACTTGCATAGTCTAGGTATGAGATTGGTCTAAGGTGGAAATTTATCACCTACTGCTTCATTGGGGAAAGGAATTTCCCCATGAAAAGGCTGGGGCCAAGCCAGATCTAAGCTCAGCCTCAAGCATAAATGTTTCTGTAGTTTACAATAGCAACAATAAGAGCACGGTGCTCTGTGTAGACAAATGCACACCAAACATAGCCCCCCACCACTGGCTGCCCCACTCACTCCTTGCTCACACTATCTTAGCAGACAGACATAAGGTCAGACAGTATTTATCAAATCCACCATTTTTGTACTTACTGTTCTCTGCCATATAAAAGCCTTTGGAAATCATGTGCTGCCTATCGGCCATCTCTGTAACATCCACCTGGACTTTGGTATCTGCCAGGAATTCGGTCATGTCCACAGTACACATGTACTGTGTATGACTGGTGTTCCTGGAGAATTGCAGGAGACTGCAGGCAGCCACAGTATTTTCCGGACCTTGATCAGTAACCCTAAAACCACCAAAACAAACAAACAAGTCCACATCTACCATATGCTGTAGTTGGACTAATCTGCTGCTGAACCACCAGGCATAGAAATTACTAAGAAAAAAAAGAGGCAACATATTCAAATAAAAATTTATCTTTGAACTTTGAGGTTTTTTTCCTTCTATTTACTCAGCTTAGCGTCTTTGAGAGAAGCAGGAAAGTAATGCTGAAGCGTTTGTGGAAAGGAAAGGTGCTCACTAGGCCTGCACAGCCCAGGACTGCACCCACTTCCTTGCTGGGGCAGAACAGCAGCCATACAGGGCTTGGACAAGTGGTGTGAGCCCTGCCAGCACACACGAGCGAAGGTCCATTGTTAACAGCAGCAAAGGGCAAGGTATTCCCCGGGCAGGAGAGAAAACAATGCCAAGGGAGCCAGAGTCAGCGTAGCAGTCAGTGGCAAGCAGCACAGTCAGTGGACACAGGAACCAGGGATCCTGTGTTAGGGGAGGACCCAGCTGATAACTGGAGTGTGAAGTACAAGTGAAAACCAGCACGGCAGCAAGAACAAGAATTCTGCCTAACAGAGGACAGAAGGACACCGCTGTGCTATGGCCATGTTTAAAGTTCCTGCTGACAGCACTTCGCTCATCCTACTGAGACGTACCATGTTGCAGTGAGGTTATACGAACCAGCACCCAAGTCATTTCTTAGGATACAGGACAGAGTCTGTACATAGTCCACAAAACAAGTGAGGTTTTCACAACACGTAGCTGTAGGTTTGGAAAGAGAAAACACAATGTCAACTTCCATGATGAAGCAAGCAGAACTTTATATCAACATACACAGTCCTCAGGGCTCCCACTAAATCTGAAGGGAACAGACCACTCTGTGCCAGCCCCCTCAAAAGTCTCTGGTCTTGGAGTGTAAGACGTGTTCCATCTCTACAGGGAGGGAAGTCATTGACAGCAAGATAAGCATCAAACAAAAAAAATCTATTAAAAATGTTGTGGCAGCAAATGGCATGCCAAAATATCAGGAAATGCCCAAATTGTGACTGAATTTTCAAACTTATCTCTGTCCCCTCTTATACAGTCACTACAGCAGAGTCACATACTATTTCTGCAAGAGTCCTAGCTTAGATAGCACATAAAAGAGGCATGATTACCCAATCAGAAACAGTAGCATATTCAAACTTTGTAATGATACCACTTCCTAAATTGAGTACTGTTCTTTGCTAGTCTAGTTTTTGTTTTATGACATCTACGTGGCGCTTTGCACATTTAAAAAAAGTGGTATTTTAGTAATTCTTTCTTTACCATTCTCTCTGCTTACTATTTTCTACAGCTTGATATCAGCAGCATCAATACTTTTCATGTTTGCAGTTACTATAATTTCCATAAGTCACTCTGATACTAAAGTGATAGGCACAATTTATTAATCACTTAAACTGAAACAGACTTCTAAAGAGAACTTGAGAAGCAATTGTAGAATTTGTGCTGGTCATTAAGAAAATTAGCTAATTTGAAAGTGGTCACAAAGCAGCATCTATGCTCTTCTAATTGTTCCGCAGGAGCTCTGCTCATGTATCAGTATCTGATACATGCTGTACAAAAGCACTGTTGTTCTATACATAACACACTAAGTTATTTCCCTGGATTTCAAGGCAGGGAAGGTGGCAGTACAATTAGAAATACCTGCATTGGCGAGTCCTCTCCTGACAGAATCTTGGCTGACAAGAGCCACCGCTACTACACTAGGAATAACTGAGTGAGGAAAGGCCCGTAGGAGATGCGGCATGCCATGCTGGTGCAAAACATGCCTACTACAGTGACTATTCATCTCTTATGTGTACAGTATGACCCCTTTTTGATGGGAATAAAAGTGTCATCATCTAGGGGAAGATCTCAAGATTGATACATCCATGCTTAAATCAAGCATGGGTCCTCCCCTACCATCAGGGCTGCCCCCAGCCTGATGGGAACATGTTACTTCACAGCCATCAGGCACCCAAATCCTGTGATGCTAACCATGTTGCCAGTTCACCTCCCTTTGTTGTTCTGCTGCTTGCCTGGTTAGAGAAGCTGCACTCCCTGCTTCCTACCTTCCCTTTGCTGAACATGCTTTGTGTTCAGAAGAGCTGTTTGCGTAAGATGAAAGCAGGCCTACATGATATGCTCAACAGCCACAATGCCTGATTTTACAGTTAAAGAGAACGCTGTATGCGGAGAATAATCAACATGGAATGCAGGCAATGTGTGCATTGATGGATCAGAAACATCTGTTCCGCCGTCCAGATCAAACAACAGTCCTCACAAACAAGTTGTCTCTGCATTTACAGCCACAACGCACAGCAGGCATGTCCAGTGGAGGGTGCAGCCTAATTCTAGGCCAGAGTAAGTTCAACAGAAAAGAAAGTCTAACTTTTCCCACTGACTTCACTCATCACAAACGTTGCTTCCTAGTCCTGTTGCAGCAGAGCACACACTGCTCTCCCTGCATGAGCTCTGGGCAGCACTCAGATTTGTGTACAAGACCCCCTCCCTGAAGAGTCAGGATGGCAACAGAAGAAATTTGGGGATGCTTGAGACAGACTGGCCCCAAGGGTGTACATATGCTCTATTAAACTGTAAGCGATTCAAATTATGTGGTTGTCACTTTGTTTCATTTTGACTTTTCCATTTCACCCTGACTTCAGAATTTTGTTCTAAAATTTTCATTAAGTTTTAACTTTTCATTTTGAGCCCTCAATGGGTTCTTCTCAGGGCCCTGGTACAAGCACTGTTTGTGCCAGAGTCCTGAACAACAAACTTTTTCTCCCTTAGCCTAACTTTACTCTCCTACAAAAACAGGGTTATAAAACCCTTGCTTTCCTTTAGAGAGAGCAGCAAGTATTAATAAGCATTGCTAATTAGCATTCTTCTATGCTGTTATGTTAATCAGTCAAATGGACTACTATTCCTAGGTAGCTGGTAAGCTGCAGGTATATCTTTGGGCAAGAATCTATTAACAAAATTAAGAAGAGGACAGCTTTTTACTGAGAAAAGAATAATTAAGTGTCCTAAACCCAGTTAGATCTAGGATGAATTGTCCATCCTTGGTGGCTTCAGAAACAAAAATCAAATACTTTTAACAGTAAGATCTAGTTTGGTCCAAAGTGCAAGTAGTACAGGGTAATTCCCTGGCTTGTGTTACACAAAGTTCAGACCAGGCATCACAATTGTCCTATATGGCAAGAAGATCTAACTCTGAATTAATCTTTTCTGCTAATTTAGGTTTGGAGCAGGCCCAATGGTCTGCCTAGAAGCAGCATGTAAAATGCTAAACTTGCACCTGTTCCCTGCAGACACTGTTGTCGCTGCCTTTTTCTGTCCAGCTGACCTGTTCAGAAAGTCAGATCTGAGTCAGCTGAAGCTTGCACGGTGGGTAAGAACCAGCAAGAAATGGGGAGTGACTGTCTGCAGAGTGCAGGCCTGAGCAAAGGGGCTCAGACCAGGAGAGGTTCACTCCACTGTCCCTGGCTGGCCTGCCAACAGCAGCCATAACCCCTGGGGATATCCTGGTCTTAGCCGCCAGCACCTTTCCTATGGCAAAGATTTTTTTTTTTTGGGGGGGGGGGAGGGGGAGAATCCTACTCTAATGTCAACAGGAGACATTTCAATGCAAGGCAGTACCTCTGTACTCTCCCCACTGGTGCTGCTCCCTGGAGTGTTACATAGTCTGGCTGAGTTCTGCCCTTGTGCCTGTCCACCACTGCCCACAGAGCCTCTTCCGTAACTCATTATCCCATGGAACCCTCTCCCCTGGTACCCTATCTTGTGCTCGCTGTCCCATAGCAACCTTGTGCCATGCACATCTCAGCAGAGCCTGTGTCAACGGCCACCAAGACAAATCATGTGGGTGTACAGCCCAGAAGAGGTATCTGTGAACTTACTGTACTGGAATAAAAGGAAGAAGGAAATACTCTGGAGCCACAGTTTGTTCCTCATGTTGGTTCTGACTGGATGTCCTGGGAAAAAAAACAAACAAAATAATAAACTTAAAACCCCCCCAAACAACCAATTAAAAGTTCAGCTCAGCCATCTACTCATATGTTGAAGGTTAAGGCGGAATTAATCTTGCTTTCATTTAAATGTCTAAAAGTAAAGTGCCTAATTTAGGCAAGTAATCTCAGCTCTCCTGTATGTATCTACTCCATGGGCTAAGGGAGGGACGACCAACAGCCCTGCCAACTGGCCATAAACCAGGTCTGTGAAATCTCTGCTCCTTGCCAGCGGCATGTGCACAGAGAAAGCAGCAAAGTGACTGCAGCCTCAGTTTATCCATGCAACAGGAAGGCACTTGGGCTAAGTGCTAACCCATTTTTTCTTCATTGGTTTCCTGCAACTAGAAATGGCTTGCAACTAGAAATGGCTTGCAACTAGAAATGGCTTGCAACTAGAAATGGCTTGCAACTAGGAGAAGTAACATTGCTGTGGTTTAAACATCAGTACACTGAATTAGTCAAATAGAGCCTGAATGTCACTGTGGGTCTGTATGAGCAAGGCCTGTGAGAACTCATTGATTTGGCCTACCCATGGTAAAATAAGCATGGAATAGCTAGTTAAGGGACTCCAGGAAGGCAGACCAGACAAAAAAAAAAAAAAAACCAGCCTCCCATGTGCCACAGAAGAGAATGATGTACAGCACTCACTTCAGGGGAGGGCTGTCCTGATGCAGTTTGGTGAAGAGAACCTACAGGAAAGTCTTCAGAGAAGAGGACAGCAGGATGTTTACAGCAATATGAGGAAACAGCATCACATACAAATGACTGCTCAGCCCACAGCCCCTGCTCCAAGACCAGGCCCTCAAGCCACATAACAGATTAAGTCTGTGTTTTCACAGTATTTAACAGTTACAGAAACACACAGATGTGCACAGAAAGACTTAAAATGAGCTCCCTGCAGAGTATTGGCTGTTGATACCCAGTACAGATTTCAGCACTGTTTTCTCATGCTATTCTGAAATGGGCTAGGCTGCCTGGGGACAAGACTTTGGACAAGCAACCTGTATTATTTTTGGGACATACTTCCGTTAGCACCAAGTTGCAAGGATGTGCAGACAGCAGGGAGGGCCCACATGCCATGCCACAGAGCAGCAACGTTGTCAGTGACTGGACACACAGGAGTGTCTCTGCAGAGCCCCAGAGCTCCGCAAAACCCCCTGCACTAGATCGCACAGAGGCACCTGTGAAAGTGATATGGATGAAGACTGGACAACAAGCTGCAACCCCCAAGACATACCCAGAGGTCCTGGCAGGGCCTGGTGCAGGTGATAGAATCAAAATTGTTTGAGTTGGAAGGGACCTTTAAAGGTCACCCAGTCCAACCCCCCTGCCATGGGCAGGGACATCTTCAACTAGATCAGGTTGCTCAGAGTCCCATCCAGCCTCCAGGGATGGGGCATCTACCACCTCTCTGGGAAACCTGTTCCAGTGTTTCACCACCCTCATCATGAAAAATGTCTTCCTTACATTAGTCTAGATCTACCCTCTTCTAGTTTAAACCCATTACCCCTTGTCCTATCACAATAGGCCCTGCTAAAAAGTCTGTCCCCATCTTTCTTATAAGCCCCCTTTAAGTATTGAAAGGCCACAATAAGGTCTCCCCACAGCCTTCTCTTCTCCAGGCTGAATATCCCCAACTCTCTCAACCTTTCCTCATAGCAGAGGTGGTCCGTTCCTCTGATCATTTTTGTGGCCTCCTCTGGACCTGCTCCAACAGGCCCATGTCTTTCCTGTGCCAAGGGCCCCAGAGCTGGACACAGTACTCCAGGTACTCCAGCAGAAGGGCAGAACCACCTCCCTCGACCTGCTGGCCACACTACTTTTTATGCAGCCCAAGATACAAATGGCTTTCTGGGCTGTGAGCGCATGTTGTCAGATCACATCCAGCTTTTCATCCACTAGTACTCCAAGTCCTTCTCAGCAGGGCTGCTCTCAATCCCTTCATCCCCCAGCCTGTATTGATACTGGGGGTTGCCCTGCCCCAGGTGCAGGACCCAGGTCCCAGGGTGCCTGTGCCTCCCCCCACCACCAGCAAACACCCAGACAGTCACTCAGCATACAGAATGCCAGTGAGACCTCTCTCACTTGGGGAACATTTGTGGTGTTTAAAAATTCCCCAGGTTTACTCAAATAATGAAAGCAAAATAAATTTAGCAGCCACCAAAAAGCCCCTGCAGCCCCACGTGAGCTCAGGCTTGCTCTCAAGGCCCCACAGTGTCCAGATGAGATCAGCAAGGCTCACTCAAGAGCTGCCACAAACACCTCATGGCTGCATCACCTCAGCCCTGTGGTGCGAGCAGCCATGCTGCTGCTGCCGCCCCTCCTTTCCTGCCAAATAAATCCTGCAGATGAAGCACATGCTCCAGCTCAGCAAGGAGGCCCAGGCACCCTGCTAGTCTCCCTCGCCTGCTGCAAGTGGCAGGACAGAAACTCCCTTTCCCCACGCTCCAGCCCTTCTTTCTGCATCATACATTTCCTTGAGGAAACACCTTTTCTTAAGGGTCTTTTCCAACCTTGACAATTCTATGATTCTATGATTCACCCCTCTGGTCCCAGTTCTCCAAGTTTTCTCTGCATAATAACTATTGTCATTACCACTACTTCTGGTGGTGCAGTCCCTGATTACTAAGACATAGCCCACTGTCTAACCCCACCTTGTGCTCCCACTCATCCTTCCACTGCTCTTCTACAAATTCTCATTCCTTTGAGGAAGGCACCCTGTTATCCTGCCACCTGAAACCTGCTCGCCCAACTTCATGCTAAGACTGGCTGCACCACGAACACAGACGCCCTCAAGATAGGCAGCATGCTCATGCAGCATCTGCTCGTGACTTCCTAGCATCAAGGGCCCTGTTCCTTGCAGCATATTTAATAGAAAAGCTGTGCTGAATGAATTGGCCACTGGAGCCTAGAGGTCACTAACTCTAGAAACATGATAAATGCGATTGTCTACTGCCTTTTTAAATTGTCCTTCTCCCTGCAAAATACCTAGAACCTATTGTTGCTGGGTTCAGAATATTCAGGGCCCCCCCAGCTTAGGATGCCAACAACCTGCCCAAATGGGCCTGTTCCCACCCCGAGAGCGCGCACAGTCCCCAGGGCTGCTGCTGTTCCTCCTCAGGCCTTCGTGCCCTCTGACTGACTGTAACCCAGCACACGCCCTGGACTGCAGGACGGACGAGTGCCACCTGGTACCGCGCCCTGCTGCAGAAGCCCATTTCCATGTTACTTTGCTTTGTGACTGTCACGCTCCACGGTCTCGGCCACCCTGTAAGGCCAAGAAAGGCAACTCACTGCCTCTTCTTCAGCAGAGGAAGGAAGGGTTGGGCGCTCGGAGAGCCCTGCAGACCCACTGCTTGTTTCAGAATCCAATTGGCAGTGCCCCCAGTGTTTCATGTTTATGATATTTCTGTAGCTCCCTCGTTTTACCCCCATTCCTGCCTAAATAGACAGAGCAATGCAAGGGAAGTCTTTGCTGCTTTTAGCTACTGGACTGTGGTTTCTTTAAAGCACCTTCCCTGTTTTTCATCCTCTGCTCAGAGGATAGTACCATCAATCCAATGGGACAGGAAGGACTGACCAGGAAAAAGTCAAAGCAACAAGCCCGAGTAGCTCATCAGGAAGATGTCTTATGGAGATATCAAAGGCTGCCATTACACACTGGAGAGAGAGTAACATACAAGGTTGTAATCTAGAAGGAAGCTCCTGAATAAGAGCACAATAGCAAAAATAAGACAGAAAAGCAGTAAGATCTGCTACCACAGGTGAAGCAAGGAGACAATATTTCCTCACTTGGGACTCCACCGTCCCATCTCTTACCCTTGCCAGTGCCCACAGATTAGTCCCACACTTACCTCCTTCACTTCTTACACAGTTCTCCCACCTCGGTGTGGTGGGGAAGGACTGCTACCTCTGAGAGCACCATAGAGTCAGTGCTCTGTGTGTCTGACCTCCTGGCTGTGCTCCAGGTTGTGATGACAGAACATGGATGTGGGTGCAAAAGAGCTGGGAAAGATGCAGCTCTGCAGCAGTGTCTCTGTGGTCTTTGGTGGCTGTAAGACCTCATGGCTTCACAGGATGGCTTCACAGGATGTATAGGAGCCCCTGTTCTGAAGCCTCCTCGAGTCAGGCCCCCTGCAAGTCTCAGGCTGATTAAGACCCCACCTTTCCTACATCCCTCCATTTGTTACACCCTTCCCATTTGCTTCCATCTGTCGGCATCATGCTCATGTGATCGTTCACTTAGAGGGAAGAATGGCAGTGGGCAATGAGCAGAGGCAGGAACTTATTCCTTGTCTGGCATTAGAAAAGTCCTTTCTACCACCTCATTTCAATTTCTCTGCCTGTGAAATGGGGACTCTGAGGCAGCTTCATGCATCCTTGAAACCCAGTTACTTAATTCTTATAAAATGTCAAGCATTGTACAACTGCTAAGCACCAGTGCTGCAAACTCTGTAGTATCCTAGGGAACAGCGTGAGAGGACAGTCATAAAGTTGATTAGCCATTCATATAGATGTGCACGTGTAAACGGTGCTACAAGGTTTTAATATACCAGAGAATAGGAAATAGGACCAATACAGACACAGATATTTACAAAGATTATTTTTGTTAAGGATCTGGAAATACGGTGCTATAAGCTGCCAAAGATGGATGCAGTTTACACTCACAATTTGAAGTGTCTCTAGGAAAGGTATGCACTTACAAAACTTCCACAAAAAAAAAAAAAAAAGCCTGATTAAGAAAGCGGTTTAAGTAAAATAAAAAAATCTGGTATTTCCAAGCATAAGAAAATAAGCATCATAGCTACACCCAAGCAAAAAAAGAGTGGAAGTCTCTCAATCCATCAGTTATATGCAAAAATAAGCTTTCTTCTTGAAAAAAAGAAATCATTATCAATGCACACTGCCATCTAATCACAAAGCTAAAGCAACAGGGAGATGGGAGGCTTTTCCAGCTGTCCAATAGAGGCCAACAGCAATGACAGCAAGGGCACAAGGGCCACGTCAGCTATAGGAAATATTTGCAGTGAAGTCACAAATATCAAGAAGTAACAAACTGGCAGCAGGGAAAATTGGTGGAAACATGGACATTACCTTGTCCCATCCTTTCAGCTGTCCATTTCAGCCCTCCAACACTTCCATGGCTGGCCCTGGCTAAATCATTACTGCGGCTGTACAAGAGCTGGAAAGCAGGTGGATCTCATCAGCACTGAGTAAGAGTAAAGCCTACTTGTACACGACCAAGAGCTGTAGTGTATTGGAATACACAGTGATAACTGGTGGTTGACGTCATCACTGTATCAGTATTACTGTGCCGATAGAAGGATGTGGTGAGCAGAGGAGGCAATGAATTCGGGTCCAAACACCCACACAACATTTATTACTGTATTGCTCTGCTCTCTTACTCTTATGTGAGAAAAAGGTGGGAGAGCAGATAAAAACTCATAAGCTTCAGATCTAAAAGGTCATAGTGGGGCTGGTGGAGTTAGAGCCTTGCGGTAGGGAGGCATCAGTGTCAAAGCATTAAATGGTTAAGCCTAACTATATATAGTACAGCGTGTACCGCATCAGACAGCCAAGTACTACTGCACTTTGCTTCCACCTGCTCCAAAATGGCCCCTGGGACCAGGGGAACAGCACCAACCCTCAGACCACAGGCAGGGAGATGGTCTGGCTCCAGCACAGGTGGACGGGCTCACCCCTACCCTCATCTCATGCCTGCAGCTTGTGTCTGGGCTGGGGCTCTGCAGGTGGAGGTGAGTTGACCTACCCTCCCTCACTGTCAGCCTTGCAATCTGTAACTACTATATATAGTTAGGCTATAAGGATAATAATACAGAACTCCAGCCTTAGTAGTTATATAGAAAGTAACTAGCGCAACAAGTTATACAGAAAGTATTAGCGCAACAAGTGATTTTTCATTTTTAATGAGTTAAGTTTGACAAAAACAGGCATTTAGGTGCAATATGTTTAAATTTATAAAGCGGTTGGTCTTGAAGTACCACCAGTATTCTTTTTTTAAAAATTAGCTCTGTAACATCAAATGCATATTATTGCACGTTTTAAAAGTAGTGTGGCTTGTGCCTGCCAGACTATCACTCTCTGGACTGATCACACATGCTGCCCTTTCCCTCCTTCCTCTGCACAAATAACGGTGCTAGCACACCTCAGAGAGTCCTGTGTAACCATGGAGCAAAAGCTGCACCACTGTCCTGTCTCTCTGTTATCCTCACAAGAGAAAGATATTACTAACTGCCTGGGAAATGTCTAGCTTAGCTGCTCAGCCTAATTGAACCCATGCTATCCCATGCTGCACCCAACAGTGACAATACCCACAACCCATAGGCAGCATCAGTGGAGACAAGTCTCTTCTAGAAGCTTGGGCCTGACGCCACACCTGTAAGTGATCCACAAAGCATGCAGAAGGAAGAGCTGGTCTCTCTTCCAGAGATTCTGTGCCAAACATGATGGGGAATAGCTGTTAGGCTAAGTAACAGGATCTTCTCCACGCACGTTGTTACAGCACACAACCAGCACACAGGCCAGCCCAGTTACCAGCAACCACCTGGCAAGCATGGTCAGGAGCCACCTGCCCCAGGCTGAATGGTCCAAAACATCATTTTTTCCCAGGGTGAGTCAGGGGCACGGAGATGTTTACTGTATAGAGACAAGGAAAGAGAGGTAGGACTGAAGGCAGGTAATGAGCCCTAGGAGAGGGCAGCAGTGGCAGTTGGAACTTCTTTTTCTAAGATAGTTAATTTTAATTAAGAAAATTTATCCTTTGCTGACCGCCAGAATTCAGATTTGTACAGTTGCCCTTCTGTGATGCTCACTGCTGGTGAAACATAAAGCCAAGAGAAGCATTAAGGGCCTGCCAGAAGGATGGAATAGCTCATCGTGTATGGATGTGTTGAAACTTAGTGATTGATCCTCTTCCGTCATCTAGCACTATGCCTATACATGTGTGCATGTGTGTATGTGCAAATACATGCATGCGCACATGTGAAACTGTGCAAGTGCTGCAACCTGAAGAGCAACAAGTAGCCTTTCTCCTGCAGAGCAAACGTTTAACATATGCCTAACTCTTCAGTCCTGGGAAGCCCAGCTCAGTGTGATCCACCAGATCTCACTCAGTGACTGAGAAGGACTATACCCACCATATCCAGCCTGGGAAGAGCCATGACACAGAGCACACATACAGGATCTCTAGGAGCCCTGGTACCTGTTGCCACCTGGAGCACAGTACACAGATACACCTCCTACACAAAGCAAGTCAGTGGGCTCAGTGTACCGTCACCACCTCCAAGAGCACACAGCTCTAGAGCTACTCTGTGCTGCGTGGGCACTGACTACTCTCCATCTGAGGTTCCATGGCACTTCAGGGCAGCTGAATCCAGCTCCCAAGGTAAAGCAGTTGGAGACCTGAAGCACTTCAATTGCCATGGGTTTACATTGATTTAAGAGGCAACTACTTTCATCCAGCTGCAATCTCAGCCCAGCCTGCAATGGCAATATTCACCAAGAAGCAAGTGTGAAGGGCACACCAGGGAAAGCTTGATAGATTCTGCTAAAGTTATTGATGACCCAAAAGCATTTTACCATGACTGGAAGAAGGGCAACATCTGCATGTATTTATCAGCAAGAATAAATGCACACAGAGGAAATAACAATCAGAGCTGACAGTTCCTTTCTCTAGGAGAGAGAATTAGTGACATTTGCAGTTACCAAGTTCATGATATGGGGAAAAAGCCCCACACAAACAGTACTACCTCTGTATTTTCTTCCTGTCACAATGGAATTAAAACAATATCCTCAGCATCATCAAAGATACAGACCTGGTATAACTCTAGGGTCAAAGGCACTTTTACTGGCTGGTGACATTTAGGAGGAAGATAATCATACATTACGATAAATAATGAGTAAAAAAATGTCAGAAGAACAGCTGAGACATGAGTAACAGTGTTCTACTGGAGGGGAAAGCAATAGAAGAAACCACCTCAAAGCTCAGGAAATCGGGTAAAATATGAATGAGCCAGGCAGAAAGCGGAGGTGTTAGTCAGCAAAGCAGCAGGTTGAAAAACAACAAAGCCCACCAGCTGGCTGCCTGCGAGCTGACACAGGATGCTGCACAGAGGAGGAAGGAGCGCATCGCTTTCGGTCTGGGGAATGCTGAGTGCCGCCTACAGAGACCCCAGCACCCTGCCCTCCTCTTGCCATTTTGCCAGTTGTCTCTTTATAGCCACCAACATTGGGCTCAGCCTCTTATTTTCCCCAATATACTCCAAGTCTGAACCGATTCTGCATGAAATCTGTAGTAGGAGGACATCACTTCAGCTCCTGCCAGAGGAAAAGGGCTTACCTTCACAGAGCTGTGACTATGCACGTCTTGCTCACATGGAGGGGATCGCACAGAGGCTCATATCTTCTCTTAGGAAATCACCAGACACACGCTGGTTAACAGAAACAGGAATGACTGTGCCTGTGAACTCACCCTGACCATCTGGAACAGAAACCTACAGCTCTGCTCAGGCTCAAACCCACCACCCTCATCTGCACCATGTAAAACGTGCCCAGAGCATCTCTACAGACGCCTCACTATGCAGTATACATTCAGCCCACAGGAAAGCATGCTCTCCCCAAGACAGCCTCCACACCACCCTCCTCTGAGAGCCTAGACCCCTTTGGATAGCCCACAGGCAGTACTCTCCCTTCATACCTTTGTCAGAGCCCTGCCCCACAGCTTGGTTCCTGCAGCTTCACAAACTAAGCATCAGCCTTTTCTTGTCTGTTCAGCTGATGTGTCCCATCCTCCCCTATCACAGCCATTCTCAAACTGGCCCCAATTCACACCTTCTGCGTTTGTGCTTCCAAAGAGCACCAACTCTGCAACTCCATCATATGTTCCCACAGCGCTCACCTGAGTCAGCAGTGCTGGCAGAACCCACGGCTCCTTTCACGCAGGTTGGCAGAAACTGACCCATTCGGAACCAACATCCATCAGCTTGGCTCCAGATCTCTGCTCACAGAGATGCACCAAGACCAGAACTCTGCTACTGGCATACAGCTACTTAGAACAAGAGCCTCACCTGAGCCTCTTAGATCTTTGTTTTACCACAGCTGTCAAAAATCAGCATGCCCCACCCATGCTGCCTGGCCACAAGCTTTTACAGCAGGCCTTCCACACCTGGGGCTGGGTACAGCAATTGAGCGTGCCTTGGACAGCTTCTGGCATCTCTAATAGGGTGAAAAACACACTAGCTATTTTCAGCCTCTGGCTGTGGAAGCACTTTCAAAGCAAAAGCTCCTGGCTCACATTGCATGCTGCCTCCACGTGGCAAGCAGTGAGCTGCAGGAGATGATCGCATGGCAGACCACAGACTCCAGCAGCATTGCTGGCTCCATCCCAAACCCACAGAACATGCAGTCCCAACACAGTTAGTGGCTTCTCATGTCACTGGCAGGGATGTACCATCTCTTTAGAAGAAGAGGTGGTATGGGAGTGCAGGAGAGACAAACAGGCAGAGTTATGAGAAGCACCTTGCAATATGCGGGGGCACATTAACAACATTGGAGATAAACAGGATTTTCACGGAAACAGATTGCTCCAAAGTAACCAATGTTTCCAAAATACATTTCTGCATAGAGAAGCCAAAAGGCTTCGTGAGACTTTCTTGGGGCAGTCCAAGTTTTGTGAAGCTGTGGCTTTGCTATGATGCTGGTAGGAGTTCATTGTAAGGTGGCAGAAGGCAGGAGCTTGTTTTGTTTGAGGCTAAAAAGGCCAAAACATGGGGTTATGGGCTCCACTAGAGCACAGGGACTAATGCGATGAAATTGTGTCACATCAGTGTATCTGCATCCAAATCAGCACTGGTAAACATTTATAGTGCTCAGCAAGAAGAGGAGGAGTCTGAAGGTTGTTCCTACAAAATGTAGGGGCCGGGGGATTCCACGCTCCACAGTGGCTTTGGTTGTGGTGTAAGGCTCTTGCTCGAACAAGGAAGCTGCTTGAATCCCCTGGTTGCTGTTCTGTGACCAGCTCTGCACAGCCTGGTTTCCACACTCCTTACCCTGCCACTGTGCATGTGCAGAAGTTGGAAAGTGATGTGCTACGAGCAGCAAGAAGTTAAAACAATGGCAGATAACATGCAAAGTAGAGACAATATGGACAGCAGTTGAATGTGTTGGTCCTTCACACTGGGGAGCACAGCTGGAGGTTTTTAACTACAAGAACAGCAAAGGTGGCCTGACCAGAAGTGGGAAGAATCTCTGATGCTTGTGGACGACAGTGTCTGTTGCAGGGGCCCAGCACAGCTCAGAATGAGGCCATGGAATAGGCAGCACATGCTAAACTATGGGTCCTAATTCCTGCCCTTGGGGAGGAAACAAGGCACTTGATGGCTCTGTTGCCTCCCTCATGTTGTGGAGGAGCATACTATGTGCTTCTGGAGCCCCTCAGCTAGGCAGGGGGGGAGCAGGCCACCTAGCAATGAACTGCCCTGCATAACCTTCAAGCCCGGAGCCTGTCAGACCCAGCTGGTTAGCGAACACAGCACAGCATGAGCCTGCCAGAGCCAGCTCCTCGAGACCTCTGCTGGCTGCTCTACCCGGGGCCAGTGCAGACCTGGTTCTCACAGCAACTCCCCAGAGCATCAAGTCAAGAGCCAGGGACTGGTTACAACCCCAAGCCAGGTGTGGAAATTCTACCCCCAGAAGGCAGTCCAGTGCTTTCTCACCCTGTTACAATTCTTGTTGCTGTGTGGGTGGCTCACTACAAGTGAAACCAGCAGTGGCTGAGCTGGGGAGAAGCAGCCAACCTCAAAGTCTTCAGCTTATGGCAAATTCCCCCATGTCTAAGAGCTGGGGAAACAGCAGCAAGTAGGAAAGTCCCAGTGATATGTTAGTCACCGACTTGGTAACCTTCAGGCAGAGGACAAACACCACACTGCTGTGAATACCCTGCTCTTATACAATGGAGCACAGGCAGGACCGTGGAAGCAGCTGATCTGCCACTGAACTGGGACAGGAGCTCCTTAGGACGCCTGCCACACTCCACGGACTGGGGCAGGTCTAGCGCAGTCGTCCCTCTACCAAAGACAAGCTGTGGGTCAGAGGCTGGTACTATACCGACTCTTGCCATTACAATTGCCTCCCTGCATTCAGAATACAGAATTTTAGGTCTCCTGCACAGATAGTCAGAGTTTTATAGAAAGTATTCTGGCTAAGAGCAAAAAAAGAAAAGAACAGCTGCTCCTTGCCCCTATGCAGCTAATGTGCCACAGCAGTCAGTTCCTTACTCTGTTCGTCTAGGGCTGCAGCCAGTTTTTCTTCTCTTTCATTTTGCAGTCTTGCTGGAGGGGTAGAAGGCGGCTGTGTGGAAATTTCCATGTTGTCGAAAGCCACAGAAGAGACAGGATGGAAGCAGGGCAGCACAAGGGACAAACAGACCAAAGCACCTTTGGGCATAGTACAGCAGAGATGTAAAGTTCCTCTCGACATTGCTTTCTCAGCTTGTCAAAGGAATGAGAATAGTCAGGACTTTGCAGTGCTGCTGATGGCTGTGATTAGGTCCTCTGGGAAAACACACCAAGGTATGGCAATTTAGTAAGCTTAAACTTTGGTTAAATGTCAGTGAGGTACCTGGAAAGTGCCCTCTTCCTCACTCGGCTGTTTTTTTCCTTTGCTTCAGAGCAATCTGCTTTGAGACAATAGTCCCGCAGCTGAAAACCAGACTGGTTCATTGGTCTCATTGCTCCGATTGTCAGCAAATTCATGACGAGCTGTTGTATGGCTTCCGACCTCGTCGCCACAATTTAGTCAGAGGGGCCTTGAGGGCTGTGTGCTGTGGCTGCAACCTCTGATGAAAAGCTGACGGCATAACATAGCTGCCTCAGTCATAGCAGCGTGGTGAAAAAAATTAAAATTCTGGGTAATGTGTAATCATGATACATCACCATGTGGGAACCCAGGGCAGACCTAGTACTCAGCAATCTGCACCGGGGGAGAAATGATCTGTGTGTGTGTGTCCCTGTGCATTCCAGAGGCACAGTTCCCCTGAGAATTAGTCAAAAACACCTATTCTTTGTGAAAGCAACTGAATGCAAAATTATTTGGAAGCAGCTCTGTCAGAGCTAGAATACAAACTGCACAAATCATGCTCCCTAAGTTTTCTACAGAAAAGACATGGCTAGGAGAAAGCACACTGTCCTCTCAGTCTCTATTCACTAAGGAGTTTTGTCACATAATTCCACAGTCAGAGGTAAACGTTAGGGAGCAGGGTTTTGGAAGTCACAACCCCCTCATTCAGTTCTCTCACCCTTTGTTCCTTTGGCCATGTCACTGCTAGAATGCAACACTTAAAAGAACTTGTTTTCTTAGATGAAGTTTGTAGCTCATGATCGATGAGCACTTGGACATCTTTGCACCCTGCCTGAACAATGCAGGGTCCCAAAGCAAGATGCAGGGCCAAGTTATTTAAAAAGCTGACCCCTCCCTCACCCTAAATTAACTTGTCCCTACCCCCAAGAACTTGACCCCACATCCTCAAGCTCCTGCTCCATACTAGTCTCACCCTTGTCTTGTGGTTATTGTCAGTTTTCCACAGGCAATGACAAAACTTGTGATTGATAGGAATTTGCCAACAACTGTTCTGTACATGTGCACATTTCCAAGGAGCTAACACTGTTCAGAAAGAAGAGAAAGAAAAAAAAAAGGCAAGGCTGTGGCATTCGCTGCAAAGGAAAAGCAGCATATCAGAACTACCCTCTCCTGAACTGGGAAGACACTTGCTTTTCTCAGGAACCCATTTCACTCATGGTGAGTCAGGTTGCTCATACTTGGTAGGCAGCCAGGTGAGAAAGATGTGGAGGTGGAGTGATTGTGAACGAGTAATAAATGGCATTAACTAGGCTAAAACTTGGCATAAGCCTCCACTTGCACTGCAGTCTTACAAAACAAACTGAAAAACACTGAAAATATACTTACTACAATCAGTAATTCTCTGTCCTGCTAGGAGCCCTCTGCTAGCTGAAAAGGACATGCTTGGAGGGTGCCAGCCTTCAGGAATGGAGTTCCCCTCTCGAGAGGGTAAGCTGCCTTTGGAAGCCCAGGCTGGTCCCCAGGAGGTGCGGCTCAGGCCAGTACACCTCGCTGGCAGTCCTGGGAGCCAGCCCAAAGTCAGAACTCCCACACACTCCAGGCAGATCATCATCTTAGGCCAGAAACCTGTCATTTGAAACCTACCTGCGTTTTATAGTCCGGCAACAGCTCCAGATGGCAAAAGTGGAGGCAGTGGAGGATGGAACATGATCTTGGCTCCCACTGCACTCGTGCACTGTTCCTATTGCGGGACGGGGTGAGCTGGCCAAGCCGCCCAGCCAGCCCCAGTGTTTATCACCAGTTCTGGGTTACGCAAAGGCATAGGAATAGGGCTCCCCCTTCTCAAAGAGTTACAGCTTGATTTTGCCAAAGAAATACTGAAGGGAGAAAAGGGGAAGAATACCCGCACACAGAAAGCCATCCAATGGAAATGAGCAGACAGGGGGGAATAGCTATGTAGAAGAAAAAAAAAAACAGGGAAAGGCAGAACGAGGCTAGGGCTCAGCAGAGAAGTGCTACAGCAAGCAGCTTTCCAATCCTGGCCTGAGCAGACCTCCCCTGGCTGCTTCAGGCAAGTGCAAGCCTTACAGGAGGATTTTACAACGAGCACAAGGGAGAGTGCAAGAACAGAAGGGGAAAAAAGCACCATTGGTCTCCCTGCACCTCCCTTAACAGCCCTGTGCTACTAGAGTAAACAGTGAGTAACCCATTCTGGGTAGCTGCAATAACTAGCTGTGGGTTCTTGCTTAAACTTGACTTTGCTTGGATTTAGGGAAGTGAGTCGGCTTACTCATGAGGCAGACCACGGCCTCTATGCATCTTCCTGTTCCACCATTTCAGTGCAGGTTTGGCCAATGGGTCCTGGAAAGCCTCTTCATCTGTCTGCCTCACAGCCCTCCCACTTCACAGGATTTGTGCTGATGTTAACCACAGCAGTGACTGTGCTCATGCAAAGAAAGAGTATTTCTGATAGAATTAAACCTCACCTGAGTGAAAATAAAATTCAACCTGATATTTTCAGTAAAACCAAATAACATGTTCATCAGCACCTTAGCTACAAGCAGTAAGATCTTTCACTAACCACTACCTTAGTGAAAGTGAGCTACAAATCAGCGCCTATACAAATAGTAACTATCACATCTAAATACAGACACTTCAGTGCGAGTCTCCTTCCAGGGCTTACATACCCTTTTTTACCACTGCAAAATTGATGCATAGATATCTCTACTACTTGGCCAACCTGAACTTTGAAGAGAGATTTGCAGTACAAAAATCTTACGTACAAAACACATTAAACCAGTTTCTGTGCTTAGCATCACAGTTTCCTTCCTTAAGAATGGCAATGCAAATAGCGTTTTCTAATGATGAGAATACACATATGTATTTTAATAAACATAAAATTACTTAACGGTTCTTAACTATTTTGTGCCTCTGCCAGCATGCTAAGGTGGAATTTACCATACCAAAATATGCAATAATGCCCTAGAAAAGCTTAGAGTCGTGAGTAAAACTTCTGGAACAATTATCCAACAAGAAGTATATGCTGCCTTAAAGCTGCAGGTGTAATTCCCATTCTGACTGGAGAAGAACTAGAAGCCAAAAAAATGCTGCATCAATTTACAGAGTCTGACCATGAACTGGATAAACTTTCTTGGAAAACACTGCTTAGAAATGTCTGATTCCGTTTACAGCTGTAGAAGTATGAAATAACTCTGCTTGCTTCTATAGAATAAGAAACTAATCATCATTAATAGCATTGCTTAAGCCCAAATGACAGTAATCTTTATTTCAGGTCTTGATTGAGAAAGTATAGAAACATACACCCCATGCTGGGGCTAGGCACACAGGATCTCCCTCCTCCCCTCGCCCCCAATAAATAAATTACGGAAGCTGCGTGATGCTGTCAGTGGAAGTCAGTCACTTCCCCCTTGACCTGCACCTACATCTCACTTCCAGGTGTGTCAGCACCTTCCACATCACCTTTGTGCGCTTCCCAAGCAACATACAGAGCCAGGGCAATAAGCACAGGAGCTGTACTAAGAACTCCTACTTTATGCAGCTGCTGCTCACTTTTAGAGAACAATCACGGCCGGAGAAACTTCACCCCCCTGATAGAGTCGTAGCTGCAACTGTTAGCTAACCCCTACTGTTCCCCAGGGGCCTGCATCGCATATTGGTTGCCAGCCCTGCAGCAGGCATGAACGTTACAATCTACTGAATCCGTGTCTGAACTGCAGCAGCCCTCACTTCACGCAAGATTGGAAGAACAAGCAACATTTCAATTTGCCATACAGTTTATTTCCAAAGACTGGTTTGGTTCAGTCTTGGCAAGTGTAGCTAGGCTACCTTCATGTAGCAGTTGTCCTCCTGTGCAAGGACTTGTACAAGTTTAATTTTTTTCTCATTCTTCCTGTTGTTTTCCCTCAGTAGTTCTACTGGTCTTTTTTTAACTGCAGGTGCCAGTCTGGAACCCTCACTGTGAATGGTGTGAGAATCAGGACAGGAATCATCCACAAAAAGAGGAGGTGACAACTTGTCTGAAACCAGTAGCTCCAGTGGCTCTGCAGTTTTTCTTTCTAAGTTTAGCCCAATGCTGTCCAGTGACTCTTCTGGTAAGCTAGCTGCTGAGCCACACCTCTTGCCTACCGCATGCTTTATCACCTCTTTATTTTCCCCTGCATTTCCAAGTTTCCTCAAGTGGTTGGTTGTGTGGCAGTGAAAGTCAGTATTTAGTCTGTTACAGCTGCTCTCTTCCATTCCTTTACCAGTACAGTTAAAGCTGTTAGGTTTTGCCCCCTTCATAGTTCTTTCTCCGCTGTTAAAATCTTGACAGTTCAGCTCTAACAAATGCAACTGCTGTTCGTCTCTGCTGGTATGTTCATCTTTGCTATCACTAGACAGCTCATTAGAGTTGATAATCCAAAGGCTGCCATCACTGGCCTGTGTGATATTCTCACTAGAGGCTAAACCTGGGACGATGCTGCAGTCAAAACCCTGTACAATCCAACATACATGGTCATCTGTCCTCTGGTCAGGTGCACAGATTACGGTATCTGAAGGTGTTTCTCTCAGGTTCTTGTACAAAAGATGAATGAAGGGTTCATGTAGTGACCTAGAGACAACCTCACTGTCACTGTCACAGTATGTACCATTACATTTAACTGCATTATCAAAAGGTTGATAACCAGATGGCTGAGGTCCAATGGGGCAAGAAATTATATTGGCTTTCTTTTGAACATTTTGATATGTTACTTGCTTATATATTTCTTCCTCTGGTAGGAAAGCTGAAGTACTGTCATTGGCATGTGTGGAGAAAGATGGAAAATCGATACATTCTGAACAGGTGTTTTGGAAATCAAGCTCAGTGCAGGGAGATCTGTAGTTGGTATAACATGTCTGATTGCTAGGGGGTCGATAAATTTGATCTCTACAGCTAAGTTCTGCTGTCTCTGAAAAGTGTGTCAAAGGCGGTGAGGAGCACACATTTTCAAAACACAGAGTCAGGCTACTGTTACCCACAGACTGAGAGAGAAGGGTATCGAAGCTCTTATACGCAGAGCTGCTTGGTTCCTTGAAGGCAGACACAAGAACATCAAAGCTCTTGTATGCAGAACCACAGGGCTCCACAGATGGAGACATAAGGGTGTCAAAGCTCTTGTAGGCAGAAACACAGGGCTCCACAGATGAAGACATCAGGGTGTCACAGCTCTTGTAGGCAGAACCACAGGGCTCCACGGATGGAGAGATAAGGGTGTCAAAGCTCTTATATGCAGAGCTACACAGCCCCGTGGATGGAGACACAAGGGTATCAAAACTCTTGTGTGCAGTGTTGCTTATTCTGTCTTTTTTGGTCCCAAAGGATGGTTTATTTGGAGATTCCTGGATCAGGACACACGAGTCATGCTGACTTTCAGAACTGCATGGAAAAAGGCTTTGATGAACCACAGGTTCCAGATCTCTTGAATCCAGAGAAGCAGAATTTATGCTGGAGCTCTGATAGCCAGATTCAAAGGATTCTTCTGATTGTTCTGACTTCTTGCTGGCTGTACTACTGTTGTAGTCATCTGGAGAGGCTTTGGTGAAAAAGGAGTCTGTATGAGAAATATCACACGGCTGCTGACTCTGGGCTGCACTTTCTTTTCGATTTTGCTGTGACGGATTTTCTGACTCAAGTTTCTCAAAGATTTTATTCTCACCGGTGATGATGTCTGAGTCTTTATTTTCTTGCACGTTGTTTTCATCTGCCAGGAGCTCAATAAACATGCTAGCTAGTGCATCATTGTGTTCAGTGTGCTCTCTGAAAGCACTGACACTGCTCTCGCAAGGCTCCACCATGGTGATCTGGTCACTAGTCTCTTCCTCACTCTCAGCCTCAACGTCTGTTAAACATTCGCAGATTTCTATAGACTCTTCAACCAGAATTGTCTCAGGGGTTAATACTGCACTGCTGCCTTTTGGAAACCACTCTCCAGACTTGCTGTGGCAACTGCAAGATTTCTCAATATTTCTGATGTTATCTTTTCCTTTGAAGTTTTGGCTTGACAAACTTTGAGCCAGGCAGTTCTTGCAACTTCTGTTTTTGGAAGTCAAAAGGAAAGGACAGTTAATGTTATGTAATAGGAAACTATTTTATGCTGTAAAACAGAGGTTTTGGTTTGGTTTTTTTTTTCCTTTATCTTACTTACATTTGGTTTTCCATATGACTCTGCTTTAAGTCATGGAAAGGGAACTTAATTTCATCAATGTAGCACAAAACTGAAAACTAATAAAGATACAAATGAGATTTAGGACACATGTGAATTGTATTTAGTATCCCCTGCACTAGCCAGACAATAGCACTTGTTACATATTCTACTTCTGGTTATCAGGAAAAGGTATTTTTTGCAAAAACGTCTTTAAATTACCTTGACATTTTTTACAACCAAATGGCTCTTTGCTGGATTTGGGATTTGATCCCACCATTCTTTCTTCACTCTGCAAGGCAAAAATTAAAATTGTTTGCTTTGACTGTATGTTGGCTTCATCAGTGTACACTTCCCTCTTCTGTTCTTCTCTCCCTCTTAGCCATATGCACTGCGGCACCAGGAAGTGCTTGCTGTATGCATCTTCAAGTGCCGCTTTTCATTAAACTAGCACAAAAGATGTTTATATGTTTGGTGCGTGACTGCTCTGCACAACCACAGTCACATGTTCTTCTAATCATGTTTGAAATGATGTGTGAAACAGATAGGATCCCACTTTCACATTTCCACTAAAAAAATTTAAAAAGAAATACAGATAATTTAACCTTCGTTAAATTAACCTTGCTGGAACTCCAGCAAAGACTGGGGTCCAAAGCTGGCAAACCCCATAACTGCAGCTTGTTTTGGATGCTATAACAGGCCCATTCTAGTAGGAATAGAGAATATTCAGTTATCTATTCAGAAAATGACAGGGTGTGATGGATGCATGTTTCTAAAACGTTTGCTCATAGAGAATGAGATAAAGGTGCTGAGGAAAACCAAAACATTAGATTCCTGTACTACTAGACGTTCAGCTGATCAATAGCAACACTGATATCTGTGCAAACTGCCACTCTATAAAACCTGTGAAGAGTATGATACATACTTGGTAAAACAGAAGTAGCAAATTACAGATACTGCCATGATCAGTATGCAGGATATGGGAACAGCCAGATGCAGAATGTCTTCAACTGTTACTTGGTAATCTGTTAAATAAACATATACATTTACAGGTGTCTGTGCATATAAATACAAGTACTAGCAATACCAAATCCATTGCTCTTCTTTTGCACCTTAAAAAAATGCTCCTTTAGAGGATGTAAAATAAAGCCTCCGGCAGATAAACAACAGAACATACACAGCTACCAGTGGTGATGGTGTGTGGCATGTCTGAAAGCTCAATGCAGGTACTGCAGGCAGTTACTGTGAGTGTTAGGAGCTGGGAGAGCCAACGTGTACTGGGAGGCCATTTGTCAACTCTCGGGGACAAATCCGTCACAGAGTCCCTAAAACGGCACTATCATCTCCACTGTAGTTCAGCTGTGCTTCTTGTCCTCTCTGTTGCTCTTCAGAGATTTTTATAAACCCTCAGCCCTTGATGGTTAAAGTATTACCTAATTCGCAGCCTAAGTATCTCCTGTTCATTTATACCCACTTGCTCTTACGTCAATGTTGCTCTTTAGTTTAAATATCTCTTCCTCTTCCCTGGTGTCTACTTCATGAAATATTTATAGAGAATAAACACATCCCCTTTCAGCTTTTTTTTCTTTTTTTCCACAAGGCTTAACAATCCAACTTCCTTTGGTGGTCTCTTCCTTAGTTTCCCCAGGAGCTGCCTTTTTACGTTTAGTCTCTTTGGAAGCCTTTACAGATGTATCCACGATACATTTAAAAGGACAAAGATGATGATTCCATAACTCTCCTCTGAGAGGACAGCAGCAGGATCTATATGATATGGTTTATAAAACTATACCGTACTTTTTATCAAGCTATTTGTTACAATACTTGCCATAGTGAAATTCAACTTCTTCGCTCCATTCACTCCAGTAGGCTGGGTAGTCTGTATAGTTACACCTTACACTTGCAACGTAATCATAGCCTCTCCTCAAGGAGCTTGCAGTAATTTCAAAGCTTTTTGCCTGGTAGTTAATTGCTTTTACAGAAACCTGAAAAGAAAATGAGAAAGTTCACTTTGATTTCTTTATGAGGTGAACAGTTAGTGACAGCAATTAAATAACAATAGCATTATGTGTTTCAGTGACCTTTCACAAATGAGCAAATGAATGACTGTATACCCAATGTGCTGTATGTGATACTGCATTTTGTTGTCATGAGCGGGTGGTATTTGTGACATGCCACCATGCATGTTCTTCCCCTACCAGAAGAAGTCCAGCCCTAAAGTGCTGGATTGTTCAGGAGGGCGTCTGAAATGCCTCAAGTGCAGCACAGAGTCATGAACAGCCCCCAGCTTCCTCGTGCCTAAGGAGCAAATGAAGTTCAGGGAACAGAAGCATTGTATTTTTAATCTCTGCCCTGTCTACTGTGAGCAGCAGTCCATTTTGGGGTAGCAGTCAGAAGAGTTTCAATCCTTTAAAGCCCAGCTGAACCACCTTGGGGCAACGTGACCTGTGGCAAGTGTGTGATCAGGAACACTGTGGGACTTGCCCTTGCTGGCCCTTACACCATTAATCATGAAACGGTTTCAAGACTTTTCAGAGGACTTTTTAAACCTGAAAGCTCCAGAGAGACAGAAAATGAAGAGACTGGCTGTCTCTTACCTCTGTTGGGTGCTGCTTCCTCCAGTATTTCACTTCATAGATGACCGGGTGTCCAGAGAGCATGGATGGAGGAGAGTAGCTCTCCTCCCAGCTCAGATTGAAATTACCATTTTCAAGTTTCTTAATGGCAAGATTTTTGGGGGCCCTTGGCTTAACTGTATGTTAAAAAATACAATTAAGGAGAATATAGCAATGGGAAAGCACTGATGGAGAGAAGCAGAGAGACAAACATTCACCAGAGACCAGAATCTCATCGCAGTCAATGCCTTGAGCCCTTTTCACTATGCTGTAGCACAAGGATAGAGAGGCCAAAAACAGAGCAACTGCAAGGTATTCCTTAACAAGCACTGAATCTTCAAGCTGGCTGAACAAACTGCAAGTTCAACCTTTTGGTGCCCTGGATGCAGCTTTCAGCCTGGAAAAATGGGAGGAACCTGCGCCCTCACAATAGCATGCTGTGCCACGGGGTAGGCACTGAGCTTCTGACAACTTCACAGCCAGCCTGTCCTGGCTACCTGTCTCTTTGAAACTGATGCACGGTCCTGCTTATTCTGCTGATAAGCAGCAGCAACAATCAAGTATTCTGAAAAAAGCCAGCTCACGGATGCAGATGAATGCCTGCCTAAGGTACGTGAATGACTTCTCTGAGAGCTTGAGGTGACAAGTGTTAGGAACAAGCACACTGTTCTAAACAAACTAGGTGCCTATAGAGAGAAATAAACTGTATCTATGCTCTGTCCTGTGAAAGAGCAGAGTCATTAACTTTTTATCACTGGTTGTTATAATCCAACAGCAATTACTGTAAAAATCTCTGTCCAGGGGGATGATTCAACTAGCCTGAAAAATTAGAGTATGACAGAGACCGGAATGGAAGACATTTCAGTAGGGATAGCCTAGTGTCTTTCTAGGAACTGGAAGTAGCACATTCCTCTTCATCCTTGAATTCTACAGCCACAAGTAAAATGCACTAAAGACACATCTAAGCCCCCAAACTGCCAGCTGGCAGCTGAGAGGGTACAGCTAGAAGAAGAATCACTCTCTGCTTGCCCCATTACTTATACTCTTTCCTTAAGAATCTAGTCCAGAATCCGGGTTTCTATGCCAAATGGATTTTGCATTTAAGCCAGCATGACACTTTTCACCTCTGATAAGCAAAAACTGTTCCAGCGACATGAATGAGGAGTTAGATAGGATTGCAAAGCCTGGAACCAGATGTCCTTCCTGGTGACAAAGTAAACAGTTTCTTACCAACCAGGGCTGGTGTAACACTGTAATTCCACATGTCCGTCCCATTGAACTGTAGAGATAGACTATACGTGAGAGCTGATACAAAATAATCCTGACATATTGTGCAAGTGCACCTTAAACTGTCTTTTCCATTCACAGGAACACACACATGATCTCTGAAAAAACAAGCAGAAAATTACGTGATATTTAGAGAGTGTGGCACACTATTTCTTGAAAAGGTGAAATCAAGCTTCCCAATGTGTAGAGGTAATCAAATCTGAGACAAACGAGCTCAGTTCCTAGAAACGATTACCTCAAACAAATCCAAACCAAAACTGAGCTCCCCCAAACTCCCAAACAACCCACCCTTCCCAAACACCCCTTGGACATCTGTATCGCACAAATGAAAACTTGACAGAAAGCCTAAGGATTCATCCCAAGAGGAAAAATTAACACCTTTCATCACAGTTCAACCTCTGAAGGAGCGGACTGACAGCTTGTTAGTGTAGGAACAGGTTTGCTACAGTGTACAAAGCGAGGTTATTTGGATATCTATGTGGAGAAGTCATATGGAGAGGAACAGGAGAGCCCAGATGCATCTTCCTTTGTAGGAGATGATGACTGGCCCTGCTGCAGAACAGGGACAACAGTTTGTGCTTGAACAAGGAGTTAGACTGTACGCACAGATGATCACCTGGGCTCCAGGGGAAAGTACCTTTCACACAGGCTACAGACTGGTAAATCAGGTAAGATTTCTCGTGAAGGAGGTAAAATTTCTCATGAAATGAACGTTGGGTAAACTTATGAGAGCCCTACCACTCCTACAAGTAGGACTTGATCACTCCTCTGTACTAAGAGTGAAGTGAGGTCTCCAGAAGAGTAGACCACTGAACAGAGCGTGCTGTTAATTGCAGCAACCCATTTTCCTCCTGGCAAGAATAATAATCTGGACTACATTTTGTCCCAGACACCCATGGTAGAGCAAGGGAATCAAAACTAATAATGGCTACAGGATATACGAAGTTCCAACAACGATAATGTAAAATCTTATTAAACACTTACTGCTCACAATGTTCCTCCCCGTAGCGGAGCAGGAATTCTTTGGAGCAATTCGTCTGTGCAGGCACCGTCCAGTGACAAACCAGCTCTTTGTCATAGTCAGTGAAGCATGCAAATTCCTGTACATGCCCTGCAGCCATAACTAGGGAGAAGCAGCACACGAGAAGCAAGAAAATCAAAAGAATAAATTGGACTAAGCAGAAACATTAACTTTTCCGTCTAAACAGAGCTACCAACCCCTTATAAATTAAGTGAAAGCATTGTTATTTTTCGTGTTCTGGGTAAATGGAAAGAGATGCATGTCACCAAATGTCTCCACCTTCCTGGAGACATCTGCGGTCTTGGAGAGGAAGATGATCTGCAGTAGTAATATTGAAATAGAAAGGCACAACTCATCCAACAGTCTTCCAAGCATAGAGCTATCAGAATCAGATTTTCTATCTAAAGCACATCAACATTTAATTATAAACCAGCATCATTCCCTGTGTTAAATACAAATGGTTCAAAAGCCAAAATGCAGATAATTAACAGTCAGACCAAGATTACTGCCTCCAGGCATGTACTTGTGCTTTATCTACAATGGTTCTAAGCTTCCCAAATACATGCTCCCTGCCTCCCCAGAGCAGTTCCCCATTGCCTAGAAGATCTTCCTGTCACAGGCTTTCTTCTAGTATACACCTTTTCTTAATCTCACTCAGCGTTTCCTGTTTTGTCTTCTACTTTTCATTGTTATGATAGCGTTTGGAGACCTGGAGAGATTTAGAGTCACACTGTTCCAGGCATTGAGAGAGTACAGAAAAGTCCAAAGTCTCTGCACTCCCTATGTTCATGTTTACAATCTCTTTCACTGACAGTATTTAAGAAAAAAATAGAAAACATTGGTCAAAATATCTTTGTTAGAACTGGAAAGGGAAATGGAGTACACAATCCTCAGTATCCTTTCCAGCCTCATTTTCCATTATTTCAATGCACTCCACATGAGTGAAACAAGGAACAGAAGAGGAGGAGCTATGTGACAGTAAGGTCATGCTGTTATTAGGGCTAACAGTGTACCAAATGCGGTACTGGAACGTGATCACTTCTAAATGAAGCAGTCGGAAATAGCTAATACTTTTATCATCCCAGACAATTCTTTGCCTTCTTTGAGGTTTGACTTCTCTGTTACTGGTAAATATTAACAATATCTCCCTTTTTTTGCACAAGTTGTATGGACCTAAATCCTTCTTTCCTGCTCTACACCTCAATTCCCCATAAAAATTTAGAATGGCTTTGGCTGGTTTTTAGAATCCTATTCATTGATATTTTTCTGATGGTTTCCTAAGGGATTCTGCTAGAAGGTGTCCTGTGGCAATTATACAAGGGCCATATAAAGACATGACTTCATTTCTCTATAGTACGTAAATAATTTTGTTTACATGGCCCAGCACATTACTAACTCTCCATTCTTGTCATTTACATTGCAAATTCAAGATTAGGTTGCCAACAATTCACATCCTGTAAGGTCCTTGTCCTTCAGCCACTGCTGCTTCACAGGCTCATTCTTTCCAATGGGTACCTAAGTTTCAGATTATTCCTCCCAAGCAAAACCTTTTGTTGTCAAAAATACCCAATTTCATTTCATCCTTCCTACATTTCTACTTTTCTGTAGTCCACTTGTGTTATTTATTCTGATGTACCTTCTGCATACTCTGATACAGTACAGTATCTGCAAACGTAATAAACATGACAG
Organism: Platalea leucorodia; assembly: GCF_965183815.1. Lineage (NCBI taxonomy): Eukaryota > Metazoa > Chordata > Aves > Pelecaniformes > Threskiornithidae > Platalea > Platalea leucorodia. Next base: position 19,200,334 of record NC_138827.1, on the reverse strand, counting down.
TCAGATGCCTTTTAGTAGACATGCCACATTACATACAACGGGATCTACCACCAAACCCTCTGGTACTTCAATGAAAACCTGACTCAAAGAAACACTTAATTGTTTAGTACTGTCACTGTGTGGTCTTTCACCCTCATTAAAATCCACACATCACTTTCACTTGCCTTTCTAAAAGGCCTCCCACAAAACTTTACTACCAACCAGTCCTGGATCACTTGAGTGAACTCAATAACTTTCGTGAGGCTCACTTACACAAATGAGGATGTAGGGCAATGTCAAGGAACCACTGAAAAATTCTATAAAAGTCAAAATCTAAATTGTCTGATATATTGACTGGTTATAAACCTATAACTGACTGCAGCTCACAGTTTCATTAGCATTCAGATATTTAGAAAATGTTTTGTTTTGTTTTAGTCACTAAGACTGGATATTTATCTTGTAGATAAGAACTATCGCTGTCATATCCCATCTGGATTGCAGCATCACATTTAGTTCCCTTTTTTCTGCATGGTCCCTGATTCTTCAAAAAGACCCCAAGAATCATGAGAAAAGCAGCAAGTTAAAGATTAAAAATCTGCAGTACCGTAACAGTCACACTGCTCGTTTATTTTCAAAGAAAAATTATCTATTTATCCTGTTGCTATTGTTCATATTTGGTTGTATTTTATTGTTAGTTTCTTTTTTTTTTCCCACTTTAAGATGCACTTTTAAAGGAAGTACTAAAATTTTAAAGATGAACGCCATTATTTTTCAATGTGTTAATGATCTTACACTTTCAAGAATACTTCAATTAAATGAAGCTCTTCCTTCTGTGTTAAACTATGATGATTAGCAGCTTTACTTTATCTTCCCTTTCAGTGTCCTCATGTCTTTCCAGAACTCTAAATTATCTTCTGTATTCTTTTCCTGTGACCTTCTCCCTTATCCATCTCTGGTACACCGTATTTTTTTTTTTTTTTTTTTAAACCTCAGATATTTGAGAATTTCCTTTTGAAACCACATACAGTACAGAGTGTGTTTTCAGTTCGTGTAGTTAAAAAAGGGAACTGAAATACTGGATTTCTTTTTTAATCCTCAACCAGAATACCATGCTGAAGAAACTTAAAACACGTAGTTAACTTGGGGGGGGGAATCTGTAAAATTAAACCATGATAATTTACAGAAAACGTGGGATTACCTAGATCAGATGACCCAGCCAATGCGTTCTCGCAAACCTTGATCCTTCTCATTAATTCAAATCCAAATTGTACTATTTCGTAGCACATAAGACAGTAGCTAATAAACCTTCTTTTTTAGAGACAGGCTATTTTTAATTTCCTTTTAACTATTTTCATTTGCTTTAAAAAAAAAAAAGAAAACCAAAAAAACTGTACACTACTGTGGAGCTACTTAAAAACTACAGAAAGCAAAATGCAAGATCTTCCAGAGAACAACAATGCATTGTCAGAAAACGTGATTTTATATATCTAACTTGTCTTTATAATAAAATATCCCAAAAGATACAAGGAAAAAAAAAATTTCATATTCAGCCCCTGCCAGTCGAACTTCAGCAAATAACCATTACCTAACAAGCAGTGTTAAGACTTAATGCAGCCACACGTCCTGCCAGACCAGAAGAATAGCGTAGCAAAGAACACATAGGACATCACATGTCAGTCATCTGCCCCGGTACAGGCACAAGTCAGAGCACATAACATCTCACAGCAAGCACCTGCAAAATTTGTTCAAATCCAGTCAACTAAATTTTCCAACTTAGTAACTTTGCACACTTCGGAGAACACAAATTGACAGATGTCCTTGAACAGTAGATCTACGGGCTCCATTTCATGAGCATAGCTCCCTCAAGGTCCCGCATGGCGAGCAGTGGTAGTTATGAAAATAAGCAAATGAGAGACTAGTGCTTTCTGCTCTTATGGGATTTCTACAGAGATGTCCCTGGGTTATTGCTGAGCACCTTGTTTGCAGCAAGGTGTCCAATACATATTAGATAATGGGGAAGCAGAGAGATCACTTTCCAAACCTCAGTTTCTTCTTCCTGCAAATTCTTATTTTTTCTTGCCCATAAGGAAAAGGTCAATAAAAAGAAAAAAAAAAATTAAGAATTTATTCTAGTATACAGATATTTTTGACATTTGAAGTTACACATTTTATATTAGTTAATTAATGGTAATACTGTTGCCTACTAGCCATGGGAAAATGCTGTCCGTAAAAACTTCAGTATAGTAATTAAAACATTAACAAACATACCTTCATATGTTGTATATGAAAAGAAAAGGATCCACAGAGTATGCAGTGCAGCACTTGGGAGTCTTGTCATCATTGACACTGGCCAGGTTCAGTAGGACAAGCTGTGCTGAAATTCTGCAACAGAAAACATTCTTATAAGCTTACATCAATGTTCCAGTTAAGGTAAGCGTGTAGTTCTTTCTACCACTCTGCTAGATGTTAGGATTCAGATCCCCTGGAGTGCCTGATCCCCCTAAAGTTAGCTCACAGAACAATGAGAAGTGTAGAAGAATAAGGATAATACAAATGAGCTAGAAGACTTTTCTGCAAAGTTTTAATTACAGAGAATACTAGACTAACACTGGCATTGGACCTACTCTTTGCAGCTACTAGAAAAGCAAAGCTGCTAGTATGTGAGATATTAAAAGGAAAGCACTAGACCAAAATCACTGACAATCAACATGTCACCAAAGTCCTAGGATTCCACTCGGGTAACTGAAAGAATTGAAGAATGAAGCGTCTGATCTATCGACTAAAACATTTTCCCCAAGTCCTGTCACCAGTACCCTAGATAGTAAGAACATCATCCTCTTGAAAAAGATTTTGGAAAAGACCTCTGAGACTTGCTTCAACAGAATGCAGATTCATTAAAACACTAAATAATCAGAAAGAAGTTGTAAAACACATACCCAATCATGATATAACAAGCACAACTTCGGAGAAGGAAAATTATGCAGATTTTACATATCAGAATTCCTTAAGCATAGTGAAGCTGCTTAAGTAAAGGGAAAACAGATGAAATAATTAATTTAAGACTTTCAAAAAACTTATTTCCCCAAGATTCTTTTATGTGATGCATTGAAAATTTTGGTAAATTTGTAGGTGAAGTCATGCTAACTAATATGGAATAACCATGACTTTGCATTCAGTATAAAGAGGAATAAAACTTGTTCAGCAGCATATTGTCTGTTAATACACAACCCTTTCGTCCCTTCCTCTCACGCTCTTGGTATCTTCTAATCTCCCGAGTCCGGACGCAGTGTTCTTACTACCTGCGTGCTACAGTTGCTCTGCTTACATCTGCAAAGTTCCCAGGTGGCACGTTATTTTTGATTTCAAAACCTCAAGATTCTCTCTCCTTTTTAGACAATCACACAGAGAACTTCTCAGAAGATCTTTGCAGGCGAGTGGTGTTGGGCTTTCTGCAGAAGTTTTGTTAGATTCTGAAGTAGAAGAGACCACTGAAACGTATTTGTTGATGGCGGTTCAATACCCTCTGCTCCAGCTGCAGTAGTAGAACAACCTTTGCTGCTTCTAACTGATTTGAGTTTCACCAGCACAAAAGGAATTGGCGAGGCATCAGCAACTCTGCTGCAGTATAAACTTGTTAAGTGATTAGCTTAGGAAAAATGTAATGACCTTTTGGAAGTATGCATATGGGCACTGTATACATGTAAGGATGTGCAGCCTCAAAGGCATGCTACCAAAGCCATATACCGTCAAATAACTACTCTCTCAAACTGGGAAGATTCTCAAGCACAGCTGCTAAATATTTGTTGTCAAATATCCAAATAGAATAAACACAAGGTAGGCAACAGCTGGATTCTTTCTCAGTTGAGTAAGGGACAGAAAAATCACTTTTATAAAGAGGACCACACCTTTTATTGACAAATATATCTACATAATCAAACTATTATGAAATGTAGCAATAGAATCTTGATTTTTTTCAATGTATTTAGAAGTACTAGCACTTCACTTATGATCAATCTTTACTTCAGTAGGTCAGATTCAGCTCCAAGGCAATTACCTCATAATCCAAGTTTCTGTGCTTGTCAGAAAAGTCACATTTAATGATACTGTATTTCTTCCATTCTCACATGCATGATTGACCACTCTTTAAAACAAGCTTCTAAAGGTTAAAAATGGAAAACTTCAATCTTAGAGGTTAAGGGATAAGAACATTGTTAGTGAAAACAGAAGATTAGAATGGAAACTCTTTTGTGACCTTCTCTGAGGCAGTTACTGATCATCTGGTAATAAAGGACATACTTGAAAGATGAATTTCTCATAAATGCTCAAGAAAAGCATTACTTAAGAGCTAAGCTTTTCACATTTTGGGAACAGACAAAATGTGACTGAGCATAGTAATAATTTTTTTTAAAAGAACACAAGTGCCTTTGCTGCTGCTCAGAAAAAAAAAAAAAAAAAGAGCAAACTGCACCAGCGTTAAAAAAAAAAAAAAAAAAATCCTTCTTCTTTTCTTCCTTTTTCCTGGAATTCTCAAGAAAGGAAGTGTTTGCTTTCCAGTCCATTGTTAAGTAATACTGTCACATGATTGGAGTTCCAAGAAACTCTTAAAACTTTGGCAGAGAATCCCGTATCACATAAGCATATATGAATCAGTAGATGACAGAGCAAAAGTATCTCTCCCATAGGAGAAAAGATCTGCACATGTTAATGAAAATGGAGTTAACCCATAGCTCTAATGAAACCGCAACTTTTTTTTTTTTTTTTTTTTTTTAAATAAGAGTGGTGGACTATAAATCCAATGCAAAGGGAGAAAATTTTAAAATGGCAATAGCTTTCCTGTCTGATGGCTCTTAAGTTTTTCTTTATATCAGATAATGAAATACCAATCTTAAAAAGAGTATATTAACACATATAGAGAATACTAAAATCACAGCAAACCTAGTAATCCCAATATATCTGAGGAAAATAAGATGTAAAAGACATAAGTGACTTCCCCAAAACTATGGAAGAAACCTCTGTCGGGGCTAGAAGCAGGTCTACATGATTACTGGCACAAGTTACGTGCTTTTATCATCTCTGTTTCTTAAAAAAAAAAAATTACGTGATTGAGAGGACTGCATTTACTATCAAGAAAAACAATAATAACTTCTGGTCTGGGCTTCTAAATAAATTAGGGTAACATTTAATCTACAGGTATAATTTGTAAAATTGTTATGCTCAGAGTAACTCATGCCCAAAACACAAGCGATTGTAATTTCTACATAAACTGCGTAATTTACCTTTGCTGCAATTGTACAGGTAAAGGACCACTTCCTACTTTAAAATTAGCTCTTTTTAAAATTAAAGTACATCTTGTCTTATTCTTTCTGGTTTAAAATATTGGCTGTAACTGCAGACTAAAATGAGACAAGCAGTATATAGCAAAGCAAAAGTTCATCAACTGAATTTGTATCAAAATTTGAAAAGAAAAAAGCGAGGGAGTAATTTCCATCTTTTTTTATTGCTGCTTTTAATTGATTTTTTTTTTCTAAGGGCTGATACAAAATGGCAGACCAGCAGGAACATAAATTCTAATACCTACTCTTTGACATGCAATATGACTGTCTGACACAACCGCACAAAGTATGTGTATGGTGAAAAGTGTAGGCGTCTCAGACAAAGTGGGTTTTCACAAGAATTTGGAAGCTGAGGAGGGAGTCCTGTATACTACGTGAAGGAGCAGGTTTAGACGAAAGGGTAGACTGGAAGATATTTAAAAGTTCCAATAATTAAGCACAGCAACTTTGGTCAATGACGGGCCAAAAGATAAAATTCAATAGTTCCCACTTTGTGTTATCTAAACTGAACAGTAAACCATTCCCATATGCTACTTCGCTATTCGATTAATACACCACTGTGTTAACGTTATCTCTTCTTGCTGAGACCACTGCAGTGGAAAGCACTGGGTAAGCAGAAACTCAAATCCATGACCAGGTCCTTCGATTACAGATTCTTTAGCGGGGAGGCTTTGTCCCATTTTTTTATTCTTAAAGGGTATAATACACATATTATTGCTTATCTAACACAGTATTTCCTGCATCATTGTATGAGCACTAAGAAAGAACTTAACTTCAGAATGGTGGATTTTAAAGGAGCAAGACATGCTTTTTTAATTCTTTTTAAATGAGTAATTTTACTAAGATTTTAACGTCATCCTTGTTCCACAGGTTCCTTCATGTAGTTTGGGAAACTTACCATTAACGTAATTTTACGCAACAACATACACATGATACCTGCACTTCTGGAGCAGGACAGGGCACATCTGGATAAACCTTTCCTCATAAATATGAGGAGAGCCTCTCAAAATGAGCAGATGGGTTCTCTTTAAAAAACTTGAAACTGGTCAATTGTTATTTACGACTTAAGCTGAAGTTTCTGCATTCCAACACGTTTCCATATTGAGATGGCAGAAGTCCGCAAGGGGCATAATAACGGGTCATTCGGGCCTATAAGGAACACGGAACTTTCACATAATTTGACAAAGTGCAAATCATAGTCTGCAAGCAGCAAGATAACTTCAGGTATCTTCTAATTTAGAACTGACAGAAACTATGGAAACTGCTGAATTCGGACATGCTGAAAAAAATGCTAAAGATACAAAACGTCTAGACTAAGATGACCAGAACAGCTCCCTTCTTACCCTACACTTCTGAAGCCCTGGCTCTGCGCGTTTAGCGTAAGCTGGTCCGAAGCTCTCTTCGCACCCATACGCGGCGGGAGCGACGCCTGAAGAGCCGAGCCTGCGGCCCGGGACGAGCCCTGCAGCTCCGAGCAAGGCCCCTGTGGTGGGTGCAACGCAGCTTTTGCCAGAGAGCGCGGCGAGGGCCCTCGCACCGCCTGCCCCCATCAGCCAGGGCTTCCAGCGGGAAGGAAATTTCTGGGAATCGTACCAGTTCCGGCTCACGCTATTTCAAAAGCAGCGCCTGAGTTCAATAACCTCAAGGAAGGAAAAAATACTTATGCCAACCGCAACGCTTTTGCTGACCCGCGGGCTCCGGCCGCCTCCCGAGCCGCTCCGCCCCGGAGGGGCCCCGCGGAGCCGCACCGGCGCCCCGGGGGGCGCGGACGGACCCGCTCCGGGGCGAGGCCTCCCCGCCGCCCGCGCGTTCCGGCGCCTCCCGTTCCCCGCCCGGGACCCCGACGCGACCAAGGGACATCTCGCAGCAGAAACGGGAACTCCGCCCGACCCGCCCCGCCTCACCGCCAGCCGGCCCGGCGGGCCACCGCAAGCCCGGCGCCTTCTCGGGGCCACGCAGGCTGCCCCCCGCCGGCACCGCCGCCGCACCGGGGGCGGGAGTACGGAAAAGCGTCCATCGGTGAGGCGGGCGGCAGGCACCGCGTCCGCCGCGAAGCACAGACCGCGCAAATCCGGCTCCGGCCATAGTTAATGAAAAGAAGGAGACCGAGCGGGGACGGGAAGGAGGAACCGCCGGAGGTACCTTGCCTGTTCCGGCTCCCGCGTTTCGGTCCGGGGCGGTCCGGTCCGGACCGGGGCGGTCCCGGTCCCGCGGTACCTGCGGGTCCGCCCCGACACGGGCGCCGCGCTCCCCAGATCTGCGTCCTCCGCCCCGCCGGCGGCACGGCGGCCCGGCCCGGCGGAAACGGCGGCCTCGGCACGGGGCCGCCCCCCCCCCCCTCAGCCGCCGCGTCACGGGGCGGGGCGCGGGCCCGCGCCCCGCCCCGTGACGCGGCGGCTGAGGGGGGGGGGGGCGGCCCCGCCTGCTGCCGAGCCGATCGATGGCAGGCGGTTGCAGCGATCGCTGAGCTATCGAGCGCGGGCGGGCAGTTTGCCGCCCGTGGCTTTACCGGCGGGCTGCGGCTGGCGGCAGGCCCGAGGCCGAGCGGGCGGTGAAGCGGCGGTGGCCGGGGCAGGCCGGAGCTCGGCCAGAGGCGGTCGGTCGCTCTGTGAGTCTGCCTGGGGTTAAGGGCGCCGATGAGGAAGCTTTTTCGCGTTTTCGCTTCAGGCCGGCGGCGTGCCCGCCTCGGCACCGGGGCCTGGCCGGGCTCTGCGCCCGGGCGGGCGGAGCGGCGAGGGCAGCAGCGTCCCGGGGTCCGTTCCCCCGGAGCGTGTTCGCTGACTCGGCGCCGCCGGCCAGAGAGCACCCGTGCGCCAGGGCGGGCTGGAGGGGCGAGGCTTTAAGACCTCGGCACACACCAGCATTTCTCAGTTTGGCCCGTTATTTGGTCCTTTGGCTTGCAGGAGCCTGGAATTACCTTTTTTGCTTGCCAACTATTAACAGTTATTTGGCTGCAGTGGTCAAGGAATTTCTTGACATGGGTTTATTTAGTTCCGATGTTCTTCACAACTTTTAGAGCAGGGTTTTCTGTCCGAAGTAAGTTACACAAGTTATTAGGATATGTAGTAAGCAGAAGCATCTAACACAAACCTATGCAAGGTCTTCTGTTGATTGTTACGTGTACAACGCTACTATTTTTGGGTTGGGGGTATGATAGCAAGATGCCTATCCTGTTTTACTCTGTAGCTAAAATTACTTTATCTTTTGCATCCTTTTCTTAGAACCTTGGAGTTAGTCACCATCTGTATTCTGAGAACAACCTGGGGGATCTGCTATTTTGCCCTGATTCAATGTTAGAGGTTTTAACTGAAATCTTACGTATGCTTGGACTGTATTTTTAATTTGCGCAAACATATGCATTAATTCCAGCTTACGCCTCTTGCAGCATTTGAAGCCTGGTGGAATATTGCGATGGCAGCTCAGATGACTGATGCTCATCGACGGTTCTTGCAAGTCCTGATGTCTCATGGGATAATGGAAGGATCAGAGGCTAGGAAATTACACAGGCGCTGCTGTGAAATCCATAAAGGTGTGTCTTTCTTTTGGAGAAAAAGTAGGGAGATGGAAGAACTACTTTTTTTCCCAGTGCAGCTTACAAATAATTAGATTTCTGAAACGTATACACCATCTAAAAAAAAGTTAAAAAACTTTAATGATGTGAGCGTTCTCTGTCTTTCCTAAAAGATAAAATAACACAGCAATGAGGAAGCTTAAGTTTTAATCAGGTCAGACTCATACAGAGCACTTTTTATTTTAGCAATGATGTTTTTTATAGGTTATACATTTAAAAAAATCATTTTTGACACTGATAGTGCTGAAATTTCCAGACTATTTTACTTCATACTTATTTGGAACGATTTCCTTTGGAATATAATACGAAGCATATGCTGTTATCCGTCTTGAGTAAATCTATCACATCTGACTGATTACATGGTCAGCTGGTTTTAATATATGCTGTACCAAGCTGAATTTTATGGCACATGTAACAAGAATTTGGTGGTGTACTATCAAATCTGTTTGACGTTCATGTTCAAACTTAAATAGTACAGAAATGCGTAATCAACTCGATAAGGATTTTTTTCAGAGATCTGCTTACAGATCAGAGATCTGTATTTCATCTGCACTGATTTTGAAAATGTGGTGGGCACAAACTGAAATAAAGCTGTAATGAGTAATGTGTTTATCACTAATTAATCAGTAGATATTAGATGTTTCAGTTGCTGGTTCCCAGAAAACAGTGAAAGAATAAAATGCCTCTATTTTCATCTTTTCCTTATTTATGAACAAAATTGAAAAGGACAAGGAATGTGTAAGAGCAAAAAGTGCCATTTAAAAGGGAACACCCAAATGCTGTTCAAATTAGTGATGTTAAACCATTACTATTGAAAGGCAGATGCTCCAGCAAATGTTTAAATTAAACATTCTGAGATCTAATATACACTCAATATATGTCTCAAGTTATTTTCTAGTTCCCTAGTATTTACAGCTTCAAAAATAAAAGCCTTCTTAACAGTTATTTGAGGGGTTTAGTCAGTTCAGGATATCTGTGTGAATCTCTTGGGAGCTGAACCAATAACTGCAGGGGAACTGAACTCTCCAGTTGCGGGTGGCTAGCGGGGATGTTAGCATCACCGTGGCTAACGATTCTTTCTCTCTGTTAAGAGAGAAGGGACTGTAGCCACTGATGCGCGCAACCTGTTGTGAACTCCATCTTGCTTTGTTGCCACAAGTGGAGTCCTTTCCGGGCGATGGCACTGTTTATCTATTTTCCTTAGTTAAAAGCAGTCAGTCTCCATAGGTTTTCAAACTCTCCTGAGCCAAAAGAGCTTATTTCAGCACCTGCCCGAATTTCTGACTGAAAAAATGGACGTGTGGAAAAATAGCATTGGTTTTTACAGGTTTACTCCTGTATTTATGAGAACCAAGCCACTGTGATTTGAAAAGAATTTATCATAAATGCTAGAGATGGCCTAAGCCAATAGCATGGCTATAATGAGTTTATTGTGTGTTAAGAACAAAGAACCTTAAGAAGAAAAACTTTACAGCTAGATCATGTTTTTGGTATGCAGGATCAGTGAGCTGTACTGCAGTAAGAGCTGACAGTAATTATTCATTAGGAAGGTTTATTTAATAAAAGGATTTAGAAAAAAAATGGCTCCATTGCAACTGCTGCCTAGCAAATACTTGATATTTTTTCTGCATGGTGACAGTTGATGTGTAATGGAAAAGTTTGTGAAATTACCCAGATACAGTGTGGGAGTTTTAACTGTTACAGTTGTATTAAATGCTCTACCTAGGAAAGCTTTTTGTCACATTGGGAGGCAAAAGGATGTTGAACTTGACTCACTGAATGGAACACTTTCCCCCACATTTGTTCTATGAACAGAAGAACCAACGATTTGACAAACCCATCCTTGTTAGGGGCAAAGTTAATGGCATCACAATTTACAAGATCATGGTAATAGCGTTTTTATGAGGAAACAGCCTGACTGGGCTGTTTCTAGATGAAGTTCTGATGTTGATGTAGTTTCTTCAAATACATCTTAACACTGCTTAGTGCAATCTGAATGGTAATTTTCAAATCAGATCAAAGCTAATGTTACTAAAACTAGCTTATTTGAATTAATTTCTTTATCCTGCAGGTTGTAAGCATTACATAACAGGCTGTCTCCTACCTATGACATTGGTTTCCTTAAATACAAAAGGATAAAAAGGCTGCGTCAAATGAAGTCAAGTCATATAGTAACCAGCCTGTGAAGCCTCTGAGCAAAGTGATCTGAAAACTTTCCCTCCTGGTGTTTGGCACTTTCTCTTGTTCTGGTTTATTTCAAAATCCTAAGCCTTTTGGCCAGGAGACGCCTTCTTATGTTTTGTGTATCACCTGCATGCTTCCTGTCAGCAGACAAGTGTCTGTGCTAAAATCTGCACGCAGCTCTGAAGGAGAAGCTCCGAACAGCTATCAAAGTGCTGCATAGTGCCACTAGAAAGTGTACAATTCAGTTAGGATGCAAATCGCAGGCTTGTTGAGGAAGGTTGTTATAATTGCTAATACTTTTTTACTGGAATCCCTTAATGCATGCTGTTTCTGTCTGCATAGTGTTACGGCTTCTCCAGTTATGAAACACATGATAGTAAAAACTCCAGTGCAAAGTTAAAGACATCTTGCAGATCTCTAGCATTATATAATAGCTAAGGTACCATGACATTCTCAGCATCCTTTCTGGGGTGGCTTTGTGTGTTGTCTGTGGGTGCAAACTGAGTTTTCCTTTGTCTGTGTAGTCAGGGAAATGGTAGTATCTGAGTTGGCTATTGTTGGATCCCTTTACAAGACGCTGTCTGTGGGAGGAGCATAGGTAGAATATTACTCTGACCCTGACCCCAGCCTGAAATCAGGAAATGGTAAAAATAGGAGAGTTTGTAGTTATTTTTCCTGCTGTCTTCCAAGCCAGCTGAAGTTCTTTAATAACTGAAGCTCTGGGTTCACAGTACTCTCAATAGTACAGCTGGAAAGATGGTGCCTCTGCCTTGGAAAACACGTTTCTTTCTGTAATAGCATGACTTTTTTTTTTTTTTTTTTTAACAGATCATGGAATAAATATTGAGATTCATGGGCTCTCTATCCTTTGATAGATTTCCAAGTTTATCTATTTTTTTCTTGGATTCAGCACATCTTCATTTGACAAGTATTTAAATATAACAATATTAGGCATTTTTGTGACCAGCATTTTATTTTCCAAAGACATGGTCATTCACAAGCATTTTCTTTGCCACATTCTTCACGGCCAGAAGGTTGACAGAAGGCACGGATACATTTTCTTTTACTATATTTTTGATAAACCTAAGGATAATTTAGAGGGACAAAATCTTGTTGCCTTTCAAACCAATGGCCGTATTTAGTGAAGGACAATATTAGGTGATATTTATACAATAAATTATAAAATGTAACTGTATATTAAGTTACAGTGACGTTCATTAGAAAAATGGCTGATACAGTCCATATATGAAAGGATGTTTAGAAAAATGGAAGAGTGAGAGAAAACTGCTTTTTTCTTGCCTGTTTGGATGTACAGGAGTGTGTTGATTAATCATTCATTAAAGTGGATTGTTTCAGACTGGCTTTCGTCTGACTATGTTTTGTATTTTATTTAACTGGCTTGGTAGCTGAACTCAGAAGAACATAACTGTTAGTGTCAACTTTAGTCTACAGTCATACCAGTTTCTTAAGCATAATATATTTCATGCTTGGCTGTTGAAAGACTCACTAAATAAATAATATATGAGAAACAGGGATTCATAGAATAGACAAGCATTTTTGCTTTATGTGTTTTGTATGTCTTTTAGCATTCAGTATTCTAGGAAAAGCCCCAGCAGCTGCTCCTATGCGTGACCCAGTGTGCTTGTTGTGCTTATAGCTTGTCTGCAAAGTTCAGCTAGAGCTTAGGGGAATTTTTGTTATCTGTGGTGGAATTTGCAGATAACCATCTGTTTGAAGTATAAGTAAGTTTTATGTTACCAGAGAAGTGTTTGCATCACAAAACAATAGAAAAATCTACTGTACTGTTGTTGATGTTTTGCTTTATAGTGCATCAAATATGTCAAAACTAGAAAAAGAAAACACGGCTCTTGACTCGTCAAACTAGGCATTTTTGTGTAGACAATGAAGAATATCACAAAGCACCGACAGAAAAGAGACTGGGGAAGATCAGGGGGAGTACAGACAATGAGATCACACAATTCCTCAGCAGTACTTTGCTATAGCGTAGTGAACGCTTTTAAGTAAATGCACTGCAGTTGGATCTCTTACGTGTTGTGGGAGAAGTGAATGTTGAGGAAACATTTTGGTGAAGATGAGATGAGGTTTTCTGGTGGATGGCTGTACTCTCTCCCAGCTCACCTGCATCATATTGCCCATTACTAGTTCTGGAACCCATGCTCCTGCCACGCTTAGTAGTAGTATTGTATCTTGTCACGATGCTACCCACTCTACAGGGACTATTCTGTTTTTACTGTGGATTTGTTATCTACTTATCCACAGAATTTAAGGTCAGAATGAAGCAATCTTTTTTTGTGTCCCATGTAACGCAGGCCATATCTTCTGCTAAATATATTTTGCTGCATATCAGATGCCTTGTAGCTGGGTTGAAACGTGAAATGTAGAGCAGCTTATCAGTTACTCATTTAGATGTTCTGGTAATGAAGACTGACTATATCCCTTGGGTCAAAATTCAGTACTCCCTGTGTTTAGACTGAAAAAAGATTGGATGTGTCAGTCTCAAGTTGTACTGAACCAGCATTGTAGCAGAGTGTAGGTGTTAGTCATCACTCAGGTAGTGGGTTAATGGTTGCACTTTAAAACCGAAGTCTTGGCTATGAGTCCTTGCTGAAGTTCATTAGAACTTTTCAAGTGTATCAGCATGGCAGTGCTGGTGAAAATCCATCTGCGCCGTTTGAATAACTGAGTATTTTCCCTCCCTAAACTCCTTTGCAGTCTGATTGGTTTTGTTCTAGATTGTTGTGTTGCAGTACTCTACTAGAAGCAGCAACTTGTTCTTCTTCCCAGTGATTCTATTTGTCATGGGAAGGCTGAAACACATAGATACGTGTAGAAAGAGGTTTAATGTGAATGGTTTCATATGAGTTTAAAATAATGTAAAGCAGGATACATATAAAAAAAATAAACAGTAAATGACATAGTCTAGTCCATAGTTCAAATGTCATTAAGCTCTCTGAGGCAGGGATTGCCTGGTTTTATGTATTTATGTACAATACCTTGTGCTATTATAAGGAAGTGTTCTGGCTTGGTTTTGATGTTGTTAAACAGAGGGGGGGAAAAAAGGTATTGTACAACATGTTGCTGTGAAGGGTAATTAATAATCTTCTGGTTTTAAAGAACTTTGTAAACAAGCTTCTAGATTCTCTTACCAGTAATGGTCCTGTTGCTTCAGTTTTTTCTAGCTATAATAAAGTTAGATGGCAGCATTTTTTTCCTCAAAGAAATTCACTTTTCTGAATGTTTTATTCTTCTGTGAAATGAAAACTGAGCATCAGTGACTTAAAATCCAAAGTAATTTGTCAATTTATTCTTCATGGTTTGTTCTAGTTTTTTGTTTAATTGTGAAGTTTCCAAACTGATTAACTCTATGCCAAAAGCTGTTATATAGTTAGTAGTTTTTTAAATATGGTTTGATCTTGAAAACCAGCCGTAAATACCAACACTGGTCGTCAGTGACTTATATTACATCTGCTTAGTGTCATCAAAGTAGAAGAAAAACATGACATTTTTGTAATGCTACTTTGCAAGCTAGAATTGTACTTAATCTTCTGGTTAATCTTCTGGTTACAGAGAACAAGGATGCTGAAGTACATAGATATGATAAACGTATGTGTTTAGGTTTTATATGAGTAAAGGTCCTATCTCTATTCTTTTAAAGCATTCACTCAGCTTATTTGTAGTCTTTTGCTGTAAATGTGGGAGCTCTAATTTTTTTAACAGTGCCAGCCTATTTTTAAATTTATCATGAGGCTGTGGCATCTCAGACTAATCTAAGTAATAAAGATTCCTGTTGTTCGCTTGTCTTTAAGGAAGAAAGTTTAAAACAGTGCCTGTTGAAAAGTGATAGTTAACTAAGAGTGTAAGTTTGTTTGTTATGCTACCTGCTGTTTATAGTTTGCATACAGACACATTCAGAAAAGTTTCTGGTTTCACTGAGCACCTCTTTATCTTCAGTGAGGGATCTGTTCAGCTTTTCTGTGGAAAATATTTGAGTTTATTAGTAGGAGTTTGTTTACATTTAGGGGAAAAAAACCCAACAAACCCCAAAACCCCAGAATATTTGTGTTCCACTTATTTACTGTTTGCTGTTTCCTATTTGCTCATCTGCTGTCTGTCATTGAACTGAAATAATTTCTTCTAAAGAAAATGCTCCCATGCAGTATTCTAGGGTAACACATAATGAGTTCTCTTTCTAATGCTGTTGCATGTTATCTTTATTAAGTGCTCAGGGCTGAGAATTGTTTATTGACCGAAAGAATAATACCTGGTTCCTGCATATACTTGGTTTTAAATGCTATGAACAACTTTGTTGTGTTCATAATTGGGTACTGGAACAGCAATTTGCTTTAATTTTATTGGACTGAAAACAGATTACAGTAAGTACATCTGTGATATCATATTAGTTGAGATTGCATTTTATGCCCTAGAGAAGGAAATAATTTATTTCTGTTACAAAAAATAATTTACAGCAATTGTAACTAAGTCTTAATTTTTTTTTTTTTTAAGGCACTACATTTTACAGGGGAGGTTATTGGAAATTAAGACTTTTCAAACAGTTTAATCCAGCATTTTGGAAGTAGGGTAGTCCTGCGTCTAGTATGCATCTAACATACTCATGTTACAACAAGGTCTTCTTAAATACAGTCTTTTGAAGTAGTATTGACATCTCTGAGATATTTTACCAGAAGAAAAAAGGACAAAGAGATTCCTGTACATGCATAGTCAGACTACAAAGATGGTGGATACTTACTGAATGAAGATCACATTAGTTTGTCTGGTTTCGCATCAAATCTGTTGTCAGTAAATAACTTGTTTTCAGTAGTAATGCATTTGAGTAAACAGTTTCTATCCAATCAGTTTCTATGGCTGCCTGTGCAAGAAAAAAAAAGCTTTTGCAAATAGTAAAGGGCATTTATCATTTCTCCTGAGTCTGGAATTGTAAATTGACCTGGAATTGTAAATTGACCAACCTTTTAGATGTTAAAATTTTTAAGTGTAGCTTTTGGTGTGGTCTGTCCCCCATTCATTTTTTATGGAGAGTTTATATCCCTTTTTTCCCTCAGAAGATCTACTAGAGCAGCCATTCATCTCACATTAAAATATTACAGCTGTTGTACAAAAGAATATTCTTCTGTCATCTTTCATCTTACCCTCTTTTAGATCTGTCACTAATGCTCCCTGGCTTTGATGTATGCAGAGTGTTTCCTACTGACAGGTGCCCGGCAGGTGGCATGACAATTTGACAAAATCATACTTAAATATTATACTTACTTTATTATTGTTCTTGCTGTTTGTTGGTTTTCTTCACTTAAGGAGTCTTATATATCAGAATCATGAACTTTCTGGGCAGGAGCATCCTGTGACTGATGTTTTTGCATTGTACTACGCTATAAAGTATAGTGGAGTTTTGAGAGTGGGACTGTTGTCTGATGCTGTTACACAAGTGACTGAGTCTTATAACTGAGAATAGCATTAAGTTAGTGATAACTGGTAGTAGTTTTGAGACATCAGTCATTTTTTTCTAAAGTTATGAGCTGTTACTTAACTGTTTTTTAAACCCTAGCCCGCTGAAGTCAACAGGAGTTTTGCCACTGACATAATTTTGTTTTGGATGGAAACTCTTGAGGGCGTGTGCTGTTGCTGTGCAAGCAAAAGCCATAGCACGTGCTTCTACAGAATGACTCCAGAGTCCATCTTAATTATGTCTATGATAGAGCTTCTGCTAGTATTTAATTTGTTTGTTAGAACATGACACAAGATATTACCTGTATTTCTACAATGCTAGAATTTTAAGTTTTCTGGTATGTAACTTGATCATTTACATGCCAGTAATTTGTGAAACAGAACGCAAAGAAACAAGGAATCCCTTGTGTGTAAATGAAAGAAAGCAAGTGTATTTTTGTATTGTGCATAATAATTTTTGCTGGTCATGTTCTATTTTCAGTTCAGCTTAGTTCAAGTCACTGTAATTAATGGATTAATGCGGTGGGTTCCATACAGCAAGGCAGAATGTCTGGACTCTCTCTCTAAACCTGACTTTCAAGGAGCTGAGCTTCTCTGAAGGCTAGCAGTCAGCAGCACAAGAAAATTATATGTCTGCTGAATATAAAGCTGTTTGAATTCTGCCTCACTTTTAGCTCTTTTACCCAGGAAAAAAATGTTTCAGCAGATAAAACATAAAAAGATCTGCCTGATGTGTAGATGTTTGGGGTTTTTGTGAATATGCTTTTTCTTATTTATTTTCAGTCTACTACGCGCATGATAAACTGGATGACTTCATCAGTACTATTAACAGCCACCTACAGCCTTTGTTTATGCAGATCCGGAAAGGAATGTCAGAAGGTGATGGGAGAGCACATTATGCTTTGGTAAGTATGTGATGTGCTGCCATCGCGTGGTTTGGCTTCTCATGACTACTGCACGGCTGGCAGAGGGAGCCTCCCCTGTCTCCAACTTAAAATTAACCTTTGAATAACGTGCCAATAAAAGGTCTGCACACCTTCCGATTGTAAATGGGCAAAAAAATCTAGCTGTACCTGTGCATAATAAACATAAGGCTGCCCTAAGAGCCATCTTTGGATGTTAGAAAGATTGAGTTACCTAGGGTCCTTTTCCTACAGTGTATCTATAATAGAACTGCTATTTAGAGAAAACAGAGAGAATCTAGAACTGAAGGCTGCATGTGCCAGCAGGCTTCTTACTCTTAGCAGTGTCTTGTGTGGTTTATGCGGGGCTGTTCCACTGTGGTGCTGGCAGCTGCTCTAGAAGCTACTTGTAGAAGAGGGAAGTGGGAGGATGAACTGCCAACAGCCTAGGTGTGTGGAAATGGAACATGGCAGCAAGGACTACAGCAGCGTCTGATTTATTTAGCATAAACATTGCTGAAGTGAGATTTCTTTTTCACAGGAGACTTTTTTTCTCAAGAGGAATTTTTAAGCTAGAAAACATGGAGAGGCCTCCAACTTTAGTTTTCTTTTTCTCTTACTCAAAAATCAACGCAGCATAAAAGGGTTGCTAAGGAATGGCCTGTAAAAAGTTTCCCTAGATGCTCTGAAACGTGCATGTCAGAGAGGGAAGGTTATATAGTAATTTCAAAAGACCATACAGGAGGTATTCTAACATTAGCTGCTGCTTTTAACCTTTCTGGGTCATTTCGCCAATTAAGTTGAGCTAATAGTAAATAGCAATAGCATGTGCAATAAGAATATGAAATATCAGTAACTGTTTTTCACAGTGAAACAATAATGGGTATTATAACATAGTACTACTGTCCAGCACAGTATCCTGGTGTAATGTATTAGTTCTATATAGTAGAATATTCTAACTAATATTCTGTATTAGTTCTATGGGGGGAGGTGGGATTGTTTAAGAGCTTGGACTGGGCAGAGGCAGCTGTGGAGAACATGTGGCTGGAAGATCAGGGGTTGTAAAGAAAGGACTCTAGTGCCATCTTAAAGGAACAGCCTCTTTCATGCCACTTAAAGATATTACATTTCTGTTAATTGTAAGATGATGTATTCTTTACCCCAGAGGATCTTTTACAATTTATGGTGTAGAAATACAAAGGCACTTTGATTTCAGTTTAAATATTCTTTTTTTTTTGTAGGTGAATTTGGCAGAAACTGAAATAACTAAAATGGCATCTGACTATACAGAAAGTGAATTAGAATTGTTCAGAAAAACAGTAAGTATGTCAGTTATTAGTTAGTAAATTCTATTATTTGTGAGGGTACCATCTTAAAATGAATGGAAATGGAAATGAATGGAGATGTGGCTCAGGAACTAGTTGCCATCTTACCTAAGTTTATCCCAAATCGAATGGGGGGGCAGGGATGGGAGTATATGCAAGTAATAATTCCCTGTTGAAAGTCAGTTATCGGTAAACTGAAATCAGCAATAGGGGAGTGCTCCTTGGAGTCGGTGACTTGACATATCTCCTTTTAGTTAAACAAACTACTTTCTTCAGGATTTTCAGTTGTGATTGCTGAATTTTTCACTGGCTTGAGTAGCCTAGTAATATACAGTAGATTTTAATGCTAATAACATACAAGTTGGATTTGCTAATTTGAATAGAAACATTTGTCTGTTGTTCTTGCTTAGCCAGTTAATTCTGTGTTGAATAAACTAGTCAGAATGCTGCTTTTTAAACAAGAAAACATACACTGGAGAATTTTCTTAAAATTCCAAATAGAACTATTGGGCTGAGATTCCAGGACGTTTGATGTCTAATTTCTTATCAACAACCATTAATTTAAGTTGTGATCATAGCTGTGTATCTTGCATGTTTTAGTGAATTGTTCTCATAGTGTCTTGAACTTTGAGGACTTAATTTCTCCAGCCACTAGACTTTTAAATTTTTTTTTGCATAAAGATTTTCTGTATAAACTGGAAAGAGAAGTGTATTGACTATTCTGTGACAGCTGCAAAAGTCTAATCTACATGGATAATACCCAGAGATTTCCCTGCCCTCCCCCACTATTGGCGAAGCACCTATACAGCCATGTCAGCACTGCAGAGATGGCATTGTCATGGCACATGTTACTAACTGGCATAAAAGCTCTGCATGCTGCTCTGTGATAATGAGCAGCCGGAATGTTTCCAATGAGAGGTTCTCTGAAGATTCGTAATACTGCTACAACCTTCAAGTGCCAGGTAGGTTCAGCAGTACTAATGACTCCAGAGTGGACAAACTTACTTTAGTAGTGACATATTTTTCCTCAAAGGAACCTTGACAAAGAACAGATAAAAAGAAACAGATCTGTCACCCCTGAGTATGCTCAAAGGTCCCTGAATGCAGCTTCATTTAGGCAGCACTATACAGTTCCATTTGTGGAAATGTTTCCTTGGCAAAGATTAAAACTGTCAAGTTAACAATGACTGTTTCAGGTTTTGGCCTTTGTTGTACAATTCCGGTTCAAGCCATATACTGTAGTACATCTCATATGTATGGATGCTAAAAAAACTGCACATTACTATAATAAGGTGTGTCTATCTAATTGCATGGGTTTTTTTAATAGTTGAAAATGTTTCTTTCTGTAGATGGACCTAATCATTTTATCAGAAAATGGCTTTGCCTCTTCTACAGATATTTTAAACTTGGCTGACCAACTTAAGACAAAGAAAATGAAGAAAAAGGAAGCGGAACAAGTGCTGAAAGTTTTTGTGGAGGATAAGTGGCTCTCTGAGGTAACTGCTGTATCTTTTTGAGTGTTTGTATTTTAATAGGTCCAGCTATTATTTTCTTATGGATGGGATGGCTGAAACCGGAGCTGTTCTTCAATGAATGATGGCTAAAATGATTTTGTGGGGCCTGTGCTTATTGCTGGTTACATTTACAAAGAAAATTACATTTACAGAGAAAATTACATTTACAAAGAAAAAGTCCTTGGGTAGGTCTATATAGGACAACATGGTTTCAGTTTCTTGTACCTGAGCTAGGTGGGTATGCATGTACAGCCCTGCATTGTGACACACGGACATCCTTTGTACACAACAGCACAGCATACTTAAAACTTGGAACAAGAGCCGGGGAAAACTCTTCAGGGTGATCAGTGGTGTTAGTGACATTTAGAATATCCTGAAAAGCAGTGAGGCCAAACATATTGAAAACTCGTGTACCAGAAATGCATAGGCCACTGTGCACATTTTAAAATCTCCTTTACTTCATGAGGGAGAAATTGAGATTAGCTGACCATGTGGATGCTGCAGTTGCTTGCCAAGACAAGTGAGACCTCAGTCCCTTTTCTCCTGGATTCATTGCATCATATATCTCCAACCTGCTGCTGCACATTTACTTACATTAGAGTGATTTAGCAGAAATTTTCAAAGATACCTCAGGCAGTAAATGCCTAGATTTTGCTGAAAGACAGTAGAATTTCCGCTAATGTGCAAACGGAGGGTCCCAAAACTGCATGTCTTTGTTAAGAAGAGCATGCTTGCTCATCTGTACCTTCCAAGGACTAGATCTGTGAAAGGTGTGAAATCTTTATTCTTATCTTCTAAACAAATTAATTCTGCTACTTCCAAAGTATTTCAGCTTTGCGTTCTATCAGTGTCACCATGTTGGTTTCACGATGGCAGAAAAAAGTGGATGTCAAATGCGTGCTAGCAGGTGGTTAGAGAAGTCAAAAAAGGTAAAAGGAATTAAAAGAAATTCCTTGTCTCTCCACTTGTTTCCTTAGAGAAATGGAGAATATACCCTGCATACTCGCTGCATAATTGAGATGGAACAATACATTCTCAGCAACTACCAAGATGTCGCAAGGAAGTGTAACATCTGTCACAGCCTTGCCATCCAGGTAACATTTGTTTTATTACCGCAGTAGGCATCTGCCGATGTACTTATGTGGTCATAGCTGAAGTGTGATACTTGCCTTTGAGTATTAGGCAGGCACTGAAAAAATTCTGGTCTTGTAATCTGGTAATGGTGCCCATGTATATAAAGAAAATCCCTTTTTTTTTTTTTTTCAGTGTAGGTATTTTATCTTCTGTCTTTGGAAAAAACTTGTCTTGGAGCAGTATCTCCAAATATAAACTTAAGAGAAAGCGAACTCACCCAATGAGGAACATTATTGTGCTGTCTTGCTTTCCAAAGCCAGCAGGCTAGAGATATGAACCCCTTATCCTTAAATAGGCATACCAGTTAAGTCTTAGCTGTCTTATCTTTGGACCTTACAAACAGCAGTCTTCATGTGACACACATTCATCTTTAGTCCTGGGATTTTCGTTCAGGAATTGCTTGTGTCTGGGGCTTCAGAATGAACATGTATGCTTATATATAGCATGCTGGTAAGTTAGCAGTTAAGTCCTGCATAAGTGGTTACAGCCTGAACTCCTCTTCCAAAACTACTGCATTCTCTTGCTCCTTGATCCTGCATCTTCTCATCTTCCCAACTAACACGCTTCCATTGTTATTTTTTCCATCTCAATTGGTCTCCTTTATTGCACCCAAATAGCTCAGTGTTGTCTTTCAAGCTAAATTTTGTCCATATAGGGAAATGGTATTTCCTAGTTTCCAGGAAAATACCTCCTTTTATCATTTACCAGCTTTGACTTTTGAGTATCCAGCAACTGTACTGTATGAACCTTTCTTTGGAATAAAGCATTGTATATCTGCTGCCCTTTCGAACAACTTTATATTAAACTGAAGGACAGGTTAAGAGTTTTTTTTATCAATGCTTCTGATTTCAGAGCCAAGTATGTGAATCCTGTGGAATTGGAATGCATTTACCTTGTGTCAGAAAGTACTTTAGAGCTCAGACTGAACCACGCTGTCCGCAGTGTAATGATTTCTGGTCTTGTGACATTCCAGGTACCAAGCAACCTATTTTTAAAAAAAATGGAGTGTAATAATACTGGAGAATGGACTGTGATTTTCAGTGGCACTGCCTGTATTATTTATAACTGTAGCTGAATATCAGTTATTTCTGACTTCAGTTGTATGTTTCAGACAGTAAATTGTACTTGGGCAACACTGAGCCCTGAAAGTGCTAGGATTATGCCTTATGGTCACTAGCAGATCCTGTGCATATTGTTTCTAACAACGTTAAAGTGTGGAGGGGTGGGGCGGGTAGGGGACAGACACAACACATGGCACTAAAACTTCTGGAAATACTGAGCTTCTACGAAGAGCACAATCTCTTCAGAATTGCTCTATTTAG
Source organism: Platalea leucorodia (assembly GCF_965183815.1). Classification (NCBI taxonomy): domain Eukaryota; kingdom Metazoa; phylum Chordata; class Aves; order Pelecaniformes; family Threskiornithidae; genus Platalea; species Platalea leucorodia. The sequence goes on along the minus strand of NC_138827.1, from coordinate 19,177,589 downwards.
CCAGGGAAATTGGACATTCTGAACAGGAACACAGGAATATATAAAGCATTTTAAAAATCTGGAGGTTATACAACATCATCCTTTTTTTGTGTGTCATTCATTAACCTTCCTTTTGTTTTCTTTACAGGTATGAGTCAGATAGACTCCCAGTCACCATCAAAAACAGGGAGAGCAGAGAAAAGCTTCATGGCCAGCGCTAGACGATGATAGTAAAACTTCCTTTCAGTGAAATCTTTTTTCCCCACTCCTGCAGAATAGCCAGACTGTATTGTATCCACTAGTAACAGTGCATTGTTCAGTGTCCTTATCTTTTCCTGAAGTTTTAAGAATCGTACAATAAAACTATCATTGACCTTCCTGTTCTCCTTCTTCACAGTTATGCCTGCACAGCTTTCTTGGAGGCTGTTTTGTGTATGTAGTTCTCCATATTCTTGGGTTGGAACTCTTAGTGCATGTCTGGGAATGAAAGATGCAAATGTATTTAGTCGGTCCTGCAAGCTGATCTATGCAGGTGAACTATAAAAAGAAGCCTTTCTCAGCAACAGTGTTCCCTATTTGTACAGTTTCAGTTGCACAACTGAAAATGAAACCTGTTACCAGCACCACAGGGCTTCAAGTAGGTGAAAAATCAATGCAGCACTTGTCTCCTCACTAAGAAGGCCGGCTGAATATCTGATCTAGGGCTAGAGTTTGAACACTTTCAGTTGGCACTGTTGCTTGTTTTTTGTCCCTTCTTTAGACACAGGAGAGTTCATATGACATAAGGCCAGGTAAGAGGGAATATTCCCACAGTCAAAACGATTGGGAAAGAGGACAATTTGGGGCAATGGCAGCTTATGTCTGCAAAGTGTTGAAAAAAATTATCATCTTAAGATTCTTTTAGTTTTTAGTATTAGCAGTTCGCTCTCCAGTTTTATGTAAGGATGCTTCTTCCTTTAAGAATGACTTGAAAAAAAGACAAGGACTAGATACTGCCAGGTACCAGAATGGAATGGCAGCATATCTTTCCTTGGTAGAAATGTGTGACACTGCAGAAGACAAGAGTGTCAGCACTTCAGCTAATGGTTAATCAAAGTATGATTAAGCTTCAGTTTATTTAACTGCAATTAAACTATGAATTAACTACAATTAATTATGTTCCTAGGCCTTAACACTAGTAACTTTTTGCATATAGGAGATTGGTATCTTGCTTCGTGTTAGTTTTTTTTGTTTTGTTTTTTTTTTTAATGTATTGAACCTTTGGGTAGCACCATCCCACATTGTTTGTGTAACTCCGATTTTTACTGTTACTAAATCCAAGTAGAAGATAACACTAACCTGATGTTTCAAATACAGTTTGAAGCAGAGTCCTGGCAGTGCCCATATATAGAGCTGTTTCAGATGTACACACAAATACTAGATGATGACCTAACAGATGCTCTTTATGAGGAGTTCATATTAGAAACATCCACAAAAATAAAGTGGCTGTAGCATCTTCTTTGCCTTTACCCATCCAGATTCTTTCACCGTGCTGAAGCAAGGGTTTGTTGGTTTTTTTAATCCACCTCTAACATCTGGATAGGGAACAACATTCTCATGCTTAAGAAGAATTCTCTTGTGAGAAGATGCCAGATGATACTTTTTCTGATTTTTAATTCCTGTTACAATGCTAATAGACTTTATGCATGCTTCAGAGCTATGACCACCAGAAACTGACAGAGAAGCTGATATCAAGCGATCGTACATAGTGCCAATATTTAACTGGAATAAACAGAACCTGTCCAGGCATCAGAATACAGGACTGAAATGCAGCCTTTCTGAAATTGGGAAACTTAACGAAGTCGGGATCTTCCACATCAACCTGTAAAAAAACCAAAGAATCATCAGTAGAATGTCTTTACTCAAATATGATTTGATAAAGTGACGTGCCTGATACTAGAATTTCAGGCAACTATTTACCTGACTAGTGTTGTGAAGAATTTGGCTTTCATGCGGGTACAGGTTTTCTGAATCTTGTGGTGAACATAGACGGATATACTTTCTTCCAAATACCTGTATATATTACAATAAAGGTTTTCCATCTGTCATTAACGTGCGCATTACTGGAAACCGTGGAAACATCATTATCTTTGTTAGTAATAAACAGGCACTGCTATAATAAAAAGTTAAACCAAATCAGACTATTGGAATTCAAGTACCTGGGCCCTTGGAGCAGGTAAGAATTTGAAATACCAGGAAGTGCCTTTAACCAAATAATTTTCAATTCAAAGTTTAAGGCATCCAATTTATACAATGTTATTTGGGCTCTACATAGCTAGAAAGTAATTAGAAGAAGATGTGAGAATAAGGAGGTTGAGTCTTCAGTGCAGTTCACATCAGCAGGCAGAGGTACCCGCAGAGAGTGACTGCTAAGCTTCCATATACTCCTTTAGCTCTTATTTCTGTGTCACCATTAAATCAGTTCTTTCATTGGAGTGCTTAATGGAAAGACTAGAATTCATAAGGCAAGTGGACTGACTGACCTGAACACTACACTGAATTGCAAGTCATCAGTGCCTAGAACGAAGTGGCAGAATAAACAAGAGTCAAAGCCGATTCCTGCAGTGAAACCAGTGGAACGCCCACGGAAGGCACAGGGTGAATATTCATGCTGCTTGTGCCAGGATTCAAGATTTCTTCAAGGGCCAGGCATGATCATATTTCTTTGGAACTATCACATTAAAGGGTAAGTCAGTACTCTGACTAACCACAGTACCCTGGACTGGCATTATGCTACCAAACTATTCCTAACCAAGCTACTTTTCCTCTCTCTTAACATCCCTTCCCATATAACAGAACAGGATTTCCTGAAATCTTACCGACACCCAAGTTGTAATGCTAGATGTTTAGAGTTTGTTGCTTTGAGGACAGCACATAAACATACTCTAAAGGCTGGACAAGTATCAATGTGTTCCTGCCCTGTCCTACTCTTCACTATCATGGGTTAAACTACAAGAGCATTGATCTGAATAACGATGGCTGCCCCTATGTTTTTAGGATGCTTTCCATACCCCAAAGGGACTACGGATATTAATTAGCTCTCTAAAGAACCAAGTGTTAAGCGATATTTTTGGTGATGTATGGAAGTAAAGAAAATGTTGGTTATTGCTCCAACAGCACATTTTCTGACTCCTTGAATTGTTTTGGGGGGTGGGTATTACCTGGACTGCTGTGAGCCATTAAGGGCTCCTTCCTTCACTTGCCTTGCTGGGTTAAGGCCTTGTATATCGCAAAGCTGAACGCACAAGTTAATGGGCAACAGCCTGCATCTCCAGATACTGGTTTCCTCATTAATGGAAACACTACGATCGCTGCAGCAGCTACCACCCAGCCAGTAGGGATCATTCCACTTTGTTACTTGTACTTGTGCATACTCCACATACTACATACGCCACAGCCACTGTTTAAATGGCATCAAGAGGCAGGGCAGTTTTAATTGAAAATTGAAAACTGCCAGATCACCTGCTGTTCAAATTACAAAGACTCTTTTACAGTACTGGCAGATAATCTCCCATTCTTCAGGCAGAAGAACAGGAGTTCTGAAGTTTGTAAGGGAAGTATCTTTTCCCAGTCCAACTGCTCCTATAACGGACTTCTACCCATAAAAGTTCCCCTCAAGCTTTACATAGTGTGTATAGTAGGATACTTCACTTTCAGAATGCAGTTGTGTGTGCGTGTGTAAGGCGGGTTAGCGGGGCTAACCACACAGCAGTTGTAAAACCCACTTTAGGAAGGCCTGAATTAAGCCTCAGTTCCAAGTGAAAACACAGGTTAGCAAGACTGAACTGTTTGGGACAGAGGAACTAAGGCTCAACCCATAAATAAGCACAAGTAGAAAGCATTCAATGTCATCATCCTGCTGGAAAATGTTTGAAAGTTTAAGCCATATTTTTTTTAAAAGAGTCTGATGGGATGGAGGAAGAAACGGCCATCTCCTTCTAGCAAGCAAAAAAACCACTCAGTGTTTGAGGATGTACACTTGTCAGCTGCATGGACCAGGAATACGTCTTTGGACTTGCGTAGCGCTTACCACAAAGGGCCCCAGTATTTTACTGTGTTACTCTGCACTAAAAGTCGTCATCAAGAAGCCTACCAACAGTAATTCACTTAGCAGCAACGAGGTCACAGTGCAAATATTATTTCATCTGACTCTCAATGCACGCACGCATAGATATTTTACTGGGTAACCTGAAGTGGATTAAAGTATGCACCTAAGTCCACCCCAAAATCTTGCTGTTCCAGAAAAGGAAGTTCCTTGGTACATTATGACAGGATCCAGGTTCTTCCCAACTCTGTTACAAATTCCTTGTGTGACCTTGGAAGAGCTGCTTCTTGTGATTTCCATTTACCATCTGTAAAATGAGGGTAAGTAACAGTCTACCTCAATGAGGAGCACTTATGGCCTACAAGACTACATTGAGTATTGAGTTGCAGCAGTGACAAATGCAACAGAATAGGCAAATACCACCTGCATATTCTCTATTCTTCAATTGTTCATCAAGTTGTCTGCTACCCTTGTTTCTAACACTTACACACCATAAGCACTTTTTCTAGCTATAGCATTAATGGCATGTGTAGAGCAAGTAGAGTACAGACCTGGGCTAAAAAATTTTGCTGGGGATCCTGATGAAGAGGTGAGACAGTGCCTTCTGGACCAAACCAAGCATTAATGGTGATGTCATCTTCTTCCCCTTCCCCCAGGCAGCAGTAGTCAGGGATACTGATATCCTCTTTCAATTCTGGGATCTACTCCCATAAAAAGAAATAAACATTAGAAAGGGTATGTGCTGACTTGCCAAAGGTATGTAATTCATAGAACAGAGGAACAAGGCTTGACACAAAGAAAACAAATGACCTGCTTGTCCAGCAAAGGCAGGAGAGAAGCAGCTGAACTGCTAGGAATCTGCAGGAAATGTCCTCACGCTTTCTGTCCTAGCAAGCAGATTCTGTTGGAAGGAGAGGTGGGAGAAAGAAAGGGGTTTCTCATTCCTCAGAGACCCTGTGCTTTAGTAGAAACCAGAGAAACCCACAAGAATAAGTGGGTTTGCTGATCATGGAAAAGGAGCAGCTGATCTTTTATACACTAAGCTTGCTTCTCCGTGAGACTCCTTTTTTGGTCTCTGGTTAACTGGAATGACATTTCAGAATATGGTGAACATATCACCACTGAAGACTGTTTCCTATCCAAGTCTCTTCCCTGACTGACATATTCTTTGGGGAAACGCCGCTTTCCAGGTGATACCCCTAAAAGTATATGCTACATTATACCGAAACAGCACTAGGACTGAATGTCTTCACCCCTGCAAGGGTTTTGTTTCTGTGCCTTTCAGCTAAATAGAACAAAGCCCTCCCTCTGTTCCTTCAAACTGTGGGAACAGAAACTTAAGAAATACTGTGAATTCCCCATATGCCCTTCCGTCTAGTAGAGCTGACATCCTCAGAGATGACCTGTGCTACTACAAAGGGAACACTTGACTGCAGAAAGATAAAAACATTCACTCAGTTTTACCTGATCAAAAAGCTGGTGCTGGGCAAGGTATCCTACACTGTTCTGAAATTACAGCAGAGAAAGAAAAAAATGCATAGTCACATACAGAGTAAGACTTCTCAGTCAGTTAATTTACTTATAGGCGAGCAGAATTTACTTATAGGTAACATCCATTTCCAATGTCCTATTTCAGAGTACTAGAATTGTTTCAACAGTTGACCAGTACAAGGGGTCTTCCGAAATAGTAACTCACAGCTACACTGAAATTGTAAGAGTGTAGATATATCCCCACAATCAACAAATTATCTAGCTTGAGTTACTGGAAGAAGCCTAGCTATAGTCCTATGGAGTCTCAACAGTTCTCTTGTCAATCCTGTGACAATGCTCCGCGTCTTTATAGCTAGACCCCGCTGGTACGCAGACGAGTTCACCTTCACTCCCTCCAAGTATCGCGATATTCTATTCCAGGCTGCACCACAGACCAATTTGCAATGGCACGTGGTCCTTCCTGCCAGAAGGCTAGGAAACAGAAATGACGGCTTCAGATCCTCAGGTGTGAAAGTAAAAGGACATTTGATTGCTAATCAACTTGTTATTTTTTTAGCTAGCAGTATGTGAATTTGGATTTTAATCCTAGATCTCACTAAGCAGTTTAATAACCAAGAGGAACAAAACTGCTGGCTGAGGATCCCTTATCCTTTGACTCCACCATTCAGGCTTCTGCTGCAGAAGGTATCTATTCATCAAATTCCAGCTGCTGTACATTTGATTATATATAAAAATCAAACCTAGCTATTATTTGTAGCTTCAGCTCTTGAAAATATGTCAAACCTTTTAACTCAGAGTTGTGCTTATAGCATACCCCCTCCCTTGACATCACCTCTAAGCATGTTTGTTCTAAGCAGAAATTCTGTACCAGTTACACGCTGCCATATTTGGAGATGAACCAAAACGAGAGTAACAGACCTCATTCACAATATACTGGTTGATGAAGTCACTGACAGTCATGAGCTTCTGAGACCATTCCTCATCTGTGTATCGGGTACCCAATTCCACGGGGACTGTGCGGCACCCTGCGACTTGACAAAAATAGTCCACACTGAAATAAAGAAAGTTCCATTACCCTTTTATACTGCTCTTCTAACTAATTTTGAATGCAAGGCAATCAATCAAAATAAATCTTTTAGAGTAATAAAACTCTACTACCATGAGTTTCTTCTCTCTAAAACCAACCAACCAACCAACCAACCAGAGATAAAAGGCAGCAGAAAAGGAGGCAAGCAGCAAGGAAACATGCAGTCAAGTTTGTCTGTACATTATGCCACAATTGTCTGTTTTGTTTTAAAACCTTGTTTACCTCAGTTAATTACTGTTTCTTTATAAGCTAAGGAGATTTAAACTGTTAGTCCCTCTTGACTACGGATGGCTGATCTTTTTGCTGCCTGCTGCCACGTTTGCTAAATAAAATGTTGCATCTTTTTATCATTAATGCTAGATCAACTCTCTGTCAGTGCCAAATTCTGTATGCAGGTGCCAATAATATCCATCCTGGCTAAAGTCAGAGGAATTACTTTGATGGGTCATATTCATCTCGCCATTGACAGTGATATTAACTAAATGGAGAAGTCCATCTTTTTAAGTGTCTGAAGTTAAGCAGTGAAGTACCTTCCCTCAAAAAGAATAAAAACCCTATGAAATAACAAGTGCGTTCGGTTAATGTCAATCTTACCCTTGGCTGTGGAACGAAAGCAATTGCTCAAACTGAACGTTTTTTCCCCTTTTCTAAGGAATCATTTCACAAATATTCGATTCTCAGTATTGGAAATGTTGGCTCCATTGCTTACATTACACAAGCAGCACAATGTTATTACTCACTCTTGAAACTCAGCACTCAAACACAACACTGAACAAACATCAATGCTTGTACTTGCAAATGAGAAAGCCAATCATGCTCACTCACACAACTCTGCAATTCACATTCCATCGTACTAATTATCAGCAAGTTCCGAGACGTAAAAATCACCGATCTGTGTCTTACACAGACCCACTTAAGATGTGAGCAGCCCACTGGAACAGTCAGCAATGCGTGCTCGTCACTGGTTTCCAGCTGAGCAACACACAGCATCAGCAATTCGCCAGAGCGCTGCCGGCACAGCCGCGGGAGGCAGGGCTGAGGGCTGCCTTCCAGCACCGTGCCAGCCAGGACTGGGTTTCCCCAGCACACCAGCGCACTCACAGTGCGATAATACCCTGGATGGTTTGATGCGCTTCCCTCATCTACGGAGCAACTTCTACAGAGCAAAGACAGCATCGCAGCAGGAAGGTGCTGCCAACAAAAGTCAATCCCAATGGCACCTGTCTGCTGTGAAGGTCTCTACTGCTCTAACGAGCATCAAGATACCCGACACAGAAAATGATCCTCGCCCTTAGCAGGACAGGGAAGAAACTGTCATTTCTCACCTCCACTTCTTCATACATGGCCAGTGGTCAATAATCCCCTCTAAGACCACGGGCTTCTGTGGAATTAGATAGTTGTCTCTGAAATGCTCCAGCGAAGGGCAGTGAAGGTGTGGAAGCGCATCTTCTGGCTGCACAACAGGGACCGGAGGGGGGTCAATCCGGGCCCTCTGGAACAGAGACGTCCTCCTTCGACAGCTGCCAGCGAAGGCCTCCAAGGCCTCCCCGCCGGCCCGGCCCGGCCCGCCTCGGAGCCCCGCACTGGGCCGCGCGCTGCGGCGGGGCCCCGGGGGAACAGACGACGGCGGGGAGCCCGGGGGAGCCCCGGTGGCGGGGGGGGGGGGGGGGGGGGGCGTCGCGGGGAGCCCACGGGGGCGAAGAGGGAGCCGGGGGGGGCCCGGGGGGGCGCGGGGGCCCGGCCGCCTCAGGGCGGCGGGCCGCGGGCGGGCGGTACCTTGGCGCTCCCCTCGGCGGCGGCGCGCCGCTGCCCGCGGGGCAGGTGCGCCTGCAGGACGCGGACGAGGCGGGCGAGGACGTTGTCCAGGACGGAGGCGCCCATGAGCAGCCCCATGTCGCAGAGGCGGACGGCGGGCGCCAGCGGGCGGCCGGCGGCGACCTCGGCCAGCGCCCCGAAGAGGCAGCCGTAGGTGTAGACCTGCCGCCAGGCCTTGCTGACCTCCCGCCACGGCGCCGCGTTCAGCTTCTCCCAGGAGTAGTCGCGCACGACGTCGGCCAGGCGCCGCAGCGCCGCCACCGCCGCCTCGCCGGGCCGGCCCGCCGCGCCGTAGAGCAGCCCGCGGGCCCGCCGCAGCAGCGGCAGGACGCAGTCCTCCACCTCGCCGCTCAGCGCCAAGGTCAGCCCCTCCTCGGCGCCGGGCAGCAGCGCCCGTACCTCTGCCCAGAGCGCGCCGCCCGCCGCGGGGTCGGCGGCCGGGCCGTCGGCGGCCGGGCCCTCCGCGGCCGGGCCCTCCGCGCCGCCGCCGGGCGCCGCCATGGCAGCGCGCCTCCGCCGGCTGCCGGCTGCCACGGCGCGGCGCTGCCGGGCCTGCGCGGGCCTCGGGGGCGGGCTGCGGCGGGGCCGCGGGGGGCAGGCCCCGGCGGCAGGGCCCGCCCGGCGCGGGTCGGGCTTGCGGGGCCGCTCCCGTGTTGGTGTCGCGTAGCGAGAGCGGGGCTGCCACGGGAATGACGGCCGAGGCGGGCCGCCCCGGGGCCCCGCCGCCCGCACACGCGCGCTCCCCTCGTCCGCCGCGGGTGGGGGCCCTGCGGGGCCGCCGCTGGCTTCGGCCGCTGCCGCGGCGGGGCCTCCGGGGGTCCCGGCCGCCCGGCAGCGGGGCCGGTGGCGGCGGCGGGCCGGTGCCGGGTGTGGTTGCCTCTGTCTCATACTTGCTCCTCCCCGGTTGCTGCCGGCAGCGGATACGGTGGCAGGTGCAGGCTTTACTTCGCACTGCTCTTCGTGGTACTTTTCAGAGCACATTTTCATAACTGAGAGTTCCTTGGCTGCCGTAGGGCGGTGCGCCAGGGTGCCGCTGATGGAGGGAGCCGTCCTGCTCATGCCAGGCCGTGCTTTCTTGCGTTGGTGCCCTTAGGCTGCTACAAGTCTTCATGCAGGCGCATAACGAACTGGAATGGAAACCCTTTCTAGATTAAGAAATAGTCATTTTCTTAGGTTGGTTTTAGCCCAGATCAGTCTCATCACCTGGCTCATCACGTAATTGTGTATTCTTTTGCAGATGTAAAGAAGGGGGCCATAGGGGGCTTAAGTGGGTGAAGAAAGTAGAGCGATTCCTTTTGGTAGCATTGCTGTTTTTTTGCTGGGCTAAAGGCTCTGTGAAACTGTAGCCCAGGTCTCCACGGGCAGTGTAGTATCACCAAAACTCCGTCTAGATATGGTCATTTGGGCCCTTGACCAGCAAGTCTACTGGAATTTAGTAACTGTATGATTGATGCAGCTGTTTGCATTGAAGGGAAACGTATAAATCCAAACTACTTTTCTTTCTACTGTAGCTTTACATGTTAACCATACAGTGATGGTATGAGGAAGATAGCTTAGATTTCACTCCAGAAATCTCTCTGTTCCAAAAGTGGGACAGCTATTAACAAGCAGATGACTCCTGGAAGACTGGGAGATACTCTAATCAATGCTGATCTTAAGTATTAGAAAGAAAGCCTATCTGGGACCTTGCATGCTGATCTGGGTAACGTGAGAGGAGCCTAGAAGCATCAGGGATGAACGCTGCTGTGAGGCAATGTCCTTTTGGTGGTTTATGCTGTGTGTTTTTAGTCTGTGTTTAAGGCGTGCTTCCTGTATGGAATATGTCCCTCAATCTTCTAATATGCTTTGCATGGCATCTTTCAGCCCCAGCTTGCTTTGATAATGTGCCCCAAGCATGTTCTCAGTACTTAATACTTGATTGCAAAGAAAATATTATTTTACTTAAAATTCTGCAACTCTGAGGAATGCCTTAACATCACAAACCAAAACCTAAAGCAACATAACAAGAAATGAGGAATTTGTAACTCATGAAAAATTTTAAAAGTGTTGCTTGTCTGGGGTTGAAATCTTCAGACTTGATGCAAAATCTTATGTTTACAGAAAAAGTTAAAATCATCACCTTTCATACTAAGAGAACACTCATTCTTCTTTGCCCCATGCTCGGTCACTAGTGCTTTTGGAAAAAAAGAGTTGATTTGAGTCCCCCTGTCGCTGCTGCTGCTTGTGACTCTCCTCTACCCCATTCCCCAGCTGTCTTGTTTGAATGACTTCCTCTTCTTCTGTCACACTTTAGACTTGCTGCATTCGCTTATCACGCTGGCCCATCTATTCTCTGTCTTCTAACTGCCTTTCTCTTGGCACGTTAAATTCGTCCTGTGACTGTGTGATTTTAGCACCTTCATCTAGAATTTTCTCCTCCTTGATTGCTAAATGTTAATATATGCTGCTATAGGAGAAAGTGTTTAACTGGCAAGGAAAGCTTCTTGTTAGACCTTGTGTTCAGTAGTTGTAATTTATGATGCTAGCAAGTGTTGCTAGTCTTGTGCTTATGGACTGTCCAATTATTATTGCCATTTATATTAACTTTTATTCCTCTTTTAGTTGGTTAATACAATTCTCGTTAGATCATAGCTTTCCTAGTTTAAATGTTAGGAATATTTTCACAAATTACATTTTGAAGATTTGGATTTTCTTTCTGGTATTTTAAATAACACCAAGTTCTCAACACGTAATCTCTAGCGCATTGGTGGGGCATTAAGGCTGTGATAAGCTTTATCAGTTATACTGTAGGTGAAGAACCAATTGGGAGTAGATTTTAGTTTTTGGGTATTCAGGGAGGTTCAGTGTTTCTCTTTGAGCATACACTGGAAGACAATTATTTCTAGTCAGTCATCTTTTGGTACAATGGTTTGAATGCTGATATAGCATCAATAGTCTTGAAGGGGCTGAGCTGTATATCTGCTAAGCTAATGAAGATAGGTTTTCAGGTGTGTATTATGTCTTGTAGTGCGTTTGGCCTTTAGTCTAGGGGGAAAACCCACTAAAATCCATAATATACTGCGTCTTAGCAATTTGGTTGAAATTGTCTTTATTGGAAAAAAAACCAACAGATTTGCAAAAGCTGAATTGGGAAGTTTCGCTATCAGAGTAACTAACCTTGCAGTACATGCATACTAGTTTTGAAATGTCTGTAAGCTAATGCAGATATTTTTTGTTGTGAGCTGTCTGACCAAGGAAGTGGGTGACTTCAGTGCTAGACATTTCCATTCTAAGTCAACAAGAGGTAATTTAATTCCTGCTGCCAACGAACAATTATTGTCATCTGTGTAACCTGCAGAAATTGATGTGAAAGAGAGTCCCATTTCCCTGTGGATTATACCACCACCACTGAAACTTGTGCTGCTTTCATCAGAAGTAAATTTTTTAAAGATTTTGGCAGCCAAACTGCCTAACCTTGCAGAAACATGTCCCTTTTAAAACATGGAAGAGAAGTTGGTACCAAGACTTTTTCCCTGCTGCTTCCTGTAGTATAGTCTGCAAAGCACTTTTTGTTCTCTTTTATATTCTGTGTGTTTTTTAAATATGCTCCAGGCAGCTCACTTTCTCTTAGCACTGACATTCAGAAAGAAATTACCTATTTAAAAAAACCCAAATAAACAGACACGCAATTAAGAGAGATAATAAAGTCTGATAAACCATATGTATTTCTCTCTTCTGTTTACAGTCATAGATTTCCAGGACCCACCATTACTTGATGTTACCTTGTCTGCCACTGGTGGAAAAGTGATTAGTTACACCAAAATAAAAAAAAATGCTCAGTATCTTATCTTGCCTTTGTCTGCATTGGAATGAGCAGGTGTTTGGCCTGTTCAGAATTTAATTATTTATTTGTAGTAATATTCTCTTTTATAACACTCTTTCCTGATTTACTAATTTGAATTAATGTACAAAGTCCCGCGATTGTTTTTGGATTTTATTAAAATGACATCAAGACACATGCTCAGTGATTCACCACTTGAGTCCTAAGTAGGACATTTTTACTAGGTGGATCAATTTTTAAAATGACAGCATCTGCTTGCTTGTACACATTTATTTATGATTCTTCCCCAGGCGAGTATAGCAGGAGTCTGGTGAGTAATAACCAGCTGTTGGAATTAGTGAATAGGGAAAGCAGTTATTTGATCTGTGAAGGAGTGTGGGAGCCAAGGCCAGAAGTAATAAAAACTAAACAGATGCCCCAAATATATAAACCCAAGTAGTGACTTGTAAATTAGTTGCACTGCTGATGGGCAAAATAGTGTCAGATGGGTTGACTTTGTCTGAAGTTTTTATTAAAGATGAAACCCCCTCCACCACCGTGTCACATACAGCCATGCAAGGGAGTTTATGGAGAGCATCCTGGGTCTCATTCTCACACTTTCGCAGTGCTCGGCCAGCATGAGCAATGGCATGCAAAGCATGGCAGCTCTCTCTGGTGGCTTCCATCATTTGTCTCTCATATATATTAGCAGAATGGGCAAAAAGGGATCTGAGTGTGAGGAAACTTGGCTGTTGGACCACCTTGTCTCAAATCCCAGGTGCGCTGTGACTCCAGTCCTTTCTGGTGCTCTTTGGAGGTATGTTCTTATACTGAATAATTTCTTGGATGATCACGGCAGGAGCACAACAGCAGCACCAAAGGTTTTCCATCTCCTGAGGACTTCAGGCTGCCGCTCAGCTCCTCAGGAACTCCGTGCCCCTTTTGGCAGTGTAGCACTCTGGAATTACCAAGGGCGGTGGTCTGTTTCGTCATTACCTGTGCTTTGCGAAAGAGTCATCAGAAGACGCTTTCTGTGGGACTTCTTGCCCTTATCCTAAGAGTTGATGAGCCCAGCCCTGAAGTGACCATTGCAGCCTGATGGGGAAAGCCTGTCCTGAGAATTGGTGTTTCCTTCCACTGTGACTTTTGGTGGTGATGGTTTCCTAAGCTGGAATTTACACTGTGCTTATCAGAGTTACTGCAGTTGCTCTTAAATAAAAACAAATTTATGACAACAAATGAAAAATTTACCTTCTTGATATATCTCCTTCTCATTTTGTAACGCAAAAGGTAAACCAAGGTGAAACTGTGGAAGGTACATTAAAACTTTCATAACATTTCCTAACATTTTGATGGCTGTCACAATATTTTATAAATCCTGTATCTTCAGAAATATTAATTCTATATACATCTTATTGAGCTTCCACTCTAGCTTGCCATTAGGCTGGCATAAATTATGTTGCTATGGTATGTAAAGGTGGGACCCTAAAACACATTAGTCTATAAATGGTATTATTTGTCCAATTATTTGTACAAAGGAAAGAGGGTCTAGCAGTAACTGTAGTGGGCTATTAAAGAAAAGGACTCTGTGGTCACATCACGCGAGCATAGATCCAGAATTTCTTGATGGCTTTGCAAGTGGAAAGCATAAAAGTTCTAAAACAATCTGCAAGATGAAGCCTATCCAGTTCAGGGGATGGGAGGTGAGGTGGGCCTTGCAGAGATCCAAGGTTTGCAGCCACATTTTTAACAACCATGTATTTTTATGATGAATAATAATTGCGGTTGTGAATTGGAGTTAGGGGCTGTCAAGCTTCTGGTATAAATTAACTTCACTTCTCAAACCATCACAGGACTAATTCCCTTAATGTATTAGGACAGGCAGTTGCATTTAAGATTCGTGTTGCTGCCTTCCATGGGAAGTGCTGAGTTCCGAGTGCTGCAGGAGTGCGATAGGGCAGCTGAATAATATCTTCTGGTAATTTATACCTCATAACCATCTTCGGGGGTTCCATCTCTTGTCAACTCTGCTCTCTTTATTCGGCTTGTATACTGTTACATAAAATGAACTAGTTAGATGCCAGTTTTAATTATTTGTTTGCTAAACTAACTGAAATTTTTGATATTGTATCAGGATATAATGTAGGCTTGCACATATGACACAAGATTTAAGTGTATTAGTATAGCCAATCTTATATAAGAATTGCAAGTAGGATATATTAACAGGTTATTATCAGGCTTACTGTCTTTTGTTCTAGTAGAAGCAAAATGAGTGACAGATATGAGCACTGTTTTCCTAGGAAAGCAGCTCTTTCTCTGACCACACAAAGGTTTAAAACCTGCTAATCTTTATTCCTAACTATTTCAGTTATATATGCATTTAGCTCTATCTATTGGTTGTGTGTCAGCCATGTTATATTTTATCATGTTAATTACCAGTACATTAGTCTTGCATTGCATATCATTAATTATTGTGTTGTTAGAGATTAATTTTGTTTATCTTGGAAAATACAAGTGGTCTCCACTAACGTCTTGTGAGAACATATATAGTGCTAAAAACGCTCTTATTGTTTATTTTACAGGCATTTGAAAACTAGCACACATGTCCTGCAAGGTTAATTAATCTGATTACTTAATAAGCAAGGATGGAATCAACATTTAAAAAGTATCATGGTTGGAGGTCATATTTTAAAGTAAATATTATATATGCATTTTATGTTCTTGCCCCAGGTCTAGATTCTCTGTTACAAAAGCTAACAGATTTTCAGCTGGAACTTAGAATTCTCATTGATTTTATTAGTAGTTTGCTCATTTAAAAAGAAAGCCTTACTATAACCAAGTGTCTTAATGGAGTTAACAGTCTATGAATGTTATTTAGCATCCTTGTGCTCTGAATCAGTATTTCCAGTGGTTGATCTAAGCTGAACTGGCATCTGTAGATTCTTTGTTCTGCAAAGTGAGAGAAAGCTGTTGAGGTTGATGTTGGTGCTCTGACGGTCTCCGTGCAGGACTGCTGTCCAGCCGCTACGCTGCGGAGGGCACCTGAAGCTCTGCCACGTCAGGGTTACTGGCTCCATGCTGGTAGTGACTGCTGCTTACGATTGTGGTGCTTCTATGAGATAAGGGCAATCAATTCCCCTCCAGCCGTCTGCATCAGGAAGATGCTCTCGTGTTGGCGTGGGCGGTGTATGCCTTTACTGGCCATCGCAGCAGAGAAGTGCCTGTCAGTGTTAGCAATGGCCCTCTCTGCCTGGGGCAGGGATGAAGGGGAGGAAGGGCTGGTACTGCTGCTGCCCTGCCGTGTGTGCCTTGGACTGGATGATCTTAAGGGTCTTTTCCAACCTTAATGATTCTATGATTCTATGTTTCTGCTTCCAGGAGTGGCTGGCGGTACCTTATGTGAGCATTATACTCATTTAATGCCTGCCCCCACCCCCCCCCCCCCAAAAAAAAAAGGAAAAAAAAAACCAAGTGAAAATGGGAGGTAACATGCCCTCTGTCCTTAGATGGGAGTAAATTGATGATTGCCATGAAAGTGTTTGTTGTCATGGCTGACTCTGATTTTCCATTACAGGGGATGAATGGTTGTCTCTCCCTCTCCAAGAAGAAAAATATGAACACATAAGACTTTAAAGACTTTGGATGTCTTTCCTGGCTGCTTTTTCTGCTCCTGTGGACAGGAGATGAATGATTCTGATTAATAATATGTACAGAATTAATTGTTATACAAGAGTTATTTTCCTCAGATAAGCAAGGTCTTCCTGCTCGAGAGTGACACAGCCATGCATTTCTATTGTATCTTGGAGTTGAGCGTAATTGTACAGCGAAAGTGTAATGACGGATATGTCTTTATCAACCTGTTCCCTGTATTGTGTTTTTATCACTGCCATCTGCTCTGCCGAGAGTGGCAGCTGCCAGGTCTCACAAATAGCGCTGTCATGTACTTTCATGTAGAACAACATATTGTCATAATTTCTCTGATATTACTAGATGGAATAACTTTAAGCGAGATAAGGTGACATTTTGCATGGCACTTTGGAATGTATTTCATTGCAGTGTGTGTAGGACACACAATGTTCTTTCTGGAGCAGGCTATAACAGCACACCCAGTTCTACTTTCAGAAATCACTGGAAAATGCTTATTTTTCCAAAAACATTATGTAACATCCATCTGGTACATATGTGTCAGTGCTGAGATACAACTGAGACATAGTCAGTATTAGTATTGCTTACATATGTAGCCTTAGTTACCTTTGCTGGATGGAAATTATGTAAGTTAGACTATTTTTAAAATTTAGTTATTTCTTTTTTTTGCTTGTATCAACTTGAATCTCCTTCATATTTGCAAACATGTTCAGACAGCTCCTTCAACATTAAAAGAAACAAAAAATCTTTACAACAAATCTTTAAAAAAATCTTTACAGCAGTCAGTACTCTTTCTGTTGGACCCTAGGTAGGAGATTTAATTTTAGACTAGGCCAGATTCCACTAGGTGTCCAGACTAAGCTGATCCTCTGGGCTCTCTGGAGTTGTTTGAGAGAGAGGGATCCATCCCAGCCTGAGATGGGATACTTATGGTAGGCAAGCAAGTGGAATAAATTGCTCTCTGTGGGTGTCTGTTTCTCTCCTCAGGCTACAGAAGGAAGCTAAAAGACTAGCTTAGATGACCTTCTTGCCTTTTCGGCGGATAAATGTAGATGAGGTGAACCACATATTAAATATATGCCAACATGTCCTCTTGTTCTGAGTGCCTGCCAAAATCTTGCTTGTGCACTAAGTCTAGGAAAATATTTGGTGTAATCCACCTTCACAGAGATGCCTCTCCTTAAAAGTAATGAGGTACATCCTCTTTTACGTATTCATCTCATTCTTCTGGATGTGTGCTTAGTGCAGTTCGTACTACACAGGTAGTCCTAGTGACTTCTAGAGCAAGCGGCTGGCTAATCTCTTCTTTCTATCATAGTCCCTATTGCTGTTGGCAAGGGATGGACACCAAGGAAGGAAGGAAAATGGTGTGTAACTCAGAGAATATACCTGTCTGTTGCAATATACCTGTCTCATATATGTGTGTTGTAAAACTGTGACACCAAATCTGTCTGCCTGCTGGAAAGATTTACAAGGAAAACTGATTTGGGGTATTTCTTCTTGCTAATGAGTACTGATGAGAAACAGCCTTTCTGAAATGGCAAATAACTCAGTTGTGATAAAGAAGGTGGAATATTTATTCTTGATTCTTGCATCATTTTCTTATTCAAGTGTGATAGTATGTAAAATGCTGAAGAGCCAATCAACAGTATAAAGGATGGAGGCAAAGAGACATCTTGCTTGCTAGTCGACCTGTTTGGAATGGTGTGGTAGGTGGAAAACGTTTCTGGCAGAAGTGCGGAAGAAAGCCAGGGCATGGCTCCTTTACGTTTCTCTGCCTCATCTGAATGGATGTGTAGCTTCCGCACGCTTCATTGCTAGCCAAGCAGAGGCCATTTGAATTGTGAATAGTGTTTTCGCAGTGGCAAACAGAAGATCAGGCCATTGAAAAGTCTCTTGGCATTTAAATGAAGTTGTACACTCTAGAGATGTAAGTCTTGCCTGTCATTCCAGTAGTGCATTTCAAGAGCTGATAAAGGCTCCTGGCATTGTACTGATCTTGAGTGCACACCAGATCACCTTTTTATCCTAAGGGTAGGGAAGTGTTATTTTCATTAACCACACTTATATATATATATATATATGTACATTAAGAGGAAGAATATATATATAAACATTTTTTTAATTCCTCCCAAGATTTACAAATCTCATTTGAAACTTCTGTTTGATATACCCTCCAGACTAGGGCTATAAATGCTGCATGAATTTGTTTTTGTGCTCTCTTTTAAGTATATTTAGAAGTATACACAGTTATTTGTGTTCATACATCACGTTCTTATTAATGAGCACAGTATAATTGTTGGTTGTATTGACTTTTTATTCTGTGGATGTTTTTAAAAGATATTTTAAAGGCTTTGCTGGTGTTTGCATGTGCTTCAGAAATTAAATTTAGTCTGTGATTTTATTACCCTTTTTATTTAATTTATCTTAACTGTTGCTTTCAAGCTGTGAACCAGCTGTTGACTTTGAAAAAACATTGTTCAATTTGAAAGGAGCATTTTAAAGCTTAATGTAATGGCTGTAAGTAATCACTACAGCAATTATATTCTCTGGTGTTGTGCGTCACTGAAATAATATTGGAGGTTGTGAGAAAATGCAGGAGAGAAGCACATCAAGCTCAGACTTCTCAGTTTTGTCTGTGATGCCCAGCATCTCTCTGTTTTGTATGTAGCTTGGTGTCACTGCTTGAATTGTGGCAGAAAAACTGAAGCTCCACTGCTGTGGCTCTGTCTGTGCCCAGCAGGAATCAGGGGCTGCTTCTGAGCATTGTTCTCTGTCGTTCTTCTCAGACTGGACAGGTTTTTTTCTTTCTCCATACGGGCAGATTGTAGATGGAGGCTTGCTGCAGTGGCAGAAGTCCCTGCTGCTCTGCTGCCTCCTCCTGACTCGTTCCAAGATGTTGCCCTTGGTATAGAGTGGAATTTTGGTTTTGACTCTTCTTGAGCAGCTGCGGACCCACCTTGTATGGTGCCAGTGGTAGCAAAGCTCCTCACAGAGCATTCAGAGAGGCTGGCCAGGGCAGAAGTGCTTGGCATCCTGCAAAGTCAGGTCATGCTCCTGTTGTGCTCTGGAAATGAGCAGCTACTTGCCATGGTGAGGAGAATTAATAGAAAAATTAAGACTGTTTTCATCCACATTCCGAGAAGGAACATCCTTCATTTATTTGTGAGCAACTCTCTAGTTCAAGCAGGCTGGAGCTCTTGCGGAAGAGAACTTTCTGGGTCACTGCAGTGAAGATAGGAGAAGCAGCGTTCACTCTGGATCCCTTCATGTCGTAACAAACCATGAAAATGCTGTGCAGCTTCCTCTGCCCTGGAAATTCTCTCCATAATGATTTTAAAAGGAATGTAATATGCATCATCGTGGGAGTGGGCTGCATTTCACAATGAGTCACCGAGCTATGCTTTACGCACAGCTTGTGTTTGGAAACTGTGGACTATAGTGGTGCTCTAAAAAGGTAGGCCACCACATCGCCCAACTGTGCAGGACCTAGCCCCTTCTCTGCTTTTGCCAGCATGTGTTGCACAGCAGGTTCAAACCACCTGCCAGGCTAAACCATCAGTTCCCGTTAACAGCTTTGTGAAGCGATAATGCTGCTGGGGAAGACCCAGTAGGAAGCTTAGATTCAGCAATATACTAAGCTTTCTCCAAATTTACTTTGTAGCAAGGTCCTTCAGAATAAGGATCTAATGACAGCAGGACCTGAGCTGATACAATATAGTGACAATAACGGGAAGGGCAAGCGTGCAGGGAGCTAGAGACATTGAGAGCTTGGGACAAATGGGAGACCAGGCTTACTACTGAGGCAAAATTGCTGGTGTTTTGTTGCCGTGGTTTTAAAGGAAGGACAGATGATGCATTTGGAAGTGGGTTTTGTGATGGTACTTGTAATGGATGGTAGTCATGGTGATACAATTGGGATGATCCTCTACTAAGACGTAGTCCTGCTTTGGCGTGGTTACACTCAGCTAGAATGACCTGTACTTTACCTTAAAAGAAAAAACGTAAGATTAACATGGAAGTGAAAGCATACCGACGTGTATCTGTGTGTGCAGTATGCATCTGTATGACATCTGCAGCAAAATGAACTTTGATGTAGTGTCCGGTTTCTCCACCTGTGTGTAGTGCACAGGAAAGCAAAAGCACACTTGCACAGATCTAAGTGTGCTTCAGAGATCAGGGGTATCCCTTCCAGACAAGTGTGCTAGAAGCTGGGCTGCTGACCATGGATTTGTCACAACAGGATAGAGACAGAATCCTCGTTGTGAAAAGGCAATATGACATGTGAATTACATTATATACATGTATGTATGTATAAATTAGACATTCAAAGAAGGTAACTGCTGGGATGGAGACAGACATGGAACAGCGTGTTCTGGGAAGTTAAAAGCTTAGCCAGCGTCCCAAGGTATTTTTTAATGTAGCAGAATGAAATTCCTTTGGGTGCAGCAAATGAGACACATAAAGTGTAATGCCCTGTGAAATCACAAAGAGCCACTTTCAACAGATGGAAAAAACAACTTTAATACAAAAGCAAAAATTGATAGACTCTGCCTTTGATAATCCAAATACCAGGTTACACTTTAACAGTATCCATTACTGTCTATAAAGTATATTTTGGTTGTTAAATGCACTTGCTGGTTTGTCACTATATAGAATTTAAAGTGATTAATCCTATATTCTTCTGTCTTCTTCACTCTAAGAAATTAAACAAAGTCTGTGACAAATGGCTCCCAAGTTACACGTGCTCTTTCAGTCTGCTGTCTGCTGCACCTGTGCCGCTATTCTGAGCATGGAACCGAACCGCTTGTTTTGAAGCTGGTTTTAGGAGTCCCTGTGGCAGGACATGTTAAGAGCTGTGAGTGGACACAGATGAGCAGCCCATTGCCAATGGCAGAGCTGCAGATGGGCACCCTAGAGCCAGGGAGCTTTCCTGTGCCCCTGGAAAAGGAGCACCATCATGCAAATGGGATGAGAGTGCTCACCTTCCCCTCATTGCACCACCTCTGACCTTTCTGATACACACCTCCGCAGTGGGGGCACCTCTCCCAGCTGTCCCGTGCTGCTCAGTGCAGCTTCAGGCAGGATTTCATGGGAACGTTTGGCTGAATATTCCCAGGGTATGTCAATTCCCACTTGGGAAAACTCCCTGTGCACCAGTCTTTGTAACCTAATCAGGGAAAACCTGGAGACAGCATGGGGTGCGGGAGGAATTAGTGTCTTGTTCTTTTAGGAATGCCTAAGTCAGTAGCACCTGAGTAAATGTGGCACACTGAAGACTTAGGACTCCTGTAGAGAAAGGCATGTTTCACAGATCTCTTGGAGTTCTCTGGAGGAGGCAGCAAACATGTGGGACTGAAGAACTGGATTTATATATTTTGTTTGGATTTCTGAAAAGAATTCAGCAAGGTCCCTTGTGAAAGACTTCTAAATAAAGCAAGCAGCTATGGGATGAGAGGACAGGTCCCCAGATGGACATATAACTTAAAAAGCATATAGGAGTAAATGGCCAGTTTTCACAGTGAAGGGAGGTCACCAGAGGGATGGATCCATGCTTCAGGTGTTCGACATACTCATACATGGTCTGGAGAAAAGGACGAACACTGACTATGTTTGCTGACAATTCTCAGCTATTCAAGATAGTAAAAATAGGAGTTCACTGCAGAGCGCTGTGGAAACTCTTCTATATAGTGGATGACTGACCTGATGTAATTTAGTGTAGAGAAACAGAAAGTGATGAGCAGAAGGAGAAACAATCCTAATTTTGTGTGTACAGTGATGAGTACAGAGGTGATTGTTAAGTCATGAATGAGACCTGGGATTGTAATAAATACTTGTATGGAAATGTTGGCGTAGCACTCAGTCATGAAAGTAAATAACATGTTAGGAGTTCTTGGAGAAGGAACAAAACAGGTAACAGGATTATGTCCTTGCATAAATTCCTGATGTTGCACACCTTGAATACTCTATGCAGTGCTGTTCCCCCATTTCAGAAAGCAAAGAATTGCACTAGAAAATGGTAGACAAGAGAGACAAAGATGATCAGAGATCTGGAGTGGCTTCTTTATAAGGAGAGCTTTGCCTTGGAAAAGAGATTATTAAATGGAATATATGTGTATAAAATCATGTGGAATAGGAAGGATAAGGAAGGAACGATTGTTCGCTGCCTCTCTTTATGAAGGAGCTGGACATGGAGGGAAGGGCATGACAACACGTGTTAAAGCAAAAAAAAAAAAGGGAGATACTTATTCACACTGTGCATACTGGAGCTGTGGAACTCCTTGCACCAGGATGTTGTAGGTGCTAAAAGTTTAAAAAAATGAAAGCATAAAATTGTGGAAGAAAAATCCGTCTGTGAATATTAAATACCAAAGACCCACTCCACTCTGACTCAGAAAGTTTCCAAACTGTATGCACATCACCAGAGGCTGGGGACGTGCTGCTACATGCTTTCCTAATTCTTACATTCTTCTCTAGACATTCTTCTCCTGTCTGTTGCCAAAAGCAGGATCTTGGGCTGAATGGACTTTAGGTTTGAACTCATGTGGCCGCTCTTACATGTCTATGTTATCTTAAATTTGACACATTTTAGGTAAGGAATTGCATATGATGTAGGTTTACACCTAGGGCCAATATTTTTTACTGTTGTTTTATTTACCTCTAAAATTTCCCTCTGGCTCGTCAGAGATAACTGCAACCTTCAGCTGCGATGTGTTTGGTCCTTGCAGTGGAAGTTGTATTGCCAGCAGCGGAAGTCAGATCTAAAGGCAGGAGACAAGTGCCTTGTTGCGTGGATGTCAGATTCCACTGGAGATCGGTAGGCCAGCCCCTGATCTGGTGATGTTTTGCTGATTGATTGGGGTGGAGGAAGAAAGGGGGCGAAGAGGTTCGGTCAGCATCTAAGATCCATTCTGAGTTCTCTGTGAGACAGTCAGTGAGGCCCTGGGAATGTTTATGGAGGCTTCAGTGCCGTGGATGGTGATCTAAGTCTATGCACTTTTTGGTGAGTGATCTTAATGCCAGTGCAAGGGGATGGCAGCCTGCTGGCACAAAGGAACCCAGATGGTTAGGAGATTGTGGCCTTTCTAGATGGAAATTTTGAATGGGTTAAGCAGACACTGACTCTAGTCTCCACCATTCCCATTCCTTTGCACACTTTGTTGCTCACTGTGTAGCACAAGAGTCATGGGGGTAAGTTCAGGGCTTCCTCTCACTCCATGGCTGTGTTGCTGTCAGGATGGAGCCAGCTCCCCAGCTTTTCCTCTGCAGGAATCTTCCCATTTACATGCCTCAGAAATAATTCCTGTGAATTTAATTAATCACAGTTTACATGGTAATAACCCTTGGAATATTTTTTATGGGTAAATAATGTGTATCCCCTGCTGGGGGAGGGGGGTCTGCTGGTTCCAACATTCAATTATTGCATAATCTAGTTCCCATTAAATGATCAGAGAGTGAGACCAAAGGAAACTAACAGCAATGGGAATAATTAGCAGCTACTTTGTATCTGGGGCATGGATGTACCTTCTTAATGCTTGTTCAGAAGCCCCTACAGTTAAGGGGAATGCAGTTTTTTGGTGCTGCCAAGCAAGTGCCGCAGAGGGAGTGTCTGGTTGGCAGTGTGGTGCTGTGCACAGGGACCTGGCTAGTTCTCCGCACAAGGAGCTATATTTCCAGAGAAGTTGCATGTGAATGAGGCTGCTCAGCCCCTGGTACCTGACCGAGTCCAGTCCCTTTCCTTGCTGCATGTCTGGCTGTGAGCTGTATTGCGAGAGGGCCTGGGAATGCCTGGCTGCAAGATTTTGTTCAGTCCTTCTTCTCCTGTTAGGCTGGCTCAAAGCAGCTGCAGATGGTCACAAGTGTATCACTTTCTTGTGAGACAGTGAGAAGGGGAGTGTCACTGTCACCCAGCACCTTTGACAGAAGAGAAGGTGAAGAGGCTTGCCCAGGGCTGCACAGTATGTCTGCAACAGAGGAATTCACGTGTCTCTTGCTGGGAGTTACCAGCCCCATGCTCCGCTGCAGCCAGACAAGCCCTTCTGCTGAATGGTGGTCCAGGAGCCATCCCGTCAGTACAGGCCTGGCTGATAGCCTCTGGAAAGGTGACATGCCAGCCCAGCTAGCAGCCACATACACGATCACAACATGCATGGGGAGAGCTACTCTGAAGTGAGGTGATGTCTGGCTGGGACGTGCTTGCTCAGGAGCACACTTCAGACCCTGCACTGTGATTATCCTAAGCACCAGTGTATTTTTCCCAATTTATGTTTCCTTTTCCTCCCTTGTCTTTGCTATTTTTGCTTTTATTTAATGTTGTATTCTCTGTTGTAATTACTTCTTTAATCTGTAACATTGCCGCCTGCCCGACTCCCCTAGCTCCTGGCTGCCTTCAGGACCAGCACTGTAAACAAGTCATGGTGTCTCTCAATAGCAAGGTTCCTGCTGAAATAGCTCCCTAAATAAATAAAAGGCAAATTGGATATTGGAAAAGAACTTTAAATAACATCTGAATTCCTAGGGAACTACATCTTACATCTCTGTTAGGGACAAATGGGTTCAACATAAGTAATAATCCTCTGGAATGAAAAATAAAGAAACACTGTTCACTAGCCTCTGTGGGCTGGAATGAGAATAGACTTTGGTGATAAATAAAAGACAAATGCAAAAATGTCCCTGGGTGGCAGATGGGAGCAAAAGATTTAAACATCATTGGACTATAAACACAGGATCTCTGAAATGTGCCATAGCTTGCCTCCAGATAGCTGCTTTGGATGTGGGTCTAGCTTTTTCCTCTTGTGTAATGGGAAGAAGCTAAAAGCCCTTTACTGAGACGGCATTACTGGCAGGCCTTTGCAGCACATGCAGTGTGCTTCCTTGACCTTCCCAGATGGAGTTGCACCTTTCAAGCATAGCCTCATTGTGCTGAATTCTAGCTCTTTAATGAAACACAACTAGTTGAAATTCTCTCAAGGACTTTCTTTCTGGTCTTTCCCCATACTGATGTAATGCTAAAATCCTCCTTTGTTTCTACTTCATGTGATCTATTAATGTTTGCATTTTGATTGCTATGTCCCTGTTGTTTGATACTCACCCCTTCTCTACTTCAGGAGTTTATGACTGGACAAGCCCCAGAGCCGTGTGCACATCGGCTCCTGGCATTCTTGCTCTCCTGTGCATGACATGCCCATCCTTTTGGTTCCTGGGCAACATATTCCTGTCACTGCGTGGACCAACTGCTTTGTCACTGGGTGCTTTGCTTCCTGAGCTATAAAGTCCTCTGTTGAACTAGGATGGCGCCCGTGTTTCAAGTCTGTGACTGTGGTCAAGCAGCTGAGCTCACTGTGGTGTCAGTGTGATGGCATGTGCCATCAGGGAACCCCCATGCGTGTCCTGTCCACTGCATCACAACGTGAAGCAGGGAGTATGGGTTTTGCTACCCTTCATCTCCTTCCATCTGTTCGCACCCCCAGTTACAGGCAGTGCGTATAGCTACTGCTACTACTGCCCTACTCTTCATCTTCCTTTGCATCTCCTGGGTGCATGTTCTTCCTGAAGAAAAGCTGATTCTTGGTCCTATGAGCCTGAGCCGAAGATGAGCACGTTTAGTGCCGTAGAAAAAGCCCTTCCTTTTGAGAAGCACTTTATCTTTGCTAAAATGCAGTTCTTGATATGCCTGTTTATGAAAACGCATCCAAATTATTTCCTCTCCAGCAAGGTTGTGCTCCACCCTGGTAATGATTTAATAGCAGCTCCTGAAGAGGGCAGCATGGGTTAGCTGATGCTCCTTCACGTGGAATTATACTTTATATTCCAGCCATGTCTAAGGCAGAGCTAGTGAAATGTAAAAGAGCATTGAAGGAATTGGTAGTAAAACTCTTGGCTCTTTGATAAGATGCCTGGGCTGAGCAGACAGAGTTATCCCCATTCCTGTTACTACGGGAGAATATGCCTCTCACCAGCAGTTGTGCTACCTGCCACAGGCTGACATGAAATGCCTGGTGCCCGTGGGACCTGCCTGCAGGCAGGTCCCACTCCACTGTCCAGGGGGGAGCACAGACACAAAATAGCACATGTAGGAAACCCCAACTGCTCCCCTGTCTTTAAAAGACTGACCCTACATACTGGATGGATTTTGAGACTCCAGAGTTGTGGACAGGTTATTGTTAATTGTTGAGCACTGACGTTGCACTCAGGTCTGTGGAATGTACACAAAATAACAAAATGCAAACACAAATCCCCTACACCAAGGAGCTTGCACAATGGCAGGGTATGAATTACTTTTTTCACTAAGAGGAAGACCCTGGGAGACCTAAGGAAAGGGATCAGCTTAGTTAATGAATACTGGGACTTTGGTGCCTGGCTGTCTTACAGGTGATGAACAAACAGCTTTCTCCTCAAAGCAGAAACCAGGATGGTCTTAAGCACACAACAAGCCTGGAAAATCACATGGAAGAACTTGTGACATCCACATTAATACCAGATGAACTAATCAGGATTAATGTTAGTGGGAGTAATACCAGTGGATATCAGAATGATTAGACTATTATAATAATGAATTTTCCAGGGAGGATGATGACAGGTGATTTATATACTGTACAGGTATTTCTTCTGTGTATCCAGATGATAAGCAACTCTGGCACTTTGCTGCAAGAAGTTGGGACTTTTCCTTATTCCTGAAGTTGCCCAGAATGTGGCTTTCTTCTAACTAGTTAGTTGGCCAAAAAGATTGTGGACAGGAAGGGAGGAAGGGCTGAGTAGAGTAAAAGGATGCTGGCATTTCATTCCTTAACTGCTTGGAGAGAGCTGTTGTGAACCTAGCCCTGAGATGTTTTCTGGCCTCACTGGGAAAAATTAGGAGAACTCTGTCTGGAGATGTGATGCAGGGACAGTTTTACAAGCACCAAAAGTACTCATAGGCAGTAAAGTGATGAAGGTCTGACTGCTGTTTTATCACCAAGCTCTACCTTTCTGCTATACTGGCATCAGCTGCTCTTTTTTGTTCTGGTATTCAGAAGAAATCTATCCAATGAAATATAAACCTCAGTGGTAAAGATAGTTCCACATGGTCTATATGTGTACAGTGTTTGGCCATAGAAGGCCACGATCTAACTGTGCTGACAGCTCGGTGTGGCCTTGGACAGCCCTTCAAAACGGCTCCTACCTGCCTGGCTCCCGGGAACAGGCGTGCGGACAAAGTCCAGCACTCCAAAGGCTGCTAGGGAAGGGAGAGGAGAGGTGAGGAGCTGGGATTTCAGCAGGAGATGCGGCACTGTGCAAAAGCTGCTGCAGCAATGAGACAGAAGGACAATACATGTCCAGAATGCTCCCAGCACAGACAGCCCCCATCCCCATACCTGTCCCCTGCCAGCTCCACATGCCTCAGCTAAGACGGGTGCCTGAAATCCACTTTTCCAGCCCTGTCCTTCCCTAAATGCAAACCTTGCTGAGGCTGTATGTCGTGTAATAGTGATTGTGCAGAGAAAATGAGGAACCTAAGGTAGTAAGAAAAGGTAGTTGCAATTTTCCATGCATGGCATTTCATCCTTCACCATTTTTTCTGTGTCTTTGCTAAGCACTGACTGTAATTGTTGCCATCTAGGATGCACAATCACTTCTCCATAGACTTTCCACCATCTCTGTCGGCTGGCAGGAGATAAGGAGTTATGGTATTCTTGTGCAAAGCCTATTCTGCCAATGTGTTGTCAAAGTGTTCAGAAGAAATTTCTTCTTCTCTGGAACTGAAATCAGAGGACAGGGAAGCTACCCAGTAGCTTGTTGAGGATGCAGAAATGATGCAGAATTTGAAGCTCTCATGGTAGATATTGAAGCTCTTTTATTGATTTGTTGACAGAGTGACCAGGGCAGCAACAGCTGAAATTCTTTTTTCTCCTCTCTCCTCTTGAGTTGAGGGATACCTGGATCCTTTCCAGAGTCCCATTGTGGACTTTAGAAGCTATGTGGGTACTAGCGTCCCATCTGCAGCCTCATTAGTTAAATACACAACTTCCTACCTTTGATGCCTGCCTTGGGGAAGGTAACACAATATCACCATTATTCTCAGTTTTATAATCACTTTTAAAAATCAAATCAAATGGTTGGTAATAATAATAATAATAATAATAATAATAATAATAATAATAATGATTTTCAAAGTAAATCTGAAAAGATGAAAATAAGTTCAGAACATTTTCAACATTGAATTTTCATTATGGGTATTATTTCAGCTGCTTCCCTCTCAGCGAGGACTGTTGATTTGTTCCTACTGCTGTGCTTTGCACACTAAGACCTGGGCAGCTAATAAGTGGGAGGGTGCCACAGATGCTGAGTAAGCCTTGTTTGTTCTGATTCCTGCAGCAGGTTAAGGTTGAATAGTGAGTTAAAGAGCCAAGGCTGACACCACTGCCTAAAAATGAAGTGTGGTATGTTTCAACTGTACTTGTTTTGGGGTAGAATGAGATACGAGGCAGCATCTTTCAGGTGATAAAGTCCTGTGTGTCCTTTTGTTTTCACATTGAGAAATGACTTTGGGACACATCTCCAGATAAAAGCAGCCAAAAAAATCCTGAGATTTTTCCATTGTTTTGTGATTCCTAAGCAGAGACAGCACCTTCTGCCACAGGAAAGATCTCAGTGCTCTGCAGCAGGTTAATAGGCTCCTTTTTTCTTTGGAAATGCTGTAATTCCTTTCCTGTCACCATACTCCTCAACTCTCAAGTGACAATGTGGGGTTGTTAGAGTCCTGTTCAGAAGAGATGCTGTGTTCAGATTGTAGTCTGGCAGAAAGGTAGTGTCCTGAGCCAGAGCTGCTTGCCCACCCACCCCTCCATCCAGGAACCGATGATACGTGCACGAGGACTGAGCATGAGGGGATGGAAGGGGTATGACCTTGTGCTGGTTGTGCTTCTTATTTCAGTGAATTCAAAGCAATCTATGTGAAGTGTTGTTTTGGAAGCATTAGTTTGGAAATGTATGTAACCCTAGGCACATGCACCTAGGGTTAATGTGTTATCAGTGTTTGTTATATCAGAGAACTTTATTACATGCCGTTTAGATACACAAACATATTTTTATGAAAAGTGCCTTCCATCCATCGGTACTTCTGTTTTATTTTAAACAACCCAGCTCATGAAGGGCAGCTGGTAATGTACATTAAAGCAAGACTGTGCTGTGCTACGTTGACGCTTGAATGCTTAAGTACCCCAGAGGTTCTTTTGCAGATTCGCTCAGGTGACTGTGTCATCTTTACGTGCAGCTCTGAGGGTCTCTTGGCCAGGTCCAGAATGGGAGGGAACGCAGGCCAGACTTGATTACTAATTACCTGCATTCTGAACTTACTCTATCTGATGCTTGAATTCATCTATTTTTAAAACTGTCATTAGACTTTGCAGATATCTCACTGATGCAAATGTCAGGCTGGGAAGTAGCCTCACACCCAAGGAGAGCTTCTGTGAGCTGGTGGTTCCCAGCAGAAGCAGGCCTGCTGTGACCGCAGGGTGTTCTGAACAGGCAACACTCGGTCTTGACAGGCTTGGGGCTTGATATTGCCCTTTCAGAGAGATTCCGTCTTTGCTTAACCTCCTTCCTAGTGCTTTCTGATCTGTATTGCTGTATTGCAGAATGAAATGCCTGATTTTGTTCTAGATTAACTTGGTCTCTTCTTCACAATGTAGATTTACCAGTGATTTCTGCTGGGAAAATCAAATGGAGTGCCCTGGCGGGTAATAAAGACATCTGGGAACATTTTGTGTCATCCTGCTGAAGCATGTTAGGTCTCTTGTCACCAGCTAAAGATCAAGATGCTGCATTCAGCTTATTTGTTTCAGAAGTAAAATAGGAATACATAAACACTGCCAAGGCCTTTTCATGGTGCTGGGCTAGCTCCACAGTGAGCAACCCTGCAGACAAGAGTGGAGTTAGTATGATTTACACCAGCTGTGAATCTAGTTCCCCACACTCACTTTTTTTGTGCTCTGCACACTGGTAAGATGAGCAGTTGAGCTTTTGCTAGGGAATATGTCAAACTTGCTAATTTTGCTCAGTCTTGGATCAAGAGAGCAGCAGTACTGCCTAGAAGCTGGAACTGGAGAGTTCAATAATTTTACCACCAGAACCCCATTAACTAGAAAGGGGCTAAAGTGATCTGTAAAGCTAGCTCTTTTTATGTCTGTCTTCTGTGCTGTTAGTTTGTCAGGCATGGACATTAGACAGTCTTCATACAGGAATAAGTTAGAGTTGTCTCTCCCTGGTTTGTGCCCCTGGGATGAAATGACAGTTCAGCACAGCTGGACCAACTGTGACACTGACAATCTTTCTAGTTTGGTAGATTAAAGAAGAGGAAAGGAAGGGCATGTACAGTGATCATCTTAAAAGCAGTTGAGAAGGAGGTGATAGATACTAGGAGCACCAAGGTGTTCCCTGGGGTCTCCAGGAGCTATGCAGAGCTCTGCCTTTGGAGGCCAACAAAGGAATTTCTGCCTGCCAGGGAAGAGTTTTGCCTTGGTCAGGACCCGCATAGAGTTCTGGTTCCACTTCTCTGCGTGGATTCACATTTTCTTCCAGATAGTTGACTACATCCAGTGTCTTTGGGAGCAATTTTTGTAGCCTGTTTGCATAGCAGGGCTCAGCTCCTGAATTACCGGCAGCTGCCTAAGTCACCAGTGGCCCAGGCAGGAGAGGTTCCGCAGCCAGCAGAGCAGGTCAGGACCACATGAGCAGGGCAACCACATGCACCTCCTAAGAGGCAGGGGTAGTAAAGGCCATGGCTCTGATTATAATGGCTGAGTAAGGCCAGGAGGCAAGATGAGGCCATCCAGCCATGAACAGTGAATGTCTTTACTAAGTGTAATTGGCTTGCGGCTCCAAAGAGCCTCTTCTCTTCCCTAACTGCTGATGCTCTCGTCTGCCCTCAACTCCTGATCCTTGCATCTTGCCCCTGCTGGCCTTCTGCTTTTGTTCTCTTTTTCGGCTAATCACTCTCTGTCTTCTGTCTCTTGATCCTGCTATGTAAAACACTGGCTGTACATAATAAAATCAATGAAATTTCTACTCAGACATGACATGTCAGACCAACCAGTGGAGCCTGAGCAAGGCAAAGGCAGCCTATAATTAACACCTCTTATGGAAGTGCAGAAAGGTTGACTCAATGCACAGAGGCACAAGGACATGCCCTGTCCAGACAGGCTGTCTCCCTGGCACTTGGCTTGGCTAGCAGGAGCCAGAGTTTTGGTGGTTGCATGTCTGTCTTTGTGAGGAGATGCAGGATAACAACTTTAGCTTGGTGTCAGCTGGCTGTTTTAAACCAGACTACACTGGAGGCTGCTTCCAGGTATCCTCGGGAAGAGGCTGAGCTTAGCAGCTTAAGCCATCCACTTTTCAGAATCAAACTAATCTTGTCCTGTATGCTCCAAGCAGACTCTTCCCAGTGCATTCAGACCCATGCAACTTTTTAGGCTGAAGACCTTGGTCTATTTTCTGTCTGTTGTTATCTTCTCGTAACTTTTTCTGTAGATACAGCATTATGCTAAGATAATTAAATCAAATACTGGTTCTTGATACAAAAATGAGTCTTTGCACACCAAAATTATTCTGATACAGAAGCTTTGAGAATTTATTAACCATTAACATTCATGTGCAATCAAAACATAACTTTTTTCCTGCTAGTTAGATGTTCAGATTTATTAAATTTGACTTTCCAGAAATGGTTGCCAGTAGCATAATTGAACAGTTAACTAAATATATTAGTGCAGTTTGCTTTGGTGTAATTAGAGACCTATAAAGTACATTTTAGCAAGTTAAAAGTGATAATACAGGCCCACACATTTGCACATTTTCAGCCTTGTAACATTACCTAGGCTGCTGGGGTGTGGAGACCAGGGCTAAACCCCCCGCTGCTCTTAAACCAAGGAATCACACCTGTTTTGCAGGGGAGTGGTACCAAATGATTTAAGCTGTGCAGGTTGCAACCACTTTGTAATCCATGTTGGAGAACTGTTGGTTGGTTTAGAAGATGAACCCCCCCTGGGCCGAACTCGTGGTTGGCGCAAGCACTGCGTGCTCCCAGAGCGCAGAGTTGGCTGAGGCTGTGCCTGGCTGTGGCAGTCATGCGTGGCCAGTTTTGCTTTGGAAGTAATTAGGCAGCAAGTTGCATGGCTGCCTCGCATGTGTGCCCCCAGCAAGGACTCACCTTCCCCAGTTTGGGGTAGTGCCACGTGAGCTGTGGTGTTTTTCTGCAGCCTGTTAAATGTGTTTGCTTTACATGGTGTTTCCTCTGCAAGAACAGAAGAGCTCTAGATATATTCTAATGATAAACATATGTTCAGGCTACTGCAGCAAATAAGACCACAGGAACAGTGAGCATTGTCAGTTTTCCTTATCTTGTAATTCAGCTGAAACTTGAAAAAAGTGTTAGCGTTCGTTATGGGGCTGGGCCTGCCTGCACGGTCAGCGCTCTGTGGAACCTCAGACGTGGCACATCCACTCAGTGTCTCTGCATGTGGGATGCAAGGGCCAGTTAGTTAGCGGGCCAGTTAGTTAGCTGCTTGGCCCTGGCTGGTTGTTACCATCTCAGGGGTAAGAAATACTCCTAGACTTGTGAGCAGACCAGCACTTCTACTGTGAGATTGTGTAGGAGAGACAGAGGATATCAGAGCTCAGGCTGAGATGACTGGACTTCTGCTTTTCAGACTCAGCCTGCTAAAACTGGCCAGCTTTTACATGAGATGCTTGTACAGCAGCAGGGGCTCTCCCAGAGACACCAGGCTGAGGAATGTGGTGTGGTTTGGCACCGAGTGTCTGCCTGGCGGGGCTGGAGGTCCCTCTCCAGAAGATGTTTCAGCACAGCCAGGTGCTCTAGGCTACGCACAGGAGTCTGGTGGGGGAGGCTCTCTGTTTTTTCCTCTGCGGGTGTGTCACAGTAACTGCTTCCCAAAGTGCAGTTTTATCTTCATCTCCATCAAAAACATCCAGTCCTGTCACAACTTGTGTGGAAGAGCAAACTGTCCCCAGGGGATCTGTGGGAGATTGGCCACGCAGCCGCAACTGCACAGTAGGTGTCCAGGCTGCCAGCGTACCCTACCTGTGCCGATTGGGGTAGCAGCACACGTCTCTCTGTAGGCCATAATTCTGCACAGTCTAATCAAGGTACTGGAGAAGGCATTCATTAAAGCGTTCCTTTCTCAGTGACTTCTACAATGCGAATCTATCAGATGGCTCCCTGCCTAGAGACATTCATGCTTGGAAACAGCTTTCTGCACTGTGTGGTACTGGCCTGACAAAGTGTCCTGAACTCTTCTGCTACTGGTGCATCACAGTCTTTTAGGACTCCAACTTTCTCCCTCTGCCTTCTGCACCAGAAACATTCTCCAGGGTCTGTTTCCTCTGTCGTAATCCAGTGGCTGCTTCTTTCTCTCCTCTGGTCCTCAGGTCATCACAGGCTCCTGCCGATGGCCATCTTGGCTTTTGTTGTTGCAAAGATGGTCCCCAGAAAGCTGAAGAAGCAGACAAAGAGTAAGAAGAGTTTCTAGGAGAACAGAAGTGAACTTTTTGATGAAATTAATGAGAAACCTTGACTCCACTGCAGCATATCAAAGCCAGGTCAAGACCTCTTTTAAACTTTACAAACATGGCATTTCTTCCTCCAAGGCTAAAGCCACACCCAAAATTTATGCACAAGTAGCAAACTTCTCTGGGGATTTTCACTTTCTCCCCATGCCCATGTTCCTGTGCATCTGTGCAGGACAGGCAGTTCTGGTTAAAAGTCAATATGTGAAAGCAACTAGACCAAGAGAGATGTTGTTTGACTCACGCTGCTTTGCAGCCCTCATGAAAAAGCCTCATGACAATGCCCCAATTAACAATCTATCCAGCCCCAGGTTTCATGACAGGGCAGTCGAGAGCTCTGGGGAACTTCCAGCTGTTCTGCTTAGCCAGGTCTGAAAACCATGGTTTGAAGGAACACTAGGCTCCTGAATGCCAGTGACACGCTGCACAGATAAAATTATTCAGAGCCCTAGGTATAGGAGTTGCCTGAAACATGCCATATGGCTGAGTTCAGGGTCAAACATCAAGAGCAGATTGTCAGAATGTGGCATCTGGAGACCCCAGGGCTCAATTTCCTAGAGCTGTTCGTGCACAGAGACCAGAGCACACATTGCATCACCTTCCTGCTCTCTGAGCCCTTGCATTCATCATAGTCAGTGCCTCACTGAAGGCTATAGGATGTCGTCTTACACTGTTTCAGAGGTTTACTCTTTACCAACAGGAAATTTCCAGCCTTGGCGTGGACCGGTTGCTCTTCTGTTAGCTGTAGACTTAAAAAGAGACGTTCATATTTTAAATATGGTGCAATGACATCAATAGTAATAATTATTGCATGCATCAAAGCTTTGGAGATTAGCCACGGATCATGCATCTAAATGGCAAATGGTTATAATAGCTCTATACGTGAAACATCAAAGTCTGAGGAAACGTTGCTCTGTTATAAAAAATACATCAGAATGATCATTCCACTCCAAGCAAAGTGCAGAACTGTAGACGTGCATGGAACAAATGCAACACATTTCATACTCATTTGGGTGTTTCAAGTATGGGAAAAATTGATTCCACAGCTCCAATTACCAATCCACATCAAGTGAAGACTGTATTGGAATTATGAGATTTCACACAATATTAGGCTTAAGTTGACTCCTCCTTGTGAAAATGTATTTATAATTAGGGCCTAGAAAAGCAAGAAGCAGTATTTGCAGTTTTAATTTTTTATATCCTCCCTGGCAGAGAGAGAAGTGGCTGAGATTGAATAAAATTCTTAAACCCATGATGTTTCAAGTATCCTTTTGCTGAATTGCAATGGCTTTCTCGTAGATTAAAGGAACTGCTTTGTTGTTTTCTTCATTAGGAGAAAAGTATTCCAAACGAAGAAAAGCACAGGCGCTCTCTACTGAGCCTGGGGACAGCTGCTGGAATAAGAAAATGCAAAACAGTCACTAGAACAACAGAACCTCTGAACTCAGCAACTGAAATTCCCAATTACAGACGTGCTGCTGTTGCTCCTCCCTCATCACAGCTGTTTCGCTTGATCAATCCCCCAGCCCCAGTGGGACGAACAGTGTGAAGGATCCGGTGCCATGCATGCTCCAACAGCCAAATCAAAGGCTCAGCCAAGTCTGTGCCTCAGCTATAAGTCGGGAGGAAATCAGAGACCCTCATTAAAGTTTCAGAAAAACCTAACTGGTATGAGGAGAGCATTCAAAAACGTATTTGGGGAAAACAAATATTGTTTTAACTCAATTAATAATTGATGTGTTGCCAGCAGAGATCCTCATAGCATTAAGGGAATTGAAAATTAAAGGCACAAAGACACTACTTTAAGAAAACATCTTGATCAATAATTAATATGGCATAGGTCTACTGGAACCTGAAGAGTGTAGGTTTTAGCTTGTCTTGTCAAACTTGTGCTTTCTAATACCAGAGTTTCTTCCGGAATGAGAGCATGGTCATTTTCATTTTATATCGACAAAAGCTCTAGTTGTTTATGCTGCTCAGCTGGAATCATTTACTGGCTTCTCTGAGTTGCTTGTGCAGAGCCCCTAGGATCCTAAGTAGCATATAATCAAAGATCATAGCTTTCTTAAATCAAGAGGGGAAAAAAGACTGATGATTATTTAGGAAACAGAAGAGAACATGTCTGTTTCAGGGAAACTACTGTTTGTCAGGGGCAAACTGGATCAGAAGAAGAAACCCTGGCAATGCCTGTTTAGCAATATGATGTATAAATAGCTGGGAGAAGTGTCTTGGGATGTGTAACACCCAGGCACAGCTACTGCTTTAGTTTGTGTGTCTCTGGAGAGATGCATTTTCAGTGGTGAGGCCAATCCTGGGGACTACACTGAATAATTCAGTGGCTGGCACTTCCCCTGTGCATTCTATCTGATGGGTGTCTTAAGGACAAGAAAAGAGCAGCCCAGCATTCCACTGAATTCCACAAGCCCATCGGTGTGACTAAAGAAAGGCTGGACATAGAATGTGCTAAAGGAAGTAAACACGGATTTTCTGCATTTGCCTCCAAAGCAGCTCTACCACCGCTGTGAACAGAGCCTGTGAGAAGCAGCGTCCAGAGACATGGCTGAAGAGTTTGGCTGATGCACAGTTCCTAACATGGAGAGATACTGTAGTTTCAAAGCAGAATACTGAGCACCGTGTTAACTAATAGAGCTTCTGCCATCTCTGAAAACCTGTGTGTTGCTGAAGGGCGTACGAGCTCTTTAAAGTCCCGATTTACTTCAGTCCACTGCTATCAGGTTGTTATAATGAAGCAGCTAGTAAGTCAGGCATAATTGCTAGCAGGCATTTGAATTTAAGAAACTGCACAAGAGCATCCACAGAACTATATTTACCATTTCATTCCTTTAAATAAAGCAAAAGTGAATGCTGCTCCTTCATTACAGATGTCTCAGTGCTTTACATGCAAAAGGCTTGTTGAGATTGATGGAATTCATAAACACCCTTTATTTACTACAGCAAAGTTAATAATTAAGCAGAAAAGAGAATATCCATGAATGCTGCTATAAAATAATTCTTGCCCTAGTTCCAAGCAAAGAGCCCATGTAAATTAGTGATTGAGAACATGAGGGTGATCCACTAGAACTACAAAGGGGGGTTCATGTTTTCCATTCTGGATAAAGTAAATACAGTGGTCAGACATTGGTGAGTGCAAAATTATCCAGATGCAGCTGAGTGTGTTCTGTCTCAGGTAGAGAGACAGCCCCTTTCACCATCCTGCAGTACACAGACCTCATTCAAGGCCAAGTGCCAGGTCCTGCACTTTGGTCACAACAACCCCATGCAATGCTACAGGCTTGGGGAGGAGTGGCTGGAGAGCTGCCTGTCGGGAAAGGACCTGGGGGTGTCAGTTGACAGCCGGCTGAACATGAGCCAGCAGTGTGCTCAGGTGGCCAAGAGGGCCAACAGCATCCTGGCTTGCATCAGGAATAGTGTGGCCAGCAGGACTAGGGAAGTGGTCTTCTCCTTATACTCGGCACTGGTGAGGCTGCACCTCGAATCCTGTCTTCAGTTTTGGGCCCCTCACTACAAGAAGGACATTGAGGTGCTAGAGGGTGTCCAAAGAAGGGCAAAGAAGCTGGTGAAGGGTCTGGAGAACAAGTCTTACGAGGGGCGGCTGAGGGAGCTGGGGTTGTTTAGTTTGGAGAAGAGGAGGCTGAGGGGAGACCTTATCGCTCTCTACAACTACCTGAAAGGAGGTTGTAGTGAGGTGGGGGTCGGTCTCTTCTCCCAAGTAGCAAGCGATAGGACAAGAGGAAATGGCCTCAAGCTGTGCCAGGGGAGATTTAGGTTGGATATTAGGAAAAACTTCCTTACCGAAAGGGCGGTCAGGCACTGGAACAGGCTGCCCAGGGAAGTGGCTGAGTACCCATCCCTGGAGGTATTTAAAAGACGGGTAGACATGGTGCTTAGGGACATGGTTTAGTGGTGCACTTGGCAGTGCTGGGTTAACGGTTGGACTTGATGATCCTAAAGGTCTTTTCCAACCTAAGCGATTCTATGATTCTATTGCATCTGCCCCATGCTGAGCAAGAGCTCACCATTCCTGCTTGCTGCTGTGACCACCGGCAGCAAAGTGAGGCCCTTGTTGAAACTGGAATGTAAAGCACGTGGGCTGGCACCCACTGTGAAGGTTGGGCCTGACATGCCAGAGAAAGGGTTGTGGAAAATCACCTCTTGCCCACAGTCCAAAGAAGTGGATTCCCTTGAAGAAGAATCCTTTGGTTTCAGTGCCGTTATTTCCTCTTGACTGCATTGCCCTTCCTCTCCCCGGTATGGCTCCCCTGGCCCCTGTTGGGGCTCAGCTGGGAAAATGAGCAGCGCGATGGTTAGAGCACAGCAACCTGGAGGCCACAGGGAAGAAGAGCCATGCGCAGCCAGCTGCGGTGCTCAGGATGGGGTGTGAGTGCCGTGCAGGAGGGCTGCAATGTGGGCAGCCTTGGGAGCTCTTCTGTCTGAGTGCCATGAAGGCCAGAGCTGCTGCCCTGCAGGGAGAGGCTAGCTGCAAGACTGTACCTTCCCGTAGCCGTTCCTCCCCATCCCTCTGGTGCAGCTGCAGCTGTTCCTCAGTTCTTCAGTGTGTCCTTGCCTATGGCTCTCTGTACTTCTGCTTCCACTCCTGCCCTGCTCTGTACCCTCTGCCCTGCATTCCTCCACCTCTCTCCCTGCTCCTGCCTGGAGCTGCCTGCCCCACCTCCCAGCCTTGCTTCTGCTGTGTCCCTCCCTCTTGCTGCTTTGCTTTCCTGGTGTAGGGGCCTTCTATCCATCCTGCTGCTGGCTGGCAGGATGAACTTCCATGCCTGCCAGACAGCCCTATTGTTATTTAAAGATGCTGACTCTGGGAGCCTCATTGCCATCAGGCAAAGCTGAGAGTCTGTCTGATTTGACAAAGCAGGGAAACAAGCCAGTCAGAGTTATCTCGATCTGAAGCATATTCTAGGAGTGATTAGCTGCCTAAACGTACACTGTAATTATCTGCGCTGAGTGGCTTCTGCACATCATTGCCCATTTTTCTGAGTGTTTTTATTTAAGTTGATAATGGAAAACGAATAAAGCCTTAGTTCCACTCTGATTTTGACACTTGTGCCAGAAAATAACTGAAGATGAACGTTTTTGTGTTCACAATAGTTAGATTAATATTTAATTTGCTCGCATCCAGCAAGCTGATTAGTTTTCCTCTGATATGGCTCAACTTTGTAATTACAGGAACTGGCTCCTCCTGGTTTGTGCCAGGGATAAGAGGCTCAGAGACTGTCCTGACATCACTGTGACCACGATTTCACCAGGCTGACACACTGCGAGGTTATCATCATCTGAAATCTCTGCTCCTGGAAAGAGGTACAGACTGGGACCTGCTCCGTATCTTCTGAGGACAGAGAAGATCTGTCCTTGATTGCATTTAAAGTGAAGGGAAATAGAGTGGAAACAAGATGCAGCCATGTCAATCTCAAGGAATGCGTGATGTTTGCCTGCTGCTGCAAGCCAAGCCTTCCTTGGTGACACAGCCCATCTGGTGCTGCAGGCATAGGGGAGATCCCGCAGCACTACAGTTTGTCTTACACTGGGGATGGGCAGAGCTAACCAAGACACAGGAGGTCCCCCCTTGATGGTGATCCTCTGCTGAGTCTGGGGAACGCTGCGGGTGGGTTCTGCCAGTGACAAGCCATTGAAAGACCTCCAGCACCACCATGGAGGCAATCTGAGAGAAAGCTCAGTGTGGCATGGAGAGCTGGCTAGTTCGGGGCCTCTCTTTGGCCACAGCCATTAGTAGATGCTTGTGAAAAGCCTACAGCAGACAGGGTGTGGATTGCATGATTATTTGCCTGCAATCCTCAGAGATCCTGCTCACAGTCCTTCTGGAGTAGTGGTTGTGTCTGACCATTGCACTGAACTAGCAGGTGGGGCTGTGCTCCAGGAGTGTCTCTGAAGCCTCTTGAAACCCATGAATATGTCTGGGCTCCACAGCGTTGTGGGCAAAGAGCTACATTTGATTCTGGGGTCATACTGCCCTTCCTCTTCCAGCCTGATATTGAATAATTTCACTGGCACTTCGTGATTTCTGCATTGTGAAAACAGGGGCTAGTGCACATTTGGTGTGCTCTTGTGATCCCTCCTGCTAGGGACAGTCCCACCTTCCTGACTGCATTTGTAGGCAAGTTGTCTGCCTGAGTTTTGCTGGACCCTCCCTCTGCCTGCTCTCGGGGAGGCAGGGGCAACAGGCAGACTTGCATCCTTTGTTCCCAGGACCACGCTCCCAATGCTTCTTTCACAAATGGGACTACCACCTGCGACTCAGTCGTCCAAGTGATTAAGCCTTTCCTGTTTGCTCAGAGAGCAACTATGGCTCAGAATCAAATTCAGCCTTTAGAATTAACCCATCTGTAATGTCCACTAAGTCTGGATTCCCCTGACCAGTCATGCAAAGTAACATCTCGTCTTAGTGCCATATTCATCTTGCACTGTCAGTTTTACCCAACTCCCAAGCACTCAATAATAGGAAGGCTGTCAGGGTGTTAGTTATTCATTAGGTTTCCCTCAGTTGAAGAATATATCGTTGTCATAATATGGCACATTGCACCGGGAACAAACTCCCCATGCAGACAGGGATTAGGGCCATTTTTCAAATGCTGCTGACTGTTAATTTGTACATTGTTTGAAGGGAAAAAGTCTTGTTAGAACTCCATTTTGAACATTACTTTGACGGAGCATAGCGGGCAGTTTCGCATCCTGTCTGATAGCTAGGGGACAAATGGGTGCCGGTGACAGGGATGCAGAGCACTAACCCCTATGGCAGTATGTGCCCAGCGCCGCATACACAGTTCTCATTCGTGTGCCC
Organism: Platalea leucorodia; assembly: GCF_965183815.1. NCBI lineage: Eukaryota > Metazoa > Chordata > Aves > Pelecaniformes > Threskiornithidae > Platalea > Platalea leucorodia. The sequence continues at coordinate 19,137,298 of NC_138827.1, read as the reverse complement.
AAAGCTAATCAGATGAACCTCATCAAAATCCACTTGTTCAGCAGCTGACTACAATAGCTGCTGGCTGCTCAGCCTCCATCCCTCATCACTGTCCTCCAGAACTGTCTGCCAAAACTTGATCAATGAGAAGTTCAGATATTTTGTTTAGCTGCAGTGCAATCCTGGCTGGGTGAGAAAAGCACCAGGCTAGTGCCACAATGAACCGAGCACTGGTAGTAGCCAGACCATGGGCAGCTGGTCTGCTCAGGAGAGGAATGAGAGATAAGAGGGATAAGTAAGTCTGGTAAAACTGGGAAGGAAAAGTTGATCTTCTTATATGGAAAAGGTGAAGATAGTCACAAGTCTGCAGGCTGGTGTGGAGGGAACGTGTCGGTAGTGACAAGGGGAGACCATTTCATGCCAGCTATAAGGTTCCTGTTGTGTCCCCACCACTGAGGAGTACTGGGACAAGGACCTTCTGCAGTAATATTCTTGCTGAGACACAGTGCACTTCAATTCCACCTGTGCAAAGGGCAAAGTGGGAGATGTACTATGCCTGTGCAGAGCTGGCTTCTTGTGGAGCTCGGGGAAAGCAGGTCAGGCAGCACCCTTAGGTCTGTCACCTCGTGTCTTCTCAGGCCAGAGAACTGTTGGGTTCAAGGGCAGCTTAATGATGGAAAGGAGAATTCATTAATATTCAGAACTGCTCCATTATTAACTGCTCCAACTAGAGCAGATCTTCTTTGTATTAAAGCTGCATAATCATAGAATCACAGAATGCTTTGGGATGGAAGGGACCTTTAAAGGGGTCTGCCCTGCAATTGGCAGGGACATCTTAAGCTAGATCAGGTTGCTCAGAGCCCCATCTAGCCTGTCCTTGAATGTTTCCAAGGATGGGGCATCTACCACCTCTCTGGGCAACCTGTTCCAGTGTTTCACCACCCTCATCGTGAAAAATGTCTTCCTTATATCTAGTCTAAATCTACCCTCTTTCAGTTTAAAACCATTACCCCTTGTCCTGTCGCAGCAGGTCTTGCTTAAAAGCCTATCCCCATCTTTCTTGTAGGTCCCCTTTAAGTACTGAAAGGCCGCAATAAGGTCTCCCTGCAGTCTTCTCTTCTCCAGGCTGAAGAACCCCAGCTCTCTCAGCCTTTCCTCATAGCAGAGGTGTTCCAGCCCTCTGATCGTTTTTGTGGCCCTCCTCTGGACCCGCTCCAACAGGTCCATGTCCTTCCTGTGCTGAGGACCCCAGAGCTGGACGCAGTGCTCCAGGTGGGGTCTCACCAGAGCAGAGTAGAGGGGCAGAATCACCTCCCTCGCCCTGCTGGCCACGCTGCAGGTGATGCAGCCCAGGATATGGTTGGCTTTCTGTGCTGTGAGAGCACATTGCTGGCTTGTGTCCAGCTTTTCATCTACCGGTACCCCCAAGTCCTTCTCCTTAGGGCTGCTCTCAGTAATCTGGGGAGAGGGGAAGGAGTAGGGCTGTATGTCTGAGCCAGGGCACTTGCTATTCTCAGCTCTTCCGAGTTACTTTTCATCATCTGAACAGCTGCCCCTGGAGAGCTCTGGGAAGGAGGGACAGCAAATACTGTAGAGCTCACAGTTCAACCACCAGCTCCCACAAGCTGAGTGTCCTGTTTGCTTCTAGAGCAAAGCAGCAAGTGGAACAGCTGCTGTTGATGGGGTGTTCTGAGCTGCAACGTGTCTCTGGACTTCCTTCCCAAAAGGCAGAAAAATAAAAAAGGAAAATTAATCTCTCAGGGGCAAACAAATCAAACCAGCAACCTCTGCTACAGCTCGTAGCTTGCTTAAACACAGGTCTGGACTAGAACATTTGTTGCAACTGTTTAGTGACCCATGCTCTTCCCAGATTCATCTTACGAACTGGAAAAAGCAATTTGTCTGCCCATATGCCCTGAAGTACCGATATTTGTTAAATCCACATACTTCGAAAGCCCTAGAATTGAACTACTGGATATGTAGAGAGAAAAGCAAATAAAGCCAGCCGTGATATGTCCATTTCATCTAGATAATATTCTGATAAGTCCTGATTTATTATCTTTATGTCTTAAGGCCCAGCAAGCCTCACGGGGTCTCACCTTCATCCCAGTCATAAAGTACAATGAGGCAGGATGAAGAGAGTTTGAGAAAGGAGAGCCAGAAATCCTGTTTGCCTGTGGAGGTGTCCGAGTGGTTCCTTTCCAAGCTTTCCAATTCACACAGTGCTGTCTACTTCATCAGCTAGCTGGCACATCAGCTGTCCCTCTCTGCCTTGGTGCCAGGCTCATGCACGCTGCCCTCAGCACGGCTGCAGTGAGTCCTGCCGCCTTGGCTCTGGGGTGCCGGCATCTCCAGGGCATGGTGCCCATAGCTGCCCAGGGTGGCTGTAGCACTCACCCATATGCTCTGTTCTCCTTTGCAGAATCTGACCTTCCTTCTTTGAAAAATTATTACGGTAAGAAAGCCCAGGCTGAAACCAAGTTATCAATGACAAGAACAATATGAGTATCACCTGTGAACTGGGGATAAATAATAAAGCAAGACAAACACAAGGCACACAGAGGGTAATTAAAACCACAATACCTAGGGATATTTCTAAATGAAAAAAAATAATTTCACACTGAAATTGCAAAATGATGCATCTCAGTATATTAATTCTGCCCAAATTAGCAGTGCCTAAAGAACTTCTGACATTATGTGCTAGCTTCGGGGAGGCTGATGGGGTGAGCAGAGCAACAGAACTTTGGTCTTCCCGTTCAGCATGGCTTGGTCTTTGGGACCACAGGTGGGGAGAAGGCGCTGCATTTCTGTGTCTGGCTTCCCTGCTGGCCTGCAGCTCCCTGCCTCGGGTCCTGAGAGACAGCACATGGCCTCAGCTCTGTGTGCCGGTAGGAAGGGAGCAGACAGGCGCAGGATTTCCCCAGCAAAGTGCCTGCTCTTTCAGCCAGCTGCTGCTGCTGTGGCTGCCATTTTGTCATGTTATTATTCCTTCACGTGTTGAAGTAGGGAAAAAACTGGAGCAGATGAGGATCAAAATCTTTGTGGTGTCCAGCACCTTTTGTGGGGAACTTGGAGTGAAGTCACAGAAATCTTCCAGGAGATTGGTTCATTTTTAATGATACAGGATTATAGTTTGTCTGTTTAATTCAACCTGAGTGACATAATATCTTTCATTTGGACTTATTACCAGCAGAGCAGTTAGTCTGTTGGAAGCAGACCTAGGGCAGGGCATTTTGTCATTATTTTAAATTTTCTCTATCTGACAAACTTGAAGGCCTTGAAAAGACTAGAGCCATTGTAAAGGATAGTGCATCAGAGAATAGGTCACACAGTGTATTAAAGAATGAAAATTGATTCATTCTTTCCTCTGTTGAATAAGCAGCTGTACTTTGGTCCCTGTGATCCATGAAATAAGCTGTCAGGGAAATAGGAAATGTGCCACATTTGAACTTCACTCATTGATTCCGTTCTGATCTGAGGTGCAGTATTAAAATGCATTACAGTGGGTGCAGAATCTGCAGCAGTGACAGCAGCTAGGCCTAGCTTGCTAGTCAGTTGTCTGGGCTATTTGTTATTAAATTAATCAGTGCTTTACAATGCTGGGACTCATTTACTTAGGTCATCTGGTCAGAGCCAGCTAACAGGAGGAATTTCACAAAAGCGACATTTGTTAGTTTTAAATAAAATCAAAGGCTACAGAGAAGGCTCGGGAGGAGTGGTTCTAACAAGATCTATTGGCCCTTTTATCTGGAGAAGCAATTTTCCGGCAATTCAGAGATTCTGACAGTAATCAATGTAAGAAGGGGTAGCAGAGACTTCTGGAATATGAGATTACTAGCTGGAGCATGTTAGGCCAATTAATGCCTGCAACTCTAATAGACTGTTTAGATGCAAAATTAAATGGAGGACATTCCCATTATTGCATAAAAACCATACCCAGTTTCATTTTTTTTTATAACAGAACATACCTTCTTCCTTTACACACATTTTCCCAAGTAAAAAATTAAGCTTGTTGTGCTGTCCTTAAGTAGTGTACAGAGGATTGCCTGCAACTATTATTTGCTATAGTAAGTCTATTTTATCCATACTGAAGTGTCTTTTGCTTCTTTTGTGAGTTCTTACAAGTTTTATTAAGTAAAACATTATTTTTGCTGCCTTTGCTTTATTTGCCTCGAAATTGTGATTCATAAAGATGGATTTTTATAATTAAGGTAGAAATGAGAAATAACCCCCTATATATAATTTAAAATGTTGAAATCATAGACACTATCTAACTTCTGCTTTAAATCACAGGAACAAACTGTTCCCCATTAGCAGCCCTAATTAAATCCATTTTTCTATGAGTCTTTGGCAAATTCCATTTTAGTAAAGCTGTATTAAGCTCGCTTTTATTTCCTCTTGCTTTGCAGAATTCTCTGTTTGAGATGAATAATAGGTTGAATATGGTATGTGACGGCTCTGTAGACTCCGAAGATATAACATGAACAAATATATTGTTCTGGAAAGCTGGCATAAGAACACTACTGAGGATTTAGAAGCATCTCAACTACCAGACAGGTAGGAGCACTACCATTCTGGCCTGGGGAATTTATATGTGGTGCAAGAATTGGCAAACATCATGTAGCAAAGAGGCTGTGGAAAGGTGGGGGAGGCTTTTAGAAGGGGAAGAGAGGGAAAGTACTGAAGCAAGCAGCATGCTGTTCCCCCTCTACACAGCACATTCAGGTGTTGCACCCCTGAGCTCTGGTCTACCACCTGCTGTGCACTGCTGGTGTTGTCCTAGGCCTTTTATGAGGAACGAGCAGTTGCAGAGGAGTGGAGAAGAGAAAACTTTCTGAGCATAGCCAGCTCTGCTTTTCTTCAGTATGTGCAGTCATATGGAGATGTGTTTTCTGCAAGGCTGTGCCGAGTTGCCTGTAGCATCTAATCTGAGTCTTTGTGTTGAATCCGTCTAGCAGGTGCCACGCTCCTGCTGAATTCAGACCCGTTTCTGCATGTAGATCAAAACCTGGCCTGGGTCACTGGTCCTGTGCACAGACAGCTTTTTTAGGGTGATGCTCACTGATGACTTGACTGAGGAAGTAGTGCACAGACCAGAGAACCCACCTGAAACAGCCTCTCATTTTGCAGTCCTTGTGTGTGAAGATTAACTTACTCCCAATAACCTGCAGCAGTCCCAGAGCAGCAGGCTTACTCCTATCCTCAAGCGGCTCCATCATTCATTTACTGTAACGATTGGCTTCAGCCTTCGATTTCCTCTGTGGAGCATATTGGAAAGAGGGAGGCTGAGCTGTGAACATTAATAACAATGAATAATAACAGTACGAGTTCCACAAGCTTTAACAATCAAATGAATCAACAATCAGGAGAGTTTCATTAATAAATACTTGCTGGGGTTAGATGACAAGGGAGCTAGTGCCAGAGGTGTGTATATCAGTTAAAGGCACTTACCGTGTGTGATCCACCTCTCAGCCCCTTTTCTTACCCACCTCATGGTGGGTCCCATATTCTCCTCCATGATGTGCCGTGGAGGGGGCAGGGGCCAGAAGGAGCAAAGGAGCAGATGCCTTGGGCTGTGTTGTTCTGTTGGTATCTGTGTTGGGTTTACGTGGCAAGGTTTTGGTAGCGGGGGTGCTGTGAGGGTGGCTTCTGTGAGAAGATGCCAGAAACTGCCCCCGTGTTGGACAGAGACGGTTCCAGCTGGCTCCAAGATGGACCCGCTGCTGGCCAGAGCTGAGCCCATCAGTGAAGGTGGTAGCGCCTCTGTGATAACATATTTAAGAAGGGGTAAAAACTGCTGTGCAACAGCAGCCAGGAGAGAGGAGTGAGAAAATGTGAGAGAAACAGTCCTGCAGACACCAAGGTCAGTGAAGAAGGAGGGGGAGGAGGTGCTCCAGGTGCTGGAGCAGAGATTCCCCTCCAGCCCATGGTGAAGACCATGGTGAGTCAGGCTGTCCCCCTGCAGCCCATGGAGGTCCACCATGGAGCAGATTCCACTCTGCAGCCTGTGGAGGACCCCACACTGGAGCAGGTGGATGACCTGAAGGAAGATGTGACCCCGTGGAGAGCCTGTGGTGGAGCAGGCTCCTGGCAGGACCTGTGGCCCTGTGGAGAGAAGTCCATGCTGCAGCAAGTTTGCTGGCAGGGCCTGTGGCCCCGCGGGGGACCCACACTGGAGCAGTCTGTTCCTGAAGGACTGCACCCCATGGAAAGGATGTATGGAAAGGATCCACACTGGAGAAGTTTGCGGAGAACTGTCTCCCTTGGGTGGGACTCCATGCTGGAGCAGGGGAAGAGCATGAGGAGGAAGGAGCAGCAAAGACAATGTGTGATGAACTGACTGCAACCCCCATTCCCCGTCCCCCTGCGCCTCTGCGGGGGAGGAGGTAGAGAAATCGGAAGTGAAGTTAAGCTCAGGAAGAAGGGAGGGGTGAGGGGGAGGTGTTTTTAGATTTGTTCTTATTTCTTATTATCCTATTCTATTTTGATTGGCAATAAATTAAATTAATTTCCCCAAGTCAAATCTGTTTTCCCCATGACAGTAATTGCTGAGTGATCTCCCTGTCCGTGTCTCGATCCATAAGCCTTTTGTCGTATTTTCTCCCCCTGTTCCTGCTGAGGCCTTCGGCTGGGGCTGCATGGCTAGAAGGCGCGTCCCCTGGGTGGTGGATAGGGGATCCCTCTCTGGAGGGTGCACCAGATAAAATTGAAGAAGGTGCCATGAACCAACGCAGCCTAAGGGAAGGCCACCCTGACAGAAAAACCACTGGCCCTCCAAGTCATGGGGGTTGGGCAGGAGGCCAACTACCTCCTCCTGGAGAAAAAAAAAAAAAAAAAAAAAAGTTGCAGAAACGACGAGCATCAACTTTCAAAAAAAATGAAATGGCGGAGATGGAGAAAATCAGTAATGAAGTGAGGAGGAGGAGATGGAACTGGATCGGTCATGTCCTGAGGAAAAAAACAACAGAAGACTGCGCTGTGGCCCTTGGGTGACTCCAGAGCACGCAGCCGCAGACCGATCGAAGTGGAAGAACGATGTTCGCGCCTTGTGTGCCTCCTGGCACTGAGAGAATTCAGATCAGATTCAGTTCCTGCTGAGGAGGGCAGTGATGGAGCAGCTGGGTGGGCACCTGGTGGCCAGCCAAGGTCCACCCACCACAGTGTCATGCTGCAGGAAGGCATACGCCCTTCAGAGCCAGGGAGGTGGGTGCTGCTTCTTCTCGGCCTCTGGCTCACACAGAAATCCCTGCTGGGTGCAGCAACTCCGTGTGCCACCCCTGGTTCACTGCCCTTGTCTTCGCTTGGTACCATAGGGAGCTTGTTACACTGCAAAGGCAGTGGTGCAGAGTCTGGGGTGACTGGTACTCCCCTAAAACACAGGCAGGAGTAGGTAACAGAAGTTGGTGTAATGTTGTGCCATTTTACTTATAGAAATGGAGTAGCTTCTTCATGACTCAGGGTAAAATATTCCCTTTCCAAAGCCACCAAAGTAAAAGCTGGGAAAGACCTCTTAGGTTACCGTATATTCCCCTCAGGACAGAGTGAGAGGTGCAGAGTAGGGCTGTCCAGCTCATCTTTTGCTGCTTTCTCCTTGGGTGAGCTAAACCTGGGCTGGTTTATAACCTTTTATACAGAGCAAATTACTGTGCCAAGGGGAGCAGCCCTGGTCATTAGGCTTTTACTATAGCAACAACAAAAGGAAATGCAGGCTTTGTTCAGTCTGGTTTGAAATCCAGTATACAGCAGTTGTAATCCAGCTAAGGAGGGTTTGAGGGCCAACTACCAATGTGTTCATTCATTTCAGGAAAAGAGAATGACACTTTCTGTAATCATGATTAAAGGAGCTGTTAATGTCTCTTTCAGGTTTTCCCGTTACCATAAAAGCAAGACATGTGTTTTTCTCTGTTTGGAATTTGTAGCAAATATGTCATCTGCCTTTTTTTGTCTGGGCTGTTTGAAGTCAGTTTTGTGAACTTCCATGTTTTAAATAACACAAACTATTTTCTACTAGAAGCCCTACCCCGAGGCACATGATGCTAACAGAAGGGACACCTGGTTTCAAGAGAAATCACAGAGTTCAGGGGTAAAACAGAGCTCTCTACAGTTACAAGGGGTAAAACTAAGAGCTGTTGTGCTGAGGATCTGTGCAGGAGTTAGGCTGCCTGCCAGGAAAAGATGCCTCCCTTATAAAGGCATGGGGTTTCACCTTAAAGACAGGGACTATGAACCTCATTCCAGCGTGTCTTCCCACCATTTCCTGCTGCTTTTATGCATTCAAGTGACTCTGCTCCAGTCTCTGAACCTCCTCCACGCTGCCATGCCTGGCATGTAGGACCCTTCATCAGGTGCCACATCACAGGCTAATTATACAGCACACTGCAGATGCTTGTGGTAAGCAGGTTTAGCATGGCTTTTTTGGCCAGGGCAAGTGTGTTACGCTGCTGGGCTAGCAGACCTGGGCTACCTCTGGGTGAGTGTGGAGAATATTTCAAAGCTCTAGTAACAGACCTAAACCCTTTGCATACCTGTGCCCATGATGAATTGTGTGCAGATCTGGCCCCTGCATGGTAGTAATGGAAGTGGTGCTGGTTCAGATGAATCTTCACAGTGAAGGAAGAGTGCAGAGTGGCACTTGATTTCTGAGACCTTGGTGCCCTCTTTTCCTGCTCCAAAAGGAGTATCGCTGTGCTTGTCTCCCGGTATGTCCTCTATGACGAACGATTTTGGAGTGCAGAGGTGCTATAAGGTCACAATGTGTGTGTCCTCAGAGAGAGCAGTGATGTGACTTCAGGAACTCAGTAGTTTTTAAGTCCCTTTTCTCTTTGATGGCATCTGTTGGTTTGGTCACCCAGCACCTGGGCAGGTCAGCATTGCTGAGCACATCTGCTGATGCCCAGTGCAGTCCCTACTTTTGACCTCTAAGATTTGGGCACTCCTTTGGGCTTTATTCCCAGACTGCTCTCATTTCACAGGCCTAACAGGGCTTGTAGTGGTAACATGCAAAACCACAAGTCTGACTTGCAAAATTAACAAATAGGTCATGAGAGAAAGCACTCTGGACTCTGGTGTCTTCTTGTGCTATTGATGTGTGCATGCAACGTGGCCAGAATTGCCCCTGGGGAAACCCCCAAAGCCAGTGGAGTGAGTCACCCCACAGACATGTATTGAGTCCTGTGGCCTTCTGTAGTTTTTTCCTTCAAACTAATTAGTGCTGTGCAGATGTTGAAGCTATTTTCTCTTAGTGCTGTTGCTTTTCATCTTGTATCTGTGTTTTGGTATGCTTGTTGCCTAATTCCACTGAACCTTCCTCTTGGCATCAGGAATCTCTTTGTCAAGTGGATAGGGTGCTTGGCAGCCTCAGAGCTCTCCATCTTGTTCCCCTGTAGCCTTTGGGCCTCTTTGGCTTTCCGGATTGCAGGGACTATGGAGAGGTGCTGAAGAACAACTTGTAAAGTACCATGTGATGGTTCGTCTTTGTGGAAGTGCTATTCCTGAGATGCAAACAACACCCACTGGTCTCATTTTTGTCCTTGATCATACATAGGTGTCCTTATTTCTTGAGGACCACTGGGACCCCTTTAAATTGCTCCTTTAAGGCAAGTCCACCTGACAGTTGACATCCAAACTTCTCGTACAAGATGAAAGTGCTTCTCCTTCGATGATAAAGCGCTGGCCATTGCTATTTGTGTGCCATGCTGGCATATGCTCTCAGCATGTGCTAGGGCACTGCGTCTACAGCACTGGCAGCTTGGGGCTTTGTTGCTTTAACTCCACAATTGCTCTGACCTCACAAGCTGGACAGCTGAGTACACTTACCCCGTGGAGATCTGTGATCAGAAACCCTGTGAGTGCTCCTTGTGTGTGCATTGCAGCAGCAGAAGCTCCAGGCTCTGGATGAAGCTCATATGCAAAATGCTGGCCAGTCACAGCCATTAGGGCTTCTCAGTCCACTTCGTAGATGAGTCAGGCTGTGAGGTGTGGTATCCAGGCTGGGCGCCAAGGCAGTGCTTTACATTCTGTCTGAAGCTCTACTGAAGCTTTGATGGATAGGATATCCCTTCTCAGTGCCTCCCTAATCTACTAGCTGCATACAGCTGCTTCGTCCTGTTTCAGATGTGGGTAAAGTGATCCCGCACCAACAGTAATGCTGTAAAGGCCGTCAGACTTGCAGAAAATGTTATATAAGCTAAATAATAGTAATGATTTAATAAAGATGCTGTTAATGATTATGAGCTCAGCCAGAAATACAGCCTGTTCAGTCTCTTCTGAAGGTTGGACTTGCATTTACCTCTTCTCCTGCTGTGACTAGCTACTCTCAGGATTACCGTTGTTTTTTCAGCAGAAGGCCCCGCAGCATGCCATGCTGGACATTTCTAAGGACTCAGGAGATGCATCATAGCCATCCTGCTCTGGCATAGCACTGTCTGTGTTCCTGACATGTCTGTGTGCTTTATTGCTTGATTGTGTTGGTAGGCCTGTTTGTTACATCTTGCTCTAGCAGTCTGTTGGATTTCACTCTTTACCTACAGTCTATTTTCTAATGCTCTCAAGATCAGTGTAAGGAAATCTTCACTCTTTTTCCAGGCCATATTTGGAGTTCTTGGTCTTGACAGATGCGGTCCCTGTGTGTTGGTAATGCAACGGGAGATCACGGGGGAAGGCCAAAACTGTTACTGGTTCACAAGAACATAGAGTCATGAAGCAGCCCTGGAATGTGTAATATCAGTTAAAAGTGACCAATGCAGATATGAATTATTAAATCTATTAGCATGGAGCTGCCATAATGAAGTGTCAAATTCTTCATAAAACCAATTCCTATTAAAAAGACCTAAGATGAAAGGCAGAGTAGATTCTAAAATGATGGGAACTGAGAGGAATGAGAGAACACAGTATTGATCATCCACACCAGTCATGTCTGTTTCTATTTAGAAATATGAAAAACAGATTAATGAATTAATGATCCAGTGTCAAAAAGGGGCCTAGAGGGAGCAAGTCTGTTTAAATCATGTGACTGTGACTGTAAAAACCTCGGCACCGTCGGGAACTGGTAAGAAGACAGCAATGGGAGAGGGGCTGAGCAGCAGTGGTTACAAAACCCCAGCACGGACAGGACACGGAAGGGATGCATCAGATTTTAACTCCGTGACAGTGAATGGGCATTGAAATGCAGAAAATATTTGAGAATTTGCGGAGGCATTTGGAAAAATTCCCGTTGAAAATCCCCTATATGGCATAGAACAACAGCAGTTGTTTGCTATCAGCATTAATGTATCGAGTGTATAAAAGGTCCTTGCCATTAGCCGCACATATTGCTGTGATGTGGGGTACTGGTACATCTTCCATGTCGCCCGTGCCACGGACTATAGAACTTTGTTTTGTGTATGTACACACACATTTCTCAAATTGCTGTGCAATATTCTACATAAAGCTCCTTGAAATGGTTTCAGTGAGATCAAGTAGCTTGTAAAAGCATGATTTACTCAATCAGGATTCTTCTCTACATGTAGCTGGTCATTTGTTGCACCTCCTCTTTTCAACTTGTGTCAGGCTGGTGTAATGTTTTACCGGCACCTATTTTGCACACCCAGCCTCCTTCTGGCTGTGCGTGAGCTAATGGCGCTGCTGTTCACACCTTCCTGTGCATGTATTGCAACACCTTCCCACACATACGATTAAAAGGCAAAACTTAATTTTGCAGAAATTAATTGTGTTAGCAAAATGGTTTTTAAAACACTCCGGAGAATGTTCTGTCAGCTTGACAGATGAAGGTAATGCTACAAAATGAATTTTGTTGACAAAATAATTTCAGGGTGTTGATAAAATGCGTTTTGTCTTCAGAGTGAAAAATACCAGACTGACAAATACTATTGTCCTTAGAAGTGTTTTTCCAGCTGTCAGTCAATTACTCCCTTTTTAAGCCAGCCAATGATAGTTCTTCGTATCTGAAAAAGCTTTCGTAAAAGATAGCATAAAGCTCTGAAGGACAAAATAATTAAACTTTGATTTGTTGCTTTCAAATTGAAAACAGCTTTGTTACTTTGGTGAACAAGGATTGGTCGCCTGCGAAGTGGAAACAGGTGGCAAGCATTTGATGGAGATTTGACACGCGTTGTGGAGAAGAGAGGGTGGATTCGGAGCTGGGTTTCTTGAAACAGCTGTTTGTTTGAAAACTTATTGCTAGACTATTTGAATATGTTGCAAGCTTTTAAAATGGGTTTCCTGCAGATTTCACAAGCCATTTGCATGCACTTAGAAGTCTCATTTCTTCTTTCCATTATGTTGCACTTCTTGAGGGTGAGAGAAGGGATGCGCAACCAGTCTTCTGCCCGCAAGCATGCGGTGTTGGCTGTGGTCAGCCGGTGGCAGTGCGCTGGAGGTGGGCCAGGGCTGGCATCGCCCGCCTGCCCAGAGCGGGGCCCGGGGCCAGGGGCTCTGCTGCCTCTGCGCCTCCCCGCTGTGGCCGGCTGTGGGGCTGGAGCCCGGGGCTCGCCTGGCCTGCAGGCTGGTGGGGCAGTAGGGGTGCAGGTAGGGGGGCAGCAGATGGGGCCCAGCGGCCAGTGGCAGCACGTAGGGGATGGCAGGAGTGCCTGCAGTGCCGGGGGCCTGCTCCTGGGCAGTCACGCTCCTTCCCGGTGGCTCTGTTCTGCTCCAGCAGCGGCTTCCCACGGTTCCTGCCTGCGGGGCTGGGCTGCCTCACCCCCGGTGAGGTACTGCCTGCCACTTGCCACCCCGGCTTACAAGACTGACTCTTCCCACTGTGGACAGAAGGCCCTGGGCTTCCATCTCACCCACTTTTAGGATGGAAAGCCTTTCCAGGGCGACAGCCCAGAGGCCAATGGCTCTGTGCAGACCAGGGCAGCATAGGCAGAGGCTTCCTCGCTCTCTGCTGCTCAAGGTGCTACTGCAAGGCAGAGGCTGAAAAGCAGAGAGAGCAGGTGAGGCTGCCGCAGCACACTGCAGGGGTTGCATGGTCTGCAGATGTTGAGACTTTGCATCAGTATTTCCTACGGTGACATAGTGACATCAACAAAGACATGCCTCTGGAGCATAGGCACCTGGCATGGCTTACAAACACCAATACCAATACCATTGCCAGGCTTCTGGTTCAACCTTAATAATAATATTATGGACTTAGAAAAAAATCTCTGTGTCCTTTCAGCAGCTCCCAGGAACACTAGGCCCCTTCTCATGAGAGCTGTATCAGGTCAAGCCCAGAAAACCAGTGCCAAATCTGATGAGATTTTATTTTTTAGTTACTGGACCGAAGTCCTGCCTGGTGCAGCCCAAGAAAAAGTTAACCAATTTACAGTAGGCATAACTAGAGTCAATATAATTTCAGTCACTAAGTACATGGAGCTGTTTCTCCTAGATGCTGTTTTGGGTAAGGATCTTTTGGGCTCTCTAGCCATTCTGCTGCTTCCCAGGAGCGTGCCATGCCAACATTTTTTCTGAAACCCTCTGGTTTCTTATTGGGATCTTGGGTTCAACAGACACATCCTGCAGCACAGAAAAGGAAGGAGCAAAATCTTGTGTTACGTATGAACTGGTCTCTACTGGGATTTTTGAGGAAGCTTGAACTCAAGGAGATAGTCTTGTGTTGAGGAAATGATGCTTCGTTGCCAGGTTGTATTTTTTTTCTTCTTTATCAATACTGGCATAACTAATTACATTAAAGCATAAATGACCTTGTTGGAACAGCTCATTTTAGTCAAATGAGTGTGCCACTCCCACAAGTCACTGGAATGACACTTAGCATAATAGCTCCTTAATATGTGGAACATCTGTTCTCCGTTTTTTAAATAATCAGTGACTCTTCCTCATTACCTTCACTTACCAGTGCCAAAGTGAGCCAGCCATCCCTGGCATAACATTTAAACTTTTTCACTTCTGGCCGGATGGGGTTTTGAAACCACTGACAAGAAAATAAGAAATATCAAAACTATAAATTATCTGAAATCCCAGTTACAATTAATGTGTAATAATTAACTCATGGTAATTAATGGCACTGGCTAATAAATTAACAAAAGCACAGTTTCTCTTTTGGAATTAGAGTAACAGGAATGCTAGTAGCATGAATTATGCTTTCAGTCTTGCTTTTAAGGGGGACTGTCTTTTGCTTTAGGAGCAATAGGATTGAAACCCCTCCAACAAGCTGAGCACAGTGGATAGTCTTTTAAAACATGCTAAATACAAGAGCCCTCAGTGACCGTCCAGTCAAGCCACACCATAAGAAGAGCTAGCTGTCTACATAAATAGCTGTTCTCACTGCAGCAGTGCACGGGCTACTCGAACACTGTTTCAGGAGAGCCAGGTGAAGAGATGGGCTTCCCGAGGCCCTGGAGGGCAGTGAGCTCTGGTTGTTTCCCTGCTGAAGAACAGCCCCAGCACTGTCTGCCTGGGCACTTCTGCGGCTTGTGCTAGGGACACTGCCATGGGCAGAACGTGCCTCAGGTGACAGAAGAGCCATGTTTGGCTTGTTAGGCCCAAACCAATCCCTCCAGCTTCATTCAGGATGGCAGGGAAGTACGATGTGGCTATTCCCCGGGGGAACTGGGATGTCTGAATATTATTTGCTGATTGAACTTCCACAGTGCTTTCCCCTTCCATGCTGTCTGTCTTTAGCAGGCAGATAGCAGCCTAGCTTCTCCCTGCTGGGGCGTGGAGGACAGGGAGAATCAATACACACATACTAATCTGCCTTCAGTTCACTTCTGCCTTTTAAGCTGCTTGGTCCCGTGGTACAATCACAACAATGCTAGAATAACACCTTAAAACCAATCATTTTTATGGGAACACACATAGTATAAAAGGTCTGACTGTCTGTGCACACATATACCATCAGTGGCTATTACCCAATAAAGCTGTCAGATAGAGAAACATCACAGCAAGTCCTTGAACAATATCTCCTCGAGTTTAAACAGAGAAAAAGCTTCTCACAATTCATTTCTTGTAAAAATAAAGAAAAAAGGATCAATAGAAGCTGGACAAATGAAGCCGGGTTGCTTCCTATAGACAAGGAGAGAAACAGGGTTTGCAACCACAGGTGCTGGCTTTGGGAGGGCAGCCCACTGGCCATGCAAATCACCCTGACAGACTTGGCAGGAGCCCTCAGCTGCTAAATGCCAGTGTTGACTGCATGCATTGTCTTCTCCCAGGATTTGACTTTTATTCTGGAGAAGAGCAGGAGCCCAGGGTCCTTCCCCGAGAGCTGATAGGCCCGGGACTGCCAGACAACCCTGTTCTCTCTGCTTCCTCCACAGTGAGAACACAGCCTTGGCACAATGACAAACCTGGAATAATGAGCAGGGTGTAAACGAGCTGCTCTGCTGCACTCATGCCCTTGTGTCGGTAAATGCTGTCAGCACCCTCCTCCACTCTGCGCAGATGCACCCAGAAATTCTAGGCTTCATCATCCCATTTTTGCAGCAGTTCTTGGCCCCAAAAGGAGGTGTAGAAAGTGCTTTAATTTCTCTGTAGCGATTAGGAACACAGTGCTTCCTTCATGACATACTGTCTGTGCTTCTGAGGCTCCTGCACACTGAGCCCTTTGTGTTTCTCTCTTCACAGTGTGAGTCCCACGATGCTCCACTTAATGGATGTTATTTAGGTTGAAAGGTAAGCAGCTTAAATGCTTTGCATTCTAGCATCTGTGTCCTGTTAGAGCCATCTCTCACTCACTCTCAATTGCACATTTTGTTACATGAACATGTTTAGATAGAACAAGGATTTTTCTCTCCTTCAGATATTTATAGTGATGACTTGTGATGTAATCAATAGGGTTTGCAGAATCTCACCCTGCACCATCACATCTTTATTCTTCAGAATGATGCTCACTGCAATATTATAGCTAGGACTGACAAGATAAAGCTGAGTTAAAACAAATTGCACATTATCTGCTTCCATCCTGCTGTTGAGATTGCAAAAGAGAACAAATGAAATTCTGCCAAAGAGAAGCTCTTCTCCCTCCTCCCAAGCAGACAAGTGGCAGCTACTGAGGCAGGCCAAGAGCAGCTCTGACAGAAGCTGTGCTGAGATGGGGCTCCTGTTCCCTCACCCCCAGCACATGACCAAAGTGCTCCGGGCCAGGCTCCAAGATCCGCATCCATCTTGCCTCCATGCTAGATCCGAAGCACATCTTTCCCAATCCCTCTTCAGTCTTTGCTCACTCAGCTCCTGGGGGATCTCCAGGATTCAGCATGCCATTATAGGCCATGCAGGAGTAAGGTCTGAGCTTTCCTTCTCCTGCAGCACACCCCAGGAGGTGTAGCAATAGCTCACACCCGCTGTTGCCTGGTCTTCTTACCTCCTCCCCCAAGAACCACTGCAAGGAGAAACACTTTCAGGGAACTGGGATCGTAAGACAGTTCTTCCCTCCCTGTCACAAGCAGCAGTGAGCCAGTTTTCATGGGCCCAAAGAACACTGATGTCCCACACAGTCCCAGCAAGAGATGCTGGCAGGATCCCTTCATGGGCCAGTCTGAATGCTGGCTGTCTGCTCTGCCAGGCCCGCACCACGAAGTCTGAGTATTTGACGGTGCTGACCTGCTGTGAACCTGCCTCTTGCCAGCACATGCTGGAAGCATTTTTTGAATGACTTTGGGAAAGCAGGCAGGCTATGGGGAGGTTTGGCTGATTAGCATTTGAGTGAGTAAAGTGGTGTTCAATATGGGTATGCGTACTCTGTGCTGAACTAAGACATAACAGGAGCTCTTCATGTAGTGAGGAATTAAATGCAGCCTTTTCAGGAAGCCACATGCTCCTGTAGTTGATGAGGAGTTGAGGGCATCTTGCCAGAGAGCTGCCCAACTAGGGGACTCAGCACAGTCATTGGGCAGTGTTTAATAACTTCCACATGGCTCCTTTGTGCTGTGGAAGTATCTGACTTTGTCTCAGTCAGTGAGAGTGGGATGCTCTTTTGGGCACAGAAACTGCATTAAAGAACATTATGCTATCATTGCTCTGGATGGAGCTGCCAGGAATTGCTGCTTCTTGCTCTTGGCTGGAAGGTGGCTTCACTCTTTTTGTTATATGAGGTAGGTATATTTAAGTTCGCTTGACAGGAAGCTTCTTTACTTCAGCAAGAAGGCACTGCAGACAACTCTGGCTTAGAGGCCAAAGAACTTCCCACTCTGGTTGCTGCTACTGTGAAAAAGAAAAAAAGAATTTCTCAAAAATAATCCACATTTGACCTGTAAGCGGAGAGCATAGCTTGGCAGATGGCAAGGGAGGAAATGAGGGATCAGGCACTGGGAAAGATAAAGGCAAAATACCACCTGATTTCCATCTACTTAAAAGCCAGTTCTTTACTGGGAAAAGTCGCAGACTCTGCCTCTGCACAGCTTCCTGCCTCAGTCTGTGAGTGCTGAACCAGGGACACCTCCAGTCTGAGACTATGAGAGCTGCAGAGGAATGCTTAATGATGTGACTGCTATCCCAAAGGATAATTACTGATCTGAACTACCTGCAACGCCCCTGGAAAGCTGTTTATCATCAAAGACATTATTTAGCTAGCCAATAGCAAATAGTAGTTTTCAAATACTCCAGGAAATAAATTTCTACAGATTTTGAAGATACTAAAAGGGATAGATCATTATTACCTGGTATTAGGAGTTATTTTTCCTAAGCCTGTGTAGAAAAGTCAGGCACGTGCTGGTAAGCGGAAGGAGCACTAATCCTGTGTAGCCTTAGTGCCT
Source organism: Platalea leucorodia (assembly GCF_965183815.1). Classification (NCBI taxonomy): domain Eukaryota; kingdom Metazoa; phylum Chordata; class Aves; order Pelecaniformes; family Threskiornithidae; genus Platalea; species Platalea leucorodia. The sequence goes on along the minus strand of NC_138827.1, from coordinate 19,119,626 downwards.
TGGTTCAGAATATCCTGGGCATAGTGGAGTCAGGAAAGACTCTTCCTCCTTCTTTTTAGGGACACAGAGAGATTATCTCCAAGCCCATCATTCCTGAAACGCCTTTTAATTGCTGCAGGGCCAGTTCTGTTTGGGACAGGTCCCTGAGCAGTGTCCTCCTGGGCACTGGACTGTGATGAGCTCTGCCAGCACCCAGGCCCCAGACAGCCCCAGGCTCTGCCCAGTGGCTTGGTCAGGACCTCAGTGTCAGTAGCCCACGGTTCCATGGCTGGGGGAGGATTTAATGGCCACACCAGCCAACCACCTGCTTTTACATCTAGCCAGAAGGACACAAATTATGTATCAATCACCCTTGGCACTGGACCATCCTGCCTTGGGAGGTGTATCTGGTACGGCACTTGGGCTGCCCTTGGCATTGCAGTCCAACATCAGTTAATGCAACTCAGCAGGGAGTGCACCACATGCACGTAGAGCGAGTGCAAAATGTGGCATTTGTGCAAAGACGTGTCAGTGCCATGCCACTGTGCTTGCCTGTGGCCATGGTCATCATAGCCTTATTGTCGATAGAGATTAATTAGTATTTTATAGCATATATGTGGCGTGCCACCCCCTATGTCTGTGTTAAGGGAACATAGCTAACCGCCCTGGTTCGGCTGCTGGAGCGCACCCTGGGACTCATTCTGCCCATGACTGCCCAGTGAACAGAGGTCCACAGCAGTGGAGCCGGGCGCATGTGTCCCTCTCCTGGCCTCCTTCAGATGCACACAGAACCTTGTGAAGAGCGGATGCAGCCAGCTTCCTTGTTAATACTGGGAGTATCTTGCACCTGCAGTACTATCCCATTCTAATAAGGATGCTGTTAGTAAATGTAGGGCTTGAAAGTGCCAGTTGGGTCCAAAATAGTAATGAAATTACATCATAAATGCAGCAGCAAAGCTGATGTGGTTCCCTGTTAAACAACTCAGCTGTATATCCCATTTCATGGAGCTCTGAGGAGGCACTGCAGATTCCCTCCCCCATCCCATTCAAAGGAGCCCTGTCTGCTTTGAAAGCCTGTATTTTTTCCAGCATATCGAGGGTTTGGTTTCTTTGGACCTGACTGCAGATCCAGGAGGCCTTTGTGTGTATTTCACAGGGCTCTGTCCCTGCAAACAGGCTCCTTTGGTTTTCAAGCTAGTCAGGCCCAGGATCTGCTCTGTGTTCTCTCCCTTTATATTTGTATCACTGGTCTATTACAGCAAGGTGCTGTAGAGAGGAGATGAAAAGAAGCTTGAAAGTCTGTTTCTATGAAAGTGTGAATTTATTTTTAAATCTCTTGAATTATTTACTTTGTCTGCCTTTTTTTAATGACAGGTGAATATGTTTATGACTTGTTCTCTTTCCCAAGGTAGCGCTTGGCATGAAGGGAATTAATTACATGCAGAGTAAATGCAGCTGATGTTAATTTTCAAGTCAAGTTTCAGCTTTGCTGAAATTTCAGAAAGAAAGTAGTGTTTTATAAATTAAACTCTGCCTTGTGTGCTTTCTTTTTAAAGAAGGCTTGGCATTTGGAAAGGCAGCAGAAACAGAAAACAAACATACTAGATGAGGGAAACTTGTCTTTAAGGATGTACTCCGGCAGCTATCAATAGACAGCTGTGGGAGATCAGTGTGGCAGCCCATCAGCTGTACGTGGAGAGTGTAATAGACTCCAGCAGCATACCAACACCTTTGGCAGGAATTGGTTTCAGTGGCAAATTGCTGGTCTGTGGCACGAGCTGCTGCTTTGAACTGACAGGGTGATTAAACTAGTTGCTCCTTTCTGTGAGAGAGCGCATGCCCTGTGCACTGCCAGGAAAACCTCGTTCTGCTTCAAAGCAGTTTAGATGCTGATACCACCAGAGCTTAACTGAAAAGGATCCTGCACTGCTATGTCTGCACTGTCTGTGCAGGTGCACTACTGGCAGGACAGGCGAGGCTGTGGTTCCCAGGAAAATCAAATTACCATCAGCATACATTGACAAACTGGTCCCCTTTGTTTTTCCATCTAAGGCTAACATATTTCGGTTCCTCCCTCCAGAAGGTTGGAATGATCTTACATTAACTCCTGCGGTATGAGAAGTCTCAGGAGCACAGCCCCAGAGCTGGATAGGTGCAGTGGGCTGGAGCAGTGGTGCTGGCTCTGGCTGGACTGGGTGCAGGAAATGCCGTGCTGGTCTCCAGCAGACAGGCTGGGCATGAGCGCGGGGACCCTGGCAGCTGCTTGCCAGCCCTCAGGAACTTGGCCCTGCAGGCAGCTGACATGGAAAGGGTCATAATTAATTTAACTCTCCATCCGTCAAGCCCAGTTTCCGTCCCTGGAATGACAACTCATACGTGATGCTTTGGAAGAGAGTGGTTCCTTCCAGCCTCCTGTGCTGCTTATAGGCAGTGTTGCCCTGTGCAGCTTAGCAGACAGCAGATCTGTTTTAAATGTGGTCTTCTGATTTTTATGTGCTGTAGTATTTACTGTCCAAGTTCTTATGTCCCAGGTTTCCAGCTGTTTTGTTTAAATCTGATGGAGATGACCCTGGGAGCAGAGGGAGAATCTCTGCTGAGGTGAAACTGCTTTGGCTGTCCACTGCCAGTGAAGCACTCTGAGCTGAGTTGCAGTATAATCCATGTCTCATCTGCATCATTTCATCGTCTTTTAACAAGCAGACTACAGTTTATTGTGTCTGAGTGAATTTATTGCTCTGGGTCTTGTTCTGAGAAGCAAGGACCACTGGGTGCCCCATTATCTTTTACCTCATGTGTGTATGAAACAAACAGTCATCTCATGCTTCCTGTACCTTATGGCCCATATCTGATAGTGGAATGTAAAATGAGTTTATGATTTAGAAGTAGAAAAGGTTAACTTTAAATAATAATAAAAAGTTAAAATGCAGAATAGAAGTGTTACTTTAGTTTTTATGGGTTCTACACAATTTTGGCTTCTTCCCCAAAGGATTTAGTATAACTTAATGAGAAAATTGCATTCAAATCCTGTGGGCTGCTCTGCCGTGACTGAAGTGAAATTAGGGGAGATATACAAAGAAGTTTTATAGAAACCGTTGGTATGGCTGCCTGCCAGGGGAAGCACTTGGTGCCTGGGCTGTACTGTCCCTTGAATGGGACAGAGATGGGACAACAGCAGGCTTGTGGCAATAAGGGAGGACACAGCTGCATGCTTTTGAGGCCATAATGCTGCATTGATGGTGCCTGGGGCACCTGAGAGCACAGGGGCCTCTGCTTGCTGTTCCTGCCCCCGGGATGTTTGCTGAGAACTACCGGGAAGGAGCAGCTCATCAGATGGCTTCTTGCTCGGAGCATGGTTCTTGTTTTAAATTTGTTGTTGGCTTGTTGATGGCAACTTACCTTCCTAGGGCTGCTCAGCATCCAGTGCCACGGTCTGAGGCCTCCCAGAAGGAAGGAGTCCAGTGAGAGATTTTGCCATCTAGCCCAGACCCATGGGCGTTGCTTCTGTCACCCTCCTTAGCCTTGCTTGAGGTGTTGGCTGAGATCCAAAACTTCCCAGAGCAGTCCCATGAGCACATGCACAACCAAGTTGTGGCTTTGCCTATCCCACACACGGTTCAGAGGACCGTAGAAGGATCCTGCTGTACACAGGCAAGGTGCTCTGCCTCGTCCTCCTGTGGATGCTATGCGGCACACAGCTCCCTGAAACTTGGGACAGTCTTAGCTCCTGGTCTTTGGGAACAGAGAGGTTAAAATCACAAAGTAACTGTGGGTCTCTGCCTATGAAGGGCCCTTGGGAAGGGCTCCTGAGTGAGAAGGACCACTAGGACTCAGCTCTGTTTGCACAAGCGGCAGCGGGGTGTGCTGCAGAGCTCAGTGCTCTGCAAGGCTTGCCTGATGCCTGTAGCAGGAGCACTTGGGGGTGTGAGCACGCAAAGGACCTGGGTTGTTACTCAGCGCTGACATTCCAGACATGACTGAGCCGTTTTGATGAAAGAGATGGAATATGACAGTTTTACTATTCAATTGTTTCTTATAGATTTCAAATAAAAATAAATTCGCTTCTTTTAAATGAACAAACTGTGGAAAAGCTTTTGTAAGCAGAAGTGAGTGGTCTCTGAAGCATGGCAGACAGCTCTGTATTCACAGCCAGCTAACAAGCTCTTCAAGGCCCAGTGCAGAGGGGGCTGGACTGAAAAGCCAGTGCTTCTTCTCAGCTCTGGCTTTGCCTTGAGTCACTTGGGGAAAGAAATGCACAGGAGGAAGGGGAGGAGGTTTTAGAGTCTGAGCATCCCCTAGAAGGCTGGCTCATCCCCAACACCATCGCAACAGCATTGCAGACAGCACATTGCTGTCACTGGTGAGCTCCTGCCAATGCCTCCTGGACCCAGCGGCGGGGTGCTTCTTGCAGAAGAAGCAATGAAAACCTGTATGAGACTGGCACAGTCTCTGCCATTTCTGTTGTAGTGGGGTACAGGAGGCCAAACAAGATCAAGTGTAGCTGCTGCCCAAACATTCTAGGAGACATGGTTCCTGCCCTGGGGGGCCAACAGGCTTGGGGTGAGACTGCGCAGAACAAGCAAGGAGACAGCGGCCTTGCCTGCATGAGAGGGATGAACTCCTTGGCCCTTCCAGGGGTGGGTTCTTTGTTGCTGGGGTGCCTCCCTCTCAAGGGCAGGCATGGAGCTGTGTGAGCTGACTGCCTCTGGAGGGGCCCCCCATGGGTGCTGGTGTTCCCGGGGCTGCCTGTGGTACACTTGTTTTTTCCAGGGTGCTGGAGTTGGTGGCAGAGTGGGTCTGCTTGGATGCCTCCTGGACCCCCATCCCCTTTGTGAGACTGCTTTCCACAAATGCAGTGCATCTGGGGAGCAGCACATCTACAGGCACTGCGGTGCATTTGGTTTGCATTTAGAAGGAATTGCTGGCTTAGGAGGTTTATCTGCTGCTTTCATAAATCACAGGCCTGTCATTGCCCTCCAGGCAGCGCCCTGCTCTGCAGGACTGGTAGCCTCTGCAGACTGCCAAGCCTGGCGTGGTGATGGGGGACACTGTGCTCAAGCTGGGGCTGGCAGCGGGTGCTGGGGAAGGGCAGGGTGACCACCAGGCCCCCAGGTGTAGTCTGCCTGCAAGGGAAGGGTTTGGTGCACATCCCCAGGAGCTGCTTACTGGCAGGCTGTTCCCAAGGAATTAACAGAAATTTGTGCAGACAAAAAAGTCAGGAGGGCAATTGCCCTGACATTAAACAGGCTGGCAGAAAGTGCAGGGCCTGCATCTGGAGCAGTGATGATACGGACTGTGTCTGTCAGGATGGGGCTCAGAGGGCTGGATGCCTTGCTGTGCCCCGAGGCTGGGAGGAGGGAGCTCGGTGGGGCCAGGCAGTCCCCACTGCTCCTTGCACACATCTCTTGGGAATGCCTGTGGTGAGAGCCGCAGGCTCCATCCCCTCAGGGTGCTGTTGACCTGAAGACCTCTGTGCCCTGGGCTGAGAGGTCACTGTGGCCCTTCAGCACTGAGCGGCACTTCCCTGGCACGAGTGTTGGCCAGGGCCACGACTGCAGGGCCCACAGCAGCTGAGGTCCTGGATCCTCCTGCTTTCCTTAGTGCCTTCATTAATGTGGCAGGCTAGAGAGTCTGGCCATTCTTCTTTGGCTCTTTGCACCTTTTAGCTTTGCTGCTAAGGACTAGTGTATGCCGGGCTATCTGTTTATCAGCTGGAGTTTGCTAATGAAGGTATAAGCGTTCTGGATTCTTTGGAGGACTTTGTTTGCAAAGACCCTGGGATACATGAGCAAATGGCTGTAAGGAAAATGCCTTTCATCTTCATCACAAAGCCTTGGAGACATCACTTCATTCAGGAATTAAATTGCAGGAGTCATCTGGTGTCAAATAAGTTTCATTTAATAGGTCACTCACTTAAATAAAGTTTCTGTAGAAATCGATATCTCTTTCTCCTGCAATTGACAGCTCAAGACATTGAAAATGGCATTTTTCACATACGGTTTATTTAATTTTAGGAAGAAGAATCCCTCCCACACCTGCTTCGTCTAAGCAGCGCTGGTACAAGGTTAACAGTCTGCTGAGGTGGAAACCTGCCCCGTCCTTTCCCATGGGGATAATGTGAAGTCATTTTACACAGGCTTGCCAGTCTCATGAGCAGCCAGGATGCCATTGTCATGGGGCTGTACCAGAGGGGTGTCCACAGCTCACTGAAGGAAACAGGGACAAGTCATTGTCTTCTCTCTTACAGATGAGTTTGGCAGGGCAAAATGCCTCATTATATATCTTAGCAGAACTAGACTTTCTGTAGAGGCAGATATCTGTGAGCTGTGAAGACTGGAGATTGCAAAAGGGGCGCTTCTGTGTCCAGAGTAGGTTAATCTTGTAATCTCAGCCTCCCTTAAGAAAATGGGACACCTTTGCTCAGTGTTTTTTATTTCAGTCCGATAGTATCCCATGGGGAAGGGAGGAGACTCTGGCAGACTTCTGCACCATCTCCCAGGAGAACATTGTGTAGGAAATGAGAGCTGTTATTATTCCTACTACAGTGAAATAATTGTTTCTGAACACTTGCTGTTTCCTCCACTTGCTTTTCAGTCTTAAGCAATTTCTGAGATTGACATGCCATCTCCAGTCACATTTGTCTTGTTGTATGTCATGACTGATGCAATTAAAGCTGACATTGTCACAGCATTTTGCACAAATGCCTTCAATTGCAGGCTAGCAGATGACCCCTGAAATGAGCAGCAGGAGACATCAATGCCCTAAACTTCCTCCACAGGAAAGAGCTGCTGGCTCTCGGGTAACATGTGGCCAGTGTCAAGTTTTTCAAGCAAACGCTTTTCTGCTGGTTGTGTGCGAGAAGCAGCGTTATTACTCCAGTCTTGCACAGCCTGCACGTGGACTTTTCCTATCAGCGTTTTTGGCCACGAGACACCACTTGCAACCAATGAGAGTAACTGCGTTGGCAGTAGACATCAGTTTGGGATGACTGGGGAGTGCACAAAGTGCTTTGCCTCCTCTCTGCCCCTGGATACAAGTGCCAGCAGCCACTGTGAGGTGTAGAGCGGTGAGGAATCAGGGACTGGCCCAGCGATCAAAGCCAGGCTCTGCAGAGGTGCATGTCCTCACAGAAAAGGAAAACTCTGTCACTCCCTGGGTATTTACTGTGGGAGAGTGGCAGCATGCTTGCAAACGCTTTTCTATGAAGAGGGACGGCAGCACCTCGGGTGGGGTGATGTGCAAGGAGAGGAAACGCCTTGGATGCGAGTTAAGCAGTGGGAAGAGCACTGGAGGTGTTGGGGACACCTCTGCTAGCTCATGCCATAGGAGTGCAGGATGCTTACTGGGTCTGAAGTGTACAACTGGGGTGGAAATTTCTTCTCCTTGGAGTGTACAGCTCCAGGAGGCAAGGCATCCATGGGACAGCAAATGCTGGCTCTCGAGCTGAGAAGCAGGCAGCAGCTGGCAGGAATGCTCAGCAGGGCACCAGCCGGCTCTGGAGCCACCGGCGGGGGCTTGCGGCAGGGCTGGCGGCTGAGCACGCTGCGCTCCCCCCGCGCGGGGACGGCTGCTGGGATGCAGGGGGCAGCTCCTGCTTTCCTGACAGCTCCTTGCTGTGGATGGGAGAGGCCAGCTGGTCTGCTAGAGGGACAGGAGTGGCTGTGCACTCCTGCAGCATGCTGGCTGTGCTCAGTCTCATTGCTCTGAGAGTGTAGGAAGGCACTTTCAGGACACGGTTGGAGCAACTCGTAGCAGCTAACCCAGAGCTGATGGCAGTTCCCTGCTCCCCGCCCGGCAGAATGAATTAGGTGCTATGTAAAACCGCCCAAGCTTTTAATGACCTCTTTCAGACACAAACTGACCATCTAACTTTGCACAATTCACTGAGATTCCATTTTACTCAAGGAAATAAAAATAATAGTTTAAACTGTTTCAAATATAGCTGTAAATCCCTAACAACATTAACCTTTTCCAAAGCATTAAACTGATCCCTGGTGGATTCTCAAAATTGCTATTAGGAGGAGGCACGAGATACTCTCTCCTGAACTTCATGTTCCCAAAGTAAATAACAAACGACGCTGAGTGTGGGGTTTATTAGCTTTGTGACTAGTGCCTCCCTGTCTCCTCACCCTATTCTGAGTCATCAAACATTAGCACTTGCTGCATTATGAAGGCAAAAGTTCATGCAGAGAATCACAGATGTGAGGAGGGGGACTAAGGTGATGCTGGGTTCAACGAGGGAACAGCAGCTGCCGCAGAGAGCGTGGGAACAGTGGAGAGCTGTCTGGCTTGTACAGCCGTGCATCTTCCTTTGAAGAGATCTGAGGCTCTGGTGTTCGATTGTCAGAGGGACTTGGCGGGAGACAGCAATAACGGGAAAGGTTTAATTAGGCTTCTGGGTCCAACTCATTCATTAGACAAGACCAGATCCAGGATTTCATTGTGGTGCACAGGCTGAGGGAAGGGGATGGGGACCGCTGACCTCTCCGGGGCCACAGAGGATTGCCCCTAAAAGGGTAAAGTGGCCTAAAGGAAACACCTTTTTGATAATAACACTACAGTCCTGCCCACACAGGAAAAAACAGATCAGGGCCTTTTTACTGAGAATATACTCCTGCTGTGGCACATCCATCTGGGGCAATTTCACAAGATGAATACTATCATAAGGGAACGCTGCATTTAGTCTCCCCTGAAGCTGAAGAAATCCTCTCTGGGCGGCAGCCCGAGACCGTGGGATGGGAGCAGGGGAGCAGGAGCCAGGTCTGAGGGGGTATAAGGGGAGGCTGATGCCAGCAGGAGGGTTTGCAGCAGGAGTGATGCAGACGTGGGGCAGGCAGTGTGGAGCAGTATTTCCTAAACATTGCCTGCCATGGGGCAAGAGAGCAGGAGCGGAGCTGGCTAAGGAGAGATACAGGAATACATACCAGCAGGGACTGGCCTGAGATTGGGCAAGGAGGGTAGATGAGCTGGGCCTGGGAACCAGAGCAGCAGGTGGAAGAGTTTTGCAGAGGGCCTCGCTGCAACCCTCTGGAGCCTGCAGCGGGGGATTTTGTGTGCTGTCAGGAAGATGAGGAAGGAAGGGCCCTGGGGCTAGGGAGTGCTAAGCCTTTGAAATGCCTTTCGCTTTCTTGTTGAAAGAATCCGTACCAGGTACACAGCATACTGGGATGGGAATCTTGTCTGGGTAGCCCAGCTGCAGCCCAACCATGCTGGTAGAGGTAAGAGCTGTCGTAGCTCATCCCTGCCTGGTCCTGCCACGAAGGTGCTTGTTGTCCCTGCTAGGAGAAGTCCTTAGAGAAGATGCAGATGCTAGCTGCTAATGGTGATGTAGCAAACCGCATCTCCTCTGATATGGCTCAGCACCATCTCTGCTTTGCTGTGTCCCTGTGGAGCCTGGCTCTGTGACAGACTCTAGGAGATGGAACTCCTTTTCTCAGGCTTCCTTTGGTCACATCTGCACCTACCCTGCTGCTGTGCAACTTTCTGAAGTGCTGGCTCTACTATCCATTCATAGCGTGCTGGGAGAGCAGCTGCAATTGTATATCCAATAAGGACAGATTACTTCTAAGCTGCTTCAAGTGCCATTAAAAGACATTTAGTTCTAAGAAAGGACAAGTTCACATTCTATCTAACATCCTTAATGCTTGTAATTTCTATGAGCAGTAATATTGATTCCTGGGGCTGTGCTGACTATAACACAAATGGACAGCAACTGGTAGGAGGAATTTCCTAACCCTGCTATATTGGGTCCCCTGAAGAAGCAGAGTGATTTGTATGTTCCCAGCAGCTGTAATCTGGTAGTGACAAAGGCTTGTGACCTGCATGCTATCAGATACGTCCTGGTTGCCATTTCCATGGCAGAAGCTGGGCAGGGAAGCAGCTTTGTATGCTCAGTGCTCTCTAGTTTTCCTCTGTTGTAGCCCCTTGTCAGAGGCCCTCAGGCTTTTATGGCATTCTCGGTTCTCTAATGCAGGGCCAAGTCCCTGGATGTTTCCTGCCTCCCGGCAGGCGTTCAATGTGGAGGCAGGAGGCGGGAGGCAGGTGCCTGTGCAGAGCAGTGCCAGCAGATGTGCCCGTTCCTGAGCCAGCCACGGGCAAGCCAGCGAGGGTCGGCTCAGCTCGTAAGGGCCCTGCTCCGGCATGCTGTGCCTCTGTGGGGTGGCCCTGCAGAGGGTGGGGTGGCTTTCAGCAGTGAGAGGCAGGCTGGAGGGGCTGGGTGTCACCCCACCGTGAGCAAACGGGGACGGGCCCTGCCTCTGATAATGGTGTTCTGCCCCGAATGGCAGATGCTGTGTTCATAACTTCTTTTAACTAGCTCGCCACACTGTTTTTAGACTGAACAGCTGACAATTAACAGGCCTGTTACTACATTCATCCCAGGCACTTCACATTGAATTACTGATATGTTAAATATCTGATTACCTTTGAAGCTAACTGGCTTACAATAGATCCAGCACAACAAAAGCATTCTCAGCTCTGAGAAGGTGACAATCAAAATTGGTGCCATCTGTTTTTATTGGTAAGGAGCAGAAAACTCCTTTGAGCTCAGAGAAGATATCACAATTGGAAAGCTATGATACATATCTAAAATATGACTCTGTTTCCCATCTTTTCATGGCTACAGAGCTTTCAATAGTGCAAAGTCAATTTTTATTTGAACATATTTGTGAGATTAACCTAAACCATGGGCCTGGGCTGCAGTTTGCCCTTCTGATAAACAAGGATAAACATAACCGGTACTAGCTGAGAAAAGAGATCTGGCAGTAAACAGAGCATTATTGAAGAATGTTATTTTCAGAGGTGCAGCTGCTTGTCTCTGACAAATTAAAAAGGGAAGCATCTGCAAGGCACAATGGGAAGAAAATAGTCCAGGAGAGGTTTTATCAACACTCAGAGGTAATAATCCTGTGGAGACAGTCTTCTGGTGCTCTGCAAAGTATTATGATGCTATATGTTAGTGTTCAGAGAGCTGAAGTAGGCATTTGTATGCATTGTGCAAGTAATGGTATGTTATTTAAACATGCTTTCCTCTAAGAGTCTGTATTCTCTAATTCTCTGTCAGTAAATACATGTCTTTTAGAAGGGTTTCTTCCAAAAGAGGAGGGAGTTCATCCTTCAGTGCTTCTGGTAGGAGAGAGGATATATAGACCATCTCCCTGTGCCTTCTCCAGGCTGACACCAGTCCCTCGCACTCCCTGGTTTTGTCTGGACATTTTAGTAACAGGGTGAAGACAAGCACAGGAAAGCTCCTATCAAGTAGTATGCCCTGTGCTCTTGCTCCCTGTAGCACACCTCGCAAACACCTCCTGTGTCTCGCCTCCCCGAGCAGCTGCCCTGCCTCTTGCGGCGTTGTGGCCTGAGACCTCCCTCCAGTTCTGCAGCAGCAGCGGGCTGGGAGCCTGCGGCTGCCCCGTTCTCACACTGGCAGCCTGTGCCTTGGGAGGTGCATTTCGTTTGCACTGCGGCTGTGGGTTAGCACCGTTAGACCACAGAGGGAGGAAAGGAGCTTATATTTATGTGTGAAGTGTGTGCATGCCATTCGAAGAATTGCCTGAAAGTGGAAATAACATTTACAGTTGGCCAGGAGAACACCCTCTTAATTTGACTTGACGTTTATTATTTCCCATGTGTTTCTTAAAGAGGCATCTTTTCCGGCTGTGTTTTAAGTTAACTGTGGTCCATCTGGTCTCTGTGCTGTGTCCTACCCAAGGCCCTACACCAGGTCCATGAACCTGCTAGATGCTTGGGTACCCCAAGCATGGCGTGAGCTCTTTGTGCCTCCTTTCTTGCAGCCCAGCAGTGGGAATCCCTGCCCGAGGCTCTCCTTGGAGCTGCCCAAGACAGGATGGTGACTCAGCAGAGCTGCTCCCCCATGGGAAGAGGGAGACACGGGAGGGCAGGCCCCCAAACACAGCACCTGCGCGTGTGGGCTATGGGAAACACCTGCCTGGAGCCCCGAACAGGTTCTTGGGTGTTCACCTGCACTCCATATTTGGTGTCTGTCTGTCTTCCAACCCTTCTCTAGGACTGTCATTTAACCTGGCTTCTGTAAATTAGAGTGTGGAGTTATTTCAGAATATGCAGACTCAGGCAAGTCTTACCTTTGACTACACTGGTAGTTGAGATTGTATTAAAGAAGCAGCTACAACTCCGTAGCAAAGACCTACAGGGAGACAGCGTTGACCTTGCAACACTGGCTTTCAAAGCGTTTGGAAAAACATTTGGAGAAGCGTTCGGAGGTCTGTACACCAGAGAGAGCTGTCCTGAAATGCACAGGGCACTCCAGACTATCTGGGCTGATAAAGCAAATTCCCAAGGGAGCTGCGACAGCCTGGTTTGAAGCAAGTCTAGGACAGGAATTCAGGAGATATCTGCCACATTCAGACAAGAGACCAAACGCTCTGCTGCTGACAGTGGTTGAACAGCGTTGGGGCTGGAAGGGAAGGTGGGAAGGAGGTAACCACCCGAGCAAGGACAGGGAGGGAACTGTGGCAAGGTAGCATCTCTTCCCTTGCTACAGCACAAGTTCACCCATGGTGCAGAGTGAGCCCATCCAGCCTCCCCAGCTGCTCCGCACGGCCACTCTGCCAGGACTTGGCAGGACCATTAAGGGACTTGGCAGGACCATTAAGGGGGACTGCAGGGAAAATGTGGCAGGCGCAGCTAATGGTTGGAGCAGATGACTGCAAATCAAGGACTCCGTCTCCTGCTGTCACACACATGTAGTGGACGCATGTCTGTTACTTCTTTGAAAGGAGTATTCATGCTTTGTAATGCAGATGTATTCTTTCATGGAGATGATCTATAATGCATCAGAGGGGAACGTATTTGTAGAGGTGTGACAGAGGTGTTACTCCTCCTGCTGTCTCACACCTTTCCTTAACAAAGTGAGTTTGAGTTTTACAGTCAAACAAAAGGTGGAGATGAACCTTTTGTAAATGGTAACACTTAAAATTCCTGCTGCTGTGAAGCTGGAGGCTGAGCAGATGCTGCATGCTACAGCCATTGCCCTCCTGAGATCCTGGCTTTTAATTCACCTCCGTTTATGTCATCTGTTCCCTTTGTGCTGGTGTGACACTGTAAAATGCGCTCAGCTTTTGCTGAGCAATGGAGCTCAGCGTATGGAGCAAATGAGTTCCTGTTCCAGCTCTTGCTGCTTGTGTCCTGCTCATCGTTTTACAGCGTGTTGGGCAGCACCATCTGCAGCCAGGTTGAGCCCCTCTATGGACCAGTACCTTTCCTCGAGAGAACCAGACGTTCCAAAACAGTTCCACAAAGCTGTCATCTAAGGAAAATCTTGATCATCTAGCCATGTTCTTACACCTCCTCCAGCATCAGCTGCGGGGGTCATTGGGGAAGTTATCAACAAGTTTTCAGAGAAAAGGAGCCTTTTGGGGGGGTCAGACTACCTTACCATGTGATGAAAGCACTGACTTCAGTAATGCCTCTTCCTGGGAACCCATTTGCATGGGGAACAGACAGCATGCTCTGAGGACTTCCGTGTCTTTGTGCTGGAGCTGGCATTGGAGATGACACAACTAAGTCCTTAAGTCAGGCTTAGGTCTGCCACTTTGCTAAGTACCAGCCACCTCCTTGGAAGGAGGAAGAAAAACGTGGGGAGCAGGCAGGAAGGCAAGCTCCCAGGTGGCCTTTGCAGAGATCTTGTCATCCGAGGACGAGGGCAGTGTGCTGCACAAATAGGTTCTCCAATTCTAAGGTAAGTGTTAAGCCTGGAGACGGATGTGGTTGTGGGTACCCAAGGAGTTTCTCCTCCACAACTGCATTAAGCATCACCTGTGGGACTTCAGAGAGCCTGCAGAGGGGAGCTGGATTGCCCCACAGACTTGCTATAGCTAATTCGTGGCATGATTTGTAATGATGGTAAGGCAGAGGAGGCTCTTAAATCTGCTTATTGCCCCAGAGGAGTGTCTTACATTTCTTGCATTGGAAGACTGTTGCTCATGAGCACAAGGCTGCATCTACAGCATCAGGCTTCTTGGCTCTGAGTAAGAGAAGCAAGCCACGTGCTCTCACTTGTGTACTTGTAGCAAGCAGAGAAAGGATATTTTATAGAATTAATTCTAATAGCACTTAGATGCTTTCTCCAGTGTCCATGACTCATTCAAAGGGCTAGTGAAAGAATGGCACAAGCCCATATTCCCGGGAAACACTGCCAGGTGTCTCATGCTGGCTGGGGTAGAGCTCTGACCCTTGTCTGCTGGACCTCAGTCCTCTACATGAATTATGTTTCCCTGGACAAATCCAGTGAGATGTAGATGAATCTGAGATAAATACGGTTTCTGTAGTCCTTGGCACTTCCTTAGCAGAAAAAAGTTAACCGATATAGTTTATTAAATGTCTTACAGCTCTTCTTTGGTCATGTTTGTTTATCCACAGGTGACCATCTATTTTCAATATGATTATACTGGAGAGAACTGGCAGCAAATTCCTTCAGCTACCCAAAGCTCGGTCTAGGTCTTGGTGCTTAACATGCTGCTGCAGTACAGACACATCCTTTAAGCATCAAGAAAGAGATGTGGATTGGGATTTTTTTCTTCAAAAAATGACATTTTGAAGTAGGTTAAATCTACCACTTTTCCACATTTTCTCAGAGAGAGATTTTGTCTGGCTAGTGTACGTGCTTTCCATGAGAAATTATTTATGAGCTCCTGAGTCCCTCGTCTACTTTTCTTGATGTAACAATAGTAGATCTGGAGGAATGACCAAGGTTAGGTTTATAGTCTCACTTCAGATGTAGTGCCAAGTTATTCAGTGCTTCGTTTTGTTAGTGCCTGAACCAAAGGGCAATTTATCTCAGCAATGTCCTTCAGATTATACCTATATACCATTTTACCAATAAGGCATGCACCTGCTGCTCCAATCCCAGAAGAAATCAATGTTTCATTTCAGAGATGCCAATTCTTTTCTCTCCCTCCTTTTGGCATTCTCATGAAGACAAACTTTTTTAGGGGATGTGGGAAGAAATACAGAAGGATTGTGGAAAAACCTTGTCTACTTCAGCTACTGCATCCTGTTCAGTTATGAATAATAGACCAGCTCACTGTAGGGCATGGTCATCAGGGTTTAAGTGATCAATATATATGAATGGGATAGGACATATTCTTTGTTGGAGTCCCCTCCAAATAGCTGGCCTAGACTTCTGCAGTCCTAGTGGGAGGTGTGAGATGTGACCATGTCATTACTGTCTTTGCTGGCCAACTGCAAAACTGTAGCTCAGCTCCTTGCTCACAGCCAGTTATCTATCCTGGCACTTGTATAATTATAATACATGCTTTATTGCTTGTCAATATTTTAACCTTTCTGACACATTATCCCCTAGGGCAACTGAGCAACCTTAATAATATAGCTGATAATTATCCTCCACATGAATAAAGTTATCACTAGGGTCCTGTATAAATTACATGGAAAAGATGACAGATTTCACTGGCTGGTCATCACAAAAATGGGAAGAGGCACAGATTGTGACAGCTTAATGGGGAAGGTAATAAAACCAACAATAAAGTCATTTATAATATAAGCAGTGATTCTCAGGCCCTTCTATTTGTTTTCATGCTAATAGAAGATAAATGTCAGATTAGGAACAAGACCTGAAATTTCTATTAAAAATATTTGGAAAATGTCATTAAATATCAGCAAAGAAGTGGCAGCATGGGTCTTAATTACCTGTATGAGGTCCTTGGAAGCAAAGTGGGGATAATAGTATTTCCTTGCTGTTTCCTGGGGGTTTGCAAGGAGTAATGTTTCTACAATGCAGGACCCTGTGCTGTCCCTGCAGGCAGCAACTACCCCTCACTTCTAGAAGGAGCAGGGTGTTGTGTGGTGCCTCAGCAAGAGGAAGCCTCCCGGCCACTGAAGGAGAGTGGGACAGGGACCCTGTCAGGGATCCCAAACTGGGTACATCACAACTGTTTTGGCAGGCTGCAGGTTTCACAAGGAACCCAAGATGTCATTATAAACAAAAAAAAGACTTCAATGCAGGTGTGAAAAAGCCCTGCAGCAGTAATGGAGTGGTGAGAAAGGGGAGGGTGCATTATAGTGTATATGAAGGTATAAGACACACTCACTAGAAATCCATGAAGGACTGGTGTTTGCATCTTTAAGTTACATGTCAGTATTGCTGGTTAGTCATCTGGAACGCACACTGTGAAAATGCATGTGTGCAGCCCTTAACATTTATACTCCACACTAACAAAAGGTTTGGGAGCGCAAGTGAGCAGTGGTGGGAATATGGAGTGAGCAGAAGTGTCTCAGGGAATGGCTGAGACTCCCTGTGGGAGACCAAGGTAACAGCTGAAAGAGTGGCAGAGCAGAAGGCTGCCACCCAGCTCTCCTGGGGAAAAGCCTGGGTGGCCTGGGGACGGTATGGTGCTGCGGCAGGAGGTGCCACGGGCTCTGCCCTGTGCCATGCAGGTGCTGGGGAGCTGAGCAGATTTGGGCTGGTGTGGTGCTCCCCAGCAGAAAAGCACAGGTGCTGCCGGGGCGTCACCCCCTGCATGCCAGCTGCCAGTGAAGCCAATGCTGCTGAGGCTGGAAAGGCAGGAACGGCTCTTCCCAGCGAACAGCCTGGCCTGGGCTGTCCTTGCTCTGGATGGTCTCTTCAGCATTCGTCTCGGCACAGGCATTAATCTGAGGATGTCTCTGGGACGCAGGCTGGGGAAAAGGTGGGGAAGGGAGAGTGATGGAAATTATATTTGTGTCTGTGCGTAACATTCGTGGTGTGTTCTCTCGCACTTCTTCTAAACAAGCGCTTTGAGGTCTGAGCCCTGGTGCCTCCGATCTAGCGAGTGCCTTATTGATCAAGTCTTACCATTTGATCCTCTGAGCTGCCTAGCATTGCACAAAAGGGGTAAATGGCTCCTTATACTTTAAAACAATCAGAATGTTTTTAGTGCATGTAGACCCATATGATAAATACAGAGGCACAGCTGGGATGAGAACAGCAAAAAGCAGAGGGATAATTAACAGCTGGAACACCACAAACCAGTTCCCTAGCCCAAGCCCTGGAGGAATGCAATACATTCATCATGTTGCTCTCTGGGCTGATGCTACATCTCTGGGGTGTGAGGTATTGAATTACAGTCTCCAGAAAATATTGTTTGGGGAATGTTGAGGAGAGCTGGTAAACAATGTGCTGGAAGGTGACAGATATGTTTGCAGCTTCATATAGTGCTTTCACAATAAAAAGAGCCATCCGGGGTTTTCCCGTCGCTGCCCTGCCTGTCAGAACTGGCAGGCAGCAGGCTGTCTGCCAGGCCTTGGTGGGGGAAGTCAAACTCAGCAGCCAGTGGGCTTGCACAGTTCTGATGACTGTTGTCTTTAAATGATTATTTTATTACTGAGCGCAACACTAACAATGGCTGATGAATCTCAGGTTTAATGAAGCACCATCTGTGATTCAGCTGTTGTAGAAAGCAACATGTAGAGAGCTCTTAACACTGGCTTTGGACGTAGTCTAGCCTGGACACTGCTTCTGGGCTCTCCTGTCCATGGGGTGGTGTCACGGAGGGTGCCAAAGAGGCTCCTAGCTCAGAGCTGCTGTCCACACGATCTGGACATAGCCAGCGATCTCCCCTGTGCTTGCACCAGGAGCTGCACCACAGCCACACAAAGGTGGGGATGGTGGAGGCAGCCAGGACCTGCTTTGTAAGATGCTTTCCTTTCTATTCCCCTTCTTCACAGGGAATCATTCAGAAGACTTTGATCTAGGATGACACTTCACTCCTACAAACCTGCCAGCAAGTCATGGCAGTCTCCCCCTGAGTCAAGTTCACGGCTTGCTCCGGTGCTGCCTACCTCTCA
Organism: Platalea leucorodia; assembly: GCF_965183815.1. NCBI lineage: Eukaryota > Metazoa > Chordata > Aves > Pelecaniformes > Threskiornithidae > Platalea > Platalea leucorodia. The sequence continues at coordinate 19,101,830 of NC_138827.1, read as the reverse complement.
AGCATCCTGCATAACCTCGTCAGCGGCTCCGCTATGCAGTGTTCCAGGAGATTAATGGTCAGATTTTCTCTGTGTGCTGATGAAAGGGGGAGTTTTAAGGTGGTCTGCTACCTGTTAAAAAAATCCCACGAGAATCTCAGAGAGAGAAAAAGACACACAAGAGCTGTTTACGTGGGAAAATCTACCAACAGCAGTATGTTTCTTCTGGGGCAATTTTCCTGCACATGTATTGAACACTCCCAGCAGTACCAGAGCATATGACGCCCACCTGGATGTCTGGTGAGGATGCATCAGATGCTTTCTGCAGAAGATGTTGGATTTAAGGTTATTCCATCCTTGCTCATGTGCCGCCTCCAAGGGGGATGGGTTGTAACTGGTATGGCATTACAAATACTGCTGCAGAAATCCTGACAGTATGGGAGGCCCTGAACTGGAGAGCTCTGAGCCACCTGCTCTTGCAGGAATCCTGAGCATCGCAGCGTGTCTCTTTGCAGTGCCATGACTGTGAAAATCCACGAGGACCAGGTTATGGACTTTGAGGCCAGAAGAAGACACAGCAATTGCCTAGCCTGATGTCTTGCATAGGCCTGGTAATAGGTCTTCCTGCAAAAATTGGAGAGCTTTATAGCCAAAGGGAAAAAATTGTCCAGTGCTGGAGCAGTCCCTGCCTTCCTGGGGAAATTCTTCCCATGACGAACTTCCCCTGCTATTGAACTGTTCGTTTTCAGACTCTTGCCCTCATGCACCCCAGGACTGCCCAGGTACTGCATGGGAAAACAGGGTATTCTCAGGCCGGCAGTTGTTGTTGAGCTGCAGGGTGGACAGAGATCAGGGTGCTCATTACAGAGCGTGTCTCACATCAGTAGCCCCAAGAAGGAACTGCAGTTCTCAGGGAAGTACAGTGCAGGGTTTCACTGGTCCTCAAGTGTTTGCCTTGCAGTGCAATCTCAGTGTAAATTTCTACCCTGTCCCTGCACCTTGAGGACCACAACGTGTAGTAGTGGAGAAAGACAGGTCAAGGAAGAGCAAATGCATTTAGCAAGTCCTGGTGCACCTCTGATGTGGGAGAAAGGGATGAGATGTCACAGATGAGGTGGGAATTGAGATGTTAGGCAGGAGGGAGCATTGTGGAAAAGCAAGCAAGAGTTTTGGTTTTATTTTAAGACCTGCCACTATCTAGCTGTATTTCTTCATCTTTCTAGGGAAGCACCTAGAGACCTCAGGGGTGGGAGGTTTTCTAAAAACATAGACAAAATTTCTGCTAAACATCAATCTGTGCTTCCTCATTGCTTTGGTGATGCCGTGCAGGTGGTTGTTTCCCAGGGCACACTGCATGAACAGAGGACTGAATCCTGCTTGTGCTTGGATCAGGTGCCAGATTTGCAGTCTCCTCCTTGTGCCTGCATATGATGTGCACATGTGCATTTCCACATTTGTACCTCTTGCTTTGCCTTGGCTGTTGCCCTGGGCTGTGGTGGGCCTTCTTCCCCAGCAGGGAACTCTGCCTTCTGAGGATGTGTTGGCTTGAGATGATTCCACAGGAATTTTGCAAGTACTTCTATTCACAACTCCTTTCATTGTCACGTGGATGAAAGAGGTGGTGGATGGCAGCAGTGATGGGAGGGCCTAGGGAGATAGGCTTGTTTGTGCCATGCCTCCACCAGAAGGGCTACAAATCCTCCCTGCGGTATGTGCAGCAAATAGCCTGAGGCTACAGGCGGCATGTTGCGTGGTGGACCAGGAGGGGCTGACATAATGCTGAGCACCAACTGTGTTACACTCCAAAGCATTGGAGAATTGCCCCTAGCAGAGGTGCTGCAGCCCGAAGTGCAGTTGCAGCCAGCAGAGCTGGGCAGGGCTCCCTGGGAGAGCAGTGCCCACAAGTATTGGCCTCCTGACGTTCACTCAGGGCTGGCTGAGGCAGCTGGCTCGGCCAAGGGGCTCCTGCCTGGCTGGCCGGTGCGGCTGCTCTGAAGCTGTGCAGAAGTGGTGGTGATGCTACAGCTCTCACTCATATTTTGGCACAGCGTGTTTTAAAAATGACCGGTTGTTCATGCTGTTTCTGTGGGGAGTGACGGGTTAGCCACTGGGGAATTCAGAAAGGTTTTATTCTGCTGTCAAGGACAGGAAAGTTAAAATAACCTTGAATGAAGTAAGTAAATAAACAAAATTGATGAATCTCTATTCCCTTTTTGCTCCTTGCTGCTTCAGCTTTCCCTCTTCTTTGTCTGCATTTCTCTCTTTTTCTTTCTACCTCATTTCCCCTGAAAGGTTTTCAACTTGCGAGTCAGGTTTCCCAGCATGGGTTCACCTGCAGAGTCTCCCGTAGCAGGTGTCGAGAAGATCAGTGTGAAAGCTGCAGTTCTCCCCCAGCTTCTTGCTTGAAGGAGCAGAGGGCAACATGGGGAAGACGAACCTTTCTTAGAGAAAAATCTCAGTGCGTCGGGAGCCCAGTCGCTTGTCCCTGGCAGCTCAACTTGAGAACACGGCAGAGAATGGTTTCTGAAGGGAGTATGTTTCCAGATATCCCTGGGTGATGGGTGTGCTCTGCAGCCAGGGCTGGGCCATGAGAGTCACCCGGAGCTGTGGTGGAGGGATGCACAGCTGCGCGGAGCAGAGCAGAGGTCCTGTCCTGGGCTGCCTCCCACCAGGTGCTGTGCTGGCTGCGCTGGCCAGCCCCTTGCTGCGGTGATGGAGCACACCCTCTGCTCCTCAGGGTGCCCTTCAGGGTGGGCTTTGTACGGCACTGGGGTGCGGACATCGTGGCCTGCCTTATCCCGTGTCTCTGGGGCCTGGGCTGGACGTGGCCTCTCTGGGCAGCAGCAAGAGGCTGGTTGGGATGAGCCAGGGAGTCAACAGGAATGTTTCCTGATGCCGCCTGCCACCAGGCAGAAGAGGCCTCAGGTTTCTTCTCTCTTGCACGTGGCTCATAAGGGCCTGAAATCCTGTGGCAGGTTGCTGAGGTTGGTGTACCCCTACATGGGGAGGGACCTCTTGGTGGAGACGAGGAAGGATGGGTTCTTACTTATGCTCTGACCTGGCAGCCTGCAGTGCTCAGTGTTGGCCTCTGCAGCCCGGTCCTGGGAAAGCCCAGGCCTGCCTGCCTGCTTTTGCATGGACCTCTGCCGCTCCGAACAGAGAGCAGTGTCACACCAGCAACGAAAAGCTGAAACAGCCACATCTTCTCTGTGATTTTTTTGCCTGAACATGAAGTTTTTTCACTTCGGCACTTGTGGGTGCATTCCAGAGTGGCTGCCTTGGGCTCGCTGCCATGTCCCCCAGCTCGCAGGGCTGCTGCTCAGTGTCTCTGTCCATCTCTGTCCATGCTCTGTCTGCTCTTTGTTTCCTCTAGAGCCAGCGGCTCTCTTAGCAGGTAGTTCTGGGTCCGTTAATTGGGTTTGTGGGCTCAGCTCCATAATGATACTCAGCCCATTTCAGCTCCTACCAGCTTGGCACTAGCTGGAAAGCACTGGTGTATGTGATCATTTTTAGATGCTTAAAAGAGAGGTGAAGTCTTCTGTTAGCCCTAATAAAGGTGCTGATCAATAAAGCCTAATAAAGGTGCGAGTCAACTGGCCTGTGAATCAAGGGACCCGGAGGCAGAAGAAAAAATGTGAGGAAAGGAACTCTGCTGTGTTTTGTTCAAGAAATAGCTTTCCTTATCCCAATTTTTCAAGCAATAAAAGCCATGCAACTGAAGAGCAATAACTGCTCTGGGCATTTGCATGTGGAAGTCTAGAAAACACATTTCTTTAGTTCTGTTCTTATTGGAAGTTTCTGGTTAGGGAGAGAACCTCTAAGTGCTGCCTACACTGGAGCTGCAGGGGCCCTGGGCAAGTGAAGGCCTGGGCTCCTCTACCTGCACATGGTATGGTCTTCTGTTGTGCCCATTCCTTCTTCACTCCCAGCAATTGCTCACGTTGTTTGAACCCAGGGACCTGCTCTGCCCTGGCTGAGCTCAGCTTGCTCAGCTGCAGCTCCGTAGGGCATGCATGGAAGTCAGCTTTGCAGAGGGCTGGGCTGGTTGGAGCCTTCCCGGCTGGTGGGAGAGCTGAAGGAATGCCCCGTATGCCTGCTCCTGAAGAGCAGCGAGGTTGCCTCTGCCTGCTGAGGAAGGCCGAGCTCATCCAGCAGACTCTGTTGGAAGCAGAGCAGCTGCGTGGTGCTTTCTGTGCAAAACTGTAGATGCAGAGGCTGCTGGCAGGTGCATCTTTCATGAGCACAGCTGAGCTGGGAGCACAGGTGAGATGCAAGCAAGCAGCATGCCCAGAGCTGAGAAAAATGAACGTGTCCCACTTCCTGATAGCCCAGTCCTTTCCCAGCCTGGACTGCTACTCAGCTTATGGCTCCCAGGGTCCTCGTGGCATCAGGAGCAGCGTGGTGCGGGTCCACTCACAGGCTGGGCTGCTGCAAGGGGAGAGCAGCCTGTATGCAAGCGCCAGCCACCCCTGGCACATGTGGTGCCTGAGCAGAAGGCAGCTGGAGCAGTTTTGGAGGGGCGGGCATCTGCTTCCCCTCCAGCATGGAGCTGGCTAAGCCAGCAGCTTTTATGGGCTCTGTTCCTGCTCCAGAGCGGCACTGTGATTACAGGACAGACATAAAGTCACAGAATCACTGTCAAAACCTAAAGTAAAGAATTTGGCTCATAAAAAATGTGTCACCCAAACAAACAGAAGAAGAGTTATGGTTTTCCATTTTCCCTTCCTGGAGCCAAGGGGAGAGTGTGCCACTATAGCACATGCCCGAGGAGCTGATAGTGGCCAAAGTGGAGCATTTCACTGCCCCTGGGGAGGCCCTTTCAGAGTTATTAGTCATAAGTTTCTATTTAATGTACTGATTAGGGCCAAGACTTGTAGACAGCCACTGACTGTGCATGTGAATTGACTTAAGCATTATTATGTACGACCATCATCAGCTCTGCTACCCAGGAAGATTGATACACAGAATGAATCTTCTCAAGCTGTTTCTGAAAAGATTCACGACACTGCAGTGAAAGCAGCTTCCAATGGGAACCTCTGTGTACTGATGTCAGCATATATTTTATTCCCCTTGACTACAAGGGCTGGTTAGGTTATGAGCCTCCCACTGAAATGGACTGCGTACAATTGCCACATAATTGGTTCTTTTCCTTGTAGGCTGATGAAGTTATGATTCACCCCTGACTCCCCCAAGAGCTGCAGTCACAGCACCATGGGTTGCTTATCTCTCATCCAGCTGCACTCACTTGCCTTCCTTTCCACCTGGCATGGGCAGAAGGGAAGCCCCAAGAACAGAGTGCAGGGAGCAGCTGTTGGGCATGGTTTGAACCCTGGGCTTGCTGTGTAAACCAGCAGCGGGACTGCAGGACTGCACAGGTTCATAGGGTGCTGGTCCCGGCAAGCAGGGTGGGGATGATGTAGCAGGTTCAGCTGCAGAGTGATGCTGAAAACGGACTGCTGTGAGCATCGGTCTTTGGCAGGTGCTGCAGCCCAGCTGTCCTGCCTTTGTCCCAGGTCCACACAGTAGTTTTCTGCTGTGGCATGTCACAGCTGCTACTCGTGCTGGTGCTGCTCAGGGCAGAGGACATGTGGATGCTTTCAAATCTTGTGCTGATTGTATCCAGCTCTGGTGAAGGCTCAGGAGGCCTTGGGAAAGAGCACGTCTCTTTGCCTCTTGCTCACTTCCCTGTCTGATTTGATCCTACCAAGCGGCTGTGACTGACCCTGAAAATCTCCCTGACTCCCAACTAAGCAGATACATAGAGAAGCACAGGGTGCCTGTCTTCCTCCTTTGGCCTTGTCCTCCTTCAGACACTGCCCCTCACCCCAACACAGCTCCTCTCTCCTCTGCTAGGCCTACTTGATTCTGCAAACATGTGGCTGTCCTCTGTGCTGGTGTTTTACCGTGGGACTGAGCAGTGCTGCTGCGTGGAGCCATCCTGCTTCTTGCTCCTCCACTCCTTGCAGGCTTGTACAGCATCTTCACCCTGTGTGAGTAGAGTCTTGGGGTGAAGTGGGGTAGGGCGGTGGGGATGCTGCTGCTGGGAAGACTGTGCATGATGGGGAGCAGAGCCCTCTGTGAATGCTGCCACGCTGCACTGCTGTTTGGTAATGTCGGCACTATTTTTGTCATCTGTTTTCACTTGGTGGTTAAAATGTCCTCTTAGGTCTTCCTCTAGGAGCAAAGCTTTGTCTAAAATCTGTGTACTGATCCTGTGTCCTGAGTGCTTTTCCCTACTGGGGGGAGAGCAATGCTGAGATGCTCTGGAGGTCTGTGGCACTAGTACCCTGCTAGCTGGTGCTTCCCAGCCAGAGCTGCAGCCAGCCGCACTTTCTCCTTTTTCAATCTCTTGGTCTAAGTAGGATAGCATGGCAAATAAGGGTTCCTTGTCCCAGCCCCGCCCTCACCCCATTTGCTCCCTTCTGCAGAGTTCCCATGCCCTAGTTCCCCAGGGTTGGATGTGGAGGTAGAATCGGGGCACCTGGGTACTTGTCTGCCTGGCTTGAGTGCTCGTCTGAGAGCAACACTGCTGTTACTCGTGGGACAGAGTCAAGATGCAAATGAGTACTCATTATTCTTCAGAGTAAGTCCGTGGCTTGCAAGTACAAGCATGGGTAAATGTTTCATGAACATTTCAGGGTTTTGGTTTTTTCCTCCCAGACATATAAAATCTTGTAATAAATGCAAATTTATAAACAAGTTATTAATTGGTGTTAAAATGCCAATACAAACTCCATCAGAATTCCAATTGCCAGTGACCATGGGCAGTGTTTCCTGTATCAGTCAGAATAAATATCTTTTCAGGTAAACAGAAACAGCTTGCTGAATGCCTTATTTTTGTCCCTTTGAGTAGCCATATTTAGATCAGCTTTTCAGAAATCTTTCTTCTATTACAGCAACTTGAGAGAATCCATCTTTAATAGATTATAATGAAAATTTAAATGTTTTGTATATTAAGCAGTCTGCTAGATCTGTTTGTTAATGTAACTGTAAATAATTGCCAGATACATGGGCAAGGTACTTAGCTTGCTTACTGGCGTGAGCTTCTCTGTTAGGTACAAAGCAGGCAAAGGGAATGAAGTCCCAGGAGATCCATGGGTATGAAACCACCTTAAATTGTAACACTGCTGCTGTAACTTCTCTCATGGTACCCTGGCAGGGCACGTGCAGGTTTGCTCCAGTGATCACCACCTGGGAGCCCCCATCAAGTCTGGCAAGTACTCCCAGGGTTCCCAGGAGCTCAAGGTGCATGGGCTGTAAATAGCCATTTTATGGCCATCATGTCTTCTCATCTACGTAATCCCCCTTGTCCCCAGTCTTTGGCAATTAACCCTAGATCTGCAGCCCTGCCCACAAGTTTTGCATGGTGGTGGGGCAGCCTGTGTTGGTTTCACCTGCAGCCTGTGAGCTCTGCTCTGTGGGGGGGACAATGCTGATTTATGCCACTGCAATCTGGCCCTCCACAGTTAGTTAGCATGGTGAGGAGACCCTTGAGTTAACTGGGACAAGGTCAGCCATTCCCAAGGAAATGCCTGTCTGCATGGAGAACTGCAAAACCCAGACGTGAACTCCTGCCAGCCTGCCATGTGGGCTGCAGCAGTCCCAAGCCCTCAGTGCTGCATCTCTCCAACACAGGCAGTGACTGGTCTGGGAAGAATGCCGACACGCAGCCCCAGTGCCTACCTCTGTGCTGACTTGATACCCTGTGCTGCTTCATGTTGGGAGTGCAACAGTGCAGGGTCCCTTGGCTGTCCTGGGCTTATCTCCCCAGTATAACACTGGGGCTGCTCACCAGTGGCATAAATTGAGTGATTAGCTCCTTCCTTGCTGTGTCCCTTGGGTAGCTGGCCTGGGCTGGACTCCCCATGGACTGTGGGGCTGTCCCTGCCCACAGGGAAGCACCCCCAGCACTGCATGTGCTTCTAGCAGGACCTGGCTCGCTGGAGAAAAATCCCTGCAGCCCCTTGGGGAGTTCAGCTGAATGCATGCTTTGGCTCCAGGTTCCTAAATGGTGCGTGCCCTTATGTTCTGGGCAATTTTAAAATTCATTTCACCAAGAAATGCCAGAAGTAAATAAGAAAACACTTATAAGCTTAAGAACAAGGCTGCTGCCCATACACCCGTGAGCACCTGGTACAGTCCAGGCCTTGGGCCATGCTTTGTCCTGCTCATGAGGAGCACAGGAGGCCCAGACAGCATTTCAGTGTTTTGCTTCAGGGGAACATGGAAGAAACTAATGTTTTTAATGGCTTCTATTTTTCTAACCAATTAATTTGCAAGAGACATAGTCTTGAAGCTGAATTAATCAAGACTGTGCAGAAAAGGAATATTAAAAAAGCGACTCTGACAAGGGAAGGATTTCCTTCTTTGGCCCATGACAGCTCCACTTGGTGAGCCAGGCACTCCATGCTGGACACATGGCTCTTCCTGCAAAGCTGGTAGTGTTTCCTGTGCATCTGAGGTGGTTTTTGATCATGTATATGACGGTTATGACGCATGGTCCCTTCAGGCTAAGGCCAGTATAGAGAGGGGCTGCTGCTCCACTGTCTGGAACTGTGCCCAGACCCCAGATCTGCCCTTGACACTGCGTGCTGAGGGCACCGTGCTCAGGCTGGGTTGCCTGGGGCAGGCAGCTTGTGGTCAGTGCCTCCAGCAGCCCCTCACCTCCCTTCCCCTAACTGCAAATGTTTGAGTGGCTGCCTGCTTCTCATGAGGTCTCAAGGTCTGCTGGCTTACCATGGCTGTGTTGCATGTGGAGGTCCTCAGCTTTACAATGGGAGACTTCCAGTGTTCCCAGAGGACTAGTTTTGGAAGAGCCAAGCTGCCAGAACAGGATGGCACAGCATGATGATGCAGCTGGCTGGCACCCCAGTCTGTAACCCCCAGAGAGGGGCCAGGCCTCCTGGACATGCTTTGGGAGAAAGGGGCATCCATGCTGCCAGTCTTCAGGCAGGAAGGCGAGAACAGGACTATTAAAAACATTTTCCCATTGAACAGAGATATAAAACACTGTCTGAGTTTTTATGGAGTAGATTAAGTCCTTGGTTTAGCAGCTTGTAGAGATCAAGCTTGTGGTGCACAGGGGCCTGCTCCCCACCCCATACTTTTTTCAAGGAGAGATGAGCCCTTCATCATGGAAAACTCTGCTCAGAAAGAAGCAGCAATGGTGCAGTGCCTCATGTGCAGCAGCGGGTGGGGGATGGCCTCGTCTGCAGCAGAACAGTCTGAGACACGTGAGAAGGTGATTCAGTGATCCAGGCTGGTGCAGACCATCTGAAAATGGGATAACATTTGAATTGCAAGACACATACTCTGCTTCCTTGGCTGGGTATCCATCTCCTGGAGTATCAGTCTGAGAGGCGATGTGTGGTGAAAGTCACCCCAACAAAGCCAGTGCATCCAGCAATGGATAAATACATGCAGCAGAGGCTTTAGCCAGGAGTTTGTGTATGTAGTTCTCCTCTTGGAAGTGGCAGCTGAGAGCAATGCGAAGTGGAGGGTTATCCACTACTGACAAATGTAGAGCAAGGCACACTTCAGAACGAACAATCTGAATTATTCATGTGTCTTACAGGTTCTGAATTAAGTAAGTGCAGCATTGTTGCAGGCAAGCCAAGGAAACTCTGTGTTCAATGTGTGCCAGTAGTCAAAATACAAAACATTATGTAAGAATTCACAGGAAATGTGATAAGAAACAATATTCAGAGCATCACACCTTCTTGTAAATGGCTCCTCCACTCTTGCTTTGCATACTGCCTGAGTCCTTGATCATTTCCCTCTCCAAAAGGCACTGCAGGTAGAGCAAAGAGGGAGAGATGGACATCAAAACTGATGCAAGATAAATGTGTTTTGGCTGACTTGGGCAGGGACAAGTATAAAAGGGGGACGTGAGAGAAGAGACAAGCATCTCTGTTCAGAGGATATAATGTCCTAGCATCACAATACCACACGATATAGATACTGTATTTAGCAGGCTTTTCCTAGATACACTGTCTAAAGAGAAGCTGGCTTCTGAAAGGCGCTAGTTATTTCTAAGCAATGAAATCTGCTCTAGGAACGTAAAGCTTTTGCAAACTGCTGTCCAAACATTGTCTCATCCATCATGACATGTAGCCAGTTTATCTGATACTCTTCATTCTTCTGTTCTGCTATGAAACTGAAAACTTCTCATAGCCAGGGGAAAATGCACCCACATCTTCTCTACATGGAGTCCATAATTCCTCCAAGAAAACTGGAGCAAATTGTAATATCCTATTCAAGACCAGACTTGTAGAAAGTTGTTGCCATTTACTTTGTCACAGCAAGATGCCTCATTTTCAGTATTATCAATCATTTTTATGACATCACCAGCAAAATATCGCACTTGTTTTTCACCATCTTGCATGATGAACACAGGAAATCCCTTTCAGGAAGGCTGGCAGAGTCCTAATCTCAGTCTGCTTCCCCGTGAGTATACCCAGCACATCTTGATTAAAGAAGGGAGCCTCACTGTTTTCCTTTCCACCCGAGGATGCTGTTTGATAGTAGATGTTGTCACTGCAATGCTCTGTTGGTTTGCATATTCAGAGAGTGTATGTGTGCTTTCAACAACTAATGAAAGACATAAAGTTACCTCTATTGCAGTACAAGATATGGCTCGCTAGAAGCAAATGTGTATGTGGAGCCTCTTCAGGATAATTCTGCAGAACATTTGGAGTTAATTTGTACTGCATGCCCTTTTTATATAGAGAAACAATGTTCTTTCTGGCCAAATTACATTCTTTAATAATTGTGCACATGTGCCTGCGTGACAGTGCCATAAAGAAGCACAGTTAGGAAACAACTAGTTCTTGAGTTACTGTAACACGGATGCTCCCAGCATACAGAGTTGCCCTGTCAGTATGGATGAGGGTTAAACAGGATTTCTGTATTGCTGTGGAGGAGCGTTGAGCAGGCGGAGGAACAGAAAAGATGAATTTCCAGGAGTGTGCACCCTGCGGTGTCCAAACCCCTTTCCAGAGACAGGACTTGGGCAGATCTGGTCTGCTGATCCTTGTGAAGACAGTTTTGAGACTGAAAGCAGGCCTTGTCCATTCGCAAGTGGATGTAGGTGAGCATGTAATGAGGGGCTGCTCGGTGCCCAGTTAACCAGAGAGTGAAGGCTCAGGGAGGTCAGTGCAGAGAGGAGAGAGCTCCTGTCTCCTTCAAGCATGTCAGGTTTCCAGACCTCCTATAAAAGTCTCTGACAAGAAGAGGGAGAAGGGAGCAGGGAGAGAGACTCCTCAGTGGAAAGCTTTGGAAAGCTTTCAGTGCTCTGTCATTGGCATTTAATTAATAGATGGTCTGTAATCCTTCAACAGAGAGGTGTCTTATCATGCAATCTTGTCAAAATAGACTGTTTTAAATAAATCAAGAATTGATAATGTTCCTTAATATTAAAGGTCACCAAGAAAGTACAACTGAATGATCTGAACAGCAAATCCCCCAGGAGACTTGGAACAAGGGATTGTGAAAGACCTGGAAGAACAGAAAAACAGTGCTAACTGGTGCAAGAGGGATCCTTGGTTCACTGTGGGGTTTCTGGGAGTGTGGAAATGGGGGCTTAAGCCCCATCCCTAGTGGATCTCTGTTCCCATGAAGTTCTCCTGAGTGGCAGAGGCCGTGCCTCCTGAAGGCTTGCCTGTGTGTAGTTTCCCAGGTTGGGCTTTCCTCTCTTGGCTCTGCTCAAAGATCTGTTGCAGAATGGTGTGGGCAGGACCCTCCACGACTCTCTTTCTTCCATGCCTACCTCTGTCCCTTTTGGCGACCCATTGACATCCCGTGCCAGGAGGGAAGCCCAGTAGCTTGAAGTCAGCCCCACCAGGGCTCAGCCTTGCGGAGAAGCTGGTGTTTCTGGGCAGGACAGTGAGTGCCGGGAGTCTGTGCAGGCGTGGGGCCAGGATCTGCCCTGCAGTCCCGTGGCGCTGCCCAAGCAGGAGACCAAGGAGGCAGACAGGTGGGGATGCTCCATGCAATCTTGCCATTGCATGTGTAGAGCTCTGTGTTGCTTGGGGAAGAGAGAGAGAAAACCACCAGTAAGATTTCTCTTAGGATTGCTGTAACAGGTTAAGTTCTTTTATTAAATTACACCAAGCTGAGGATTTTCTGAGAGAGGAAAGGCAAGTAGGAGGTTGGGTCTCTGAAAGGCTTGTTCATCTTGTTCATCTGTTCATAATCCCATTAATACTTAGTGCATATTTCCTGCGCTGCGTTTGACAGAAAGTATCAAAAATGATCACAACTTGCTTTGCTGGGGAGTTTGTCATTTATCCATCTAGAAACACCAGTAAGCCCTACATTGTCCCCACAGTCTTCCTTCCCTGTGGTCATATGGAGAATCACTTGACCTCTGCCATCCTGTAACTCGACAGTGATTACAATGCAGTCACCTGTATTTTGCCAGCTGGAGATATCTGTTGTCATGAACTCGGGGTTATGCAAGTGCTCCCTAGGGGGGATTACTGGAAAACAGAGATTTATTTGTGTGGCAATAATTGAGAAGCTCATTTTATTCCAGTAAGGATCTTTCAACCGCAATCAATTTCACGTGCCATCATAAATAATGGAGGTCAGCAGAGCACTGCCAGTACTTCAGCAAGCTCTGTTGACAATGTTAAAATGCAATAAACAGCAGAGAGATGCAGCACTGCCTGAGTGGGTGTACGTTAATACTTGTTTAGAGAGTGTTTGATTGGCAGACCTAGTTCTGTTAGGATCTTTCTGATGGAAGATGCTTCCTATTTTTGTAGTTTGGCTATTGGGGTGGATTGTCTAATTTCCTGGGCACCCTGTGGCAGCAGGACAGTCCAGCTCCCCGGTCAGTGCAGGGGGAGAGGCAGTGGCTGCTGCCACCCACGCTGTGTGGCTGGGGATCGGCCCTCATTTCCCCAGGAGGTTAATGCTTCATACCTGCACGTCTTTTTTTAAACCTGGGTGCTTTACCTCGACCAGTGTGCATTCTGTAAGTGGTCAACCCTGAGGCAACAGTAGAACCCACAGAAATTAGAAAAGTCCACCAAATCACAGTTCCCCAATTTCATCCCAATTGCCCCTCCGTATGGTCTTTCCTGGCCAGGTGTCACTCAGTCACTTTTAGAAAAGTGAATTTCATTCCCAGTTTTCCTACCTTTCTCTTCCAGGTGTCAAATCTAATTAGACATTATTTGAATATCTCATGTATGAGGCCTTATGGGCTGTGATCAAGTCACTTCTTAAATTTCCCTTTGATGTGCTGAATCTGCACAGTAACTTCAGTCTTGCACTGCGCAGCAGGTTTTGTAGATGTGAAATCATTCTTGCTGTTCACTGAACCCCCTTCAGTTTTAAATAACTGGAGAAGGCTCTGCTTCTGCTCCCTGGAGGCTTTCTGTATCCTTGGCCCAGCTGGCAGTATTTGCGCCTGCTGGAGGTGTCTCCCCAAAACGTGGCAGGCACTGTAAACACTGAGAGTGCAGAAGAGCCACTCAGGAGTATCCCTGCTAAGGCCTCCTCCTTCTGCTGCCGGTATGCAGTGCTCCAGAATATAAAACATGGAAATAATTAAGTAGATTAATTAGCTAATGTTTGCACAGGACCTGGAAAATATAAAGCACTATGTAATTGCTAAGTACAGTAGATTGATTAGTTAATGTTTACACAGTGCTTTGTAAATATAAAGGCAGCATGGCAGTGCTAAGTGTTATTATTAATTAAGTTTTCACTATTTGTAAGATTCATTACGGGCAACAACAACGCCAAGCTTTTAGTTTTCCAGTTTTGCTGAATGCATCCTGGCTCGCAAGCTCCAAAGGAGCGAATGACGTGTGGGTCCCACCATGGGCTTCGGAGGGCGACGGTGGGGTATGAGGTGACCGTGCCTGTCTTCTGAGGATGCTACCTCCTCCCTGCAGATGGGATGGGCCACGGAGACCGTGAGTGACACGGTCACGACCACGGAGCAGGTCAGCGGCAGGGCTGATGGTAGAGCTGAGGTTTGAAACTGCACGTTGCCTGGCCTTGCCTTGCGTGGCTGTCAGCGGGTGGGTGGGAGCCAGTCCCTCCACAGCCCATCTCCTGCGCCCGCAGCACATGGTGCGGGATGGTGTGGAGCCCTGCTACGGGAGGCCTTGGAGGGCCTGCTCCTATCCATGGATCAGGCCTGGCTGCTCTATGGAGTCAGATCTGGACTCCAGGGCTCCAGCTGCTGCTGTAGGGAAGAGCTCCTGTGGCCTATGGAGGGGCAGTGCACCATGCAACACAGCCCGCATCTGCAGCCTGCTTCTCCTGTGACTTGCCAGGTCGCAAACCAAGCACAGTGGCAGTGCTGTGTGATGTACAGGTATTTATCTTGCCATTCAGTGTGAATAGCCTACTTAGAGCTTGGAGCAAACCACAGGAAACTGGGGACCTGAGTGAAAGATTTCTGAACAATTTCAGCTGGAAATTCCAGGGGAACAGAAGTCTTTGCATTGTGTTGGTGCCTATTACTGCTTCTTTGTGCCGTCCAAACTCATCTGGATGCTGCGAAGACTGGTTCTCAGCATAGCTATGCTGTATCCTGGTTTAGACACTCAGAGGGGGCATGCTAGGGCTAGGGGGGCATGGAGGAGGAGGATGGGGGTGTCAGCCTTGCAGCAGACTCCACCGGCTTGCTGCACAGTAGTCCCATTGCTGCTCTCATGCTTATTGCCTGGAAGACCACATGAACTCTTTCCTTGGGGCTCCAGGAAACCCTGCTTTTGGCTGGCATCCTAGGGTGGTTTGTGTATGCACTTGGGCTATTTGGGCATGGAAGACTAATGATTATTGCCTGATGCAGTCAACTATATATAAATGTAAACACACATTGCGCTGTCAGAGGGCCCAACATGAAAACAGGAATTGCTGTCTCGTTTGTCTCTTTTAGCTGTCTGTGGCAGCTGTTAAGAAGGGCCCATGTGGATTCTGCGCTGGGGTGTCATTTAGATGCAGTAGTTCCTGTGCAAATCTGCAGTATGTGAAACCCTTTAATACTTGTATTTCCTGTGGACCAATGTAAATAGCTTGAAAAGGCTGAAGCAACTCCTAGGAACTATGATGACCTCTTTATTTACATACAGTTTACTGCAATGACAAATCCACACCACCCCCTGTGACTAGTAAATACTGCAAAGAATTAAAAGCTGCCTTTCATCTTTCTAATTTTCTTTACCCTGTCTTGTCTGTGAAGCTCAAAACCAATTCAACAGTTCCTGTATTATGCTTAGAATAACTTCTCCAGATTCTTTTTTTTTTTAAACAGCTAAGGAGGCAAATTACTAGCCATCCGTTCATTAAAAACCTGGTATTTTACTATTCCCCTGTCTTCTACATATGCCTGATATTTCCTGCAGGATCCAAGGGGTTTTTTTAAAGCTTGGCAGGCTTGTGAGCTTGCCACACAACCACTTCCAACAAGGACAGGGCAGCCTCGGTGTATTCCTGCTCTGCAAAAGAGCAGGGAGATAAGAAACTAACTCTGTATTTATTAGCAGATAGAAACTTCTTTGGTCCGTACATTTATTTGGGTAAATAATGAGAGCAGGATTTCCCATGCTTGTTCAACAAGTTAATTCAATTTGAATTCTGTCTCCCAGACATATGCTCCTGCACTGTTTATAATGCTCTGGGTCAGTAAGCAGAAGGCACTCTTCTTCCCAGGCTTATGAACTTGCAGGGGGAGGTGATGACATGGTATTTGTCACCGGTGGAGACCTCCTCACAAACACTCCAAACCTGATGCTTTTCTGCAGAAGCAACTGGGAGAGTGTGTGTTAATCACACACAACCTTTAGTGGGCTGAAGTGGCAGGCAAGCCAGGAGATGCAGGGAAGGTGAGGTTGGAGTGTCGAGCCAGCGGCCATGTAAGGGAACAGCTTTAGAGGAGGAACACCATGGCTGCATCATATCACCACTGACTGCCAGGTGAGTGTAGGAGCACAAAACCAAGGAAGAAGAATCTGGCCCTAAATGAATAAGAAATTTGGAGCCTCCCAAAGTTCGCTGCCCGTCCTGCTCCATTCCCAGTTTACTCTGATCATCTTCTTCCTTTCTTGCTATGCATTGTGCCGGTCCTGATGTGTAGGGCTACAGCTCTCTGCAGAGCAGGGCATGCAGAGACCCTGGGATGCCCTGCTCCAGCTCTGGAGGTAGGACCTTGATCTTCTGTTCAGCTGGAAGCCATGAGCTGCCATTGCTCTGGCTGGCTCTCTCCCAGCACTGCATGCCCAGGCATCAGTCTGTATATGGAAGCATGCCAAAAGCCATCCTTAGCTTTTAGTCACTGATGTTCTGGGTGGTAAATGGCAGAGGAAACAATGTTACTTTGCTGAGCATGTGAGGAACATTTAACACCCAGGCAATGCTGAGCAAGTCTGTGCTGCAGGGACATCACCTGACCCCACACTGGTGCATCCTTCCCAAGGAGGCGAGGAGCTGCACTTGCAGGCTGTGCCAGTGCCAGTGCATGCAGCTTTGTGGGAGAAGGTGCAAGGACGTGCTGTGTCCCCGGGAAATCCAAGTCCAATGGGTGTTGGCAGCTTTGGGAGCGAAGGCAGCCAGGCAGGCTGCTGGTAATGACATTGCCTTTGACACATACATTACTGATTTCTTCATCTGTCATAGAGCAGCGCCTCTACCATCTGCTGTCGCTTAACACTTGGAGAAGGGCTTCCCAGTGCCTATCCCCTACTTCTGTTCATCTCTCTTTTTGCATTTTGGTCTTTGCAGAGAGTAGAAATGTGTGAAGAGCTGGAGGCTTATGGGAAGGGAATGCAGTCCTTCCCTGAATGGCAGCCAGCACCTCACAGCTGGCATTAAGGGTGCTCCTATCTGTAGCCCATGCTCTGCCCTGCACCAGGGAGCTGTGCTGGTGCGCCCATGGGCTCATAACTGACAAGGCGCAGGGGCAGAGATCTGAGAGGAGCTTACTACGTGTACTGAAAAAATAGGTCTTTCTTCAGCTGCTCTTTTAGATGCTTGGAGGGCTGCGACTTGTTGCAAGTATGGGCAGACGTCCTTGCTGTGTGGTGGTCTGTGCTTGTTTATTGACTTGCAAGACCATGATGTTTTCTGTCCATC
The DNA here is from genome assembly GCF_965183815.1 of Platalea leucorodia. Classification (NCBI taxonomy): domain Eukaryota; kingdom Metazoa; phylum Chordata; class Aves; order Pelecaniformes; family Threskiornithidae; genus Platalea; species Platalea leucorodia. The sequence goes on along the minus strand of NC_138827.1, from coordinate 19,084,757 downwards.
AACACCTTTGTGAAAATAGGCTTTGTGAAATAGCCAGGAGGTGAAAGGATAGAATTTGTCTATTAACTGTATCCTTGGTTTATTCCAACAATTTCTTCCTCAGATTCAGTGGCAAAAATGTACAGGAGGTCTGAAGCAGCCGCAATTCAACAGAGAGGGAAGAAGAGTGCCAGGTGCGGGGAGGCACAGAGCAGGCAGGCAGTCCTGTTGCAGTGGGGATGCTCTGTAACACCTGGTTGCCAGGCAAGAGGGAATGGCTTTAAAGAAAGAACATCTTTATTAGGGTACACTACTTAGCACCAAAGAAATGTCAGGGCTGCTCTATTCTGAGTCCCTGCCTAAGGCACTAAACTAGCCTGTCATTCAGCAGTCTGAGTACAAACCAGAAGAACCACTGACAGAGTCCTGGAAAGATTTATTTTTCCACATTTAATTGCCCTTTTTGCTTTGTAAACATAAAGGTTGAAGCTTAAACTCTGACAGCTCCGGTAGCCTTTTTCTTATCTCCTTAAAAAAAAATGACATTCAGCTTGTTACATTTTTCTTTTACTGCAGTCCAAAATCTCACAAAATCTGCACAACTTTTTTTTAAAGATCACTGAAGCATTTCAGTACTCACTTTGGGAAAAACTCTTCAGCTCACAAAAAGACAAAAGCTGGAGCCTGAAGAGCCAAGACCTTTCCCCATAGCAATGCAGGATAAAAATGCTTGGCCAAAAGAGCAAGCAATCAGCATTCCACCTTTTCACTGGGAGCAGATTAAAGCATGCTTATCTGCTCCTGTTATTGTTCCAGAAAGAAATGAAAGACCAAAGACAGAAGTAAAAGAAAAGCCAACGTTAAAGAGCAAAACTGGATGTATCATAGCAGCCTGAAAACTTCCTGACTTCAGTTTCTTCTCTGAAATGGGCTCCCTGCACCTGGAAGAAAGTCTTCCCTGCGGTGGTGGAGCTGCAGGCTGTGCTGTCCTGCGGTTAGAGAGTTTCATGTCCTGGATTGTTTCAACCACAGAGGAGTGTTTTTGGAGCTACAGCTCTTTAAGAAAGTGCCTCAGTTTTGGGAGAGGGGCTGCCTGTTCCCTCCATCTGGCATGGAAACAGGGCTGTCGCCTCACCACCGCCTTCTCTGTGGAGCGCCGTCCTGGCCTGAGCTCCACTTCCATCCGCCTGCAGGAGATGGGGCGTGGGGACTCGCCCTGCCTCTGGCCCTGGACTGGACCCCCTGCTCCTTGCACTGCGCTGCGCAGACACTGTGCACGTCCTCTTCCATGTACCCAGCCTCGACTGTGCTCAGCTACCTTTGGCTTACTGAGTTGTTTCGATTAACAAGTGACAGGGCGATCAATATGGTCTGTATTTCAGACCCTAAGCACACATGCAGTCTGCAGGAGCGGCAGCTCTAACGGGCCATGGGTCTGGGCCAGACGAAGCGGGATTTTTCCTGCTCGTCCTCCCTGGTACTCTTTCCCATTTGCTGTGGGTTCATGAGGGATGTTCTGTGATCCTGGAGTTAGCCCTTCATCTTAATCAAATGGAGCATGCTTTCTGTTTCTATAAGGACAGGCTGTGTCAGACTGTGCCTAAAAGTAGGTCTTAATCAAGACCAGTGCAGGAGATTCACAAGTTTGCTGGTAGGATGCTGTGGGTGTGATCCAGCACCGATTATTTTAGGGCATCTGCGTTGCTGCACTTTGCTGTGTGCTGAAGACGACTGAAACAAGGCCGTTTCAGAAACAATTCAAGCTTTTTACATACAGAACAGAAATGCAGAAAAATCCTTGAAACACATTTTGCACAAATCCTTTGATTCAAACTGCAAGCTTGAAATGACAAATGGGAGAGAGAAGCTTCATGAGAATCTATGTCTATCACAGATCCTTCATCTCCCCATTGTCATCAATAAGGAAGCAACAATGATTGGTGAATTCTAATTACCATTTACTCTGCAGAGCTGAGCACAGGCAGGGCTGTGCTTTGTGGTGCTTGAGGAATAGCTGTCACAGCTGTTACAGTGTATATGTCTCTGTTAAGTTTTTCAACTTCTTTATCTTCCAGTTTGCCCAAAATTAAATATTGGTGTTATTCAGGTGGGGATTTCAGCAAGGTGTTGAAAGAGGACAACTCTGCAGCAGGTCAATTTAACATTCTCCTTTCCACAACATCCCTATCCATGGGTACTATAGTCATGAGGTCCCATGGTTTTTGTAATAATCATATATTTCTTCCTCTTCCTTCTACATCCATGTTGGTGGGCTGGATATGTTCCAAAAGTCCTGCCTGGTCCCTCCTCTCACGGCCGACAATGATGGCTTGCTGCAGCTCACAGGGAAAGCTGGTGGAGTGTTGCTGTTTCTGAAGATTGACTGTCTGCCCCTGAGTGTGCTTCATTGAAGGATGAGTCTGGTGTTCTTCATTTTTTTCAGGCTGCTGAGTCGTTTGTCCATGCAAAATCCTTTGATGTTTCTTCATACAGACAATTATGGACTGCTGGTTTGGATGCACAGAGTGTGAATGGGTGTGTGCTCCCTGGTGACTGTCAATTGGCTGGAAATTCAGACAGGTTGGTGAGGGTGAGACTATCTGTCATTGCTGACTGATTTAAAATTTGGCATCTCCTTGGGTTCAAATGCATTTTCTGTGTTTATCTCCTTCCGGAGCCTTGTTATCCCAGGAGCATCTGTCCACCCACCAGCCATTAGTGATGTAGGTGCTCCAGACATACTGGGGAACTGACCCCAGAACAGTTCTTTGAGCAAAGATTTAATTCCATAATGAATTTGTCACTTCCTTATTGGGCTAAACAGTGAATTACCAAGCAATGACACATTACTACTCGTTACTGCGACATCCCTCTTGGGGTCAAGCAGACCAGCAACCCAGCCTCACTGATCATGAGCTGTCAGTGTCCTTTTTCACAGAACACCTTACGTACTTTCCCATAGATTAAGCTTTTCTATCCAGCGCATATTTTAGTTCCTGTGCTTCGTGGTTCACACGTAGCACTCCGTTCCTGTCTCTGTTGTAGGCTTTAGTTTCGTTCACACAGATATATTTCACTGCTTCCTGGCCTACCCATTTTCCCTACTGTTTAATGGTGGATATGAATTTAACCAGAGGTATGTAAGTGCAAGTAGAGGAACCTTGTGTAGCTGCTCCCTAGTTTTCATTGGACCACATGACTTTAATTAGCCTTGTTTTAGCTGCCTGCTCTTGTATTTCTCCCTCAGCCCATCAGATACTTCATTTCTCTCTTGCAAGATGCTCAGCTGATAAGCCTCTTAGCTCTTTGCCAGACAGCGTGTGCGCTTGTTAGCTGCCAGCCAGCTGATTATGATTAGACTGTAGTTTTGATAGTTGTTTCCTGTCTTTCAAGCCTGAACAGATGGCATGCTACTCCCAGTGCAAGCTTTGACTTTCATAGTACTTCATGGCTTGGCCAAATGGCAGTTGTGTAGTCTGCACATGTGAAGCTTCTCAAGGGGATCCTTGCAAAGGGAGAGGAGCAACTGTGTCCTCTAAGGACCCTGCAAAGTTAGTATTCACTTTAGAGGAGTGCTGGGATTGTTTTATTTGTTGGATGCAGTTCTCCAAACTACTGTTTTGGTCTCCAGCTTATAAGTCCGTTGCTGATATGCTGTCAGTAACATATTTAGGCTCTGTATTTTAGAGAACTAATAGTGTTATGTCTAATAAGAGGTGCTACTTTTAGATTTTATGTTACAGGATCAACACATTATATGTTTGCAGAACGGATGACCACAAGACCTTTGTGAGAACGAGACAGGGAGATCTTTCTCTATCATGAAGAGAAGAATCATTCTATGTTTGCCAATGAATGCTAGACTATGTTGGTGTCTGTCTGCATGGATTTAGCAAGGGACTAGAGTTGGTTAGAGGCTGTGAGGAAAAGGGCAAAGGAATGGGGAGCCTACAGAGGCCTGGTAATGGATTTGCTCCCCAGATTTCCAGATCTCCTTTTTTCCTGGGACAGTTTTCCGTTCTACCATATCAGGTTTTCACATCTATCTGTGTTGGACCCACAGCCTTAAGTGAATCTCTAGCTACTGTAGGGGGTAACTTGACTGGGCTCTTTCTGTCCCTGCCACACGTGGGGCTTGCATCAGCAACAGGAGCCCTCCGTGCCCTCCTGGCTGAGGATGCCGAGGAGGTGGGGAGGGTCTGGTGGTGACAGAGCTGTCAGGAAGGGGCTCCCCCTCAACAGTTCAGCGGACTTGGGAAGTATCCTGACTGCCTTTGCAAAGATCCTTGAAATGAACGATCATCAAACATGGCCACTGTCTGCCAAAAAATAACATCTCTCCAGCACCTAGTCCTGTAAGAAAACAGCTCCTTCTTATGAAATAATAAGCTTTCATCTCTTCATTTATTGCATTGCATGAGAACAACTGGCAGCCTGCTCACATCAGCCAATTTATTAACTAAATCTCATTTACTAACTGGGAACAAATTTTTTTTACTTGCAGCTTCCGAATACAAATGAGGTTGGGCTTCAGAGCTGCCCAGGTGCCAGGCAGCTTCCTTGGCCCATTTGTCCTTGTGTCAATGGCAGTGTCACTCTGCCAGTAATAAACCTCTCTTCTGATGGGCCCTGCTAGACATGAGCCAGTTGCTGAGCCCAACCTAATGAACGCTTAAACAAGAGGAAGACCAGACTCACTGGGAGACCCATCTCTACGTGCTGAGTTAAAGCAGTCTGTTCCAGCTTGAAGGAACACATTACCAGCACTGGCAATCATTTCTTCCAAACTGCGTGCCCTGCCCAAGTAGCAGAGAGAGAAGGGACAGCCTTGGAGTGGGCAGCTTCCTAAGGGCAGCCATCAGCCATGCCCCGTGCCCAATCCTGACAGGCATATCTGTAATGACATACCAATGGAAAAGAGCGATGCTCTTTGAGCTCTGTGCTGAGCGCAGCAAGGACTGCCCCGATTATACACGCTTCTGATGAGGGCTATCCGCTCTGCTGCTCCTGATCCAAGCAACAGCACTTCCACCCCTTTCTCAGGAGAGGTTTTCACAGTTTGTGACTACTTATTCCTCCTCCTGCAGCACTCACAGCTGTGTCTGTCCCTGTGTTCCCCCACCTGCTTTGGGACCCCTTCCCTGGCACAGTGGTATCAGGAAGAAGCAGGGTTACTGCTGCAGCACTGAAGTTGTGCTAGGCGTCCTGGCATCCAGGTCTGCCAGTGCCCAGGCTAGTGGAGCCAGCTGCCCACACAGACAGGAGGGCTGCTCAGGTCATTTGTAGTCAGAGCTCACTTGCCCTTGACAGGGCAGCCCACTAAGTGCAGCATGTAGGAGCTGGGAAAGAACTGCCAGTGTCCCCTCTGACTCCAGCTGCCCACCTGGAGCAGGGTGGTGAGCCCCGTGGCTCTGCTGGGTGGGTGCCTTGGGCACCACCAAGCTGTGGCACAGTGCCTGCTGCAGCAGCAGGGACAGATCCCGTCCTCAGGACAGACCACAGGTCAGCCAGGACAGGTAGACCCCAGGTGGAGACTGAGGGGGAAGGGGTGTCTATCAGCAGGGCCCCATCCTTGGCAGGTCTAGACAGGGTACCCAGACTGCTCGCTTTCGTGAAGCCCTTCCGCTACCTCCCCTGCTGGTAATTTTCCCTGGATAGCACCCTCTTAGCTCAGCATTTCCAGCTGCTCTCCGGGGCAGCAGCTTGGACATCTGCTTCTCTGTTACGCCCTGTGCCTAGGTACAATTCCCTGACGGTGGGTAAAGCAGCCTTTCTGAAACAGACGGGCTCTCACTCCTCAAGAGAAAGTCACTGTGCCGGCACTCTCTGCCAACAGACAGTCACTGTTCAGAACATGGTGGTGCCTCTCGGCAAAGGCTTTGTCAGGAGGCAAACAGGCATGTTTGGTTTTGAAATCTCCAGACAGGGTCAGTCTGCTGACAGTGTTTGCTTCCTCTTCATACCTGCCTCCAGGTTTAATGGTTTCTCCCAAGCAGGAAAAATAACAATAAAGATAATTCTTTTAAAACTGATTATCTGAGAGTACAGATTGTCAAGCTTTATGCTGTTGGATAAATCAAAGTAACTGCTGAGAGTTAATTTGTCTGACCATAAAGTGGATTCAATAAGTGTAAAACAAAACTAATTGGTTCTCTTCCATACAAATTTAATCATACCATAAAATGTGATCAATGCAAATAAAAAGCATTGAGTAGGTTAAGTGTCAAGAATCTATAAAGGAAAAAATGGCTTATATGCTTTCTTGCAGGAATTGAAAACTGGATGGGTTTCCATCTCTGTACTAATCATCCCATGATGCGGTCCCAGTCCGAACATAGCGAGTGCTGGCATCTGTGCTGCATGCTGTGTGTGTCAGAACTAACTTGGCCCCAGTCTTTGTCATTTCTGTTTTTTCATGGGTTGAAGCTGTTGGTGGAATGATACGTGACTCTTGTGGATGCTATGCTTAGACACAGAAACCAGATGAAACACACCGAGCAAAATGGAGGGCAACAGCCCTTGCCTGTGCAGGCTCTCCTACAGCAAAGGGGCAACTGGTACCTCCAAGAGGCCCAAACATGGACCCTGTCCCAGAGCTGATGCCAGGTGTGGGGGTGCATGCAAAGTACCAGGACTTCTGCTGCTTGGACTCTGCTGCACCCCTGCACCATTCCCTTCCCACCAGGAAGCGGTGGCACTGATGGGACCCGGTATCCTTGCCCACATGAGCCCCCTCCTCTGGGCTCTCCATACATCTCTGATCCCAGAACAGCCACCTGCTGATGATTTCTCCAGAACAGCTGACTTCATGGGCCTGCCAGGCCTTGTCAGGGGGCTGAGGCACTGCCCAGAGCTCCCCGACTCCTTCCATAGAGACAAAAGCTTCAGCTGAGGATGGGAAGGAGCACTGTGCCATCTCCTGGGGCTCACCTGGTGTGCACTCTATGTGTTGGGCCTCTTCAGTTGATGTGCAATTGCCAAGACAGCCATCTGGTGAAGTGAGAGGAGGCTGCCAGGACAAGAGCTACAGCTCTGCCACAGCATCCTGACAGTGGTTCAAGGCAAATTAGATGCAATCATCAGCTAAACTGAAACCTTTTAAATTAATCTATTGAAAGACCTGCTGTGAGAGGCTGACATAGGCTGTAGTTATGGTGATGGCTGGAGTGTGGCTGGGGTTGCTGCAGTTGCTGCCTATGCGGAGAGCTGCTAAATCCCTCAAATATGCAGATTGCCAAGAGCTGACATCTTTTCTAAAGAGCATCTCCTCAGTTTCCCCACGTGGATGTCCAGTTTGGAAAGACATGGAGGAAGGCACCTACAGCTCGGCAGAGAGGAGAGATGGGGAAGGAGGGAAAGGAACGGAGCAGCCTGAGACATCTGGGAAATTAAAGAATGCAGCTTCCAGCACGCAGGGTTCCTGCTGTGGAAATTGTCAGAGCTGGGGCGGGAGAGAGAAATGCCAAAGCTGGAGGTGAGGAAGAGGAGCTATTGCAGCACTTCTCCCAGCCTGGGCCTCTTCACCGGCCTTCCTGGGGGTTCAGGGGGCACGCTGAGGAGGGCAGGAGTGGCTGCCGCTGCCCACAGCTTCCCTCCCCATTTTGGCTTCCGAGTGTCGGAGCGCTCTACGGGAACACGGAACCCCAGTGGTGCCGGGGCCCTCCGGGGTGGGCATGCACTATTCCTGTGTGGGGCTGGAGGCAGCCCTGCCCAGGGAGGTTTGGTGGCCCAGGACCTCCCTCCTGCCCTGCAGGTGGGGGCTGTGGGCAGGACCCTCAGAAGAAGCACCTGCCTTGCAGTGAGCTTTGAGTTCACTGCTGCGGCAGTCTCGTGGAGGCCTCTGAGATCCCAGGAGAGATGGGGGACAGGAGGGCTGGGGTCAGTGTGGGGATGACTCCCCTGGCCCCGAGCCAGGGGAGGACCGGAGGAGCCCTGTGGAGTCGCATTCAGTGCCCTTAACCCGGCGTGGCAGTTTGTCTGTTGCTGTCCCACCATCAGCTGCTGCCCCTGAGTTTCCAGGAGAAGCGCAGCTGGGAGCCTCTCACTATGCCAGGCAACCTGGCGAGCCTGCTTCCCCTCACTTCCTTTCTCCCTCCTCCCAAAATTTTGGAGTTAAGTTCTACTATCTCATAAAACATCATGCTCATATCATAATTTCAGCCTGCAAAAAGCCCTTTCCATGCAAGGGCCAGGATGCATACAAATTGCTGCTCTAAATCTCCAGCTACAATAAGGAAACTTCAGATGATGACAGTTTACTTGATAAATACCTAATATAGCTTAAATAATTATTTAATACAGACAAACGGAAAAAGAGAGCATCCATATGCTGTGTTGTAATAAATTACAGCTTGCAACTTGCTGGGCAATAGTAGCAGCAGCTCTAATGAAGGGCTCCACCATGTCCTGGGAAGGAGGGCTGAGGCTGAGGATTTACTATGGTAAGGCCCTGCCAGGAGCTAATGGATATTGGTGGCAGACTAATGAGGGATGAGGACCCTCTGCAAGCCCAATTAATACAGTGCTGATCACCTTGGTGGAGTAAATGAGCACTTCGTCCTGCTGCTTGCCCCATGCTGGCCGTGGGGCTGAGTGCTGGCACAGTGGAGCACGCGCAGCCCCAGGACAGGCAGGAGCCGCTGGGAGCTGGCCGGGGGCTGTGGGCAGAGGGGTGTTTCCAGCAGCATTGCCTGGGCAGGAGCAGTGGGGAGCGGAGTGGGTGGCCTCTGCACAGGCTCTCTGCGCCTCACCTTTCCCCTCTCCAGCCGGCCACCGCATCCCAGAGCTTCTGTCGCATGCAAGCGCTGCTCGCTGCCTCTGCCTCCCGAGCAAAGCTGCGCCAGGCTTACAGAGTGCGCTGCGGGAGCTTGGGTTAACCTGGAGCAGGCAGTGAGCGTCTGTCCCCGCAGGCAGGTGCAGAGGTTGGGTTGTTGCTGTAGCCTGGAGGGAAGCGTAAAAGAGCGTTACGAGGCAAATGGCTCCCTGTAAGCTGAACAAGCTCCCAATGCCAAGGGCATTGCTCTGCCAGCAGCAAAGTGTGTTCCCTTCTGGAGCTGCTCATGCACTGCATTCCGAGGCTAATTTTGTGGGTTTTCACAAGCGTAGCTCTCAGTCTTTACCTCCTTTGAGCTCCACAGTCACTGATCACTTATGGGTTTTTGCTTTGTTTTATATGCTCAGTGGTATTTCGGAAAGCATGCGGATCTCCTCCGTGAGCTGACAGGTTACAAGGGCTGCACTTGACTGAGCTCCGGGTGTTCTGCCATGTCAGCCTTACAGCAACAGAGGGCTGTGGATATGCGCCTTTGTATAGCAGAGGATAAACACAGCAGCAGAGATGGAACATAAGTGGCAATAAAAAGTAAAATGTGGAGTGCCTGCCCTTTAAAATATATTAGGTGGTTTATAAATAAAGCTCTGTATTTTTAGGATGCATGTGGAATTGTTCAGCCTGTAGCCCTTAACGAATCTGACCTTGAAGAGAAGAAATACAGCTGTGAGCAGCCTTCAAAATGTTCTGGGAATGGACAGACAGGACAAGCACTCTTGCTTATTATTTCGGCTGTAGGTGAGCCTTGTTAGGCTGGTGCAGTTTGGGGAAGCAACTCAAGCTCCAGCACTCCTCTCGCTATCAGATAACCTCAGTGTGCAGTCAGAGGCAGAGAACTTGGGGGTAAAAATACCAAGTGTCTGGTGAGATTTCCAGGGATCCTTAACTCCTGGCAGTCAGGAGAGCCTTGGCTGGGTTGCTTCATGTGCTGGTCCCAGACAGACAAGCTCTGATGGTGTGAAACTGAACCAGATAGAAGCACGCAGCCTGGTTCCCACCACCTCGCTCGGCCCTCGTGTGCTGCAAAGCTCTCACCTGGCAAGCTCTGCTGTGCGGGTGCGCCGTGCCAGCAAGGCTCCTACCCTCGCCCCTCGTTCTGGTAGAGCATCTTCTAGGATGTGAGGGCCTTGGCTGTGCTTTACCTTCCCTCCAAGGGTGGCTGAACACGTATCTCCCACCTCCTGTATCAGCGCCCTGTCTGCAATAGCAGCCTGTTCGGAGTGAGATGGGCTTTCTTCTCTTACTGGAGCTGTTCCACTTTGTGCAGCGTAGTCAGCTTTTTGGTGGGGAGAAGAAAAGAGCTCGTGAGCAGGGGATTTGGTCAGGAGTGGGGAGAGGTGGGTTTCAGGTTTTGTTTCAGTGAATGCTGAGGAGTCAGATGCTTTCTCTGGTCAGGCAGAAGTTAAGGCCCAAACTGGCAAAAGCAGCTGCTGATTTGGGATGCTTCTGTTTTCAGGCACCCTGGGGTGAGATCCAGGTCTTGTCTTCTGCTGCAATAGCTCAGTCTTCCTAAAGGATGAATGGCATCCTCCCAGCCTCTGTTTTCTGGACAATATGAAAAATAGTGGCCCTGCAGATTCCTCCAAGTGTACTGAGCAAGCAGAGACAGCTGTGAGGTGAGCCTAGGGATCTGAGCCATAGCTACCTCATTTTAAATTTGTTCTTAGAGAAAACACAGATGATTCCCTATGTGGAGGAATAACCAGTAAATCGATCCCTGCACGTGCTGATGCTGATAAGCCATGCTGTTGATGCAGGGAGCCAGAATCTCCATGTGCTCTGGGCTCTGGCAGAGAAAATGTAAACAAACTCCAGTTTTACGTCTGACCAAGGAGATGTAAATCAAACACGTGTGTTGAAGCCTTTTAAATGTTTTGACATTTTCCAATCCATCAAGGCCTTTAATTGTATTTTGAGTGAGTTGTTCTATATGTAAATACCAGTTAATGTTGAAATTGTTTATAGCCAAATTGTCTGTTTATGCAAATTGTGTTCCAAGATCACAGCGCTTCTATTGCAGAATAAAAATGTCTTTTTTATTTAATGCTAGAAACGTTTCCTTTGGCTGCTGCAGCTTTCAGAGATAGTGTGGCTCTTCTGCACTGTCGGAGCACGGTGGAGAGTGCCAGCCTCCACAGGAGGGTAGTTACGGCAGCGGGCAGGGGAACAGCCGGGCTTGGGGCATGGCGACTGCTCCAACTGCTCATGCTGCAGAATTAACTCCCTGAAGCTGATCCCCTGGGATTGTGTTAGTGCCTTGTTTCTGCAGAATTAACTCCCTGAAGCTGATCCCCTGGGATTGTGTTAGTGCCTTGTTTCTGCCTGCCTTGCCCATGGGCTCTGGTACCTTCCACGGACCTTGGGAAGCCTGATGGCTCACGCCGCTGAGCTCCAGCAGGCGTATCAGCAGTGCCTGGCATGCTGCAAATGCCAGCCAGGCTTCCCTCTGCCTCCCTGCCCGGCTCGGGCTCAGGCAGAGCCTCTCACTGGCTTGGAGCAATGTTGTGCTCAGGTGAGGACCTGGTGGATGGTGTTCTCTGGGATTCCTCTGTCTGGCTCATGCGTTAATTCAAGATTCTGGTGCAGAAGGCAGCAGGCATTAAAAACCGCTCCTGCTGGGTGAAAAATGAAGAGAAATCAACATGCTGCTCCCACTTGTGCTGTGCCTAAGCAGTAATCAAGATCATCACCTGGAGATAAATCTCTTCCTGCCATCACACAGAAGAAGAGGAGCAGTTACTATGGGCTTTGCCTCCAGGTTTTTAATCATGGGGGAACACATGCAAATTAATGGCTCACCCATGATAAGAATCAATAGTGCCAGAGTGTTTGCAGGCTGCGACTCAGATGCTCGATGTATCTGATACATAACCAAGGGAGCAGAGTTCACATCGGATGCAAGCGAGCCTGTACAGCTGCATGCAGAGGCTCTCATTGAATCCAGCCGCCTCTGGAGCTGGCCTCTGTGCCCCAGGACCACACTCCCTTTCTCCAGGATTTTTCAGACAGCACTGTTGATCTGGCCTTTGTGTTTGCTTAATGTCAGCGTTCCTTGGGGAATACTGTAGAGTAATAGCAAGCCGCACAGCCTGAAGTTGGGCTCCCGTATCATTTCTTCATTAATATTTGTTGTTCATAAATATATATTCACTCCTATTTATCACAAGAACACCAATTACCAACCATAAATTCTAACTGTGGGGAATATTTCAGTCCAGTTTTATTAAGAAGTGATTTTTAAAAATGTTGCTGAGGCTTTTAGCCAGTTATGTGCTACTAAATATTTAAACCTGTATCTCTTGCTGCATGCTGAATTACAGCAAGGGGATATTTAATGCTCCCATTTCTCCAGCGTAAATCTGTGAAAGATTGACTGGAAGAAAAATGCAGTCATGAACAGCCCACATACATGCCGAGTGCTCGCTCGCACCGTACGCCCACTGGCGCGTACCCGCTACAGGCAGCGATCCAGCCTGGAGGGGGGTGGATGCCCCCGCAGTCATTCTGGGGGTTGCCCCACTGCGCTGCGCCGGCGGGAGCGGGGCCGGGGTGCTGCCGGAGCGGGGGACGTGGCAGAGCCGCTCACAGGCTGCGTGAAGCAGCCGGCTGTCCTGGCCCGGCGTGCGGTGTTCCTGCCGTCAGCCGTCAGAAGCTACGAGTGCCTGGAGGCCTGTTACCCACCAATTAAACTGTGAGTTTTATTGTTCGACCGTGAGCCTGGTTTACGATATGAAAAGCTTTCGACAGTTAAATAGTACTAATATTAACCACTCTCGCATGGGCTCTAACAGTCTCCCCCATTAAAAGTGTGATTAAGAAATTAATTCATCTGGAAGGGATTGGCATGCGGTGCTAAACAATGGAATAATGATTTTTTTTATTAAAGCTGTGTGGAGAGAGGAAGCCCTGTAGCTCTTGCATGATGGCTATGGCAGCAGCTAAATGTGGTGGGAGGACCAAGCCGCAGTATGGTGCCGGTTGCGGGTTCGCAGGGCAGGGAGGAGGCAGGTCAGGACAGCGGAGACTTTGCAGAGGCTGGCGAGGCGGATGGGCTGCCCTGGCACTGCTCGCTGCAGTGTTGCGGGGCTCCCTGTGGCAGGTGCGTGCCAAGCTGAGGGCACTCTCTGCCCTTTGCCAGCCGCTGCAGAGACTCCACCAGCCCCGCAGGGATCAGGTCGCCAACAGGTCACCTCTCTGCTTTGTGGCCCCGTATAATGCTTGTAACATCCAGAGAGGCTTGAAAAAAGTGGCGCTTCAGGAGGTTGCAGAGCAGTGGTGCAGTGTTTGCTCTCGGCAGGGGAGGAACACCTGGTGCCCCCATCAATCTCCTGCACAGCGCTGCCACTGGGCACAGGATCAGGGCTGCCCAGGCTGTCCCTCCTATGCTCCGGTGCAGCCCCGGCCCCGGAGGCCGTGAGGGCTGGTGGGTGCTGTGGCCACTGACGGGGGCTGCAGAGCCCAGCGAGTCTGGAGTGGGGCACTCCTGGCACTGCATTAACCTGCTGGAGAGCTTAGCATACTACAAATGGCAATTAAATTCTGACAGACATGGTAAAAGCTTTAAAGTCCATCAACGTCTGCTGGCAGGTGGCTCTAAAAAGCTGTTATTTGCTTCAGAAAAGCAATCAGAGATTATTCTTAAACAGCCCATTTGGGAATGAGCAGGGTGCTGGGTCTGGCAGTTTCCCTCCCGGCATCCTCTCTTCCTGCTGCTCCTCTCCCCCGTTCTTTTGCTCCCATTTTCTGACCTGTGGTGGTTCGTGGTCTGTGATGGGTCTCACAAAAGCTGAACTGCCATGGGGAGCAGCCCCTTTCCCGCCCCTGCCATTTGTGTCCCAGGCTTGTCCCCAGCTCTTGCTCTGCAGCAGGGAGGCCCCAGGCATTGCAGGTGAGTGAAGGACGATGCTGTATGTTGCTGTGGGAAGCACACACTTCCAAACCAAGTTTCCTGATTGAGGAAAAGACTCAGACAACTCCCCTTCACCCCCGGAAAATGCCAAAACCAGAACAAAAGGAAAAATGGCTTGTGAGACTGCCTCCACAGCAGTGCTGGGGTCTGTCGGGTGGGGGGTGGTACCCCTCTGCATAGGGGCAGCGCTGGCCAGCGAGGGTGGACTGGCTCCAGCCAGCGAGGGTGGACTGGCTCTGCTGGCCCGAGGGGCTGCCAGGGGAACGAGCTGTTTGCCCAGCACAGCGCATGCCAGCAGACTGTGCGGAAGCGTCTTCGCCGCTGCTTCCCATCTCCCATCCTGGCAAAGACTGAGCAAGGGAGAGAGGGAGCAGCCTCCAAAGTGGAGCTGCAGTGCTCTGAAGAGCTGTTGTTGTTGGAGACAATGGAGGGCAGGGAGGCTCCTCTGTGCCTTGAAGGAGTCACTGAATGCCAGCAGGAGCTGTGTGCTGTGCTTGCATACAGATACTGAGAATATTCATATTGTGATTTATCCCATTCTTTTTCTCCATTGATTTTAATTAAGTTCACTCTTCCCTGCCAAGCCTGGGGAACACAAGCAAAAATTAAAAATGCTGAAAGTCAGCTTGCTTTGCACTGGAGTCTTCCCAGCCTTCCAGAGAACAGAGGGAAAGGGGGCCCACACCACCACACGGGCATTTCCTGTGCTTTGCTAGTCCCCAAATAATAAACATAAAATTAAAATCCTGTTAGGAGAATCACAAAAGCTATTATAGCTCAGCAGCTGATATTGACTCTGATCAAATCTTTTATGTGATTTCACAGCATTCTGGGCTACTCACCGTGCACACCCTGATCATGTTAGCTGTGCTTAATTTTTTTTTTCTCTCCCCCACTGAAACAAAGCAAAAAGAATGGGAAGAAAAAACAATTTAATCTTGTGATATAAGTTTGTGTCACACTTTTAAAATGAGCAGCAGAGTAGCTGGTGCTGCTGTATCATCTTTGCAAGCAGAGTCCTCCTGGGAGCGGATGCTCACTCCTGCATTGAATGTGCTGGCCTCATCCTGCACATCGCATGGGCTGCTGGCGTGGGAAACCCCCATGGGGACACTGGCCAACGAGGATTTTATTTCCCGCATCGTGTCCATCACTCAGAGCACATCAGTGATGCTACTGCTGTCCAGTGGGGGTAGCAGGGATGCTCTGTAGTGTCACTTGCATGAAGTGGTGTGGCAGTGGTGCAACATACAACTTTTTAAACAATCTTGACTTTTGTCTGCCAACAACCCGTGCCTGTGGCGAGGCAGGGGTATCACTGAATCACAGACAGTGGCCTGGTCCAACCCTGCTCGAAGCAGGGCAGGACGAGCCCAGGTCTGCGGAGCAGCACGTCGCTGGGGCAGGAGTTGGGCGCTGCACTTCACCTGCCGCTGATGGGCCGTCCTGGAGGCAGGTGGCAGCGGGACCGCTGGCTCTCCCAGCTCGAGGGAGTTTCCTCAGTACCTTCACTTGAAAGCACCTCATTGTTTGCATTGCTTTTATTCTTACAATAAATATTGTGATAGACACTGAGAGTACCAGAAATGAGATTAAGGTATCCCAGACCTGCATCTCTGCGTATTTATATAGCCACAGCTTGTGCAGCTACAAACAGAGGAAGCAAAAACATGGAAACTTTTTTCACATTTCTTTCAAATATCACAGGCAAGCAGAAGTAGTCCCCAAAAGTAACATGCCTTAAATCAGAAACTGGGTTAAAGAACCTGCATTATATAGGTATCTATCTTCATGCTATTTTTCAACAGTTAGACACATTCTTCATATCAGATAGGGTGATAATAGGATAAAGGTACCTCTTATTCAACTCTAATTTTAATTAATATGGTCATCAAATTGGATATGAAAAATTAGGAAACCTCAGCAAAAATTCTGAAGGGATATAAAACAGGACAATTTACCGTTTGCCGACCTGGGCTCTCCTTTAGTCGCAGGCAGTCATGGTGACTTAGTTTTTGATAGATGTCTGGAAATACCTGCAGCAATCTCTTTACAAAGTTTAATGACCTTGGGTCATTTAGTTTTTGAAATATTTCAACTACTAGGGAATAAAAATGGCAAGAATGTTACAATTACACTCTAGAAGGTCATATCCATCTACCTTTGGCTAAAGGTCTGGATTCCCTCAAAGCTACCACCATCCAGCAGAAGATGAGCCCAGCTTGTTTAACTTGCTGCACGTCTTGCCCAGATGGATAAATGGTGAAATACCAGGGAGGATATTATGTTTCATGGTACTGGCCATTGGCTGGTGGGTATCAGCTTGCCCTGAGGGGACAGAAACCAGCCACAGTCCATTTTCTCCTATCTGAACCCACTGGTTATTTCAACAGAGCAAGAATTTAATGGCTCCCAAGGACAGGGTTAAATACACAAGGAGACTGGGAGTAGGGAAAGCTCACGTGGCCCCACAGCCAGAAGGATTCAGTCCACGTTAGTGGGAACTTCCAGAAGTCTCCTGCAGACTGTCCCCCCGCCTTGTCCCTGCAGCTCCCCGGCAGCCAGCGCCCAGCTCTGCGCCCCAAGCCGCTGCGCCCTGCCCCAGAGCAGCCGCTCAGGCTGCGATTTCACAGCCCAGCAGGGCTTCCTGGGAGCTTCTTTTGGAGTTGGAGGGTGATTTTTCTCCGCCTCTCCTCCTTCTTTAGCAATATCCTTGTCTTGCTAGCGCTCACAGGACCCAGCCGGGTGGTGGCACTAGGGAAAACCAGGTATATGAACAGTTCATGGTTGTGGTTTCCTAAGAGGTCTGGTTTCTTCTGTCATGGCTTGAGCAAAACAGAAAGTGGGTGCACTCATCTCTTCCCCAGGGAAATGCTGTTTTGACTGGTTGTATTTTTGGCAGTATGTTCCCAGTTAGAAATCCAAGGTTAGTCCCAGTTAAAAAGCCTTGGTAACTGCTCACTCCTTGTGACCATGTAACACACCATAGCTATGGCAACAGAGCACCAGTCCAGATGCTGGAGCCTCTCATGCGCTTTCCAGGCAGAGGTGATCTCTGCAGAGCCCTCCTGCTCCTGCGGTCAGAAAGTACCATGCCGCTGCAGCAGGGGCAGTGGGCTCCGCTGCCCACCAGCCCTTCCTGAGCTGCGGCACCTGCCGGGCACAGTGACGTGTCCTGGACATGAGGAGAGGAGCTGACAAGCGTCACAGAGATGGAGGGACTGGAAAGCAAGTGTCACTGGGTCCAGCTGTGACCTTCATGCCATGGCACACTTGCTGCATGCACAGTGGAGGGCACAGCTGTGCCAGGGACTGGCTCCTGCCGCTCATTTTACCCCCTGATAACGCAGGGGTGAGCACACGGGGGGCCGGTGCCACGATCCTGCTTGTGACGCTGGGGGACAACCACAGCTAGGGGACAGCCACAGCTGGAGGAGCAGGCTCATGAGAGGCCTGAAACCGCAGACTGGGGACGCTCTTCTCCTCCGGCAGAACAGCCAGGATGAGAGAGGAGCCCACAGAAACAGGCTAGGAGTGGAGCCGTGGGCAGGGTGACGGGGGCGCATGGCATGGGGCAGTTCTTCCCTGCCTGTGTGTCACCCATGGTCAGAGCCGGCCCCATGGGCTGTGACAGCCTGGTTCACCGCTTCAGGAATTAGACAAAGCTGCCAGAGAAAAGCTGCGTGGGACAGCTACCGTGGCAGAGGTCAGGGACACCAAAGGTGCCAGCACCCACAGGAAAGCAGGAGAAAAGTTGTGGATGCTGCAGGCAGCCCTGTCTGTCCTTGGCAGTCTGAGGCATCTCCAGACTCTCCGGGACAGAGCAGATGCAGGCAAAGAGCAGAGGGATGGATGACAGCCAGATGCTTTCCATGTACAAGCTTGGAACCAGCAGGAGTGAAGTGTGGGTTTGAGACTGCTTGCATTTCCTCCTGGATGTGACTTCCCAAAGTGCCTGCCATGTGGCTTGGCACAGAGAGCTGGGATGAGATGGGAGAAGTGAGGGACACTGGCAGCCCCAGGCTGGCAGCGCTGGCGGGCACAGGCTGGGCTGGCTGGTGCCAAGTGGCTGAGCCTGCTCGAGGCAGAGGAAAGGGGGCACAGCAAGATGGTGCTGATGATCCTGAATGGGAGGTTTTGGTGGGGATGCCGGGGTCAGTGGGGACACACTGGTGACACCAGGGCAGGCGGTGCACTCCTCACTTAGATGATTGCATCCTGTGTGGCTCTGTCTTATTACATAAAAAATCGACTTCAGCATAAATGTCAGCTGATTCTGAGCTGGTGTTACACAAACAGGCTTCTGAGTGACAGAAAGAGTCTTCATTAAGCACATTTCTGGAGTCCTCTGGTTGGATCTTGTGCAACATCCACAATGATCACTGCAGACAGACAATTTGGGGCCCAGCCTTTGGATTAACCCATGAAAATCAGTCCTCACTCAATCTCAGCCTTTGTATCGTGTATTAATTACGTTATTAAAAAAGGGGATGATGACATAGTCTCAAATCAGTCACTTCTGACCAGAGGGAGGTAATCTGGCTCCTCCTGGCCAAGGGAGATGCCCTCAGAGAGAGCCGCATCACCACAAACCCGTGCCCCTCTCCAGCCGGTCCCCTCTCTGGACGTAGGGGCTGGTAGGTGCTGCTCCAGATGAGGGGGCTTGTTCTGCCTCCCTCAGACCACAAGATTCTGCATCGCGAAGCGTTGATCAGGGCCACTTCCATCCTCCAGTGGCCAGGCCAGAGGAAACCTCTTCCAGGGGTGCCTGAACTCTGGGGGAGGCAGCAGTGCAAGTGTCTGAGCCCTTGAGAGGAGCCAGAAGGGCCAGGCTGTGTTACAGGAGCTGCGTTACAATGAGGCAACAAGGGTTCCGAGTCTTTCAAATGAATGTTTGCTAAATGCAAATGCATGTGTGAAATGCAGATAAGTGTGTATTAAACCTATCCTAGCCCTCTCAGCAGTGTGGAGTGCCTGGAGCCTGTTTGCTTTGCTGCAGTTCCTTTACTTGCTAACTGTTGAGCTCTGCTAATCTCAGAGGTAGCTGTTGTGGGGACAGTCAGCCCCTCTAACCAAGGGTGATTGGGTTAATGGGAACCTCTTAGAGCTGCCAGGAAAGGGAATGTGTGCTGAGGTTTGCTATGTTTGATCCTTTTCTCTCTCTGGTGATGGTCTGCTGGAGGAATATCCCTTGTGGGCTTTGCACAGGCTGTTCTCTTGCTGCATTTCATGTTTGCATTGGCTGTAAGACAACACTTCAAAACCAGGGCTAAGCCCAGCCAGTCTAGTTCGTGCCAGCGTGCTGTTGTCTCTCATACTGTTGTCACTGATGAAAGTGGCTCGAGAAGCAGGGTGTCCCTGGACTGTGACAGTCCGACCAAACTCTGAGTGCTTTTGGGGGAGAACTGGCTGTTCTGCCTGCTGCCTGACACCTTCCTGGCTGCAGGGCCCAGCGATGGCACCCACAGCTCAGGAGCTGGGCTGCACCAGGGCACGGTGGCCACGTCAGCCTGCCCCGGCATGCCTGGAGCAGTGAGCTCACCCTGCCATCATGGCAAACTATTATTTATGCTTTCAGCTACTGCTAGCTCACAGATAATTAATGTCAGAAAGCTGCTATGGTGCCATTGCTAATAGCTCAGCAAAAGGAGACGCATTGGTCAATTAGCAACTATTTGAAGTGACAGTACCAGCAAAGGGCAGATCCAGCTGCCAGCCCCCTTGGCGAATATTGTTAAGATCAGAGATTTGTCAAGGCTCTGGTTGGGGAGATGGTGGGGACCACTGGAGGAGGAGAAGGACCCGCAGGCAGAGCCTTTGCCCTGTGCTCAGTGTGGCTTCCTTTGGGGCTGGACCGGGCACTGAGTGCCTGGCCCGGTTGCAAAGGTGTCATTGTCCTGCTGTCCTGATGTGGGAACGTGGCGGAATTGCGGAGAATTGGCTGCAATGACAGACTGCCCTTTCCTAGGAGAGAAGCTGTGTTCCTCTGGAGAAGCCCATGTTATGACTTTTGCAATATTGGGGAAGTATTAAATTAGAGAGAGACCTCTGAGCAAAGGAGAAGTAATATCTGCATATGTGAAGGCCTCCAACTGTAGGCACAGCAATATTAGAGGATTTGTGAAGTTAAACGCTATTCTTTCATCCCGGGGCTGATGCCATAAAATGAGACACCACGATTCACTCGGAAATAAAAACACATGGAGGATGTGGATAGATCTGTTGTATCCCCTCGCCAGGGGGATCAGCTACCTGAACTGCTCTTTGTTGCTGCAGCTCTGACACTTGGATCTTTCCCCATCGCAGTGTCTGGAGCTCAGGGTGCAGCAGGGCTGGGGAGGTGCCTGATTTGCTTTTAGCAGCCTGTGCTGTTCTCACTTGTCAGCCCTCAGGGTGGTCTGGGACCCCAGCAAAGAGGGGAAAGCAGCGGGGGAGAGCAGCAGGGAGCAGTGCCTCGAGTGCCAGCAGAAAGAAAGAGCAACTGTCAGCCATTGCTGGAAAGGCCATGGGAGAAGCTTGGGGTGCCTGGGTGGGTGCAGAGAGCAGAGAGATCAGAGTGAGGGTGCACGTTACTTCATGTCTGCATACAGGTACCAGCCTGTGCACAGAGCCCAGCAGCAGCATTTCTGCCAGACTGGGGCTGGCACGTCTGCAGAAGAGGGACTGATCCCCCTTCCTTCAGCACCAGCTAGGCAGATTTCCCATGCCCATGAGGAGCCTCAGAACTGCCTGAAACTGTGCAATCACCTGGAAACCAGCTCCTGGGAGCCCCCCATGCTGCACCGGAGGACTGGTCCTTGGTGCCAGGAGGAGGAACGCTTTTGGAGCCGCTGTTTCCTGCAGGACTTGGGCTCCCTGCCGCTGGCACCAGCTGTAAGTGGAGCATGCCCATGGGACCTCGCGAGGAGGCTGGCGTCTCCACAGGGCAGCTGTCCTTTGCAGAGTTGTGTGTGTTTCCACGGCCGTGGTACCTTTTTCTGCCATTGTCTGAGCGATGTTGGTGTCAGTAGCTGGGATTATTTTTGCTTTCCTATAGCAGGAGACTCTGATTACAGCCGGTCTCCTTCAGGAAATCAATGCTTTAATATTCAGTCTCGTCCGATGAGGGCTAAATTTTATTCCTAGAATAACATTTAATTAAGCACTCCGGCTCTCTGTCTGTGATTCACCAGTGATCTGCACAGATGCACTTACCTTCATCAGCTCATTTAAAACTAGCCGGAACTGAAGTTAGAATAAACTGTAAAATTTATGGGCTGTTCCCTCCCTTTTTAATTAGCACCGTAAGTGTGTGACAAGAGGCCTCGGGCCAGGGGAAGGAGCCATTTACTTGTTTACTGGTACCTAGCTTGCTCTGCAACCTTGTCCAGCCACATCCCCCCCTAGATGGAGCTCTGCAAAAACATTTGAAAGCAAGAAAGCAGAAGTCTCCTGTTGCCCTGCAGCCCCCCTACACCTGTCATCAGAAGAATCTTGGGTTTGACCTTTGTGCTGGGGTGGGAAGGAGCTGATCCCATGGTCAGCAGGCAGGAGTAGGATGGGGCACCCAGGTCCCCTCAGCGGGGTGAGAGCCGGGTGGGTGCAGCGGGGCGGCCTCCTCCATAGGTAATGGCTGCATGGCACCTGCTGCTGAGCGGCGTTAGCAAAGGGGAGCCAGCGCTGGAAGCAGCCAGGACTGGGCCGTGCTCTACCAGCAGAGCAGCCCTGGGACCAGCACTGCGCTCTCTGCTCTGGCCATGCCTCTCAGCTCTTTCTCTGGCCCTGGGGACTCTGGGGCAGTTCCTCAGTACCAGCACTGTTTCCCTGAAGCCTGCCGTGCTGCCCTGCTTTCTACCTCCCGTCTCCCTCCCCATGGCTTGCAGAACAAGCAGAGGGATCGGCTTTTGCTGTGTCAGCTCCTCAACACCAGGATCCCCCCTCATCCTTTCCGTGAGTGCCCTCCAGCACACCAGTCTCTTTCTGGCATCAGGGGGTTTTGCTCCAGGGACGATGGGATGATGGCATCAGAAGAAAAACGGGTGTTTGCCATAGACTGGTGCTGTCTTTGTGCCTGAGCAGTTTCTGCCTTGCTGTGCCATGACCGTCCCTCCTGCCCTCACAGCTCACAGCTCTGCTGGCCCCTTGCCTTCCCTTGTGGGCTCTGTGCAGACCCACTCAGTCTGTACTGCTAGTTAATGGATGGTTGATCACTAGATGGAAACCCAGCTCGGATGTAAAATCTGGCATTTCACAGGTTGCAGACCAGAGGGGACAGCTCTGCTTATCCAGTCTGACCTCCTGCCAAAGTCCTGCCAGAGCAGGAGGGGCAAGAGGAAGCAGCTGCCCGGGAGGGGCAGCTGCAGCAGAAAGAGCAAGACGGGAAAGTGCAGCTGGTTCTTCGAGTGCACCCTAGGTGTTCAAAAGTGCAGCAGATGCAAGAGGCAGTCAATTGAACAAAGTGATGGGGATGTCCCTCATGATGATTCTTTCATTATCAGCCAGAAAATCTTAGACTGTAATAGCAAAAATGTGTAAATGAGTGGAAAAAAATCTGCCTATGTCATTGCATGAAAGGGAGATGAAGGAGATGAAGACCAAGTGTCAGCACAGCTGATAAGGAGAGAAGCTGAGTAAAGCAAGAGGGGTGGGGGCAGTGCATTTTCATACTGCAGAGGAAAGTACATGTTGCATCAACATGGTCATTACTGGTTGTGAGACATTACAAAAGCCCTGGGCAGTTTTGCAGACAGTTTGGCATTAATGCATACAAAGACAGTGGAGGCTGAGGACAGAGTTGGAAGCAGGGAGCGATGCTGAGGGAAGGGGCGGTGTGTCTGAGATGCTTCCCAGTGCTCCCCAGTACTGGACCCCCCCAGAAATGAGGAGCAGTGGGAGGACAGAGACCACAGCAGGGAAGGTGCTCTGCAGTGCAGGAGAAGCTCAGTTCTCCTTATGCCTAGCTTGGAGGGAAATTAAACGAGTTACTCCTTTCTCTTTTGTTGCCTCTTGGGACATTTCAGGTAACCACTCTGGAGACTACTAGTATGAATCTCTGGCAGGCAATGCTGCACGAAGCTTCGTTGGTATCACCTGCACCACACAAGGACTGGCACAAGCAACTTCTACTTTCATGAGTATCATGCCGAAACTGGTGGAGAGTTTCCTTCTGAGGGACCAAGCACTTGAGTCCCAGGAAATGACTGGTGTCTGACCTGGAGAGCTGCAAGAGCAGGGCAGCTGCATTCCTGAATGTGGTACAGGTGGTATCGCACACGGTGCTGCGCTGCCTCATGGCCACAGAACGCTGGCCTATCTTTCCACCTTATCCCTGGCTCTTGCTAGTGCTATTACTCCTTTGGTTTCACAAGCACTAAATTCACTCACAAATTTTATATATATATAAAAGACATACTGTCATAAAATCAGCTAGCTGAGCATTCCCCAATGAAAATGAAATGCTGCTGCTCCTCAGAAGAAGTGCTGGTTCTGGATCATTTGTCTATTAAATATTTGGCAAAGTCTGACTGCAGCCCTAGTGTCCTCCTCTCACTGCTCAGCCCTTGCCAGTCCCCGGATGCAGCCTCATTCCTGCAGCTATGAAGGCAAAATATCCCGTGCTAGAGGTCTGTGCTGCCAGTTATTGATTGATCTTTCTTGCCACTAGAGCTGGGCAGCGTGAATTTGTGCTGGTGGATGTGTTTGGCTTTGCAGGGGCAGAGCTGTGTATTGTTTGATCAAAGCAGGGCGTCTGCAGAGCCAGCCTAGCATGGAGCAGGGCAGCAGGGTCTTCATTGTCCATTGGGATGTGGGCTGCAACTCTGCATGGCAGAGATCCCACCAGCGGCCCTGTCATCTTGACTGCAGTCCATCCTTGTAATGATGCTACTTATAGAAAGCATGGATCTCCTGTGGCTGGGCTCAGGGGCTCCAGAGCGTTTATAAACCCAAGGAAAACGCTGCGAATTCTGCTGCCTTGACAGACAGTGAGAAAGATGTTGGATCAGCTGCTGACCCCTGGGGAAGCGGCAGAGGTAGGTACAGTGCTCAGAGACTCCCTGGAGGGTTGGAGTTAATGTGTTTGACTCATACCGCAGGAGCAAAATGTTCTGCTGTCTCAAAGCAGCTCTGGGGGAGCGAGGGCAAGAGAGCTGTGTCTGGCCTGTTTAACAGGCAGGAGCAGGAACGTGGATGTCACTTCAGAGAGCCGCTTCTGCCGCTGCTGTGCTCTCGCAGAGCGCGACCGTTCCCTTCCCCGCCTGCCGTCACCGTGAGCTCCCAGCGCTGCGGGGGTGAGTCTGGTCTCCCTGCCCCGTGTGCCCCTGCTCTTAATGGGACACGTGGTGTTGCTTATCCCTGTGCTGCTTCCATTGCGACTCAGCAGAGGCTGTTCTCGGGGAAGCTTGAAGCTGCAATTGCTGCCAGTGGTCCTTCGAGAGGCGGCTGGGTGCAGCTTTTGCTCCTGTACCCCATTGCCATGGAGACAACGGTGCACTGCAGTGGTGCGGGTGCCCGATACCATTACCCTCACAGTCTGACTTTCATGCTGATGTGCCTTCAAAGATAAAATGCTTTGATTCTACCTAAACTTATGAAGGATTCTCATACACAGCTGGGATGGGGCAGCTCAGAGAAGAAGCTTTGTTTGGCCAAGTCTCCATAGTTCCCTCGTTTCTGATGCATGGCTGATGATAGGGAAGTGGGATACTGCCAGCAGTCCCAGCTCACACAGCTGTCTGGCCGTCTGAAGGTGCAACCTGAAGTGAAACCGGGAGCCAAATGGCAGCTCGGGGGTGAGGTCGGTGCGTCCTGGAAGCACTTGACAAAAGCTCCTGCTGCCTGAGCGAGCGGTGAACCAGCACAGCGAGGAACCTGCACTGGCTGTGAACAGGAGCTGGTACACAGCCCAGATCCCTGTAACAGCTTTCCCATCACTTCCTCGTGGACCGTGATGATTTTGATGGGCACATAACACAGTTTGAGGCTTATTATATTTTTAGAAAGACTGAAGCTTTGAAAGATCCCCCCAAACCAAATCCAAACCACAGAATGGTCAACTCCTGTCAGCATTAATGCCACTGAGCAGCCGCTGGCAAGGACAAAGGGGATGGGGTTTGCAAGTTCAGCTCTTGGCCTTTTCGGGGCACCTTGGCTGCTGTGCCAGCAGGTAGAGGAATGTTATAGCTGAGCCTGAAACATTTTGCAGGGGCATTTCTCTTGGCAAGTTTATGATCTTTTCTGCCTCAGCTGGGAAGCCAGCAGGACTGAATAAATCTCCAGGCCAACAAAAGCCCAGGATATTTTCACAATTGCCAGGATTTTATTAATTTACAAGTACATTATTGAATTCCTTCCTTCCTAACAACAGCTTTCACTTAGATGGGGACTCCTTTAGCGTGTTTGGGTGTGCACAGTAGGCAAAGCTAGTAAAACTCTGCAAGGAAGTCACCTGTCAAATATTTGTGCCATTAATGCCAGTAAACTGCAAATGTGATAAGACCAATTTGGTGCTTTCATTTGTCAGGTCTTGCAGCGTTTTGTAGAAGGTGGACTGCCTGCCTCCCCAGTACCCTGGGAGGACCTGACCCTGGGAGGAGCTGGCCCACGCCACCCAGCTTGTGGGGCACGAGGCTCTCACACAGTCTGCAAGTTCCACGAATGCTTAGTGCAAAAAGAGGCTCTTCCTTCACCCCATTGTCTTTTAAGTTCTTTGTGTTTCTGGCCACTGGAGAAGTTAATTTGGCATTTTTGCCTTTTGTAGCTCAATAGTATGACCTGCTTTAAATACATACTGGCACCTCCATTGAAAGAACCCAAGTGTCCCCAGGACCTGAGCAAGCTGATACATTACTATGACATTTCCCACTGCTTCTGGGGTGAAACACTACTATTTTTATCTATGTTTTGGGACCTGCCAACCCATTCCATAACAAGAGTTAAATGAGCTACTGAGACCAAAGCAAAAGAGCAGGGGTGTTTTAGACTAGCAGATGGTGTGTGTGGGCTGACTGTCAGGATTACAGTCCCTGCCTGTGCAGGTGCATCTCTGTCTTAAGGAGGGGTGAAAAGCTGGGAGCTGAGCTTTCCCCTCGGAGGTGGGCAGCACATAAAGCAGTGCCTGCAATCACCTGTGGTGACAGTGGCTCTGTCTGACTCAGAGAGACAGCAGGATCTTCACCACCCATGTTTCCAAACCCATCTTTGGTGGGTTGTTGCATCCCTTGCAGTGAGCAGCACTGCAGTTTTGCACCTGTGATCCAAGCACACCCTTTGCTAGTGGCTTTACCCAACCCCTTAACTGAGTTTCTTTCTATTGCCCACTTAGTCAAGGTGGGCAACAATATTGCCCAAATGTAGCTTGTATCTGTGTTCCCATTTGGGGCCTCTCAGCCATAATAGGTGTCTCCTCTGTGCACAGCCAGAAGGAGACTGTTCAGCTCCAGCTGCTCCTTGGTCGTGGGCGTCGTGTCAGCTGTAGCTCCTGCATCTGCAGGAGAGCAAGGGGCGGCAGATGTGGCTCAACAAGTTTCTCTGCAGAAGTGATGGGGCAAGTGCAATTTTTAAGCTGTTTTCTATCCATCAAGAGCTGCTGTCCCAGACGCATCTTTTTCATTCTTAGTGTCTAATTTACCTGCTCTTGTCCTTAAGGAATACCTTCTCCAGATCTCACTTTTTCCTGGTCCTGGTCTCCACCATTGCTGTCTTTTCCTGGCCCACATTTTTTACAGCACGTCCATCCTCAGTGGTGCTCTCAGTCAGATTCCACATTCTGCAATAAGCCTGCAAGGACAGTTAGTGCCTTCACAGGCTGCCTCACTCTGCGCGCACAGTGTCCTCTCCATGCTGTAGCCAAGGGCAGTGGCCCATCCTGCTGTGATGTGTGTTCAGGAGTACATGTCCTGTCCCTTGAGGTGGCTCTCTGTAGAGCTGCTTGTTAATCCTAAGGGTTGTTTTCTGCTAATGGTTGATGCTGCGATGTGCTGGTGCAACTGGCTGGGGCCAGCCCTCGGTGCTGAGTGTCTTAGCATCAGCAGCTGGGTAATGAGAAGCGGCTGACAGGGCATGCCACCACCTGGCCCCCTCCCAGCCTGGGGACATCTATCTGCACAAATCCCCCTTCCCACGGGGCAGCCAGGCACAATCCTTGACTGGAACTGAGTTAAGACTCAGGAGGGCGCCTTGCACTGCCATTACCATTGCTGTTCTGATTAGGGACATGGTTACTAAGATAGTGTGGTTTTCCTTTTTCCTTCTTAAATTT
Organism: Platalea leucorodia; assembly: GCF_965183815.1. NCBI lineage: Eukaryota > Metazoa > Chordata > Aves > Pelecaniformes > Threskiornithidae > Platalea > Platalea leucorodia. The sequence continues at coordinate 19,057,802 of NC_138827.1, read as the reverse complement.
TACAGGTTTTTTTTAGCAATATTTTTCTCTTGTATTTTCCTTTACTGCTGCATTGTGCTCCCTACTGGAGCAGGCTGCCAGGGGTTATCACAGACTGCAGGCTGCACGTCCCTGCTCACGTTTATGGTAAGAATAATGTTCCCAGTGCTTCTCATTTGTACTCCTGAACATCCAGGCTGGGTCTGCTCAGCATCTCCCAGCCAGCTGTGGAGGAGCAGGTGACAGAGAGAGGCAACCCGGTTCCTGTGCTGGGTGTAAACGAACAGCTATGCACTGGGGATGGGTGGAGCAGCGCCGAGCCAGCAGCAATGGGGCCGAGGGTTTGCTTCAGCGTGGAAGAGACCCATTTCCACTCTGCTTTGGTCCCAGAGGGCTCCTCTGCCCTTCGCCCCCAACCTGTCCATGTTCAGGGGTTCTGGACGGGCGGGAGGATTGGCTTCCTCCTGCTGCTCCCCATTGCTTCTGCCGTGCTCGCAGCACAGCCGCCCAACCTGCCTGGCTCCCGCTGGCACCTCTCCAGCCGCAGGGCTCAGGGGTCTGTTCTGGTGCCAGGCAGCCCTGCTTTCAGGGGAGGAAAACGGGATGCAAGCTGATGCAGAACAGCCTCAGTGATAAGGACCTCTGGCAGGAGGGAGACGATGTGGGTACAAGCTGACATGTACAAATAAGGGGACCAGTCCTGTTCTTTAGAGCCTCATCTCCTCGGGGACAAGCTGGCGTGGCAGATCCTACCCAGGGAATGCTGCGGGAAGCTGGGATGTGAGGGTCTGGCCCAGCAGTGGAGTGTGGCCATGAGGTTTCCCACAGCCGATTCCTCCCTTTGGAGTCTCCCGAAGCTGGTGGGCTTGTGTGGCAGGCAGGGCCCCTCCCCTCCGGGTAACAATTAATGGGAAATACCTTCAAGTGATTAAAAAATCTAAACAGGTTAATTATTTCCAAAAAGAGAAAAGAAGAATTAAAATGGTTTCTGTGGGTACATTTAAAATACAATCAATAATTTATCAGACAATTTTCATTCAACAATGAGGAATTAGGAGGCTTCAAACCCTCCAAAACTTTATCTGCACGGGAAAAAGTTTAAATTATTTATTTTCCTTCCTGTGGCGCGTGCCAGGGGAGCAGCCCCACCGGCCAGCCCTGCACGCCTGTGCATGTTTCCCAGCTGCGCCAGGAGCAGTGTGGGGAGCTGGCCAAGGCGTGGTTGCTGCTGCCGGTGTGGGTGCAGGACCTGGAGGGTGCTGCTGGGCAGGGTTCACCCGGGAATCGGCTTGCCGGCCCCCCACACATCCTGCAAGAGCTCCAGAGATGGGAAGCCTTGACCTGCCCACGTGCCACTGGGAACCTCCTGGCCCGGGAAGGGGTCTGTCCCTCCGCCCGCACCTTGGCATGGGGCTGGGTTTGAGGCGGGGGCTCAAACTGGGGCTCTTGGTGGAGCAGGATGCTGTTCCCAGGGCGCTGAGTGGGTTTTGGGCAGGCTGGATGCCAACAGCAGCAAAGCGGCAGGAACCCAGCCCTGGGATGTAATTAACCCCTAGGGAATACGGCAAAGTTGGAAATGAAAGAGAAGCCAGCTGGAGTTCATCGTCCACCCCATGAAAAAATCTGCGTACCATAAATAATGGAAGGGGCATAGGAGCTGCTGTGAAGAATCCTTCATCATCTGTGGAAATATGCCTGGTTTTACAGAAAAAACAAATATAGTGAATTGAAAATAAATGGCATTATTAGCAGAAAGGGAGTCCCTAATTAACCAGATATAGTCCATTACTGTAGCCTTCAATTCATTAAATTGCATAATTACATAAAAACACTGTTGATGTGCTATTCAGTATATCTGGTATTGTCTTCCTAACAATTAGCTCTATAATTGTCAGTTTGACAGGGTAATTAAAAATGTTTAAAGATGTTGTGTCAGCCTTTTCTCCTCTGCTGAGCGCAGTCGGATGTCTCTGGAAGATGATTTTCTACCTGACTGGACCACAGTTTTGTTTTTGATTTATACCAATGTGTTACAGGAATGACCAGACTCATGGATTACTTTGATGTTCCTGCTAGGCTGATTTTTAAAAGTCAGAGAAAAATAACTCCTGATGTCATTTTCATTTACTTTTAGGAAATCTGTGGTCCCATCCCCCGGTTCATGCTACTGGTGATGTGACTTTCTTCCAAGCAGTTTTACAGACGGAGCATTGTGAAATCTGACATTTGTAGCCCTAGATCTTGGTTCTGTTTGCTGTGTAAAACCTTTCATCCCACATGTATTTTTTATGAATGGATTGAAAAACACAAGAAATAAAGCCTAGAGCTCCAAGTTGTGTCGCTATGTGCAGAGCAGGGGCTGCTCAGCCAGCGCGGACAGCCCCAGGGAGCCGGGCAGGGCCCCTGCACATGAGGCTGCTCGGGTTTGCAGGGAGCTCTTGTGCAGAGATGCTTCCAGCTGTGCCAGGCTCGGGCGCAGGCGCAGTGGTGGCAAAATGCTGCGGAGACGCACAAGACCAGCGGGTCTGCATGGCACTGGAGGGGTGCAGGTGGCACGATGCCCTGAGCACGATGGCGGGGAGCAGGACGGGAGCCTGGACGTGCTGGGGAGCCCAGGAATGACCAGCTGACAGCTGGAGCCGTGGGAGGCAGCCCAGGAACGCGCGCGCCCAAGCCCCGTGTTGGGAACGTGCTGTAAAAGAGGCAGTTTCTGGAGCACTTCATGGCAATCGCTCTCAGTTCCGTTGTTTTAGGGTGGTGATTGCCACTTTGCATGGTCAAAACCCTGACTTATTTCCCTTTTCAATAAAATAAACCTGAATATTCATTGCTGAGAAGTGATAAATAAATCTGTCCTCACACCCAAGAGCTTTGCCAGCTGGGTTTTGGCTGGATGGGAGTCTGTTTGTGAAAGCTTTCAAGGATTTCTGAAAATACTCTGTTTTGAATCATTAAATGAACGAAGTGATCTGGTCTTCTGGAATAAACAGTAATCTCGTGGAAGTGAAGTCTGAACTTCTTTCTTGGCAAAACAATTTCCAACACTTCTCTCTCTCTCTTATTTTTACATTTGTATGTGTATTTATGTTTATGTTTATTTTTGTTCTTGGACCTTGTTTCTTACACCACTTCTTTTTTGCTACAGCAGGCTCCGTGAAGATCACACACTCATCCAAGTACTCAACGGCATTCAGCTGAAGGAGTCCCCTCCCCGCATGCCTTCCCCTCGTAGCCAGAAGTGTGACTCCGAGTCCAGATGGCCCTGTTCCACCACTCTCTAGCCATTAGTTTGTATTCAGTATTCATAATTGCTTCACTAACTGAGAAACTTTACAATCTGTTGCAGGCCATTATATGCAAAACCATGCCCAAATAATTGATCCCCTGCCATCCAAATTGCAGAAGTGCTCGAGCGTTTTGTAATCTTACAGAAAAGGTTTGTATTCTGAGTATTTCAAACGTATATTAAAATAAAATTGACAATGAGATAACAAGGCATAGTTTTACAGCAGCTCTGTCATTAAGTGATCATGCACCCATACCTGTGCACTGAGGCAGTGTCCCGCTGAGAGTGTTATCTCTCTAATGCGCAATCTGGAGCTGAACCGATGCAATTTACTCCTCTGATGTTCCACATTTGCCAACCCCATCTCGCCACTGCTGCGGTGTGCTTGCCCATTCGCCACGAAGCAGGCAGAATACCTAATGTTCGGGTGGGAGAAGGGGGCCGCAGCCCCGCTGCGGGGCAGCTCCCTGGAGGAGGCACACAAGCTGTGCAGCCCCAGTGCTATGGGTTTCAGCCCGCTCTCTTGAGCCCAGGTGGGAAGCCAGCTCCATCGTACCCTGCGATGCTGCAGCTGCTGACTTCAGGAGGGAGAGGAGGCTGTGGCACTACCAAGGGCTGGCGCTGGGGCAAAGCTTTGTTGGTGCATGCCATGACTGCCCAACATCTGCCCTGGTTGGGGCGTGGGGCCAGTGCTGGTGGCTTCAGTCCCCTCTTGGAAGGTGAGCCATGTGTCCCCAGAAAGCAAGTAATTTCCCAGGAGATCAAAATGATGTAATCTCTGCCAGGAGTCCCGTCTTTCTGGGACAGTGCTGCCTCCGTGGGTACCCGGAGGTAGCCTGAGCCTAGTCCCAGCTTCACAGGCCAGTCCCTGGGCACCCGGAGGGGCTGCGGGGACCCAGCTGTGCAGTGCAGCACTGGCAGCTCTGGACCCCTCCATGCCGAGGTGGGACCATGGTGCCAGGCAGAGGCAGCCCCCGCTGCAGGCAGGGTGCCTTGCAGCACATGTGGGTCCAGTTCCAGGCTCCGGCATCTGGATTGCGCTTATTGGGCTGGGGGCGGGGGGGGGGGTGTCTCTGCCCAGGGGTCCGGGCACCCCATGCTGTCATGCAACACTGGAAGAGCTGAGCACGTCCAGCTTTCCTCTGGCGAGCAGGTCTGGGAGGCGGCATGCAGCGGTGGAGGAGGGCACAGGGAGAGGCAGGGTGCAGGCCAGGGAGGTTTTAGGAGAAGGGGGCAGAGATGACGCTGTTTGCGTTATTCCAGGGGCTTCCTCTCCAGAGCTGATGAGGCCCTGAAGAAGTGCTGGGGCTGGCAGCCGTGGCAGGAGGTCTGTGCAGGAGCAGTGGTGGCACAGCTGGCCCCAGCGGTGCTGACGTGCTGATGCTCAGGTTCAGAACGCCTTGTTTATAATGAGTGATTCATGTTGAATGCATCTTTAGGAGATGAAGGTAGAGAATGCGACATAAAGCCTTATAAAGGTTTCCAAACAGAGAACCAGCAAGGTCTCCTGTAGGATGATAGATCTCTCCTTAAGTCATAGGAGGAAAGGCTCCCACAAAGAGTAATAAATTCATAAATTCCTCTAGTCACCAGGGTTATTTCCCACAAAAGAATTTATTGCATGGCATACATTTCTCTGCTCGCAATAATGAGATCTGGGCTCCAACATGTGACATTTATGACTGGCATTATTAAAAAAAAAAAGAAAAGACATACAGTCTTTGAGGAAAATATGTGGGACAAATCTCCAGTTCACACATACAGCATATTCATGCTCCAGACCAGGGCAGGCTGGGCTGGGTTTCAACTGGGGAACCAGAAATATTTTTGCAAATGCTTTCCTGAGGAAACGAGCCGCAGTGGGAGCACCGATCCTGGATGCTCTCCAGTCTGCTGAAATCCCTGCCACCACTAGAAGTTTCAGAGGTTTGCTGGGCTCAGCCATGCCACCAGCCTACGTGCAGGTTGTACGTGTAGATGCTCAGTCCCCGGTGCCGTATGCATGTCTTCTGGGCTGCCCTCAGATGTGGGGCTACCATCCTCCCTTCAGAGCGATGCAGACACCACCGAGCTCTGTTTGGGACCAGAGGCAGAGATAGTCGTTGCCTCCTTGCTCCAGCACTCCCTTCTTGATCCCTGCAGCCCAGCACTCCCCCGAGGCGCGACTCTCGGAGCCCCTGCAGAAGGACAGGGCAGGCTGGCAGCTCAGTGCGGGAAGGCACGGGGCATCCCTGGCTTCTTCCAGGCCAGCAGAATGGCTGACCTGGTAAGAAGGGCTTTAAATCTCTGACATGCTGAGACCATGGCCCAGCGCACCTCTGGTGCTGCAGGAGAAGCCCCTTGTGCTCTGCACTCCAGAGCTCCCCATGCATCTCCCTGACATCACACGGAAGGACACTTTGAGCTGCTCTTTGCCTAATGGGGTAGTTTGGATGTTACAGCCTAAAATTAAAGAGCTCATTAATTACTATGTTGAAAGCCAGTCTCTCTTTAAGCCTGTTCTTTATCATGATTAATGAGGCAGCACTATTTCCCTCCCCCTTTATGCAATCTTCTGTCCTGCTAGAGTGGGATCTACAGTCCTACCTCCCGCTGGTCCTCTCCTCCCTGCTTGGCAGTAAAGGCACGAGCAGAGTTCAGGGCTGAGCATTGCCCCAAACTCCACACCTCTCACGCTTCCAGAGCTTGAGTTGCTCCTCACTCGTGCCACTGTCCTTTGATCCTCCCACCTGGTATTTACCTCCTGCTGGAAAATACCCTTGCAGTCTGCCCTGACCAGAGCAGAGGGACATCAGCTGGCAGTGCTGATGGGGCTACCAGACAGCCCTCAGGTGCACGCCAGCTCCCATGCCTGGCTGGGCTTGGAGCAGGTCTCAGCCTGCTGGTGCTGACTTATTTTCTCAGCTCCATCTCATCAGTGACTTAAGTGCCATTCATTGCAGGAACTGGTGCTTGCCACCAGGGCACTCATATCCAGTCACCTGTGCAGATGAGTTGTACCCGCCTCACTTCTGGCGACTCTCCTGTGCTCAGCAAACACAGTGCTGGCATGGCTTGGGAGCATGGGCTATAACTGCAGCCTGCCATGGAGCTGGAATTCCCCTCCCGCCGTCATGTTGTCTGTTCCTGAGGTTTCCCAGTTTTGCAGAAAAGGCGGTGGCAGAAGATGGGCATGCCTGTCTGCAGGATGGTCACTTACTACCTGGGAGTTTCCAGTTAGATTCGTCTGCAGAAAGCAAGCAAAGACATTACTGCGCAGCAGGGCTTGTTATGCAGCTTAAACCTTGGATAGTGTTTTTTCAATAAAATAGATGAAAACAATATCGGTGGCAGCAGCATGCACAGCGCAGTGCAGCTGCAGGAGCCCAGGCTGGATTATGCAGATGTGTCTGTCGGAGAAAGAAACCAGTCTACCTTTGTGTCTTGTAATAAAACTTTACACTTGCTCAGTGCATTTTAATTAACTCTCTCTGCCCCTCCTGCCTGTGGGAGGCATCCAAACCCTCTGCATGGTGCTGGCAGGCTCCTGGCTTTTCACAGCCTGCAGCAGCTGCATCAAATGCTTTCGGAACTGCGAGGGAAAAACATCTGCCTTAGCCCCCTCTCTGCCGTGCACCCTGTGCTGGGGAAGGTACCCGCCCAGCTGCAGGGCTGCCTCCACAGCAAACTGTCCCAACAGCAGCAGAGGGCCAGGAGAGCATCTCCATCTGGGGAAACAGCTGCCAGATGAATTGCCCTTTGCAAGCAGGATGCCCAGCAGTGTGTGGGAAAGGTTGTGCAGGTAAAACCTGGTTTATGGGAGAAGATTAAAGTTTGACCCCTGCTCTGCTCAGATGGAGGATGCAACTGCCCATTTTTGGGTTGGGGGAAGGGAAACGAGAGGCTGGCAGAGCACATGGTCACCCTAAGGTGTGATACGGGCTGCCCCCTCTCAACTTCCGCTGTGTGCAAAAGACGTGACCCTTCTTGATATGTGTGTATGAGTGAGTATGCAGAGAGGCTAATCCCATGGCACACTCCAGAAATTGTCTGCATACGTAATTGTCAAATGTGCTCTCTGTATTAATCTCTTAAGTTTATGATGTACCTCGGTTATATGGACCTCGGTAATGTCAGGAAAAAAAACTAGGAATTATACTGCAAAGTTGTTTGCAGGATAAATCCATCTAATAGTACAGGATTTATAGAATGCAGTGATGGAATTTGGTGTGATGAACCCTCTCCAACAGCGCTTTGACTAGTAGAGGTAATACCTCCCAGGGGAGCACCGCATGCTCCACTTGTGTTCAGAAGGGGTATGTTCTTGGGTGTTAATCCTCTGATGATAAGGCTGTCAATAATTGATACTTCATGTGTAGCTTTTATACAAAGCTAGAGGTCTTCTGGAAGCCTTGAGATTAGCAGAATGATTGAATAATCGATATTACATGATTTATATGATTTTGAAAAATTCACAGTGTATGTTGTCTGGGGAGGAGTCCAATTAAGGTTGCAATTCAGCCGACCCACCTCCCTCCTTGTTCTCCACCTCCTAAATCTTGGAGGCAGGCAGGTACAGAGGGAACACACGCATCATTTGCATTGCAGAAAGAGTGAACTTAATGGCAACACTTCATTTGCATTTTTACTGAGCAAAATGGAGGTAGGGAGCGAAACAAGATAAACATCCCCTCAAAAGCCTAAGGATATCTTCTGTACTTTCACGTGTGGGCCAGGTAACCTAGACCATAGCGTGACGTGCTTTCCTACACCAGGGCGCGGGGTTCCTGGAGTGGGCCACCTCACGCACTGCCGGGGAAATGCGATCCTGCCGTGCAGATGGGAGGCTGCACTTGGGACCAGGCAGTGTGCAAGCAGTGCTTTGAGGATGGGATCACCATCCAAACTGTGTTTTTAATGGACAAGAGTGCACCCTGAAAGTTGTTTCTCTGCACCCACTCTGGAAAGAGAGGTCTGCTGCACTGGTGCCAGTCGCTGCAGCACTGTGCATGTCGGAGGGGAGTCCAGAGGTCAGCTGGCAGCGACCAGAGTGTCTGATACCGGCAATGCACATCTCTGTTCCTTCTTTTCGGGCTTCTGATCCTCCTATCAATTGCTTGATCCTTTAATTCAGCTCAGCAAACAAGATAAGTGTGGTTTACTCTTCATTCTTACCTTGTGACATGCACGGTCTCTCTGTGAGCACCCGCGCCGGAGGCAGCACTGCTCGGGATGGATGGGGCGCTCACACAGCACCTGAGGCTTGGGGACTGAGATACATGGGCCCTGCCAAGGTGCCAGGGCTGTTCAAGATAGTGCCAAAAGCCATGTGTGCCAGAGGAAATCTGCTTTGCAGGACCATGCCAGATCAGGGTAGGGTGAAAGCCCCGTGGGTGGGCAGTATGGCCCCTCCCAGGGGATTCCCTATTCCCAGGGTGCTGGGGTGGAGCACCGGCAGTATGGGAACGCTTCCTCTGCAGTCAGAGAGGCTGGAGCTGCCTGGTGTCTGCGGAGTCCCTGTGCCAGGGCCCGGAGGTGGCAGCCGGCAGCCCAGGATGGTGCCGCTGGGGCAGGATAGGTGGCTGCTCAGAGGTGACCCACAGTGTGGCCCAGGGCAGAGCCCAGGAGGCATCAGCCCCCGCAGCCCCCCCAGCCCTGGGTGCAGCTGCGACACCTTTGACGAGGGGAAACCTGGAGCACTGTTACTATAGTTACTGCAGGGCTGAGGGTAACAGGCAGAGAGATATTTAAAAATTGATTGTTCTAGAAACAGCTCATCCTTGTTTGGCAACATCAGGCACATGATGTCAGCCTGCTGAGCTGGGGCCCCGCAGCCTCTGACAACTCCTTGTCCAAGAAGCGCTGGTGTACAGGGAGAGCCTGGCTCCTCAGGGATGTGCACAAGAGCTAAGAGCTGCCGTAAGCCAGGGGGTGGATGCTGGAGGGTGCTGTTGAGGCTGGACTGGTGGGAGCGCTGTGCTGCAGCTCTGAGCCTGGAGCAGAGACCGTAACTGCTGCCAGCTGGTGCATGAGGAAAGGGCTTTTTTGATCCTTTCTTAATGGGTCACCAGTAGTGAGTCTGAACGGATACTCCAGTGGCTCTCATGGCTTTGCAAGGCAGCTGCCTCCTGCAGATGTGGCCTCACACTCTCCTCGGTTCCTGCAGGCCAGAAGAGGAGAGCAGGGGCCAGAGTCAGGCTGGGGTGGGGAAGCTGGAGCTCCCTGGAGCTGCCTCCCCAGCCGGGACCCATCCTGTGAGACCCCGACTGGGAGGAACGTACGGCTGGCAGGAGCCACCGGCCAGCTCCTCTCCCCAGTGGGCAGCTGATGTGCTGCCTCACCACACCCCACAGAGCCAGCAGCGCCCCGCGTCTGCCTCGTCATGGAGCCAGCAGCGCCCCGTGTCTGCCTCGTCACGGAGCCAGCAGCGCCCCGCGCCCGCCTGGTCACAGCTCTGCCTGGGATGCCGAAGCGGTGTCTCAGGGGAGTCTGCTGGCTGGGGCTTGCAGTTGCCAGGAGCGGCTGTCAAGGCTCAGGAGGCAAACGCATGCTGTGCAGCCCTGTGAGGATGGCACCTCGTGCGTGGCCTGGCCAGTCCCCTGCCCACCCAGCTGGGGCCCAGCAGGGACCTCCACTTAAATGTCCCTGTGGAGGGGACGCTTCAGCAGCCACAAGTAATTTAGCAGCACAGGGGATGCTTAAGAGCACTTCAGAACTCTTTCTAGGGCAGGAAAAGCCTCACTGAAAGAACAACAAATATTGGAATTGTTTTGTGTAGAGAAAATGGCTGCCACAGTGTCAGGACATTGTGTAGAAAGTGTTTTCATTCCTTGTAAATTAGCCCAAGGGCTTGTCCTCCTCCTGTACTTCCTGCAGAGCTCCGGGCTGGTTTTATTCACAGCACTGAGCGCTGTTGCTAGGTGCCAGAGAAAAGCACGAGTATTTTGTGTGTTTTCTTTTCCAGACACCAAAACTGAAAGCTGACCATGTAGGCTGACCTCTGGATACATGTCACCTGGAAACAAATAGTTTTCACTAGGCAGATGCAGAGTTAATTTTCTCCACATCATATGGCAGTGTTAGTGACTTAGTCTGGGATGAAAAAAAGAAATCACGTTTCTGTCTCTCTTTCTTTCTTGGTGGTTCTCTCTGGGGCTATCCACCATCCCATGCAAAGGACAGCATTCCCAGGGGAAAGCAAAGCAGCATCAGCCAGCAAAACTCTTCAGGATATCTGGGTAAACAAGGCTGAGAGTGACCTCAGGAGTTATCATGCCAAAGGGGAGCTTTATCAAAAGCACAGAGGCAAAAGGGTAGATGTGCTTTGCCCCCTGGCAAACCCTGCCTGCAGGTGTGGGTAGCACCCATCGGCAGGGTGCACGCCCGTCCGCTTGCACTTGGGTCTGCCTCAGAGCAGGTCTTGGGCTTCACCTGGCTTGTGCCCATTCTGCAGGCTTCATTAGGCACAGGTGATGCTGCTGTTGCCCTCATCATTAGCCTCACTGGTGTGCTCTCCTACCCCTCTTGAGACCAGACACCAATTGTTTGTGAGGGGTTGTGGGTTTGTGTTGGTTTTTTTTTTTTTCTTTTCCTTCCATAACAAGAGATAAAAGGGAGGGCAGGAGAGGTTAGGCTTAGGTAGTGCTGGTGATCAGCCAGTGCACATGGAGAGGAGGTGAATGCAAGAAGACTGTCCTGCTAGAGCCAGGAGAAGATACCAGAAACATCCAGCAGCAGGGATGGACCAGCCACCACTCGTCTCAGATACGTGAGTCACACAGAGCCCTGGAGAACAGAAACATTTTGATCATTTGCATTTTATGCGTGAGGAGGTTAATTACAATGATGGTAAAGACAGTCATTGGCATGACAATTTGATTAGAAGGGAACTTTGGTTCTCAAAGAGATCTAGCTAGGGGCAAAGTCTCTCTCTGAAGCAGTGGTTTTTTTATCCCAAAGGCTGCGGTAGCCTGTTGTGGGGGGACTGGGGAGAGCTTTGGTATGATTTCATGCACCAGTTGGAATATCTTTATCTGAGTCACTGTCTGTGCTTATAAATCCCTGACTGTGAGCAGGGGTGATAAGATCTCGAGGCATTCCTGTCTGTGCAGTAAGGAATTAGGAAAGATACATTAACAAAGTTATTTAATTGCTATGCATCAGTACCAGGAGCTTGGGTAATAAACAAGAAGATTCAGAATGGCTCATTTATGAGAGCCAGTTTGAACTATTTGTTGTTGCTGAGACCTTCTGGAAAGTTAACATTGGAAAACCTATAACCACAAAACTGTTGGACTAAACCTCTCAGGGAGAGATTGGGAGGCAAACGTGGTGGAAGGTCAGTCTCTGTCATAAATGGCACTTCTGCTGCTGACAACTCAGCAGCAAGTGATCTCAGATACGCATCAATGGATGTCCTGGTATGCAGAGATGGTAGGGATGATAGCGGGTGTTTGCTGTGAAAAACAGCATGTGTGATAATGCAGGAGGATCAGCTCCATGCAAATCTACAGAAAGAGAGAGAAATGACCAGGTTTGCATGGGATATTTTGCCTGGAGTGATGTGTGCTGGAGGTCACGTACTACTGGAACTAAAATGGCCTTGACATTTCTAAAAACCATACATGATACTTCTCTGACTCAGGAGTTGCATCCAAGAGTACTGCATTAGCCCTCGTTTCAACAGAGAGGAACTGGTCACTGAACTAAACCTTCAAGGTAGCTTTGATGCAGAGGGTTGTGACTCAACAATGTTTCTTATGTATGGACACAATAAAATCCAAATCCATATATGGATGTACACTTGCTGTTTTAAAACAGTTAATTTCACAAAGTTGAAAATAATCATGAAGCATATCATTTGGGAGCAAGGATTTTAGGAGAAAGATGTAAACAAGTAAAAGAAAAAAAAAAATGTAAAGAGAATGTAAATGAAAAGCCAAGTCTCGCAGAATGTTGATAAAGAGAGGAGAAAGCTTTGCTGGTAACTGGTGACCTTGTGAGGGAGGAAGGGGTGCTTCCAGCTGGGATCCTTTCATGGATGCAGTAGAGAATAGGTAGAAGTCGGAGGTTATCTCCTACTGGTGTGGCTGGAGCAATGTGCCCAGTTCTGCTAGCTGTGCTAAGGTGGAAGCTGACATCTAAGAGAAGAGTTGGGAAGAGCTGTGAGATGATTACAGAGAATGAAATCATGCCATAAGGTGAGAGCCTGCAGGAGAGAGATCTCTTATTTTCTATCAGAGGCAGGCTGCGGAAGCAACTTACTTCTGCCCATAAGTACTTACGCAGGGAATGGAGCTCTGAGAGCAGACAGCTCTGTTGTCTGGCAGACAAAGGCCTGTCTAACTAGATGCAGCTGAAGACAGACAAGTTCAGATTAGAAAGAAGCTACACAATGGAAACTGTGAGTGTAATTAAGCACTGGAGAAATGTACCTAGGATCTCTTCCTTGCTAGAAAAGCTGCGGTGAAGATCAAATGTTTTCTTTCTAAAAAGACTTGTGGTTGTTCAAACTGGAATTAATCCCAGGCAGTCTGATGGCCTGTGCTTGGCACAAGGTCAGGCTGGGTGATCATCAGGTCCCTCCTGGCCTTATTACCCACAAATGTATATGCAGATAGCATACAGACGGTTCTCTAAAACATCAGCTTGGCCAGGCTGGAGCACAGGGGTAGCTCCGGATAGGCAGCTGGAGTAGGGCTGTGTCAGAATGAAGTGGCTCGGGGACCACAGCAGAGAGCCGTTCCAGTCCTGGTGCTGTGCTTAGCAGGGATGGAGGGATCTCTGGGGAAGTAGGGAGGGCAGAGGACAGCACGAGGTCAAAGCCAGGTGTGAGGGTCTTTAAGCAGTGCAGAGAGGGGGAGAACAGCAGGCTCTGCCCATGCAGCCTGTCTGCAGAGTGCGTGATCTCAAGGTGATGCATGGGGGCAGCTCATCTGGCTGCAGGGTGCCTGCTGGGAAGGCAGCTCTTCCTTGGGAAAAATGTGCTCTTGAAGAGCTCCTCCCTGAGAAGATTCTAACTCTGCTTCAGATGGCATCCCTTGTTGATTTGATTTTTTCCTCTGGCAACTTCTTTTTAAGGGGAGAAACTGAAGTGCCAACACTCTGACCTGTTCACTGAGCCCTCGACCTGTGCAGGTGAATCACCATTTCATTTCCCTTTGAGTGCCCAGGAGGACTTTCCCCATCTGTTTCCAGGGCTGACTATTGGTGCATTTCACTTTGCATTTAAGTATTATCTGTGTTTGTCATGCCCATGGCAGTCTCCCCCAGTTTTTAGTAGCTGTCAGTTTAAGTTATGGCTGCCTAGAATGGATTATATAGAGTCTTATTTGCATGGAAGAAATATTTGAATACATCAACATGCCTTGAATGCTTAAGATTTAAACCACATGAGTATGCAGGTTCAATGTATGGGAATAAGGAGGAATGAAAGCAGTGTTATTGCCACACAGCTTTCAGTTGCGTTCAGCAGAGTCGAGCCTCAGGGGCTTCTGAACGGAAGGTTCCCACGTGTGCTCTCGCTGCCTGCTCCCTCTTGCCCGTGACTGCTTGGCTGCTCTTGCCTTGGCAGCTCCCAGCAGAGGAAACACAGGGGTTTTCTCTAATGCAGTAGGAAGCAGAGTCCAGGTTTGCAAGGGAGGGTTGCTGGAGCAGGTGCTCTCCTGCCAACAGCTGTGCTTTTTGGGTGGCTTGTCACTGTCCTGGGTTGTGCCTTGCTCCCTGGAAGCCCTGCAGGTCCTTACTTTCTCTGTCCTGGCAGTCCCTTGGTGCATCAGAAAGACCACGAAGGATGACTGTTTCGGCATTGGTCTTAACCTTTGGAAAGCAGTACTTTCCTGCTCCCATGACCCTTCCACTTGCCGTGATCATGCTACTAAACAAATCACACCCTGGCCTTGTCTTCTGGGTCGGGACTTGCCTTGACCCCGGGTTCCCCTGTCTCACCACCATGAAGCTGAGCTCTCTAGAGCAACCTGTGGAGAGCTGGGTTTGGTACTTGGTGGGCGTCCGCATAGCTAGTGCTTCCCAGGGACCGGTTCAGCACCTTCCCCTTATCTCTGTCAGTACCAGTTGCTGACAGTCTCTTTTGACAGTCTTCTTGCACATCTTTGTCAGTATTTGCACATTCTGCCTTTTCACTTGCGTTAGACTATACTTGCCTTGGTTTGTAAAAACCTTTCAGACAGAGGCTCAGTACCAGCCTGTGGCACTGTCCTATTAGCCTGTGCACCCTGTGCATGCTTCTCCTCTTGCTTTGGCAGGAGCAGAGGCAGTGAGACTTACGGGGCTGTTAAATAAATTTGCCACTACTCTAGAACCTTGTTTAGTTCTTTGTGCATTTTCCTTCCCTGTACATAAATGCACAGACATCTGGGTCAGTCAGTGCTGTCCTTCTGTTCCAGCTACTGCACAGCATCTGCTTGCTTTCTTACCACTTAATAAAAACTTCCTCTCCTTTTGTCTCCTACATGCAGTTCTTCATCCGGAAGCAGCTGATGGACTTGTTAGTTCTGGAAATGCTTGGCACCTGCTCCATGCTCTGTCTCTGCCCGGGTTTCTGAGTGGTTACACCTATGATATGTTAAACTTATGAACCCTAAAAGTACAGTTGCCTTAGAGGATAAATCAACCCTATACCAATGCCAAGGGACAGAGAGTGGTTCTTTTATGACTACTTCTGTTTCTATAATATAGCAGTTAAGTTTGTTGACCTGCAGCACCATCATGCCTGGATGCTGTGGCCACAGCCTTGTTACACAGGGTAGGACAGGAGCACAGAGCACGAGCACAGCTCTGACCCCGGAGAGCTGACGGGGCACATTCATCCTCCACTTGAGCTGCTGACCTTTAGCATGGGCCTGTCTAGAGACCTCTGATAGATCAGCAAGGATCGCTTTATATTGACAAATACAAAATATGGTACCTTGTGTAAATGGCTTTTCTCCAGACTAAATAACTCCTTTTTTCAGATTTTCCTGCTGTATAATCCCCCATACTCCATTATCTTTTTTTTGACTTATATTATTCAAGCTCCAATTCAATTCTACCATTGTGCAAATCAGGTGACGAGATATTCTCCTCCACTGATTCATAGCCGGCACCACAATACCCTCTGACATATGTAAAATGTTCCTCTCTGTATGAGCCAGGATCTCACTAACCTTCTATGCAGTGCTCGCGGACCAGAATACAAACAGAGGTGCCGAGTCTGACACGTGCAGCTACTCCTTCTATGCTGTGATAGCTTCTGCAGTGGCATTTAAGCTGTTCTTAGTATCAATATTATTCCTACCCACATGTACAGCTTCTTATTGCTGATAAATTGCAATGCATTCACAGCTTTTTGCCTTTTCCTGGAGCTACTAAGGCTGGAGAAGTGGATCCAGACAGCAAAGTTTTCATCCAGAAAACCTGTTAGTATGGGGGTTGGAGTGGGCACACAGCTATCAGACTCCTGTGGTCTCCCTCCTGTCTCCTCTCCAGTTGCTGCATGCACTGAGCAGGAACCCCTGCCCCCCCCCCCCACCCCCCGATGATGGAGACCTGAGACAGAGAGGGCACTGCACATAGCAGCCTGAGTAGCCAGTTATCCAGAGCACCTGGCAGCGCCCAGACCTTGGTGTATTCAGAGACAGCCAGGCAAAGATAGCTCACCCCAGATGGGGCAGCAGCTTTCTTTGCTCAGTGCATGGCAGAAGTCACTTGGTGCTAAGTCCCACAGCCTGGTGGGAGAAGGACCCTCCAGACAAAGGAAGCGATGGTGAGGAGCCGTCTCTGCTGGGTGAGGTGCTAGCTGCCAAGCATGCGGAGCTTTGTCTCTTTGTGGGTAGGTGGGCATCAGAGAGGCATAGCGTAGCAGATTGGAGGAAAAAGGGTGCCCCAGCTGCTGTGGAGGAAGGCTGCATTTCCCCCACCCAAGGAGAGCTCTGCCCATCGCCAGACCCCCTGGCAGGGGACTGGGTAGAGCCCAGGCTCTGTGGGAAGGAGATGCCCCTGGGAGCGATAGGGGGAGCAGACAGCAGAAATTGGCTGTGTGGCTGGCCAGGATGGTGCACAGGGACTTCTGCTCACAGGTTTCTTGCAAGGAGTTGGGTCTGATCCTTCAGAAAGGCTTCTCTTCCCCAAGGGCTGGTCTTGCACATCACCCTGCCGCTCAGCTGGGAGCTGAGGAGAGCAGCTCGTGGAGTGGTGGGTTTCTTCTGCAGTCTGTATGAAGTGATGTCTGGAGGGTTTTCAGTTTGTGTTGTCATTAGGACTTACGTGAGAAAAAAAACTTGTGACTGTAACTGGGAGGTGAAAGCTAACAGCTTGTCTTGGCTATTATTATACATGCCAGAAGCAGTAATGATTAAAGGGACTGCACTGTGAGGTAAAGAGATGCCATCCTGGAACCAGATGACTGGGTGATACAATTAAGATAAAGAAATCGCATATTGTTGGCAATAGGGAAGCAGAAGTGATGAAATGTGTGATTGGGAAGTGTGGGAACAAGATGAAATTAAAGAAAAATCACAATAAGGAACAGAAAATGAGCAGGACTTGGAACAAGAGGTGCAGTGGTTGAGAAGATAAGAAGAGCAGAAATAAATTGAGAGCAAACATCCTTGGAGTAGAAGTGAAGACATACAAAAAAAATCTTTCCAAACTCTATTAAAAATAAGTTGCTGTGCTAAAATGAGAGCATTACCATCTAAAGGAAATGACAATATTAAGCTATTGGCCTCTACGGTCAGTGCTCAGGGAAGGATGGGACAAAAACCCTCACAGGTTGAGCTGTGCTAGTGTGAGGCTTTCTGCAGGGACCCAAACGTGTGTCATTATTGCACCTTTCAGGAACGGAGCACTTAAGATTTGTTAACAGGGGTATGGTTGTGACTTACCCCCCTTAAGGGCTCAGTGACCACAAATAAACCAAAGCCAAAAGCATTTGGTGGAAATGAGGGAGGAGGTGGCAGTGCTGGTGAGATGAGCAGAATCAAGAGCACGGGGTGGCAGTCAGGCAGCAAGGTGTGTCCGTGTGTGGATGCACGCTGCTGGCAGCACGTGTGCTCACACAAGGATGGGGCCGCCGGAGGTTTGAGGAAGAGCCTTAGGTGAGGTGGGATGGGGCACTCCTGAGCTGTACTGGAAAGGCTGATGCCTACTGATGGAGCAATGCCCAGTGTGTGCATCTGTGAGCGTGTGCTGTGTTATAGCCCTGCAAAAGCCGGGGAAGGCCTGAGACAAATGTGCCATCAGCATTCCTGCTATTGACTAAAACAGGTGATGGTGAGTGGTGTAGCTACATAGTTATGTGCTGCCAGGAAAAGACTGAACAGTGCCATGGAGTGTGCAAGAGCAGACTGAAAACCTCAAAGGGTGCGACAGCACCTGGGGTCACAGGTGGCTGGGGGTGAAGTGCCCATCACCTCTGGCAGAGCTGCTCATCTGCGCAGCTCCTCCTCTGGGGCTCCCCTCTGATGCTCCCAGACGGCAGTGGCAGTGGCCCCGGCTTGCTGACAGCTCACTCACTACATCTTCCCAGGAACAGCAGCACTAATGCAGCCAGCGGGACTCTGCTGCACGCAGGGGTCAGAGCTGTCACTGGACCAGAGTCAGGGCTGCACTCAGAAGTAGATGCCAAACATCCTTGGCACAATTTCCCCCCAGCAAGATATATACATATATGTACGCAGTCTCAGGGAGCTCCTGTAAAAGAAGAAAAAAAGGCCTTGTGATTGCTATTTCTAAATCCTGGGGAGGCTCTGGGACATGCTGGTGACAGGGCTGAACAAGCAGGTCGGTAGCACTGAAATGTGTGAAAGGAATTCTGTCCTTGTGCTGAGTACAAGATGTCTGTGCTGAGCTGCAGCTCCAAACCCTGTCACAGCCGATGAGAAAATTGGCTGTCTCCAGAAGGCAGAAGGGAGCTGCTGCTGGTAACCGCTTCCAGCGGGCGACTGAGCACAGAAATGCACTCACTTTCCAAGAGCCCGCGTGGCCCTGAGCCACACCAGCGCAGGGGAGGATGGGGCAAGCAGCCACTCATGGCTGCAAGAACCCCAGGACCCCTGTGGGGATACAGCACCTGATGTGTGCGAGCACCATTAGCATGGTCCTCCCCAGCATCTCTCCCTTGGACAAACCCAGTGGTGGCACCACTCTTGTCAGGGTCGGTATGCCTCTGTTAAGGCTTCAGGACACACTAACCCCACGGCCTCAGTGACACGCTCCCTCCTTGTATTTGTCTCCACGTGCCCAAAGGGTGTACCTACCTGCTCAGAAGATACATGACACAGTGGCTTGAGAGCCTCCTGCCCTTTCTGCCACAGGAAAGGGTTTGCATTGCGTCGAGATGAAAAGCAATACTGTATCAGCTCCGGGGTGCTGGGGCAGTCCTGGGGGCCACGTGAATTTACCCTGCGTGGTCTGCAGGCCTGGCAAGCCAGGTCCTTTCATGTATCTTTGTTGTATCAGAGGAGTCTGCCACTGCTCAGGGGATGCTGCATGCTGCCTGGCTTTCATGAGGCACAGTCCCTTGGGATTCCCTCCCACAGATCTGCACGGGAGGTCAGCATGCCATGTTCTCCTTGAAATTATCAAAGGGCTGGCAGTGTGCTCCTGAGACGGTGGTGCAGGCTGGCTCCCTGCACTTCCTCGCCTTACAAATCACTGGTTTAAAGATATTGCAATTACAGAGCAACAACAATATGTTTGCATAGTTAAATCCTAAATCTTGTTGGTGTGTGGGAATGATTGGTTGTTGCCCTCCTGCTTTTGTGATGCTTTCAGTGACTTCTCATTTGTTTTGAGGAAGTTCTATTAATATACACAGCCCAGAGTCCTGTGCAGGAAGAAGGTTTTATCTAACTACTGAAATTCAAACTTTTGAGCTTGGTAGATCTCTGAGATGGCTGACAAGTGAATTCAAGTTTATTTACAGTTCCCAGAAACTTGAACTGCAAAGTACTGCTCTGTTCATGCAGAAAACGAATGTCACCTGGGTGCCAGGCAGCACAGGGAGTTCTCTGGGAGCAGCCCTGTGGCACAGCTTGGCTCCCCGGGCACCTCTGCCCAGGTACTCGCGAGCAGAGAGCAGGTCCCAGCGCGGGTCTGCACAGGCCGTCTGTAGGGACAGTGGGTGAGCCCTGGGCTGCTACAGGACTGAGTTTTGCCTTGGCCACTGCTCACTGGGATGGTCTGTTTGGACAATGAAAATCAACTTTCTCCATAATGTTAAAAAGCAGGTTTAAAAGAGAGCATTTTCAGCCTGGCAATAGGAGTGCTGTGCCACCCGCTTCTGTCCTGGCAGGCTGTGCTTGCTGTTTGCATCCTGCGCTATCGATCCAGCCAGTGAGTCCCGCTCTTCTCTCACTGTCTGCAGTAACGCGCTTTGGAAATGAATCTTCTTAAACCTCCAGTTGGTGATTCCAAGATACATTTTTCCACCTGTCATTTTCTCCTTGACCTCTGCAAAGTTATGGGATAGGAGTGAAATTCAAATCAGGCAACTCCTTTATCGGCTCGCTCTGCATTTTCTTCCTCTCCAAACTAAAAATGAGAAAGTACTATGACACCTGCACAGATGGATTGAGTCAGGGTGAAGATTTTAAACTTTATTCAATAAAGTGTTGGAGCTAACCAGGAAAATATTATTTTATCTCTTTAACACATGTGCTCTGAGTTCCTCAGGGCTTCCAAGCGATAGATCTTCCCCAAGACTTGCAGTCATTTGCCATTACACCTCACAGAAGGAGCCGTGCTGACATCTCTGTTCGTTGGAGCAGTGCAGGCGTAGCAATGCTGTTGGTACTGGGTGCTGGGCGTGTGGACCAGCTTGGCTCTGTGGCCTCTTGCCTCTGAACCTTTTGCTTCTAATCAGCAGAAATGTGTAAGGATGGAAGTGTCTCGGGTAGGATGGATGCAATCTTTCTCTCTTTTAAGGATCTCCTTCAACTCCAGCAGTTCCTCCTAGTGAATGATGTTTTGTGCAGTGCACAGAAACCAAAACTGTAGCTCCATGTGACTGAATTAATTTCAAATTCATCGACAAGAATAGCCTCTTGCATATTAGGATCTAAACCTAAGGCTTGGCTGTGGTCAAGAAGCCGTTTCCTTTGCTGTGATGGGCCCAGGGTGAGGGCAGGACCATCCTGGTGGGCTATGGGAATCCTGTGCCATTATCCTGTGCATTTTGCCCCCATGAAAGCTCACAGGCAGATGTTAATAGCACAATTGCAAACACACAGGGCTTGCCTAATTCTTCTCCTTTTTTTCTTAATTAGCTGTGGATTACCACATTTTCTGGCACTGAATTTTGGGAATCCCCATTGTCTCTTAGGTGACCACATATAGTTAGTACTCATCTGGCACTCTGAAGCTGTTTTTAAGGACAACAGTAAAGTCTGTCAAGCAGCGGAGAGTGGAAATCCAATGACCCTCATTCAAGGATGATGTGTTTAAATTGGGAAATTCATAGCGATGCTGAATGAGGAAATGTAAACACCAGAGCAAGGACTTCCATTTCTTTGGGGTTTTTGTTGGGGGAGGAAGTCACGAGTATAGCATGAGTCCAGCAAAGTCAAGAGTGCCCAAAAAATGCTGTGGCTGAGCCTCTTTCTTATGACTTTGACCTGCCAGTGCCTCAGGTTCAAATCATTACCATTAGTGAGCTGCTGCAAAGTGCAATTTTATTTTTTTGGTAGTGTCCGAATTACTAAGCAAACTTCTGTGGATGACAGGGCTGCAGCCTTGACCCAGGCTGAGGTCAGGATGGGAAAGGATGGCTCTTGTCAGGGTCCACAAGCTGTTAGCTTATGCAGGTAGCTCCAGAGCCCTGCAGGAGCTGCAGCCCTTTGAAAAGCTGAGCAAGAGGAGCCTTTCCTCTCTGTGTGATTCTGCATGCAGATGGTCTCAGATCTGCATGTCTCAGTACATTAGTCTCGCTGCTGCTGATACACAGGCATACTGGCACAGGGGAGCTACCACCAGTTCTGCCTGTCTCAGTGTGCAACATGATGACTATGGGAGGGTGAAGGCACAGATCCCCATGTCCCCCCATCTCCAGATGTTCAGGGTATGGCAGTGTTACACAAGCCCCATGCTGTCCGCATCCCTCAGTGGGGGTTGAGGACCTGTTGCCCCTCTGCCCTGTGTGCTGCTTTCCTTGTGGGAGGGATGGGGCAAGAAGTACTCCTGGATGCCTGCTCCTCCGTGGTGCTGGAGCTGCCTCTCGCCTCGGGGCTGCCAGGCAGCCCTGCTGCTGGAGCTGCCTGCCCTCCTTGGCCTGGATCCAGCATGCTGCTGTGGCTGCCCAGGGAAAGGATGCCATCAGGCACCATGGGAAGATTTGTGTCCAAGGTGTCGGGGATTTTGATGGTTGGGGTCTGCACTGGAGGGACAGGGAGAAGGCTGTCTCTGGTCTGGCAGCTGCTGGAGGGGCTCAGGGTGCCCTGAGCACTGGCACTGCTCCCCAGGCTGCCAGCCCTCATGGGTGCTGGCCTCTCTGATGCCATTACAGATACATTAATGTCAGCAGCTCAGACCCACAGATCACTTCCAAATCATCTGGAGATTGGTGGAGCGGGTATAGTGCTGTGTAAGGCACAGGTAGGCAGGAACGATGCAGCCCAGCCCTCCCCTCGGGGGGCTGCTTTCCTGGGCAGAGGTGTCGGGGTGGCCCCGGGGCAGCTCGCCAGCAAGCGCCCAGTGTCCTCCCACCCCTCCCCAGCGGCTGTTTCCTTTTCTGTCATTTGAGCCTTTCTGCAGGCTTTGTGGCTGCTGTTCTCTGAAGTCAGCACTGAGTTTCCCTTCTCAGAATAATGGAATTTAATGGAATCAAATTCCTGCTGGGCTAATTTCTGTGCAGTAAAAATAGCTGCAGTGATGATGCATGTAATGTACGTCCACTGCCACCGTTGCAAGGGGAAATATGACTTAGTGGTGGCAGAAACAAGGGACATGTGACAATTTCTGGCTCATCTTGGTCCTTCAGCTCCACAGAAGTGCTTGCAAGTCTGATCCCTGCTGTGGTAAAAGCCCTGGTGTGACTGCCCAGGGTGAAGTGTGCCCTGCCCCTGCCTCATTGCCTGGGGAAGGCCCCTCACAGCACGGTGGTGTCCAGCTGCAGTTGGGGGGCATGACCGTGGCCATGTTTCAGAGAGGTGCTAAACCATGGCAGTAACTGGGTGAGAAGTTGCAACGAGGAGGCTGACGGATCCTGTTATCAGAGTGTTGCTGCATGGAGCCATCCTCCGCGTCTCCCTCCAGTCATGGAATTTCTTATGGCACTCGGCCACGTGCAAACAAACAAAGCTGTGCTCCTGCAAAGATAATGCTACTTCTGCTCCGCTCGGTGGACTACTTCACACAAGTGGAGATCAGACAAAAATAAGAAAAACAAATTATTGGAAAACTGGTTTGTTTAATATAAGAAATTTGGGGGTCTACCAAACACTGATGTGGATGAGGGCAGAGCCTATATGCTTATAAATCTTGTAACTCTGGCCCATGTCATGTAGGCAAGAGCCTAAGCGGTCCCCAGGGCACAGTTAGAATTGGAAATGGGGGCCTACACCAGCAGAAAGAAAGTCAATATAGAAAACTCCAAATTCTGTATAGGAAGGAGAAATCAAAAGCAGAAGTACATGTGTGTGTATATATATATATACACAAAATATCTGGCAAGGCAACATTTTTGCAGGAAGAGATGTGGGTGTGATAATGCCCTGCTGTTGCCAAAAAGCAAAGCGTTATCATTTTAGGATGCATTAACATGATTGTTGCCTGTATGGGCCTGGGTATAATTGTTCCCCCTGTATGTGATGTCAGGGAATAAAAATATTTTATTTTAAAAAATACTAAATATACATTTCTTGTAAGAAAAATATAGAGAAATTGGTGAAGCACTGGAGAATTTAAAGAGTAATCTGAGAGATCCAAAAAAACATGGCTCACAAGGAAAGGCTGAAATAATTGAATCTTGTCAGTCTGAAATGGGACAACCAGAGGGAAGAATGTGACAGTCTTCAAATACAGGAAAGGTTATTACACGAAGGACAACACTCTGTTGTCTTCTGTCCTTTACAGTCTTAAACTGGTATGATTTTGAAAAACTGGGCTATTGGTTTCTTGCAAACGAGATTATAGATGAGGACAAAAAATAATCAATTTTTCTCTGAGTCTGCCGTGGGAAAAACCTGTTTGTTCTGAAGGCATTTGTTACAACAGAAGAAACAAGAAGGAAAAAGCTTTAGGAGATCTGCAGATGACGTCAGCAGACCAAAGCCAGACATGGTTGTACAGCACTGCGAGATACACGGCAGGGCTAAGGGCAAGAAGAAATTATAGCTGGATTTGAGGGAGGGCTAAGATGACTACCAGGAGACTCTTTATTCAACACGCCTGGGGACGCTAGCTGGATAGGTAGGTTTGGCATCAGCATGTTCAGGGGTCTGCCTAGGCTAGTGAGCAATTGTGCACAACAGGAGTGGATCAGTAGATTGCAGCAGTTGTTGCCGAGGCCCCTACACCTCCTGCATGTGCAGTCTGGGGATTTTATTTGGGACTAGATTTAGTCTCACCTCCTGCCCCTAACATGCCCTGGCCAGGTGTGCGTTTTGAAGTTGACCAGTGATTTGTTCAGTCTGTTGTACCCTGATTATGGGCTGGAAATGTCTGATGTGCCCCTGTGAATCAAGGGAGGGAGAGGTGCAGTAAGCTGTTGAGCAGGAGTTAACCGAGTTACCCAGAGAGCTGTTGGCTGGAGCTGTGCTTCCCCTGGCTTCCCGACTCCGGGTGGGTGGGTGTTTGTTTCCCCTTCTCCCACCCCGGCACAGATCCCATTGTGGCTGTGGTGCTGATGAAGCAGGCAGCCGGTGGCTGCCCACTGCCCCAAGGAGCAGATGTTACTGTCCTTGAACTGACAAGGTGCATGTCCCACAGGATGTCTTGCTCCTCAGTCCCCTGTAACTCTGATTTTAGCTAGTGGACCTCCTCCAACTCTCTTCTTTGTTGCCAGGATGGACCTCAGCAGTTTATAATCAACACAGGCACCCTCTTTACCCGCCTGGCTAAAGGCTACTGTATTGTTGGCTGCTCTCCCATCCTGAGGAAGGAGGAGCTCCTTTGGCAATGAATTATGCTTGCTTGTTAGCAGCCAGGTTGTTTTCACTGTTCTTTTCTCCAGAGCCCCTGAGTGATGCTGTCTGCTCCTGAGATCTTCATGCAACTGCAGTTTGCAATTTGTTCCATCACCTCGTGCTGTTGCTATTGTTACCTCTATGTCCTGGAAAACACGTCCCACATGTTGCTTCCAGGAGAAGCCTTAGTGATGTGTGGAGAATGGGGGAATATTTAGTTACATGTGCACGTTCAGTGCTATGACTTCATTTCCCTGCTTTTTAGGTATATTTCCTAGGGGAATGTACAGGTTAAAGCCTGGCCCTGGAGTGAAAGACAGGTTTGGGAACTGGTACTTGTGCCTGGTTGCCTTGCCTAGTATTGCATAGGTCTCGTTGACTAAGACAATGTATATTTAGCTCCTTCATGGGACACAAGGACAAACTCCTTTCCTCAAATGATGTGTTTGTGGTTTCAGATAGAATCCTATCCTGGTGACCTGCTCTCTGACTGAATAAGGTTTTGCTATATGCATTCTCCCTGAGAGACTTTGCTTCTGGACCCAGATGGCCAAAACACCTGCTTTGTCTTGGAAATGTTACTGTGCTTGTCTATAGCCAGGTCAGGTTGCAGGGCTGTCCCTCATTTCAGGGCAGATTTGAACTCCCTTCATGGTGGACGGGGGGAGCATGATCTGTGCTTTGCAGGCTGTTTTTTGCTGGAGAAAACACTGACTCATGCTGCATGGTCCAGGGCTTGCCCTAAGGCAGGAGATGTGAGAAACAGTGGTGGAGGAGATCAAAAAGGTGCTACTATCAACAAGTTCCAAAACGTGACCAAGAGGAGATGACAGGAGACAGATGTGTGGGCATCTCATAGCCTCAGAGCAGAGGGTGCAGCCAGGAGCAACAAGCCTCCTGTCCCCTGTCTGCTGATCCATGGTGTCCCGCTCTGGAGCCGTGGCCCAGGAAAGCCCTCAGCTCATCATCTCCAGAGACACCTGGCTTGCACCATCACAGAGCCACAACCGTTTCAGATGAGACAAGCCTCTCTCAGAGTAGGGCCCCACACTCCTATAAAGGAGCATCCACTGTGGAGGGAAGCAGCACACCTCTGTTGATAGCCTGGCGGGGAGGAGCAGAGATGTCCTCGTGGCTGGTGGGAGGTCCCCATTCTGCAGGGTAAGCTGCTGGCTGAGCCAGCAGTGGCTGCTGCGGTGCAGGTGTCCAGAAGCAGATCCTGAGCAGGAGGTGGCAGACACCTGCACAGTAGCCTCAGTAGCCAAAGCTAGAATGAAAGTCTCCTGGAGAAGTTTTTGCTTCAGATGACTTTAAAGCTCTTTATGCAATATCCTCATGCTTTTTGTAGGTACAGGTATAATTATTTCATTATGCTTTCCTGTGAAGTGTGAAAACTATCTTTACCAATCCTCTTAAATTAGTTAAATATAATATTCAGTGAGACAGGAGATAGAGAAATGTTAATTGAAACTGGAGAGGTGTTTATAGGGTGATACAGTGTGGCCAACTGTGACTAAAATTAATGTTCAGGGTCCTTGATAGTGATTCATATTCCAGAGTTTATTAAATATTTTCAACAGCAGTCAAAGCCACATGGAGTAGTCCACTACGTTTGTGAAAATCATCTGTGCAGATATATGGCAGTCTGCAGGAGCAGGCCAGCCAAAATAATTTTTAATTGGATCAGGTTCTCCCTGGGCTGCTGCAAGGATGCTTTCGAGCGCTTTCTGTATTAGTGGGCTCACAGGCCTGTCACATCCCATATGCCTTCTGGGGCCAGACCAAGTCCTTCACAAACCATCCTAGCCACGAGTGGGGCTTCCATAGGCTCTTTACATACAAATGGAGGCCCAGTTCTTCCCCAGAAAAATAAGCCCCATTTTGATGCCACAGGGCAGTGAGGACCCAGTTGCCCCTTGGTCCCGCTGCAAGGGCTTGGCCATCCTGCCCTCAGCAGTCACCCTGTTTATAACGTGCCATGGGGCAGATCCTCTTGGAGACCTGTCCCCCCATTCCTGCTCTGCCACTCGCCCTCCTCCAGAGGGAGGACCTGCGGGACAGTCCAGCATCAACCCCCTGACGCCTTGGCCCCTGGCGTTGGGTGTCGCTGGGGACACTGCACCAGACAGAAGATAGCGTCCCCTGGACAGAAGGTACTTCCCAGCCCGGTGCTCCTGAAGTGCCTGGAAGCTGCTGCTGGCCCTGGCTGCAGCACGGCCCTGCTGCCCTCGTCCGAGCCACCCCTAAACTGCTCAAGGGGCTGCTGAGCTTGGCAAGTCGTCATAGAAATGGACTCTGTGACTCATTAGCAGCTGCTCATTAGTAATGAAGACCTGAGCCTTCACCTCTGCTTTCCCATGCAGCCATTGAGTAAAGGGGCTGTGGACATTGCTGCAGGGCATGTCATTGATTGTGGGCATGTGAGTCTTCACGAGGAGCAGGGACCCTCTTCTCCCCTGGCAGGTCAGGGAGGTCTGTGCGTGGGCAGGCAGATCACCTCACACGTGAAGATGTCTGGTGCTTTTAGGGTGATCAGTGACTCTTCCATCGAAGTATGTCCTTTTCTTTGCACCCAGGTCTTTGTTGCTTTTACCCATCCATCTCTGAATAGCAGAAATGGGACTGTCCTCCTGACATTTAGTCACCAGGCAGCCCGTGCTAGCCTAGAGAGATCATCTCTCTAATTCACTGCTGTGGCGGTTCGGAGTTACGCAGGCTGCATGGGAAGGAAGAGGAAATGCAACTTAGCAGCTGATGAGTGACAATGATACATCACGGGCAACGGGCTCAGCATTTCTGCAAATCTTCTGTTTGCCTAAGGCACCAGAAAACACTTTAAACTATTGAATACTGCAGCCAATAAGAGGCTGCAGTAATTTATTGATGTTCCCAGCTTGCCTTATTCCTTTCATCTATCTTTATGCCTGCCCTGGAAGGCTGAAATAACTAATGTTGCTATTTTTTTCATGAAGTTAGGTGAGGTGTTCACCTTTCACTAGGAGGTCCTGAGCTCTTTTTTTAGGCTCTTGACTGTAGTGAAGGTCAAGAAGTGACCTTCCTTTGCTTTTCCTTGGTGTGTGGTGTGGTGCAGATACCAGTCTTTGCAGGAGGGAGCACAGCGGTTGATGCAGATGGGCTGACCAGCTTTCCAGAGCTGCTGCTGCAGCAGCTGCTCATCGGTGTGCTGCTATTAGTTTCTGTTATGCATGCTGGTAAAAATCCCTCCCTGTCCTAGAAAGCCTAGCTGCTCCAGGGATGCCCACTTCCTGTGGAAGCTGGACTTTTCCACTCTGAAATATTGAAGATGTTCAGGCTCTGTGTGTCTTTTCCTCTTTAGCATAAGGCTCTGGGGCTCAGATCTCATTGCCTTTTCAGTTAGGTCCACGCAGACTTGTGTTTCCGGCAAATGCCATTTCACACAGCTACTGAAAACCCATGAAATTGTTCTGCATAATCCCATCGGCAGCTTGTTAAACTGATCAGCACATCCCATCACTGTGGAGAGAGACGGCTTCCATTGGAGGAGAATGTACGAAAGAAGAAATCAGTTTCCCATACAGCACCATCACAGCTGACACTGAACAAACTCATGTTAGATCGATGCCCTTCTATGAACTTGTAACTGGCAGGAGCTGCCAGGGCATGAAAACTCATTGCTATTATTTGTGCTGTTTTTCCGTCTTTGAAACAGAATGCCATTGTGCCACTTGCACTGCTCAAGCTGTCTGGTCTTTGTTGTTGTTCTGGTGTTTGCTTCTTGGATTTTGGAGTGTCCTGTTTGTGCAATGCCTGGTTCATTTGCTTCAAAACAATGGAAGGAATTATCCTTGTTGTCACTCCAGTAAATCAGATCCACGGGAGAAAGAGGTAGCATGAGCTTGGTGTGCCAGGGATTCCTGTACTTCCAAATTCACAGGCACAGATTGAGTGTTTACCTCCCCAGGAAAGGTCAGTACCCCTTTGACAATGCAGATATAATGAGATTTTTTTTCTTTCATTAAGCATTTCAATTATCTGAATTTGAATTATTTTGCTACTAATATTACGACAGTAAGCACTGACAAAAGGAACTGTCAGCGATCCTCAAATTCCAAAGCACTTGTCACTCGCTGGAATATTTGCGAATTAACTAATGATAGTCCACAGAAATCAGTAACTATTTTCAGTGTTTCTTTTGAACTTGCAAATACTAACCTAAGTTGCTGCCTGGTCCCAAGAATGTCAAGAACAACAGAAATGCCTCCCCTTCTGTCTTACTGAGTAGGGAATCTCCCCCAAGTTTGTTGTAAAGACAACTGTCTGCAGGAAGCCTTGAGGCATTAAATGCTGTGAGATATGGTTTTTGCCTGTCGTATTGTCTTCTGAGTTCTTTGCGTTAATGCACTGGTGGTAGAAGAGAAGAATCCCTTCATTACAGTGCAGTGTTCTGGCACATGAAACATGCTTGTGCCTATCCTGTCTTTGTAAGTGAAGATCATAGCCTTGATGCAAAAGGAAGTGGTCATGACTTTTCCTAGGCTATAAGAGGTTAAAAAAAAGAGTCCTTTAGCACACACAGAAAATTCTCACCAGATAAATTAATTTTCAAGCTTTCATGGCAGAACAAACAGCAACTTTGGGTTTTCAACCTTGCTGCTTTTCTCTTAGAAAAACCTTGTCATTCAATAGGTTGAGAGTTGGATGAATCTGTTTTGTCTGGAAAAGTGTTTCAGTGCAGGAATGAAATGTCATTTCCCCACTGGAAGATAAATCAGTAGAGCAGCTGGGTTGTTACTTTGACCGTTGTGTTGCTGCTCTCAAATTTCTGGACCCCATATCTTGATTCGTGACCTGTGCCTCTTTCTGAAGATATGTAGGGCAGCCCCTGTTCCTCTGCAGGCCCAGAGCCCATCCTGTGGCATGCAAACATTGAACAACTTGTGTGATCTCCACTGGCAGCTCAGCCAGCTTCTGCCTTTGCTAGGACCTTCCCTGGGCATGTGTAGGATAGAGCTGGAGAGTCAGGCCATGGTGTCTACATGTCAGCAGGAGGAAGGATGCCTGGAACTGGGGACAAGAAGGAGGATCCTCCCAGTCCTTGACTTGTGTGTTCCAGCCAAGTACTGCACTCAAAATGCAGAGGGACAGGCATGTTTGAGCCACTTACAGCTGTCCAGTTAGCCTGTGCACAACAGAAATTCCCATAGATCTTTATAATTCTTAACTCTTACCACATATAGCACTTTCTTTTTGTGTCTCTCGGTGTTTTATAGCCATACAATTTTACAGATAAAGCATCAAGGCTTTGCTTTTGCTACCAGACAAACTACTGAAAATGTAACTTTGCAAATTTGTGCAAATGGGTCTACTGATTATTTCATGGCAGAGAATGGGAGACATTTAAACTACTTTCAGGAGAAGCCTTAGTCTGAATCTGAGTGCTGCCTTATGAATCAAGGTCAGCTGGCGTAAGCCGTGCAAATGTTCCAAGCCTCTGGAGCTTAGGAAGGAATTTAGGAGGCTTTGAAGTGCTCTTGATCTTCAGAAGGACATCTGCAGCTAATGGTCTGTACTAGCACACCAAGAGCTGTAAGGTTACATTGCTACTGTCTTGAGCCTTCTCAGTCCCGGTAGGTTTCCAGGGCCCTTTAATGCAAGTTCAGAGAAAAGCAAGTTGTAAAAAATGCACTCTCGGGCCAACAGCTGATAATCTAGTGCTGGTTAAGTCAGGTGTAAAATGTCATACTGGGGTTTTAACCATGGTGTTTAAATGCGTGATAAAGTACGGCACACAGTATTATAAGGATTTCAATGAAAAGTTAAGTAAGCAGAGACTCCAGACTCCTTGCTGTATGACTAAAGGTTCATTTTGTAATTGTGTCCAAATAGACAAATATCTGTTTACTAGATATGCAAAGTAGCACAATAGTTGGCCAGATTGTTTTAGTTCCAACCCTAATAAGCAGAAAAAAAAGCTTTGCTGTGAATTCAGGATTGATCCAGGTTTTCAGGAACAGCTTTTTCATCTGGCTTCCTTCTCTCATTAGCTGATGGTGCCAGGAAGTTCTTTGCTAATGAATGGCTGCAAAGTTCCACGAGGCCTTCAGATGAAAACACCCACAGAAGCACAGCACCAGGGTATAGTCACCTCTCAAAGCACACTGTGATACAAGCCAAGATGTAAAGGCTTTGCTCTGTTGGATTTGGCTCAGATCTGGAGCTGTGATCATCTCCTGGGGGAAGGGGAAGGTTCTGCCTTCCAGTCCTGGAAGTTATGTGTCTAGCACCTGGTGAAGCTGCACCGAGGTCCTGGACGTGGTATCTGGGACACAGATGGGTGTCTGTGACACAAACACCACTTTCACCCTCCATTACAGTGTCAGGACAGGAGAAGCCTCTGATCAGACATAACACTCTCTCAAAATCCCCATTTGCTGTACACCTCTTCTCCTGCAGAAGCTGTCACTGGAGCTGGTCCATGTCTCCATTGCCTCCCTCCATCCATGCGGCTGGCAGTGCTCAGCTGCACTTGTGTTTCTTGGGCAGGACTTACCTGCAAACCCTCCTGTTTGCAGCTCAGAAGTGAAGCAAAACGTTTCAAAGCCAAGATGGGGTCTTTCTGGCTCCAAACCTTCTGCTCTGCCCAGGAGGTGGTGAAAACCATGCCCAGCTCTGGCCGAGGCTGAGGAGGTGCCTTTGTGTCCTGCCTCAGCAGGTCTCTTGAGCAGGCTGGAAGATGTTTTTTGCATGGAAAGCCTAGTCAAGGCTGTGGCCACTGTGTTCCTGTCCTATAGGGTGGCTCTAGTGAGGTGCCACAGCATGGTGGGATGTGCTGGGTGCCAAGGAAGGAGATGTGCTGTGACAGAGATGACTTCTCAACCCTCCAAATTCCAAAGTGGTGCTTTATTAACTAATGAGAGCATTAAAAATGCACAGAGTGACTGGGCTGAGCATCAAGGTCCATGACAGAAAGACAAATTGGACAACTAATAGGTTATATGAGTGGCAAGTTTTGGTGACAAGCTGACAGCATGACATAGCAGAGTCGGAGCAAACAGATTACTCGGTGGTTCCTGAAAGGTCATATTGTCAGTGTCTCCGTCAGCAGGCGAGTGGCCGTTCATCGCTGCCAAATGGGAAATGACAAGGGGCTTCGCTGCCTCGGATGTTAATGACGGGCTCTCCTACACGCTCTGAGTGCTCGTGTGAACTACAAAGTTTCTTGGTGACATTTCCAAACAGCTGCTCCTTGGTCAGAGCTGTGGCGAGTGCCCCTGTGCTGGTGCGAGGAGGGGGCTTCTGCTGGGTCCCAGGCACGTGCTCGCCACCTGCACGAGATGGGCAAGCCCAGCCAGCTCTTTGGGAATGGAGGGAGGGTTTCTGTAAGCAGTGGTGAGTGCCACATGCTCTCACATGGTCTTCAGCTGCTGCTTTCTGCCTGACATGCCAGCAAGCTGCTACTTTTTATTCAGGTTGCAGCATTGGCCACAAGCAGATGGCTGGGAACCCAAGTGCCTGGCTGGCTGCAGGGGCGAATGGGGCAGCAGGTCTACATGCATGAGCTGCCTCGTCTCTGCCAGGACCCCACCACAGGAGGGACTGAGCACAGCACAGAGTCTTGCCTCTGCCCCAAAGAGCTCACACGCACCGTTCACCCCAAATCCTACCCTGTGAGACTGTGTCTGGCTGTCACTCGCCACGTCCAGGCAGCTGGTTTTTGGCTGTGACCCTGTGTCATGGAGGGAAGAGATGATGGGCATGGGAGCAGGAGGCAGAGGGTTTTGTGCTGGTGTTGGCAAAGCAGAGGGAACCGGGGGAGGCCGTTTGGTTGGAAACAAGAAGAGTTTGTGAAGAATAAGGTGCTGGAGGCCAGGATTTAGAGCATGACCTTGATACTGCAGAAAGTGACAGAGCCAATGCATTGGTTATCTAGCACTTCATGAGTGGTTTTGACTGGGAATCATAAGTGAGGACAGCAACAATGCAGCCACCCTTCAGAAACAGTGCAACTAGGGAAGGGAATAATTTCCTGTAGGCAAGCAGCAGTTACAAAAATAGTGGCCTTTTCAGATGCGACCTTGGAGCCTCCCCAGCATCCCTGGTCTGTGCTGGGGTCTCTATGGGACATGCTGCATCTGGGGGAAGCCTGGGTGATGTCTCTGTACTGCACAGCCAGCAAGACCCATAATTAGACTGTTTGCTTTGAGTCATCAAAATGTTAAAATGGTTGTCTAGCACCTCTTGGTAAATGCTCATTTCTATCCCATCAGGCCTGTTCATCTCACTGGCAAACTGCTTTTCTCTCGGGAGGGACCAGTGCTATGCTAGCACAGGGCTATCACACCAGGCGTGACTCTGGTCAGTGCTGTTTGCCCTGGAGTCTTGAGGAACCACCAGCTTTACCACTCTTCCCCAGTTCTAGGGGAGGAGAAGTCAGCCTGGTGGCCTCGCAGTAGAGGTCCATCTAGAGCATCATGCCCATGGTATGGCAGAGCTGCCCCTTGGCTGATGGGCTGTATCCTGCTGTGCGCTGGCAGGGCGCCCACAGCCTGTCTCTGGCTTGTTGCTGCTCGACTGCCTTGGGAATGCTTGTGCAGAGGACGGTCACCAGGGCTCAGAGAGCCAGGTCCTCCAAGTACCAGAAGAACAAACCTTCAAGCCACCTGTGTTTTCCCAGACAGAGCAGAGACCTGAATTTCTTGGTATTTGAATGTTGTGAATGAGGACAGTCTTTCTTCCAGCCATCATCCAAATGAAAGTGGGGTGTACAGACATGCACGAAAGCTAGATTGAGTGCACCAAGAATAATCTGGTTGGGCATGAGAGCTCAGAGAACTCTCTAGACTCTTAATTTTTTGTCGAATGGTCACTGGAGGGTTAATGTAATTTTGGTTTTAATTACATTGCTGGAGGGCATACTTACCCAAGGGAAAAGACATAATTACCAAGACATTTTATTAAGATATTATTTAATTTTATTGATGTGTCACAAGCAAAGGCACAGGAATGTTCAAATCAATATATACTTACATCAATGTTTAATCTACTTTCAGCATTTTTGCCTGTTCTATTTATGCAGTTACTAGTTGATAAATTAACTTACTGGGAATATGTGGAAAATTAATGAATTTCCAGCAAAATCACACCCTGTGTATTTGTTTCAGCAGGAAACCAGAATATGAACAGGCTTTCATCTTCTTTCAACAGAATTTTTCGACCCCTCTCCCTTGCAGTTCACCATTATTAGGTCATGTGTGCTCCATTTTTTTTCTTCATCATCTTTTTCAGAGTGGGTTTTTAGACCCTGCAAGTCAGGAGCCCCTGTGTGAAGCTAGGCAACGTGTCGTGCTGGTCCAGTCCATCAGCGAGACCCCTGCTCTGAGGCTGCCTGCAGAGCAGGGTTTATCCTCTGATCGTGCAGGTGGAGGCACTGAGCATCTCTTCTCTGCTGGGCGGGAAGCCCACTCAAGCTGGACAGCCTGGCTGGTGGCCCTCTCCCAGCAGTACTGTACAATAAACACAGTTCTAGATATTTTATGGAGCACCTGGGACTGCACTTTGCTAGTAGCAGAGAGGCATTTATGGGATGTGAGTATACAGCTCCATTTGTCACTTTCCAGCAGGCAAAGTCTGCTTAGATCTTATCTTAAGAAAACCCAACCAGCCTAGCAAGTGTTGCAGAGGACCTGGCCCCTGAACATCCCATGTTGTTGTCTCCACAGTGAGAGTGGCAGGAACATGAAGCCATGCAACCTGGCAGTGACAGAGGAGCAGGACGGGGTTCAGAAGGAAAACTGAGCTCCTGGACAGCTTACAGACCGGAGTCCGATACTGAATCCTATCTGCTGTGCTTTTGATGCTAAGGCTGATGCAGCACAAGGTTACTTTCAGATACAGACAAATTCAAGTTCCTGATGGATTACAGAGCAGTGAAATAAGAGCTTATTTTCACCCCATGTTTGCAGCTGGGAGAAGAGTAAAAATAACCTCAGTGGTCAGAGATACATAGTCGGAAAGAAATGGATGTCCTCATCCCCATGTGGTTTCTGATCTTTTTCTCCAGCTTTTCATTTTTTTCAGCTGCTTGAAGTCTATCTTGCATTCTGTAGTCCTAAGGTACAGGTTATGGACAGCCAGCCCAAAGAAGGGACTCATTATGTGCTGGGTCTGTCAGCCTTTTCTCTCTTTGTAAAGGCAATTGCCTTTCCATGTCTCCAGTCTTCTGGGTCCTCAGTTGTGGTTTTCCTAGGGCTGCACTGCTCCTGTGCGTGGTACCTTGCACACTTGTACCCTTCGGCACGTCTCCACTCACTGCCATTTGCATCCAATTGCCTTTTGGGTGAGAAATCTCTGATGTAATCTCTGATCCAGCCAGCTGCTGAATTAGCCTGACTCCAAACGATTTGTCACCAGTGGAAGGATTGATGTTGGGAAGCGCTTTTTGAGATGCCTTTTATCTTCCCACATGCATGGTGCTGCAGCACAATTCCTCCGTTGTCTTCATCTATCAGCTGCCCCAAGTATATATATTATCTACTGGTTCAGCTTCCTGCACGAGAGTCTCTCGCTCCCCGCTGCTCTTGGAGGCATGCAGATGACACTTGCAGTGACAGACTCGGTTTCAGCTTCCCTGTGCATGGATGGGTGGGTGCTACTGGGGCTGATTTCCATTAATGCTTCCCAGATGCTGCCTCGTATGGTCAGTTTTGCAGGAATCCTGGCTGTAGCCCTTCCCTTGCTTCCCTGCTGAATTGAGCCATCTTTTTTCCCAGGCACTAGCTGCCATCTGCACCAGAAGGTTAATTTGTTCCTCTTCCCCATAAGTGCATTTATCACATGGAAGTGGCTGTTGTGGAAAATATTGATCAAACACCGGCTGTTCCCTGGCTGGACTGAAACGGAGTGTTACAGTTACTCAATTGCTTGGCATTTTGCTTTATGTGCAGACAGCTATGAAGAGTGTGTGTGTCTGTGTGTGTGTACATGTGTGCATGTATGTGTGTGGCGTGGGGGGGGGGGAGCAGGCAGCGGCTGCTGCACTCTCTGTTTCACCCTCCAGCGTTCCCAGCAGTGATCTTCTGGAGTTGGTGGTATGGCTGATCCCTTCGTGCAGAGCGGGTTTTCTCCTGCATCCAGCCCAAGCTCCTGGGCCAGTGGCGGCTGTGCCTGCAGAGCCCCCAAGCGTGGCCAGGAGGAGGGAGACAGGCACATGTGTGTTTAAAGGAAACAGTGTCTGGCATTTGGGAGCAGTGGCCTGGGGTGTCTGTAACTCAGCAGTGCACCCCGCCACATTCAGAGCTGTGTATTTCCAAAGGCATTTGGACCTGCGTTCTGGCCAGCAGGAACGCTCTGGCTTACTCTGCTTTAGACCTGAAACTCAGCCCTCTGTTGCTGTCTAGTGCCTGTGGCAGCCCTGGGCCATCGTTCTCTCCGAGCTCCTTCTTGCTTCCCAGCACCGCCACAGATGATTGCTACCAGTCTGTGCACTGGAGCACACTTGTCTCTCTATTAAAGAAAAATACAATAATAACAACTCCTTGTGGCAGCTGCACAAATATATGCTGTTTTGACAGCACCTTATTTCAGCACAGTGCTCTGGAAGGCTTGTGTGAACATTTCTTGCAGGCAGCTTCACGGTGGGAGAGCTGTGGCACAATGAAAACATATGAGTCACCCATTTAAAAATCATAGCGTTTTTAGCACTAGGACCTGTCTCTGGTCCTGGCCATCTGTCAGTGACTGCTCTCACCAGGGTGCTTTTCAGGCATTTATTTACCAAGGAAATAATGGCTGGGGACCCCTGGCCCTTTGGCACCCTCAGCAACATGCAAGAGGTCCCAGGTGCTTGCTTGCCGCGATGTGGCTGTGCCGTGGGCTGCATCCAGGCTGGGACTGTACTTGGCTCCTGGTCCCCATCACATCATAAGGTGTCAAGGGCATTTGGGCACGGACTGGTGGTGTGGCAGAAATAAAAAGGGGCATCCAGGAGCAGTGAACTTGTCCGCTGAGATACTTGTTTGTGTTCTGGTGTACGGAGCAGCAGAGCAGACACCAGGAGAGGCACGAGCAGGTTTTTTTAGGGAGGCTCAGGCCGGTGCAGAGCTCTGGCCTTGCAAAGCAGAGGCAGGCAAGGGACTGCCCCAGCTCCGTGGGTCACGGATGGAGGGAGGCCACATGCTGCGCAGCAGATGCTGCTGGGGCCAAAAGGGGAGGACGAGGAGAGCAACTTCGTAGCACATGCCCAGGACACTGCAAACTGGTGCAAGATGTTAACCTCTCCCTGGAACAGGGTCAGCCCTTTTGACAGCCATCTGCCCATTAAAAACATGCAGAGAAGCCCACAGAGGAGTCCTCAGTTAGCAAGCAAAAAAGAGCAGCATTACTAGGAAGAGAAAGCCACTTGGCTTCAGATGTAGCCTATTAGCAAGCAAAGGAGAATAAATAACAAACTTGGATGCAAAACTACTGCATGAGTGTGTACACAGCTGACCAGTGCCCTGCTAAACATCAGCTGGGTCCCTGGCTCCATCTCTTCTGTCCTTCAGATCCACTCAGGAAAGCGTTGTCCCTCCACTGTGCTGCCAGAGTCACAGTCTTCCCCTCCAGTGTCACAATGCTTAGGTCTTTTTTCCTGATTGCACTTTTGCTGGGGAGAGACTCAAACTCCCTGGGTGGTGCATCCACGTG
Source organism: Platalea leucorodia (assembly GCF_965183815.1). NCBI lineage: Eukaryota > Metazoa > Chordata > Aves > Pelecaniformes > Threskiornithidae > Platalea > Platalea leucorodia. The sequence continues at coordinate 19,020,770 of NC_138827.1, read as the reverse complement.
TGGAAGCAAATGGCAGCTCTGGGGAGCTGTCGCCGTGACCGCTGTGCTCCCTGCAATGCTGTGCTGCGGGACCCCGCCACGCCAGCCAGGAGCAGACACCGGTGGCCGCAGGCAGCTCGAGCCTGCTCTTTTTCTGCACAATCTGGCATACTGTCCAATACAGACTCACAAGAAGAGCTGTACTCTGCCAGTATATTAAAATTTAATTAGGCAGTAAATGCTGCTTGCTTCCAAGCCCTGAGGCTGAAGAAAGCCAGAATGTCTTTTGGTTTCTTAATGGGACAACAGTCCCCTCCAATAGGCTGTAAATGGTTTTAGTGACATTGGGCAAAGCCTGCCTTCTGTTTTACAATTGTGTAATTGCTGATACGCCCAGTTCATCTCTGCATTGCCTCTTAATGCACCGGGGTGTGCTGGGAGGGACCGGCTGGGTGGGGGTGGAGGAAAGTCTGCCAAGCCTAAGCCTTCTCCACGGGTCACTGGGAGACACTGAGGCTGCTGTGGGTGATGAGTTGGAGCTCACAGCAGTACCAGCTCCAGGGGCTTTTACCCCAGCTCCCCTTTCTGAGAGTCTGTGAAGGAGACGCTAAGGCTCAGAGCCAGGACTGGGGCAGCAAACCCCTTCTCCCCACTGTGGTGCCCCTTATTGCTAGCACAATGCCACCTTTCCGTGAGCTCTCATTGCGAGAGCCCTGGGTGTTAATATTTGCCATTACTCTAATAATTATTTCTTCACTCTTTGCACTGTGGCAGGAGCTCATGGCTTCAGCACGCACAGATTTTCTATCCTGGCCACTGTGTACTGTACCCACACTAAATCAGATACAGTCTAAAATAAATTGTAGTGCAAATTAACAGACTCCTGTGATGTAGAGAGCACCGGTCTGCCAGAGAGTCACAGCTGAAACTGCCCCGTGCTGCAGCTTGGACAGAAAGCTTCTACTGCCAGTTCTGCCGCACGAGAGCTAAGCTCTGCCTTTGAGTCTCCTTACCTGGAGAGCTGTTTGTAAATTCTGAGTATTAACTCTGAAAATGCAGTTCCTCCTTGTATTTTAAAGAAATGAAAAGATTCTTAAGCACTGATAAAGCTCCTAATTATTTAAAACCCTTTCAGCTTAAAGTATTAAAAAATGAAGCATTTTTTACACATCTTGGTGTCCCTTTGGGTGAGGGCAAGGGAGGATTGTGCAAGGCCTTTCCATAGGAACCCAAGGGATATATATATATATATATATTGTGGGAAACTCATTAAAACGCATTTCCAGTATCAAAGGGCTGTTCTTAATCACTCTATGGCAACCTGCTGCTTCAAACAGCGTTTCCAGCCTCCCAGCTGGCGTGTTTGCTTCTGGGACCTCTTCTGCCCAGTTCAGTACTTGTTCTCCTCCCTCTTTCTGGGGTACCGCATCATTTACATCTTGATCTGAAACGCAGCAAAAACTTCAGAAATAGATGTTGAGCAAAAGGCTAATCGCGAGCAGCGGGGGAGCTGCTGCCATGGGCTGCATGAGTGCAGCAGCACCTCTATGCAGGGACGCGCCTGCCGCTGCTGCGGGCTGGCTGCCTGCACCGCTGGGCCACCTGGCACAAGGAGCCAGTGGCCCTGCGCTTGGCCGTGCTGTGTGGAGGATGCTCTCCTCCAAGGCCTCTCTCTGGTGGGAGACTTGGGCTCCTCCAGCACAGGCTGACACCTCGGCGCACTGCTTACCCTTGGGAATAATGGTGATCTGGCCCAAGCTGTGCCGCTTGGCTCTTGTGCAGCTGCCTGTCCTGTGCCAGCAGCCCAGGGGGGACAGCAGCATCAGGTGCAATGCAGGTTCCCTTCCCTCCAACAGGGACGAGGTTACAGCACTGGTCTCACAAGGTTTAGGAGAATGAAAGGAAGAAGCAGAGCCACCCCAAGCCCAGCCTTGAGTCCCCTACCCAGATGATAAATAAAAATTCCTCTTTCCTTCCAACTGCATCCTATCTGAGATGAAAGGAAACAATCCAGAAGCATTTGGTACAGCCAGCAGCAGCTACTGGTACCTTCCCTTCGCCACACGTTATCCACCACCTTGCAACTGTCTTGCCAGCCACCCTGGGGGGAGAAGCACTGTGGGCTTGGAGATGATCACTGAAATCCTACTGGTATTGGTGGGACTGTGCGGGTATTGCACCCTCACAGACTGGTCTGTGTGGGGAATCAGAGTAAGAGACGAGAGCTGACACATGCCAGATTGGCAGCTAGAAAATTGGCACTATTTTTTTCTTTCATTGTAATTCAGAAAATATTTTGACCTTGGGGTAGCTGGCGTGCATGGGGAGGTCTACCAGTTGGGGCCCTTGGAGGCAAGTGCTGCTCTTCATTCTGAGCACAGGCAGGACCGGTTTGAAGTGGCCATGCTCCCTGGGCAATGGCATCTGCTCATGAACCTTCATTCATCTTTGAATTTGGGGCCCATGAGGAGTATCTGGAAAAGCCTGTGATCACTCTGCTTGGCTCTGACTAATCCTGGGCTCCTGAGGCTGTGAGGTTGCTGCTGAGATCTCACTCCTTGCATCTGTTCCCGAGACTTCAAAAAGAGCCTCCCCCAGCTTTTATTATCAACATTTGAGACACTTGTCACTTTAAGAAATGTCTTCATTATTTTAAAATGAGTTTTTTGAAGGAAGCTGTTGTTATTTATAGATTTCTATCTGCTATCAAAGCACTTATCACTGTCATATCCTAGAGCCTTCTAGCAAATGCCGTGTTGATGGCCACTTTGGAGATGCAGCTAGACAGGGAGGGTAATCGCTCTGTGCCCCTCGCTGCTGGGCTGCAGCTCCTGCTGGGGCGGGTTAGTAACACCCTGGGCTTTGGAGCTGCTTGCGGGGAGACAGGGATGCAGCCAGTGGTGCTTCAGTTGGGGTGAATGCCCTGAGAGGCATCATTACCACATCAGCAGTGGTTACGTTTGGGACCACTGCTGTGACATGGCCCAGGACACCTGCGCGGCGCAGTGTCGTGCGCGGTGCAGGTGGCCGCGCTGGCGCCTGGGGGTGCTGGTGGGTGGGTGGCTGCAGGTGCTGTGCCTGCAATGCTGGTAATGCTGGTGGGGACCCACGTGCCTGTTTCCATGCCTGGTGCCCTAAGCTAGGTCTGATTGCCACCAGGGTGCCAGGGGCACCTTGGGTGTAGCCTGGGACTGAGCTGGAGCCTGGGAGGGTGCAGGATGCTCTGCTTGAGCAGCTGTTTTTCATCCAGGGACAATCAATTCTCCTCATGAAACAGCCTGTTAGTCACTCACGGCTCCAACTGGCTCTCTGAAATTAACTGCCGTGAGAGCAACTTGGAGGGGTTTTGCTGCTGTGGTGCCTCTTCAGAGCGGGAGCCTTTGCCTGCATCTCATGGCCAAGTCTCCCCAGGGAATCCTTGTCTGACCATCTCAGCCCCATGTGAAGTGTTAACATATAATAAGGAGCAATAAACATCCACTGGCTGTTATTTTCCATTTGCATGGTCAGCTGGAACAGACAGCAGCTTGGAGTAGGGTTTGATATGCCTATATTGATTCTCTTTATAGATTAGAGCGATTCAAGCAGTTATAAGGTTAATTTCAGATGATTAACTTCACCATATTGTAATATTTGATTTAGATTGGCTTTCAAACACTTTCCACTTATTGATTTTCAATATCATACTTTTAGCACTGCAGCCAAATGTCATTTAAATAAAAGGTTGACAGAGTAGAAAATATTCACAGCAGACCGGAAAATTCCACTACACGCCAGCCTGGACCTGCCCTGACACAGCCAGAGAGAGAAGCGAAATGCAGAGCAGCACACTTGCGTCCAGACCCAGCCTTTGCTGAATTCACACTGGGCTGACACAGCCCCTGGTGCGGGTGACTCTGGTCCTGCAGGGTCCCCTCCGGACGGACAGGTCCCTCTGCCGCACTGCTGCATTGCTGGTCCTCGCCAGCACCAGCATTAGCCATCGCTTCCCAGCACAGTCGCTGCCTGCATCCCCTGTCACACGAGCTGTGGGGACCATGGCGTCACTGTTATTGGCAGGGTTGTTGCTGTTTTGTTTGTGACATTAAAACTCCTTCTTGATAAAAATCAAACCATGAAATTGTTGGATATGAGGAGAAATTTGACCTGCCAATTTCTCCTCCTGGCTTCAGATAATACTCCCGTCCTGGGGGGAGGTGCCAGAGTCTTCTGGCATAAGCTGAATGACAAGATTTTATTTGTATCAGCTGGAAGTGGCTGGGGATTTGGAGACTGTAGGAAAATGACACTTATGTGATTTCATAGGGAGCTTCCTCCTAAAATATGCAAATGAGGCATTAACATCGTTTCTTGTCAAGGGATCCTCACTTCCTTGCTAACCTGCCAGCCCAAGAGGAGTTCATGGAGTTAATGTTTCTGATAAAGGCACCAGAGATGTGAAATATCAACAAGTAGGACCTCATTCCCAGCATCCCTCTTTGGCAGATATTTCTGCTGGTTTTACGGGCTGCAGGGCTACTGTGGGGCCGGTCCCTTCTCCCTGCAGAGAGAGGGTGCCAGCCATCACCCTGTGGGACAGGGCTTTGCCTGGGAGCAGCAGCCTCTGGAAAATGCTCATTTTTTTCTGATAATCTCACGATCTAACGATCTTGTAGTTTTAGACAAGCAGTACCCACCTTACCCGCCAATATCATGTGGATCTAGGGTCCTACCAGGCAGCGATCTCACCACCAAGATCTAACACTCTCACAACAGGTCGCCCCTTTCGCCATGGGTACGGTCCGCATCCTTGGCATTTACAAGTCTTCCAGATGCTCTGGTTAAACAAAGTGGCTTTTTGATGGGAAACCTCATTCTTGTGTGTTGGAGGATCTTCACTATCCCATCCTTACTAAGTCGTGCTCTTGCTCCAACCTGTGGTCATGGGGAAAGGGTGGGAAAGGTGTCTTCCAGCTGTCTTGGATGATGTTTCTCATTCTGCCATCATGTAAAGGAAAAGCTCTGTGATTCTTCACTGTTGAGTGTGATGTGGTGCCCTTTATATCCCTTGAGACCAGACTGTAAAAATAGTAGAAAACTGACATTTAAGCTATTGGAGGCAAGCATTGGGTTTTTTTATATGAGATTGTTCTGAGCTAAAATGCACAAAGGAAAAAACCCACCAAAAATATGCTTCTTCTTGCCTATTTTACATTTTAGTATGGATAATATGTGCACATCTCAGAGCAGATTATATTAATGTTTCTGAACAGTGATGAGTCCAAACCCACTAAGAGCTGTACACAGCAGCTCAGAGGGTGTGGGAGTGACAGAGGAGCTGCGAAGTCAGAATACAGGCAGGGAGCTGTTTGCTTTTTTCATGGCTCGTGTCTCCTCCTATCTCTCATACTTTTATTTTCAGGGGCTATTTTCTTCTTCACATTTTGGTGATGTGCTGAATACAGATGAGACACGGTGTACATAGAGCAGTTAGACTGACACACACTCATTTTGTGGTTTTGGGAAAAAAAACCCAAACCCTGATCAGGTTAGCCTGGAATACTCTGAAAATGATGTGACACCTGGCAAGCGATAGTCCCTGGCTGAAATCCCTGGTCTGCTCCCAGGTGCCCTGAGCAGGGAAATGCCAGTGCAGGGGTCCGGCCTACCCGCCGGGTCTGCGGGCGCCGCAGGATGGAGCCGCACCCCGCAGCCGCGCGCGTTCGGCCGTGCTGGACTGTGGCTGCTCTCGTTCCTGCCCCTGCCTTCGCTCTGGCAGCTTTCTGGAATCTGTCTGGTCTGAAGTGCAAGAGTCTGACGATTTATGATCTGGCTGCTTCTCTCTGTGCTTGCGTGTCCTGAGGTGAAGTGATATTTCTTTCCATAAATTTCAAGGATTTCCATGTATTCAAGGAACTCTCTTTACAGAGTGCGTGGCTGGCCACTGTGGTTCAGGCAGAGCTGCTCAAATACTTATTTGTCAAATGAATGGTCTGATTAATTTTGTCATTTCAAATGATTTATTTATAAGTCATCTGCAATAACAAATATTTACATTGCCTCCTGACCAGCAATTATTTGCCCTTCCTGATTATAAACTCCTATACACCTGCAGCAGCTGATGATAATGGTCTACACTTTGGAACAATAATCCAAGAACATGAAGAAGCACTCTGTAATTCCCTCAGCAGTCTACAGAACATTTGTATTATCTTCAGATCTTTTCCTGAATTCTTCCACATACACTTTTTGACAAAAGGAGACTGCACAGACCCCACGAAGGTCAAAGCTATTAAATATCTTTTCAGTGAGCAGTGGTGCAGATCTCCAAACACTTGCAGCTCTCCAGGGAAAGTCTGAACTTGCATTTTTCTCTTCTAATTGTTCCAGTCCCATCCAGCACCCACCAAAGGAAATCAGTGTGGAAAATAACTTTCTGAAGCACCTGGGTCCATCAAACCAGGCTTGATGAAATAGCCATTGTATTGTACCTGTTGAACCTAGAGAAGTAAAAACATCTGTTCAAGTAATTCATGCGACTGGAAAAATATAGGGCATGCTAGATGCGAGACATTTTAAAATTCAGAGGAACATTTGTTCAGTATCTGTTAAATTGGTATCGATAAAGAAAATCATGTGGCTTAAATAGACCTTGCAGTGGCTGCACATATGTGGCAAGATTTTGTTGCTCACTATCTTTACCTGCTTTCACCTCGCATTGTGAGATGCCTCTGAATCTCCCTTCAGGCACTTCTGGATTTGAATGATGTAAATAGTGTTGTCATCTGTGTGCTGTGCTGAATTCTCATTCTACCTGCTGTCTCACGTGTTGGCATGTATGTTAAATGAAAGCAGTTCCCATACAAGCCAGGATGGCACCCTGCTGTGATAGCCTTTGTCCTGCAAACATCTATGATTCACACCTGCTCTCTGTTCCTGCCTCCTCCGTCCCAGCTGGGGGTGGATCTGTAGGGATGCTGCAGAACTTTGCTGCATATGACCAATAATGTCACCCTCATGCCTGCGATGTTTCTGAAAGATGATGTGAGAATGACATTGCCTGCAGCCTCTCTGTCTGAGGCAATTAAACAGAGAAATTAAACAATGTCTGAGTCAATTAAAAAGAGAAATTAAACAATATGACAAACAGAAGACAACGGAGACAAAGCTCACTGCTGAAGTACATCTAAGGAAGGGCACCAAGTGTGTGTACAGCAGCCAGTGTCTGGCCACGGTGCTGCGGTGCCTTCCCCAGGTCTCTGCGATCGCCTGACCAGAGGGTGGGAGTCATCTCAGGGTGGGGCTGGCAGCTGTAACTGCTCTGAACCCATTGCTCAGGAGACATTGCCTCCTTGGCCTGGCCTCTCTTCCTGGCGCCTCCTCTCCTGTGCAGGGAGCAGAGTCCAGCAAAGCCCCTTCCTTCTGGGGCACTTCAGCAGATGTTTTCTGGCCTCACGGGCCAGGTGCTTGGTGAGGAGTGCGGAGACTGCGAGGGACTCACGGAGCTGGCTCTGGCAAGGCCAGCATCCCTCAGACTCGCGGTAGTGCATAGTCTCATCTGGAGCCCACATTTGTCGCCCCACAACGATACAGACCAGCTCTGCAATCTGGAGTGACTGTTTATAGTCACAAACGTGGCATCCAGCTTAATGTATGCCAGGAATCGATGAGCAATTCCTCCAGCGAGCTCGTATGTTTGGTTAAGCTACAGCATCTCTCTCTGAAAGATAACAATCCAAGACTGAAAACTTAAAAAAAATCGACAGCATTCCTCACCGCTCCCCTCAAGCCGCTAGTGGAAGGGAGAGGCTGTCTAGAGAGCAGGACAAGCCCCTTCCGGAGGCTAGCAAGGTGCAGCTCGAATGTATTTTCCCAATAACTTTAGGGAAAATTATAAATCAGCACCATAAATTTTGCCATTCTTGGCTAAGTCAGCATGGAGCAGCTAGTACAGGTGCTTGGTAGTGCACTAGCAGGAGTGAAAGCTACTGTATTTCGAAAACCCTGACACTTTCTCTATCTTGGGAAGTGGTTACTGGAGCATCGAGAACTCGGGCATCGTTGCCAGTGTCACTTATACATTTGCCCACGTGCTGGGCGCGGGGTGGACACGACCCCCGGGAAGTCTCTCTGTCCGCTGGTGCAGCTGGCAGCACACCGCCTCTGCGCGCAGGAGCAACATGCGCCGCCGCTGCGGCTCCTGGCGGGCAGACGATGGGCAGGGGGCATCCACCCCCGGACCCCCTGGCAGAGGCTGGCCATCTGCCAGGCTGGGCAGCTGGGCTCCTGCTCCAGGCTCTCCTGAGGCTCTCAGGACCTGTTTGAGGAGGCCTTTGGGGCTGCAGCACCACACAGGTGAATGGGACTCATCTGGCTCATTTCAGCACAGCCCAAGGTGTGAATAGCGTCAAGAGTGTAATAAGCACAGAAGGTGTTTAGAACCCTTGGAAAGGAAACGTCAATGGACAGACCATCATAACTTCTCTCTCTGTCCACGCTGTAAGCAATCAGGCTTTCCTGATTTTTTTTTCTACAGTCTATTGAATGACTTTTCCAGAGCTGTTAATAGAAGCAACTAAGCCAGACTACGTCTTTGCTGTATCTAATTGGCACTTTCAACTGTAAGTAAAGTGATCTACTAATCATTTTGATCTCTGTTCAGTTCTTTGATCTAGCTGTTGTTCTCAGGTGCATATAGTGACAGCACAATTAATTAATTGCAAGTTTATAACCGTGCAGTGGCAGCATGCTCTAGTTCACTCTTGGAGTTTTACTAGTGGAGTTGCCAAGGTTTGTCATTAATTCTGGCAAACAACAGTGATCCAAAATACCATTCCTTGACCTTTTAAATTTACCTAAGTCCACAAGCAGAGCGTGTGCACCAGGGACAAACTCCAGCTTCCTGCAAGGACTCCCTATGGCAGCAGTGCTGCAGCACCTGGCACCTGGACCTGTCTGGGGGCAAGGGGCCCAGCTGCAGATCAGCGTTTCCTAGAGCTGTTGGATTATTTATTGGTAAGTGCTGTGTGAAGCACACAATACAGCTTACAGAAAAAGAGGAGAGAGCACGAGAGTACTTAGGGGAATAACCCAAAGACCTTTGCTAGCATTAACTATTCTGTATCCTTCAGTTTGAAAGGGAATTAATTAAACCTCCTGCTGCAGGGTTTTGATCAGTCCCTGCTGCAGGACAAGATGAGACCTAGCAGAGGAGCAGGATATCCTCCATTGTATACTCTTCTCTGAAACGGCTGGCAGGAAAGTAAAGCAGATGCATCACAAATGTGATTTGTTTGTGCTGCTCCTTTTGCTCATCTGTTTCCCACACCAAAGAGGTGATGCTGCTCTTCTAACTCGGCACCAGAGTGGCTGGCATGACCTTGCATTGTGGGCAGAGATCTACACGGTACCTGTGGATGAGGTAGGTCGCGTTGTGGGAAAGGGCAGGAGAACCTGTTTGCTAACGCCGGTGGCTGAGGGACGTGACGTGCCAGGAGCAAGCTGCAGCCCTTTGGGGCCGGGCACACTCCTGCCAGAGCCAGCTCTGACACTGTTTCGTGCTCTGACGGGGCTTGTTCAGCTTCAATAGGCTCGTGCTCCATGAGCTGTCAAACCTCTTTGCCAGGAGAGCCAGTGGACAAAACACCCTCATCTATATATTTTGCCTCTCTTAGAACAAGGCAAATATTTCAGTATCTGTTGAAGAGTATTTGCATTTTTATGGATAAATTCAAGAAAAAAGGCACCACGCAATCCCAATTTGCATCCCTTATTTCCATAGAAACTACAGGAGCCTTGATTGCTTTCATGTGCTTTTGATGAAAATTGAGTGGGGTATCTTTATCCTGCCATAAGGTGGGAAGAAAAATTGGCATTCACAATAATATCTAATGGTTCAAAGGATACTTTTGCAAAACAACTTGCTGTGATTTATTAAATAACTTGGTGTTTTTCAAATAATTGGAAAAAAACTTTCCAGAAAACTTGTTGCAAGCCTTTGCTAAACCGCTGCAGATTAACATCTTGTGTGGAACGAGGGTTGTTTACCGGTACATGACTGCTGCTTGTGAAATTGAGGTCATTCAGCTCCTAATCAAAGTTCAGACACTAGCAGGGAGCAATAAAGAATTTAGATATCATAATCTATACAAGTGCTTTTAAACTGTGGGGGATGGGGGGAAGGTGGTAAATAGCGTACCAGTGCAAGCAGGGAGCTTTACTGTAGTAGCAGAGGTAATAGGAGGATTAGGGCCGACAGTCACAGCTCGGGCTCCTAGTGTGGTGTGGGGCTCTGTGGGCAGGACGCTGCCTGCTCTGCCTGCCTGCCTGCCCGGCGGCCGCAGGGCTGCCTTGCCTTGCCCGCGGTGTCAGCTGGGCCGGGCACGCAGCTCGATCCGATGATCGTGTCCTGCTTAGGAGCCTCTTGGAAGTACTTTGGTGCCTGATCTCATTAATGTGGTGAGAGGCTGCTTTGCAGTTTCTGTCTCCTGGAGCAGGTTGGATTTGCTGTGCCCGTACTGCTCATCCTGACACAAGGCCATTTATATTTGATGGTGTTTGGATGAATTATGCACGTAGCCACTAAGAGAAATTTAATGATGGGTTTCGTCGTCTTTTTTATAGATTTCAGCCTTTGAATTAAGCACCAGTTCACTCTCGGTGCTACAGGGGATAAAGGGAATATTCCAGTCCCTGCATCCGTCACAGCTGCTCTGCCAAGCAAAGTTAACAAGTAAACAGTAATCGCCCACAATTATTGCCCATTACGTGCTCTCTTCACCTGGGATCATACAACAAAGCACGAGTATAGAGTCACAGGAGGAGCTGGGTGGCAAGGAGCTGTCAAGATGAAATAACAGCAAAAAGACCTGTCAGACGCTGGCTCTGTGAAAGACCTAAATCCTCTCCTGATGGCCCCTCAGTGCAATGTACAAGAGCTACTTCTGTGTAATTATAAATTGTCTGCAGGGCTTATCTGAGAGGTTCAGAGTTGACATTACAATAATAGGGTGGGTGAGCTTTATTTAAGGGATAACATTCCTGGCAGTGGTGTATACATGGCAATAAATGAGTGTGGCGGGTGATTAACACCAGCGCGGAGCCTACGTGGTCCCTGCTGTGTGGCCAGAGGAAAAGGAGCCTGGCAGGTCCCCGAGTGGCAGGGAGGTCCCATGGGTCCGGTGGGGCTCCACGTGCAATGGCCTGAGGGTGGCATGGGTGACTGTGGGGCTGCGTATCTAGCCATGGGGCTCCATGTGCGACAAGGGGCTCCGCGCTGGGAGGTCTGAGGTGGGTGGACAGGGTCCCATGGAGAGAGGCGAGAGGGAGGATTCATGTCGCTTAACTCTGGACACGTGCCAGTGCCACATCTCCGAGAAGGCTGCCTGCCTGGACTCTTTTTATAGCTAGCGGAGAGGGAAGGGCCATTTTTTGGTGTGGTTTACCTGACCTACTTTAGATGCTTACTTTAGTGTGAATTGAATTATTCTCCGAATTGCCTTTTCCCTCCATTTGCTATAGAAAAAACAGAAAGTGATGAGCTCAGATGTGGACCTGCAAGTCAGGAGGGATAGATCCTGCTGGAGATACCTTACCCACTTTGGCCAATGTTTTCTCAGTGTGCTGGTTCTACTTTAGGGGTGAATTTTCTAAGAATTAATTTTCTATAGTGTTTCCATAGAAGTATAAGTTAGAAAGGGAAGGTGCAGAGAACAAGCCTTGCACCTCTGCATTCAATGTAACTTTTTGTTTTCTTGATCCAGATTTGCCCTGAAGGTAGGTAGACCTGAGCAATATTTTCCCCCCTGCCAGCCTTGGGCAAGGCAATTTCTCCTGTCTCCCGGCTCCCACCCTGCAGAAAAGGGACAGTAAAGATGAGGATGGAGGGGCTGCTGTGAATCCAGTTGCTTGCAGGGAAGATCTGTGCAGTGGTTCAGCTGTCTGCAAGCGTGACAGCAGTGAGATGGGGCTGGCTGCCAGCCTTTCATTAGAGACAGCCCCACAGCTTGCATGCAGAACGTTTTGGCTTTGGAGTCAATACCTGAATCTGGCACTTTGTATTAGGGCAAAAAGGAAAGAGAAAAAAAAAAAAAAAAAAAAAAAGACTGTGGATTCACAGTCCCTGGCTCAAATGTGTCCAAAGCCTCCATGGGAGCTCAGTGCCTGGAGGCAGCTGTGGTGTTATTACAGCTGAACATCGTGGGAGGGCAGCTCATCACTGGAGCTCTGTTTAGGGCAGCAGCCCCTGTAGTCTTCATGTGAACTGTCGGGTTGCAATAAATTACAGGGATCCATTACTATTTTAAGGGGAAAGGAAATATTCCTGCTCCTGAGTGCATCAGCCGTGAGGGGGCAGGCAGATGCTTGCAGGATGAGTTTCCTGCAGAGGAGGCAGGCTTCCCAACTGCCCCAGTAACTGGGAAGCGGTAAAAAGGCAATGTGCCCGTTCGGTGAGCTCTGATCCCATCACCAATCAAAGAAAGAGACTGATTTAGATCAGTGGAGCTGCCAGGCTGGTCCCACTCGGGAGAGTTAGTGGTGATATTAACTGGAGGAAATTCTAGAGAGTAAGTATTAGCCTTGTATTATGTAGAATTTTTAAGTGCTTCATTAATTTACAATTCCACTTTTTATTAAATTAATTTGCATTTTAATGAAAAAAATAAGTGGATCCAGCTCTCTTCTTGGAGTAGCAATAACATGCAGCCCCTATGTGAGTGAGTGTGCCTGAGCAGAGGGCGCGGCAGCTCCGTATTCCCAGGTCCCAGGAGCCTCCACCCATGCAAGGGGGCTGCCGCGCTCCCTCCCAGTGAGAGGCAGCCCCTCTCCTCTCTGCGTCCTTGAGGAAGCCTCTGTGGTTGGTCTGGCTCCATGTGCAGGGGGGGACTATAATGCAGACTAGGGCCTCCACCAAAGCGCAGGGTAAAAGGCTCTAGGAAAATGCAGGAGCAGGATGCAATGATCCAGTCTCACCACAGAAAATGCCTCTTGCTGTGGCCAACATGCAGCTTTGCCCTCCTTGACGGAGCCAACAGAGCCATCGTGCATCCCTACTGTCAGGCTCTTCTCCAAGAAATAAGGGCTGTGACAGTAAAATGCATCAGGACTGAAAAGCCCCTGCATTCTCTCCTCTGGGCATGCTGGACAAATTGAAGAGTTTAGCTGAAGGTAAAAAAAAAAAAAAAAAAAAAAAAAATTCTCATTGACAGGCACCCTTTGAAATGTGCACCCAGTGCTCCCCTCTGACACGCATCAGCCGATGGCCCTGACAAATGCCCTCAGAAGCTCAGGGTCCGTTCCTAATTGGGGATTATTGCTCTTCAGGGAGACTGACGTCATGACACCCCTTGACTGGCAGGTATCAATTCTGGGGTGAGGCAGATCATACTTTTATAAAGTAAATAGCAGAGACCATTCTGAAATCACCGGTGTCGAGCAGCTTGGCTAGTATTTAAAGTGTGACAAAGGTGGCATTTTTTGTCTGTAAGGTGTTTTGGTTTTGTTTTGTTTCTTTTTTCTAGAGAGAATTTCAGACATGGTTACAGCCAGGCAAAGTAAAAAAAAAAAAAAAAAAAAACACCAGCCTTTTTGCCTCCTGGCCCTCAGATCAATAGGTAACATCTCTGGTGCCTCCACAGACTCCTAAACTCTTTACTGGCATACAAGCATTTCCTTCAAGGTCCTTCTGCACTGCTTCAGACAGTAATAATTTAATGATTCTATTCTTCAGGGCTTTACTAATATAAGTTGACTGAAAATGAGATGCTCTCCACCAAACCATCTTTGCTTCCGATCTCTTTTATCATCAGATTTGCTGTTAATCTCACAGGCAGCAATCCCACACGTTCCTTTTCCTTTTTAGACAGGTTAATTTAATAAGCTTTTTAATTTTGTATTTTTTTTCCAATAGCATCCACATGTCTGCTAAAAGAACTTTGACTCTATTACCTCATGGCTTACGTGCTGTGATGACTTCAGTAACTGTAAGCCACAAATGTGGATCTTCTTCTGACCTATGCAGCCGGTAGATGACAGGAGCTTCTGGACTCCAGGAGCACGCAAACTGTAGTTCCTTGCAACTTAACAGAGGAACACCAGGGTCATTGTGTGTGTGTAGGGGTTTTTTTAGAAAGGAAAATTGAGCAATAAACATCCAGAGAAATGAGACATTTAAACATTCAAAGTAATTGATACCAGGAAAAAAATATGATAGGATGAAATCTATTCCTGCAATAAACTGTCCATTAGTTGGGCCATCAGCATAACCCTAATCTAAAGTTACGAGGATCCATTACAGATATAATCAAATACAATTTTCTATATTCCATGAATCAAAAACACCATATGTATTAAGAGCCTAGTTTGTCTTTTTGTTCCTGCCTTCTCCTGGAACAGTATATATCTGATTTCTTGTGTTATATTGCTCTGATGTCTGCTAAGGGCACCATGCCCTAGAAATTCACATTAAATAACTGAGAGCGAGCACTAGAAATGAAAAAAGTGAAATACTATCTAGACAGCTGGAAGTAAAAATATGAAAAGTGTTGCACTTACAGAAGGAAAAAAAGCCTATTTTTATGACTTGAATAGACAGTTTGGTATAAAGAGAAATTCCTCACCCAAGATCAGACATACAGCTGAGCTGCAGCAGGCAGCCCGAAATGTTGTAATCCGCAATGTGCCAAGGTGCAGTACAGATACTGGCTTCAAAGAGCGGTCTAGGATGTGGATACGAATGTAGAGCATGCAAAAGCACAGAGGTTCCCAGATTGCTGGGCTAATGATCACTGCCACCCCAGGACAAGTTTTGGCTTCATAAGCATGCATGCATCAGGCTTTTAATGGAGACACCACAAACAGGGGTGAGTCTGCAGCCAGATGTGTGCTCTCCAACACCGAAGGATGCTCCTTTCATTCTCAGGGGCCTCAAAGCTTGTCCTTTCTTTCCCTTTGTTTTGTAATTTTTTCCATTTCTCACCGTCAACCACATTGCCCTTCTTCAGCAGCCCACTCCCAGGTTGCTGCCTTATGGTCCTTGCCTCTGCTCGGTGAGGGATGTATGTTTTTGAGCACATGACAAATCCTATCCTGTCCAGCTCATGGACATGTCCTAGGTCCAACTGAAGTCTTTGGCCCTCAGTACCCACATCACACCAACTGTCACCTTTGAAATACAGAGAAATCCACAGCTGGAGTGGCTTCTGCAGGTTTCAGGAAGACCTGCACTGTCCACAGCTTTGGCATTGCCCCTAGCCCTGGACCCCCTCTTTCCTTCAGCTCTGCATGCAGCAAGGCGACTCACTGGACAAACCATGCCCCCTGCATTTTTTTGTTTCTAGGCAATTATCAGGGGCTTTGCTTTGACATGAAATGCCTTTGCTGATGACAGAGAAACCAGTGGCCAGGGGACGCTTTATCAGAAGAGCCTAGAGGGAACTGTCTTGGTTTGTAAGGGGGCTCACACTTCCCATCAGAAGCTTCCCACATCTTTGAACACAATTTTCCAGAAAGGTGTGTGTGACCTGCATGTGGGCCCCAACACAGAGGTTTTGGGGTAGGTAGCAACATCAGCAGGAGCCTGCTGTCTGGAGAGATCTTCTGTCCTTGCCATCTCATCAATTCTCCAGCTGTTCTCTAATCCCATTGGGGAAAAAAAAAAATCTCTTCAGTCTCCCTAGCCTATCCCATTGATTTATCTGTCTCAGTTCTTCTCCATAGGTGCCTCTCCATAAGAAGGGATGGTTTAATTTATTTGTCACACAGGACTTTTATGCCATTTCCTCCAGAATTATATATGTACTTCCACTGCTGACCTGCATTATTTGGCTCTACAAAACCTTTTGGTCAACACACAGCACAGAAGACACTCTCCAGAAGAGCACTCTGACACCGTGGTATTGCTGGTGCTCAGTGGATTTGCCGTGTACCTTGGCTCCATCAGCCTGACAGACTCCTGCGGTACCGGTCGATCTCCTTGCTCCCAGGAGCTGTCGTCCACCCCGGCTCTCGGTTCTTGCCCTCTGCGATGTTTCACCTTGCAACGCGCTTCAGGCTCCCCGAGGGCAAGCTCCCCCTGCGCGGGCTGACCCTGCTCAGAGAACCAAGGTGAGACCTGGGAGAGATTTTCCTGAGTGAAGCAGGAGCAGCAGTGGGTCTTTCACACCAGAGTGGGGATCAGCTTTCAGGGCATGTTTCAAGCTTGCCACTAGATTGTCGGGTGAGGAGCGAAAGGTTATAAAAGGGTAATATTCTGTTGGTAATTAGGACACAAGTTAGTGGCCTTGTAATCAGCCTGAGTCAATTAATGGATGTGAGATGCTGAGAGAGTCCCACTGCAGGGGGTGGGAAGTGAAAGCCTGCTGAGGGCACCGAGTGGGAGAGGGACTGCAGGACTGCATCCGTTGGCTGAGTGGGATGCTGCCAGCAGCCGAGATGAGAGAAAGAGGCAAGAAGGAATGAAATCCAGTTTTGGATTTCTTTGCCTGAGAGCGGGGGATCAGCCAGATAATGAGGCAGCAAGTTCTGAGGGCAAAGGAAGAGCTCAGGACATGGTTAGCTGCTCATTAGCAGCCAGAGACATATTAGCTCTCAGCACAGTTGCTAGCTCTTTGCTCTGGCCGAGCCTTTGAATGTCCCTGGAAGGAGGGCTTGCACGCTGCTCCCTGTGGCAGCGGCTCCCAGCAGCCGCCGACTGCTTGTGAGCGGCAGAACAGCAGCTCTGAAGCTGCTGTGCTAAAGGCTTGAGAAATTAATTTTGCCTGTCAGAGATTCAAATGTAAGTGTGTGAACTGAGGTTCAGCAAGGTAAACTAACCCACCTGGCTGCACTCCAGCTCCGGGAATGCTGCTCACCGCAGGGAAGGGAAGGCCAACAAGTACCTGCCTGTGTAAGCTGGTATTGTCTTCCACATAAAACATGCCCTTAATTAATAGCTAGCATGAACCTAAGCCACTATCTCTGTTATCAATTTGTGGATGTGGTTGGATTGTCTGTCTCCCAGGACAGTAATATCCCTTCATCTTATTGCAAATTGCTCGCAGCATCCTTCTATTACACAGGCTTAATGCTTGAAAAATAGAGATTTAATACTCCACCATATCAGACTAAGTGAGGTCAAAGCAATTCATATTCACAACCCCACAAAGCTCCTGATAGTGTTTCCTATGAGAAATGTGGATGTGGAGGTAGCAAACCAGGGAGGTCTTGCCCCTGCTTCCAGCTGTCCTGCACTAACAGGGACCACAACGGCCCCCCCACAGCAGGAGCGCTGGGTCTGTTCCCTGGGAGGCGAGTGGATGCTGCGGGTCCATGGCTGCAGAGGACTGGGGCTGGCGGGGCGTCGCTGCCAGGCTGTGCCGGCCCCCCCTGCACTGCACCCCCTCCCATCAGCACGCTGCTGAGGCTCCTTCCTGAGTTTTGCTATTTTGCCGTGTTTTTCTAGACCAGAACAGCAACAGCACGTGTATTTTCCGTGTGTGATACAATCGGAGTACGCTGTGTGTGTTTCCAGGGTGCTGACTACTCCCCAGGTGTTGGATGGTTGATGTGTTTTTAATAAGCTGTTTGTAAGTAAGTTGCATGCAAGTTTCCTACAGACTGCCAATTGCCACCTTGCCTCCTGAACAGAAAGCCTAGGAGTAACAAATCCTGTATTTACATGTTTATGTTTGTCCTGAAATGTATATATTTTGAGAGAAATTAATAGCTGGTGTGTGTGTGAGCCTTGAGGGTTTCCTCCCCAGCAAGAAAAGATTTATCTCCAGGGATGATGTGTATATTGCCAGGACACATTCCTTCTGCATTTGCTTTTATGTGTGTGCCAGGACATGGATTTCACCTGCAACTCATGAGGAAATATCAAAGCACATAAAATAAATGGGAAGTTTAGGTTCAGAGGGATTTATGTGCAGAAATTAAACATGAGTTAAGAGAAATATCCCTTTCCCTTGCACAAAACCAGTGTAACAGACATAATTCTCCTGGTGTGAGCTGAATAGACCTGGAGCTACCTCCTTCCCCAATCTGCAAGACAATCCTGGGCTGATAAACAGCCTTGCTGGCTGTACCTCGCGGTTAGGAGGATCTTGCCTGGAGGCTTGGGTACGGGAAACAGCCTTTAATGGCACAAACCAGGGTGGTCTCTGAGACATGTGAAGGCTGTCTATGACCATGCAGGGGATCCAAGGGCAGGGGTTGCTCCCTGGCTTTTGGGCCAAGGTGGCCAGCCAGGATACGAAACGTCAGTCTCCTGAGTGGGGACTAGAGGCACAGCCCAGAGGTATCCAGCAGCAGGTGCAGCAGAGGAGGTGAAGGGCTGTCCTGGGAGACAGGAGGATTTTGTTTGCCTTTTTCCATTGCTTTGTATAAGGACTGTTGCAGTCAGGGGCTTCTGATGACTGGACCCATCCCAAGGCTGTGACCATCCACAGGACGCTGCGTGCTCTGCAGGAGGGTCATTTGCAGAGGTCCTGGGAGCTGTCGCTGGGAGCTGGCTCCACTGTGGCTCATCCCCATCCTCTGGCTGCGGCGCTGCTGCGTGATGCTAGAGGTGGTACTGCAAAGGCTCCTTGCATCTTTCCTGGCCTTAAGAAGCTCCATCTAAAGGAAATTGCCTCTGACTTTGGGAAAGGGGGCCTCTAAACGTGTATGTCTTTGTTAGTGGGCAACAGAGGGAAAGTTTATATCCCTGTCTCCAAGACCTGCAGAAGTTCCAAGAATCCTTTAAGAGAAAGAGACTAAAGATGATCTGTATCATAGACTATATTTTGCTTGGACAAAAACTATAGACTATGTAGAAAGTCTATATTTTGCTCCAACACTGAAAATCTGGAATTTGGAAATTCCAAATCTGAAAAAGTTGGAATCTCAGAGATAATGAGACTGTGATAGGGCTGCACTGGAGGACTGTCATGAAAAGAGGAGACCTGAACATTTGTCAGCAAGACGCCAGACAGGGAGCACAGCTATCTCTGCTCCAGTCTCAGAGGAACACGTCCCATTGGGAAGCATCAGTGCTGCCATGCCAGAATGGGCTGCCTTTCTGCTGGCTTCTGCACAGACAGTGCTTGGCAGCAGCACTGTCACTAAAATCACTACTGGTCATAAAAAAGGATTGTTTCCAAGTTTGAGGAATTCTTAGAATGAAACTACTGGACTAAAATTAACTGGCTCAGCTCACAGTGAGGTCTACAAAAATACCTTGATTACAGAAGGAGAGGTGTCTGCAGAGAGCCACTAAGGTTTTCCCTGCTGGGAGCAATCTACTGGTGACCGTGGGTTACACCAACACGATGGTGAATGGCACCTCTGCAGCAAACGTTTCCAGTAAGGGAGCTGTCAGGAGCGTGTGGTGTCTTCTGTGGCACCATGACACACTGACGAGCTCTGACGGATGGCTAATTGCTCAGGGTAGTCTGCCATAATGAAGCAGTTCTGAGAGCACCTCAGCTGCAGAGGTCAGCAGTGACGCAGAAGGCATAATTTTTCATAGCGTGCTCCTTGTATCCTACAACTCCTTCTGTAATGGACTAGCAAATTACCACACTATTTAAAAGGTAGCAATTTATAACATTTTGATAACTGCATGCTCCTGAGGCTATATCATCCGTGCCTGTGGAGAGAATGAATGAGAGCACTCCCCTCCCTGCAACATTGGCATGGGCATGTAGAAATACAAACATATGTGTGCCTCTGCCATCCCACCACCTTCCCTTCAGTGCAGTCAGGGTTCATCAGGTAGGATCCTGGGAAAGACCTCTCGCTCTCAGGCATGGGCTGTTTCTCTCCCATTCCTGCTCATTTCAATGTATTTCTTGTTTGGGGACCCTGGTGAGGATCCAGTGCCAGCCCAGTCTTACCGCTTCCTCGCTCAGCCCCCCGCAGTCCTTGTGGGCGTTGCTCATCTGGGTGCACTTGGCAGCTCTTGTCTCTTGTCACAAGGAATTACTTTAATCCCCAAGAGGTGTCCGGGCGGTTGCTCCCACAGAGGAACTGCAATCATGACAAAGCGGCAGGGCTCACTCAACCATACTGACCCTATTACAAAGCCCCAGAGTCAGCAGGTAACTTTTTTTAAGATCTCTCCTTACCTCTTGTTGGGAATGCACCCTGGGGCTCCATCCCACATGCAGCTGCCATCGTGTCTGTGTGCTGTCTGCAAATGCACTCTGACCACCATGTACACATCTAGATGTCCCATTCACCGTATTTTAAATATGTGCTGCCCCTCTACTGCTGCTGTTCTGCCCTAACGTCTCCTGTGCTGCATGGGAGGAATCTCCCTTCATTTCTTGCCAAGAGGCATCTGAAGAATTGAGTGCCTGAAGAATTTGCATGGAAACATTCATCCCTCTCAAGTAAATAAAATCTCACCCCCAGGTCATGGCAGCAGGTCAACTCTTCACGCACAAATTGGGCCCTGTGCAATTTCCTTCACGGAAGCTGTTGCCTTCAGCAGAACTGCCAGGCACTGTGTCCCAGGAGGAAGAGAGTGGCAGGAACAGAGCTGGTGTGGAGTCTGGGCAACTGGCAGTCTCCCCATCACACAGCGGTAATTAGCAGAGCAGAGGAAAGTGCTCACCCAGCCGCACAAGGCTGCTGCAGTGCTTGGGCGGATGAAGCGATGCCGGTTCACTGGCTCCAGCCTGAGCAATGGGCGTTGTTATCCCCCACAGAGTGGGCTGGGAGCTACGGGGGGGGTGGGAGCCAGGAAGCCAGGAAAATTGGGTGATAGTACTGGATTTGGAGGACACATCTTCTGGAGACATTGATGCTGCAAAATATGCAAGCCTACAGCAATTCATTCTTTCCAAAAGCAGATGTGTGTTTGCTTGCCAAGTGTGCTTGACTGCATGTGCGCAGGTAAAGCCATGCATCTGCATTTGAGTAGACAATTTGCAACAAGTGTGCATGTGAGTGTATGTGTTCGATAGCAAAGTGTTCCTGCATTAGTACCACAGCAACGTTTTTTATTAACTGTCTGCTTTCCCTCTGGAGTGATGTAACTTTGCTCCATGCAGGAGAGATGGGTCCAATTAATCGGATGGATAAAAGTGGTTAATGCACCTTGGAGAAGCATAATTTAATTGGAAATGATTATTACGTGCCGCTCCTATGTAAAGAGTGTGAAAATCAGCACTAATGACTCTGTTATGAACATGACTTTTAATAGCTATATGGTTCTGTGCTTTAAGTCTTTTTCTGTGTATGCTTTTGTTTCCCAGAGATTTCAAGTGGGATGCTGATTGCAATGACACACTGGGGACGAACGAGGCACATTCCAGTGAGTTGGGGCTGTCAGTCCTATTTGTGCTGATTCTCCGGTGGAACTAGAATCGCTAATTTGCCTTTGAAATCTGCAGGGATAGGCTCTGTTTGCAGTGTGCCAAAGGCTCCCAGGCAGCAGCATTCCTGGCTGGTAGCACGAGCCCACACCCTGCCTCCTTGCTCACTGCTGATTCCCCATTTGCTTGAGGTTTGCTTTCCAGCAGTTATGCCCATGGTGGCAAAAGCTGTTCTCTGCTGCATTGTTTGTCTTGCAGTTTGGCATTGCCTTTCTCACCACGTCTCTGCCGGTTCAAATGTAATCTGTAGGACATTTCTCCTTCCCTCGCTGTGTGCAAGCGGTGTTAGAGGCAGCACACTCAGGTAGGTTGTGCTGAATGGCATGTGAACTGCAGGCAGCTCTTTGTTGCTCCCACGTAGGCTGTGGATGCTGTGGGATTAAAGCTGGTGACGTTGGTAGTAGTAACTAAGCTCCTGTACGTCCCCCTGCCATAGTACAGATTGTGTACGGGGATGTTCACCCGTGGAGCTAATGAGCAACAACTGGATGAGAGATGGAAAATTAAGCCTGTGTAACCTGCAAAGAAGACAGCAAACCCGGGAAGGGAAACTTTCTCCGCCACAGAGCTGTGAAATACTCCCAGTTCATGGGCCACTCGTGGCATCTTTTACAGCCCCTTGGGTTTTGCTGCAACACAGGAATGGTGCTTACACAGATGGTGAAGATATGTTTTTGTAAAGGCATGGAAAATGTCTGTAAGTAGATAAGATATCAGGCTGTCATCAGCACAAATGTATCTGTGCATTGTTTTCCTGTTTTCCAGGTTCCTGGACAAGTGCCACTACAACCAACAATTTTCCTGTCCTTTTTTCCTTTGCTTTTACAAGTATCTTAAACCAAGCCCCTCGTTCCCAGCAGGAACAGAATGCATTGCTGTTTATAGAATAAAAAAATCAGGATTTTCAATCCATCAAGGAGAAACAGGGGAAAAAGTTTCTGTTGGATGTAAACCCTACCAGTGCCCACTGAGCTCCCTGCGTCCTGCTGACGGGCTCCTGCC
Source organism: Platalea leucorodia (assembly GCF_965183815.1). Classification (NCBI taxonomy): domain Eukaryota; kingdom Metazoa; phylum Chordata; class Aves; order Pelecaniformes; family Threskiornithidae; genus Platalea; species Platalea leucorodia. The sequence continues at coordinate 18,998,469 of NC_138827.1, read as the reverse complement.
CGTGCTGGGGAGCTGGGGGGCGGCTGTTCCCCCTTCCCCTGGAGAAGGAGCCCAGCAGCACCCTGGACCTACAGCGCTGTGCCCCCCAGCTGGTCCCAGCTCCACCGTGCCAAGCTCTGGGCAAAAGTGGGGAATGAATGTGTGTTATGACCCTCACTGCCCTTTCTCTGCTACGTGGGATGGAGTCCCAGGCAAGGATTAAATTAGCCCTGACTGCTGCAGGCTGAGCATGGGTCGTGGCCAGTGCTGGGAACTGCGTCTGATGGCTTTGTCCTCTCCCTTTTTCTGTCTCCTCCTCCCACCCGGAGCAGAGAAGAGGTACATCTATTTGCTGGAGCCAGAGGAGTGAGAGCGGACTGCCTGTCCCTGGGGTGAGCATGCAGGGTGGACTTGTCTAGCAGTGACAGCAGCATGATAGGTTTTACCTGGTTGTCCAGCTGCCCCATTTATTTGGAAAAAAACACATTCAGAAATGTGTCTGTGTCAGCAGCACTGCAATAAGCAAATATCCCTGAACAAAGAAGGACTTGGGGAGATATTCATGTGGATTAGATGTTCATCGAAGAGCAACAGAAAATATAGAAAAATCAGCTGGTCAGTGTGGGGGCTGTTTGGACCCCAGGAGCACGGAGCTGAGTTGTGCTAGTAGCAGGTCTCTTCTCCTTGCCCTGGAAGCAAGGGCTTTCCCAGCATCCTCATGCCCTCCTGCCTTCAGTAGCCACTGCCAGCGACTAGTGTCCCCATCCGCTGCCGGGAGCGCCTGTGGCAGCAGTGTCCTGGACAGCTCCTGTACATCACCCTGGCCGTGCTCCTGTGGCCAAAACCCTCCCTCCTCCTTGGGCAGAGGGTGCTGCTCTGTGTACTCCCAGGGGTGGTGAAGGCAGCACCAGGGAGGCAGCAGGTTTCCTTGTCATGCTGGGTGGTGGGGGCTGCTCCGCTCTGAAGGGAGGGTAAGAGCATGCTGGTGCTCTTGCAGGTTTTCCCTGTAGGAAAGTTATAGTATTTCGCCAGAATAAAATACACATTTTAGAGAGAGAAGAGAAATTCAATTTTTAAGCAATTTTACAGGGGAATGAGGAGGAAACAGAAGAATGTGATTTTATTTCACAGTCTTATGGTCCCTGTGCTCCCTGGCAGTACAGTGAGTGAGGTCGAGCCAGTGCTGGCTGGGCACCACACACAGCTGGGGAGTGACCCTTTGTGCCTGCCCAGGGAGAACCGTGCAAGTGCCGAGACGTCCCAGCACGGAGCTGGGGTACCCCATCCCCAGGTGATCTCTACCCCTCCCGTGCGGTTAGCTTGGTGCTGCAGAGCCCGTGGATCCTGCTCTCCAACAGTGCTTGTATGCCAAACTGTGCACACAGCAACCCAGCTGGCAGTTTTCTGCAGCCTCACCACTGGGCCATCCTGGTCCCACTTTTTACTTCTAGAGCGGATGGAGCAGGAGGGACTGCTGCCCGCTGGGGCTGGGCATTGCTCCCCTGGCAGGGAGCAGTGCAGGCAGAGATAAGAGACGGCAGGAGAGGACAAGGTGACCAGGCTGATGGCTGCCTTTTGGGACGCGGGTGCATCAGCAGAGCTGCTGGGACCCTTGCGTGTTGCCTGGCTGCACTGCAAATGCTTAAGTCTAGTGCTATTATGCCCCTGTTTAGGAGCACTAAATTTGTTCACAAATCTGAAAGGAAACAAAAGGTGCTCTTTTAAAGCAAAAATGCCATTCACAAGTTCTGTAATATGTATTCTATTTGAACTTACTTTAAAAAGTGACCTTTAAACATTTAGTTCACTCACTTTGATATTAGATACAATTTTCTCCAATAAATCTCATTTTAGCTGTTGCTTTAAATTAAGTAAATTCTCCACCTGCAGGGCTGGTAGCCAGCGGACATATCTTCCAGAGATTTTCTAGTTGTTCAGTGGAAGTGCAATGTGCAGATCTGTGAATCTCATTCACCAGCTCTGAGCTTAGCTGTGGCATGAACGCTGATGTCCTGCTGTGTTTGCTGTGTTATTTCAACTCAGATCCATCTTCCCAGGGAACATGGTTTGCTCTGGCTGTGTGGGAAGTGTTTAGCATTATCTCCTAACTATGTGCAGATGTTCTTCTTTAATTGATTGAAAATTGTTAAAAAATCATAATCAATAGTGGAGCTGTGGTCCTTATAAACGTGATCTCAGCAAGCAGGCAATGCCTTTGCCACTGAGTCCAGAAACATTGAGGCTTTGCAAGAAGCATTTCCTGCCTTGTTTCTTAAAGATGGCGTTGTGTATTGCTGAAAAGACACAGAACATAGCTCATCTGTTCCCTGTACCTAAAAAGTGAGAAATACAGATTGTGTATACAGTGCTGCCAAAGTGCTATGAAACTTGGCTTGACTAACCTGATCTCCTTCTATGACAAGGTGACCCGCTTAGTGGATGAGGGGCAGGCTGTGGATGTTGTCTACCTGGACTTTAGTAAGGCCTTTGACACTGTCTCCCACAGCATTCTCCTGGAGAAACTGGCTGCTCACGGCTTGGATAAGTGCACTCTCCGCTGGGTGAAAAACTGGCTGGAGGGCTGAGCCCAGAGAGTGCTGGTGAATGGAGTCAAATCCAGTTAGCGGCCAGACATGAGTGGTGTTCCCCAGGGCTCAGTACAGGGGCCGGTCCTGTTTAATATCTTTATCGATGATCTGGATGAGGGGATTGAGTGCACCCTCAGTAAGTTTGCAGACAACACCAAGTTGGGTGGGAGTGTTGATCTGCTGGAGGGTAGGAAGGCCCTACAGAGGGACCTGGACAGGCTGGATCGTTGGGCCAGGGCCAACTGTATGAGATTCAACAAGGCTAAGTGCTGGATCCAGCACTTGGGTCACAACAACCTCATGCAATGCTACAGGCTGGGGGAGGAGTGGCTGGAGAGCTGCCTGGCAGAAAAGGACCAGGGGGTGTTGGTTGACAGCTGCTTGAACATGAGCCAGCAGTGTGCTCAGGTGGCCAAGAGGGCCAATGGCACCCTGGCTTGTATGAGGAATAGTGTGGCCAGCAGGACCAGGGAGGTGATAGTGCCCCTGTACTTGGCACTGGTGAGGCTGCACCTCGAGTACTGTGTTCAGTTTTGGGCCCCTCACTACAAGAAGGACATCGAGGTGCTGGAGCGTGTCCAGAGGAGGGCAACGAAGTTGGTGAAGGGTCTAGAGCACAAGTCTTATGAGGAGAGGCTGAGGGAGCTGGGGTTGTTTAGTTTGGAGAAGAGGAGGCTGAGGGGAGACCTTATTGCTCTCTACCACTACCTGAAAGGAGGTTGTAGTGAGGTGGGGGTCGGTCTCTTCTCCCAAGTAACAAGCGATAGGACAAGAGGAAATGGCCTCAAGCTGTGCCAGGGGAGATTTAGGTTGGATATTAGGAAAAACTTCTTCCCTGAAAGGATAGTCAGGCATTGGAGCAGGCTGCCCAGGGAAGTGGTTGAGTCCCCATCCCTGCAGGTATTGAAAAGACGGGTAGACGTGGTGCTGGAGGACATGGTTTAGTGGTGGACTTGGCAGTGCTAGGTTAACGGTTGGAGTTGATGATCTTAAGCGTTTTTTCCAACCTTAACGATTCGATGATTCTGTGATTCTGATTCTATGATTCTATGACTGGCCAGACGCACTAAACTTGAAAAGACGCTCGAGAGAGGATCCTGCAGCAGCCAAAATCAGATGAGAGACACGGAGTTTGTGTAAGCAGAAACTGGAGAGGCTGAGGCTGAAGAGGGTGCAGACCACAGGCCAGGGCATCCCCAGATTCCTGTTCCAGGATGCTCATCCTGTGAGCTTGCCGGTTTCCTCCTGGCTCTCCAGATGATTATCCCAAAGGCTTGTTTCTAGTCCTCTGGCACCACTGCAGAGATCTGAAGTTCATGTGTGTGCGTGTGTGTGCACAGAGCGGGGAGGCACCCCACAGCCACGATCCCCTGCGCTGTCGAGTGGGACCCTCATGTGTCAGCCCAAGAGCATGCCGAGCCCACTAGCACCGACCGGGAGCCCAAGCAGCCCCAGGAGCTCCACGTTTCTTTCTTCTGCACAGCCTGTGCTCCAGCCTGAGGAGCTGATTTTTTATTTAAGTGCATTTGAAATGCGCACAGAAGATCCCCCCAGACCTGAGGCACCCTGCTGGGCCAGCGCCTGGGGGGTGTAGCCGAGGATGGCGGGGGGCTCTGCTGGGGCGTGTGAGGGTGTGCGGAGTGGCTGTGTCTCCCGGCAGGGCACTGCCCTCACCCACTCCCACTCCTGCTGGGGTGGCACGGGCAATGCTGTGGGGCACATCCTCCCCCTTGGGCAGCTCTCCCTTCCAGCGGGCTCTAGAGAGCTCCAGGCTGTGGTGGTGCAAACACACTCTCTGCCCCTGTATCTCCATATTTTTGCTTTTGGCCTAGACTGAAGCTAGGGATTGATGATGCACATGAAAACCAAACACGCCAGCCGCAAAGACACTGCAGCCCCTGCTGGAGATTTCACTTGTGCGCAGCAGATCTCATCTTTCAAGGGCTCCTTTTAATTGCACTCTCCACCTGCCACCCAAGACTGAGCAGCTTCTGGAGCCACCCTCGGTGCAAGGGAGAGCTTCGGGCTCCTTCGTTGTGCTCATGGCAGGAGACTCGGATGCCTCTGGCCTCTGGCTGCGGTCCGCAGGCTGAGCCTTGCAGATGCCTGCTCTCCTCGCGCCTCTGAAGATGGAAGGCTGGCGGGGCCCAGGCTGTGCGGTTCGATTTGTTTCCCGCGGCAGGTCAAAGTAAGTGTTAGTCTCCAGGCTGCAGGCGCATCGATCCGCCTCCCTCCAGACCATGTGCAAATACAGACGGGAGGGAAGGAGGTGGCTGCGGAGCATGTTTTCATTCTGTCCTCGTGGCCGCCATGGGAGAAAGGCAGGCAGGCTAGACAGGCACAGCGGTGGAGAGTTTACCGAGGGACAGGGCTAATTGTGTCTCCAGGTCTGTCTCTTCCCCAGCAGGTGCCCAGAGCTTTCCAACCACAGTCTCTCCATCAGCAGAGATTCCTTTTAAAACCTGTTTCAGGAGCCCATGCAGGGAAGCTGTAACCCTGAGCACTGCAAGCCCAAGGGAGTGAGAAGAGTCTGTCCTTCTGCAGCTGGTGGAGACTTGGACCCAGGGCAGGACCGGGGTGGCAGAGGTCCGCAGGGGTCCCGTCCCAGTCCTGCCAGCAAACGGGGCAGGGCACTTGCGGTGCTGCTCCTCTGAGTGCACTTGCAAACTGAGCTGATTTAATAAACAACAGGAGTGTTTTCCCAGACCACATGCTGAGCTGTATTCAAAATACATTTGTACGAACATCAATTTTTAATGCAATTTATGCCAAATGTTGTTGCAAAAAGCAGCCGTTAACATGACATTAATTCAATCACTGGAAATACAGTACGTGCTGCTAAATGAAAACATGTTATTAGTCAATTAGATTAACTGGATGTAACTCTTCCAAATGCAATGTATTACGGTTTCTACATGGTTAATTACGTTGTACAAATTACATGGCAATAAGGCTTAGTACTGGACACACACACACAATTAATACATAAGCAGAAAAAACAGCTTGCAGTTCACAGTTGAACTCTGTAAAAATTATTTGAAATATAAATATCTTGCAAGCTTGAAATAAAGAGACAGAATTATGCTGATATTATAATGGGAACAGGGCAATTTCTAAAAGAGCTAGGAAGTCTTTTCTGTGAGACCACAGATGTTCGTGGTTGCTCCCATAACAAGTTTTAATCTGCTTTAAAAAGACCATTTTAATTTTAAACAGAAAGATTCCTGGCCCTGGTGAAGTCCCTCCCTGTGCAGGAATCTCTCAGCGCCCACACAAGCAACAACTTTGCTGCCTCCTCCTTTGTTTGTGTTTTAGGATGAATTTGTGCCCACTTGTGGGGAATCGTGCCAGACTTTGGCACCAGGAGCGGGCATTGTGCCTGACAACCGCGCGACATGCCGCAGGCACCACAAACCCACTGCACAGCATATGTGCCACCGCAAACACCGCCGGGGGTGGCGGCAGGCGGGCCAGCACCGGCTGCAGCGCACTGCTTGTGAGGGAACCTCGCAGCTCTGCCGCCTCTGGGGATCCCCAGTGCGGGGGGTTTCTACAAGTGACCAACCCGAGAGGCCTCTGGAAAGAGGAGGCTTGCTCCCGGGAAGGACATGGTTCCCTGTGGCCAGGAGGGCAGCTGCAGCCCAGCAAGCTGGATGCCCCAGGAGACAGCCCCGTGCTGCCCCTGGTTTGTGGGAAGCGGCTGCATTACCCAGCCAGAGCTGCCTGGGGACCCGCACTCGGATGGCGGCTCTGCACCGCTCAGGTCCCAGAACAAGGTCGCTGGCATCCTTGGAAGAGCAGAGTGCCCTCAGCCCCCCAGATTCACCAGGGTCAGCCTTGAACCCTGAAGAAACACCAAGTGAAGAGAAGAGCTGGTTCTGGCAGAGCAGCGTGCGAAGCAGAGACACAGCTAATACAGAGCGCTGCAAACTGAGCAGAATGCCACTGCAGCTCATGCGTGGCAACAAGCGGCAACGGTACCTGCTCGATACCTTGGCCGGGCAGGGAGTGAACCCTTGACTTCCTGGCCAGGGCTGGAGCGTGCCTCTCCTCCGGACCCATCTCGGACGCTCTCCTGTGTTTCTCTTGTGGCTCCCCAGCACAGCCTCTCTCCTCCCTCTTACCCAGCAAGGCTGTAGCTTAACTCACAACGTGCTCTTTGCTGAACCCGGCTGCGGAGGCCCTGTCTCCCCTCTGCCCCACTGCCTGCCCTTTCCACCCCCCACCCCCCCGGGGTGGGGCTCCTTTGCACTTGCAGGGGGCTGGTAAATCTGCTCCAGGCCGTTGTCCTCCGGGATTGTGGGACGTGGGCCAGTGGGTCCCCCTCCCCTGGGACCCTCGGGACACTGCGCTACAGAAACACCCAACTGCTCCTCACTCCGTAAACAGGGCATAAACAAGCAGGTCGTGGAGCTCTGGAAGTGAGCTTTTATTGCTATTGTTGCAATAATTATCACAGTTCATGGAAATGTGACTCTCGTCTCCTCAGCTATTCAATCAGTTATTCAATCAGTAATCTCAGCAGCACCCCAGCCGTGCTGTGAAGCTCAGAAGGGCAGGGAAGCAAAGGGGAGGTGAGCTGCACCAGGAGCACGCTCTGCCCAGCGCTGGTGCCTCTGTGTTGCTGAAACAAGCCCAGCGCTGCAGGGCTGAGGAGGATGTGACCAGCAGTGTAAGGCGGGGGAAAGGAGAAGTAGAGGGATGGGTAAGTAAAACACAAGGCAACACAAGCGGGCTGTGCTCTCAGGCTGCTAGAGGTGTGCAGTGCTAGCTGGAGAGGATGGGCCAGCCCTCACTCACAGGTCTCAGCACCAGTGCAGAGAAGAGGCGCTCAGGCAAAGCCAAGGAGGAGCTGCGCAGAGCACAGTGCAGGGGGAGATGCTGGGATGCTCATGGACGTGATGGGCGCAGTGTTTCAGCAGTACCTGCGCAGCCTGGCCCGTGCTGAGAGCAGTTTTTGCATTGCGGTGCGTGGTTGGTGGGGCTCAGTGGTGCAGAGGCGTGCGGTCACCAGGAGGTGTGTGGAGAAACTGCTTCACCTTTGCAAGAGCCAGTCCACATCCGTGCACGCAGCTCCCCAAGCAACAGTGCCTGTGCTCCTCAGATCCCTGCACTGGCGCTGGTGGAGGTGGCTGGGCAGGGAGGCGAGATGTGCCACCAGTCAGCCCCCCAGTAACCTGCGGCTCCCCGTGGCTCCCCACGGCCCCTGGCCCCACTGGCGGCGGGGGGAGTGCTGCAGCCCCAACTCCTGGGGCGCCCACCCCTGTGCATCCCCGCCCCGGGGGGTGCCCAGGGACGTGCATTGATATTGGCAGTCTGCCGGTGATGGGCTGAGATTTAATTTGACATAACCAGGGGGCATGGTTCGGGAGCTGAGTCGATGCAGTGGAGTATAGCTTATTGGTTTCACCGGGAGCAGAGAACGATTTGAGCAACCTCTGTACCGCCGGTCCAGACACACACCACCGCACTGTTGACTTAGCAGCCGCTGCTGACAGAGAGAAGTGATAAAGCTCTTGGAGATAGTCCTGTCTCATCTGTCTCGGGTAAATCAGAGGAAGGCTGGAAACATCAGAGGTGGCAAAATGCAAAAGCAATAAAAAACTCCTGACTCTCATTGAAGGCAGAAGCTGGTCCGACATGACCACTGGCAACAGAAAGATTTCACATGATCAGGGGTTGCTTACTTGAGGAATTGTTGATTATTTAGTGGCTGCTTAAGGGGCTGGGGGAAAAAAAAATCAAAGCTCCTGCTGTTCGCAGGTTGATGAAAGGACTGCATGCTGCCCCTCTGCAGCCCTTGTTTACCGCCAGCCTTACCTGCTCAGAGTAGTTGGAGAGATTTCTGACTGCTTGCTCAGAAATAAAAGGAGCCCGAGAATCAATCATTTGTTTACATTGTATAACTCGTTGAAAATCAATTGGCTCCACAAGTTGCAGATCTGATTGCATTTTGTTAGCGGTCACAGGGAATGGTTTTCCCTTGACATGCCTGTGTTCGTGGTTTCTCCAATGCATCAATTGTACCAAGCTTTTAGGATAATTGAGACTGAGCAACAATCCCCTTTATAAATATTAACTCTGATATGCTTGGGAAACTCTGCCTCTCTTGGATGAATTTTTAACTAGCTTTTTAATCTATCGCTTCTTGTTAGAACAGCAGGAGCGTTTTGTGGTGCCTGTTTCTGTCTACCTGGCTCCAAGACCGGCATCCCTGCCGAGCCCCCACTCCCGGGGCAGGGAGCCCGCTCCTGCCCTGCCCAGCTGGAACGACCCCGCTGAGCCGGCGGCTGCTGCTGCGGGCAGGGGGGCATGGGAGGGGCAGGGGATGGGAGAAGCTCCGTCTCAGCAGGGCCCCTTGGGCACCCACTGCCCACTGGCATGGTGGCCATCCTCCGCACGGCATTGTGGAGCCTCCAGCCGAGGTTTGCCTGGAGAGCTGTCGTGCGCCGGGCCAGCCACAGGGGTGGCGGAGACGGCGAGGAGAGGAGGCCCCAGGCCAGCAGGGAGCAGGCGCCATGCTGTGCTGCTGGCCTCTGGCAGGGCGTGGGCGACGGTGGGACGTGGCACGGGCAGCCTGGCCTGCTTGGCCTTCGGCCAGCAAAGTGGCTCCAGCTGTGGTTCCCCAGCAGCGCTGCGGAGCGGAGCAATGGGCCCAGCCCTTGCCTTGGCAGTCATCCATCCCCTGCCGGAGTGTCCTGGAGAGGCGTACCCCAGCCTGCAACGTGACTGAATCCCGATGCCTGCCTGTTACATTATTTTTCTGCTAGAAATTCACTGGTGAGAAACCGGTGTGTTTGAAAGCTGCCAGGACCAGTGGAGACTGAAACAAGGAACACATTTTCCAAAAGAGGGGAAGGGCTTTGTTACAGGCAACTACAGCCAGATGTGGAGAGATCCCCTTCCCTTCCTGAGACACAGGCACTGCCGTGGCACAGGCTGGGAGGCAGCCAGGACACAGGACTGGGAGCAGTCACATGTGGGCTGAGGAGAAGCTCTGGTTTCTCCAAGGTGACTGTCATGCAGGGATGAGTTTCCACATGGATCTTTGGAAATCCCCTTAGGCGATGCCTGGGAAAAGCAGAGCCCAGCTATGGGGCAACCTCTGGAAGCAGGTACCTGTCCCTGTGCCCAGCCCATTGCAAACACCTCTTCAGCAATGTAGCCTCAGCACCCAGCGTGTGGCCAAATTGAAGCCATCGGAGAGTGTGGCAGACGGGGGCCGTCTTGTGGCATCGCCATGATCTGCCAGCACAAGGAGGGTCCAGCAATCTGCTGGCCGGGACTGTTGCATGGCCGGTGCTTTGGTTAATCACGTGCTGTGCTGAGTTCCTCTGCTTACTCCTGGTTCCAGCACAAACCTCAGCCCTGGGCTCTGCCGGGAGAGGCTGCCCGAGCTCCAGCACAAGTGTTCCCGGCACAGCTCACGGGAGGCTCGGCACTGGTCGCTGCCATGGCAGCACCGTCCTCCCTGCTCCATCAATGGCAAACCTGGGGCTGGTCTGATTGTGCCATTGCTGCATATTTTCTGTACTCTTGAATCTGCTGTTCAAGTTCCCTCATGGGGAACTGAAGGTTTAGGGGCAAAGAGTGCTCTGGTTACTGCCTGTATCAGCAGCACAGCTGTGCCCAGGTCTGGATGTGGCAACAGGCAATTTCTGAGAGCACGGTGCATGTGGGGCTAGCCGGCAGGTCCCTTCCATCTGCTCGCTGCTCCCTCGCTCCCCTTGCACACGTTGCCTGCCGAGCAGCATGGCCCTTGTGTAACCTTGCATGTTTGTGTTCCCTATCTCGCACTAGCAGACGGCGGCACTGTGTTGCTAAGGGGCTGGCAGTCGTCCTGAATGCTGAACTTTGGCTCAGGCCTGGGAGAAGCACTGCTGGGCCCCACTACCCCGTCTGCACCCTCTCCTGGGACACGTCCCCCCTCCCCATCTCGGGTCAGGGCTCCTGCAGAGCAGCGACTACAGAGGGGACAAGGGCTTGTCTGGCTGCAGCCTTCGGGGGGAAGCTGGAAGCAAGCCCTCCTCACAGAAAAGCTGGGGAGACAGCGCTGTGTCAGCCATGGGACACTGCAGAGGTGGGGGACCTCCCCAGTCAGACCCAGACGCGCCGCACCCATGGGGCCCAGGACATGCTGACAGAGGGATGTCCGCTGGGCGGGGAGGGGAAAGGCAGTGGGGAGGGGAAAGGGCTGACGTTCACAGCTCTCACTGCCCCCCTGTCCCACCACCTGGGCCAGGGGTCCCCCAGAGGGGACGCACTGCCTTCAACATGGGCACATGCCTGCGCCCATGCCATGCCTGTTGTCCTACCTCTGCATGCACCTCTCCTTTCCCATTCCTCCCGATCTGCCGCGTGGCGTGCCAGGATGCCTTTCTGCAGACCGGCCAGGCTGCGGGAGAAGGGCGAGTAGCAAGAAGCACCTCATGGCCAGCGCTGCCCCAGGTGCTAGGGCTCAGGGAGCCGGGAAGGCTGTGTGTGTGACGGGCTTGGCTCTCTCTAGCAGAGGTTCCAGCGGCAGCGCAGTGCCGGTACCCTCTTCGTCTTTCCTTTCCATCAGCATTTGTCTGGCTGGTTCTGCAAAGCAGCAGGTCAGAGTCCAACAGCTCTAGCCTGTCTCAATTAAACTGTTTCTTTTCCTCCACAATCAGATGTTGCCTTCTTTAATATCATCTGAAAGTCTGTCAAACTGTGTATATTCTTGTGAAACCTCTATACAGAAAGAGACAAAAGGAATCAGGGAATGCTGTTAAAATGAAAGCCCTACTTTACATTTCAAATACTTTAACAGATTTTTCTCTTCTTTTTTTTCTTGGATCTTTAATAAAAGCTTTTAAAAGACTTCTTTTTTTTTTTTTTATGGTGATTGCTTGCCAAGGGATGTGTCTATGAGGATGTGAGGAAGACAGCGCAGTCAGAGGTTGCACAAGTCACTGCCCCAAACTAGGCTTGACTTTCTGGGCTGGTGCTCGCCTGTTCCAGCTGAGCGGCTGCCTGTGTTTCTGTGGGGGAGGCAGGATGGATTGCCTGGAGAGCCCAGGCATCACGGCTGCGAGCATTTGCCTAATAGGCACCTCAGAAATTCATCCTGGGAGCTGTGCCTCTTTCTGAGCAGCAGCTGTTTCTCTCCAGTAAGTATGTAAATCCCAGCACATTCCCAAGCACAGGAGGTTTCTGTCAGACTCCAGAGGCTGCACACTGCCACAGAGGCTGGAAGACCCCAGGGTAAACTCCGGTGCATCATGATATGCGCAGCATCGGGTGAAATAACTATTCTTGGGCACTTGCTTTTCTTACAGGGTAATACTTTTTTTTTTTAAAACAATCTATATCATGCCATGAATATTATTAAAACGTTCTACTAGTCAGTAAAAGTGCAGCTTACTCTAAACAGTATGCAGAAAATTAAGTGCAAGAAATACATTTCATGTTCTTGTAGACCATGCTGGGGAGAGCAGCATTTATTCCATACAGAGAGACAGACCCCGGCACAGCTTTGCCCCAGTCAGTGCTGTCTGCCACTGCCCTGGGGACACGAGTGGTGTCCGGGAGTGAGCAGATGCCATGTGAAGGGCACTCACACTGTGTCCCACTGTGTTTGCTTGACTCCCACTGTGGTGGTAACTCGCTGCCATGGGTCTGCTCCATAGCTGTCCCCTGCACGTTGTGGGCTGGAAACCGTGCCTGCTGCCTCGGCCATTCCTCGGCTCAGCGACGGCCAGGCAGGCTGGGGGAGCTGCTCGCTGGCTGTCGCGCCGGCCAGCCTTACCCGTATTTCAGCGCTTGGGGAGGGCAGGTTATTTCCCGGCTACTTGGCATGGTTGCAAAATTTAGTGGAAAAGCTAAAACAAACAGACCGTGGAGTGTCACTTTTTGTTAGTGCTACACGGAGAAGGGTTGTCAAACCCACAAACGAGACATGGGAGAAGTCTGGAATCGACACAAACACTGATGTCTGTCTCCGCTGAAAGTGCTGTGCTGTGAGTGGACGGCAAAGCAGGGGCTGGGACACCTTCACTTGCTGCCAAACTTAGTGTTAAAGTCTGGAGCACTAACCAAAGCTGATGGAAGTGTATTTATTTAAATTGCCAGGATAAATTAACTTCTAAAGCCACAGTGAAAAAGTCTGAAAAGTCTGTGCTGCGAATCAGGAACATGAATATTCAGGCACATGCACTCATTGAATTAGTTTGTTGCAAACATATTTGGAGGCAGCTGTTCATTTAATAATCAGGGATAATCACAGAAATAGATGACTGGTTACTCCATCTAAATTGCATGGTTAAAATTATAATTTTATAACTCTATCTCAGCAATTAGATTTAATAGCTATGAAAATCCAGCAAAACCCAGTTGAGGGAAAGCTGTTATTCTTTTAATGCAGAAAAGCCAAGGTCGGATTGGGGCTGCCCCTATATGTAACCAGCAGCATCATCTCCGGTGTCTGGGTTGTTTCCAACACTGCCTGAAGTGCAGAGGCGAGACTTCTGGGCCAAAGAGTCCGATGCTAAAACTGGTCCAGGCAGGGGTTAATTTTCTTGGCATTTCCTGTCTTCATTACAATATTTGTCCCAAGAACAGATTAATTCCTCTCATTCTTTCTGCCTTTCCAGCCTTTTGTCACAGGAATGCATTTCACAGGACTGTAATGTTTGATACTTGCTCTGAGTTATAGCTGTGCCGTACGCTGTAAAAGTTTGACTCTCTCAGTATTGTACATTTTGATTCTACCCCTGCAGGCTATAAACAACCCAAATTACCTCTTTCTTTAGCTTCCAAGAGGACTAATCCCCTGTCTAGTGCTTTATCAGTCAGTTGAGAAAGAGTGAGACCAACCTGCCAATCCAAACAGAATATATTGAAAAAATCATATTACCACAATGCAGAACCTTGCCGTAATTCACCGAACAGCTCAGCCGGTAAAAGCCTGACGCCGCGGCCGCCTCTGTTACTGTAATGAGACCAGCAGCAGATGCACCATCCATCCACCCGTCCATCCTTCATGTGCCGTCAGCCTCTCCTAAGGCACTGCACGGAGCAGGGAGGGGCTGTGGATGGCACGGGCGGTTGCAGACTGCCGGCTAGGACCCTTTTTAACACCATAAACCCCATTTCAATGATGGGCGCTGTGCTGCTGGCAGGCACTCATGGTCCCTCTGCCTCCAGCTGGCCGGGGTCGAGCCTGCTGTATGTTGCAGGAGCGTGGGCTGGAGCAGGTGATGGGGCCATGCCAGGGATGTGCTGTCCATGGAGTGGGGAGCTCCCTGAGCTGCCTTCTGCTTGTCACTCCGCCCTGGTCAGGTCTTGCTGGGCAGGTCTGGGGGCTCCTCCTGCTTTCCTCCTTGATGCTTCCTAGCACTCCTCCAGCTTGCAGGTGCCCTGTTTCTGAATGGCATCATGCGATGCCCCCTGCTCAGCAGCACCCTCACTTTTACTCAGACTGTTTTTACCACCCCTGCCCAGATGAGCTGATCACCCCCAGCCCCTCACTGAGCAGGGGAGGCTGACCAGAGCAGTGCTGTGGGGCCTGGCCTTTTCCCTAAATCACCACCCCAGCATCCCTGACAGCCCAGCTGGGGTGCAGTGCTGCTGGGGACGGGTAGGATGCAGCCTCTGCCTGGGGAGGGGCAGGGGGTGCCTCTGCCTGGGGAGGGGGCTCTCCTTGGAGAGGGAAGCCAGAATTCATCAGTGCTGCTGCAGGAAGAGCCACGCTGGCCCATAACAGTGCCCTCCAGCCTGCGGCAAGCGGCTCATCGGCTCAGCTGAAACTCCTCTTCACTCAAGCACCGAGGCCAGTGTGGGTTGCTCCAAGGTTTAACGCTTTATTAGAAAATGAGAGGTTAGAGCATGTTCCAGAGGAGAAGGAAATTTATTGTTGCCCTGGCCCTGCAGCAAAGCAAAACTCAAATAACCCAGGTGCGGGGAGGACTATAAATCCCCCAATGGCAATCATACTGCTAAAAGGATGGTGGCAGCCACAGCAAAGTTTGGCCAGTTAATATTTCTCATATCTGAGTGAGAAAAATAGCAATATTTAAAAAGATATCTCTGCTGAATTATGCAAGGAAAAAAAAGAAAGCTGCAAGCCCTTCTCGATGCTTGGCTGCAGGAGGTGCAGGTTTGCAGAGGGCTCTGGGGGGGCCCTGGGGGTCTCCTCCACATCGCCCTCCTCTGCTGCGGGACCCCTTTGCTGCCTCCAGGCAGTCTTGGGCAGGTGAAGCCTTTCTGCCCAGCCGACCCTGGCGAGATTTCCTACCTTGTGCTGGATGAAGCTGACTCAGCCTGGTCTGATCATTTTGTGAACAGGAAAGCAAGATGAGGAGAGAGAAACAGGGAAGGAGCGAGAGCTCCGGCAGACACCAGGCAGGTGGTTAAAGCACTCGAGGGGTGCGAGAAGGTGGTGTCACACCCCTGTGACTGGGGCAGTGAGTGGTCCGATCAGCGACTGCCTGGAGTCTTCCTCGCCACCCAGATCACTGTCTGGGTGAGCCTGTGCCACCGCAGCCGGCTCACCACAGGGACAGGTAGGAGGAGAGGTGTGTTTCTTTCCAGCTGTGGCTGGTACCTCTGCAGCAGCATGGAGAGGGTCATCATCATCCTAAGAGCTCTTTTTTCCATTTAAAGACTTAATTATGAGAAACTTTTGCTTTTTCGTTTTTATTCCCAGGCAGTCATTGTTTTGAAGTCATACTTGTCCACAGATTAAAGGTCCTTGGTTGATGGTCCTGAGAACAGCAGGGAACACATAGCAAAGGAAGAGTTTCAGCTCGATAGACCCTATAAATTTCCAGTGTATGTTTTTGTTTTATGCTCCAGGTGAAGAGAGCAGAAGTCATCAATTCTCCCTCCTGGCTGACCCTGAACTGCTCACGCGCAGGCAGGCCAGGCAGCATCTGTCTGGACACCCCTGATGCGGCTGAAGGTCAGTGAAGATCCCAGGCTGTTTTGGTCCTACAGTTTTGCCTTTAAAAAACGATTTTCCATGGGCAGAAAATGCAAGCCACCGAGGGCATGCCAGGAGGGGATATGTGGATCTTTCTGGTCTGACATCTGAAATAACTCGCTGTTAGCCTTAGAAACGCTCTGGTGCGGGTGTCGGCACGGGCTCCCCCTGGCACAGCCACCCGCTCTCCCCGCAGCCGCGCGATTCATGAGCTTTCACATCTCTGTCATTAGCCCGTTAATCCAACACCTTGCTCCAGCCTCGCGCCGCAGTGAGGATTTATGATTCTTACAGACCAATTTCATTATCCCGGGGGGAAAATCAGCATCTTGTTATGGATAAAATGACAATAAATGAAACGGCCATTAATTTACGATCTTGCCACACAGTGGCACTCAAACAGATTCCCATTAATGGATTGTTATTATCACCTCCCATACAGGGCTAATAACAGTTCATGGGAAAAACCGCACCTGAGACCAGGGAAGGCGCTGGCTGCCGTGATGTGTGGGATCCCCAGCCCCGCTCCACGGCCGGGGACAGGCCAGATGCCCGTCCCGCCGGCCTCGGTGGGAAAGCAGCAGCCAGCCCCTGCTTTGGGGCCTGGGGAGCCACTGGCTTTCTGGAGGAAGAGACGTCTCAGCAACAGATGCTGACGCAGTCCCTCCCCACGGGCTTTTTAATTCAGACCCTTCTTTTGCAAAGGCAAAGCGAAAAGCGAGGCTGGGCCGGCCGCATCCTCCTGGGAAAAAAGGGACCAGGGCACATTCGTATGGGGGGCGTGCTGGGCGGGCAGGAACCTTGTCCCGCTCTCCGCTCCTTCCCTTCACACTGCAGACAGTCCCAGGGGGTTATCACCTGCTAACGAGTGGCTCCGTTAGGCAGCAATTTGATTTTCGATGCATTTTAATCCCACTCATGGCAAATGAATGTGTGGACTATTGCAGACTGAGGCAGGCGGGATCCCTGCCCAGCTGAAGGACCCGGGAGCGGGGTCCCCGTGGTCCCCTGGGAGCCCGGCCCTGCCTGTTGGCGTTGGGCAGCGGGAGAGGAGCCAGAACCGTGCTGCAGCGGGCTCAGTGCTGGGGAGCTGCACTAGCGGAGATCGATCGGCCAGGAATGGAGGCTGCCATACAGAAAGGGGAGGAAAAGCTGCCAGCTGGGAGATCGTCCAGGGGAGTGGTGTAAAAAGCTGATTTTTCTGTTTGCTTGCAGCTCAAAAAGCCCAGAAACATTGGCTTGACATTAAACAACATTTCAAAAAACTTCAGCAAAGCAAAAAGCGCTGTAAAACATGAAACAAAAGCTAACCTTTCTATGTGGTCAGAGTACTAAATTTGGTCCAAAATGAAGAACCTAGTTTCCTTACTGAATTTGTACTTTTTAAGAACATTAAGTGGTGTCAGATGGAAAAGCCTTAAAACTTCTGCTTAAAATACTGTCCTTTTTAAAGGCAAATAAATTAGCAAAACCAAACTCAATCTGTGAGAAGTTTCAATGTCATCTAATTTGTTTCTTTGCCACAAAATGTTTCATTTGAAGAACTTCTCCTGGCTGCTTTCTCATGCATGTGTGGATCCATATACTCAGAGCTTGCTGGGGACTGCGCAGTCCCAAGCCTGGACGCGATGCTGCGAGAGCCGCGCGCCTCCCGCCAGGCAGCGCGAGCACCTCCTCGTGTGCTGCCCACGCACCCTCCAAACTCTGCCACAACTCCTGCCCCCGCTGCCCAGAGAGGGAGAGCGGAGGCTGGGGGGGTGCATTGCCAGGGAGGAGACCCCTGCGCCCGAGCAGAGCGCTCTGCCTGAGGCTGAGGGCAGCCGGCAGCGGGGCTCTGGACCGCCACGCTCTGAACAGCTGAATCCACTGCTTCTGCTCTGGGTAAATTATGTTTAATGTGCGTTTTGCTGAACACATTTTTTGCATGACAAGTAAACATGCTAGGAATTGGTCTTCATAAAGACATTTTTACAGTAATATAACAGTATAAATAAATGCTCCAGCATATCTCCCTGTGTCACTTTTATTTACATTTTAAGTGACCCGTTATTACTGACCCCTCTGCCATAAACGCCTAATTGAGAGGAGGCCACTGAGCAAGCAGGGCCGATGTGAAAGTGCATTATGCTAAATAATTCATAATGAGCACTGTAGTTGTTGCAGTGATATATGTAAATAGGGGATCCTTATTTTTTAACTTACAGTCTGGGTTGGTTTATGAATTTTAAAAGGAGAAAGTCTTCATTCTCTAGTGCAGAACTGAAGAGGGTTTCTTTTTCCCTGAAGTCCCATCCCCAGTAGCCAGCTTCACGGGACTGACTGTGAGACAGGAAAAATGTGCTCACGGACCTCTTTCTGTGTTAGCACATTTTAAATCTATTTATTCTTGTGTTTTACTTGGGGCTTGGTGACTGTCCCTGTGGGTGCCACCTTCAGACCCAGAGGATGGAAACTGGCACCCAGGGGTAGGATCCCAGCATCTGCATGTCGGGGCATCAGCAGAGCAGCCTTCCCTGGCGTCCAGCTGCAGATACCTCAGCCCTAAAAACCCGAGTCCGAGTTTCTCTCCAGCTCGGTGAAGATGCCTCTCCTGCAGGGAGGGAGTCGTAAGTGAGCCAGTTTGCAGCCTGGACAAAATCCGTGCGAGGTTCCCAGGCTCTTCCTCTGCAGCCCTGGGATTGAAGCACTTTGCACTTGTCAGGCAGAGCAGAGCACCCCGGTCCCCAGGGAGCACACCTGGGCCTGTGTGGCACTGAGACTCGTGCACTTGTTACAGCTCACATGAGAAAAGTATTTCCCCTTTATTCCACCTTTTAACTCAACGTCATGTTTTCTCTTCCTTTGTTATGAGAGTGGCATGAGAGGAGCTCCCAGACTGTCTCTTCAAGACCATTTATTATTTATTCATTCTGTTTCTATCTTGTTTTTCTGTCTCTCCTTATTTGAGAATTTTTCCAGTCCTTGATATTATTCTTGTCCCTCTCTAGTTCTCATCTATTCCTACAATACCCTCTAGAGATAGGGTAATCACTCCAAGAAAATTGACTTGCATTCAATGGCAAAAAGCTTCATTAAAACCCAGTTAAGGTTCCCAAAGGTACCTTCTGTTCCTCAGAAGTATTCAGCAAAACTCATACTTCCAGCAACACAAACTGAGGAGTTTTGGTACCACCCAGGCAAGGCTGCAATAAAGAGTGGGCTCCTCTGCCGTCTTGCACCAGCATGCATGTGAAGGTAAGCTCTGCACTCGAGCGCTGCTCGGGGAACCACCCTCTGTAACACACACGGTGGTAATTTTGCTTCCCCAGAGTTTAGGGTGCTGCCTACAAACCTGGCAACTTTACTCCGGGGCACCCTCTGGGAGTCCACTGGACCCTCCTCCTGACTTCAGACTATCTGACGGGGCTTTTAGCAATCCTGCCTTCTGGCCAGAAAGGCTTTGCAGACTCGGGTGCAGTGCTGCTGGGATGCACCTTGCAGTTCTCCACGTGGGGCTCACCCTGCCCTGCCCATGCTCGTGTCGTGGTGGGGCGCAGAGGTCCCCACAGGGCATGCTGCCGTGAACCCTGACCACCTCCAGGAGCCAGGGCAGTTTCTTCAGACCTTTGCAGGGGTGTCAGTGGCAGCCAGGCCTCCCTCCTGTTCGTGGCTTTGCATTTGTGGTGCCCATGTGCACCCCGTCCCCATGGCTGGTGCGGTTGCCCCTAAGGTGCTGCTGTGCTCCTGCTCACCGAAATTGGTGTCATCAGCACGTTTTGTAAATCACTGCTCACCCTCCCTGCCCTTTCCAGCTCATTAATATGTTTGTTAACAAACAGGACCAACTGCAGAGTCTTGACACCACTGCTGCTAACACACAGTGACAGAGAAATGGATGCTGCTGCCTTCTGCCGCAGACAGTCCGTGGCCTTCCCTGGGAAGCCTTGGGGCGGGCAGGGCAGGGCAGGGCAGGACTGCCTTCTGCTGGCAGGGCTGCCTGCCTCGCCAGCACCAGTTAACCAAACTCACAGCATCAGTGGGGTGAGCATTGCCAACGCATTTGGTACGGGGAAGCAGTGGCGTGGAGCAACTTGTCCACAGCGGTGCAAGATGTCAACGGTACCAGTGGGCTCAGAGAGTACATCTCTGGCGCCTGGCTTTGTGCTTTAACTGTTCAGGCCTGCCTTGTGTCCAGCAAAACCCCTCTGGGCTTGCAGGGCAGCTGCCTGGGGCAGCAGAGGGAATTTTCGGCATGAAGAAGGGGAGCCACGCGTGCGCTACGTGAGGCTGGTGGGGAGGGAGCGGGGACAGCTCCGGGCTGGGGTTGGGGAGCTCCTGCGTGTCTGCACACACACGGTCTGTCTCAGGGGGCAATATGGAGTTGCTGTGTGGGGGAAAGGAAGGAGGAACTGGGAAAGGGAATTTTCCCTCTGCTTTAGCTGTTCTTAATGGCACCTGAAAGTTTTCCTGGGGTTCAAGTAACACTCAATCAGGTCTCTGTGCAGTGCTCCCTGCAAGCATGGCAAAGAAATTGTGTTGATGATCAGGGCGTGCATCATTTAGATACAGCAAAAGTCTTAATAATGTGTTTAACAGTGTGATCCAAGTGTCCAGCCTGACCTCTCCAGTTTCTGCCTGGCTTTTTGAAGGCCGATGGAGGTGGACAGCAGGCGGAGCAGAGGTGCAGCACTGGAGGAGTCAGGGGCCGCCCCGTGGAGGGGCTGCAGCTGCTGCCCATCAGGTCTCACGGGAGCAGCTGATGGGCTGCAGGTGGCTGCTGGGCTCAGCTTATAAAAGGGGGAGCATGCCCTCCCCAGCTGGTTCTGCTAATGGGCTGCTCCCTGCTCACTCTGGTGGCCAGTGGTGCTGGGGACTTGCTTGCCAGGTAGGGTGCTGTCTGCATGGGTTCCCATTGGGCTGTTCCCAGCATGGGGTGAAGGGGTCCTGCTTGCTGGGGGGCTCAGCGGAAGCAGTGTCCTGCAAGGGCCTCTGGCTGCTCCTGGTGTTGCAGGGATGTGCAGCTTGCTTGCCTTGTTCTGAAACAAAGCCAAAGCTGATAGTGCTTTAAATGGTGCGTGCTCTGCAAGTGAGCTTCCCAAACCCTGACCTGAGGATACTTCAGGGAGAATAAATTGTGCTTGTGTAGTATTGCCCAAGAAAGGCGAGGCTGGAAAACTTGCCTTAAAATAACATAGAAAGTCAGTCTCTTTCCTGCTGCAGCAGAGGAGTAATTATCACTTTGTAAAGCTTTTAATTTTTTTAACATTGCATATAAATACTGCTGCTCAAGAGTTCAGAGGCAGGGATTTTAAATCTAATCCACATTTAACAAGGCTATTAAAGAAAATGTTTAAGCTGCCAGAATTTAACTGATTACAATATTTAATAAATCTTACCCGAAAAAAGATGTCTTTAAAAAAAGAAAAAAAGCAGCAAGGAGCCAAGATCACATGGCTTTTATATATGCACTACTGAGAATGCTTTAATGGGAAATGGAAACCCAAAAGATGCAATAATCCTGCCAAAAAGGCCCAAATGTATTATAAAAATGTTTAAAGCTCCATTTGAGTTTTTCTAATTAACTTGATAATGACACCAGCATCCTTTCTCTATCAGTCTCCTGGAAGATCAGATGTTTCTCGATTGTTAGAGCAATTTTACGAGTAGTGGGAAAAGCAAGGGGTTTTTCCCTTTCCCCAGGAGGCCAGGGCATTGCTTGCGAAGAGATCCTGTGGCTCTGGGGCCATGCGTGGCTGTGGCACGCTTGGATCAGGGTGGAAGTGTGCACTCTAGAGAGGAGCTGCTCCCTGACGTCCACAGGCGCCCCTGAGTGCAGGACGTGCCTTGCCTGTCCCGTGCCCACCCGCAGCTGGCTCTTTCCGCTGGCAGCCAGAAAAAGGCAATGGGCAAAATCTGCTTCTTCCCAGGACCTCTGGGCAGAAGCCAGCAGCGCTTGGTGCTGTCCCCTGACTCCCTGAGAGGCTGCAGTGTGCCAAGAGCTCTGCTGATGTGGGCATGCGACCACCCTCCCCTCTTGCACAGAAGTGCCTGCTGACACCCACAGTGGGATGGGGGCGAGGAGCAGCCAGGGCCGTGCACTCACTCTGCCTGGGTGGGGGGCACTTGGAGAGGCTCTTTCTTGGCTCTGCATTCCCCCTGGGGAGTGAGAGGGGTGTCAGGTTGCTGGCACAGATGTGCCAGTGGAGTGCATCCCAGTGTGAAGCAGTGCGTTGCCCAGCCAAATGTGTCCTTAGAGCTTTCTGACAACACTCCTGAGCCTGGTCCCTGGGTGCTCAGGAGTCCCTGCACAGGGCTCCAGTTTCTCACCTCCTCTTGCTCTGCAACACATGTGGTTAGATATTTTTGTTAGTTTTAAAAGACATGAGTCTCTTTTAAATGCTCTGGAAGAAGGTGGGCGAATGGAGGAGGGCAGCTGCTTTGGGTCCTGGCAGATGCTCAGCCTGTGTTGGGATTGGTGTCTGTCTGCAGTGCCTGTTTCTGCAGGCATAACAGGAGGAAGAGCCATGTATGGAGCCAGAGGGATGCTGGCGTGAACAGGGAGTGAGGGCAGCTGAGCTTTGGGATCAGCCTTTACCAGATCCATTTGGGACCGAGTGCGTGGTAAGTGCGGTGCCTGCCACATCACCTGGGGCTTGTGGTACAAGTCCCAGAGGATCCCTAAAAGAAGCAGGACCGCACCAGGGAGCCCCACGTAAGCTGGAGCTTCTTGTCACTTTTCTGCAGGTCCTGTCCTCTTCTCACAGACAGTGCAGCGTTCTTCTGGGGCAGGCATAGACTTTGACAGAGCATCAGTGCCTGGATGGGCTGGTGGGGACAATCCCAGCATGCGAATGGGGGCAAGGGGAACCGGGTATCTGCAGGGAGGTGTCAGCCCCATCATGTTCTTCAGACACAAAGGCATGCAAACAGGCCCCTGTGTTACGTGCAGGAGAGGAACCTTGCTGGAGCCCTCACTGTAGCAAGCAAGCTTTCTGGTCTTGGTGCTGAAGCTACTCTGAAAAGGGGGAAAGGCATGCCAGTGAATTAGCAGAGATCCACATTTGGAGACTGCATTTCTTGTTGGCTGAGTCAGAGAAATGCCCCCGAGCTGTGGTGTATATTCTGTAGGAGATACTAACTGTAGAAAATCTGAGGTCAAGGAAGAGTCATATAATTTCATGGTTGAAGACTCTGGGCTGCAGCAGAAACCTTACTGATAAGGTGTTTGGTGTTGTAGGAGAAATGTTACTGAAGGAGTGCTGAATGTGTTTGGGGCAGAGGCTCAGCCCCAAACACCCATGTGCGTGTCCTGAGCTTTGGGAGTGGCAGGAGCTGGGAGCGGCAAGGCCAGACCTGCAACTGCTCCAAGGATCCCAACTGGAGAAATGCTCTGGGGGTCTTGCAGCTCTCCATGTCCTGGCTGGCCCATGTGGGATGCCTGTCTCTCCCGATGCCAGCACCTGGGGAGTTCTGCTCTTGCTGCTGGCCTGGGCAGGAAAGGGTCGTCCTGGAGCAGTACCAAATCTCAATGTCCACCAGTGTGGACCTGAGATCATGAGCTGACTTCCAGGGCTGCTGCTGCCATATGCTTCTCTTTGCTAATCTGGTCCAGGCTTTGCTGTTCAATATCAGGCATCTTCTTGAGCCTTTCAACTGTGTTTTGTGGCTCGTGTTCTCTCTCCACAACTTTCACGCCTCATCGCAGCATAGGAGGGGAACAGATGTGATACTCCTGCTGTGTCTCCCCAAAGCTGCATGAAGAAGTCCTCCTCCCGGCTCCTAATCGGCGCCTCTGTTTGCACATCAGCCCATTTGGCCACCACCTTATACTGGGCCCTTCTGCTGCATTGCTTGTCAGCACATCTCGAGTGCTTCGCAAGGTCAGTGCTGCACAGGAGGCAGCTCCTCCTGCAGGAGCTGGCCCCTTGCCTGGCTCCCGGTGCCCAGGTCCTGTGCGGCAGGGCTGCCCGGTGTGTCTGTGTCAGTGACGCAGTTGAGCAGCATCTGACCCGTGCTCGTACCCAAGAGGGAACTCTTTGATGGGGAATCCTCATTGACAGATGCTTCAGCTGCTGCTTAATCCATTTAGCACGGGCTCTCTTGTGGAGCACGATATTTCACTCAGAATGGCATGTGATACAGTGCCAAACACCTCACAGAAGCCCGTTACATCAGTGTAATTGCCTTAATCAGCCCAACTTGTAATCTCGTTGAAGAAGGAGGTGGGGATTGTTTGACAAGGCCTATTTTCCATTGCTCCATGCCAGCTGGACTTATCCCTGCCTGTTAAATCTTTATGGGTCCCCCTGCAAGCTGTCCTGTTGTTTTTCCTTGAGTCTGCAGTCACTCCCCAGAGGAGTCTTTGCAGCTCCTCTGTGGGTAGCTCTGCTCTTCAGCCTTTCTAAATATCAAGCTCTTCATCTGTTCCCTTATAGTTTTCCAGAGCGCTGCAATTCCCCCCAGCTCCAAGCCTGAATAGAAACAAGCAATGGGCCAGACACTTTCCCCTTCTGCCTCTTCCCAGGTTTTATGGATGTGAATTTTTCAGGCATGGGACACTGTGAGAAATGTTACCATCACTGTTGTTGTGACATCCTCAGCTAGTCACTGATTGAGAGCACTTACCTGTGTGCGACACAAGGGTTCTGAGTGCAGAAAAAAAGTACCTGCTGAATATATGTGAAAAAGGTACATACAAATTGGCTTTTTTGCTATTGCCCTAGAAATAGGATCTGCAGTTGTCGGAAATTTTGTCACCAAAAGTCTGTAATCTCCTCTCTCTGTCAGAATATGTTCTGCTGTCCTGTAACTTTTGTCTGCTTCCGTGAGCTCCTGACTTTGCCTAGACAGCTATTGCCTTCCTCCCATCTGGGTGGGCACCTGCATTTCCAGTTGGTTCCTCTGCTTGCCCAGGAGACAGCAGAAGCCTTTTACCAAAAATTGTCATTTTCTGCCTCTCCAGTCGCCCGCCAGCTGCTCGAGTGCAGCCAGGCCAGGACTGTGGAGGATGAAGGGATGCGCACGGGGCATTGGGACCAGACATCCTCACCGTGCCGGCTGCGGTGGCAGCAGCACATCGCTTGTGTACTTCAGCTATTTACATAACGTGCCTGCAGAATGTGATGGATGTGCCTGTAATAGATGTGGGGCATGCCCGGTGCGTGGTCACAGCACTCCTTTACAAGTCTTTGGTGACAAGCGTTCAGACACATTCTTGTACTGTACAAATTGTCTAACGCTTGAAGCTGTCAGACACAAATTCATTAGCCAGGTATATTTTGAAGATGTAATCTCCAGGACCCAGCAGTGCTGCCTGCAGTCTCTCTGACAGCAGTGACACTGGCTCCTTGGGACTCTGCTGGCTGCTATGCCGTCGCCCCGTACCCGCTTGCCCGCCTCGGGGCTCCTGTGCAGCAGCAGCCCCCCTACCCTGGTGCTGTTGCCTCATGATAGGTTTTTACTTCTCTACTTTCTCCTCCAGCTCAGTGAAATTTTATTTGCGCTGCCATATCTCTCAGCAGTGTTAATCTGCATTATTAAAACTGAGATTTACTACTACTTAAAGTTTTAATTCAGAAGCTTTTTCAAGGGCTATAGATCTGTTTCCTTGCCGTGTTTCAGCACTTCAATCCTACAGCACAGTGTGCCTGGCTTAGGGCTGTCATGGGAAGACTTTGCAGTGCTGTGTACTCGCACCTAGGGCTTGGGGCAGATTTGGTCATAATCAGACTCTCCTTGCTCGGCGTTTTGTTCCTCAAAGACCAGCTTTGTGTGCAATGAGCAGTCTGGCTTGGCTCTGTGTCGGGAAGGGTCTGCTGGCCAGGCAGCATTCAGGCGCTGAGTGTTTCAAACATGGCTCAGAAGGTACCTTTGCAGCATCTCTGCAGCCATTTGACAAGTGCCCCCAAAGAGACCCTAGCAAAACGGATCTGGGTCTGCAGCATGTGTTCATGTAGGCTTTGGGTGAGATGCACAGGCAATGCAGGGTTAGTGCTGAAAGCAGTGGAGAAAATGACTGCTATTTATGAGCATCTGCTGTCTCTGGTCTGGGCAATGTAAAGCAGCTCTGACAGCACGTGGCTGACTTGACAACCGTTGAGGTATTCGCCTAATGCAGCAATTCCACAGCTTCAGTGGAATTCATAAAATGTGCCTCGACAGATTCCCTGAATCATCGCAGCAGGATGCCTAACCCCTGTGGAGACCGGGAGAGCGGGCGTTCCCCTTACAATAATAATTGTATTTCCAAAGCGTGTCTCTCCTGCCATGCTGCCACAGGGCCCAGCAGAGACCGTTTCAAAAGTAAAACCTGTTGAGGAGTGTGCTGCATCCACCACCACCTCCGCCAAGCCCCAGGGGAGCAGGGCATGAGGGACCAGAGGTGCCGGAGGACGCCTCGTCCCGTGGCAGCTGCAGGTGTTCCTGGAGCACGACTGTGCGTGGCGACAGGGTGACAGGTGACAGGAGGAGGGCAGGAGCCAAGGGGAGAGTGGCTCCTGTGTGCAGGGGGTCCCTGCCCAGCACCCCATCCCCTGACCACCTGCCAGACCTGAACAGGTCAGTGCCCCCAGGGAGCAAACTGGGGCCGTGGTGGCATGGGTGAGGACAACACCTCTGCAAGAGGCTTTTCTGCATTGACTGCTGCATCCTATCAAGCAGAGAAAAGCCCTGTTAACCATTCCTCCTGGAGGAGAAATAAGCTTTTTTAGAGATCTATAAAATGCTGTCATTTTGTAAAGAGTGGATGGTGAAGCTGCTGTGTACTGTCTTTCCCTAAGCTGGTACCGATGCCCTGGAAGCAACAAGTCATGGCACGAAAGGGCTTTTTTTTTTGCTGGGGGTCAGCAAATGAGTTGGGAAATGAATG
Organism: Platalea leucorodia; assembly: GCF_965183815.1. NCBI lineage: Eukaryota > Metazoa > Chordata > Aves > Pelecaniformes > Threskiornithidae > Platalea > Platalea leucorodia. Next base: position 18,972,110 of record NC_138827.1, on the reverse strand, counting down.
GACTGTGTTCCCTTCCTGGGGATATGTGAGATCTGCTGCTGATGGCTCTCCTGTCACTGCTGCAGGTTAATCATTCAGCAGAAGCACCTTGCTGCTCTGAGGCAAAGATTTGACTTGTGCTGAAAAACAATAAAAGACCGATGGCGGAAAACATCTTTGAGAACAGTAGGCAAAGAAAAATGCTAGCAATTTTGCATTTAAAAAAACAAACAGTTTTTAACTGAGTCCTGATATCTGTTTGTGGAAAATGGCTATGGAATCTGTGTTTCCTTGTTCAGAATTTTGTCTTGAATAAAATCAAGCAAATATTGCAGGAAGTTTAAAAACAACCACCTTTTCTAAAAAGCAGAGTTTTTTAAACCGCGATGTCCCCTTCAGTGCTGCTGCCTGTGCAGGGCTGGCTGGGACACGTGGCTGCTGTGGTCGGCGGGAGCTCTGCTCCCTGCACAGGGAATCAGCGGCTGGATGTGGGCCACCCTCCTTCTGCCACCGCACATCTGCACCTAGGGGAACGGCCATGTCTCAAGCTCTGTGTCCAGATGGGCTCTGCGGGACCAGCTTCTCTGCTGGCTGAGCACCCCCAGGGGTTTCCCTGGGTCCTGATGCTGTGGGGGACCAGGGTTCTCTCCTTGCTGTGGTGTGGTCTGCAAGATCTCCAGACCCCCTGGGCCTGGCAGTGAACTGTCACCTCCTAGACCTGGTCCGTGGCATTCCCCACCTCAGCATTACCTCCTAGGGGGTTTCAAACCGCATTTGCATGTGTTAAAGAGGCTTCATGTATCGTACAGGGATAGATATTTTGAAAAACAAGATATCGATGCAAGTGTTGAGCCACTTTATTGGCTCTTTCACTTATTAGCAGACGTGGCTCCGTTCCTGCTGTTTGTGCTCAGAATGGATTTTTATTGCTTAATTCTCTGTAAGTGAAGTGCTAGCAAATTGTAAAATCCTATTGCTTAACATGTAGCATTAAGTATTGAACTAGCAAAAGAATCAATTACAGGTTTGGTCACTGATTAGCTTGACTCTTTATGGAATTTAATGTCAAGTCTCATTATAATTCTGCTCTTTAATTCAGGAAATAAAGCACATGTGGGGGGATAATGGCTGTGAGTGGCTCTGTTCCAGCTCTCCTGCTGGTGGGATGCTCAGCACCGTGGTGCCAGGAGGACCTGCAGAGCCAGTGGCAGGGAGGTGATGGCCAAACTGTGCTGCCTCTGGAGCCCTCTCCCCAGGCCAAGCCCTGGGGCTCTTTCGGGGTCCCCCAGTCCTGCAGGAGACATGCCTGAGCCTGAGAGTCTGGCTCTTGGTTTCTCTGCCCTCATTTTCTTGCCTGTGAAGGGACCAGGGGCTGGCTGCATGGTTCAGGACAGGGGCTGCTCTGTGAGCCAGATGCACCTTCATGCATGTCCTTCCTGCTTGCTTGTCTTGCAGTTCCCTGCAGGCTGGTGAGAGGCAGAGCTGCCGTGCTGGCACCTTCCTTGGCAAGGGGCCTTGTAACCTGCTTCCCAAGCACAGAGTGCATCCCACCTTGCAACCCAGGGAACAGCCCATGTCGTGGGCTTTGCAATCAGACTTTGATTATTTCATTACTACCAACGCCTGGGTGCAAAGTAACTTACATCTGGCATCTGAAATACTGATGAGCCCTCTGAGCCTCTTGTCTTGGGGGAAATGGGGTAGGAAATGGCTACAAGTGGTTTGCAGGAGCCTTTCAGCAAAGGGCTGAGCTGGAGCCATGTGGCAGAAGACTTGAGCCTTGGTCAGATCACTGGAGTCCATCAAAGACCTTAAAAAACTCCGACTGGCTTCTGGTAAAATATCAATGTAACGACTCAGGGCAAGTGAAAAATGAAGAGGTATCTGAGCCCAAGTTAAAAATCCTAGCAGAAACATTTAAATCAATTGTAATCAGTGTCTGGTGTCTCCTGGAAAACCTCCAAGGAAGGAGATGCAGGGAAAGCTGTGCTTTTCTCTGGGGGATGGCGTATCAGTGCAGTGCCCCAGCAGACCTGACAGGGATGAGCCATGCAGGGGTGTGGGGGCAGGCTGCATTTCCCTCCCTGCATCTCCTAGTGCTGCCTGCAAAGGTGAGGAGGGAGGGCTTGCGCTGAGCTCCTTTCCCCCTCCTGCTCCTGCTGCTTCTCTCCGACTCGTGGCAGCGCTTGTCCTGCATGTGGCTCTCATGTCAGTGACAGTTTGTGTAAAACCCCTCTGGGAAAAGGGCTGTGGACCGCAGCAGGGCAAAGCAGCTTTGCACCATTCTGGGGTCCCCCTGCCCTGTGGCCTGGGGTCCCATGGGGCTGAGCCCCCTCCTTCCCCTGCCCTGGTGCTGCAGGCTGGGATTGCCCGCAGCCTCCTGGTTCCCCTTGCCAGTTGCTGCCTTTGCTGATGGACAAGTGCAATTGGATTTCCAAATTACACCAGCTCGGGTTAGATTCAATATCCCTTTTCTCTAGCCAGACAACCCTTTAATTCCTTTTCTTTTGATTGTGTGGGGACCCTTCTGTGCATCTCAGACCCTTCGGCAGGAAATCTTTGCTGCACGGAAGCTGCCATGTGCTGCCGCTGCAATAAACTGGAGACATGGAGCTCCAGCACAAATAGCGGGAGACCAGCAAGTTTTGCCTTCCAGCACTGAGATTTCTGGAGGCTCTTTCTTGTCTGGCTGAGCTTATCCCCCTTCCAGGAGAAGCTCTGTCAGCAAACTAATTTATAGCGTACTTGAGCAGTCCCCCTACATCCTGAGCGAGGATGGTTTGGGAAATTAAAGTTTGTAGGAAATGCATCAAAAATCTGATGTCCTCAAGCAAGACATCTGTTTTTCCAGCCATGAAAAGGGAGGCTATAACAAACTGCAGCGACTCGGGGGTCAGCAGAGAGAGGAGGGAGGGACAAACGTGCTGCCTGGGCTCGGAGTGGAGGGGGATGCGGCCCTTGCATCTTGGCGAGAGAGAGGTTTGGTCAGTGCCTGCAGTCTGTTGGCACTGGGAGCTTGGTGCCTGCCCGAGAGCCACGTTATGCTGTGCCTGTGCTGTACTGGGCACATTCCTGGTGCTGGCAAATAATAAATAATGATAATGATTATGGAAGCACTGTGGATGTGCCCCTAGGGCTCTGCAAAAAAACTTTTACATCAAAATCCAACAGGAACATTTTCCCCCTTGTCTAATTCACAAAATATGCCCATAAACCCAATAATTTATCTGTACAAGGGCAATTCCCTAGGTATTTAAACAAAGATTGATAGCTGCTGACTGTATTCCATCCTAGCAGGGAGTGAGACCCAGTGGAATTCCTTGGGACTCTGCGCAAATGCAGAAGCATTTTCAATAATATTCATATTCAAAAATCATCAAATGACTTGATATTTACTACTTGGGATTAAACTCTGGGACAGGTCTGGTCCCACCCCCAGCTGTGTCTCCTAGCTTGCTCACAACATCCCTGGGCTCTGGGCCTGGCTCAGCTCCTGATTTTCAGGAAAGGAGCTGAGAGCAAGCACTTTTCCCTGTCTCCAGGTTTGACTTTCATATCATTGCTTTTCAACGTACTTAAATCTGTGTGGTGTTTAAAATTCAGCTATGTTTGTTGGAATTCAATTACCCCTGAAGATTACACAAAGATTATCAAAGTTGTAAACAGCAGAATATGCTCAGAGATCAATGAAGCGCAACAAAGACCACATTTAACAGGAGAAATAAAAGTAAGAGCGTGCTGGCAAACTCTGACAGTGGAGCGTAATGTCGCATCATCACGCTGAAGGTTGGAAAGTAATTGCAATCTATGTTATAGCACAATATATCCCTGCACAGATTTGCAGTCATGGAACACAATTTCAGCTCTAATATCCGAGCAATTCATTTGGTTTAAGCAGACCCAGGCTCTGAGGTGTTCTTATTAAGCACGGGTGCAGAGCATCCGCACAGGTTACGCGGCGGCAGCAGTGCTGCTGCCCATGTGCATCCCCTCTGCCATGCACCCTCTCCTGGCAGCCTGCCAGCAGCAGAAACCCTTCACGAGAGGAAATTCAGGGTTTTGGGGCACAGGATGATTATCCTTAATACAAATGAAGCATCTTGCCATTTTTCTTTGGATTTTTTTGGTAGGAAGGTATTTTCAGCTCTGCAGCCATGCCCATGGGGTCAGAGGTGTGCCGGCTGCCTCCGCGGCCACAGTGTGCAGGCACAGCTGATGCCTGTGCCAGCAAAGCTGCCCTGCTCCGGGGCAGTGCCCTGTCCCGGGGTAATACCCTGCCCTGGAGCAGTGCCCTGCCCTGGGACGCTGCCTTGTCCTGGCAGAGGAGCTGCTGCCTGAAGAGCTTGAGGTGGCTGAGGAGCAGCAGGAAGGACTAAGGATGCCGGGTGCCGATCCCCAGCCCCCCGTCCCGGCGTGTGACTGCCCCCTCCACACAGAAGGCCTCTGTTTGCCGCGGGGCAGCAGGCCGTGCCCCGTGCGACGCTGTGCCCTGTGGGACTCCTTCCCCGCGAGCACCCTTCCTGGCCACCCCGGCTGCCTCGCAGTGCCCCGGCAGAGATCTTCTCCGGCCAGCAGCACCTCCATCATGTTTTGTGGCTTTCCATTGTCATTCTGAAGGCAATGCAGCCAGCTGATTTTTCTTCTCTGTAATATATTGCCACTATAATACCAAGTCTAGCAGAACAATGAACTCTGGAGGATGGAGATACCTTCCTCCTGTTTTGCAAACTAAACATAATTTTTATTTGTGCTCAGATTTGTGGCTGCTGCAGGGGGGAGCGTGGGGCAGGGAGGGGGGACGACGTGGGGCAGAGGCCAGTGCTCCATCCCTGGGTCCTGTCCCGGACCAAGCACTCCTGCTTTTTGTCTCTGCGGGTCCCCAGCAGCATTGAGATGCAGAGGAGGATGCCTCCTTTTGTCAAACACCTCGGGGTTTCAGAAGAAACCCTTCAACCCAGATTAATTACTGTTATCTGTACCCACTGGGGCCCAGTCCACCTGCCTGTCTGCTGCAGCCAGAATGTGCTGAAATTCTCATTCCCTTTCTTTTCTCTCTTTTTTTTTCTTTTCCTATTTACTTCTGCTTTAATCTGCATATTATCATCAGTGCAAAGACCTCTGAAATAACATCTGACAAATGATACCTATTAAAAAAAAACTCTGCACTGTCCTCTTTCACCGCCTTCCAATTTGGACTAGCACTATAACTATGCATCAATAGACAAGCAATATTATGTTAAGAACATGATAAAATACCAGCAGCTTCATAATGGCAGCAGCCAAATGGTAATTTCTGCTTCAGAAATTGGTCATTTATTTTGCTGGTCTGTTCTTACGTTCAAATTAGATGAAGTTTAATATACTGTAAAATTGAATGTATTCTATCCTTTTCAACAAATATGGCATGTATGAAATGATTTATGGGTCTTACAAACCTTAAAATGTTAAATAATCTCCTTTTTCCTGTGCCTTAAGTCAGTGATGCCAAATAGTTTAAGTACAGAGAAGCAAAACTTTATTAGCTCCCATCCTGATCATCACTTTATTTTGCTGCATTTACAGAGGCAGAAACAGTATTTAACATATTAGACTGAGTTTTAGAAGCAGCCATATTAATTGGTACATTAATTTTACCCTATTAACTGTAATTGGTAGGAAAGCAATTCTTCCCTGGTGAATGTTGTAATTTGTGTTTTAAATTTTTAATAAAGTCATGATGGCACTGCAGATGCCTAAATGAGGGTGTTCCTCTCAACTTGAACCTCCGGCCACCGCTGGGCTCCCCCTGGCCGCTGCATCGCAGGGCTGCTCCGTGGCATCCGGGAGAACCAGCCCGCGGCTTCGTCTCTGCCCAGCATCCTCCCTGGCCTCCAGCTCTGTCCCCCTGCCCACAGTACCCCTTGGCATACCCCTCACGGGGATCTCATATCAGCTCGGTCTTGTCTGAATCCAAAAGTGCCTCCCTCTGTGCTTCGCCTGTGAGGAGTCACAGCATCAGGTGCAACGGACTGGGTGGGCGTGAGGATGCTGCAGGGCTGTGTCCCTTGACCTGCTGCTCACGGGTCTTTCCGAGGCGTGCGCCAGTGGGACATCAAGGGCGCTAAGGCTGTGATAACCTCCAGCCCTGACTGAAGGCAGACGTGCCAGCTGCAACTTGCATATACACAGCCTTTGCTCCAGCCCCCGCTGTCACCCTTGTGCAGAATCCATCCCAGCATCGTAATTGTGCACGCTCTGGATTGCTCCAAGGGCTGGGAGAGCTTCTTGCAACACCTTCCAGCTTTGCACACACAAGCGTGCCACACAGCAGAGCGGGCAATGAGATCCTCCTGTAGTGATTTGGGTGCAGCAGCCCTTGGAGAAATCCCTGCACTCCCCTGAGGTGGGAAGCTTGTCTGAGCCTGAGCTGAATCTGATTTACAAGTTGCTTCCAGTGCAGACAAGGATATCAGCACCTTAACGGCATAAGGAGAAGGGAGACAACCTCACCCTGGCTGACATTGCCCTTCACAAGTGCCATCCCTGGGCTCTCTGCCAGCCCACAGGCGAAGCTGGCTTGCATGGTCCCGTGTCTCTGATCTATCTTGGAGCCAGCAGCATGTGGTCCCTCCGTCCCTGCAGAGCCGAAACAAGCAGAGCTCTGACCCTCCTAGCTGGTGAGCGAGCTGCTCTGCTCAGGAGGCACAGAGCAAGGATTAGCATTCTGGATGGGTTCGCTAAAAATTACTGACAACGTGCAAATCCCACCTTGATTTGAAAATAGGCATTTATACCTGTTAAATTCAAAGTTTTTGAGTGTCTCGTGGCATCCAAAGCTTGCAGTGTGTAGCTTGTGCATATTCAGCTTCCTACAAGGCTGGTGACAGCAGCTCCTCCAAAGCGCAGGGAGGATGGTTTGATGGAGCCTGCCCTCCCCTGCAGGGGATCTGCTTGGCTATGGGTCAGGAAACAATTCCCCTTCCCCAGCCTGATAGCACATTAAACCCTCTCCTAAGGTCTGGCCCCAGATCCCAGGGAAATCACTGGGGCGACTGCCCTGGCTGTGGGGTGGGGTGATGGATGATGCAGAATCAGCCAAGGAGCAGAATGAGGGTGACTCCCTCCTGGCTTGTAGTTATTTAAAAACAACTTGTCTCCTTGCCCTTAGCCCTTTCTCTGTTTCCTGATCAGCAGCTTGTCCCTGAGGATAAGCCTCAGAACAGCACAATCTCCTGCAGTCCCCTGGAGCTGCAGCCCTGTGCACCAGCATTATAGAGAAGCCTTTTATTCTGTTTATTTGCTCTATATAATTTTTCCTGCTCTTGCTGACCCTTCTGGGAAGCGTTCCACCCTTCAATCTCCCTGCTGGGTGCCAGAATTGTTGAGCTTAGGCTATATTTGCATTTCATATCCTAGTTAAACCAACATCATCAAGGTCAGAACACACTGTTGAATTGGAATAGGCTACAAAACAGCCTCTGTCTTCATGGCACAGGGGCAGTGCAGAAACCAGACTTCCACCCACGGGGAGTGCCCGTCCTTGCCCCAGCCTGCTCCCAGCAAAGAGGCAGGGGGCTTCTGCCCCAGGCACTGCCCGCCCAGGCCCTGTGGCTACGGGGGTCCAGCCAGGGGCTGCTTTGCTTTGCAGCCTCAGGGTCTGCTCGCAGGCAGGTGCTTGGCAGAGGCAGGGGCTCAGCTCTGGGGTTTGCTGCCTTGGCTCACAGGTCTAAGGGCAGAGCCCTTTGGTCAGCCCCAACTCTGGACAAGGTGCAGAGGGAATGTGGGGATGTTAGGGAAGAGCCAAGGGACAGACTGCCTGGCTTTCTGCTGGGCAAGGCTGGCTGCTCCAGCAACGTCCCCTCTCTCTGGGGGCCTCCAGGGCACTCAGGAGCACAGTCAGGTGTCTGTTCCCAGCCAGCTCCGAGCTCTGCTTGGGGCAGCACTCACGCCTCACTCCCTTCCCTCCGCCCCACTGCTGTGCCTCCCCTGTTCCCAGTTCCCATCAGCCGCTCCAGCCAGGGAGGTTTCTCTGCTTGGGCTGCCCTTGCTTGGACCAACCCATCCTGCAAACACTCAGCACAGCGCAACCATGGCCACGGGTGACAATTCCCACAGAGGAGGCACAGAGCCCACATTTAAACATGTCTATAAAAGCGTATGCAGAGAAATAGGCAGAATGAGAGAGAAAATTCAAGAAACATAAGAAGTAACCCTCCTGCTTCCCGAAGGCAGCTGGAATTTATGCCCCATTTCAGAGCATAACCTCAATGCAGAGATGCTAATGTGCATCTCCACGTGTGCACGTGTGTTCGTCCAAACAGGCTTTAAAAGGCAGCAGCTGTATAGAGCACAGAGCTACACTATAATGATTTTTACATCCGTGCACACAGTCTGTCTTTCCTTTCATTAAGGAACATTTCTTATGGAAAAGTAGCTGGATTTCTGATGTGAAAAAACAATTCTGCTCAAGACTCAGAGCTGTTTAGAATAAACGCCAGACACTGTGTGATGGAGACATTGCATGGAGACTTAATGCTGGTCACATCTCTCTTCTCTGCCAGTAAGTCAAGGATGTGTCTTTGCTATTGTATTTGGTGACTCATCTTTCAAATAATCATCTCTGGAAGAATTTCGTGCCAAGATGAAAAAATGCCTGGATCCTAGAAGTGTGTGTCTGTCTTTCCGTGTGCACACCCTAGGAGGGAGCTGCGGGGCAGCTCTGCTTATCCTCCCTCATGGAGGTGCGGGGTGGAGTGGGCACGGGCTGGCATGGTCCGCTTGCCGGGGCAGTGCCTGCTTTGGGCACAGGATGGGGAGGGAATGAATGCAAATTCTGGCAGGAGGTAGTGCTGCCTCGTGCAGGTCCCACTTACTGTGATTTGGCTGGAGAGCAGGGTCAGGCAGGAGCCCCAGGCCACCAGCAAGCCCATGGCGTGGGGCAGCCGATGGCATTCTGCCATGCCTGTGCGTGCCCACCTGCCTTGGGACAGGAGCCGCGTCCGCACGAGCATCCTACCAGCACCTGGAGGCTTCCCTCATCCTCGGAGCGAAATATGCAGATTAGATGAGTAAGTGAAGTGCTGTATGCTAATTAATTCAACAGACTCACTGTTCCATAACATCAAACCTATACAAGGAGGATGTGCTGGAATTAGCTTCCCCTGGAAAACATTTCCTTGCCGCTTAACAAAAAGTTACACAAGATGATTAAACACTGAACAAGAAGGTGAATACCAGAGAAGCTGTAGGTGCTGTGTGGGCTAAATCCGAGCAGCTGTGCCCACAGAGAGCACAGTAGTCCTCAGTGGCACTGGGAAGGCTCCAGCAGCAGGTGTGTGCCTGGTGATGCTGAAATGTGCCAACAGCATTTTATTTGTAATCCCTAAGAAACCCATAGTGTAAATGGCCCAGAAACCAGCATAGCCAGGCACCACGGGCTGCGAGCACCACCTCCATCCGCTCCGTATCTCATCAGGGCAGCAGCCACATGCACAGCACCGTCAGCACACTCACAGGGGTGACAGAGCTTTTCTTCTTCAGGAAGCTTTAAAAGAGAGTCCACAACTTGCTTCTCTTAAAGTACATGCCAGCGGTAAAGTACACTCACATCTAAACTGAAATCCAGCCCCGAATCATGTCTGTTTGGGCTGCTCTGTGATTTAGCAGGGATAAAGCAGCCCTCAGTGCAAGAGAAGAGATAACATTGTGTGTCTTCATTAATAGCGGGAGCACCCTCAAATGCAGCAGCGTGGAAGCACCATCCCGGGGCACCGCTTCTCTCTGCCGCCTTCCAGCTGTGCGGCTCCTTCTCCTGCTCCTTCTCTGCTGGGATATGGGCTGACACCTCCAGTGCACACAGGTCTGTCTGGACCCAGACTGTCCAGCGCTTGCCAAGGGAATCCAAAGGGAACTGCAAATATCACCCGAGAGCACTACCAAAATGACTGATGGGGCTGCGGGTGCTCTCCAGAACACAAAACAGTAAAGCCCCACAGCAGGAGCATTTGCTATCACCTGGGCACAGCTGGGAAGAGTGGCTAGAAGAGACTGCTTCAAAAGCAGGGAGAAAAAGGGTTTAGTGGAAACGATTTGACAGCTGCAATCAGGCCAGGAACTGAAGGAGCTAAGGAAAGAAAGACGCAGTTGGGTAGAGGAGGAACGGTAGCAGGCAGTGCACGGCTCCTAAGATATCCTCTGCACGAGCACACACGTTTAAATCTCCAGAAGCCCTATGCTCCTGCAGAGATCACTAGGCCAGCATGAGCACAGGGCTGTGAGTCTATTATTTGGCTTGGCTCTTTGCTTATATATTCAAAATGCAAAAATCCTTTCCCACCTGAAAAAGGGCATTCCACCTGATTGAAGCCAATCGTTCAACTCTGCACAGAGGGGTGATGGAAAGCTGTGGTTCCTAAACTGGCTATGCAGCACACGAGGTGCGTGGGCACACGGGAACATCCTAAAAATGCCTGTGTTCTTGCAAGGCACAGGCTTTAATGGGAAGGCTGCATCTCTATGTATAACGCCCTCCAAGAAGGTGAAGTTCAGCTTGTTGGCTCCACGTCATGGAAGGAAGATTCTCCTCTGCTGCAGGGTTTGTGTCAACACCAAGTCTGTCTCTTCTTATCTGGTGCTGTGCGCTGGTTTGTACCTAGCAGCTTCAGGAATGCCTGACCTGTGTGTTACAGTTATGACTCCAGCTCATATTGCTGTGTAGCTCTTGTTTTCTGTATTTTAAATAATAAAGTGGATGCTGCATTCTTTGACAGGACCAAAGGCTGACTTTCTGGTTTGAGAGCTCTGCTGCTGCAAACAGAGCAAGACAGATGGACAAGCCAGTGGCATATGCCATTCCCTCTCTGAGTTGCATGAAAAGACATTTTCCCTAATAGAATGGGGATAAAATTCACAGTTCTCAGGGCGTTAGAGTATTTCTAATGTATGTCTCTGGGAACATGGGCTTGGGTTTTGGTGTTTTTTTTTTTTTTTCCCTTTCTTAGAGTAATTCTCATATTGTAAATCTAACAAATCTACTTTGCTACATAAGTTGTCATACCTGGAAGGAAAACACCAGACTTACGATTTTATTATTAAATCTTGCTAGAAGAAAGTGTTAGTTAAACTATTTTTCTATCTTACCCTGTAGAGATGGCCCCCAACTAAATGGATGAGCCGAGTATTTGCTGTTCTGTATGCACTTCAGCTCAGGAGCTGTAGCTCTCCAGAAACTGCAAAGCCCCTCTCAGCAGGACCTCCTCTTCTGTGAACTCTGACAGATTGTGTGAACTGGAAAGTGGCCAAATTGCAGCCCAGATAAAGAGAGCCTTTTTGCATAGTCACTAATGAACTGTCTTTGCAGACTGGGATCACACTAGGCAGAGGCTGTTTTGGTGCCAGTGTTTAGGATTAAGAAATTGCCGCAGTTGGCTCAGGAGATGCAGTGGGCTTTTAAGGCAAAGCAAACTTCTGGACAGTAAACCTTTGCTAGACAAACAGGTCAGTCCACAAAGGGCAGCCAAAATCATTGGTGCTTGGGCAAAATACCATAAATTGCTTGAACTCCTTCAAGATCATCTGCTGAGAGTGGCTCATCTTCATCTGCCAGGCCTTGTAGTCATGTTACTCCAGCAATGCCCGTTGCCCACAAGTGCTTTCGAAGCCATGGGACAATGTGGAGCAGACGGTCATAGTGCTGAGAAATTAGATTAAATTAGCAGGAATTAACTGTGATGAGACACTTCTTCCCAGGTAAACTAGGAACACTAAGGAAACAGAGCACTTCTCCATCCTCTACCACGGCGCTGAACCGGGGGAGAGATTTCCTATGCAGGCATGTCATCCAGCCCTCCAGCTTGGAGCCCAGGCTGAAGTCTGACCCCCATCCTGGGTTTCATCCCCTGGCTCACAGCCTGCTGAGCAGGGGGAGCTGGAGGCAGCGCAGCTTCTGGTGCTTTCTCAGCTTCTGCATCTGCCCTCCTGCAGGGCCTGTCCGTGCATGGTCTGGCTGGAAAGGTCTCTGCAGCAGCCCCAGGGTGGGATGGGCTGCCCTGGACTGGGCCGTGCTCTGGGTCAGTCCTGGGGTTGGGGTCCAAGCACAGGGAAGATGCTGACCCCTGCTTTCCCTCCCTGTTCTGCACTGGAGGCTGGGTGCCCTGCTTATCCTCAGAGAAGGACGTATCAGGGTGCCATCTAGTGCCAGACCTGCCCAGTAGTGTGGGACGCTGGGGACATGGGTGCTGCTGCCCCAGGACATGGTGAGAGCAGAGCATCCAACTGCATGGGACCCAGGAGCCCTGCAGCTGCAGTAGTGAGCTGTCACGGAGGAGGGGGGAATCCTTTCACCATCTCCCATAGCATGACTGGGATGTGCTGCATGGTCATGGACCACCCGCCCTTCCCTTCGTCACTGAGGAGGGAAATGATGGCAGTGTGACCTGGATACAGAAGGCAATGGCTGCTTTGTGTGATGGTCATACACAGCGGGTGGCAGTGCCCACACGCAGCAGAGCCCCAACTTGTTGGGTCTGCACGCGTGGTATGGTTTCTGCTGGGAACAGCCTGTCTCTGCCAGAGCCAAGGCCATAAGCATCGCTCGCATGAGCAGGAGATTCCCGTAAGAGAGGAAACACGGCTGGGCTCTGGCCCCTGAAACTAAAAGCCGCAGGTCACAGACATGGTGAAAAACTTAAAAATATCACTCAGAGGGACTGATGTCCAGGGAATCGTCATGTGAATGGAAAGATTCCCTGAAAAAAGCTGAATTTTTCAGAGAACTTGCTCTCAGCTGCTTATTCTGCTCAGACAAAATTCTTCAAGAGAGGAGTGCGGTCACCCTCGGTGACCTGCGTATTCCTCACTCCTTTCATTAACTGCAACTTATTCTGCAGGTAGCATTTGAAGGTAAAGGCAAAAATCATCCATTAGCTTTCCCTTGTTAAACTGGGGCTGAACCCCAGCTGAGTCCAGCTGCTGGGCAAGGCTGGGTGCTGTGCAGGGTCCCTGGGGAGAGGGAAGGATGTCAGTCCCCGGGGAGGGACACCGGAGCACCAGCCAACCTTCCAGGGGCTGGGCTGATGGCGGGAGCACTCAGTGCGCTTATGGCTTCATAACCCCTTGTCTCCTCCTGGGAAGTGTCTCCCGCTGCCACTGCTGTGCTTCGTTTTGCCTCTGCTAATGAGGGCCTGCAAGCCTGGCGGCTCTGTTGTACCTGCCGCTCAGGCGCCCAGCCGGAGCACCAGCCCGCTCGCTGCACGCTGGCCCCACAGACTCTCAAGACAAGCTTTGAAGGATGCTTACACTATTAATGGGGTATATTTATAACTGTTTATCTCTGTCAGCTGGGTGGAAAATTGCCAGATGTGTCGTTTGCCTTCATTACACAGACATCTCTCGTGTTATCTGGATCAGTGCTTTTAAGCGGTGTGTCACTACTAGGGAAAAGCTCATTTCTTCTGTGTGGTGTTGATGTTTGTAGGATGTCCCTTAGAGAGTATGGAGAGCAACACCTTGGAGGCAAGTCTCTGTACAGGACAGATCTCTGTCCTCCACTACTCTGGGTATTAGTCTCGTGGAAGGAAAAGGGAGGAGCGGAGCTGAGATCCTCCTAACTGGGGCTCCAGAGCAGCCAAGGCTGCCTGAGCTGGGCACTGCAGCCTCGGAAAGCAGTACCCTACCCCTTGGACTGGCTCGTTGGGGATGGCTGCGGGCTGGCTCCGTGCTGTGGGGCCCGGCTGGCTCTGGGCAAATGCAGCCAGGCACAGGGAGGATGGGTGGAGTTGCTGGCACCAAGCAGGGCTGGTGCCACTGGGGTCGACTGGCCGGAGAGCGGCTGCCCCTTCCCAGGGCCATGATGTGCTCTGCCACCGCGGTGCCAGCACCTCTGGGGCAGGGACCACCCTGGGGCTGTGTCCCATGCTCAAACACAGGCTATAGTGCTCTCCGCTACTTAAGGTTACAGGATTAATTACCCTTCTTGACAACTATAAGGTCCAAACGGGTGCACCACCTCAATACAGAAGCTTCTGTAACTGTTTCTTGGAGTTGATACCACGTGCCACCCACCACCACTTTGGAGGCATGAGGAAACCCACCAGACAGGGCTGTTCATCAGCTGTGAGAAGTGCTCAGGAGCAGGAAGGGGCTCTCAGCCGGGCAGGGGGTCCTGGAGAGCACAGACACCCCATGTGCAGGAGAGACAACTGAGAGTCATGCAGATATCCCTTCCAACACAGAACAAGGGAGAAAGGTAAGAATGGCTTAAATAGAAAGAAGTTGTCTCCAAATAAAATGTTTTTCCTCATTTCCCATGATACAGTGAAATTTCTTCATGGACAGATAGTCAGAGTAGAGTCCATTACACTCCACACTTTTTGCCTTGAAACATAAATAGCTGCATATCATATAAGTGTTTGTTATGAGGAAATGTGTATGCTAGAAAAAGTTAGACATTAAATCATTATTTCATGCAGAAAGATATTGCTGAAGGGAGAGGATTACTTACTATATTAATTCTGTCCTTCAGCTACCCGTACATCTCTCTGCACATAATGACTTTAGTCACAAAATGTATTGTGGAAACAATCCTGGTTCTTCTCAATTCCGATTTCCTCGGAGACTGCGCACGCGGTGCGCCCTCCCTCCCAGCCCCGTGCCCAGGTACACCATGGGGGGCAGCGGGGCAGCAGGGGCAGGGGGGCAGCCCCCCTCCCAGACAGCCCACCCCAGGGCAAAGCGCAGGAGGGGTCTGCAGGAGGGCCCTCCATCCTGCCTCTGAGGATGGGGAGAGGGGAGAGGATCCAGCGGCTGCGGGCCCTTTCCTTCCCTGCACAGCTGCTGGGGGATGGGGGATGCCCACCTCCATCCGAGGGGCTCCTCGGCCACACTGAGGCAATGCCCACCCTAACCGTGAGCCAACAAACCAGCCTTCGTCTGCCAACACAGGAGTCAAAGCACAGGCTGCACAGCTTGTCCTGCAGCACAGTGAGTTAGCAGCAAATAAATGTTGTCTTCACAGTGGCTGAGGTCTCTTAGCTGTGCACAGCCCCTGCTGCCCCCACTGCCACGGCTGCCAGCCTGGCACAAGGCAAAGCCCCGGCCCTGGTCCTCTGAGGGTGCTGGGTCCCACCGAGTTCCTTTGCTGGGCTGCCTGGTGGATCCTCTCTGACACAGGTGAGATGTGTCCTACCCCACCCTGAGCAGCCATGGGGCTGGGCACCGGCAGCATGGGGAGCTCTCTGCGTTATTCTGCAAAGTCCCAATGTCTTTCTCCTCTGCCATCCTAGAGCATCACTAGGTTAGAGCAGAAATTCCTGTTAATCTGTAGGTAAATCTTTCCATGGAGAAACCTTCTGATCTGGCAGCCTCTGTCCTTGCATTGGATGTATATGGGCAAGTGCTTGTATCTATTGGGCTATTAGACATCGTGTTACACCTAAAAATTTCCAAAATATCCCTGTTGGTGGTGTAAAGTAATACTGAAGTGACTCTCAAATTATTTCTTCTAATTCCAAGTCTTTTACCTGAAGTCGGAAGAGCTTCTTTTAAAAGGCATCAAGAATTTTCTAATCAGTTTTGGTTTTTTTTTTCCAGCAAGTGACTTACAGAGGGATAGTTTCTGAGGTCAGCAAAACCAAAAAAACCATGAGCAAAAGGCACCATGAAAGCTGGGGAGGTGAGAGCATCGGTTTGTTTTGATGCTTCTGCCTAGAATAACTGGGACGTCGCAGCTTGTTGGCATAGGGCGCAAAAGCCACTGCACTGCACTGCGCGGGGGTCACAAGCACCCGGCGCCGTGCCAAGGAGGCAGTGGCAGAGGGCAAGGGGCTGGAAAAAGGAGTTTATTCATGCTGACAAAGCTATAACAGGTCATTGTGGGTTTGCAACCTGGCCAGCTAAATAATCCCTGTGTTGCTCTCCTCCAAGGCTCGGGTGTCAGAGAAAAACTCTTTGTTCCAGTATGTGAAAGCTGATGGCTGGAGCTCTTGCCTGATGCTCTGGTTTCCTGTATTTGCTGATGTAAGTGCAGAAAGCTCAGTGCTACACACAGGATAGGGAAAAGCAGCAAGCAAGAGGGTCTTATATCACCATCTAGCATGTCATCCTTATTCAAAGGGCTCTGTTTGAAACCTGGCATCGGCATATACAGAACATGTTGCATCTTTGCTGGTACCTCTTCAATCTGGTTTGCAAGGCATCCTGGAGGATGTGACCTTGGAAGGCAGGCGGAATATCGAACCTGCATAGTAAGAGTATCTCCGCATCAGTGGCAGCCTGTTGGGTACAGGGCAGTTAATAAATAATGAGGATGTCAAAGATAACAGCAGGGAAGTGGGAGCAGGTAACAGCTTTGCAGCCAGCTTTCTGACAGCCGCCTGGCAACGTCCAATTAAGAGGCGCGCACCGCCGTTCAGCCCAGCGCGGAGCGCGTCCGGCACCAGGACCGGGGGTGTCGAGATGCTGGCACCAGGGCAGCCTGCAGCACTGTGTTTGCAGCACACGCTCCTAAAGGCAGAGGGAGCAGGCAAATGCTTTGCAGAGCTGCGTGGGTCTTCTAGGGAGCAAATCCCTGGAGGAAGATGAAAGGCACCCGGCTATGGTACTGGAGAGGCAAAACAGCAGCGGATTGCTGGGAGGAGCGACACTCACTGGCCCAACATGAAGGGGTGTGCAAAGGATGGTGAAGACCTGCACGGAGCAGGGGAAGGAGACATTACAAGAGACAGCTGGATCAGATAAATGCAGGACTTGCTTTCTCAGGGCTTGCAAGAGAGGAGCACATTGGCCCTGGCCCCATGCCGAGGTGCAAGCACTGCCGGGGCAGCTTCTCAGGACTACAGCCCCTGCTCACACAGGTGTTTCTTTTAAGGGTTGCATTATATCATGCCACAAATCAAATATTAGGAATCTGACTACATTTGAGGTGTAATTGATCTTCTGACTTTTTAAACATCTGGTAAGAGGGGACTACTTTCCAAACAGCAAAATCTACACCAAAATGATCTTGATTTGAATAATAAGTACTCCATCCTTGTTTGGTAAATATACCCAGTGTTAATGGTGCTTAATGGTGCCTGTAATTGGTGTCTAAAGTTATTTAAAAGTAAATTTACTAGAAAATAATTAGCAATTTTATAGTTCACTACTTCCTAATTTTGTTGATAAAAGTTTTTCAGTGCTTTTTATCAGATGACACAATAGGGCTGTGCTGTGAAATAGCTTTTTTCAAACTAGCAGGAAATTGTGGGCACAAAATAAGATAGAAAAATTTTCCCCCTAATTTCTTTTCCTGGCAGCCAGCCCTCTCACTCCTTTTATTAACCACTGATTTATCCTTAATCAGCAGCAAGTGAAACATCCCAGGCATTGCTTGGGGATTTGTTCTTTGTGACCTTGGGCGATGCACCCCAAGCTGTGAGGCCAGTGAGGAAAGCTGTGCCCCACTGCAGGGACATGTCCTGCTGTCCCCCACTGTAGGGACAAGCCTGCTGTCCCCCACCACAAGGACAATCCTTCTGTCCCCAGTGCTGGGTCTGGGGGGCCGGTGGTTGGTCCCTGCCTGCAGAGGAGAGCAGCGGTTGTGCTCTCCATGGGTCGCTGACCTGATCCCATGCAGGACTTCTCTGGGGACACTGCTCATCAGGCTGGAAACCCCTCCATGTCTGGGACCCTGCAGGTTGAGTGCTGGCCCGGGCAGTCCTGGTCCTGGTCCTGGTCCTGGTCTGGTCCTGGTCCTGGTCCTGGCTGCGGCATGCGCCTTCCCCCGGCCCTTTTGGCACCAGTGGGACTGCATCCTGTGGAGCAGGTCGGGGCGGCCGCTTAGGGTGGACTGGCTGATGGTGGGTCACGGCCAGCGCCCACCACAGGTCTGCTGCTCGTGGGGTGTTGGTGCTGCTGGGGGGGGCTGGGAGAAATGGAGCAGAGAAATGCGGCTGCTACAATGTTTTATTGTTTAGTGCTGTGGGTTCAAGTGTTCAGTTCAGGATTTTCATATTTTTCAGGTACAGAGTGACACCGACAGACAGAGACGCATTTGGGAGGAGGCGACAGCACAGCAGTTTGGTTTCGGAAAAGACTAACTCCATTTCCAGTCTCTGAACCATGAAGTACCAGCTTTTCCAGAACAATGAATCACCCAGTCTGTGTATAAAATTAAATATAATTTATGCTTTGCTAATTGAAATCAAATACAAAATTCAATTTCCTGTGTATTCTAATGCTGACATTTGAATAGTTTAAAAAAAAAGTGTTATTAACCTGACTCCCTCTCATTTGGCAGGCCAGTCTCTGGCCAGATAGAAAATAATTCCCCTGTCAAGCCCCTGCATTAGCACAGCAGACACAGGGTGCATTTCAGAAAAACAGAAAAGATAATATCCCCCCCCCGTGCTGCCCGTGCCCCCAGCCTGTTCCCAGGGCGGCTGGCACGTCCCTGCTCCCTTCCAGCACTGCGAAGGGGACAGTGGCACTGTGGCGGTGTGCAGGGAGGCAGGGCATCCTGTCCCACCATGCTGGGGTGTTGGTGTCCGCAGGGCAGCCGCTCAGGGGTGGAGGAGCGCAGCTGCCTCTCCATGCCAGGTGCTTGGCGGCTCCTCCCAAGCTCGAGATTACAGCCAATATAAAAAATAAACCTCTGAATATATGGCAGAAAGAATGGGAGTGAGAGTTCGGGGCCGGTGGGCGAGGCACAGGCAAGCCCAGCACCTCCCGTGGCCAGCCGTGCTTCTGTAAACCATCGGGTGGCCCCTCCTGGGGGGGCCGGGGGGCCGGGCCCATCTGCGTCCTGCTCCGAGAGCCCTCCTCTGGGAGCCCTTCTCTGGGAGCCCTGCTCCAGGGCCTTGTTCCAGCTGCAGGACTGAGCCCCAGGCACAACTGTGCTTCGTCCCAGTGCAGGATGGATGCTTCTGCCCGGCCCAGCCGCACACCATGACTTCCCCAACAGGGTTCTTCATTGGGTTGTAATTCTCAGACAAAGACGTGTTTTTGGATCTCCTGTCCCTCCAGTGGTGGGCACGATGAGAAGAGTGACGGTGGCTTGATGGCAGCTGGGGACCAGAGGCTCTTCCTGGGAGAAGGTGGCCTGAGCTGCCCAGGGAGACATGGGGCAGCCCTCAGACCAGACCAGACGAAAGCTGGGGTGTGCCGGGAGACCTGCTGGGTGGGGATGCCCTCAGGGGCTCTTTCAAGCTCAAGGAGACCTTGCTTGGAGAAAAACTGCTCCTGTTTAAGCTGTCGATGGGGGCTGAGAGAGTCCAAGCTTTGGCCATGGAGGCGATGCACGGTGCCATGCTGATGGCCATAACAACCGCAGTCACGCGCAGCTGCCAACCTGCCCGGTCCCGGTGACGCCATGAGCTGGACCGTGTTCCCCCACAGCCAAGCCCCTCTGGCAGGCACCAGGGCCACTGGTCCCACCATCTCCACTGGCAGGCTCCACTCAGCACCGTCAGGGCCAGCCCACCATGGCATTGGGGCTGCAGCACGCAGGGAACAGGGAAAAAATTCTGAATATCTCTTTGGTGAGGAGCCTGGACACTGGGCCTTCATGAGCCCCTCATCCTCCAACTGAATCCATCGAGCAGCTTGCACCAAATTGTGTAACAACAGTTTTCACGTAGGAGCTGATCTGACATTTTAATAACGTGGGAAACACTGTAAAATTATTCCTATTACATACTTCCAATTTTCATGTAATAATTTTGGGATTTGTGGGTCTGTGAAAAACTGCGTTATGTCAGGAGCTGTTTTTAAATCTAATCAGGCTAATAGGAACTGACATGACGTTAGCAGGGACCTTGCGGTGCCCCTCCAGCATGGCCCATGGTGTAAATTTTCCAAATGGCTTCAGCTCCTTTTTCATCCAATCCAAGGCACCACCACCACTTCATGGTGTAACGAACCGCAGAACAGGCCATGAAACCCAAAGCAGGTTCAGCTTGTTACCCAACATGACAGCGATTTCATTTGGTTAGCTGGATCAGTAGGGATTTCTTGCCACCTTAATCAAAATTGAGTCTTGGTCCTCCCACAGCGATTCTACACTGCATCTCTGCTGCCTTCCAACAGCCAGGGACCTGGCACCAGAAAGGGGACCGGGGACTCGCACACAGCTGCACTCCACCCAGGAGGCATCCTCACTGCTCATTAAACCAAAGAAGGCGGCCAGCAATATTTGAATGCCCTTAGCAATCACCCATGCAAAGGGAACATTTCAGCAACGGTAGCTCTGCGTTTTTCCTTTTGTTCCCTCTCTTACTGTTTTTCTCTCAGTAACAGAGACAGAAACAGTGCAGCTGTGTCAAAGTGCTGCTGTCCTGCTCTCCACTGGTTCCAGCATGCAGCTCTCGTCACATTGCTGGAGGATCCAGTTGGTATATGGGTTTATTCTACAGTTTCTACCAGGATTTGCAAATTTGGTTGACTTGGTCATTTCCACTAGCAAGCATGTATTTTTTGCACAGAGCAGTGCTCACCCTGGGAATTAATTGCTTTTTTGTAATTCTGAAGTAAAGATGAAGGCTGCTTCCCCATTTTGCAAACCTGGCTGTCAACAGCAAGGAGCAGAGATCTCATTTTCAAGGTGCAAGTGAAGGGCTGTCCCCCATGCCCCTGCCCTGCAGTCACTCCCTCGGCTCCCACCAGGAATGCCCAGCTCCAAACCATGGAGCAGGGCACAGGATGGCCTTGCCAGGAGGCACTGCACAGGCATGGGCAGCTCTGCACTGCGCCTCGGCAGCCTGGCCGGGCAGCAAGACCCTGGCTCACTCCGAGCAGGTGCCTGGGAACGGTCTTCGGTATGGCTTCCAGGAGGAGCGGGGGGCCCGGGGAGGCCCCGGTTCTGATCTCACTGAGTATCCCAGCAAAGCAGGAACAACTCTCTTCCAACAGTGGCGTTATACCTATCCATCGGAGGAGAATCGGGCCCAGGTGTTTTGTGGCACTTGGTAAATACTAGTTTTAGTGCAACAAGTAATTGAAATGTCTGGTGCAAATGAAGTTTCTGTACATATAGTTCCTTTGCAGCATAACTGGCTTTATTCCTTCCACACACAAATACCAGTGTGCATGTGAATGCACGTGTCCTGAATTTACCAGATCTGATGCTGCTGTTTGGGCAAAACTAAAAGCCAGGGCAGGAGAAATCAAATCTATGGGCTTGTCCCAGTGCTGCTGGGTTTTGTCAGCCACCTTCCCGCTCAGCTAGCTGTGGCAGGAGGTGGTGGTCCTGCCTGCCTGGCTGCAAGGGGGACACCAGCAGCGAAATGTCGACACAAAGCATCCCATCACCCCGAGGAGCACTCTCCTCCTCCCACCCGCCGCCTGATCCCTCAGCATCATGGGGAGAGAGCCCAAGTGCAACCCGAGGTGACATGCCACTAAGGTTTCAGAGCTGGAAACATGGGGCGGCTTTGGCTACAATCCTGACAGCGCAAGAGTCTTGCGCTCGCAAGACTGAGCCTCTAGCCCCAAGTGAGTTTTGGGTCTCTAACAATGATTCACATCTCAAAAGAAAAGAGCTTTTTTCCTGATTTCATGGTTCTACTTATCACTTTCTTCCTGCTCCCACTGGAAATCTTGGCCCGTCATTTGGTAAAACATGACATTGAAGGGTTTGTAAAACTTCCGCAGTCTGTGGATGACATCTGGGTCTATTTTGGGGTGAGTTCGACCCTTGGACTTGCCCAAGCACCGGGGAGCACTGCTGTCCTCTGGCTTCTTTAGACAGGGGAACCCCTTGGTTTTATTAAAATAAAAATGTTTCTCTGTCACAATCCTCTTGAGGCCCAAGAAGTCCTGGACCTTGGCCATTTCCCCGGCCGGGTCAGTGATGAGCCTCTCACCACTGACAAAAAGGATTTGGGAGAGGGGGAAGTACTGGAGCCAGTTCTCCAAGTGCAGGGCGTAGATCCCGATGCGGATCGCACTCCAGGAGGCATCAATCAACCCCAGGGTCCGGTTCTTGAAGGCCAGCACCTCAAAGGTGGGGATCTCTGGCTTCTTGGAGAGCGTCTGCGTGTAGTCTGAGATGGCCCGGGTGACCGGGTTCCTCACCACCACAATCAGCTTTGTGTCCTTGGCCATACAATGAATGCGCCTAGGGGCCTCGTTGGTCACGAAGTAGCTGGGGGTCTTCTCCATGGTGATCTGGCCGTCCAGCGTCTTGGGCATCACATTCCTGTGCAGAAGCAGAGGAGGGGTGGTTAGCAAGGAGCCAGGCATGGGCGGACACCTCAGTGTCCCTCCTGCTCCCTGCAGATGTTAGTGGGACATTCAGGAGGAGAGATGCTGCCACACCTGCGGGCCCTGGGGACCAAAGCACTTCTGGCCTTGTTTCTTCTTGGACCCTGGACATGGTGGGCACCTGAAGTGTTAAATCAACCTTGGTAACACATTATACAGTCAATTCGCCATAGGCATATGTAGACAAAAGTTAATTGACAATAAACCTGTACAATACCTGTCTGTTCAGCAAGCCATCTGCTTCCATTTGCTCAATTAAGCCTATTCACTTCAGAGCCTTGTACCAGAGTGGTGCAGTTAGGATTACACAAGACCTTTTTGTTATGATGACATGCTTTTAAATGTCTCAGCTAATAAAACTTAATACAGAATAAGATCCCTTGCTTCTAGTACAATAATTAAATTTATTTACTATCTTGTGTGTGAGAAAGAATGACTTTTCTTTTATCTCTAATTCACATGCTCTGTCAATAATTAATTGCTGCTGGGTTTTGAGCTTCCTGTGCAAGCACTTTTATTAGCCAAAAGGAATTTGCCTACTGGATAAATTAGCATGTAGCAAGACTTTCCTGGATAGCATATTACCATATTGTAAAATGAAACTGCAGCGAGATAGCATTTATATCTAAGAAAATGAAGAGGTAAATGCTTGTCCCAGCTGCCCCCAGTTAAAGATTATCATAGCAAACCAGAAGGTATTAAATGAAGAGCATTACAGCCTCTTTCACACCTCCTCAGCTGCCGGGTGCTGGAGAGGCCGGAGGGCAGTGCCATGAGCACTACCCACCTCCCACTCCCACTCCTGCGTGCGCCGTGGCCGTGGGCAGCCCCTGCCCTGCCACCGTACCCCCTGCCCTGCTGGGCTCCTCTCCAGCACCTGCTATGTCGTCCGCAGTAGAGACGCCCAGGTGGGAAACTGGCTGGGTCCCGAAAGCTGTGAAAGGCCCCACCTCACCCGCCGGCAGGGACCCACGCAGGCTCTGACCTGTGCAGCACAGAGGGAGCACCACCAGCCCCTGATGCCCTTCCCAGTGCCCTCTGCATGGACTGGGCGAGGTGAGACAACGCAGGAGGCTGTGGAGCCGTGTCTGCTGGAGTGCTCCTGCACAAGGCTTTCCGTACCCACAGTGTACCTGTTCAAAGGTTTTACAGGCACGGTGTTGACTGCTTCATAAGTGTGTTTTAACAATATTTTTATCTTAAGTCTTTCAAATACTCGTGCCTAGGCACGCCCACACAAGGTGTAGTTTGTTTAACCTCTTGTTGGCTAATTTGCCCTGGAGACACGGTGCCTGACGGTGCTGCTGCCTGGGAGGAAGAGGAGGAGTGGTGTCGCTGCTCTCAGGAAGCACTTGCGGCACTCGCCAAGTCTCCTGCAGCAGACACGGAGGACAGAGATGCTCAGGGTCTTGCAGGATTATCCCTTCATATCGCAACTATTTTTAGTACAAACATATGGTGAGGAAACAATGTGAATAGGCTGAAAATGGTTCTATAAGAGCACCTTGGGCACAGGCGACCGCAGCGATGCTGACGTCAAACCGCCAAGCCCCAGGAAACAGCCATTTCAGGAATTACGCAGCTAAAGACTGCAAGCAGAAGTGGCTTGTCAGGCAAGGCCCAGCTAAATTTGCCTGTCAGTGTTGCCTCATATTTGTGACTGCTAAATGCAGGCTTGCTTTAAACCTCCCCGTAATTTGTGTATATATTGCTGGTGTAATCCATCCAACAGGGCTTGTTTTGCCAAGGTGCTGCTGGAGGAGGTGCCGGGTCTCCTGTCAAGGCAAGAGCGAAGGGGGGTTTGGTGCTGCCACAGGGCTGCTCATGCCTTCAGCATTTTTGGGTGAAGAGGACAGCAGGGTCCTATGGCTCCCCCTCACCTGCAGTCAGCATCTGTCCTGTTGAAAAATCTCTAGTTGAGTCCTGGCAATGGGGGTTTGTAGGGGAGCAGGGCTGCAGGACTCCAGCTGACCCATTTCAGGGCCAGCACACTGGTGGCCATGCCCTGCCAGGTTACTCATCCCTCCAGCATCATGTCCCACGAGAGCTGCCTTCCCGAAGCGGTAGGGTGTCTGCGGTCCTGCCTGCTGCCCAGAGCACTTTGGTGTTTTGACTCTGCCTTGAATCAGCTGTCTAAGTAGCAGTGATGTGCAAGGAGCAAGGATTAGTCAGAATGATGCATCTTGAGGTATTTTATCTTAAGAAAAGCCTGAACAAATTAAGAGGGATGCAAGCACTTGGGGACTGCAGATGCTGAAGAATTACAGACTGGCTTTCCTGGGGGGGGATGTGGCACCCTGATTTAACAGTCCTGTAGGAAGGAAGCATCTTTTTTGGCTATCCACATCACAGCAAGGCCCACAGCGTGATCAGGGATTGAGTCCTCAGATGCCCACTGCTGTACAACTAGGGTGGCCTTCAGCTGAGCATGAGGTTGTTTAAAGGAGTGGTGCAAGGAAAGCGCACAGAAAACGAGACCGGGAGGTTGAGCACATGGGCAGGCAGCGCTTGCCCTGAGGACGACTGGAGCAGAAGTGCTCCCTGCTGCTCTCCAAAAGTGTATGATGGACACGAGCCCTGATGGCCAGAGCGGGGCTTCCCCTCCCCAGCACCACGTGGCACCCACGCTCCAGCTTGCCACCCCGGCTGGGGGCAGCAGCTATCTGGGCACAGGCACCACCGGCTGCAGGGAGCAGTGGCTGGCGACCAACCCTGTAAGGGTATCCTGCCAAACTCCCAGAGCGGCACCGGGGCTCACTCGACTTCTCAGTCTCTGCGTGATTCTGACCGCTGTTTGTATTCCCATGGAAATTGCATTCACTCGGCAGCATGTCTCTGAGAGCGACTGGCCAAAGATAACCCTCAATTTCAGGATGTGACCCACTGCAGAAATCTCCCCGCTGCAGAGTCCCGCTCACTGGCTTTGGCGGGCGCTGCCTTTGCATGCACAGCGAGCTTGCAGTGCACCAGTCATTTCTGTGTTGCCCACAAAATACAAGTGTGGCTGTGTAAAATTTCCTGTTTGATTTTTTTTATTTTTTTAAATATTGCTTAACAAACTTGGAACTGAAACGCTAAAACTTCTGCACAGAAATTAGGTCTTGGTCTTAATGTGACAGAGCAGTGAAAGGAAGGAGGAGAGCTGGGGGGCTGAATGGGAGGAGGGCTGGCGGCTGCTGAGGGCTGCCATAGGCAGCACCGCTCTGTGCAGCTGCTCTCGCAGACCGGGTGCTAATTGCCGGCAGTGGAGGAAGGGGAGCGATCCACCTCCAGCAAGGGCAAGGGCCACAATCACAGGGTGTCCATTCCCCATAGCAGCACCAGACACCCTGGGCCCAGCCTTGCAGGTGCAACTCGCTGGTAGGACCCAGCACTGAGCCCGTGCCAGCAGTCAATGCAGCAAGCTAAACTATCTTGTAAAAGCTGTTTAGAGAAATGACACTGAAGGGCAGGCCAGCAAGGACCTCTGAACAATGACTCCATTTCCCTGCTACCAGGATCTCTCTTTGGATCAAGTGTTTTTCTCTGAACACACTCAGCTGCAGGGGCTCAGTCACTCCCCACCATCAACACCTTCTGCTGCACTCCCTACTTGCCTGGAGAGGCACGAGCAGCACAGTGATATTGCTGTCTGTGGTTCTCCCCCCGACGTCCAATCTAGCCCTGCCCTGGCAGGGTGCTCGCAGCGTTGCCGTCTCCCTCCTGCTGCTGCATCATTTGTCATCCGCCCAGATGCCAGGAGGCAACACCGCTTCTGGCTGTGCTGGCTGATGTTTAGCCATTGCAGTCATCTGCATGTTGCAACCTGCTCCTCCAGTGAGCATGACTCAGGTGTGGTGCTACATCAATCTTGCCAGGCTCCAGTCCTTGGGGCAGCATCTGGCACTGGAAACTACTTTGGCAGTTTCCAGCCCTGTTGGGATGAGCACTGCACACAGACAGAGCCACAATCCCTGCCCCGAAGAGCTTCCAGAAGAAGAACGGGAGCCTGCGAGGAGGAGTGGCAGCCAAGCTGCAGGAGCCAGCGCCTGGGGCTGTCCTGGGGCTGTGCAGTTGGCCTCAGAGAACATGTGGAGGAGTGAGGCAAAGAACTGAGACCAGGGAATAAAGGTGCTTCCAATCCAGTGACTTTGCCCAGGGTGCTCCCAGAACAGGTTTCTATTGAACCATTAATTACCCAAATCAATGTGTTACTCTTCTGTTCCTTGCTCCACAAAATAGTTATTATTTTATCATAAGTTATAGCTAGTAATTTGTATGCATTTCCTTTTTGATGGATTCTATCACAAGCTAGCTGCAGACCACGTTTTACCCTGCTGCTTGCTGTCCTGTGCTAACACCCAGAGCACCTCCAGAGTACCAGAGCTGCCAGCCCCCAATGACTAGAGGTGCTGCAGCCTGGGTGGTGACTGGGAGTGTTCCTGCCAGGTCGCCTGTCTTTGATACCAGTCAGTAATGGGAGTCCCCGAGGAAGGACGGAGAATCTCTCAACCAGCTATGGGATTACTCTGCCCATGCACCTTTCCTCCTGATTCCTATCACTGAAGATTTGATGAAGTCCTGAAGCAGAAGCTTTTAATATTGCTTCCCAGTCTCTGTAGTTAGTGGCAACTCTAGATATGGTTAACATGCACAGACCTGTCCAGTCCCTCCTGTGTCTTGCTAAATTCTGTGCTCAAAGACATCAAGCAGCAACAGGGTCCATGGACTCGTCCCTCAGTGCTCGAGCAGTGTTTGTCCTTTGTGCCGGCTCTGTATTTACTGCTGTCCTGCTCCATGAGGATGGGAGAATGGAGCTCTCTGCCTTCTCCCTTTATCTCGACCTTCATTTTACACCATGGTAAAGCTTGAAAGGGCTAGACCAGCTCTGATGCTCCCTTTGCCAGCAAGGTCTCAGTTCACAACAGATTCTCTCAAAGCATCCTTTCCATATTCTGAGCGGAGATGAAGCTCTGGGGAGGCTGACCTGGGGCTAACGTTACTGCTCCCACTGCTGCTGCTGGGAGCTTGGATCAGTGTTTTAAGACAAGAGGGTCAAACGCGACCAACGGCATTGCAGTGAACTTGTGGTACGTGGCACTACAGGGAACGGGAAGAGGCAGCTCTGATTTTTGAGTGAAGAGGGCATCAGCTGAGACAGCAGTGGCCTGGATAACAGGAGAAGCAGCAGCATGTAGAAGTCCTTCTACCTTGCAAATGGTGCTGGACTGCTAGGCAAGCACAAAACATCGTTACACCATGGTGTTCAATTATCCTGACACCCGCGCAGCAGCACCGCACACTTGTTTGTGCTGTCTCGAACAGGATAAGCTGTTTTCCTATGCAATTGTCTAAGCAGAAGGAGGGACCAGCACAGGCAGAATTGGCTGGTGTATGCTCCTCTGAGTCAGACACCCTGGCAGCATGCAGCAGGCTGTCAAATGTCAAAATGTGGTGATTATGAGATGCTAAAAGCTCTGCTGGACTACAGACTGTCAGACAATAGGGCTCGAGGGGACCGTTGCCATAGTCAGCTCTGACCCTCTGCATCGCACAGACAGACCTGCCCTGGGCCACCCACATGGCTGCCTCCACCAGCACCTCTGCTCTGCAGTAAAGAGCTCCGGGGAGCCGAGGGGCCAGGCAGCCCTGGGGTAGCTCCCAGGGTTGGTTAACACCACTCGCTGCTACTTAGTGCCTCGGCTGCAGTGTGAATTGGTCTAGCCACAGCCACTGGCTTATTCGTTTTTTATAATACATCTTTGTATCTGCTTTCTCTCCTAGCTGACAAGATGCTGTTCTGCAAATAAGCGCCTGTGGACTCTCAAACTAAAATCTCAGAGCAAACGGGGGCTGGCTGGGCCCTGCCCCTTGTGCCGATGCTCTGGGTGTGCAATCAGACCAGAGGGTGTAACTAATGGTGTTTGTGCTGCATTTGTTCCTGCTCCCCCTGACCAGCACCTCCCTGGCACTGCAAGCCGTCTGCAGCTCCTTGGACATTTGGGCAGGTTCCCAAGGACCCAGTGCTTGCACAAGCCTTTGTTTGCTTTGTATTATGGATTGCGTCTGTGATTTGTGTGTTGTTAGATGTCAGTGCTTTAAGAGATGAAAATTCATCAGAATTCTGAGGAGGTACTGCTGCTCTCCTTCACCCACGCCACCGCTCCTGCCCATCCCACCGCTGGCAGGGCTGGGTAACCAGGAGCGGGGTTCCCTCTCCTTCCAGGCACTGCCATGCCACGGCAATAGCCCCTTCACAGACAGTTTTGTAAACAAGAATTTTGGTCCCCTCTGCTCTAGGGTCAGGGCAAGAATCGTCTTGCCTTTAATATTATACTTAGTTAGCTTTTACTTTAAATTATGGTTTCAATAAGCTGTTGCAAAAAAAAAAACCAAACCTCTAAGCGTTTTCTCTGTGGTGGGGACGCTTCAGACAATACACTGGAAGCAAGTTTTAGTGGCTGATGTTCAAGTATAAAACAAACACACCAGGGGTTTATAAAAGAAGCACGAACAAACTATTAATTACAACGGCCCCTTCAGATGATGTTATCACAATAAACAGGAGCCAAGAAATTGCAGAGCTAATAATCTGAAAGTGTTGCTACATTTAAGGACTGTGTTTAATTCCATGCACAATAAAGACAAATGGATAGATAGGTTGGCACTGAGGAGAGACAGCAGGGAAGTAGCGATCAAGGAAAAGAGGAGGAAAAGCAGATTCAGCTTTTGCTGTACAGTTTTAAGGAAAACATTGAGAGCTGCAGTGTGTCCTCGAGACAACCCTGGCCCTGCAGAGCACCAGAACTACTGCAGCTCTGGGATTCACACACAGAAATGCTTTTTCCCAAAGTCTGCCTTATTTCCGAG
The DNA here is from genome assembly GCF_965183815.1 of Platalea leucorodia. Lineage (NCBI taxonomy): Eukaryota > Metazoa > Chordata > Aves > Pelecaniformes > Threskiornithidae > Platalea > Platalea leucorodia. The sequence continues at coordinate 18,943,067 of NC_138827.1, read as the reverse complement.
TTACTTTCTAGGTGCTGCCGTTCTTGGGCAGGCATACAGACCGCCTCACTGAGCTCCCCCAGTACAAAGGCAACTGTGAAGGAGGCTCGAGCCCATCAGCCCCAAGAGCCAGCACGTCCTGCGCACGTCCTGCTGCACGCAATAGCTGTTGCCAAGCACGCAGCAGAGAACAATACACGGCACTGCCGGCTCCTGTTGCTGAGAATGACAAGGGTGTTAAACCTAGAGCAGCCGAGCCTCTGGCACGGCGGGAATACTCCTCAGAGCAGTTAACCTTCACAGAGGTGCCGCCATGTGCTCTGCCCTAATTACACGCATGCCAACAGAATGCTAACCAGCTCTGCATGCTTAGGCAGGATGCAACGCTCAGAATTGTTCTCCTCCGGTTGCTGCTGCAGAGCTCTTTGCCGTGCTGGGCCGGGGCTTTGCTCCTGGAGAGGACTACCTAGCCTCTTGGGCATGCTCCAGCTTTTCTTGAAGCGTTTGTTTCCCTTTCGATGCCAGGCTGGTTGATGAAGAGGCACTGCCATACTGCTGACCACCTCTCCAGAGCGGCCCAGGAGATGAAGAGCTGGAACAGGACATGTCTACTCTTGGCTCTGCCACTGGTCTCTACTCACCTCCCGCCCCTCCTCTGCCTTCATCGCTACCCACCTGAAAAAGAGGGGCAATGACAACAAGCCATTTCCCCTTGGAAGGAGCTCCACCACCATACAGCATTAATGACTCCTTCACCCAGTTACAGGGACGGGCGTCATTTCTTCACATTTGTTGGTAGCAGCATCCCTGCGCTGTGCAATGTCAAAATGAAACTTCTATTGCCATTCCTGGGCTTGAATCCAGGAATTACCTGGTCCTCACAGCAGATGATCAAATACGTGTTATTGGGTGCTTGCTTGGGCTTTTCATATTTCCTTTCCTACTCACTCCCCAGTGCTGTGGCCTGGAGGCTAAGGAGGGCCAGGCTGCTCTTTCTGCCCCCCCAGCACCCCCACCGCTCCTGCAGCTCCCCAATCAGACAGGGGACTCACTGCCATCACTTCTTCGAGTTTTTTTGCTCTGTGCATAAAAACACCCCCCAGCTGGTGTGCGGTGATGGGCAGAACATCTGGCTCCCAGTCTCCTCCAGTTTGTGGCAAAGGCCAGCTTTAAGCCCTCATTGGGAAAATGTGCTGTAGTAATTGTTCTTAACTGCTGGCTTCAGACAAGCTCTTTATTTTCAAAGGATACATTTTATAAATTTGTGAATTTGCATGTTGCCAAAATCCCCTTGTGGTTTATTTAAATCCAGATTATCTTGTTTATTCCTTCAGTCACAGCTGTCATTTATCTCTGTGTAGGCAGCTTGTTCACGATGTTGCAGGTTTCCTGCAATCCCACTCAAAAGGAGTCTTTGTTAACTGTGTTTTCATGCTCTCAACAAGAGAAAAAAGTTCACAGCAACTCCCAGGGCTTGGAGAACCACAGAGAAGGACATGAATTTGCACGATTACTATCCAAAAGAGATGATGGCCAGGTGCTGAAACAGTGTCACCTGCCCGTGGAGCTCATCTCTGCCACTCCTCAGTGTGGAGCAAACATCTGCTTTTGTCTTCTGAAAAGACAAACATGAAGTCATTTTCCTTTTTATTATTAACACATTCCAGTATAATTGCTTGAGCTGTCAACTGTGACCTACCAGTAATTCAGCAGGCGTGGGACTTTCAAGGGGAGAACAGCATTGCAACTGAAGACTGCAATACGCATTAAAAGCAGAACCTATTTGCTGTAAGCCCCCAAGTCAAATCTCTTGTTGAATTTGTTCAAACATAAATTTACAGCTGAATTTACATAGGTTTAATGTTTTATAATCTTTTTGGTCTGTGAATCTATATTCAAGACTGAGTGCATTAGCTTAGAAATATTGTGCTTAACGCTGAAAATAATTTTAATCTCTCCACAGTCCAATCCTTTGCACATTACTAAACCTCAGAATCCAATCCCTTCTAATAAGAGACACAAAACTTGCATCTGTCGCTGCCTAATAGATTCATACTGCTCTAATTCACATGGCTTGCACACGTCTGTTAAAAAACATTAAACGCAAATTGTAAAACACTTTCAGAAAAGCGGGTGCCAGTTCAGACTGGGGCTAAAGCAAAACAAATCTCCCCCAGGAGACTCACCAAAACAGTTTCACAGTTTGGAAGCTGGTGTGACTGCTGCTTGTAGGAGAAGGGGGTGAACCATCCTTCTCTGTGACTTGAGCTCTGCTCTTGCAGGACTTAATGCCCAAAATTAAGGGCTGCCTGGGACTGCTGGTTTCCCTCTCCAAGACAAGCAGCTTTCCTTTGTCCCAAATTTGCAAAGCCATTTGATGTCCATGCAAAACACTCGTGAGGGGCAGTTTGAGACTGCAAGGACACTTCCTTGTGCCGTGCCAGCCACCTTTCCTGCCACATCCCTACCGAGCTTCTCCTGGGCCGTGCAGGACTCAGGAGCCCAGGACACTACAGCTGGATGCAGCCCCTGCTCCTGCCACAGCCAGGGGAGTAAGGAGCAGTGGGGGTGTTGGAGCATCTTGCTGTCCTGCAGCAGGGCCAACCGTGTCCCATCTGCACCCCCCCCTCCAGGGCCACGCACTCCCCTCCGAGGCCGGCTCCATCCCTCCTGCAACAGTGTCAGCCAGAATGGTCCTGTGTTGCCATACCAACGCAGGTGCTAACTCGGTGTTGACTAACTGCGAGCTGATCTGATCGGAGAATGGCAGCATCGAGTTGCTACGGTAACCGAAATGCCAAATTGGAAATTGTGTCAATAGCAAAGTTATCCAAGAGGAGGCAAGCATGTGCAGCAGGGCACCAGGCCTGAGCCTGGCTGGAGGATGCTCAGCAGCCCCAGCAGGCAGCTGCCTGGCCAGAGCTCCTGCTCATGGGCTGATGGAACAGCTCAGGACACTGCAGAGGCTCAGCTGCATCCCAGGTGCCAGTCCCAAGGACCTCCATTTCATGGGGCACGGCTCTCCTGCTCCTCTGCCTCTGCTTTCCTTGCAGACATGGCCAGAGGGGCCTGGGCCTCTCGTTGCAACTAACCCCAAAGGACAGGGCTCCCCTCCGGTGACAGTGCAGGCAGCCTGGGCTCACAGGGCACCGCTGGTGCTGGCTGGGCAAGTGCCTGGAGAAAGGATGCCGTCTGTAAGCATCATCTGAGCCGCTCTCCCAGATGCTGAGGAAAATGCCTTTGGAATACAGCCTGTTTCTAATGTGATTTTTCATCATCTTGCCCAGTCTAGAGTCCAACAATCGCAATGAAAGGGATTCTGTGTCTCCACAAAATGCAAAATCTTTAACAGCTCATTGGCATGTGCTTAAGTTGGCCTGGATAAGAAGTTACTCCTGAGAGCCCGCTATTGATTCTGTCAGGGATTCAGAGGTTTTATAGGCATCGCTCAGGATCTCTTTAGTACTTGTACCTTCTTAATGGCTCTCATCGCCAATAGAACTGAAAACATCCCCCTGCGCACTGGGAAGCAGCTGAATCCATGCCAGGAGACAGTGCCGCACTGCTGCCACGGGAGCATGGCTGCCCTCCACGGCCAGCGGGGCAAGCCTTCCAGGCAGCCCTGGGGAGAGAACTCTTCCGTGGTTCCTCTAAGGCATTTTAGGAGGTGGGGTCGATACCAGGGCTAATGAAAAAGCTGGGTGAACTTCACCCAGGAAGGCTCCTCTCCTCCTACCACTATGCAACAAAATCAGTGGGCAGCTGGCTGAGTAGCAGACAAAAATATAAATATGCTCTGATTTCACTGGGACCATCTGGCTCATGCATGATAGGCGGGTAAGAATGCTATAATCATGGAGCAGAGAACTAAGCTGATCCATTAAAGTCTTTTAGCAGAAGCAACTATGGAACCTGTATTAATCCAGCAATGCTTTGTGAACAGACATCACAAGGTTAGATCCATTCAGTTGCAATTAAAAATAACCCTCGCTGTTTAGGCTGGCTTGGATAGCTATTACAGCACTGTGTTCCCCAAAGACTCTCATGTATATAGATTGTTGATGCTCACACAATGCAATCTGAAATTATGATCTTAATGCTAAATCTTGCTTTCTTCTGTTCTTTCCTCAAGTGGTTCTCCTCTGGGATATGGCTGTTGCCTTGTTCCAAAATCCCTCGCCCATCTGACTGCACAGCTCACACACAAATTGGACAGTCTCGGTTTAGACAGCGCTGCTGTGATTTCACTGCCTTGCTAATGGGGGGTGCCCTTAACCACCACCTTCCTCACCAGCAGCCATGGCAAATTCACAGGGGGGTGCTAACTCCTGAGCTGCCTGGCCTGGCCCAGCAGCTCACCTAGAAACAGCCACCAGAGTTCTGCAAGCTCCTGGCACATCTGCACCAGTATGCACTATCTCAGGTGGCTCACAAACACGGCCCTTGGCATCACTTGGCTTTGACTGTGCAAAGCAATCTCAGTCCTGTGGATGGAGATGAGTGTTCAGTGTGACATCGTTTTACCAGGGATAAATTTGGCCCAGTCTCTCCAATTTTAGTGTAAGATTTATTGTTGGTCAGCACTCAGCCGTGAAACAGGTTGTGAAAAAGGCTGGAAATGCATATTTCTAACCCCACTGCAGACAAAATTGTTTTGACTAAGCCTCACTACTGTTCTCTACAGAAGTGCTGCGATGCTGTTCACTGGGAATATCTCAGTGTTGCCTACCAGATTTAATTACTGTATTAATCACAATTATAGCGAAGCAGCACTAGTCTGAGTGCCCGGCCTCTCACACACATGCTGGAACAGGGACTTACTGACAGAGGACGAATGAGTCCTGCCTCCTTTGACTGAAGATGTTCAAGTCAAGGTAGTCTGTTTCAAGTCCAGGTTCCCCTTCAACGTACAGGTACAAGTCCCTCGAGTGCTAGCTCATTCATTTTCCACTGTCATAGGAGGAAGGGAAAAGGCCAAGTCCATGAGCTGGTGCAAATCCTAGGGCTGAGAAAGCAAGCAGCCAACCCAGAAAGCAGCATGCCCACCCTGAGGGCTGTGTGTAACCACAGCGAGCTCCACACTTGAGGAAGGCTTGGTCTTGCAGAAGGTGTTTAGACAGTTTGGGGGGCAGGCCCCAGGGGAAAGGAGCAGCTATTTAATGAGCAAATAAATACAAACTAGCTATGAAAAACTTGGTGTGTCCCAATACCCGTGTCTTAGTCATGGGTAGCTTGCTCTGCAAAGCGCGGGTCCTATGAAGAATGGGGGTGCTCCTGTTTCTCCTCACTCCTGTTCCCCCACCCACCCAGAAGACATGGTCAAGCCAAGGGCATCACCTGCACATCCAGGCTCTGGGGATGCATGTGCCAATGCTCAGTACAGGCTGACTGCAAATATCAGTAGAGCAGAAGGTGAGCAGGGTGGAGCACCTTCCTGACACCTGCTTGAAAAGTACCAATGCAGTTGTAGTGGGATGAAAACCTGCCAGGGGGGAAATTCCTGATACAAGCAAACCTCACTGTTGGTCTTTGAGATCAGCCAAACCTACTGTGCACTGCAGAGCTGTTGCCACCTGGATTGGCCTGGAGAACCAGCTGCAGCTCCTGCTCCCCTGGCTCAGGCAGGAGCAGCCCCCGAGGGGGGCCAGTACTTGGGGCTGGGCAGGGGCTCCCTCTGCCTTCCCCTTGCATGCTGGCACCTGAGCAGCGGCGAGAGGCTGGCTAAGCTGAGGCACACATACCTCTGGCTGTCCCAGTCCACTCACCAGCCTTGGGCAAGCCACAGGACTGCAGCCATGCCTGCCCACCCACATGCCAGTCCCCAGCATGCCTGCAGATAAAATGGGCATGAACTACCTAAAATGCCAATACACCTGTTGACCTATGCTTGCGGGACAGAAATCCTCTCTGAAACACTAGATCCAGCACACCTTGTTGGCAGCAGACCATCGCAGACCTTGCCTTCCCACTTGCTTGGGAAGGCCTATTCCCGAGGTGGGAACTCACCTGGGACACACAGCAGGATGAGCCCCAGTGCAGCCAGCTGTGTCCTCCTGCCCTGAACACAGCTGGCAGGCATCTGTGCAGGACTGTGCAGGCACCCATGCGGGACTGTTCAGGCACCCATGCGGATGTGTTTCCATCCAGCTTTGCCTTGCTGATTGCTAAGTAGTACCTGTGGAAGCTTCAAGACTGTTAATAATACATGCTATTGATATCGCAGGCTATGGTTCCTGGAAAAGCCAGTTTGATATGGAAAAGATACAGCTGAGGAAGAGAGCGCTATACACACAGTCCAGTTCACCTTAAATACTGACTTGACTCAACTGTGCATTTCAAACAATTCCTGTTTCCCAAATACGGGCCTTTCCCGAGACGGGTGATCATGAAAACAGAATGTTAAAATGTAGTAGTATGGAGCTATACATTGTGAGGAGTCCTTTTTCCATCTTCTGGATAATTTACTTCTACCAGGAAAAAAAGCCCTGACAATAATGGCTGCCTAAGTGAAAGGACTGCTGCTGTATCATGCTAAAAGCTTTTCAAGGAAAAACAGTAAATAAATTCCACTCTTCACATGTATCTGGATGTTATCCTAACACAGTGCCAGAGTAATAGGCGAGCATCAACAGCTAAAAGGCTGGAAATTGTTACGGAGGGACGACAGAGGAGCGACATCTGCAGAATAGGTTGAATAACAAAAGTAGTTCTACACATCCCACTGCTGAGTTCTTGCACCGCTAGCAGCCAGGGGAAAGAAGGACTCTCACCCCACTGGCAGAAAGGTTTGACACAAAACTGCCAGTAAATGCTGCCATAGGAGCTCCTGGCTGGTCAAAGGCAGGCAGCCAGGAGCACAGTTCTTCTGCGTCTTCAAAGCCGTGCAATTACTTGTTTGATTTCTAGTTGCAGACGAGATAGGTCAGCGCAGGCCCACTGGTGCCACAGGCAGAGCAGCTGAATGCAGGGGCAGGTGGGGAGGAGGAGGACAGGGTCGTGCTGGGAGGTGACAGGCTCTCAGGGGACAGTGGATGCTGGAGGCAGAAAAAAAAACCAAAAAAAACCCAAACAAACAAAAAAACCCAAACAGTCCCAAGTCCCTCCATGTACACACTGCATGGTCAGATCTTCCCAATTGCATTAACCTCTCAGCTGTCCAAAACACAATATCCCACTTTTTAATCTACAGTAGGGCAGTATTTGCACCCAGCCCCTGCAGCCCAGTACATGCCCTGGGCAGAGCCCCGCTGCCCTCCATTACCACTATCAGGCAGCAAGGAACACCACTGCCCCATCCCCGAAGCTCCTGATCTCCCCCGCTCAGCACCAAAGGCAAGCTGGCTGCATCAGTTCCCAAGAGCTAGGGCACCCTCAAGGCATTGAGAGGTGTCACGGCACCATCTTGGTCGTGGCATCAGATGAGCCCATGGTGGCCAAGGCATCCCCCAAAGTGGCTGCCAAGGACTGCACAGATCTGAGACTCCTCTGTTCCCATCCAGGAGCTGCTCTTCTGCCCCAGGAGGGAGCGATGCCAGCCAGGCTGTTGCTGAGGGCACAGCTATTTATTATTTGCTTCTGTTGATTATTTTGGGGTTTAAGTTCATTTATTATGTATGCAAAAATGGTAACACACTGGCATCTGAATGTCTTTTAGGCATACAATATCCTTATTATTCAAAAATGTTTTTTTCTCCATAATTGAATGGTTTACCTTATTATTACTTTATGTTAATGACCCAGCATTTCCATTTTTCTATAGGATGCTTAATTGTAAGCAAAGTGCAATCAGAATCAGAGATGCCATCTGTAATTGACAGCAGCATAATAACAGCCAGCGTTGCAGGAACAAAGTACCAAAATAAATGGCAGTGGAGAGAAAGACGCCTCTGAAAATACCCAGGAAGCTGTTCTGGGCTGGGGCAGAGCCCCATCCACACAGGATCCTCTCCCCAAGCAGTGACAGTTTGGGCATTAACACAGATAGAGTGCTATTTATATCAGTTTGTACATTTAATCAGTTTTTTTGCAGTTTTCAGCGAGATGTGAACTATATCCCTGTCCAAGGCATTTGGTTCAAATCAGCTGAGACAGAGAATAATCAAGATTTATGATTCTCATTCTGACTCGGATCACACAGTCAGTGCAATCGGTACAGCAGAGCTTCCTCTCTGAGCCCGAGTGACATCCCTTCACTCTCCCTCACAGAAGTGATTTAACGTCCATCTCGGGAACTGTCAAAACGCTGCTGCAGCTCCAGATAACAGCGGCTCCGGGCTTCCCTCCCCACTGCACGCAGCCACACACAGCCCTCCCGGGCAGCAACACTGTGGGGGCACCGCAAGCATGTTAGAGGGTGTTTGGCAGAGATCAATAAAATAGCACTTTGCAAAATAAAAGGGATTTTGTCTTGTCCTGCCTCTCAGTACAGCTTAGAGCAGCCATGAGGAGTAGCCTGTGGTGTGTCTGACCTTCCTTATACAGAGCATCCTTGCCAGGGGAACAACATCACAGGTCCTGCACATGCCCCCAGCGTCTGTAAGTCATACCAGCCCTGCTGTGAGGGGAAGGGGTGTGGGAACAGAGCGAACACCGGGTCTGCAGCAAAGAAGGGCCCTGGGAAAGGCTCAGGAGGCAGCTTCCAGCAGCAGAAAGGGTTGTCAGCACTTCCAACAGACAACTCTATTTCCAGGGGCTCAGCACTGGTCCAAGGAGCCAGAGCTGTGCTCTCCAAGATCTCAGCTGGGAAGCAAATGTTTAGATAAAAATTAAATGATCCAAAAGCAACTCTATTAAAAAAGAGCCAGGTGATGGGAACATAGCAGTGGCGAGGCTGTTTCCAAGCCATTTTGAAGGCAGCCATGCTGCGCGTGCAGGCTGGCTGTGGCATGCTGCCACTGGTGTCGGCTCTCGGGATGCTCCAGCGGGCTCTTCCCCAGACATCTGCTCCTGTCAGCACAAGACGGGCACAAGCCTGGGCCAGGCAGCTCAGCAACAACTGCTGAGGAGGCTTCTGGCACATCATATGCTTTTGTACCCAGGTGAGACCCCACAGGCTACATCCATGCTGCCTGGCAGACCTGGGCAGGATCCCTCCTTGGGCAGGGCAGCAGAGCTGGTCTCTTGCATCTCAGCCGATAAACCCCACCTCCTGCATGTGGTTCATGAATACAGAGCGCTGCGACCCTGGCAAGGAGAAGTTGGCAGGGTTGGAAGATTCATCCAATAAACAGGGTGACAGGAGCTCTGTCTTGATTGTAGCAGGTGGTGAACTAGGAAGGGGAACACAGGCTCATCTCCCCTTATGCACATCCTCGAAATGAAGGCAGAGAAATATGCCAACCATGAAGGGAAAATAAATGCTGTTTACTTGCAATACCAAAGTCTCCATATAGTGACTTTGTCAGTACAGGTGCCTGTTAATGTTTTATTTTCTTCAGGGTTTGTTTAGCCATCTTTTCCCCATACACATACACACTATGTGCAGCACAGCTTAGATTTAGCCAGGACTCCCTGTTAAATTCACACATGCAGTATAACATTCAAGTAAGTGAAACACCAGACTGATTCCACTCCAGTCAATAGAGTAAACAATTCCTGGTTTAGATAAACAGAATTACTAGTGCTGAAGAGCCCTGGGCAGCACTGCACACTCTGATTAGTGTAAATGCTAAACACAAACCAATTAACACTAAGTCTGCTTATCTCATGTCACTTAGTGCTAAAATAAAGCCTAACACTAAATACACATATTGATTTAGCCATTAAATCTAGCATCACTCAAAATAGCTCATTATATTACTGAGAAACAAATAAAGTCACCTTAATTTTCAGAACCTACTGTATTATGAACAATGACTTAATTGCTCCATCCAGCACCAGGGAGTTACTACTGATAGTGAGAACAGACTGATCTACTTAGCCTAAAAATTAAACCTAGTAGGACCCCAGGCAGAGGTGGCAAGAGGGCATCTCTGTGCTACCTCAGGTAGCTTCACCATGGAAACACCCAGCACCCTGACTTGGTGCTGTGGCATCAGCTTACAGAGCCAGGATATAAACTTGACCATTGTTAGGAATACTATTGCTCTGCTGGTGCCAGACACAAATCACAGGCATCAATTAGCTCCTCTAAAGAAGAGGACAAGACTTACCACACAGTCCCAGCAAACACCACTGACTGCTAGTGCCCCTTTTCTGGAGTACAACTAGGTACAAACACCAACCCTAGTCCTTGAAGAACCAGAGCTACTTGTGGTTTGATTTGGTTTTTATAGGGCTGTTAATTTAGAAACTATTGGAAGCTGGTGTGTGGGAAGTTGATGATGGGAAGCACCCAGCTGGAGGTATCCTGCCCTAATGAGCACCGGGAGAAGGCAGGGATGGGACATGTGGATGTTAGCAGGCAGTGTATGATGTTTACATTCCCAATTACAAGAGCTAATTCTTCAGTTTGGCCAGGTGTCCCTTTGCAGACAAGGTTAATGGGATGTGAGAGGCCACAGCTGCCACAGCACCAAGTGAGGAGAACAGGCAAGGGACAGCAGTATTAATCAGCCAGGAGCAATGCAAAAATGGTTATCTCAAGCTGTTTGGAGGCACGGATTAAAAATAAATCTCCCTGAGTTTAATATTCTGCCAGTCAGCTCCTTTTTGTAGGTGGAATCTATTAAAAAATTATCTTTCTGCTAAAATGCTAAAGTATTTTTGACATTTAACAGCTTGCTTCAAGCAAAAAAGTGCAATAAATACATGGGAGAGCTAATTGGCTCCAGTACACCCAACATCCAGTCCATCATGAATAAGCAATGCAGTGCCAGCTTACTGATAGCTCCAGCAGACCCTGAACACCTCCTTCTGAGCAATGGCACACCTGCTCCAGTCTCCCCCGTTCACCCAGGGTAACTGGGAAGTTCCCACCGTGATCCAGATGCAGAACAAAACCAGCCACAAACTGAACGTTTAGACCCAAGGGTGCTGGGGGGGGCGGGGGGCATGTGCTGTAATTTGGTCTTACCGAAGTCTATACTTTGAGGTACTTGGTTTGCAGCAACATGCAGAAGGAGCTGCTTGGCAATGTAGTCTTCTCAATAAAAATTAATGCTTTAACAAGAAGCCAAATAGCTACAGCTAATGTACTTCTGAATGAGATCTAAATTTTATTCATAAGCATCAGTGTCAGGACTAAAATAACAGTTTTATGGACACTATGAGCATAAACAGCTCCGCTGATTCAAAAACAGAAACTGCACTTCTGAATGAATCAACTCATTCATTTGGAACAAAAGCATCATTTTAAATACATGCCTCAACTAAAAGAGAAAGGCAGAGACAATATTCTTGTGAGCCTGCTTCCAAGAAATGCACTGCAGAGGAGAAGGGAGACCAGCTCCTGGCAAGGGGATGGTGATTGGGAATGTGCTGGGGAGCAGAGATCACTCAGAAGCTGCCTGGGACATGGCTGGAGGTGGGGTAGGATGGCGTTCCCACCTCCTGAATCATCTACATGTGGAAAAGAATCCCAGATGGGAAAGAAGAGTGCTATGGTGCTGCGGAAACCCCCGCTGAGCTCCAGCATTCAGGACATGCTGGCTCTGGTGCCTGTTGAAATGGCCTTTATTTATTTGGGATGGATTGCACCATATTTAGATATTTTTCTAGAATCCTGAGTAGCAGGTATTGGGAAATCAGAAGGAATTTAAAGGAAAAAAAATCTCAGGGCTGTGGACATCACTCACTGATGTGTGGGAGGATGCAGAGAGCCTCTGAATGTCCTTCCACATGGATCTGATTTGAGTGGATGCAAAAGCATCTGCGTGGATGGCTGTATCCATGCAGCCATTGTATGGGATGCAGCAACGTATGATATGGCAGCAACTACACATAATTTGTGTCTCTGGAGAAAAATGATACAAAGGAGACGACTCTGTTTCTTGCAGATGTTTCCAGCTGTTGCTGGTCCCTGATGTTTATGCTCTACCTCTTCCTGTGCTGTTTTCCTCATCCTCTCCCAGTGTAGCACGCTGTGGTGGTTCCCAGGAGCTGCCGGTCACAGCGCCAGGAGCTGCCGGCTGCGCACGCCCCGGAGGCAGGGCAGCTCGGGCACGTTCCTCAGTTTGGGACCCTTAGTGCTGCCTTACCTGTCATTTCCAGATGTGCTTTCAGTGGTGGTGGCCTGGGAAGGGCCCCAGGGTACATTGCACAAAGGACTCTCCAGAAGCTGAGTCTGGATCTTGATGTGAATATTGATAACTCACAGATACCCATTGCTAGCCCAACAAAGCAGTTACAAATGCAAGTTAAAAACAGTGATAAAATTGGAAAATGTGGAGCGCTGTATAGCTGACGACTAACTGATAAAAGATTTTTAGAAAAATACATCTTGGAGAGTGCGCTCATTACAGACAGAAAAGTCAGATAGATGTCAGGAAATACTGACATAAAGAAAACTTTATAGACATGCATGACAGGACGAGAAAATGACAGTCATCTGGGCTGGTGGCAATTCTTGTGCCTCAAAGCCTGAAACAAGGAGCTGCGCAACACAGCCAGTTCTGCTGAGTGAGGGCAAGGGCTCCCGCAAGGCACGGCCGAAGTCTGGGGCAGCAGAGGAGCTGTGGCTTGGAGATGGTCACCAGGGTAGTTTGGCTGGGCAAGGGAGACCGAGGAGGGACAGTGACACAGGGGATGGGGTTCACTGGGGAGCCGAAGCCCTGAGTCTGCACTGCTCATCCCCTCGTGATGCTGCTAATGAGTGTCTTTGCAGAGACAGGGCTCCTCCCAGCCACCTTCCCCAAACCCCACCAGAGACCCAACAGGCATCAGGTCATGTCTCCTGATGGTGCCTTTGCGGAGGATGCTGAGGGCACCTGCCCTCCCCCTGGCACGCAATGCGGCACGTGGGCACGGGCCATGGCGTGACCATGCCAGCCAGAAAGACTCCAGAGCACGACTGAAAACAGGTTGAAAAACACATTGTATATTCAGTGACAAATTTGTTAAGTTGTCCGGCTGCTAATGAAACCATAACAGGCTCTGGACAGTTTGTTTATTTTACAAGGCCAATTAGGGGCTGTGCAAGAGGAAAACCGCCAGCTCCCAGCACACCCCTGCTCTCACATGCTTTCTGCAAGTGAAACAGGACCGAGCAATTGCAGTCAATATTGAAACATCCTGAGCAAAGCGATCCTCATCCAGCCCTGAGCAGCCAGAGCTCCTGGCTGGGACGAGGCCGAGCCGAACCCTCCTGCACTGGGCAGCCCCTGGTTTCCTGACAGACCCCATTAGCTCGAGGCGCTGCAGGGCAGCTCTCCCCGCACCGGGGCTGGGAGCACAGGCAGCCCAGCTCTTGCCACTGCCGCGTTTCCCGTAACTGGGGTAATATATCTGTGGCCACAAATGAAAGATCAATATTTATTTAACACACACACTACCCTTTAGAGGCCCTTAATTGTAAATTAATCATCATTAACTGACAGTAATTGAACATGCTGAAAGCTACGATCACAGCTTTCCCCCGCAGTGGGAGGCCCTGGCACGGCCGCCGCAGCGGAGGGGAGCGGGATGGAGGTGGGAAGCAGGAGAGGGACCCGGCAGGAGGCACCACCGGCCCTGCGCACCCACCCTGCCCTGGAAGCAGGGATGCTCAGGGGACTGCTGACGCTCCGGCAGCCTGAGCTTTGCTCGGCTTGTAGCAATCCTGCACCAGAGGGACAGAGCTCTGTGGGCTGGGGGGACCCTCACCAGACCGTGACAAAACGAGGGGTGACCCAGGAGCAGGCAGGTGCCTCTCGCCCTGCTGCAGCCCCAGAGCCCTTGGCAGGACATGCTTGTGCTTTAGCCCCAATCTCACCTCCCACAGGGAAAGGCAGTGGTCTCCAGAGTGGACAAAACCCCCATGATCCGTGTGTCCAGCACGGGGGTCTGAGAAGAGAAATGTGAGGAGTGAAAGGTCCGTCACAGGAGAACAAGTGCATCGGCTGTGCTCGGCCTGCCTGCCCTGGGGCTGCAGACGGTCCCAGGCAGGGGAAGCACTGCTAGTGACAGGCTCTAAGCCCAGGAGGATGCCTTTCCCTTGGGAGGGAGATGCTGCAGTTTGTTTCTTTCCAGATTTTACAGAAATACAAACGAGAAGTGCAAGTGCCAGCTGTTCCTCCCTTGGCTCCCGGGTAAATCAGGTGTGAGCCTGCCTGCAGGTTAGTGAGAGAGAGCAGCCAGAGAGAGGCTGGGGGACATGACGGTCACCAGCAGAAGTGTTTTGGAGAGCGCTGCTTTTTAGACAAACTTGCACATTGGAGGGCTTTTGTGATATCTAGTCTGGGGGGTTAGAGCAGCTCTACCCTGCATTTCTGGCGTTGCAGTGATTAAGCAACAAAATATAACTTAATCCTTGGTGGGGAGTGCAGGAGAGCGTGGCTGATCTCCAGTGCCAGCAGGCTGTGCAGAGTGAGCTGGCAGAAAGAAATGCAAATTCCCTTTCTGTAAGGACGACAGTGGCACAAATGCTGACTTTATTAAAATGCAGAATTATTTCAGGGCCCTTTGTTTAGCTCAGAGCCTGGAGGTAATTTATGCACAAGGATGGAGCAGTGAGGGCTGCGCTCAGCTGCCTGGTGCTGCCAGCATTTCTTGGCTCGTGCTCCTGGTGTGAAGGCTTTCCAGTTCTGGATGGAAGGTCTGGGAAGCCCACAGTCTCCCTGCTTGTTCTTGCTGAAGAAGTTTTCCTGTCCCCACAGCTCCTATGTACAGCTGGGGACTGGGCCTTTAACAGAGAGGCTAATTAAGTACTCACGTATCAAGTAGGCTGGTCTACTGCTCCTCCATGCCTGAGCCTTTCGCTCACAGCCTGCTCTTCTGCTGCCCAGAGAACAGCAGCCTGATTGCATTCAGTGCCTGGAAGCTTGCACAGGACATGCCATCCCTGAATGCTGGTGCATGGCGTCCCCATGTGCCTTCCCTGCGGTTCCCTTGGGACAGAGATGGGAGCATCGCCCCCCCTGCAGCCTGGTAAAGGAGACGTTTGAGTCGTGGGCAGCGAGGAGGAGACCCGCTCCCTGCCCTGCTGCTGGCTGCAGCTCTGCCACGCCATGGGGTGCAAGCTGCACCTCTCACATGGGAAGTGCAGAAGCTGTACCTGTAGCCACTGGACTCAGCATCACTGCTGGATCTGCCCCAAGTGCCCTCAGGCTGGGTAGTTCATGGACTTTGCAGCCCATGAATTCTGTTTGGATTTGGAGACTTGTAGCTGGCAATATGAGCCACTGCAAGCTCTGATCAAAATCTGGGGCTTGGTTGGCTCTTCCGCAGCGTTGGCCTCTATATTGAAGGGAAGCAGGCAGGATTTGGCAGAAGAAATCCTAGAACCTGGCACAGAGATGACAGTTAGCTTCTTATGATGAAATACTAAAACTCAAAGGGATGCGGTTCATTCGCCCAAGTCAGGACTCCAGCACAGCTCAGAGTAAACATCCTGGTCCACAGCAGACAATGGGGTGGGTTCCTGGAAAGCAACCTGGAGAGCATGAAATGAGGGTTTCCCACAAGCCATATGAGGTGGGCAGAAGAAAGAGGAAGATGCTGCCTAAGGTCTCTGAAGGGCAGCAGCAAGCACGCTTGCTTACGACCACAATCCTGGGAGAGGGTCCAGCCATGTCACCGATAGCCTGGGGGAGCTGGCAGAAGGCTCAGGCCAGTGCATTTCGGAGGAGCAGGTTCGGCTGGGGGTGCCGGGGGGTGAAGCAGCACAGCCCAGGAGCATGGAGGGACGTCAGGACAGAGGCAGGGTCTGGGTGCTGCTGAGGCAGCACAGCAGAGACACTCTTGGGCATGGGGACTGATGCCAAGCACTTCACCTCTGCCTGAACATCATTGCTAAAGCAAACAAAGGCTCCTGGAGCTTGTTGACAGGGAGGTTTATTGAGATGAAATCTTTGCATCAGGTTATGTGTTCTTGTTTTGAGGAGCTTAAACTATGTCCAAGATCAGGCTAGAGTAAATCCTTGACTTCCACTGCCGTCCAGGAAGCCTCATCTAGGCCGATTTGCATTTCATCTGCATACTAATGCTGGGCTTATAATCAGCAAGAAAACCTCCCCAGCTCATTGGTCCAAAGGTAAACGTCTGCAATGGAAAGTAAACAGGGAGGAAGGCTCCTGCCGCCGTGCTGCTCAAACAGAAGCTCCCCCCGTGCCGCACGTACAGGATTTGCCGTATCCTGACTGACAGGACATCGGGGGCTCTGCCGCCTAATCCCGAGAGCTGCACGTCTGGCGTTAGGATGTGCACTGCTGGGGCTGTATTTTGAGAATATTACAGTGTGTTTGACACAAAGTCTGGCTTCACTGAGCCAGGTTTATCACCTGATAAAAGCTGCTACACCCAGACATTACAGGCAGAGCAGAGGGCCTGCTATTAACAGGGGAAGGAGTCAGTGAATAAATCCAGGACTTCTGCTTTTGTGCAGGTGGGGTGGAGGTTTAGGTTGAAGGAGAACAGTGCTCTCTGTGTGACTCCTAAATTACACCAAAGCCCTGCATACATGGATCACCAGCAGCTGGTAACAAACCACAGTTTTGCAGGAGTCAGGGGGAGGAATAGTGGTGCTGTGAGCGTGTGGAGCTGAGGCTGGAACCAGCTGCCCTTCTGGAGGGAGAAACTATTCTTAGGTGGGTATTTGGATGCAGTTCAGAGGAACCTGCCTTGTCACATTTAAATTCCTCTCCCCGTGGTGGCACGGTGACAGAAGCCTTCCCGTATGGCGCTGTGGGAGGGAAAGCTTCCGCCCGCCATTGTCTGCGGCGGATGCCAAACGGCACGCTGGGCGCCTGCCATCGGCAGCGGGCTGGCGGCCGCGCGGGTCGGTACCCCTGAATAGCGCTGTCTGCTCGACAGTCAGCGAGAAGCCCCGTCCCCACCTCCCCCCCAGCCAGGAGAGCACAGGGAGCCAGTGTCACACATGTCGCAGGGACCCTGGCTGTAGACCATCATTTCAAGGCGTTTAAACACACCGTTTAACTTCCCCAAATGCTCTGCTTCGCTAAACCTCTTCAGTTCTAGTTTCTCTGCATTTTGATCTCACCACACTTGCTGCCAATTACTATGCAAAATAATCATGTTAATTTCCAACTCCGTTAGCAAACAGCCAATAAAATCTCCAGCACTTGCCAAGAGCGGGGGCCCTGGTGCTGGGAGCGCGAGCGTGGTGCTGCCTGCGGAGAGGCTGGGCCGGCAGCGCCGGGGGAGCACGGCCAGGAAGGAGCAGGAGAAGCCCCAAGTTGCATGGAAGGAAAATGGCCATCGCCTCAGCAGCAAACAGGTTCTGTACTGTGAGCAGCCTCATTCCAACTGGCCGCAATGTGCCATGGAGGTGCCTACCTGTGCCCTGTCCTGCCTGAGGCAGCCGTCCCAGCACACTGCGTCCCACCGCAGCTCTTGTGCTGCCATCGCAGGGCCAACCTGAGCTTGTGCCTGCCCTGGTTCCCTGCTGCCAGGGACAAGGTCCACAGGTCTGGTCCCAAAAGTGGGCACTGCATTCCCACAAACTTTCCAAGAGGAAACTTTTCTCCTTATGTACTTGAAAGTTTCCTGAATGTTTCCAGCAAATTGGGGTTACAGTTAAGCAGAGTTGGGGTCAACCCCGTCCTGTGCCAGAGGCAGATGTGCAGCTCCTTTTCTGCCACTGTGTCACAGCTGTGCTGCCCTAATTGTGCTTGTTAAGTGGAGTGTCTTCCATGGACTTGGTCAGGGCCACGGCTGTTTCAGATAAGACAAAGCCTGGATCAATGCTGTTTGACAGGCGATGCATTCCCAGCCAGCCTGTTCATGGGGCCCTGGGGCGCTGCCGGGTGTTTGCAGTGCCCCAACCTCTGATCAGGGAACACGGCACGGTCTGTGTCCCAGAGAGCTCTCCTGACCAGTGAGGAGGGCATCTTCCCAGAGCTGAATGACCCAAATGTCCTCGGTGCACTGTGGGGAGGGACATCTCCAGCGTGGTGGGGCTGGTGCGGCTCTGCACTCCCCTGCTGACACGGCTTACCTGCACTGCTCTCCCCACACAGCTTCTGCCGGGAAGGCGCCAGCCTCCCGGGGGAACTTGTTCACATTGCCAGGAATGATAAACTCCAACACTGACCCAGTCTTTCCAGAAAGGCCACTATTTTTGTTTGACTCCCTGCCCTCCGAGAGGCTTTGCCACAGAGGACTCTCAGTGGCTCTGCCCTTTCATTGCTGCGCTTAGCATGGGACAAAGCTGCCGGCACATTCAACACTGAGGGCATCACAGATAATCCCATTAGATGTTTCTGTGTTATCTGGCCGGTCACAAACACTTTGCTCTAAGGAAGAGCTGGCTCTGCTGGTTCCAGCTAGCGATGCTCCATTCAAATCCGGTCACCGCTGCCTGCGGGCAGGCGCTCACACAGCATCCCAGTCAGCAGTGAGCTCGGGAGCAGGGAGAGGGCTGGGGAGCCGCAGCCACTCTGAGCAATGCATGCTGGCCAGCTGAGCCACCAGAGACTCAGTGGGGCAGAGACGCCCTTCCCAAAAGCCACCGAAGCCCCAGGCACTAACAGTGACCCCACTGCTGACTGGCTGCAGAGCTGCTTGGTGCCAGCAGCACCTCCAGTACCCAGCAAAGGGCAGCCCTGCCGGACCCCGGCTCTCTGCCGCCTGCCGTGTGTATGTCCTGCGCCCCTGGGGAATGGCAGCCTCCGGGGCCAGGGCCAAATGGCTCTTCCCGCTGTCACCTGGGGCTTTTCCAGACTCCAAGCATTTGCTGCACCTTCTGCGGCTCGCAGGGGCAGGCAGTGCTTGCTGGAGGCAGCAGGACAACTTCCCTGCCTGAGACGGAGCTCCGGGGCAGAGCACTCTCCATCAGCTCTGACCTGCTCAGCTGCCGGGCACCATGGGTACGCTCAGCAGCCTTGCCCTGTGCAGATGCCTTTCAGACCAAATGCATCTCCAGTTTGGGAGTGGTTGGGGACCAGCAGTGATGGATGGTGGTGGTGGCTGCCCTGGGCAACCTGAGGCTCATATGGAGAGATGTTTCCTTCCTGTCTGAGAAGAAAAAAGCCATAATCCCCCCTAACTGCTGCTGTGATTTTCTTAGCCGTCACACTGGCAGCTTATTTCTATCCGCCTGGGACCTGTTACTGCTCCGGCAGCGGACAAGGAGAAGTGGGGCAGCTGGCAGGAAAGCAGTGGGAGCACCTGATGGGTGTCCTCTGCTCCCCATCACTGCAGCTGGACCAGCAGGACCAGCAGGATGAGTCCTGCTGATCAAAGCCAGAGGCAGGTGCCCATGGGCGAGGCCCCCGGCCACCCCGGGGAGGGGGTGCAGCACCAGCTCTGTGCACCCCCCAGGGCAGCAGGAGCCCCCCATGGGTTCCAAGAGTGGCAGAGCAGATCTGGGGAGTTGTCACAGCCACAGCATCACCAACTGTCACGGTGGGGACAGCCTGGAAGGGTATGCCAGGGCAAGGTGGGGGCTGCTTGCTCTCTGTGTTTGCCAGGAGCAGTGCAGGATGCGGGCAGGTATCAGCACAGGCGGCAGGTGAGGCCAAGGCAGGCAAGGAGGGTGCACCACTGCATGGCCCTATAGCACGCCAGGGCCCATGAACAAAACTCCACCGCGATTCTTCCTTTCTTTGGTAATCAAACCTGGGGACAATACGTCTCTGAATTCAGTGCCTTCCTCTGGATTAGCTCCAGAGCGTACCATACCGCCTTCGGGAATATGCAATGTTTTCCTGTAAATCTACAAATTCTTGTTTGTTAGCTAGCGGTGTGACCAGAAATGCCATGCTCAGTGTGCGCATCTGCTGACAGTGTCTCTGCTTGCTATCTCCATCTCATCTCCTGAGGGGTTAAACTGTAATCTTGAGGCTGGGAAATGGTGAATGATATGGCAAGGTCTGAGGAGCTGAGCCTGGATCCTGGGATGGCTGTGGGGACTGGGGATGCCAAACAGGCAGTCAGACTCCAAGAGTCTGACATGGGGAGACATGTCACCACAAAGGAGCAGTAAACAGTTTCGATATTGGGCTGAAGGTTTACAATCCTCATTTTACACTAGGGGAAAGTGTTCCTCTGTGTGTTTACATATGTCTGTATGTCTCTGTCTCTGACAAGAGAGCAAACAGCCCAGCAGCAGCAGTTGCTAGAAGATGCATGTAGTGAGAGTGTCCCCGAAGGAGCGTATCCAGCTTCGGGAGGAGCCTCTCCCTGCGCCCCTCTTCCTTCCCTCGCCGCTGGCCTGGCGGGTGCAGAGCTGCAGCCTCCCTCTGCTTTCACCGCCGGCAGTGCAAGGGGTGGCCCTGCAGACCCCAGGCAGCAGGACCTTTTGTGCACTGAGTTGTTTTTAAGTACCTGATTAATCCAGCTGTCTCTGACGGTTTTCTGGAGAGCAGCTGACCTGGTGGCCTGGGTCTGCACTGGAGCTGGGGGTCCCTGGGCTCTGCTGCTCCTGGCCCCAGTGGGGCTGAGGGGTGACCGGTAGCCGGTGGCTCTTCCCTGCCTTGACACTGTCCTTCAGTGCAGCCCGCCCAGGAAGCTTCACAGCCACAGCTCCACACAGCGATCCTCAGCTGGGCAGCAACAACCTGTGGCAAATGCACAGCCGCTGCAAGGAGCAAACCTTCAGCCTGCAAAGGATCCGCCCTTCGCAGCCCAGTTTCCAGTTACGCCTCCTACACATCTCCTCTCTATTTACAGACATAAATCCTCGGCATATCACAAGAAAAGGTTCAGCTTTGCCAGCCAGACTTGTAAACCACTTTACAGTAGCCCATGACTCTGACATAGACATTTTCACGTGGCACCATTGGTGCGCTGAAGCTATGCCTGAGTCAGCAATTGCCACATGAACCCGTTGTTCCAGGGCTTGTGGCACGGCCACCAGCCCTTCAGCACAGGTGTAGCTCCCTGGCTCCTCACCCCGCCTGCCAGACCCCCCAGTGCAGCTGGGGCACTGAAGCTGCCCTGGCTCAGGACTCCCAGCCAAGCTTCGGATCTGCTCCGTGCTCCCAGGGGAACTCGGGCCACGTCAGCCGGAGCAGCAGAGAGAAGCTCAAGGGGCTTTTGCCCTGCCCAGGGAAGGGAAATAGCAACTTTTTAAAAGTCAATTAGCTCTCTGTCAATTAGCTTACGCTGAAGAAGGTAATTACCTTATCACTTACAGTGCTCACGCAGTCCCAGAGAAGGCAAACATTCCTCCTCCCTGCCTGGCACGAATGATCCCCGCACTTAACCGCCAGCCTCACCGCCACCCTCCCTGTGGGGGCCACGGCCAGCGCTGCTGATTTCGGTGCCCCAGGTCGCGGGCTGCCCCTGGCACAGCGCCAACGCGCCCCAACCCATGCTGTTCCCTGGCAGATCAGGCTTTCAGCACTTGCAACACTCGGGAAAAGAGTGACAACCAGAACTGCAGCGTGACTCCCCGCTCTGCTCCATGGCAGCAGCACGAGCCCCACCAGCTGCTGGAGAGGGAGGGCTCACAGCAGGTCTGCTTCAGGCCTGGACACAGACTGTGCTGAGCCTCTTGCTACCGTGCCTGGTTCTGCTCTGTGCTTGTGCTCGTTCCTTTCCTGCTTTTCTACAGATGCTTCTCCACACCCTCCCCAGGGGCTGCTGTCCTGCAGCCTGCAGCTTAGTGGGTTCTGGGTGAGGAGAGGAGGGATACGCTGGGTGCTCCCGGGTCCCAGCAGGATGCAGCGCCTTATCCCGGTCAGCAGTGCCTGATGGGCTCTTCTTTGGTGTTTAGCGAACGCTGCTGTTTCCTGGGGTGTTCCTGCAGCGATGGCTTGGCAGACTCACCGCAGAAGCGGTCCCAAGTTCATGAGCTCCATCTCCAGAGGAAGGAGTCCTCCTCGTGGTGGCTTGCCTTGCAACATGTGTGGCCAAGCAGTGTATTGCAGGTGTGTCAGGATAGGAAATCTCCATAAAAAAATCTCCATAAAAAATAAAGCAAAATAAAAAGGTTCCATTGTAATCCTATTAATGCATCTCCACACAGGTTGGTATCTCCTGAAGAACACTTACCATTAAAGAAATCAATTTAGTATTTGGCTTTCTTCCTGTGGTGCATATTGAAGTGGGATTTGACAATGATGGAAAACAGATTTGTGTTAAATACTGCCAATAATGTCTCATAGCTCAAGGTTACAGCTTCTTGTGAGCGACAGACGCTCGTAATCCAACTCGTTGAAAATACTGCACTCCACTATCAATTATCTGGAGTTATTAGGTTTTAAAATAACTGCACATCCGGACTTCAGGCCACATGTTTATTTTACATTTTCCTTGCAGTTGCTTCACCCTGTTCTGGGCTTTCTGAAGCTTTCTGAGGCTGTCTGCTTCCAGCCCTTGCAAAGCACAGGGCTGCTCTGCAATGCAGCTGGGTCCAGCTCCAGCTGCAGACCCACCCCAGCCCATGGCCCCAAAAACCCACTCAGTGCAAAGTCTGTGTCCTTGGTGCCCCCAAATTTCAGACCTGGACGGAGCTGCAGACTTCAGAGAGGCTTAGAGCAGACAGGTAATTTCTTGAGCCTCTTCTGTTTGGCTAAACACAAACTGCAGGTTTCAGATTCACCAGTTTACTTGGTAATTTCAAACAACTGTTTTTCTTCCTCTGGTTTCTCAGAAGCCTGCAGCAAAGCAGTTTGCTTTGTGTCCTAAATCCTGGCTTTGATGCTTGACAAAAGCTTTCTTTACTTTGATAAACAGAAATGAAGCTAAACATTAATGGATCCTTTTCTTCTCACTTGAGAAGGCAGGGGAGCCTTGCAGGGGACTCAGAAGACCTTTTGGAGCATCTTTTTATTTTGAGGCTGTGGAAGTATCAGCCGAGCCGGCGTCTGCCCCTGTGAGCTCCCTCTGCCAAGGAGATGCCCAGGCAGAAGCATGAAGCGACACGGATCTCATGGTGGCCAGGTGCCAGCATCACACCTCTGCTGCCCAGGGCTGTGCAGGGAGCTTGCTTTCAGTGATGCCACAAGGAAAAACAGGACAATCTGGGAAATGCACAACAGGCTGGATTTCAGCCCCTGCTTGGGGATGCACTGCATTACGTGTCTGCGGAGGCGGTACTGCTGAGTGCCAGGGAGCAAAAACAAGCAGAGCTGGGGAAACAGAGACATAACTGACAGGTTCATCTGACAGGTAGGAAGTGCAAAAGTCATGCACGTTGGGGTAGTGGGGCCAAGGAACTTGGACCCCTATGCACTCACTGCTAGACATCTTCCCAGTCATTTTTTACCCTAATTTGCAAGTCAATAAAGCCATATAGAAGCCCTGTCCCATTTTTGGATTGCATTTTTGAAGCAGTGTTCCCTGGGACAAGGAGTCTGTGGCATGAGTCCTTACAGACATCACTTTGCCCAAGCAATGGCAGCAAAGTCAACCAGCTGTGGAAGAGACTACAAGGGTGAGCAGAAGGCTTGAGCTAGCCCAGTCTGGCTACGAGGTGATCATAAACTGCGGCACAGCTGAATCTTTTACAGACCATGAAGACATTCATTGGTCCTACAAAACCCAGGATAACAGTGAATATTCTTGATTCCTGTCTCTCAGCACTTCATTAAGCAATTACAGCTCTACAGTCATTTCTCTTCTATAAAGCGTTCCTGCATCAATGGCAACAGCCTGCAAATATTCTAGAGGCATAAACAGAGTAATTAATCAGTGTGCTGTAATGGCAAGAAATTAACATAAGGAAAACACAGACTGAATATCAGAGAAAGTTTTCTGGCAGCAAACCATGTTAATCAGAGAATTGCCATCTCAGGGAAAGGGGAAACTCCATGGCATGATACAGGTCAGAGATCCTGGCAAATATCCCAGAGGGAATGCACAAAGGCTGGCTCATGAGGTGGACAGGATGACCCAATGTATGACTTGCTTTTCCTAGTATCAATGACTGAGTGATTTCAAATGATGATTCACTACTCTGGGTAAAGGCGCATTCATTCACGGCTTGCCTGACAAGGCAGCAATGTACTCACTGAGGTCTCTCCTGCTTTGTGAGAGCATTTGCTACCCAGGTCTCTCCATGCACATTCTGCTGCCCTGCCACAGACTGGGCTTTGCAGCAGGTTGTTTCTTTGCAGCAGGTTATTCCTTTGCAGGACGCAGTCCCTGTGCACATGCCGTCAACCTGTGGGCTCCCCAGTGGGCAGGAGCATGTTGGCCACTGTTTGCCGAACCTGAGAGGAGCGAGGCACTGCCAGTGCTGGTTTCTGGTGGACTGGCTGCTTCCAAGCTGGGCATGGCAAATGCCGTCTGTAGCTGAGCGCTAAAGCTTGCACCCCTGCAGCCCGCTCGCCTGGGGATACAGCCCTTGTGCAGGTGCAGCAAGCGCTGCTGGCAGACTGCAGCACAGGGAGCTGCCTGGCAGGGCACTGGAACCAGCTGTAGTGGGTCCTAGAAATTGCCAGTCCCACAGAATAAAAACAGTTTAGTAGTTTGGCTTGCTCTTTGCACACATGTTAATATTTTGGGGCAGAAACAAGGGTAATTGCAATTCTACAGAGGAGTTACAGCTGCAGCCTTGCCTGGGAGTGGAGGCTCACAGAAAGCGTGGTGGGACAGGACCAGTTCCAGGTAAACCACGCATCTGCCTGACAGTTACCCGGAGCATCCCGCAGCTCCGCATCAGAGACACGCTCCTGCACGGCAGCTGTTAAGCAGGAACATTGAGCTTTAGTCAGCCTTTGAAAGAGCAAAAACTGCAAGGTGAAGGAATAAAATTACCCCAAGTCATAAATTCTATTTTTACAGCAGATTTCCCAGAAATTTGGGCACACTGTAGTGAGTGCAAGAGCACTGCTGTACCTGCACTGACCTCCTCCTAGGAGACCCCTGTAGACACAGTGAACCCCATTGCTGAACTCACAGATCTCAGCTGAGGTTGAAACCCACTGGTCGTGGTACTCCACCTCTTCCCTGCTCATGTCAACCGCCCAGCTCTGACCGTGCTGTGCAAAGCCTGCTCGCTACACGCCACCATGCGCTTTGTGCATTTTTCAAGATGACAAAATGTGCCCTGTGTTCCTCCCAGCCTTCCTTTAACCATGGAGACTCCACTGTCCTGCACCGTGGTGCCCATACACAGGAGAGCCAGAGCCCCCTGCTTCCAGGTGTGCTCTGCAATCCTGGAAACAAAAAAGCTCTCTATAGCTGTGGCAAAGAAATTAATCCAAAGGGTTGGGACATATTCAGCCGCTGCCGGCTGCTCCCTCAACGCCTCCAGAAGCCTGTGCCCTACCTGTCATGATGCTGGAGGTCGAAAGCAGAGAAGACACCAGCTGATTTTACAGCACTTGCCAGGATTCAGTGCAGTAACAAGTGTCACTAACACAGTCTTGGAGTGCACCTTGTGCAGCTGTAATGGATGGCAAGGTTACCTTTACCTGCCATCACCGAGGAGGCAGCCGCTTGTAGGACGCGTCCCCTCGAACACTGACAGATCATTTGCTCTGTGCGTCCTGTTGCAAACAGATGTCTCTGTGCAACAGAGCAGCCACCCGAATGCTAAAGCAGTTTGTTCCCAGCGCTCCATAAAGATGTTATATTTGTTCCCAGAAGTTAATCTTTAAAGATTTTTAGAGCAATCAATAACTAGTGGATGTATGCAGAGCAGTCTGGAGCGGCATCCAGGAGCATCTCCCAGCACAGCGAGCACCCATGCTGAGCACAGTGCTGGCTGGTGGTGACCATCCCCTGCAGCTCGGGCTGGGGTCACCACGGCACTGGAGGGCTCAGGGGACTGGGACGCTGAGCCCCATGGCACTGGGACCTCTTGGCACCGAGCCCAGGTACCATCAGGGGACCTGGGCAGCACTAAGGCAGGCCAGCAGCGGTGGGGGTTCCCAGGCCACACCAAGTCCTGCTGGCACAGCACTGTAGCTGGGGGCACGCCGAGCCCCAACGGCACCTTGGTTCTCGCACGCCTGTCGTGAGCCGCAGGTTCTGGCTGCTGCCTGCTCCCCAGGCAGGCTGTGGGCACACAGACGTCTGCGAGGAGCAAGGGGAAGTTTAGCTTCAATCTGGCAGGCAGATTAGCAGGGAGAGGAGTGTTCAATGCCAAGAAATTGGAAAACCACTTCATTTGCGTTGGGCAAACAGCGTGATGCTGGGCTGTGCTGGTGGTTGGGACGATGTGTGCTGAATGAAACATGCCTGTTTTCACAGACCACACGGTGCACCCCCATCCCACAGTGACTGCTGGAAAACTGGGTGCCTTTGCACAGGTACAAGTAACGCCTCGTCACCCTCACAGAGCTCCCCCAGGCGCTTTCTTGCTCTTCTCCTCTTGAGAAGGGACTGGCCAGCCACCCCTCGGTCCCTGCTCCAGCACTGCGCTGGCTCCCCAGACCCATGGAGGGCTGGGCACCACCTGTGCGGGCACTTGCCCTGAGGGCCGTTTCGGACCCAAGCTGCCCATGGCGCTGGAAGAAAGCCAGGACGTGAGCATGAGCGTTTCAGGAAAACACCCCAGGTCCCAGCAAACTCCCTCCCACCCTCGGAGAAGAATTTCCATATTCATGAGTCTTATCACTCCCCTCAAGCTGCTATGTGAACACGAGCAATTCAAAAAGCACCACCACACAAAGACAGATTTTGAAGCCGTTGGGGAATCAGTAATACAGTTTCTCAAAGACTCACTCGCCCTGCGCCTGTCCTGCTTGATTTAAGCTTGTGCTCCAGCACTGCTAGTCCCAAGGCGGTGACTTAGTCCCAGCAAGGGCAGTGCAGGTCTGACGTCCCTCATGGCACTTCACGTTTAGCAGCTGGCACGGGGATAAGTCCTTGCGCTACCTGCAGAGTGGGGCACTCGGACTTCCCACAGGCACCGTACCCATGAGGGCTGGCTCCTTGCTAGAGGGAGGGTGGGAGCAGGCTCCTGGTGAGGTGCTGGAGGCAATGCATGCCAGGCTGTGCGCCAGCTGAGGAAGAGCTGGGGCAAGCCGCCAGGTTGCCAGATCAATGTTGTGACCAGCTACAAGCTACTGCAATCAGCCAGCCCATGGCTGGCCTGCTTGAGCAGTGGTCCCGGGCTGGGATAGCAGTGCAGCCTTTGCTGTTTGCTGCTTTCAGCCCTGCCAGAGTGTTGCATTTAGCATTTTATTAAGGAGAGCCATTATCATTTGAAAAAACATTCCAGACTTTGTCAGTGCTTATCCTTGTCTGACTCTGCAAAGCTTGTTTGTGCTTTTATCTCCTGCAGACTAGATTACAGTAATGCCTTGCAGCTTGCCTGCTTGCCAGGAGGACTGATTACCAGCCCTCAGCCCCACAGGGCAGTGCCACAACCACGCACAGACTGTGGCCACTGTCAACCCAGTGTCTCACCGCAGGGCTGGTCCCGGGCAGTTTTCTCTCTTGGAAAGGTCTCGAAAGAAGAGTGCTCCAGGTCACCAACTTTCATGAGTGCACCACACAATTAGTGCCCCTAGAGCCCCCATCACCCTGGCCATGAAGCGCTGCTGGGATTCTGCAACCATCACAGCTTTCATTCGGGGTTTGATCCCTGCAGAGGAGCCTTTGGTGTTTCATCGGCTGCCTTTCCGCTCTGCTAGGAGGGTGGCTGCTCTTAACAGCATCCTGGTTGTTTCACTGCTCAGCCCTTGCTGCAGGCAGCGATCACGCCTGGTGCTGTAGAGTAAAACTGTTCTGGCATTTGTGGGGCTGAGCATGTCTGTTAATGCTCCACTGGACTGGTGTAAAACTGCCTGGGAAGTGATTGCCAGAAACCTCCTCTGCCCAGGAAAGGTCCAAAATGCCACTTACGCCTTCAGGCACCAACCACAGCTGGGCACACCGGGGCCGGCCACACAGCCAGACCCCTTCCCTGCTCGTACCCAAGGAAAAAGGAATGTGCTGGGCTGCCCGCCTGCCACACACACCGGACACGCAGCTGGAGAGCCGGTGGTGGCAGGGCTGGAGCGATGCTCCTGGACCATCCCCGTGGGACTGAGCCCCGGGCTCCACCGGGCTGGCCAGGCAGCAGCAGGGGAGCAGGGGAGCCCGGCGCTCCTGTGCTCCTCCGCTCGCACGCAGCACTGCCAGCTTCCCTTCCCCTCACGCTGACAGCTCCTGCACAAACAGCCGTGCTGCTCTCCCTGTGCCGTTCTGCTGCAGGCTAAATTAATTATTTCTAATAAACCCACGTTTAAATTACAGAACCAGGCAGGGGCCAGCTGATTTGAAGGCTTTTCACTCCATTAGCATTACTGCAGTCAGCTGTGGGCCAGGCAAAGCCCTCCGACTGTACCCCTGCGATCGGCTGGGATGGGGTCCCGCAGCCCCGCCTCCTCGGCCGGGTGGGCTTTCACACCAGAGGATCTCGGCCACCTCTTTGGGTCTGGGGACAACACACAGGGGCTCACTGCGCGCCTGATCACACGCCTCAGCTCTGGGAGACCGGGAGCAAACACCTCATCTGGTCTGTGCCAGTGACGGAGAAGATGACCCAGGCAACAGTGAAATGGAGACGAGCTGGCAGCCCTCTGATCAGGGCTTGCAGCTCCTATTTTGGGGAAAGTGCAATGATAGTACACACTAAGCAAAGAAAGTGAATTTATAGCCAGTGCTGCTTAATGAGCAGGTGTTTCCATTAGGCAGCTACAGTCAGCAGATTTGCGGAGGCAACACTGCTTTGCAGAGGCAGATGCTGGGACAGGGGACGCACACAGGGGAAGAGGCTGAAGGACCTGGGTATCTCAGCTTTATCAGCCTGAACCCAGGGAGGTGAAGCAGAGACATTTACAGGCAGCAGGTTCATTTCAGCACTTTGCAGTCAATGCATCTAAGCTTGTCTGGCTCCCCCCACAACTTATCTGAACTCTTCCCAGATGGCTTTTATCTTTAAACTACTGTACAGCAATACAAAAAAGACAACAATAATTTAAGATCCTCTTTGACTGCAGGCTAATACCAATTCACTCTGTTTGCCAAAGGATGGTGCTTTCCCTTCTTTATATAGCCTCTGTGATTTTTTCAGCGTATGCAGATAATCTCATGCTCCTCATAAATGCAGCTATAAACTTCCTCCCTCTGCCCCCTCGGAAGTGCATAAAACCTGCAGGATAACCAGCATCATCCCAGGAGGCCTCTCTGGGAGGCAACAGCTAAAATGGGGCAGCAGCAGCCAGGCAGGTCTTGGGGGGAGCTCCCAGAAACTGGCTGCCATCACTCACCCCCTTCACAAGTCTGAGCAGAGAAGGAAGGACAAGCGCAAAGCAACGGAGCCAGAATTCCTGTACGTTAAGGGTGCCCTCCGCAACCGCGGTTGCCGTCTGGGAAGTTCTCCATGGGCAATGCTCCTGGCTGGGCATGTGCTGGGGAGCATGGGACCTCTGGATACGAAGGGCTGGCGGGCTGGCTTGAAATCAGCTCCTGCTCCATCTCAGAGCCTGCCCAGTTCATACGGCCGCTTCTCAGGGGCTGCCTGGAAGGAAGTCCTGGTTACAGACCAGCCAGGAAGGGTTCTCTTCTCCTGAAGAGATTTTGAAACATCAAAGGCTCTTCCCATATAGATGAAAGATCTATGTCTTGGAAAATGTTATATCTTTCAGTGAATTATTTGGGGTCTATAGAAATGCAGCCTTCCTGGATTTCAGCCCTATTAGTTTTGTCTTTTTTTCACATTCTAGGTCTGAATTAATTAAGCCTTCAAATTCTGACTCATTTTCAAACCTGTTCACTAGAGCAGCTGAAAGAAGGTGTTCTGTCAACAACCGAACTTTTCCCCCAAATGCTTTAAAATCTGAAGGTTGATCAAAATCAACTTTAGTTTGCAAACTGTTTAAGTTTTGAGTTAGCAGCTTTTTTGTGGCAAAAAGAATGGTTAAGAAACGCTCCCAGGCAACTCTGCTGCAGATTCTGGGAGAGCAAAGGGGGCTGGCACAGATCTCTGATCCTCAGCCAATTTCTCCAGCACCGGATTATACGCATCCTTCTTCCTCTTGCTGGAGTGCAAACAAAAACTGCATGTTCTTGTAAAAGCCTCCAGCCATAAAGAAGACAAAATGGTGTAGCGTTTAACAGAGCACAGTCTCCTGGCTATGGCTCTGTGTCATTGGGGTTATGCATTGGCAGCTTGGGCCATTGCTGGCCTCCATCACTCTCGGATACCCCTGGCACAGAAGTACATCTCCAGCTGAGCAACGGGAAGATGCCACCATGGACATCGGGGTGCATCGTCCCCAGACACCAGGTAGACCTTTCCATGTGAACAAAACAATGAAAGCCCCTTCCCTGACAGCAGAAACCTCCTGCCTCTCCGCTGGCTGCTTGTTCTCAATTCTTCATTGAGAGCAAGAATGAAAATGAGCACTTGCATTTTGCCTTGGCCTCTGATGGGGAAACTAGCAGAAGTATGGCCATCTCACACTGCTGGGAAAGGGTGCTGATACACACAGGGCCCGGGCCCAGTGCCGGCCTGGGCTCCAGGGTGCCTGGTCAGCTTTGACTGTGAGACTTAAGGTTCCTTTGCAAATGTCATGCTTGACTGTCCCTGTCCCAGGGATTGCCCAGGATCTGTAGGTTCAGTGCTGCATGCACAGCTCCTTCAGCAAACATTTCCCAGTTTTCTCCCCTCCAAGAAGCAGCATCTAGTTTTTCCAGGAGTCGTCTTGCTCATTACAGGTGCCTCCATCCTGCAGATGACAAATCACTCCCTGAACGTACGGGCTGCACAGCATGTCTCTGGTTGAGTTGAGATTTCACCCAGAACCACATCCCCAAGAGTTATTATCAGTTTCATTAGATTAATGATTGCAGAACCACCAGCAGCATAGCAGATGAGGCATTTACTTTTGCATTCGTGTACAGTAGCAACCAGTTGCATGGTTTTGCTTAAATCAGGACAAGAGACCGACTGGAGACTGACACAGTGAGGCGTGATTTCTTGCTGGCTTTAGCAGCAAGGAGACAGATTTATGATGCTTAAAAAATACAGAGTGGACTGGGAAACGGACAGAAATCTTCTTGGTCTGTGCATAATGACACACAAAACTTTAACCCCTTGCATACTATAAACTTCTTTCTAGTCTATTCTCAGATTAGACTGGTGGTAGCACCCCCCTAATATAATGGGGTGAGGAAAGAAAATTAGAAAACATCCTCTCCCTGCCTAGTCTGTCATCTGTGCTGCTAATAGTCATGAGTAGACCACATGGTGGGCATGCTGAGATAAAAGGAAGCTAAGAGATTGTTTGTACCGTTAATATATCTCATGATAAATGGTGTGTAAAGTTTTACTGCTAGGTCTTAAGGAGGCTGTGAGCAGGGAGCACCAGCTGAGGGAATGCCAGTTCAGGGGAAGGATCGAAAGGCAAATCTGGGGAGGCTGGGGAAGGGCTGGGAGCAGCCTGAGCCCAGAGAAGAGAAGCAGGGAAGGTTTATCCCATCTCCTCTAGGTCCACGTGACATCCCGAAGCCAGACACAAGGTGCTGAGACATCAAATCTGATGGGGGCTGGGTGAGGGAGGTTGGGGCATCACATCCACACTGGGGAGGTGAAATTGAAGACTCCTGTGATAGCTGAGACACCAAGGCAGCCAAAGCTAATCCTGGTAGCTAAATATGCTCTTAGCGGGCTTTCTTGCTTTATCTTTTTAAACTTTTTCCTACACTATGACCCAGTGTTAAATGGAATAAAGTTATTTTCCATCCTGAAACCTCTGAGATCTCTGGACCCTCCTTCCCTCTGGGAGCAGAGAATTATTAAAGAGGTTGCACTCAGCAAAGTCACGGGGGGCCATTCAGAGCACGAGCTGAAGATGTGCCTAGCATGTGGGTTGTGTCTGCAGGAGGTGTGGTTGCTGAGCAGGGTGAGCTCCCTGGACCACTTACACTGTGACTCTTGCAGTGCCATCCTTTGGAAACCGCTTAGGTTCTCCTTAGCAAACATCTATGAAACTCAGGGCCGTTACTGGTGTCTGCCAAGGTTTCCCTGAAGAAGCAGCTATGTAGCAGCAGTAAGAGAGATGCCGGCACAGGCTACATTTTCCATGCTCATTCAGGCTCACTCTTTCGATGCTTTGTCCTTGGCTCGTGGCTGCTGAGAAGCAAACGGTAGGTCACCATGCCCCCATGCACCAGTGAGCTGGAACGAGCTGGTCTCTGTGCCTCTGGCCCAAGCCCATGTTTGAGCCTCTCAGCACCACTCCTGGAACAAACCTGAGGGTCCCTGGGAAGCTGCCACCCACCTACATCTGCTTTTCCATGCTGCATCTATTGATACTAGATCCTGCCATGTGGATCCTGATGCCAGCAGAGAGACCCATGACTGGTGACACTGCGAGTCCCTCTCCTCAGCGGGGGCTTTGTGAGATTCCCAAGGCAGAGGATGAATGCTGTGGCTATCTCATAAATGCCATGCAAACACAAAAAGAATTGAACAAATTATAAAATGGAGATGAATTTTTGGGAGCAGAGAGATTGAATAAAGAAACAAGACATCAAAATATGCAGTTTATGCACAGGAAAGATATATCTTGACAAGGACTAATATTTTATGTGGAGCAAATAACTCGCTAGTAACAGATGTGCACATTTAAAAATGTGGTATTAGGAAGAAAGTCCTGGTTTCCCCTACTTCTCGTCAGAGTCCCTGACAAGTACAACATCCTCACCCTGCACTCAGCATTGCCTTGTATTTAAACATGCTCCTCTTCCCTGCCCTTCTCCTTCCCCAGCGACTCTCCTCTCCCTGCTGGAGCCTGGCATGCTGAGACGGGATCGTCTCCAGCTCTCCAATGTGGGGGAGCACTTTCTCCCAATGACCGACACCAACAACCCCATGCATAGACTTTAAGTGCAGAAGTGCCCTGGGTCACAAGCTCTGATCGCCCCATTGCCCTTGACACTGCATCGTGCCCACTGCTGTCTGCTGCCGAGGGCATTTCTCTCTACATAGAGGATGCTCTTCAGCTCAGCAGTGTTAGTTATTTATGCTTGTGTGGTTACCATACATTGAGACTGTTTGAGTCCACCCCAGAGGAAGACGACGTGCTGAGGGACTTGCGAAAACCGTGACCTATGATGGTAGGACCCAGCCCACGGTGTGACTGGGAGTCAGGGCTCCTGTTACGCTCATCTTCCTGTCTTTAAAGGACTCTGCCACGAGGCAATCAGGCCGCCTTTTAGAAAGTGTGCTTTAGCAGGCTCCCAGCGTGCTTTCTGTGCCAGACCATCTGTCTGTGCTCCCCTTCTCTCCTTGCCACAGCCAGAGATTTGCACAATCGAGCACATTTAACTGTCACTGGAATCTTCCTACCTGGCGCGAGGGATGTAAGCCTTATCTGCATTTAGGAATTGCGCTAAGCCAGCAGATCTCCTGCATATTTGCTCTTTGAAACCATGCTATGAAAAGCTCTGGCAGGAGGGCCACATAAAGGGAAAGCCCTACATCTCCAGCCTACAGATAAAGCTTTGCACCATACAAGACATTTTGATATTTTATGCTAGAATTTGGCATTGTTCCAGAAGAGCTGTGAGTTATCTTAAGCTTCATAAATGCAGAGCTAAAGCATTAGCAGGGGAATTGTTCCTAAGTCAAGGGTTAGAGGCACATAGCAAAAAGGGTTCTTATGGGGTACTCTCTCACTGGCTTTGGGGGGATAAGCACATGCTTACACCCCCCCACCCTGGGGAAACCGCAACATGCTCACCAGTGCTAAGCTGAAGGGCTTAGTGAAAAACTACAGCAAACCAATTCGTTCAAGCTCCTAAGTACATAAAAGCATCAAAAAGTAAAAATGTATTTTAAACTACGGTGATTAATTAGGATGATGGATGGGGACACAAATCTGGTTACATTGCTTCCTTTGCACAGATGCAGAAGCTGTTCTGAGTGGAGGAATCCGAGATGTTCACAACAAAATGTTGCTCTGGATGGTCGCGGCTTGCACAGCTGCGGGGAACAGCAGGGCGTGAGACCGCAGCTACCGAAAACGTGCAAGAGGCTCCTGCCCGCATTAGCACAGCTAGAAAGGTGCAAGTGAATCAGATCTGTGTTTGTGCCCACCCTAGGTTGCCCATTTTTGCAGGAGCGGATGGTAGGAGCTGAACAACTAAAATAGGCGGTCTTGAAATAATCTTGAAGGAGAGAAGTGAGGCAGCTGCTCAAAGGCGTGTGCCAGCCTGGAGCTGAATCTCACTCAGGGAAAGGTGCCGCAGCAAAGGAGACCCTGCGTCTGATCAGGAAGCTCAGTCAAGAGCTGGAGCATTTAAACAGCAATAGCAAAGGAACTGGGAAACAGAAAACAGGAAAGAGCAAACGGCTTTTAAACAGTGGAAATGTTCTGCTATGGAGGAGGAGGAGGACTGAAGAGGGAGGATTAGCCATCTATAAATACAAGCAGCACTGAGTTAAAAGGCTAATTAGAATAGCAAAAAGAAATACAGCAGCACATTTCAGAGACTATTTCAACTAACAAAGAGTTTTTCAAATCTGTTTGCAGGAGTGAATATGAAAGAGAAAATTGGATCCCTATGAAATGATTTCAAGAATTGGAGGAGGAAAAAGGTAATGGCAGATCTCTTAAACAGCTAGTCAAGCTCCCTGACATCTTCATCTGTTGCAAAGGCAGAGGGAAAGATGACAGGCCTCAGTTTTCATGTCTTGGGAGGAAAAAAGAGCCAGTAACAAAGGATGGGTTTGTGAAGAGATGGGGCACAAAGGGAAAGGCCAGGCATTCTTCCCTGGGCAGCCTGGAGAGAAGCAAGCAATCTAATTATCTCAGGCTGAACTGGAAGGGTCTGAGCCCTGCCCTCCTTCAGGGGGCCCCGCGATGCTGCACACACGGGGGGCACTGCCTCTGACCACAGCCCCGCTGCCATCCCGGGACCTGGCCCGGATGGCTCCCGGGGAGGGCTGCAAGTCCCAGAGGTCGCCCCAGCTGCAGCTGCACAAGAGGCAGCTAACGGGGCGTCAGAGCCAGCACAGAGCAAAACCATGGTCTGTGGAAGTGAACCATTGAGCCCTTGGTGATTTATTACCTACAGCCTCAGCATATACCAGAAATTGCTTTTAACTTCCCCAAAAGCTGGAACAGATGGTCCTCAAGTTCCTAACCTATTAAATATATACATACACACACATACATATACATATATATACATATCTATATAAATACACACACACCTGATTGGACACCCCCTACCCGCCTCATCCTGCAAACATGGATCTCTGGGCTGGACTGCTGCAAAGCAGCGCTGTGAGCTGCTTCGTTCCCCAGCAATGAACACCCTGTTCTCTTTCTCTGTGAAAGACTGGTTTAAACTCTCCTTGATCTGACGGCACTTCTGGCGAGGCAGGCATGCAGCTGGCCTTACAACAATCTGGTTTGCAGCCCTTACCCAGCTTAGGTTTTCTGGCAAAAATTGTGATCCACATGTGAGAAATCCTGCAGCTCTTCCTGGACTCGGGGTGATGCCAGAGTGGCTGTGAGGAAGGATGTCTCTCTCTATTGCCCAGTACGCTCTGATTTTCCCCAGTCTTTGGGACACAGGAGCATTTCAGCCCTACAAAGAGCTTGCAGCTAGCCTGAGACAGAGTTTGTCCCACATACCTGCTGGCCAGAGACAGCATGGGAAAAGGAGACTGTCACTGGAGCAGAGGATAGTTGGGATTCACATCCTTCATCTGGGCTTCCAGTGGTTCGAGGGGTAGTAGGAGGGTGTCATCCATACCCCTCTTCAGCTGGAGAAGAGGGATTGGCATCCCCAGAGCTCACATCGAGGTAAACAGCTGAGGATAAATGGGATGACTTTTATTCTTCGTCTGTTCATGATATCATTGGTGGCTGCTGTGACCAGAGCCACAGGTCACGATGACATCAGGCCATTAATGGGACAAAAGTTGACAACTGGGGATGATTCAAGAACCAGGGAGGGGGCAGGGGGGAAGAGGTGGTCACAAGGAGCAGACACAGAATGCTTCTGTCTCCTCCCTGGTAGACAGTGTGAGCTGGCTTCTGTGAGTGTGCACATGGCAGCGTGCAGACAGGGACAGCGCAGTGGCTGGGGAAAGGGCTGGCTGGCTGGGAACTTTCCAAAATTAAACTAATTGCATTGCCAAGCAAATCATAACAGCAGCTATGTTATTTTGCTCTTCTCCAAGGACGTAGAGTGGCTTTATGAGCGTTAATTAACTCAGATTCATACAACACGCCTGTGAGGCAGGTACAATTAGATCCACGGAGAGGGGAAGACAGGAGCCCTAGGTCCCATGGCGTGGCAGCGCAGAGGCAGCGCACACAACCTGGGACATCTCGCAGTACCCCCAGGACCAGCTCCCTCCCCAGGGTGCGATTACAGCCCAGGAGTTCCCACTCCCAGGGCTCCACTCTAATTACATATTCCAGCTCCCTGCACACTCGCATCCATATTTATCATGACTTCCTAGAACAAACATAAGGCAAAACCATGAGGAGTAGTTTTGGTAATAAACAGCCACCAACTGCATCCCTCTGTCCTGCCCAGGTCCAGCAGTGTCTGTCTGTCCTCTTCCGACTGCCCCACTGTGTCCATTCCTCTGCTCCTGCCTGGTGCATCCACCCTGAGCAGCCCATGGGGCCCTGTAGCTCCACATCAGACTGTTCCCACCGCCCAGTGTGCGCTGGGCATGAGGCAACCTTGTAGAGGTAGGAGACAGCGGGCGGGTCCTGGATGCTCTGTGCACTTGGCTCTGCGTCCCTGTCCTCTCCTCTCCCCACTAAGAGCCGCAGGACTCCATCCAGCAAGGCGCCTGCGCTCCAGGCTGTGTTCTCTGTGGTATGGAGCAAGGGGGAGAGAAGCAGAAAATTTCACAGACATGCACGTAAATAAAATATTTTTAAGTGAGTTTCCCATGAGGTGTCAGCAGCTCTTTAATATTATGCTGCCTTTGCTGGCTGATCGTGTCGTCGCTCCAGCTGGTGGGGAGAGTGGCTGCCAGCTGCCTACAGGAACAGGAAGATAGCAACGTCTCCTCTTGCCTGGAAGACTGTGCTGGCTCATCCTCAAGCACCGGTCTTGACTCTACAAAAGAATGGCTTCTTGCGACAGGTAGCAGGATGGCAGCAAGCGGGTCAGCAGCAAATGTGTGCAGCCACAGATTGCTGCCCCGCCACAACGAGCAGCAGGTCCTAGCCACAAGTTACATAGGATTTTGCTCAGAAATGAAGAGCTTTGTTGGTATTAAAGGGGTGGAACTGGATGTAGCCTTCTGCATCACACCATCCCTCTAGCCCTGCCCAGCTGGCAGGCTGGGACGGCTGCCCTGTCCCCGGAGATCTCTCCCTTCCTCCAGCAACCAGCAGGAAGCAAAGGATAAAGCCACACAGCTGCACATAGCCCTGCACTGGGTGCCTAGCTGGCCTCTGTCCTAATCCTGGAGCTGAGGACGTTTTAGATTATTAGGGAGAAATACCATATATACTAGGGAGAAATACCATACATACATACAGGAATGCCCTGCCTGTGGTCACCGTCAGAAGGCAGGATCGTGGGCTTGGTGACCTGCCCCACAATGACCACTCATAAGGTGTCATGCCCTCCCCACCACTCTGGTCACTGCTGTTACTCCAGCAGGTAGAAAGCTTTTGTACAGAGTGGGGATGACTGCTACGAATGTCAGCTTTAATAGCAGACTTCACCTTAGCTGGACAAAAAACCTCTTTGCCCTGTGGCAAAGCCAATGCAGCTGAGCTGCATAAACTCACCAGGTCAAATCTGGGCATTTGCAATTTGCGCTTTCTTAGCACGGGGAAGAAATAGTTATTTCCCCTAATTACATGTTAAATGCCAAATAAATGCCCTATCCTGTATGGTAATTGCAATGTCACTGAGTGATTAATGCCTGCTCTACAAGCTGAGAATCTGCACAACATTTGCAAACCGTAATAACCCAGCTCCCCCGAGTTACCAAGCTCTGCATGGCATTTCTGTCACTGGTCATTTGCTGGGCTCTAGTGAGCCAACACAAAGGGTGGTCTCCAGACTTGCCAGAACATGTCTGCAGCAGGACACAAGCTGACAAAAAAAGGCTGTTCCACACCAGCGTCAAGAGCTGTGGCTACGCCTGACTCACGACCTAGCCCAAAAGTTACCCCCGGTCACGGTGCACTGGAGTGGGCGGCTGAGCTGCACTGGCTGTGTGCTTTGCACAGCACCAGCTGCCTGGCCCCTGGCCCGCAGCAAGATGTGGGAGTGTGCGGGGACTGCCCCGCTCCCCATGCCCCCACAGAGAGCCCTGGCTGGTCCCTGGGGGCCAGAGCAGAAAGCTCCGCACAGGCTCCCAGTGCGGTGCCAGACCTCCTCAGCCCCAGCCCCAGCAGCTCCATGTCCCTGGGGCATTCAGGCGCCCGCACCCGTCCCAGAGCAGACGCTCCTTGAAGCTGCTCATGCCACAGCCAAGCGACCCATCACAGCGCTGATCGATATGAGGCTGAACATTAAAATTGATTCTCCAGCCAATCTCACATTCCAATAGCGAGCAGCGCCCTCCTCCCTATGATTTCTGCAGACTTGCCGTTATTATTTGTACCCAACGACGTGGCATGTGAACAGGAGGGGTCTGGCCCCATCACACCGCACCAGCCAGCCACGGGGGCTGCCGCCGCAGGAGGCCAGGCCTGAGCCACGCTCCCTCGCTTGCAGCCACTTCTGAGAGGGCAGCTCCCGCGGGGAAGGAAAGGCTTTAAAGTTTAGTTTTATATGTATATGAGGGTCTCAAATGGTGACACTTGCTAATTACATTTTAGAAAATAACAAAAGGAAATTCTAGAGAAAAGCTCAGCATTTAGTCTTCCTCCCTCCCCACACACAGTTTTTTTTCCCTTTTTTAAAGAAATAATCTTTTAAGCATTAAAAAACTCCCCAGTGCTGCTGGTACAAATGCAGTGTAACCTTGAATTATATGTAGCAGGGCTGGCTTTCATTATTTATTAGCAAGATCAATTAGAATATTCTGTTTGCAGAAGAATATAATCCAATATGTACTTCAAGCACTAACAGCTAAATATATGCTTATTTAAAAATCAATCTAAAAGTCAAGGTTTCCTTTGTAAATCCTTACTACAGATTAAAAAAAAAAAATCTTTGAGTGTTAACACCTGCTGAATGCTGTAGTCTCAAGGAGACAGTTAGACATTTTAAAACATCTCAAATGGGAATTGATTGTAAAAGGCAAACAATTGCTGAAACCCCCCAGCAGGGCTCACAGCTGGCTGGTGCACATGAAGGCTGTGTGGGTCCCATGGGTGGGCACCCCAGGACCCTGCAGGGAAGCGGGGACAAGCACCCCCTACCCGGGCAGCGACAGCCACCCACCTCCCTGCACAATGGCGAGGGCACCGGCAGCACCCGGCTCCCACCAGCACCGAGAGCGTGCCAGCCGTGCTAAGTGACTCACCACCGACTCACAGCATCCTGGCAGAGGCTTATTTTTCATTGACTTGCTTGGGCTGACATAGAGCCAAAGCATCCACCTAACAGCCCGGCACAGGATCCGCAGTGTCCTCGCCTTTCTCCCCTGAGTCGCAGGTTTCTAAGATTAATTGTCATGTATTATTTATTGACCTCAGCCATGACCTTGGCCTGGCGCGGTTTCCTTCGCGAGCGCCTCCGCACCGCAGCGATGGCGGTGACAGGCAGGAACTCCGGCAGGGCGGCGGGCAGGGGAGCACCAGCGGCACAGGGCGGTCAGCACTCCCTGTCCTGGCCGTGCCGCAGGGCTGCCTGGCCACCCTGGAGATGCCCCAGCCACTCCGTTCCCACCCTGCACAGCCATTCCCCAGCTGTGCCAGAGCTCGCTTTAATCTCTCCCCTGCCGCAAGCCAGGCGCAGGCGTGCTCAGCGAGCTTCCAGGTTCTCCTCCTTTCTTAAGCTCTTTCTCTTTCGTCTTTCATTTTTAAATCTTATCTCCAGGTAAAGAGGGTATTTGACAGGATCAAAAGGTGACCTTTAACAAGGTTAGCAGAGCCTCAAACGATATCCCTGCAAGTTCATGCACACTCAAGCATTAAAGGGAACGGTTCTCTAATCTCCTGTTCCTCGGTGGAAAAGTTGTTTCACAAAGATCTCTGCCAAAAGTCCATGCAGCGGGCTGAGAAAACTTTCTTAAAAACCCAACACCTAGAGTTAGGCACAGGTTGTCCTCCAGCTACTGAGAAAGCAATCATTAAAAACTTCTGAAGTATTTCTTTCTCTGTTCAAGTTCCCAGTCTCTTGCCAATTCCCGCGGTCTAACAGATTCCCAACTATCCCCCATCTTTCACTTAGCTAAATAAAATCACTTGAATGCCTCTTAGGAGAAGCATTACGACCGTGGAGGGAGGTCAGACAGAAGCAATCAGAACGATTAGAGAATGATTACGGGCTTGAAACACATCCAAAGAGAATGTGGGATGGAGACCCTGCGGCTGTCTGCTGGGCAGAGAGGATGAGGCAGTGCTGCCTGGGGACCCCTCCAGCCCCAAGGGAGCAAATGGCTCTGTCACGCTGAGGCTTCCTGATGCCTCCTTGGCAGCGTTGTGTCCCGCATGGGCCTGAGGTCCTCCCGGTCATGCAGGGAGAGATGCACAGAGGGACCAGCAGCATGAGCTGGTGGATGGCAGATCCCTTCCCGAGGAGACTGGGTTATTTGACCTACAAGCTCTGGGGTCATTTCAGCCTTTGCCAAGACCAAGAGCTGCAGACCTCTTCTAAGCACCTTGCAGATAAATTCCAGGCAGGAGAACAGCCTGGGCTAAGAGATGATGTGGGCACACGGTGGCATGGCTCCTGAGCTTCCAGTGCGCTGTGGGGTCAGCTGGCTGCAGCGCACATCCCTCTGGCAGATGAGGAGGGGAGCAGGGAGGGCCGGAGGCTGGGCTGTGCTGGATCAAGAGGGCAGTCCTGCACTCTCCAGTGGCAGCCTGGAGCCAGCACTGGCGGTGACGGGACCGCTGCACCGCCGGCAGGCAAGGGGCCACACGCGGGCTCCCCGGTCTGCAGTGGAGCTTGCCGGTGCCTCCGCCCGTGGCAAGGCACCCAAAGTGAACAGACGGGAGCGGGTGGGCGGTCGGGGATGATACCAGCATTAATCATTTCCGTGCCACCATACATGAGCACAGCAGCGCGCAGCCTGCTCCACTGCCAAGCACTATGCGCGGTGGACGAAGGTACGGGCAACCGGCTCCATGCGAAAGGTGCCCGTTCAGTGCAGCCAACCCGCCGCAGCTCCGCTGGCCGAGAGTGGGTCCCCTCCGCATCCCCTCCATGTCCGCATGACTCCGGGGAGAGGGACGAGAGGCACCAGCTCTGGGTGCTCCGGGATGGGATGGGACACACCAAGCTGTGCTCCCACCTCCAGCCTCCTCGTGCACACACGCCCCTACAGCGCCTGACCGCAGGGATGGCAAAACCACCCCAGGCAGGCTGGCAGCCAAGGGGTTAAAGTGCCTTGTTATTCCTTTCATACCTGGGCTCCACTTATTTGCAGACTGAATTTCCCAGAAGCCAAGGCTTTTTACTAGTGGATCCGCTGTAGAACCATGTTATTATAGATTGCAAGTTCCTTAAAGGTCAGATAACACAATACAATTGAATCATATTAGTGAGCATAGCGACTTGGTATTTTACTAAGAAAACCCATAAAGCAGATTGTTTGTTGCAGAGAAACATACATTGTATAATAAAGTCAGTGTAATTGTCTCCAGAAACAAACAATCAGTTTACGAGAAAAAAAACTCCCTGTAATTGCGGGTCCTTGGCAGGACCAGGCACTGGGAGGGTGTCGAGTGCAGATATTGCAAGTCTGTATTTTACAATTTAGGTTACAGTACCTGAATGCATTGCAGAAGACCTAGTAGGGAAATAAACAATTTCCAAGTGTATTGTTGAGAGACAAATATTCAATACTTCATTTAATGTATGGTTTGCAGTTAGCGGTTAATCTAAGACAATGCAGAGCGAGCCATGTTT
This sequence comes from Platalea leucorodia, assembly GCF_965183815.1. NCBI lineage: Eukaryota > Metazoa > Chordata > Aves > Pelecaniformes > Threskiornithidae > Platalea > Platalea leucorodia. The sequence continues at coordinate 18,901,142 of NC_138827.1, read as the reverse complement.
CACACTGCTATTAAGGAAATGCAGAATTGATTGTGAGGATGATTGAAGATTTCTGAAGAGCACAATTCCCAAGTCCGTGATGACCCCTCCTTTTTTTTTTTCTAATTTGCCTGTAATCTACTCAGACAAATCCTTTTATCACATTTATTTCCTTTCCAAGTTACAATTGGTGTGATTAATTACTTTACTTTGCAGTCCTGCTTACCCTGCTGTACACTCTAATTTTTCTTCCTTTTAAAATGGTTTTCCATCCCAAATAGACATATTTCCTTTTTAAGCTCCTTTACTTCGTCCCACTGAAACTTGTGTTAATAGCCGATCCTACTGGCAAAGCCTCCAGCCAAGGTTTCCCCAGGACCTGCCCAGCAGCTGCCCGTCCCGTCTCTGATTTCACAGTTCCTTCTGGAGGCAGCGGGCACCGTTCATCACCCCGCTTCCCACTGCAGAGGGACTCGGGCCTTTCTGTGGGGAGAGGAAAAGCACCAACCTCTTTCTCCAAAAAGTCGGGCACTTGTCAGACCCAGGGGGGTCGCAGCTGCTCTGCCAGCCTGGAAATTCTCATTTGGTTCTAGATTTAATCTCATAATGAAAAAGGAATTGGAACCAGTGCAACTGTTTTAACCTACCCTAGTCACAGAAAGAAGAGGAAAAGTAATTTAAAAAAAAAAAAATTGAATACACAAAGCCACGTCTCCTCTCATCCACCTTTAACACCCGCGTCGGCTGTTCACCATCTGAGGGGAGCGGAGGAGAAACACCGCGCAGCTCCCACCTCCCGCCCCATGCAGGCTCCCGGCTCCCTCTCCGCAGCGTGCCATCGCGTCCCAGCCAAACAGCAGCGAAACACACGCGGAAAAGCAATTAGATTTAAATCTAGTTTCCTCTTTCTACCTTGCCTTTCTCTTTTCTCTACTTAGATGCTCTTCAGTGTTGTAACTAATATGATTTGTGTTTAGCACAGTGTGAAACAAGAATGATTTATGGGTCTGTTAGCACTACATGGCTACCTGACGCTATCTCAGCCCCCCGAAAGGGCACTCCAAGAGCAGATTGCCGAGAGAGTTCTGGCATTACATGTAATTATTTGTATACCCTGCCCACATAATCACTGTTTTTCTGGCTCTCACAATGCCTGTGTGCTTCCCTTACGCCACACTGGGCTCTGCTTTGGGAGAAAATGGGACCAGGACCCTCAACCAGCCCCAGCCCCCGACGCCATGCACCAGCCACTGCCCACGCTGTTTCAATGAACTGATCTGCTGGGTTTAAATTGATGTTTCAGCTCAGATTAACTTGTGCCTTAGCTAAAACAAATACGGGCTCAGTCTCTGCATTTCATTACCAGCAGCTAATGCAAAGGCTCTGTGTGCTTGGGAACCGATCAGACCCAACTCCTTGAACGTGTTCAGAAGCCCAGCATGTCCAAGGCTATCTCAGTGACTCAGGTGCCAAAGTCTTATTGAAAGTCTCTGGGATCGGTCAAATTTCACCAACAGTTCCGAGAGCGGCTCTGTCAGTGAGGATCCTGCGCCTCTGCGCTAGCAAGCGCCCTTCATTAATTCTTAATGCTGCCCCAAGTACATCCAGTGTCCTCCTTGGCTTGGCAGCCCGCCCCTGCGAAGCAGGGCAGACAATAAGCAGAGCCCCCTCCCTTTCCTTCAACATATAACAAGAAGCCAAATGAAATAATGAAAGAAACTCATTTTAATGCCACAGAGGGAATTGTTTTATTGCTAAAGCAGCAAATAGAACTAATTGAATCCACTGGAAAAAAAAAAAAAAAGGAGCGAAGGAAAGGAAAGGATAGGTGCAGTGCACAGACAGAAAGGGCGAACCAGGGCCTGAATATTCATGGGCCTGGAAACTGCAAATCCTTGAATGCAAAATATCTTCATAACTGATAATACTGCCAACGGCGATGCATGCACAGTGCTTGGAGAGAGCAAGTTGGGAATGTTTGCATTTACAATTTTTTTTTTTTTAAAGTAATATTATGGAACAAATTCTGTGGTTCATTAAGCTGCTTTGCACCTCCCTGGTAAAACAGAACAGCCTGGGAGCGAGCACCACAGCCAGCGCTGATTCTCACCCGCAGCTGAGCGCAGGGTGAGGCCAGGCAGGGCAAGGCGCCCACGCTGCCTGCGTCCTGCCCGCAGGCAGGCGGCAGCGCCCGGAGGAGCTCCACCAGCCACCGCAGTGCCACATTCACAGTCAGCAGGCATCCCTGGGACAGTTTTGCTGCCTGTCAGGGACAGGCAGGTGACCAGGCATCTGCCTGCCGGATTAGGGGGCTGCGAAGGCAGCTGTGATCCCCCATCCCTGCCGCGGGCTGAGCACAGTCCCGCATGACTGGGCTGCAGAGCTGGGGCACTTCATCCCAAATCACTTCGCATTTCACACACCGCCAGTTAAACCTGCCACAAGCTTTTAAACACACTGTTTTCAGTGAACCTTAATTTTCAGTGGCAACATATATATTAATGTAGGGGGTTGCATTTTAATTAAGGCAGCATTCATGTTCTTCATTACAATACTAAGTCATCCAGCAAGAAACACCAGGGATATAAATCCCATTAATGAAGAAGGAGCTACATATTCTACACTGTACATTTAAGCACAGAGGCACCAACGTACAAAATAACTGTGACATGAAGTGCAAGGGGGTGCTCCAGGAGAAAAACTGGATTAGAAATGCAATTTTTACTCTGAAGGGCCACACAGCATCCATTTGCCACCACCACAACCGTAGGCCCCGAATCCACATCCCAAAGGCATAGCAAACAGCCTGTTGTACCTCAATCTACTTGTTTCCCCCTAGAAAAACCAAGGCACAAGTAGGCTGCATGGGTTTGCCGGTGGGGTTGCACAGTGTCCAGGCTCCTCCTGGCCCCCGATGCCCACGGGTGGGAGGGGAAGGTCTGCAGCAGAGACCCTCTGCCGGCAGGAGCCAGCGGAGTCGCAGGAGGAAGGGGCCTTCCCCCTCCAGCTCCTGCGGAGCGCTGCGCACCGGCGTCAGTCGTAACTCGGGGCTGAGCTCTCCCCAAGCTCACTGGGGGACAGAGCCACAGGATCAAATCTGCCCCTCTGCGGAGCCTCCCCCAGTCCCTCCCTATGCCAGCATCCCAAATCCTCACTCTCTGGGCAGAGCAAAGAACTTCACGCTCTCCTCCACCTGCGATGCACCCTAAGCATTAGCAAAAGTTAATAGGGGGCATTGGCAGAGCCGCACTGTGAAGCGCCTCGTGGGGTTACCCTGGGGAAGGACCTCGAACCCGGCAGCAGAAGACTTGCATCCACCGTGATGCCCTGTGGGGACCTCAGCCAGCAGGAATCCCTGCTCCTGAATACATTACCCCAACTGCAGTCAGCAGCTTTGAACTTAAACATTAATAAACAAGCTCCTTAAACACTCCGGCAATGGGAAAGCACTTTCTCACCATTGCCTACCGCAAAAAATGGCTGAAGAATTTCTGTTCAGGTTTTCCAAATGAGCCAGTCTGTGGCAGAGACACGGATGGTCTCCCACAGAGACCACCGCATCCCAAGACGAGAGTGTTTCAGAATATTATGTGGGAACAGAGTAATAATAAAACACCTTGATGTAACTTTACCAGCAGTGGCTCTGGCAGAAAAGCCTGTAATGATCTAATAACACATTTCCCCTGCTGCCACTCCAGCCTCGAGAAATCCAGGGTACTTTGAGCCTTAAATCCATCCCAGCTCTTCCTTTGTCATTAATTGTTAGGCTATTTGTATTACACGTTTTACATACCAAATAGACTCCAATTTCATGGTGGGCTAGACTGCAGAAATGCTTCTTTTAATCTTTTTAATTCTAAAGTAGTATCGAACTTTAATATTTTCTAACAGAGTATACATTTACTCACATCTAACAATATCACTACAATTTAGGAGCAATAAAAGTCAAGCTCCCATCTGTATGATAAGCTTGCAGCTTTATTTCCAAAGTTCAATCAGTTAACCTAGGAGAGCAATAGCTTCCCTACAATGAGTAACGATGCAGAATAATATTTAGATAGAGATAAACTCTTTTTGCATAGGAAATTGCATTACAATTTGCCGGGTCTTAGAAATTCTCAGCGAGATGCTTTAGTTTACCAATGTAGTTATTGCCTTAGGCATTTTTCCACAGTGCTTTCATTTTTTCAGGGGTTTCTAGAGGATTTTGAGCTGAGTAAGGCACCTTTACTGTTCCTGACCGAGGCGTGTGTAGCAGACCCAGCGGCACCGCCTGCGTGCCCTCCTCCCACGCCGATTCCCCCGCAGCGCTGACCAGGCGGCAGCGGGTGGAAGAGCATCCCAAAGCACTGCTGCGGGAAAGGACCAGACCCCTGTCTCGGGTTGGGACTGCGCAGCCCCCCGGGCCCTCTGCCCCTCACAAGGGAGAGGTGGGTGGGCGCTGCCCACGCTGCCGGCCGGGGACTTCCAGGGCTCCCCTGGCACCCTGGGCCCCCACTGAGTGTTTGCCCCATCAGGCCCAGTTCTCCAGGGTGGAGGGGAACACACACATGGTTACAACGCAACTGCAGCAGATACCTGGCTGCCTTGGATTGCTCTGGTTTGGACAGACATTTAGTTTATCTTGGGTAGCCATTAATGCAGGCTGGCAAGCAAGAACGCTGCCAAGTGCCTCCCCTCCACTGCCAAGCCCTGGCCAGGTTTAATCCCCTCCTGCCCACGGCAGCACCCAGCACCAACCCCCACGCTTACATCTTCCTTCACATCAGCTAAAGCACCTTCCCCATCACACTGTCCAGCTCCCCTAGAGCCTCTCGAGTTCACACCTGGCTGTTGATTGCAGCACTTTTCCTTTCTGTTGGTTTTTAACAGCTCAGGTAAAAAAGGCAAAGCCCTTTCCTGGGGTACCTCTGTCCCCCTGTGTATCACCTGGCTCTGCAGGCCCCCAACACCACGGAGCAGTAGAGCAGAGGCAGCGGTTGGTGATTTGGGATTAACACGGTTCAAATAAATAGCCAAGAAATTAGCTCGAAGATGCGAGTGCTGACGGTGCAGGCGAGCAGCAGCGGGATCAATGCTAGCACTCCCTGGGGGACAGACCAAGTGAGGATGAACCAAAGGCCAATTAAAGACCTCCAGCAGCAACGACTTCAGGATCCGTAGTCTCCCATCCGTATGTCATGAGTCAGCGCTTTGGATGTAAAAGGGTCGGTTTGTTTTTAAACAAGTGGGACTGGAGTAATTCGTAATTAATAACCTGCCCAAGTGATGCAGCCCCTTCCACCCACAGGTGAGCCGGGAGGGGATTCCTCCCCACGCGGTCGGGGGCTCAGAGATGGTCCTGATGGTGTGGGCAGCAGCTGAGCCCCCGGGGTGCAGGGGCACCTGGAGGAGCCCCGAAGCCTCTGGAGCTGGTGCCTCCTTGCTGTTGGCATTGCACAGATCAGGTGGTTTTGTCTTTTGCTTGACTGGGTGATGGCAGCTCATGCTGTCAGCTGCTGAATCCAAATGCGAATTTAACACACGCTTCTGACGCTGACGTTAGCTTTCCACAAGCGTGCTCGCTGCTCAGCTTAATTATATGAATGTCCATCAAGAACAAATACAGAAAGGGCAGAGCTGAGGCTGAAATAAAGTTATTTGCAGATGTGGATGAACACTAATAGAAAGTATATTATATTACTGTACCCATCTCAATGCAAGATGAAAGGAAATATGCTTCAAAACAAAGGAGAGCTGCAAATTCGGGCTACCAGAGCAACGTTGCTCCGCTTGGATCCAAAATGATTACCCGCTAATAAAGGAGGGGGCCAAGTCCACTCCAGCCTGGCTCTGGAGGGAACGGAAATCAGATTTTGGCTTGAAATGTGTTACAGCAATCTCCGTAATACAAAATAAAGTCTGGCAGATGGAGTTATTTTTATCCAAAGCCAGTTCTGTTTAGTAGGTCTGTGGCTATAACTGATGTCCCTTTGCTATTTCCTCTTCCCTCCGGTTCCTCTGCCTCAGTTTCTCCAAGGCAGTGATGAGATTGGAGCAGACAACCGCTGGTATATTTGGGGAGGATCCTACCTTACTTAGCTGTAAAAATAAATTGTGAATTTTGCATCCACCCTCAGCATTTGGCCTGTTTATATTGCCAAATAAATTCTTTAAAGAAGTACTGTACTTCACAGGAGAGCTTGTCAAGGTAAATACCTTCATTTACATAAAATGTGACTAGCAATTGAAATGTTAAAGCCATAAAGAGCAAGTTTATGATCCATCCTTGATGCTTGGATGTATAATATGACAAGGGGGAAAATAGTGCGCCTTGCAACATTTACTAAATTGGTGTGTTGACTCTGGGGATGGAAATGGGAGATTTGAAAAAACAGGTTGGAGGGGGTTTTTTGAGTTGTTTTGTGGTTTGGTTTTTTTTTTTTTTTTCCCCCATAAATATGAGTCCCTTCCACAGCCTTCAAACAGTTGGCTTTTAAATACTCTCCTCCAGCTTGGAAACAGCAGCTAGCTAAACAAACAAACAGACGGCTGGGCAGGGACCTGCGTGGGAAGGAGCTACCTGGCACGCATGGCTCCCAGGGGATGCTCCTTGGGTCATGGGGGGGGTGGCAGGACCCTGGCAGGGGAGGGGGGGTTGCGGAGCACCCCGACCATGCACTCCCATGGGCCGGTGTCCCCTGACATCCCCCAAAAAAGTGGAAGCGGGAAGCAGTGCCCACACGCCATTATGCGTACAGCAGAGGTCTGAGCAGCAGCTCCTGCAGCCCCATCGTTCACGGCCGACTTTGCTGTCAGCGGTGAGGCTGGTGTGGGGCTGAGCTGCTCCCGGCTTCGGGGTCGCTCAGCTGGGTCACAGGGACTGATCCTGCCCGGGTCTCTCTACCTCCTACACCCCAGGAGCAAAGGCAACGCCATGCTTTGCTGGGGCTGACCCAGCCTTTGATCTAAACAGTCATTTCTCACTGTGATTGAATAGACACTTATAATTCAGGGTTTTCTTTTAAACTTTTTAAAAGGGAGGGGAAACCAATTTAAACCACTTCAAATCCTAAATAATACTTTAAAAAAGTGAATAAAAAGGATAAAATGGACTGCTGCCTACATACACACCACAGTGAAATTATAATATCCACACTTAATGCTCTGGGAGGTTTGATAGTGCATGTTCCTCACCTGAACTCAGTACGAACATTTCAGCCATTCATTCATGCTCGTACCCTTCTCAATTCATTGAAACCACTTCAAGCAAAAATCATTTGAAAGAAATTACCTCTGTGTATTACACCATGAGCAGTGAGAAATGTCCCACATGAGCCTCTCCAGCCCCCAAAGCAATAAAATTTCTGCTGAAGTGGATGATATAATGACTCAGGGAAAAGAAGTCCCCATGACAACAAGAGGTAAGAGTAATCCATGAAAAGCAAAAGACTCCGACCTCTCTCGATACAAGGTGTCACCAATTTGTGCCGGAATTTTCACTTTGAAAATCAAAAGCCTTTGTCCATAACTTTGAGAACCTGGTGTTCCTTCTTCGCTAGTCTGGGCTTCGAACAGAGCAGAATAAGCCTCACTAAATCAGAAACTGAGCAGGGGTCAGACTCATCATTTAAACTCATGAACGTAACCAACTGACACTTTGCCTTTCTCTTTTCCAAGGGGGCTGTTTTTCCCCAGGCTTGTTTATGGGGTTTTTGTAGCATCTACATGCTTGAGTGATACTGCATTCACACACAGAGTGAAGCTCACAAACTTTGACACTACAAGTAACACTTAAACCATTAGCAGCAAAGCACTGTAGTGCTTACTTAGCTGATGACCAAGCAAAATCCTACAGAAAGAGTGCTCTTGAAAATACAGTGCAACAGTTAGATTATTTCAGGCCTGGAGACATATGGCACTTCCCTATGTGCTCCATGGGATCCTCCAAAAGTTATGGGAAGAGGCATCTCCACCTCTTGGCTGGTTTTCTGAGCCCTGGGTTCATATCCCTCCCAAGTGCTTCTGCTGGGAGGCGCTGGGCTGCTCCCGTTCGTGGGGTCCAGGCACACGCTGGGGCTCAGAGGGGCAGCGGGGCAGGACCCAGCTGGGTGCAGTGGTGGGACATGGCGCTGGCGCACCCTCCCTCCTCCCTGCCAAGCGAGCATCCCTGCTGGGGCTGAGTGGGGCAGGTACGTGGGGGCTGCCAAGGCGGGGTTCAGCACACGCCCGTGCTGCCTCCCCCCTCCCAGTGGCTCTCTCTGCACAACGTGCCCGTCGTCACCTGCAAACAAATACATTTTACCTGGAGGCAGAAGCAGCAACCAGCTCTGCAGGAGCAGGCGCTCCGGAGCTCTCCCCTGCTAGCGTGTTGTCCCTTACACTTCTCTCACTCTCTTTGCAAGAAGAGCAAGTGCAGTGTGGAGGGGCTACAGGTGCTGAAAGCAGCTGCCATTCCCATGGCTACAATCAAGTAGCCTGTGGATAACCATCATTAGGTGATAAAATACTGCAAAGAGGCTCAATTCATTCCCGCATCCCATCCCTTGAGCTGAAACTGAGCGAAAAGGCCTAGAGAAGACTGCTGCCCAGCAATGGTGCAGGGTGGGTTCCCCTGGCCCAGCACACAGGCAGGGGCAGAGGTCAGGACACCCCCAGCTCTGGCGTACAGTGGGTTCACTCCGGTAGCTCTGAGTGCAGAAGAAAATCCATGCCTGATGCTGGAATGGCCTCCCTCCAGCCCCCAGATAGGTGAAACACAGGGACCAACCAGCGAAGAGCCTGCCCCCCCTCCACCAGCTTTACCGAGAGCTGGACCCTGGCATCGGTGGGAAGTCGGTGCTGCACATGTGTGCTTGCTCTGTGTGGAAGACTTGGGCTAGAAAAAAAAACAGTGCACATGTAGGATCTAAACCAGACCTAAAGGTTTAGGAAAGGTGAAGGGGACAAGGTACTGAAAGAACTACATTACATAGAAATACTTGTACAGTCTTCAACCCAGATTAATCCCAATGCATTGGATCCACAGAGGAGAGAGGGCAGCTGAGTCACTACATTTCAGCAAAAGCCAACTCACAGCAGGCCCCAGAAAAAAAAAAAAAAAAAAATCAATACACTTTCCCTAAGTTATCAGAAGTGCAGAGGGCACAGTACACTGGGAAGGCCTTTTGCAGAGAAACACAGCAGTTACCAGGCATCTGCAGCGGTGCCCGTCATTAGCAGCAAACCCCGATCTATCCATCCACTGTAGGTGTTCCTGTAGTGCCCATCAGCACAGACTCACAGCGCTGATGGAAGTGGTTTGATTTTCTGAATATCCCGAGCTGATCGGAGAGGCACAAGCATTACCCAGCACCGCAATTACAGCTCACAGTGAGGGTCACACTGTGTGGGACCAAGGCGGAAATGGCCCCAAGCTATTGCTGTCCAACAGCTGTGAAGGGATGCTGCAGGGGGGTCTCATCACACATCCTCGGACACAACCGGCACTGTTCCTGCCGGCAGCCGCAGTGGCGAGAGCCGGGTGCTCCGAGGTAGGACCAGCCCTGATGCACACAGAGACGGCCCCGCCATGCCAGCCTCCAGATCAGCACAGCAGGAGGGTGGGTGAGACGACACACGTTCCCCGGGAGGAGCAGAGCCCGTTACAACGATAACAGCGCATGACAGCCGCTTCCCCAATACAGACGAGTTTAATGTCCACAGGGACACGACTGAGAGCATTGGCTCCGCAGCCACAGCCAACTGCTCCTTGGAACCGCTGGCTCGAGAGCACATGTTTATTACTGGGAGAAGAGCTCCCTGTCATGGTATTATTCATTATTTGTATGAGGGTAGCAGCTCACAGAATAACACACAGGCCTGACTGTTAGGGAGAACGCTCCAAAAAAACCAGACAGGCAGTGAAAGTAGCATTAGACATGCAAACCATTTCATTGCCTGTCATGGTGACTGCTCCCTGCAGTGGCTGCAACAGGACTGCTCCATGCATAAAGCTACACCCCTGTATAAGTGCTTAACGTGTGGAGGCCTAGAGCAGAGTGAGAGGAATGTGGTCTAATTACAGAGACATTGCTGCAGCTTCTCCGTGAAGGCTCCACTGAGAGGGAGGAAAGGAGTAAAGCAACGTGCATGCACACAAAGAATTTAACTCCTGATTATTTGGAATAATTTTCAAATCAGTGAACTTTAAAACTCCACAATTTGAGCTTACCACTGTCAGATACACTCTTTGCATTGTGGAGATCATATTTTTATTAAAACTTCAAATCTGTTTCCAAAATACTGTTACAAATCCTCACTTTTCTGCTAAACACAGCATGTCAAGACAGCCTTGAAAGTGTGAACGGACAAAACTGAAGCACCTCACCGTGCTGAGCCCGCGGGCAGCTGGGAACAGTGGACTCAGAGCACTGGGCTGTTCCACTCAGCTCAGAGAGCTACCGAGATGCCAAAGTGCTAACATCTATTGTGTTGGTCATTTGCGCAAGCAGAACGACCCAGCTAAAGCACCATCTGTCCTGGTGCTAAGAGCCCCTGCTCTCTTCACACAACCACCCGAACGTGTTCCTCCTTCGACACCAGCAGCATCTGAGCATCTGGAGGTGTCAGCGTCTGCACATGTGAAATTGTCCCACTGCTGAAACCACTGGCAGCGGGGCAGCTGTGCAATGCCAACAGGACTGCCTCCCCTTCTCCTCCAGTCACATAAAGCCACCTGGGACCACACTGAAGCCAGGGCTCCGCTGCAGACCCCACGTCCAGCCCTCCAGTACGCAGCCTCTCCAATGGCTGTCGCAGCAGACACCAAACTGAGGCCTCAAGCACTGCAGGGTGACAAACTTCTCCAAGGGGCAGACACTGCGGGCAGTTTGCATTTCCTATTATCCACAAAGTCATCTCATGCTCGTGCAGTCTTCTTTCATGCCCAGGCAAGGAACTCAGGCATATCCCAGATGCTGCTTCTGTTTGTACTGGTAATGAGCATTTGTAGATGTAAGCTAAATTCCTTCAGTGCTCAGGGGCCTCCAAAGTCTTCCCATCATTCTGCTGTCCTTGCTGCACTCTCAAAAAGGCTCTCAGTTCATTTCCAACTGCAGGATAGCTCAGGGCAGAGCTCATGGCATGGGCCATGCCCATTGAGGCATGAGCATCGTGCGGGAGAGAGCACGTCACCCATGCAAACGCCTCTGGTCCGGCCTGGCCACAGGAGCCGTGCAGGGCAGTTACCTGTGCCTGGGCTGACTGGGCAGCAAGAGCTGCCCTGGGTGTGCGAGGGAGCAGAAAGACGCTTGAGCACTGACTAAAAATCAACAGCAGTTCCTACCGGGAATGATGGCATATCCTGTGGTTTAGAAGGACTGCAGAGGTTAGAGAGCCGCTAGCAACTTCCAAAGGAAAGACAGACACCTGCTCCTTACCACAACCTTCCTCCATGGTGGGACCAAATTCTGGCATATTGTAAGGGACAAAGTCAGCAAAGTTCATCATGGAAGATAATATTTACTGCCAGGTATCAGCATCCCGGACTTAAGAGAGAGAGCTGAAGATATGCAAGTAATACATACACCAGAGAGAACTATTGCCACACTGTTAATAAAAAGGAAAGGTTAAAAGTCACTTCCCACTCAGCCTTTAACACAGTTTAATAGTAGTCAAGTTACATTCTGCATTAAGGGGGAAGCAAGCTAGGAAATTTATATACAAAAGTTAATGTACATGAGGGTATTAAGTGCAGTTTAAGGAAAGCTGTATCATTGAACTTGTCCTTCAGACAGCCCAACATTAGGATGTACGGAATCACAAATTACAATTACACAAAATTCTGTCAGCATAACAGCAACCGACCAAAACAAGCCTTCGACCCAGTTCGCATCAGTACATGTGTAGGAAGACCTCAGTTCGGTAATTTCTACATAAACTTTGACTGCAGAGCTAAAGCAATCACAGACAGCACAGCTTTCCCTAAAGGTTACCAGGAAAACAGAACAGACTGCAGAGAGCTGGTGTAACAGGCTTACCACACCGCACCAGCCAACAGGCAGAAAGCTATATTTGCACCAACTTCAGCCTCTGACTACTGTCCCGATATAGATCCTGGACACAGTGTTTATAGCTGACTAACCTCAAGGCAGCAAAGACATGAATAACACAGCATGGGACACACGCAAAAGAAATGGTAGTGCTTAGGTACTGTCTCCATTTTCCAGGCGGAGAAACTAAGGTGGGGAAACTGCTGCCTTTCCCTACAGCTCTGCCAGACTAGAAGATATTCTCAGTACTGAATGACAAAGCAAGGAATCCTAAGGGTCTGCTGTTTCCTTATTTCACTACATAAGAAAAAACTTGACAGTATTAAAAGCTAACAGTTTATAATGCATAAAAAGAAGTGTTATATGCAAAATATAAACAAGTGATAGAAGTCACTGTAAGGAGATGCTGATATAAACACTTCAATAGTTGCTTCTTTGCTTAAAGAAAATTGACAGTTCTGTGGATAGGAAAAATCTCCAATTACCCTACCTGGGACACAGCTGCAAGCAGTCAGCCTTCTTGGCACACTCAATCAGGTAATCTCAGAGAAGGTCAGGAAGAAACAGCTGCTCATATGGATGGCAATCTTTCCCCCCCTCCATTTTTGCTTAGTATTTGTACAGCACCAAGTGGCCCAGCCTCCTGGTCCATCACAACAGCCTGGTATCAGTAAAGCACCAGGGGAAACCTGTTGCGGCCGCTGAGGCACGGATCACCAGCGCTGTGCAACCTGGTGTCCTGTGGCAGCAAGGCTGAAAAACTTGCGAGGAGAAAGAAGAATGCTGTTTGGACTGGGCAAGAGTGAAAATGGCTTTAGGTTATGCAATTAGGGCAAATCCTCAGGACCACAATGGCAATTAAGTGGAAGTGTAATTTATTTATCTCACAACCAGAGAATCCATCCCCATACTCTGCCCAGGACCCTCACAAATCAGCTCTGACCCAACCTTTTTTTCTCCCACCTCTTTACCAACCAGTGCAGCACAACATCAGCTAAACAAACCACAGAGCTACTGCAGGGACGAAAAAATATCAAAATGCATTCTGCAAATGAAAACCTGTGTGTGCCTTTTACTCCACGAGAGGAGTTACACCCACGCTCTAGCCCTTTTCTTGTAGCATGACTTTAAAGACGAAAAGGCAGCTGCTTGCCATATTCAGTGCTTGATCTTCTTCTGCCTATTTTAAATAAAACCAAACCTTTTTATATGCCACTTTCTAGCCTCTTCCAGCAAGTTTCTAAACTTGTTTTTCAAGGCAAGCCTTTCCTGCAGGAAAACTCAGTAAAATAAGATACTGTGTCTGAAATTATATATATAAATACAATAACCACAGTCAAGCCTTTATTCCTTCCTCATGTTGGTAGAGCACACTGAAAACACTCTCAGAGACAAATGCGCTTTTGGTGCTGATCTCCACTTTATTGAAGTCCCTCAAGAAAATCCCTCAGCATTTTAACAAAGCCAAGTGGATTCTACCCCAAGTAAGTGTTATGAAGACTTTGCTTCCACAGTTGTCACAGAAAACCGCCTGGAGTTCCTCACATTTAAATGGCGTTGACATGAAGACTGTGTACTCTATTTTAATAAAGAGTGACCAGATAATCCAAGCAGTAACTAACTTGCTGCCTCTATTTATTTTTTCCTTCATTTTCAGAGCAGCTAAACAACTACCATACTAAGCACAACCAAAAAGACAGAACTTTATCAGCTCAGCCACAGACTATTTCTTATAAAGAAACTGGTATGGGTTGCTTTTAACCGTAAACTAAAAAACTACTAATAATTTGCAAGTTCCAATAAGGTACTGCATTCTTTTTAGTTTTGAGAGTGAGAGAGAGAGAGAGAGAAAGTGAGAGAGAGAGAGAGAGAAACCCTGAGCCATCACAATTCATTGATTTGCTAAACCTGCCAAGCACTTAACACTTCATTACTGCAGTCCAGTATTCTCTAATAATCAGAACTTTTAGCGTAAGATTCCCTTAAAATGTTACCCTGTGTCAGACAACAACATTTAGAGACTTCTTCACGAATAAAATTAGATTTTGTCAATGGAAAAAAACTTTCGGACGTGGAACTTGTTGAATAAAGAGCAAATCTTATTTGTGAAGTGAACCCTGCAGCTTGTATGAAAGCAGGCATCCTTCTTCACTTCAAAGCCCTTAGCATCACCTGGAACAACTTGCAATCTTGTTTATTTCAGTAATTATTAATTACTGACCTATTTAGACGTGTTTTACGCCAAGCACAGCTGAACCGCTACGGTCTGCTCAAGCGCTCTGTGCACGGGAGTTACAGACGAGGGATGTTTTTACACATTTTCTGCCTTCTCCCACCAGAACACCGCATTTTAAGTCACCGCGGCCGTCAGGCGAGGCACCCGCGCGGCCACCCGGCCTGCCCTGCCAGCGCGCTTCACCTGTCGCGCTCCGCGCCCGCCGCGGGCCCGGGACCCGCCATCGGCCGGGGCCCTCCGCGGGGTCCCCGGGACCCGCCGCCCAGCCACCTACCGGGGCCATCCGGAGGGGGCCGGGGACCCTCCGCCCCGCGGCTCGCCGGGGCCCCCGGGGCCGCCCGCCCCGGCGCACACGGACACCCCCCGCGCCCTCACCTGTACCACTCCAGCCCCTTCTCGTAGTTCCTGTCGAAGAAGTGGGGCTCGGTGCCCACGGCGCGCACGTCGGGGTGCGCCCGGATGGCCTCCAGCAGCGCCCGCGTCCCCCCCTTCTTCACCCCGATGATGAGGGCTTGCGGCAGCCGCTTCTCCCCGTAGTCCGGCGTGGTGCTGCCGCCGCCGCGGCTCCCCGGGCTGCCGGCCCGGCTCAGCTCCTCGTCCGTGGTGCTCGACTCCTGCGGGTCCCTCTCGAAGGCTCCGCTCTGCGCCGTGATCACCTCCCCGGCGGCCAGCGGCGTCCGCAGCCAGGCGCCCGCCGCTCCTTCCCGGCTGCTGTTGGAGGCCCGCGTCGGAGCGGCGGAGGCGGCCGGGGCACCGGGGCTGCCCGGCGGGCTGGCGGGGGAACGCGGGGCCGCCGTGCTGGGGAGCGCGGCGGGGGAGCGGGGGGCCCCGGGGGCCGCCGTGCCGGGGAGCGCGGCGGGGGAGCGCGGGGCCGCCGTGCCGGGAAGGGCGGCCGGGGAGCGCAGGGCGCCCGGGCCGGTGCCCCCCATGAGGCTGTAGCACAGGTAGGTGAGGCAGAGCGAGAGGCTGCACATGCAGAGGAGCTTCCGCGCCGGGGGCACCTTAGAGCCGCGCCCGCCCGGCACCCCCGGCTGGGCGGGGGGGGACATGGCTGCTCCCCGCTCCTCGCCCCGGGCACCGGGCGCACATGGTGTCAGCCGCCGCCCGGCCGCCCCAGCCGCATGGGGCGCCGCTGCCCTCCCGCCCCGCCGCCGCCGGGGGGGAGCCCCGCATGGCACGGTCGCCGCCGGCCCCCGCCGGGCACCGGGGCGCCTGGGCTCAGCGCGGCTGCGCTCCGGCGCCGCCCCGGTGCCGCCGGCTCCGCACTGTTGCCGCCCGAGTTCCTGCTGCTAAACTTTGTGCCGGGTGGGAGGCGGGAGCGCGCTCCCGGCGCGGGGAGGGCCCGCCCCCGCCGCCGCCGCCGCCGCCGCCGCCGCCGCCGAGAGCGCGGGGAGCGCGCCGGGCCCCGCCGAGCGCCGCGCCGGCAGCGCCGGGCCGGGCGGGGGCAGCGGCGGGCGGAGCGGGGCAGCACCGCGGACAGCGGCCGGGCAGCACCGCGGACAGCGGCGGGTGGCGGCGGAGCGGCCCCCGGGCGGCGGCGGGGAGAGCAGGGAGCCGCGCCGGGGGCAGCGCTCGCCAGGGCAGGCCCCGGCTGGCTGCAGCCCCGCTGACCCCCGGTGTGCTGGGGACAGCCCGCGGCAGCCCCGCACCCCGCCCGCCCCATCTGCTCCCCAGATCCACCTGCGGTGCCACATCCACCCCTTGCCAGTGCTCACGGCCGCAGGGAGGGCACGGGCCCCCAACGGCAGGAGGCTGTGCCAGCTGCCCTCTGCAAATCCTTCTCCTTTCCCTCAGCAGAAATCACCATGCTACAGCTCCTTGACCGCTTGTCCCAGCCTGCTCCCCTCTGGCCCCCCCAAAGCACTTTCTCTATTTTCACCCTCTTGTCCCACTGCCCCCAGCCCATGGCTCCTGCCCAAATCCTCCAGCTCCCTGAAGAGGAACACCTAGACAGGACGATGGGACAGCCCCATGCAGCAGGGCTGAGGTCCCCTGGCTCTTGGCCCTCTGAGGATCTGGAGCAGAGTGGATAGGTTTCATAGGGCAGCCTGCTGTCTCCTGGGAGCTTGAGGAGACTGTGGGCAGGGGCAGGCAATAGCTTCTTCACTGGTACAGTAGAGCTAAGGGCCATTTCGAGCATGGAGGGTTCATAGTTTAGGTGCCAGGAGCTGCACTAGTATGTGAGGCCAATTACACCCTCGCACGCTGCTCTTCCAGGAACTCTGTCCCCAGCATTGGTGGAGCAGGCTGGGGCTGAGAGCTTCCCTCCTCACAGTTTTTCTGGAGCAGCCACCACCTCTTCCCAGCTCCACATTTTGGCACTTCCCACCTCCAGTTCTCAGCTTTGGCTTTAGCAAGGATTTTGTGAGGGTAGAAATGCTTTAGTGTCTCTCAGCTTCCTTCTATCCCTCATTCTGGGGTCTCCCAGGAGTCTCTCCCTCGTAGGTGTTGTACTGTGGCATTGGGGCACATCACAGCTTTTGGCATCCTGGCCACCATGGTCCCCCTCAGCAGAACAGTGCTGGTGTCACAGCGGTGACTTGAGGAACACAGTCATTTGCTAAAGCCCTCACAGGTGAACAAGCAGCAATCTAACCTTTTGCACCTGAACTGCTACCCCCAAACCACCAGCACCATCTGCATGCTGCACATCACCCAAAGAGCCAGCACCTGATCCAGGTGGCAAAAGCTGCAGAGCAGCTGTGTGTTAACACATACGAGGGCCACAGCTGGCCTTTTGAGCAAGGGCTGGAAAAGTGCAGAGTACATTTCCAGCCTTGTGTGGCTGTGAGTGCTGGGTACCTCACCCTGCCCACGAGCAGAAGGCGCGTTTGGAGGCACTGACCCTTCTCCACTAGCCTCCACTTTGGGAAACTGCAGAGCTGTGCACCCCACCATGCAGACGTGCTCTGGGTGAGGGCTGAATGGGAGAGAGCTGGCAGAGCTCCCTCATGCTCCCCCAGCTGACTGGATTTTACAGGGGAAGTCCAGGGATTGCTCCAAATCTTGCTGTTACTGTGTGAAGCTCAGCAGGGGACACCTCAGAGCAACATGCCATTGGAGTCTCAGCTATGCTTGGTCTTGCGGCAAAAGCAACATTTGAAAAAAAAATTAAGTGCCAATATTAACTAGATACCCAGGGCTGAGAAAAATATTCATTGAACAAGAGGAAGAGCACAGACTTTTCCCATAATGAACAAAAGCTCAATGCTGCTCTCAGCTGGACATGTGTTCTCTCTGTGCTGCTCCAGTTCCGATAGAGATTATTCCTTCATAATATATTTTTTATGGTACACATGAGACCTCTGAAATGCAGTGTCTTGTGTCCTGTAAATCATTTCCTGTAGCTCGTGGATCCCTTTTCAACTGCATTACGGTAATGTGAATGTTAAGGGACTAACTTGAACTGACAGAAGCAAAGGCTCGCATCCCTCACTCACAGCTTCCTGCCCTGCTGCTCAAAGGAGGCTGGACAGCCTGGGCCCAGGCGGCGGGTGCTTGGCCCGGGGGTCTTCCCTAGAGCTCTGCAGAGCCTTGCGGGGAGGCATGCGGTCCCTTCCCCGGACAGGCTGAGCCCACAGAAAAGTTGCTGCAAATTTAGTAATCAGACTTGAACCTTAAATGAAAATCCTGAGTAGGTGCGGTTTGGGTCATGGTGGAGGGGAGCACATGCTGCAGAACTGGGGACAGACTGATATTCTCAGGAAGCCCTGAGCAGAGTGGGTTCACCCTGCTGCTCTGCTTAACTTATATATATGTCCTTTCACATCACTGTTATAATATGTATAGGTCTACCTTGTGAGAGATGAATTTTCCTCATGTATGGAGATATATTTATTCCAAATTGGAGAACCCACAGAGTCTGCTGGCATCAATAAGCCTGCTCTCGAGTTTCCCAATATCACACCATAAAAAAAAAAAGAAATTGTTTTCCATTCCAAAAATATAAGATAAACCTGAAAATAGACACCATTTCATGAAGAGTCGCAGTGCTTTGGTCTTTCTTATACTGAGCACACATCTAAACCGCAGTGCTTAGCAAAATGCCCTGGCTTGACATCCCTGTGTCTCTTTTCCTGTGATGTGCTGCACAGAAGACTAATAGGATTTGCAGGCAAATCATACATAACGGAAAGACTATTTCTTCTCGGACACCAGCTTCCAGCCCAGAGGAAATTTTACAACCAGAATGTAAAGCCCTCTGAAACAAATGGTTTAGCCTTAAATGCCTGCTGCCTGGGCTCTGACTCTTTTTATTCATCATAGAATGTGTATTTCTCCTGCACGGATGTCAAACGCATCCATGAGCAGATCTGAGTGTTATCCAAGCGTCTGGTGGTGTTCAGCCGGTGGATGCAATAGGAGCTGATGGAGTGTAACACTTTATTTGACAGTTCTGCTTTTAAAGGCTTATGTATTTACACTGCATACCTGCACACTTCTAGTCACATTAATTAGCAATAGAGTGCTTCCCAAGCATCCAGTAAGTGCCCAGTCTAGCGAGGCCAACTGGTGCTGTTAGCCCTGTGTGGGAATTGCCAGGATAGGTCAGTCTGGTAAGTCATCTAGTTCATGCCCCAAATTTTGGCAGGGATCAAGATCAGTTGCTTTGGAGAAAGGTGGAAGAACTCTGTCGTGGGCAGCCATGGAGCAGCCTCCCCTCAGATGTAATTTCTTCTAAGTCCCCGTCATTTAGTGTGACTTGTGGCTGTCCCAGCCTGGGAGACATGCCTATGCTGCTGTCATCTCCAAAGGGACAGCAGTGCTGAGATTCACGCCAAACTCTTGGTTATGGGGACGTGTGACAATAAGTCATGGCAGGCAGCTGGGACCCCTTCCCTGCACCAGCTGGTAGGGCCTGACTCTGCACGTAGTAAAGAGATGGAGATAGGATGCAGAATGAAGCCCCACTTGTCGAAGAGGTGGCAGTCACCAACCTGCTCCTCTACCTGGATGCTCACAAGTCTATGGGGCCAGATGGGATCCACCCGAGGATAATGAGGGAGCTGGCAGAGGAGGTTGCCAAGCCACTCTCCTTCATTTATCAGCAGTCCTGGTCAACCAGGGAGGTCCCAGATGACTGGAAGTTAGCAAGTGTGACGCCCCTCTACAAGAAGGGTTGGAAGGAGGATCCGGGGAACTGTCAGCCTGACCTCGGTCAGCCAGGCCTGTCAGCCTGACCTCGGTGCCAGGAAAGGTCATGGAGCAGATCATCTTGAGTGCCATTACACGGCATGTGCGAGACAACCGGGGGATCAGGCTCAGCCAGCATGCGTTTATGAAAGGGAGGTCCTGCTTCACTAGCCTGGTCTCCTTCTATGACAAGGTGACCCGCTTAGTGGACGAGGGGCAGGCTGTGGATGTTGTCTACTTGGACTTTAGTAAGGCCTTTGGCACTGTCTCCCACAGCATTCTCCTGGAGAAGCTGTCTGCTCACAGCTTGGATAAAACTGCACTGTGTGCTGGTTTAAAAACTGGCTGGATGGCCTAGCCCAGAGAGTGGTGGTGAATGGAGTCAAATCCAGTTGGCGGCCAGACATGAGTGGTGTTCCCCAGGGCTCAGTACAGGGGCCGGTCCTGTTTAATATCTTTATCGATGATCTGGATGAGGGGATTGAGTGCACCCTCAGTAAGTTTGCAGACAACACCAAGTTGGGTGGAAGTGTCGATCTGCTGGAGGGCAGGAAGGCCCTGCAGAGGGACCTGGACAGGCTGGATCGTTGGGCCAGGGCCAACTGTATGAGATTCAACAAGGCTAAGTGCTGAGTCCCGCACTTGGGTCACAACAACCTCATGCAATGCTACAGGCTGGGGGAGGAGTGGCTGGAGAGCTGCCTGGCAGAAAAGGACCAGGGGGTGTTGGTCGACAGCCACCTGAACATGAGCCAGCAGTGTGCTCAGGTGGCCAAGAGGGCCAATGGCACCCTGGCTTGTATGAGGAATAGTGTGGCCAGCAGGACCAGGGAGGTGATAGTGCCCCTGTACTTGGCACTGGTGAGGCTGCACCTCGAGTACTGTGTTCAGTTTTGGGCCCCTCACTACAAGAAGGACATCGAGGTGCTGGAGCGTGTCCAAAGAAGGGCAACAAAGTTGATGAAGAGTCTAGAGAACAAATCTTACGAGGAGCGGCTGAGGGAGCTGGGGTTGTTTAGTCTGGAGAAGAGGAGGTTGAGGGGAGACCTTATCACTCTCTACAACTACCTGAAAGGAGGTTGTAGTGAGGTGGGGGTCGGTCTCTTCTCCCAAGTAACAAGTGATAGGATGAGAGGAAATGGCCTCAAGCTGCACCAGGGGAAGTTTAGGTTGGATATTAGGAAAAACTTCTTCACCAAAAGGGTAGTCAGGCACTGGAACAGGCTGCCCAGGGAAGTGGTTGAGTCTCCATCCCTGGAGGTATTTAAAAGACGGGTAGACGTGGTGTTTAGGGACATGGTTTAGTGGTGGACTTGGCAGTGCTAGGTTAACGGTTGGACTTGATGATCTTAAGGGTTTTTTCCAACCTTAACGATTCTATGATTCTATGATTCTATTAAGGCAAGACTCTAATTAGAGCCATTCTGCCCACATAATAGACGGGAGAGCCCTTTCTCAGATGTTGCTGCACCTCCAAGCAGCACAAGGGTCTCTCATCCCTGGTTGGTGCTGTGCAAAGGCTGGTGGCCTGGTTCATGAAGGGGAAGCAGAATTCCACTCCAAGGCAGGGATGGGTGAGGGTTGGCTCTTTCTCTGTTTAGACATGGGAACATCCACCATGCTTATCACCTCTGCTCCAGGAACAGAAACTGGGAGAGGAACAGGGGCAGAGCCAGACTCCAAGGACAACCTCCAGACAGAAGAGCCCATCTGAGGGGACCTGGGCATGTTCAGCCAAGTGAGAGGAGGGATGGGGAGCATATCCCTGCTCTCTAAATGCACAAGCAGATGAGCACCAAGGAAGGAGGAAAATGGCCTCAGGTAACAGGCAGTGCTGGCACAAAAACAAGGAGGTATGAATTGGCACAAATGCATTTTGGCTGGAAATCAGATGGTTTCTAACTGTGGGAGAAATGTTGTTCTGGAACAGATTCCTGAGAGGAGTATTGGGGGCAAGGCATGCAATTAGTTTTAAGATTGAGTTTGAAATGGACTTTATAACATGGTTGCCAGCAATTGCAGGGAAATGGGATTTGATGGCCCACGCCATCCCTTCCAGTTCTATGCTCCTGTTGTGATTCACAAGAACCAATCTGAGAAGAAGACCTCTGACAGGAAAGGGCTCTTTAATCTATCAAAGACTTAACAAGACCCATTGATGGAAAGCTGGAATTAGACGCATTTGAGTGAAATGAAAAGTGTGTATTTTAACAGGAACAGTAATTTCCTTTTGTAATAATTTGTGAAGCGATATGGCAGGTTACCTCTCTTGGAAGGCTTTACACTGCGACTGGAAGTGCTTTGAAAGAAATGGTCCTACTTGGCCAAGCTGTAAGCTGGGGATGCGGTGCCTGCAGGAAAGTCTTTGGCCTGTGAATCTCTACATGCCGCTATCCCAATTATTCCTTCTGCTAAGAAGTAAGTTTCCAGAGATTATCACCTTATTTCCTGTCTTTTACAAACACTAGAAATATATTTTTCAGAAAACTTCAGAGGTTAGCCTCCCATAATTCCTCCTCATTGTTTACTTGTCATCAGAAGCAGTGAAACGCCTTGAAAAGAGGTAGATTAATTCACACGGTGCTCTACCTCCTTCAGGGAATGAATGAAGTTTGTAAATATATACTGAATAGAAAATAAACAGTAAAAATGCAATGACATTTAAACTCTAGTCCAAGAAGGCACTCAAGACGTTTTGCAGTAGCATTCCACACTGTCAAAGCATTTTCCCATTCATGGAAACAGCTTCAGGTTTAGAATAAGCGTTTGTTCTGATGGCTTTTAGTAGTGCCTCTTGTGATCTAAACTATACGGCCTTGCAACCTACATCCATCTTCCTTGCCTAAAATTAACAAAAGGTGGAAGAAAAGCATCTCTGGGCAAGCTGCTCAGAAACCAAACCCCCTGTTTCACTGATGCATTGTTCACAGTTGCTATGAAAGGGGGAACAGCTCTTAGACTTGGAAAACTCTATGTGCAACAAATATGTTGTGGTACATGATTTATACAGTGAGTAGTCCTGAAAATGTAGCCAGAGGGAAAGCCTTTCAGTCTGAGAGGTGGATGCTGACAGAGGCAATAGAAGGGGTTAGACAAGGGGCAGTCACAGGTGGCACAGGCACAGAAACGAACTAGATGGTCCCTCAAGGTCCCACCAGCCCTTGAAGTCTGTTTCTGTACACTCAGCATGGCCAAAGATCGTAAAGGCCCCTGGCTCCAACTATATGAGCGATCGGAGAGGTTGTGGTAAACGCTGGGGGAAGCGGCAGCTTCTGGGGTCTGTTGTTTCTGCTGTCACTGTTTTGATAAGCCAGCCCCTAGGAAAGCTGTGAAAAGACTGAAGCCAAGAGTTTTCCTTTCATTGCTGAACACTTGAATTACGTATCTGCTCCCTCTAATCCTCTCCATGTTTGCAGTAGTGGGGGTCTCCCTCCTCCCCCTTGCTTTTCCTACAAGCAGCCTGTGCCGACCTGGATCCGTGCGGCACTATGGGGAGAGCTGGCCTTGCTTCTCCTCGGAGAGGAGCCTGTCTGCAGGAGATGCAGATGGAGAAACACAAAGGCTGCAGCCACCATGCTCACAGCAAGCCCAGCCTGGGGCTGCTGGCAGCCCCAGAGACAGCCTCAAGCAGCAAGGCTACATGGGGCTCAGCCTGATGGGTGTCCCGCTAAGGGCAGCTGCACATCAAGGTCATGCTCTGCCATGGCCAGAGGCTCAGACCTCTCGCTGGTCCTGAGCAACCTGCTCCCACTCTGCAAGCCCCGGTTATTGCTCAGGACCGAAGCCTCCAGTTCATCTCGCAGCTGCCCTCAGTTTCACTGATAAGCACAGGAGCAGGCTGTTCTCCCTGTAGGAAGGGTATTGCAGGGCCTGTCCCATCTGTCATGTACTTACTCAGTGTAAGTAGTTGAGTGGCTCTATCTGCGCATTATCAGGAGATAATCTCCTGTTCTAATCTCGGCTCTTGCAGAATGAGGACCAGCGCTTGCAAAGGAAGCCCTTTGCTGATCACACAACAGGACGACATGGCAAAGCCACACTGAACACTGTGTTCAGCTGGCTGTCTCCATCCTGTGATAAAGTAGTGATGATGGTAGGAAAGGGGAAGGCAGCAGTTGCAGAGAAGCAGTCTCAGATTTGCAAGGTGGCTGAGTACATTATTTCTTGACTACAGAAAGGGAAACCAAGGCAGGGAGGGAGGAAGAGATTCGCCCGTGGTCACAGAGTGACTTTGATCCCAGTCTTGGAAGGCACAGTGTCCTCATCCCAGCCCCGGTGTGGGCACAGCATAGCCCTGCTCTGTCTCGGCGCTCAGGGCTGGAGGCTCGCAGAGGCTGGCAGCACATCACGCAGAGACCTGGCCCCAGCTGCCGACACTGCGGCTCTGTGGACAGGGCTGCCTCCAGGACAGCTGCAACAAGAGCATGGATGTGTCCTGCCACTGACGTGGACTGCAACACTGCTGGCTGCAGTGAGATCATTCTGAGCCATCATGACATCATGCAGCCAGCCAGCCAAGGATGAAAGATTAGCAGGACAGCCAGGAGACTGCCTGGCCTCTCCACCTCACCATCTGAGCCCCTTCAGTGACGCTGCTGGTGCCCTGCTCACTTGGTGCTGGAAGAGTCTCTGGATACTACAGCACTGGGGCAAATCCTGAACTGGGAAGGAGTGGGACATACCTACCAAACAGCGCAGAGCCTAGGGCCTTGGATACGGCTCATCTGCAGCACAGCCTGCTGCCAGCTTTGCATCAGGAGGCCAGATTAGAAGTGTTTTGCCAACATACACTGTGCTTTCTAAAATGCCCTTCACTTGCTGCATAGTCCACTCCAGGAGAAGAACACACTGGCTGGGTGGGCAGCTTGGTTGCCCGAGGAGTGTGCTGGGCCACTGTGCTGCAGCCTTGCACAGCATCACCCCCTCTGATGCAGGACATCTCCTGCACTTGCTCACAGACCAGGGATGATGGTCTATGGCAGGATGCCATTGAATCAGCACAGTCATGCCAGCCTCCCAGCTCCACCTCGGGTAGCTGGTTCATGCCGAGCTCTGAGGTGCTCCTCGTGTTACCATAGCAATCAGATAGGATGCTTGGAGAGGGAACGGTCAGCCTAGCCTCTGCAGCCATGTGCCCACAGGGGTGCAGCTCCTCCTGAGCCCCAGCCCAGAGCCCTACCAGTTGAGATGCTCTCTATTGCACACTGATGCTTGGGCCATGGAGCAAAGACACTGTCACCTCACTCACTTCATCCCTTCTCTGACGAAGACCTTCAGGTAGCCAGCAATGCTTCCAGTTTAAACTGTTAAATTAGAGCTGACAAACCCGTACAGACATCAGAACCTGATTCTGGATCATGACACACAATTCCCCAGCTTTGCCCTGGACACGGCTCAGCACCTGATGTCTCTGGTGCCACAGAGACCTGCTGCTCATTTGCTGCTCATCTGCTGCTCCTTGCTGCATGCCTCAGCACTGGCAGCAGTGGGGGCTCAGCCGGGAGGGCTTTCACCCTACTGCCATGGTACAGAGCTGCCCCCCTGAATCAGCATCAGGTTTTACAGGGACCCAGCAATGAGGCTTCCCAGGAGCTGCCCATGATCTACTGCCCTTCGCTGGCAGGAGCAAAGCCCAGTGTGGATCTCTGTAAATCATCCGTATTCTTCCTCATCCTTTCCTTTCCCCTACACAGTTCCTCCTCACTTGCCACTCAGCCAAGCCCTGCCAATTTCAGTAATTTAATCTCTGCTCATTAGATGGATCCTCCACCTCCCTCATCATTTCTGTAGCTCTTCTGTGAGCTGCCTAATTTATCACTCTCTGCCTGGTAACGAGGTACCCACTGTGCTCCCACTAAGATTTATTCTTCAGAAACACCCATGCCACCTACTCTGACTGCTTAGGGACTCTTCCTTTTAGGATTTTGAATTATTTTACTTGGGATTGAAATAGGATTAATAAATGATTATGACTATTCATTTACTAGATTTTGATACCACATCTGCCTTCCTTGGTTCTGGTATCTTCTATAGTTTAGAAGAAGAAACCTCTGCTAATGTATCCCTAACTGCTGTGATGCAAACAATACCTGAATTTCAAGTGGGGAAATGAACTATGCTCCATGCCTTATACGACCAACTAGACAGCGGGCTCTGAGCAAGACAGCAGTTAATGTAGCCTGGGATGACATTTAGCAACGTCTGAAGTCATTTCTTCTCTATCAAAAATGAGAAGTTCTTGTTCCCTCATGTTAGAAATATTGTTTAGATGTTAAATTTTACAAACCTGTCTGTTGTTTCATCATCATCTGGCTACCAGCTAGCTGCCAGTGTGGGATCAGAGCCTCGCCTGGCCAGCAGCACCGCAGACACAGCCTGAGACCTTCCGGGAGCCCGCTGCAGCACAGAGCCAGCTCCTATTACCCCTCCTTCACTGGCAGCAAACCAAGGAGGGTCACCGCCTGCCACAGAAGACAAAGGTGACACTGCCAGTGCTTGCCAAAATTGGTGGTGGGATGCAATCCTCACCACCACCCTGAACATCCTCCAGAGGTGGAAAGGAGAGGCAATCGCTGTACCTCCCCGTGGGTGTCTCAGAGAACATCTGAGCCTTTGTTAGAAGCATCAGAGAGGAGAGGAAGCAGGAAGGGAGCCAGAACTTTTTGGATAGTTTAGTTCAAATGAAACCCTTCTTGCCCACAAATACTCAGGACTCCTGCCTCTGAGGTATTCCCTGACAATGACAATTCACATCCCATAGCTGCAAGTGATGGAGCAGTCCTGCTCTGGAGTACAGAACGTCAAGGGATTAAGAAAAGGGCCAGGAAACAAAATGGGTGTTTGCCACACGTTCACCAATTTGCATGCAACCCTCTCTGATAAATTTTGCAACCTGAGCTTGTCCTCTGCTGTGCCAGAATACAGTAAATTTATTCAGCCTGTAATTTAGTCCAGCTGTAGGTGTGATTTCTAGGTAGAACTGACTCATGTAAAACAGTTGGCTTCACTTGGGAGCAGAAAACCCCTGTGGTGTGCCAAGCGACTGACTTTCATGAACTTGCGTCACTGTGTGTCAGGACAGGACGTTATCTGCAGCTAAAGCATACAGTCCACAGGGAAATAGCCCATGCTTCCCCGCATTGCCTCCTCTTGAGGAACCACAGCAGGGCTGCACTCGCATCTCCTGGGCTGCTGCATTTTGACCATGCTCTTCTCTGTACCTTCTTCTCCCTTGGTACCCGCCGGCTTGGAACACCAGGACTTGGCCTTGCTGGGAGCCGGCAATCCCCAGGTTCCCCCAGGACCGCAGCGGCAGAAGGAGGCTGGCAGCACACACTGCCCACCTCCAGCAGCACTCATCACCCATCCATGCCTCCAGCCACCCTCATCACCCATCTGGGCCTCCAGCAGCCCTCGTCACCCATCCGTGCCTCCAGCCTTTCCCTCCAACAACTGCTAATGGGATGGCTGGCGTGGTCCGGTGCTGTCCTTGCTGTGGCACTAGCTCAGTTCCCAGGACCTCTTAAATCTACAGGGTGGATCTGGGATGCTTCTGGGCTGGCTCCAGACTGGAGGCAGTGACCGAGAAGGAAAGGCTGCTGCCTCCTGCCAGGGGCTCAGGACACAGCGGGGAAAGGGTGGAGGACGGAGCTGGAAATGCCTACGCAGGGATCATTGGACCCTTTCGCTGCGAGGATTTCCCACCCCACTCTCCTCGTCCCTGTCCTGTGGATGGCAGGAGCTGTGCTGGTTACTGGCTCTTGCCTTCGCATCCCCTGCCTCGTTCCCCATTTCCGCGTTTCCAGCTGTGCAGCTTTCTGTCGCAGCTGAGCAATGCAACCAGTCCTGGCCGGGTTCAGTTTTTCTTCCATGATGTGAGAAGTGACAGCTCATAAACTTGAAAGAGTATCATCTGAAATGTTTGAGGAAAGGAAAAGCAAAGAAACCCCACAATGCCAATGCAACGGGACGGGGTCTGGATATCTGGTATTTTGTGATTCAGAAATCCACCGTGCAGCGAACTGAAAATAAAGTGGCTGCCTAACTAGCTGCTTAAACAAACTTCAGATTCATCTGAGCAGAGTTTCTAAATACTCGGATATAAAGGTCAAATAGTCCTTGCCAGCCCGTGAGCCTCTTTTACAGACAAGAATCAACTATGGCCCTCGTTATGGAAAACAGTCAAAATAATACAGTGATGCTACCTCCAAGAGAAAATAGATAGTGCAAGTTATTCCATCTTCCCTTTCAGCGATATCGGTTTAGAAAAAGCTAGGCTATTTACAGAGAGCATTTTGCTTCCAGTACTTTTGAAGTAAGTGAATTTTGAATTAGTTTAAGTGCAGGATAAATCAGTGAAATAGGAAGATCTTTACACTCCAATAAGATGCTATTACTCATAAGCATATTGCACTCTAGCTTGTGGACTAAAACTATCAGTGCATGACAGGACACCAAGGGCATGAAACACAGGGGATCCATGAAAATTAGCAAAGCACCTTTGGTATGAAGAGGTAATTTGGGATATTGATTGGTGATAATGGCAGCCCAATGCTGAGATAATCTGGCCAGATCCTGTGATCCTGGGTGCTCCAGACTGCTGTGAAAATTCCAAAACCCCTTCCAAGAGCAATCTGTATTTCTTCAGATTTCACACCAGAGGCTGAAGCAGAAACACAGAATTAAATGTTGTGCTGTTGTTAAGGACACTGTGTCCACTGTTACTCTTGTTTATCACATCAATCACACTGGCATGGAAGAACCACAGGCAGGAGCTCAGCCCCTCGCTGGGCACACCAAAAACACATCTGGTGGCAGGGCCTTTTTAATGAGGTTTTAACCTGGGTTAGAGGAGGGTGCACAGGATGGCAAATGCACAGAGATGGAGAGGAAGGGTGGAGCAGAGGCTGCTGCAGAGGAAGACGGAGCATCACCACAGGGCATTTGAGGAAATAATAATTTTTCTTTTTTACGTCTATGATCTCACTGCATGTGGGCACCCGCAGCTGGGCACAAGGAAACTTGGCACGGGAAGCTCCATGCTCTGCACCCCACTACACAGGTCTTTCTGACCATGGAACGACATTGGGGCATGCCCAGCTCCTGGCAGCACAGCATGAAGCTCTTGGTGTCTCCAGTGTCAGTTTGTATGATACAAATATGATAAGCAGGCAGAAAGGCAGACCTGGAGAGCTCCAGGGATGGCCAGACATGACATATCATGCTACATGCGTGCTGTCAGCCCCTGAGCAAGGCATACAGCAGAGGCAGTCGTTTCTGGCCCTTATCTTTGGACATCTCTCCAGGGAAAGAGCCTCCTTGGGTTGCAAGCCCAGACAGAAGCTGGTCATAGAGGAATGATGCTGAGTCTTCATCATCCACAGTCCCAGCTGGTTTCAAGCATGAAAATAAGAGGAAGAAAAGCAGATGGCTTTGCAGTTTCCACCATTTCTCTCCCCGTTCTCGTTCCAATAGGGAAGGAGCATCTGAGGCGAAGGCATTTCCATGCCTTGGGACAGTGCTTCCTACTTGTGACCCAGCCATGCCATATAAAAGAAGCACGCTCATGTACTGTGTGCTGAGATATCCAGTGGGTTCCCAGCTGCTTTCTGAAGACCAGCCAGGTGACCTTCCCGTGGGCTTGTGTCTGGCTCTTGTGTTTCCAGCCCTGCAGCAGAGGTGTTGGAGACCTTTCTGAGAAATGAAACACAGCCATACACTGGATGCAGAGAGGCACGGACAATCTCTCCCTGCTCCCTTGACATTTTTCACCCTACTCCTCACAAGATGCTTGGATTTTGTGTCAAGAGGGTGATTCTGCAAACTAAATCAGTTCTTGTCTCCTCTTCGTTGGCATGGCAACCTGGGAGGATAGATGGCACAGCCTTGCTACAGCTCTCATGGCTCTTGTCCCACCCGCATGCAGCATAGCTTGGCTGGAGACACATCCCGGATCCTTCGTGCCGGTGCTCTTGCTGATCTAGGCAGATGGTGCAAAAATCCCAGAGTGATTCTGTGGGCAACGCTGGGCCCAGTTCCTGGGACAGCTGCCCAGCACCAGGCTCAGATTCCCTCTGGTTGAAGGGCCAAGCTCAGCCCAGGCGAGGCAGGAGCAAACCCTGGTGCAGGAAACCGGTGCCCAGGCCAGCAGAGGCTCCGGAGCCTCCGGAAACAACTGCAGCAAAAGCTGCACATCAGCACGGTTGCCTCCCAGCTCTCAGACCTCCCAGTCCTTGGCAGGGAATCTGCTTTTCCCTGCTGCCTCAATAAATGAATTTAAGCATTTTCCAGCTCAGCAACTAGAGCCTTTGCTAGTCTTGCATTTGTGTTTGATTAATGAGATAGCCAGTAATTTAAACATCTCTTGAGGTCTCTGTCTTTCCTGAGTAATTCTGAAGTTATTGCTGTTTACATAGAAGAAAATCATATTGCCTCGCAGAGAGCATTACTGTGGTGATAAGAGTGGAAATTGATCCTCAAGGAGCAGAGGCAATGGCACTTCCACGGAGTTTCAGTGAATGCTCATTGTTTCCTGGAAGAGAAAAACACCTTCTGCAGGCTAAGAGTTGCCCGCCCAAAACCTGGGAGAGGCTGGGGCCATTCCCGCCCTGTGGATCCAAAGTGCCTGAGACTGTTTGCTGCTTCCCTGGGAGAGGCACCAGCAAGCCAAGGGGGCCAGGACTCACCATCATGAAAGCCCGGTATTGTGGATTCCTCCAGGCTGGGGTTGGGAGGATTAATTTCCACGAGCAGACTGGTTGTCTGACCCATTTGAGATAAATCCATTTGCAAAATTATCATGTTAAAAGGTTTTCATTATTAGGGACACGTTAGGAAGACAGCTGGGATTTGCCTTCTGTTGTTCCCACCAGGCCTGATCAGTCCTGGTTTTTTCTCACATCCCAGCATAAATCTGGAATAATCCTCCAGGTCAGAAGAATCAGGCTGCTGCCAAGGCAAAACCCAGTCTGGGAAGAGAGTGCAGACAGCGATGATTTGGGGGATACTTTTACAAAACCAGGACTTGCTCCTAAACAGCAGACATGGGATTAGTACTGATGCTAAACCATGCAGATTTCTGCATGCATAACCTTGAAGCCACTTTGCCTTTGAGGAGAGAATGCTGCAGCCAAGCGTCGCATGCAGCACCCCGGTCTGGCTGGTTTTCCATGAGGAACTTGGATCCAGTTCAGATCCTCAGGTTTGGTTAGCAAGAGCTGTCGTCCTGCCTCGGCTGCAATCAATCACGGTCCTTTCCTGGGGGCTGTAGAACTGCTCCAGGAAAGGCCTGAGCAGACAATTATCCTTCTGTCCTTATAAGGCTTCTTCTCCTTTGCGCTGAGACCCACCACCCCCTGCTCACCACCCGCCACCCACCACTCGTGGGGTGAGGAGTGCCCTGGGCTGCAGAGCTGAGCCAGGACTGGCCCCCGGGTGGGACCGGGCTGAGCTGCGGCCACCTGGACCCACGGTGGCTGTGTCAGGAGACAGAGAGGGGACACCGAGCCCGGCAGTCCTCCTGCCTGCTCTCCCACAGGTGTGGGGAGCTCCAGTGTTTTCCTGCTGCTCCTTTTCTTCAGCTGCCTCAGAAAAAACCTACAAAAATGCCTAAATCCCACTGAGGTTGGGACTGAAACAAGAAGTGAAAAAAGGGGCTAAATTAAGGCCCATATACTCTCAATGTATCCTCTACATTTTGGAGTCATCCTGTTACATCTGGCTGTTACCAGAAGGTCACCCTCTCTCCCACACATACCAGTCAGCCCATCAAGCCCGAATGCTTTACGAACACTGGGCGACTGGGAGCTGTTGCCTGAGGGCAGCAGAGCTTGGCTTTACTTACGCAGGTCTCTGCTGCTGAAAGGCAGGGGAGCCTGGCGCCAGGCTGAGCACGGCAGCACAGGGTCCAGCAGCACGGCGGCGACTGTGAGAAGGGGTGGACAGGAGGTGCCCCCCCAGGTTATCTATCGCAGGAGCGCCCCGCTCCAACGCTGCCGATCCTCCCACCAGCAGCCCCACTCAGGACAGCAGCTGAGCAAGGGCCGGGCAGCCAACCTCCCACCCGTGTCTCCGGCTTGGGTGGACTTGAGGCCAAACTTTGCCAGCAATGCAGGGTTTGATATCTCCCTGTTCTCTCACAGCTTTTCGCAGGCACTCTCTTGTGGCCCTGTATGAAATAATTTCAATTTAATGAGCTCAGTTAGCTGCAGATTAATCGAAAACAATTTTGCACAGGTTCCTTCTTTATTATAAAAACATTCTGGTCTGTCTTCTCATTTCTCAAGCTGTCTCTCTGTGGTCATCTTCCCTCTCTCCCCTCTCCCCACATGCTGCTGATACAAATTACCCTTCCCAACATGGGCTGGATGGGAGAGCAAAAGCCTCAAACTCCTTAACTCCTGCATCTTCCTATGGGAGAGGTATGGGGAGCTCCTCTATGTGCACATGGCATGTCCTCAGGAGAGACACTTAAAATTCCTGCCGTGGCACGAGGCAGCGTTTGCTGCAAAGCAGCATCTCCCCTGTGTGCCGAGAGCTCCTGCAGCGGGGCCACAGCGGGCAGCAGCTGGCAGAGCCCTGGGCTGGGCTCATGCGGAGAGGGCAGAGCAGCCCCAGCTGGGATGGACAAAGGAGCTCCCAGCTTCCCAGCCCCACCGCTCAGCCTCTCCCGACACCAATTCCTCCCATTGGCCTCTTCCATGCCCAACATCTGGGCAGGCGAGGTGCCCACAGACCCTTTCATTTCTGTTCTCCTGTACCCAGCAGGCTCTGAGCTTTGTCTTTCTCACAGTGCTCACACTTCTGGGTTTTTGTCCTCAGAAAGTCCAGCTGCAGAGCTTTGAAGTCTCCTGGTGCTTTTGATGTGCTCATGGGAAGGAGAGCATCTGTGCAATCCCACCTCAACGCTCTGGACAGCCTGGGAGTCCCTGCACTTACCAATTTTCATCCAGACCCCCAAACTGCAGTATCTTTCTGCTGCCAACCCAGGGAAGTGTGCTGGTCCCAAGGAAGCTGCAGCACACACCAGGCTGATGAAGCTGCAGCCCAAGGGTGTCCAGCGCCAGCACCGCTGAGGCTGTGCGGCACACATTGCAATCAGCTTTTATCACCAAGCAATTCCCACCCCTCTGCCAAGTCCAAGGAGGCAGAACCAGCTCACCCAAGTGATTTCCTTCCCCCTGCAGCAGATGAGCTCTTCCCCACACTCACACACTCAGACAAACCCCTGCCAATGGCTGCAATGCCGTCCCTCGACCGGGAGCTGCTGCACCCTGGGGACCCGGCGTCCCGGGCTCCCATCCCTCCATGCAGCCAGGCCACTCCTCAGCCAGGCGTCACCGTGCCAACTCCCGGCTCCCCGGTCTAACCACCGTGCCATCCCAAGGAGGACAGGAGAAGGAAACTGGGGACACAGGGCAGACGTTTTCTGTGGGGACGGATCCCAGCTGCTGCCCCAGCATATGTATGCTGGCGGGATGGACAGTGCAGTTTGTAACTCTGGTGATGTCTCCTTCTCTGGTGAAGGGGGCTGGGAATTGCCTTCGATAAAGCCAAGTTTCTGCCCCACAGAAGCTTGAGTCCTGCAAGGCTGTGCTGGCTCACCCTGGGAGCATGTAAGCAGACAGAAGCTTTGGGCATGATTTTCAGCTGCTGCAGGGGAACAGGAGGGGCAATGCCCTAGGGCAGAGCTCTGCAAAGCCCCCACTCCCTCCAGGTGTCAGCTGCCTCCCCTTGGAGAAAATTCCCTGGACTCTCCCCTGCAGCTTTGCAGGAAACCCTGTGACAGCATAGTTACAGCTCAGGCATAAAAGAAATATTAATTATCTCCATTATCTCCCAAACAAATGAGCCAGTGCATAACATAAACAACCTTGAGCCCTCCAGCTCCAGACGGAGTGTCAAGATGTGCAAGCAGGGCTGGGTGTCAGGTCCCCCCCATACTGTGGGGCAGGAGGAGCTGCTCCCTGCCAGCCCCTCCAGCAGGCAGGCGGCTGCGGCCCCAGGCACCACCATGTCCCCTGCCCCCTTCCCCAGCAAAGACCGTGCACCTGCTGCAGGCTCCTCACCTGCCGGGAGCCACTGGTTGAGGTGAGCGACCGTCCCCTTCACCAGCCAGGCCCCGAGCCATCCTCCCGACCGGGCGAGCTCTGGCCAAAAGGCAATCCATCTCGCGGCCTTATCGCCTCATGCTGTTTGAACCTGATTTACTGTTATTGGCAGTCAGCAACCTTTGCCATTTATATTCAATGCCAAGCTTCAATTTACAGTATACTTTCTGCTTCAGCTCACCCCGGCCTCTATCTCCACCTTCCACATTAATGCAGGATATGCGCAGAATTCATCTTGGAATTTATTTAAAAAACATCAGCCACACTGGCTTTAATATGTTCCCTCATCAAAGCAGCACAAAGCTTAATTTAAATGAAAACTAGAGAATTATGGAGTGTTACCCGAGCCAGCACCCCGTTCAGTCTCGTTGAGCTGCCAGTGTCCCCAGCGGCACAGCAGGCACTGCGTGCCGGCAGCACCACCCCAGGGTGAACCCCCGTGAAAGAAAGCAGGAGAGGAGTTGTAAGCTTGCAGCCAAATGGAATTCCTCCAGTTGCAGAAGATGGCCAGCCACAACCTGTGGCATGTCCCTCCGGCACGTCCCTCAGCGAGCCCGGTGTCCCCCCACCCCAGCCCACCCCACAGCTGCCTGGGGGCTCCCGCAGCCCTCCCGTGCAGGGGGACCTCCACGTCCAGCTCTGCACGTCTGCCCGGGTGCAGTGACTCTGTCCCTGCCATGCCAACCTGGTCACAGGAGTCCCCGCACCCAGAGTGGCACATGATGGGCGATGGGGCAGCTGCGGCTGCATCTGCGCAGCCCCTGGGGGATAACAGGGCAGGTGGGAAGGGAGGGTGGGCGCAGGGAGTCAGGCGAAGGCGAGAAGGCCAAGAGCCTCCCCAGCTCCCAGCTCAGGTGCCTGCAGGTCACTGGCTGTCTGCTCTGCAGAGGGCTGAGAGGAACACACAAAGTATTTTTCATAGCTATAAAACATTAAACTGTGCAGCAGCTTTCCCTCCCAGGGGAAGAGTTGCCCCCAGGGCAGGGCACGCTGTACAGGGATGGAGACCCTGCTTCCCAGTAGCACTTAGTTTAGACTAAGGGCAAGGAGCAGCAGCTGGGTACGCAAGGGAAAGCAATTAACCGTTAATTAGGATAAAAGAAAAAGAGAGGCATTGCTGCCTGTTCTTGTCTTTGGGATGAGAAAGGGGAGAGGGGCTACACTATGTTAGGATCTTCCTTGGAGCATCTTGTGCTGTTTGAATTAACGGTTTTACTGCATATGTGGGCAGTCTGGATTGGGGAGGGGGGGTGTGTCTATTAAGATAACAGCTTCTGCTTTTTGTGGTCCTAATTAACTCCAGGTATACATGTGCTCTCATGGTAGTTTCAGCCTTAATAGTACACACTGTTAAGCCTGTACTAAAAATTTTGATGTGAGCAGCAACAATTTTGGGAAACAGAAAAGCTGTAACAGGGCACTTCATAGGGAGCACTGCCCTGAGTTTTATCAGGGCTTAAGGAAGAGTCTCCACCTTCACAGCCAGCAAAGCCAGCATCTCCTGGTGTGAGGGGCACCCAGCCTTCTGCTGCCCTGGCCATGGGGAGGAACTGCCCTGCCTTCAGCCTGAACCTGCCAGCAGCAATCTGTGGTGGCCGCTGCTTTCCTTGAAAGAGAGTGGAAAATGGGTTTATAGCTAAAAAAGAAATTAAAATACTGAAGCAATAGCCTGGTGGTGAGTAGCATATAATCCCCCAGCAGAATAAGCAGAGCTAAAAAGCTGAAAGCAAAAATGTGTGTGAACAGAAAATCTGCAATTGTTCTCCAAGCTTTGCTGTCTCAAAGCTGTTCTGGGACCCTCGTGAGAAGTGCCTGCAGAGGACGTCCTGACCGTGGGCAAGTCCCCTCTTGCGTGTAGACCCCTGGGTGCTGGGGTAGCGAGCCTGGCAGAGCGGGACAGGAGGCTCTTCCTCCCGGCTGGTTTGGATGCTCTGGGTGATGGTGGATCTGCTGGTTGGCTTCAGAAGATGATGCAGCAGGTTTGCATGTCTTCTGCAGAGAAACGCTCTGCGTGACCATGCTGACGGAAGGGGAGTCCTGCAGAGACCACCTGGAAGAGCGGAGGAGGCTCTTGTGCACCAACCCGGGAGGAGGCAGGACTGAGTGGAGCTGGCTGAGCTGGGGATGGCATGACAGGCGGCAGAGGGGGTCCCTGCACTGGTGGGTGCTCGGGCTCGGGGCTTGCTGCAGGGCTGGGGCTGCCCACCCCGGGGGGAGGGAGAGAGGGAGGGGGCCCGGTGGGGAGGATGCCTGGAAGGGTGTCCCCACCTGCGATGAGGCAAGGAGCTGGCAGAACCCGAGGATGTGCCTGCAGCACGGGTCCTGTACCACCGGGCTCTGCTCCTCTCCAGGCTGGGCTGGACAGTGTCTGCCTTTGCCCTGAGCTGCTCGGTTCCCCCTCGGGGGAGGCTGTCACTGGCAATGTCCCACTGCTCTGCCCTTGCCCCTGATTACACAGACCCGCCCAGTTTCCCCGCAATTAAATAAACAGGCTTGATGGTTTATAGTCTGCCCCATGCTAGAGCCAGCGGGACCCTGGGCCAGCTGCAGGGTGCTTTGGCACATCGGCACCAGCTGCTCTGCCTGGGCCTGGACACCAGGGACCTGAGAGGCAGGGTCGGGGGGGAGTGCAGAGCTCCTGCCCTGGGGGCTGTGGGCAGCTCAGTGAGGGTCTTTGGCTGGAAACTCAACTCATCAGGGGGATGCGAAGGTTCCTGAAGGCAGCTCCAGCTGTTCCCTGCCGGCTGGGGAAGGGATGGGGATATGTGTGCCCACTGCTGCGGGGAGAGGTTTCTCTGCAGAAAGTCAGGAGCAAACAACAAATAGGGTTGCAGAAAAATGCTGTTTCCCACATTTTGCACCAATTAAAATATTCTTTTGGAGAGCTAACCATTGCTCCTTTGAGAAAGGGACAAAAGATATATCATTGACAGGTTTTTCAGCCTCATTACAATATTCTGTACATCAAGTGTGCCCAGTGTACCAGAAAATACAGATGTTGCAGCTGTCATTTGGGATAACCTGATTATCCTTTTATTTCTAGCTTTGTTCAAAATAAATTAGCTGTGGTAGTCTGTTCAGAGAGATAATTACAGTCAGTCTAAACAACAGAACATAAGAAGCCTTCTCTAGGTCAGAGACTTAACTGAGGCCAAGCCAGGCTGAAGACCCAGCCCTATGTATGAGTCCACACATCCCACCGCATTCAGGACCTTCTCTCCTCCTCCCCTTCTACAGCATTTGAGGATAATGAGGAAATGCTGGTGGGAGATGAAGCTGCTGCAGGCTGGTGCATGCTGCTGCCTCCCAGCCGTGGCAGGGCTGCCAGACAAGGGCTCGTTTCGCCCAGTGCGGTACAAGCACTCCAGAAAAGGGGAGCCCTTGCCGGCAGCTGCCAGTGGGCAGGGAAGTGCGGGGAGGTGTGCGGGCAGGAGGGCTGCACAGAGCTGAAGCCTCTGCAGGATGCTCCCTGCCCGGCCCTGCATCACCAGGGAATTTCAAAGAGGCAGAGGAGGTCTCTGTGGGAAGATTTTCCCTGCATTAGGACTGGTTCGGGAGGGAGCTGTGGGGTGCTGTGGCTGCAGGTGAGCTGGGTCTGGCCAAGGCTGCCTGCAGGTCTCTGAGCCGGCGCCTCAGCTCCGGCTGAGTATTTAGGCTGAGAACAGCATTGCTTCTAAGGCCCGATTTGCACTCTAATTAGCAAATAGACTCAGTGCACACTATGCACCAATTAAATGCTTCCATTCCAGTTATTAACTCACTTTTTAACAATAAAAAAGAAGACATTTTCTTTTTAAGGCTGATGTGATTTTGGCAGCTGTTGAACATGTCAGTCTTAGCAGAAGCTAATTCTTCTGAATTAGGCTATAGTCAAATCTCTGTTTTCTAACTCTAGGTATTTAAAGCCTGAATGATTAGATAATCCAGAATACAAATTAATAAAGCCTGAGGAAAAGGAAAAACAAGCCCCTTTATTGAGGTCCCATCCCATATGTTCTGACAAAAATAATGCAAATAAATGCAGATGTAGATGTGTGGCAGAAGACCAGTGCATAACCTTATGGCACTCGGTTCAAATTGTTGGTTTGCCTGTGCTCAGTGCGTTGCTTTTCAGAGTGCTCCCCTCACCCCCTCTAAAGGGGATCCCTTTTGGTGGTGTCTGCTCCAGGCTGATTTGAGTACAAGCTGCAAAGTGGCGAATTGAGTGAAGTTGCATGGAGCTGGCTGTCATGAATTAGTCTCTCCCCTCCACGCTGGGAGCCCCTGCTGCAGGTTATTAACATGGCCAGCGCTCCCTGCCCACTGCTCCCTGCCTGGCTGATGGGGATCAATCCCGGCTGCCCTGCGTCTTGCAGCTGGGTCGTGGGGAGCCGCGACCGCTTCTTGCTTAATGAAATTACAGTTCATAAAATTTGCTGTCTTACAAATCAATAGTAAATACATGCTGAGCCTTCCCAACAAGCGTGGCTAATGTGCTTGCCAGGGCTGCGGGAGCGGAGCAGAGCAGGGTCTCTGCCACAGGCACAGCTGAAGCAAGTTGGACTCAGCCTCACAGCACCTGGGGACACCAAGCTGCCCCCGGGACCTTACCTCCCATGGGGCTCTTCACAGAGGGTCCCAGCCCAGGAAAGGTGAAACACTTGCTCTGAACCACCACGGGTCTCTCAGGAGTTTATTGGCACCGTGGGGAATTAGAGGGGGGCAGGAGCAGCATCTAAGCTGCCAGCCCAGCATTCCAGCTGTATCCCAAGCCCTGTGCGGTGGCTGCATCTGTGTGTGCAGAAGAGCTTACGTGTATGTGGCTGCTCCAGTGGCGCAGGAGAGGCTGGACATCCCTGCCTGCAAGGAGAGACGTGGACTGCACAGGCCTCACAGTCATCTTCTCCCATGGGCTGGGGTTTTCTCTTCGCCGAGGACAGATGCTTCTCGGCTTCCTCCTCTGTGTTGCCATGCATCTCGCAGGTCCTGGATGCCTGTGCCAGCCCCACGTGGAGCCGGCACAGCGAGTGCCGACGGGCTTCCCCTATGGCAGAGGCAAGCAGCCCGAGAGCAGGAGCTGGATGTCGTGTGAAACAGCAATAGCCTTCTGGGAAAGCTGCAGGGTTTGATCAGGTAACAGCATTTCTGGGGACGCTCACGCATGTTCTCAGCAGGCAGTGCAGAGCCATCAAGGCTGAGCAGGCTTCCTCAGCGTGGTGGGAATGGGAGGAGAGCTGGTGAGGGAAGTAGCAGGAGCACCCAGCCTCTCGGCAAGCTTTACCAATGCCATCGTCCTCCTGCCAG
The DNA here is from genome assembly GCF_965183815.1 of Platalea leucorodia. Lineage (NCBI taxonomy): Eukaryota > Metazoa > Chordata > Aves > Pelecaniformes > Threskiornithidae > Platalea > Platalea leucorodia. Next base: position 18,862,392 of record NC_138827.1, on the reverse strand, counting down.
AACCCATAGTGTCATGCCAGGCACTTGCGAGGCACTGGCTGTCATTGCCTGCCCTCTTGGGTGCTGGCATGGGCTGGGGCTGGGGCTGTGTTGGCAGAGGAGCCAGGTTTCACCCCCCCCCCCCCCCCAACTTGCTCTTCCCAAACTGCAGCTGCCCCTTGGGGATGGGGTCTGCTCATCCCTCCCTGCCCTGCCCAGGCACCTGGCCAGGGAGAGACTCCACACCATGGGGCTGCTCGGTGGAAGCTGTGCAGTTTGGGGTAAATCCCCCAGGGTATGGTTGGGCACTGCAAGCTCCCGGCCCGGTGGCAGGTGCAGGAGGAGGCTTCTGCCAGGCTTCACGTGGCTGCTTGTGCTGGGGTTGCAATGTCCTGTGCATGGAGGCAGGAGGGCCCTAAGATGAGTTCCTTGGAGGAGCCCCAGCTCAGCAGTAGAAGCCCTGGTGTCAGCCCCATGTGCTGCAATAAGCAGGACGCACTGTGGCTTCACAAAGAGGCTTCCTGTTGCCTGCTTAAAATCATCTTGCTTTAGAAAAGTAAAGAAGGAAAACTGCCTGATGAGAGGCTCAGAAGAAACAGCTTATGTACCAAGGAGTGGAGCAGGACACCCTGCCTGGGCAGCCCCCTGCCCCGGGGGTCCGGTGAGCGCAGCTGCAGAGCGGGTGCCAGGCGACGCCAGGGCTGGGGTGCTTCTTACCGGAGCAGAACTGGCTGCCTGCACATTCATAAATATTCTTGATGCAGGCAAGACTGGCTGGGTTTTGATCGCGGTTTTGCTAGAGAGCTTTTGCAAGGATCTTTATCATTCAGTGTCTGTGTAAAACACTTTCCAGAGTCTAAATTCTGCTATAGAAAAACTATTTATCAAGTGCCCCCCCCCCTCTGCTGATACACTGAGCAGGAGTTGCCAGCACACTCTGACAGCCGGCTGGAGGCAATATGATAGATATGTGGCTAATAATCAATCGATACTTCTGTTTAGGCCTCTGTCTATCAGTTTGGCATTGTGTGAACTAATTAGATGATAAAATGTGATGAATGTGTATTAAAGTCAGCTTCCTCCTGTTAGCACTCCAGGGACCCTTTCCATTTTCTAGCTGACCTTTTAGATCTCAGCTTTATTGTACGTGAATGCAATTAAATCAATTTGTCAGATATTTGCATTGCTCCTGCTAGTTCAGAATTCAATTAGTCAGTGTCACTTTACCGTCCTTGTCAGCCTCTGCACCAGCTCGGGTAAAAAAAAAAAAAAAAAAAAAAAAAGAAAGCCTGTTAAAACCAAACCGAATCCTGCCAAGACTCAGCTCCTCTCTCTGTGGCTCACTCCTTCATGGCTCACACTGTTTGCTGCTGCTGCTCCTCCCCGGGCCCCGCACAGGAGGGTGCATCCCCGCTGGCGCGTGCAGCCGTGACACCTGGGGTCCCCCCTGCGCAGGAGGAGGGGGCACCCGGATCAAGCAGGTGAATCGCTTGGGTCCACTGGGGAATTTGGCAGGCGGCCCTCGTTACCTCTGCTCTGGCTGTGCCGAGCAGAAATCTTGTCTAGCAAAATTATTCACACCAGCAGAATGAAACTGCAACAGCCGTCTCCATGCTACAAGGGTTTTTAACAATATTCAAATGAGAGCCAACCTTGGCAATTATTTTTCTTCCTGCTGTTCTAAAGTGATGGCTCCTTTATCCATATTTTATCAGCCAGCGAGGAACTCTGATAGTTAAGATTCTGTTGCTTGCTTAGATCCACGAGAGCACATCCTGAAAGTCTGTTTGAAATTAGCATACAGGAATGTGTCTGGTGAGCCAGGAGTCAGTCCTCATCCTCCACACTTGAATTTGGAGTTACTTCTTAATGGCGAAGCAGCTGCTCACGGCCCCGACGCGGTGTGCTGCCCCTCTCCCTCTGGGGCCGTGCCGCGGCTGCCTCAGGGGCTGTTATTAGGCACAGGCAGCGGTGGGTGGAATGTGTTTGCAAAAACGTTTGCAAAAGTGTTTGCAAAGGGTGAGTGAGTGAAAGGGATGGCAGTGGGACAGGCAGAGAGAGTGAGCGGCCAGACCTGGCAGGATCAGGCGCTGCAGGGCTGTGCCCGCTGCAAGGCTGGTCAGGGGGCAGGGTTGGATGCTGGGGGGCCAGTCGTGGGCAGGGACAGGCACTGCGGGGCAGGCTGGGGGGCTCTGGATGAGCGGCAGCACAGCTGGCAGGAGCAAGAGCCGGACTGATGCACCCCATCTGGAAGCATCCCTCGTGCTTTGCTCCTGCAGCCTCAGCACCATCCCTAATCCCTTCCCGGTGCTGAGCGCTGTCTCCACCCTTATCCATGGCTGATGTGTGGTGAGACAGGCGCATTCATCCTTTATCTCCTCAGAGGTACAAATTCACATGTGGAGTTGTGCAAGCACGAAGGCTGCTGCCAGCGTGCTGTGTTAAAGTCTCAGCTCAGTCTGTGTTGGGCTCAGCCTCATCATTCACCAAGTCCCAGCTCGAGGTCTGGCCTGAAGCTCCCACCACGCTGGACTTGTGTTCTGACTCCTGTCCTGGCAAAGATCTGTCCAAACCCAGCCTCGAAGGGCTTCGAGGGAAATCGTGTCTGGAAACCACCTACCAAGGGCTCCGCAGCTGCAGGTGTTTCCAGTGAGCAGCTGTTGCTGGGGCTTCCCAAACCAGTGAAATGCCAGCAGAAGGGCACTGGGAAGAGACCCTGCAAGGGGGCTGGATCAGTGGGAGGAAGGGGAGCTGCTGTAATCTTACACCCTGCAAGCACATGGTGCCTTTGAGCAGCAGCCAAGAGAGAGGAGATAGAAGCTTGCTGGATCTAATGTTTGGATGACAAGAGTTTTGCTTGCACAAGCTCACCTTCTTCCTATGAGTTCTGGCTGGGATATGAATATCTGAACCATGGCAGGTATAATTAACAGATGGAACTAGCTAATTATGTCCTTTGCATGTGAGCAGAAGACGCAACTGTTAATTGCTATTTGCACATTTATTATTCCAAGCACTGGGACTGCTGGCATTTACTGTGACATGTGCCCTGTTTAAAAACAAACAAACTGCACTCCTGTCTGTGCTGTGGTACAATTTAAGGCCTAATTAATATAAGCTGCTATGCTGCCCTGTTGCTTTGAGAGGGTGTGTGGAGGGAGTGTGCTGGTGTCAGTGGCAGCCCCCAGGCCCCGCAGCCGGCTGCATTGGCGCCTGGCAGCCCAGCTGCACAGCGAGGACAGCACTGCAAGCTGTGCAGGGGAAACATGCGGCGCCGCTCGTAGGGAACCAGCAGTTGCCCCATTGCATTTCTGGGCTCATTAGCAGGAGAAATAAACTGGACTGAATAAGCCTCTAGATAATAGACTGCGAAGAAGTTCCCAGTGCTGCCAGACAGCAAGCAGGGCTGTTTCCCCACCCCCACACATCTCCCTGCCACGGTTTCACACCGTAAAGCCAAGATGTGCTTCCTGCTGTGGAAATGAAGTGGCCAAAGGTGGCTGAACTTGGCTGCATTCCCTTGGAGAGGCAGGAAACAGGGCAGCAGGGAGATCCCTCTTCAGCAATAATGTTGGCGCCTCAAGGCTGTGCTGCCAGGGTCTGAGGGTGCTTCCTCTCCAGCATCACAGGGCTGCAAGTGCTCCCAATGAGCCATGCTGACCTCCAAAAGCACCTCTTCACATGGTTATTCTGGAGATAATTCAGGAGCCAAGCCCTGGACATCAGCAGGAGCACCCTCATTTGCCACCCTTTGCAAAACTTCCCATCAGGGAAGCTCTCCCTTGGAGCCTCTCCCAGGCTCAGGCAAGGACTGACCCGCAGGGCCAGAAGTGACTCTGCATGCTGGGGGTGATCTGGGTGCTGCAAAGACCGAGGAAGGGTATGTGAGTGCAGCCCCCTGCTCCCCGGCTGGGTGCAGGACGCACAGCTTTGGACTACACCAGCAGCAAACCCAAGTCTGATCCGAAAAAGACCTATGCCTCTCTCTGTCTCTCTAAAATGTAATAAGAAAAATAACAACTATGTTTTCAAAAGTAATGATTAAATCTCTGGTCTTGAATAAGTATTTGTTTGAGATCAGTGCTCAGAACGCACCTTAGCTTGGTGGTTAGTTATATAAATATCGGAGATGAATAGCAGAGGAATTTCTACCTTTTCTATTAAAGAGTTGAGATGGATTTCAACGACCACACTTACATCAGGGGGTCTGAGCTAATATTCTCTAGGTGAAGGCTTTCCTTTGTGATTGGAGAAAGCGGTTTCTGAAATGCTGTTATTCCCTAGCAAAGCAGGACACATTGCATCAACCTCCGCTTTGCTATTAGTGCAAGGTGAGAGAGCATCCCCCGCGACAGGGCTCTTGCCAGCACAAAAAGGGTCTGAAACAACCATGGGAGAAAGGATGGAGCCCGAGTCCTCCGCCCCGGGCTCTGCAAGGGGCCAAACACTGTCCCCCAGGGAGAGTGGGGCTGGGGGCGCAGGGCTCCCTGGCTCACCCCGGTTGGGGACAGCATGAGCCCGGAGCTGCTGCCCCTCCAAGGGGCTCTGTGGGCAGGGGCGCGCCCAGCCCAGCCCACTGCCCCGGGGAAGGTGGCTGCCTAGGCACACCAAGTGGTTCTCGCTTGGTCTTCTCCCTTCCTTTTTCCCGGGGGTTAGTCTTTCCTTGGTGTTTCCAGTGAAATCATTCCTTTGAGTCCCTTTCCCCGGAGCAGGGGCCATGCTGGCTCCCCAGCCCTGTGTGCAGCCTCTGCATCGCAGCTCGGAGGGGGAGCTCTGGGTCCAGGTGCCTCTTTCCCTTCCTGCTCACAGCCTGTGGCCAGCTCCCGATGTCCCTCTGTCTGAGGTGACCCTGTAACTGCAGAGTGACAGCACATGGCTCCATCGAAATGTGGCCTTGGAGAAAAGCATCCTGTGACCTTGGGACCCTTCCTGGCTGCGTCGGAGAAAGCTCTTTGCAGGTGAATGCATTTCTGGGCTCATTAGCAGGAGAAATAAACTGGACTGAATAAGCCTCTAGATAATAGACTGCGAAGAAGTTCCCAGTGCTGCCAGACAGCAAGCAGGGCTGTTTCCCCACCCCCACACATCTCCCTGCCACGGTTTCACACCGTAAAGCCAAGATGTGCTTCCTGCTGTGGAAATGAAGTGGCCAAAGGTGGCTGAACTTGGCTGCATTCCCTTGGAGAGGCAGGAAACAGGGCAGCAGGGAGATCCCTCTTCAGCAATAATGTTGGCGCCTCAAGGCTGTGCTGCCAGGGTCTGAGGGTGCTTCCTCTCCAGCGGTGACCAGCCCGGCGCAGCTGTCCCCGCAGCGTGCACCCGGGGCCAGGCAGCAGCACTGTCCCCTGTCACCCCGTGGGAGCTGCAGTGTCAGAACCCCCCCAGCTTCTGACAGCAGACACAAAGGTCCTTTGTTCCCTTTGAGGGCCAAGGAAGCAAAGCCCTCAATGGACTGGTCCAGCAGGATGCTGGGTGTCACGGGTGGGGGAGAAAGTGCCTTGAGGCGGGGGAGAAAGTGCCTTGAGGCAGGGGAGCACTTGGAGGGCATCGGAAAGAGCCCCAAGAAAACAAGATTGGGAGGAGTGGAGAGGGTAAAAGTTGTGAGTCTGCAGTAGGACCATCTGAACCGGAGAGGCGGCTGCCCTACAAGACATCCCCCAAAGCAGGTCTCTTATTTTCAAACATCTGCATTAACTGAGCAGAAAGCCAGACCTTGCCAGGCATCGTGGGGCTGCAGCAGAGCTGTGGCAGACCAGGGCCAGTGCTGCAGGCTTGCACTGGAGATTTGTGGAGCGGGTTTCGGGGTGCAGCCTGCAGCTCCTGCTGAGCAAGGATGGGAGGTCAGCCCTTTCCTTGGACACACTGGGTCTGCAAGGATAGCCTGTGGTCAGGGAAGCCAGGTGATGCTCTCCAAACAGGAACTGCAAATCATTGCCATCTGCCTTCCCCTTCCTTCAGTGTAACGAGCTGTGGTGCTAATATTCGGATGCTTGTGCTGTTCATTGAAATATCTGGGGAAGGTCAGGGGATGATCTTCACAAATGCTCACCCAAAGTGCTCCAGCATCTGTGATCGTCCCTCATTGCTGCCCTTGCTCCCTCCTGGCAGAGCTTCTCCCAGGGCCTGCCCACTGCTGCCGGTCCCCAGGACCTCATCGGGACAGGGCACTGTGGGCACACACAGGGCAGGCGCCCAGGGAGCCCCAGCCTGCCAGCATGAGGGTGGCCACAAAAGGGAGAAATTACAGCATGATTTCTGATTAGTTAAGCAGCTACCACATATGAATCCCACAGACTATATTCTGAGTGCATCCAGTATATCAGGTTAATGGAGAAATACAGACACAGAGCAAAGTCCAAAGCTGCAGGCAAGATGCTTCATATGTGATGAATCCCAGCTGCTGCAGTTCAGCTCAGCACAGCGATGTTGTTGCAACGCTGTCCTCTCGCTGCCCTGGCCCTGCCTGGCACTGGTGCTGGGAATGAGGAGTACTCCTTCAGAGCCTTCCTCCCTCTTCGCATCCACCCACAGCAGGCTGTGGGCTTCAGTGCTTCTGCACTGTACATGTTGCTGGCACCATACTCCTGAATGGGGCTGGGGAAAAATAACAGGTACAGTTTAAAAAAATCTGCAGAATCTTAACGATCAGTTGAACAGCTGTGTGTAAGTGTTGTCCTCAGCAGATTGGCATTTGGAAACACTCCAGGATACTAGCAGCCTGGCTACCAGAACAAAGAGGAATAGACATGGGTATAAATGTATTTCTGCTGGGTACGGACAAGGGTTACAGAGTGGGGTAGCTGTGGGTACCTCAGAGCAAATTAGCCCTATGATGTAATGCGATTACCTGTTCAGTGCTAGAGGAAGATCTCTTCCTGCCAGCAGCCAGCAGCACACAGAGAAAGCAGAGGGACAAGGGCTGGGTGCATTTTCAAACCACTCTGCCTCGCCTGAGCAGCATTTCAAAGCAAGTATCTCCCAGCAGTGTGGGGATGGTCTGGGGGACGCAGCACACACAAGCCTCTGTGCACACCCAGCAGAGGGAACAGGGCTTGCACCAGCGCCCGTTGGAGGAGGAGAGGAAATGCTAGGGGCGTCAGACCCCTGGGCTGGTGCTGCAGGAGGTGCCCCCAGGTGCAGGGGCTGCAGGAGGAGTCCCCGGGTGCAGGGGGCTCGGCCATGCCCCAGGGGTGTGCAGGAGGAGGCTGGCAGGGTGCTGAGCACCCAGCTTATGGGAAACCAGGCTGGGGTGAGCTGAGCAGAGGGGAACACGGGCCAGGCTCCTCCGCACACAGCCCAGGGCAAAGCCCTCGGAGGCCGGGGAGGGGCTGGGGGTAACAGGCTGCATGCCTGGGGTGAGCTGCCTTGTGCCCCAGAGCCTGGCCAGGTTTCCTGCACAGGGCACCCACCTGTGTCCGGGGCCAGAGCAGGCAAGGCAGCAAGCATTGTTAATGCTGGTTTGCTTTCGGAAAGGGGCTGAGAATGATGGAGCAGGTGAAATATTTATAAGGATGTGAGAGATTCTCCCATTATACACAAGCCAACAGGCTGCACAGCCTCCGAGCAGATCTCCTGAGCGTGACTCTTTGAAGTGAGCTCTACAGAGCCAGTGTGTGCACAGCTAAAGGGCCACGCACGGCTCGTCACAAACAGTGCCACGCGCTGCCCCTGCACTGGGCATGCCTGTCCTTGGTGCTCGCAGCTCAGACACTTTCTGGGGTTATCTGTCTGGTGGATCCCACCACCAGTCCCTGGTGCCGCTGTGGGCTGGCCAGCATGCTGGAGGGGCAGCTCCCTGTGGGGAACGCTCCACAGCTGGGTGGCAGCTGGAGCAGCGGCACTGCCCCAGAGCCCGGCCCCCCCAGCCCCAGCACAGAGCCCCCACGGAGAGAGGGTGCCCGACGCCTCCAGAGCAGCTCGCCTGGCGATGGGGGAATTGATTTGGTGGAAGAATGAAGTTAGCGGGCAGCAACAACATGATGTCTCTGCTGAAAGGCATTGAGCAGGGCTGGGGCAGGTTCCCCCCAGCCCCAGGCAAGTCTCCCTCCTCCATCCCACCCGACCATCGCTGGGAGCCAGGCAGCACCCCAGCTCCTGAGCAGACCCAAGAGCAGCCCCTTGCTGTCATCAGATGGCTGCTGTAAGTAAACAAACACCACTGTTTATATTAATTGTTTTGTGTTTCCTATAAAGGGCTTGGGCTTTTTGAAACTGCAGCTAACTTCTGTGGGTATCTAATGAATATATTCCATTCCAAATACCCGTGAGTGCTGCTAAGCAGCTGTTTGGGAGCACCAGCCTTCAGTGTACCATGCGTTTTAGGAAATATATTAAAAGTACCTGCGTGAAGCATGGGGACCCCAGGTATCAAAAGCAATCTCTTCAACCTTACCTCAACAGTGAAATTATGGATTGGAAATTTCAAAAAGCTAGGAAATTCAAAAGTTAAGTTTCTAATACTGATGTTAACTCAGAGCCAATTGGATTTAACTTGTCCATTTTACATAATATGTCTTGATATGCACTTTGTCATGAAACTCCAAATAGGAAATATTTAATGTGCACAAGATGATGAATTTTGTGTTCCTGTTAGAAATACATATTTTACATGCTTTTGACTGATGACTTTCAGAGTACAGTTTAAGTGTTGCAATGCTATTTTATATTTTCAGAGCACAAAAATGGAGGGGCAACATGGAAAAGAAGGAACAAAACCAAACAAATGACCTTAGCATTAAAACTGCCTTCAGAGTTCATATTTAATATCCATTTGGGGCACGTTTCCTGCAGGAGTGGTTTAGCAGCTTGGCAGCAGCACCCAGCCCGGGGCAGCAGTGCAGTGAGAGGCCAGGGCTGATGGGACTGCACTGCAGTGATTTCAGGGGGACTCGAGGGAGATTCCTGGTTTGGAGCCGCTCAAATCCAAAGGTGGGCTCCTGCAGAGAGGGAGAGGTTGTGGAGAGGATGATAGGGAGCAGTGAGTGCCCAGGCCCCGAGCTGGGATGGTGTTCAGGCATGAAATGTTTAAGCTCTTCTCAAGGAATTGCATTAAAATAGCTCTTGTCCCAAAGAAGTAGCAAATGCCGTAACTGCTTCTTCAATTGTTGTTTTTTTAATTTCCTCATTTAAAGACTCCAAAGTTGGTCCTGGGTGCTTACAGATTGAGCGGGCATTGACCTGATGATTTGGGTAAAATAACCATGGAGCGAAGTGGGAGCGGGAGGTTTCTGCTCTCAAGGAGGCCCCAGCAGGCAGGGCGTCTGCGGAGGAAGGCTTTGTCTTAGGGGTGGGGAGGGGTTTGGGGGGTGCTGGAGGGTGGTGGCTGAAGGAGAAGGGGGTGACCCCCCAGGTCGGTGAGAGGGTCCTGCCAAGGAGGCTGATGGAGCAGCTTTGGTCAGGGAGAGGCACCCGACACCCCTGCGCCGGGCATGGTGATACCCTCCCAGCAGCCTGGCACTGCCCCCTCGTCCCTGGGGGGGACAGGAGCTGCCTGTGGGCTCCGGCAGCACCTCCTGGCACCGCACAGGACTGTCCGCGCGGCTTCATCTCCTGCCTGTCTCCTGCCTGTGCACCTGCCTTCGGACAGCTACTCTTTATTCCAGACGGTCCCACTGAGATAAACAAATGTTTTCCTGAGGTCAGGTCTAAATGCCCCTTTGCAGAGCTTGCTCCTGTTCGTCCCTCCCTGCACCTCTGTGCGCAGCTCTTTACAGCGCCGTGAAGAATTACAATTCTGCACCACAAAAGCAGGAAACAGAGCTATTAATTTCCTTGCGAGTCTGCAGGGCGCTTCCAGGACAGATGCTGCCTTAAGTAAATGTTACCCGTTTCAGGCGAGAAGGGGAGATGCACTGCACGGAGCCGGGTTCCCAGCGCCACCCTGCACCACACCCGGGGGGACCTCACGAGGGGCCACACAAAGCATGCCCGGGAGGGAGAGGGGGGCAGCAGGGAGAGCTGAGCCCCTGGAGGAGATCCTCCTCCGACCGAGGGTCTGGGGTGGGGATGGGTTACGCGCCTGACAGCCTGGAACGCCAGGCACAGGAAGGGTGGAAGGCAGGGTGGGTAGAATTGTCTAAATTCTTATAATTGAAGCAATTGTGAATCATTTGAAATGCCAAAATCTTGACAGGATAACGAGTTAAATCCAAGAGTGTGAATTCAATTACGTCTCAGGGTGCCGCGCGGCGGGAGCTGCCGCAGCACGTGCCATTCACCCAGAGTGCCGGCAGCATGGGGGGCAGCCGACCTGCCAGCCTGGGAGGCCTCCCACTGCGCTTGGGGGGCCATCTCCCACCCCAGCAGGTTGGTACCTCAGGTGCTGGCAGTGCTCCCCAGTCCCCTCGTGCTGCAGCCAGGGCAACGCAGAGCCGCAGCTCCCCGCGGCCCTGGGCAGCCAGAAACAGTGGGCAGGATCCCCCAAACCCACCCTGCCCCTCACCCTCTCCCACAGGCTCTCGGCTGGCCCTTGCTGGGGTCAGGACCTGGCAATGGTCTGCTTGGACCCAGCCTATACTGGTACCCTGTGCCTATAAATACCGGGGAGGCATTTGTCTTGCTGTCTGCTCCTGCCACGGCTGGGCCGGCTGCTCCCCCGGCTCCCGCCCTCTGGGGCCCCTCACACCGCCCCGGCGCTGCCGGCAGCGGCCACAGCTTTGCACCCAGCTGGTTATTAGCTGTGCGGTGGGAGCCGGGGATGTGCAGGGCATTAGTCATTCAGTCAGTCGTGCTGGCAGAAAATACGTTCACAACTACCCCTCTCCTCCAGCGCTGCCTCTTCCAGCCCGCACACCGGCAGCATCTCTGTAATTGCCTTGGATGGCTGGCTGGAACGAGGGAGACCGTGTCACTGGAACGGGGATGGATCGGCTGCCAGCATTCACGGGAGGGACCCCGGGTGGACAGATCCAGCCGTTCATCTCCCCCGAGACACCCTGGCTGGAGGCAGCCTCCCGGGTGGCAGAAACCTTGGCTCAAGCGTCTGTGGAATCAGGGAGCAGTTTATGTGACAGAGCCGCTGCGTGGGGAGAGGGGATGAGCCAGGGCAGCCCCAGGGAAGTGCCTGGAGGGCTACAGGGTGCAGGAGGGGGCTCTGCGGATGGGGGACAGCACTGGCCGGCAGCCCCTCCTGCCCAGGGCTGCGTGGCTGTCCCCCACCGTCACAGTGAGCCCTGAAGTTGTTACCTGCAGTGGCGAGACCTGCCATCCCTTTTTGGCACTCTGGATAAGGTCCCCCCTCTGAGCATCCCCCACCCGCGCCTGCTGCCAGCTTGATGGGGGTCCTCCCCCCCCAAACCCCACGTGGGTGCTGTGCAGGCGCATGGTCTGTGTGCTTGGGGTCGGGCAAAATCTGCCTCTGTTCTGAGGGTGCTTCAGCACCAATATTGCAGGAGCATTTTTAAAGACCTTGCTGGTCATGCTGTGGGGTGGTGGGGATGTCGTCCTGTCCCAGCCCACTCTGGGCCCCATCTGGGGGCCACAGTGCCCGAGCTCCCACAGCCATAGGCAGCACACACTGGCCCTCCCTGGCTGCCTGCCCTGCCCATCCACGTGGTGCAGAGCCACCCCCGAGGCCAGTCCTGGGCTGCAGGGTCACTGCCACCCAGTTGCCTTCCAGCTGGCTGGATCTGCATGAATTCTCCGTCTTGAAAACCGTCACCCTTGCTTCCCAGCTTTGCTGGATCCAGCAAGTTCTGGCTACCTGAAAACACTGCAAGCTTTAAAATAGAGATGGCTTTGCAGGATGATGGATTTCAGTGTCTCTCTGCTCCAGCTTATTGAACAGGGTGAATTTTTATGGACATCTCTTTCCTCTCCTCATCTCTATTCATCCAAGTGTCTCCAGAGCACACGTGCTGGAGGAGCACAAAACCAGGGGACATCAAACCAGGGCTGGCCCAAGGGAAGAAGGCAGTTGCCCGTCCTCTCTGTTGGGATTAAGTGTGTACACCTCAGTGTGCCATTTCCAGAGCCTGTGTCCCAGCAGCCCCTCCATGGGGACCACTTTGCACCGGGAACGGCGCAAATAGGATTTGTCACCTTGTTAGGACCAGTTTGAGGACATTCTCCCTGCAGCCACCCACAGCACGCCTATGGGTCAGCCGGAGCAGGCACACGCAGCTGCCTTGGGGCTCAGTAAGCATCGATGGCATTGGGCAGGTCCCACGTGGGGACCCGGCACCAAGTGGCCATCTGTGCTGCCAGGACAGGACCGGCCTGTGGGAGCGGCTACCTGTGGGGAGAAGCAGAGGAGGCCAGGTCCCCAGGGCTGGTGGTCCAGCAGTGTGAGCTCCAGCCCTTCCCTTCAGCATGGTGGCCAGGGTGTCCTGGGGGGCAGCACCAGGCTGGACTCTGCTGCTGCTTGGAGCCAGCAACCAAATGCTGGTGGCAGGGATGTGGTTCAGCACATCGGCGTCATGCAGGGATGGCAGGTTCAGCACATTGCCACTGCTGAGCAGTGGCATTTCCAGGAAGGGACAGCCCAGCCAGCTGTGGGGTGCATGGCAAGCACCCATCGGGTTCCTGTTCCCTGTCCCAAACCTTCTCTCCTATACAACCATGTGAGACTGTCTGCCAAGCAAGTCAATATGAATCAGGCAATGTTTGTGCCCTCTCAATAACTCTATTACATCCTCAAGGACAGATCTAAACCACCCAAATGGGCCTGAAGCAGATGCTTTGCTGCCAGAAGAACAAGCGCGCAGGAGATATTGTAAATCATGCAACATTAATATTGTCACCGACAATGAAAATCTCTGTATCTCCGCATCTGCCTGTGAGTGGTGGCCTTCAGATGTGCTTAATAAGCACCCGAGCTCCTGCTCCCGCAGTGGAGGGTGGGTGAGGGAGACACCGAGCAGGCTTGGGCCACGGCACCGTTTGCCAGGCAGCTGAGCCCGGGCAGCATGCCAGGGCCGGGGTGCATGAGGGGTGCACACAGGGCAAGCCCTTGCCTTGGGGCTATGCAGGGCTTAGGAAGCACACCCCGCACTGCTCACATGGCACTCCAAGGGGCTTGGAGGGTGAGCTGCAAACCCCGGGGTTATGCAAACAAAACGCTTTTCTGACATATTTGAAAGAGCACAGAGCCTTTTGCCCCAACGCACATCATCCCAGCTCCGTGCTCTGCTCTGGGCTCCCAGCCCTGCCCACAGTGCAGGGAGGCTTTTGCTGGGCCAAAGCACAGAGCAGGGCAGAGCATCCCTGAGATGTCACGGACCTGCAGAGCAGGCAGAGGCAGGCAGGAGGAGGAGGAAAGGGCGCGATGGCTGCAGAGAGCTGATGGGGACATGCACATGTATCTCCAGCCTCTCGTGAGGAGGAGAGGGCTGGCCTGATGGATGCAGTGCTGAGGCACTCAGCAGGCAGGAGGGAATTATTTCAGGTGCTGGAGAGGCTGGTGCAGGGACAGCCAGTGCTGCAGGCAGGGCCCTTTGCTCTCCCTCAGATATTATGCAAAGTGCCTGGCTGTGAGATTTATCGGGACATGCAGGGACCTGCTGATGGAGGAGGCTGAGCCTGGACCTGGGGGATGCAGAGACAAGACAAAGCACTTAGGAGGATGGCGGAGAGGAGGAGCCAGCACTCGGAGGAGGATGCCTGGCCCTGGGAACTCTCCCTGCCCACAGGGACAGAGAGCCAGCTGCCTGAGCCCACCACACCGGTGCTGCCGGCTTTAAGTGCTCCTCTCAGCTGGAGTAAATGCAGCCTCCTGCAATCATGCCAGCCCCTCTTGCCGCTGGGATTGAGCCTGGGACAGCATCACTTTTGGCATTCTTTGTATGTGCAAGATGCTATTAAAGCCACGGCTCCGGAGCCAGCCCAGGGGGACCGAAAGGTCAGAAGACATTCTGTCGCTTGTAAATAAATAATAATAAATTACCATGTTTGAGCACACTCAGGAATGCCTCTGTGTGCAGAAACATCAGGCTGGATTAGTGCACAGCCCTGACATGGGGACGGGAGGGATGCTGCTGCCGCCTCCTCCCTGCCTGAGGCGAAGGGCACATCCTGCTGCTGTGGCAGCTCCGCCGTGGCTGAGATGTCACTGTCATGCAATGGGCCAGCATAAGATGGCCCTGTTCCTCCCGAATGTGCCTGAGATGCAGACCGAGGCCCATGGGGGCTGTGCTGGTGGGACACAGTGTCCTTGTTGGCGCTGGGTGCCAGCTGGCAGCAGGCAGGCAAGCCATCCCATGCTGGCCATGGGGCTGCACAACGCCCATCCAAGCAAGGTGGCTCCGCAGCCCCCATGCCCCAGGACAGTCCCTCAGCCCCTGCTGGCACCATGGCCCTGTCCCCGACAGCTGCCAGGCCCCGTGATGGGCTCTGTGTCCCAGCTGCAGTACCAAACTCCTCTACTCCATTCAGTCATGGCAGTCACATCATGCCCAAGCCCCTGGTCAGCAGGGATTCGGCATTTCGGGTCAGTCAGGACCAGACCTCGGGCTCCCCATCAGCTGGTGGAAGAACAGGGCTGTGCCAGGCCCGCACTCGCCTTGATGGCTTCGCTTGCAAGGAGCTGCTGGCAGTGGGGAGAGGGGGAAGGAACGGTGCTGCTGACACCAGTGTACGGGGAGAGCGGGAGGCAGCGCTTCCCAGACCAGGAGAGCAGAGTCCGACCCCAAGGAGCAGAGACCACAGCGGCCGAGACCCGCTCCCTGCAGGGCAAGGTTGGAGGCAGCTTTGCAGCAGATGCCGAGGGGATGGCAGTGCCCCGAGCAGAGGTGAGTGGCTCCTCCAGGTGCATCCCCCAGGAGAAGGGCCTGGCAGGGAGATGAGCCCTCTGCTCCTGCAAGTTTCAGAGCAAGCTAGAAGTCAGTTTATTTTTTCCCTCAGCCCATAGCTTGCCTCAGCCCTGGCAGCTGCTCCATCTATCGAGTCTGTCTGTTCGGGGTCTATACGAGCATTCATATGGAAAAGATCTGTTCCTTTGAGTCATTTTTCATTAGTTGCAATACTACTGAGCAAAGCAGAGCTGGTTTTGTAAATTAAAATGGGTTGCAGTTCAATACAGAATACTTCATTTGCAGCCAAGTTAAATAAGAGAATTGACATAAATATAATGCAATTACTTTTGCTACTTTCATAATGCCTTTATGAGGAAGATAACCATCCACATGAATGCATTATCCCACAGTATTCTGCATCATTTCTGGACTTAACTCTTTTGAGTAGTATCAGAAGAATGGATACATTTAATTAAGTATCTTATTTTAGAAGTCAATTTTATGATGATCAGGAAGCAGTATCTTTAATTTTCAATCATAGAAGGGGCTTTCTTTTCATGTCTAGACTGTTGTGATTTTAAGGATGTGATCTTGAACGGATCCAGTACACGCGTGTGTCTTGCAGGAGAAGCTATAAGGTCTGAGTGTCCCCTCGCAGCCTCAGGCAGGAGAAGGCTCCCAGGGTCCATGGGCATGCAGACCACCTCTGGCTTCCCAGCCCAGCCACAGCCCTGGGATGGCAGAGGCTGCCCTGCCCGCTCTGCGGAATTATCCCTTCTGATGGCCAACGATGGGGCTTCAGCAACGGGGAGTAATGCTTCTGCACATGAGGGGCAGCGCTGAAGCTGGGGTGCCATGCCTAGAGCGGCCGGGCAAGCAGAGCCTTTTGCTGGGCTGGGTGTAACGTAAGCCCCCTTGTCTGGGGTCCTCAGTGCCCACCAGTGAATCCTGGCAAGCTCGGAGGGCTGCTGGGCTGGGATGCTGCAACAAGGCTGTAGGGCAGTGCGGGGGAGCTGGCACTTTGCTTTGCTGACTTGTTACGCTTACTGCAGCTTTTTTACCTTTTTGCTGCCTTTACAATTAATTCTCAAGTGCTCTGGTGCAGTTATTACCTGCTGCGCCCCAGCCCACCTCCACCAGCTTCCTTCATTAGCAGTGACTTCTAATCAGCACAGAATTAATTGCAGGTTTGCTGGGAGAAAGGTGAGTTTGATAAAGCACATTTCTAAGGGGACTGTTGTATTTATGTTGCTCTCAGCAAATGTTTCATGTGGGGAACAGGGCAGATGTGATGGGATGGGGAGGTGTGATGGCAACGCAGGGAGACAAGGGACAGGGAGCAAAGGGACCCTCAAGCTGTACCTTGGATGCAGGTGGGGAGGGGGAGAGGTGCAGGGCCAGCCCCAGCCCCTGCCCCAGCCCCAGCTGCTCTGGGCTCCCCCCAGCTCCTCTGCGTCCCCATCCCCACAGGGCCACCACCGAGGTGCGGCAGCCTAGGCACTGTCTCGAGAGCCCAACTCCACCACGAGGGAAACCATGGAGCTGCTCTGGCTGGGAATGGCATTCCAGGGGCAGGGGGGTTGTTCAGTGGGGAAAATCAGTTTTATGTTTAAAAAAAAATCCTTGAAGAGCATAAACCTCAGTTAAATTAAGAACATGTAGGTCCTACATGAGCAACAACCTCTCATACTTCTGTTGAAAGCAAATTAACTCTTTTGCTAAAAAACAAAGGCATCAATATGGAACATCAGTTTTTGGTGAAATCAGTATTTCATTAAAAGACATTTGCCTGTGCTCTCAAAACAACCCTCAGAAGCTGCTGCCTGATGCCTGGCCTGGCGCCGCGTGCACCCCCTCCGCCTGCAGCGCTGGAGCCAGCGGTGTGGCTGCATCAGCCGCGCGAGGCCTGCAGGCGCCGAGCCCTGGCCCCACCAGCACCAGCCATCGCTTTCCGCATGAACGCCATGGCAACAGCTGATCCCCGCTGTGGAAACTGGGCTCAGCCGAAGCCATCCGCCTCCTGAAAGCCAGGATTACTGTTCCCTGCTTCATATCGGATCCTTGGCTCAGAACAGATCCTGCCCGTGTTGTCTGCTGGCTGGTTTTGGAAAGGCAGGGCTCAGCTGAAGCCATCCGCCTCCTGCGAGCCAGGATTACTGTTCCCTGCTTCATATCGGATCCTTGGCTCAGAACAGATCCTGCCCGTGTTGTCTGCTGGTTTTGGAAAGGCAGGGCTCAGCCCTGCGCTGCCAGCACTGCTGCCTCTTGCTCTGGGGTGAACACCCCACTGATGCTGCTTCTGCAGCTGGGTCCGAGAGACCTCAGCAGCTGGTGCTCTGCAGGCAGGGACGAGTCTGCTGGGTGAGGAAGATGCTGCCTGTGCTGCTGGATCCAGGGCACATGGCTGCAGCAGCACTCCTGCCCGCCCTGCCTGCACCCCTGCCAGTGCAGCCTCTGCCCCCAGAGGAGGAGCTCACAAAGTCTCAGAGGGCACCAGACAGCAGGAAGAGGCTTCTCCCATTCCAGCTCCATTTTGTGATAGCCCTCATGATTTCTGTCTCCAGGAAAGAGCCCCCAAGGGCAGCAAGCCCCAGGAAGGTCCCTGCCTCCCCAGAGGGACCCGCTGTGGATGACCTGGCTGAGGCTGCTCCAGGCTTCCCTGGGGCAGGCTCCACTCATGAGAGGGGGTTTGCTGTGTGCATGATAAACCCTCGCTCACGTCACCCTATCTCACTTCAGTCTTAAAATACAGAGTACAAAGCGAGAGAACAAAATCTCTGAAACTGGACTAAAACCCTTTTGAAATGTGCTTGGTGCTGGAGCAGATGGAATCTGTTTCCGTCAGGAGGGGCCTCTGCAGGCACATTCCCTATATTGGCTTTTACATCAGTAGCTATTTTAGACTTGCAATGCCACTTCTCTGCGAGCGGCCAATAAAAATATCCTCCTGGAAGCGATGGGATTCTTACCTCTGTACTTAGAGCAAAGCTGCTTTTCTTGCGTGCAAAGTCCTTTCAGCTCCTTGGGGCAAGCAGCATCTTCTGTGGCCACAGGACAAGCCCCTGATACTGGGGATGGCCGTGGCACCTCCACAAAGGCTGCTCAGCCTCCATCATGTGTGGTCCCTGCTCCCCTCGGTTTTTCTGGCCGTGCTCCCCCCAGCCCCGGCTGGGTGCAGTGCCCCATGGGGACACCCCCTCAGCACTGCGGTGCAGGCAGAATGCCAACTTGCCTTTAGCCCTATGCACTAACCAGACGAGAGGCAACGCGTCCCCAAAAGCCTCGCGGGTGGGCTGGGACGTGTTGTGTAGGGGCAACTCTGTCTCATGGTGCAGCTTGGGAACAGTGAGTCCTGCCTAGCTCCAGCTGCGGGAGCACTGCGGGACAAGGACCCCGCGGGGATGGAGACGGGAAGCAGTCCCACAGCCAGTGTTTGGTTCATGGTGTGAGCAGGGCTTGGGGCTGGTTCAGCCCAGCAGCACAGGAGGGCAACGTGCCCATCTCCTGGGGCAGGAATGGACTGGCACTTGCTAGCTGCAGCTGCCCTCCATGGGATTTTAATGCCACAGCTTTTCATCTCAAGGCTGAGAAGCTATGTTTTTAAATATAGAATATTAGGATTTTATGACAAAATCAAACAACACTTGCTGGAGAATTGATTCTGCGCCTTGTTTCCCTCCTAACTGGTACTACGGTATTACTCCTCGATGAGCAATATATCAGCCCTGCAGCAGCACAGGGTTTGGTTTTCAGGACACTCTTATGGCTGGCTTTTCAGCATGAGGAATAGCAGCCCAGCTGCAGATGGGAGGATAAAAAGTCCCTCTAAAATTCCTCCGGCAGATCCATACTCCATTTCTGGTGGTGTGAAAACAACTGCACAATTGATTGGCTCTTAAGTCCAAATTTGTGAGTTGCAGAAAGTCGCTGGCTCCAAAGTCACTTAAATTCCCCGCAAGTCCCAGAGGTGCTGTTAGTTCTCAGGAAGCTGAAACCGCAGAGCTGAGCCCCTCTCCTGCACACCCACCTGCCTGGAAAGCATCTGAGCCTTGGAGTGCTCATGTAACCCAATTGCTGGGGAATGGATCCCTGCCCTGCAACAGGGCAGCTTCTGCGTTTGGTTATGCAAGAGCAGATGAAGAATCCCAATCTTCCCCTTAGTTATTCCTTCCCTACTTTCTCCCTGATTGCTCAGTACAAAAGCTTTGAGCCATCTTTAAACCAAATTGCTTCACAAATGACAAATAACATGAAAATAGGCCTCATAACCAGGAATAATGAAAGAAATCATTCACTTTGATATCAGGAGATGGTCTGTGTTAAAGGAGCCCTTCAGCCTGAATAGCAGAAAAGCACATTGCAATTTTCATGTACTTACTGGGATAAAACACGTGACTCCATGGATGCTGCAGCTGTTGTTTCACACTGGTCTTTGCACTTTGATTCTGAATTGCATAGGTTATCTTGACACTTGCTGATAAATTTTAAATCACCTCTTTTGCTGTATGTGAGAAGGGGTAAGGAGAGCATATCTGAATACAAACGTTAATGATATTTTTAAGTCCTCGCCAGAGAGTGGGAACAGCACTGGGGACGGTGTTCAGCGATGTGTCCCCATCTCTGAGATCTGCCTGCCACAGCGGCCGTCCCTTGTCCTGGGCCTGCAGCAGAGCACAGTTTTCTGCAGAGGCTCTGCACAGACAGGGCAGCCAGGCTCACACCGTTCCCGTCGCTCACAGGGACAGTCTCCAGGCTCACCCTCCCACACGGCACAGAGGCTGCCCGCCCACTGCCGACACTGCTGCGCTGGGGCTGCAGGAGCGATGCCCTCTGCATGCCCCAGCACCAGGAGCTGGGAGCACCCTGGGTGCCCACAAGGCCAGCTGACAGGGTGACAGCAGAGTCCCCATGAAGTTGGCCGGACTGCAGGGTGTCTTGGTTCCTCTGCTGGCGGGAGCAGGGCAGGCTGGAGAGCAGCGGGGCACCTCTGCAGTGCAGAGTCCCAGAGCCCCGGGCTCACCGAGCATGAGCCGGTGGCCCCAAGCTGCCCTGGCTTCCAGTGTGTTGCCAGAGTTGCCATCTCCGCCAACCCCTGGAGAATGGCAGTCAGAGGAGACCGGTGGCCGGCAGGACCCGAGTGGACCTGGGGCCAAGCCAGGTTGCAGACACCACCGCAGGCTCTGCCCTCCGGAGGAGACCCCCTCCTGCCCTTCCCACCCCCTCCGCTCAGCTCCTCACCCACACACCATTGACCAACACAATAGTCTTGGTGTAATTAAACAAACATCTGAGCAAAACCTAATAATTTTCAAAAGCTTTTATCTCAGCAGCTATGAAGATAATGGCTAAAAATAGGTGTGCCCATACCAAGTGGCAATTAAAACATCGTCATTTTGATTCCATCATGTTTTAATACACAGAGGGCTCTGCTGGGAGTTACATTACCTTGATGTGGCAAATTTGCTCATCGAGACGTATAAAAAGCAGGGCAACTCAGAAAAGCACCAGAAAGCAGACCCCTGCAGAGCTCCCCGGTCAGATGTGCCACACTGGAGGGAGGCAGGCGCTGCCAGTGTCCAGCATTGTGCGCCCGCAGCGTGGGGTTCGGCCACACAGGGCATGGGGCTGGCTCCTGGCTGCGGCTCCCTGAGCGCTGGGTGGCCGTGCCCAACGGAGCAGGCGAGCCGCGGCCAGAAGCAGGGCTCTGCACCAGCTGTGGGGCTCACAACATCCCTGGGGAGCACCCCGCTTCCCAAAATCCCTTTACAGCACATTCCTCCACCTGGTCTGACTGGTGCAGCCACAGCACCGGGGCCTTTTCTCCACCTTGGCGATGCCTTTGCCCTTCTCCCCTTTCTTCTCCGGTTCAGACAGAACAGCTCAGGGTTCAGAGGGAAGTTTGCCCCGAAGAAGTTCAAGTGTTAGGAAAATCTCCGGTGCAAACAGATTAATTAATCTAATCAGACGCATCTCTAGAGGAATTGGATTAGTGCTTTTTGGATAAGGATTGTATTAAGCTGATAAGTTACAAATGCAATGAGATGCTGATTTATTGCAAAGAGAGGACTTGACAATTCTCACAGGTTCATGATCTCATCCTTAGGGCTGCGGGTTGCTGCTGAGCAAATAAAACAGCAACGTGCTCCAAAGTTTTCTTTGACATTGCAGAAGCCACAGAGCCCTGTATGCCCTGGCACCTGCCGGCAATGGGCCAGCTGTGCAGCCGGAGCTGCACGGGCACCGGCTCAGCAACCCCCATACCCAGTGCTACTGGAAAACTGAACTTTGGGGATCTTCCCACAGCACCTGCCCATGCCCAGGGGTAAAGAGTGTCTGTGTGAGTATTTGCATGCTGTTAGTCACCCTGCTGTTAGGTCTGGGAGCTCTACCAGGGTTATGATACCCTTGGGAAGGCCATGGGCGTGCTCAGAGGGGGCTACAAAGTGTTAAACTACTCCATGACATTGACTGCTCTTTCTTGCCAGTTGCAGCTCAGTTCCACGAGGGCAAAGGCTGATGTACCAATAAGGACAGCCAAGATTTGATTTTTTAAAATTTATTGCCAGAACATGAGCATATTTGGGGGAAGGTTTTCTCTGAAGATGACACAAAATTCTGCTCCTTGCCTAGCTCACACTTTAAGTGCCAGAAGAGACTTCTCTGCTCTCGTCTTGTGTAAATGCAAAGCGCCATCTGTTTCCTCTTGTACCACAAGTCTTGGCATGCAAAGAGTTACCAGGTGCCTCACTGTCTGTTTTCACTCTGAGACAGAAGATTCCCTGAGACACTTAATCAGGGCAGCACATCCTTTACAGTACGTCCATTGACTGTCCACAGGACACCAGACATCCATCCCCCATTTAGTCAAGTGTCACTGGTAGTGTCTACCCACATTCAGCATGTTTAAATGTACAAGTGCAGCCCACTGCCTGTGAGATCCAGTGCCATTCCAACAGCTTCCCTCTGTGCCAGCTGGTGGCACCGGGACTTGCTCTGGCTCTTGGATGGGAACGTTTCCAAGGTCCGTGTCCCCCAGGCAGGGGACAGCATGGATGCACCGTGGCACAAGGAGCTGGCTCCACAGTGTGCCCTAGGGCAAGGCATGGTCCTGGCTGTTATGGGGAGGAACTGTGTGTGCATGAAGGGACCAGGTCACCTCGCTCTTCATCTCCTGCTGACTGGTGTACAGAAGGGGACAGGCCAGGAGGTCTCCTTCGCAGGTAGGGCATGGAGTGGGCAGGAGCACATCAGCAGGGCAAGGTGTCCAAGCATGGTGACAGCCTTCATTAGGCGCTCGGTAAGCTGTGCCACGATGGCTTTGTCAGCAGCCGTTTTCCCCACCTCCGGATTTCCTTACAAAGCTGTTGCTTTTCTTGCTGCAGTTCCCTCAGCATCACTTCAGGAGCCCGAGTGAATGTCTCTACACAGCTACACTTGTCCTTTGCTTGGCTCTGTGCTGCCAGCACAGCAAAAATACAACTGAAACGCACATAGCAGCAGCCGCCCGGGAAAGTGCCATCGGTCACAGTTACAGGGTGCTTAACAAAGTGTAATGAAATGGCAGGTGCAGGCGCTGCGCTTTCTGGAGCCCCATCTATTAGCGGGGAGGGGACGTGAATGCTAATCCTCCAGCCCCGCTCACCCTCCAGGCTGCGAGCTGCAGCTGCCCCCAGCAGCAGGCCTGGCTCTGACGGGGACGTGGCTCTCTGGGTCAGCACACCAGGCCCGGCTCCCCACAGGCTTGGGGCACACGCTCAGACCTGCCAAGGAAGCCCCATGGCACCTGCTCTCCTCCCTCCTTCACCTTCTCTGGATGCCTGAACAAAAGCAGGCAATGGAGAAGGCTGGCTGGACACACCTCCTCCTCCTCCTGAGCCTGGTCTGGGCTTGTTCATGCCCACACAAGGATCTTCCGCACGGAGGCTGCCCTGGCTAGCCCTGCAGGAAATGCAGCAAATCCTCCCCTTTTCCAAGCCCCCCAGATCCCCTCTGTCACCATTCCCGGGGTGACTGTGCAGTCTGGGACAACGCTGAGGACCCACCAGCACCATGAGGAGCAGAGGGGATCCCCGAGATCACCGCTCTGCGGACCCGAGCGTGACAGGGACGCCAGCTGCCTGCGCGCCTCTTGAGCATGCACGGTTAATTCCGCTGGGAAAGCCTCTTTATGAGCAGGCAGCAAACACACCCGCTCACCGCCACCCGCCTTGCCAGCCGCGGCCTCTCCTGCCCCAGGAGAAGAGGATGAAAAGTTCACTGAGTGAATTTCTCAGCTGGAAGAAAGGCAGAAACAAACACAACTTGAACTATCACAGCAGGCGCATTGTTGCCTGCTGCTCAGGAATCAAACAGGCAAGCAGGCAAGTGGCTGATCTTAAATACAGGCAGCCACTCCCCGAGAGCCAACCACGGCATCCAGGAGAGGTGGAGCTGCCTCTGGCCAAGGACCAGCCTTTGTTTCTCCATCCTGGGCACCACACAGGGCAGGAGCCTCCCGCAGCCCCAGCAGGCAGAGGTCAGCCAGTCCCAAAGGTAGCCGGGCTCTTGGGCAGATGCAAAGCTTCTGCCCACAGTCAAGGCAAAGCCTTTCCTGAGCAAGCAGATCTAGCTGCAGTGCTCCTGCTGCTGCTCAGGAACAGCAACGGTAGGAACCGGAGACTCAGCTGGGCTGGGGTGTCCGGCTGCCCTGCTGCTCCAGAGGGGGACAGCAGCTCCCTCCCACTGCTTGCCATTTCTGCTGTCCTGCCTGGGGCGAGGGAGCTCCCCTGGCAGCTGGGGTTTGAGAGCCTCTATACTTCTCCAGGGTTTTTAGAGCGCCTTCACTGTGGCAGTAAAGTGCCACACAAAATTAAAGAGCCCAGAACAGAAAGTTGCTTTTCTTTCTGTTCCTTCAGGCAGAGGAGATAAAAGAACATGTCATTGCTACCCAGCTTTGCTCCGCACGAGTATATTGCGCCCATATACCCAGGCAGTGTGACAGGCACTTAGACTCCACCATGCTCAATCACGCCAGAAGGCAGCAGCACACAGCCCACAGAAGGAAAGGGTCCAGCTCCAGCCTGGCAAGTCCGTCAAGGGAGTTTCTGCTCGTAGAGGAATATGCAGCACGCTACTTTCCTCAGGGCAGGCAGCTCCTGGGTGCTGGGGAGAGGCAGGGCCACTCCTGCGGCTGGACCGGGCTCCCCCATCCCACCAAGCCTCCAGCCAGAAGCCATTTGGCAGCACAGCACAGGGGGCTGGCACAGGACCAGCAGGGTACAGAGCCACATTGATGGGCAGCACCTCCCAGGTCGCTCGGGCCTCTCAAAAACCCAGGGTGGCCTGGAGGTTTGCAAAGCCAGAGCTGAAGCGGGCAGCGCGAGCGGTGGCCCTTGCTCCGTGCGGCAGCTGCGGCTCTGGGCAGCATCGGGCAGCACCAGGCAGCACCTGTTTGCACTGTGCCTCAGCTGTTGCGGCATGCGTTTGCCAGGGAGCTGGGCAACCCACATCCTTACTTCCCTTGCCTTTTCCAGCCATGTGAGCTTGCTAATTACAAAACAGCCACGTGTTTTCTGGGTAAGACAGAAATCTAGCGGAAGTGGTGATCTTGCCACTTCAGCACAACCTGTCATTGTCCTAGAGTTAACAGAAGGCATTTTCCTACTGTATGTCTTTTCCCATTCCCCAAAGAGATCTCCAGCCGGCACGGATGGCAGTGCCGCTAAAGCCCAGCCTAATCCTGCTTCACTCATTACTGCAGAAGGTGAAGGAAGGGT
Source organism: Platalea leucorodia (assembly GCF_965183815.1). Lineage (NCBI taxonomy): Eukaryota > Metazoa > Chordata > Aves > Pelecaniformes > Threskiornithidae > Platalea > Platalea leucorodia. Next base: position 18,837,929 of record NC_138827.1, on the reverse strand, counting down.
TTTGTTGCTTTGAAGCCTCTTCAGAGGCTCTCTGGGGGGCTGATGAGCACGAGGTGCTCCGTACTGCCGGGAGGGAGGGTCTGATGATTAGCGAAACCAGCTGCTAGCTCCACAGTGGCCCAAGCAACAGGAGTCCCCAGGTGAGCCACATGCAGAGCCAGGCAGCAGGCTATCAGAGAGCCATCTTGATAGAAAAGGTTGGTGAAGGAGGGAGACAGAGCTCTGTCTTCTTTTAGCCAGGCTTTCTCCAGAGCAGCAGGGCTTCAATTCAAAGTCTTGCAGGAAAAGAATATGCAAACTTTCCCCCTCCGAGGCAGTCCTGCCAGGCCTGCAGCAGGAGCAACTCCCTGCCGGCGCAGGCGGCGTTGTGCGAGCAGAGAGCACACTCTGCTGAGCCACCGCAACACCGCAGCCTGGCCGGGCACGGTGGGCGACGGCAGGGCCTGCTGAGAGGGAAGGGTGCCTGGCTGGGACCGGGCCTGCAGCCCATCCTGCTGGAGCCGCAGGGCCAGACACCTGCCCCACATCGGCCCCACACAGGCCAGGTACAGCTCTGCCAGCACGGGCTCAGCACAGGCCCCAAACCTGCCCTGCAGACGGGGTGCAGCTGGGCTCACTGGCCCAGGGGCTCTGGCCACAGCAGCAGAAGCGAGGGTGGATGCCACGAGGTCAGGTCTTCCCCAGGTCACCCCCCTCCTCTGCAAGGCAGGAGCTGGGAGAGGCCCCGCTCCGAGGAGCTGGCGGTGCAGGCAGGGCAGTGCAGGCAGGGCGGTGCAGGCAGAGCAGTGCAGGCAGGGCCGTGCGTGCTGGCCCAGGGCTGAGCCTCCCAAAGCCGCAGGCCGGCAGGGGCTGCCCTTGCCCCGTGTGGAAGCAGCCCGAGCCGCCTGGCCCGCAGGGACCTCTCCAAGAGGCCCGCCTGTCCTCAGGCAGCGTGGGCACCTGGGCCCGGCCCGGCACCCGGCGGTGGGGACACGGGTGCTCTGCGGGGCGCCCTCCACACCCCCTCCGCTCTGCCCTGCGCGGTGGTGGCCCCGTATCCCGCTGCCGGGGGAGCTGGGGGCCACGGGACAGCTCGAGGGGCTCGCACGGCCCTGCGCCGGGCCTGCTGGTGAGGGACGGGCGGCTGCCTGCAGGCCGGCCTGGAGGCACGCTCGGCTGTGACGGGGGCTGCGTGAGCTGGGGTCCCACAGCGCAGCCGGGGGTCCCGCATGGCCGGGGGCTCCCACAGCAGAGCCCGCTGCCGCGGGCACGGCCTCCCGGGCCTGCCGCCCCCGCGGGGTCTCCGCCCCCGGCCCGGCCCGGCCCGGCCCAGCGCCCCGGGCACTGCTTCCCCCGCGCCCGCGGGCGGCCGGGCCGTGCTGGGCCGTCCCCGTCCCCGTCCCCGTCCCCGTCCCCCGCCGGCCGTGCGCCCCGCGGCCGCCAGGGGTCGGTGTCGGCCCGCAGAGCCCCGCGCCGCGGGGCCGTGAGGCCTCGGGCAGCCCCGCCCGGCCCGGCCCTGCCTCCCCTGGAGAAGGGGGCGGCCGCGCCCGCCGCGGCTCCCTGGCCGGGCGAGAGGCCGAGGCCGCGCCGTCGGGCCTTGGGCAGGGGCCGGCCTGTCACACCGGTGAGCGCCCGGCCCACCCCGCGCTGCCGCAGGCCCTGGCCGTGATGGCGAGATGTGTGGGACCGGCATGCCTATGGCTGCCGGGCGGGCAGGGGCGGCCCAAGGCGCTTCTGCCGGTCCCACTCCTCTCGGGGGTTTTCCGAGGGATTCCTCGAAACCAGCTCCGCTGCTCGGTGCAGTGCTGCAGGGTTGGGTACACACACAAGGAAATCAGAATAATTTCCTCCAGATTAGGAAATCGAAACCTCCAGCTAATCAAGTTTTATGCAGCATTATTGCTTTTCCTATGCAAAACCCATTTAAAAATCAATCTTGCTTGAATGGGAGCAAAAATACATGGCTGCAGTTGCAATTCCGTCTGATGCTTTTAACATCAGTTAGTCACTAATTGTGTTAACGCGGTGGTGTTGCTCCACTGGACGGGGACAGGGTGTAGTCGCGCGGTTGCGTCCGTACGTTTCTCATCTCAGCGGGGGAAGAAGCCGTGCCGGGGATGGGCCAAACCCGGCCGTGCCGGCAGAGGGATGTGATGCCTTGGCAGAGCCCTGGCACGCCCAAGGTGCCCAGTCTGGGTCGAGGAGAGATGTGGGGAGGCACCTCCGCTCACCCACCTTGCTCTGCATTTTGCAGGGCGTCTCCTGTGCGCCCTGGTGCAGGTGCCCTGTGAGAACTGCTCTCCCCTGTGGCAGCAGACAGCCAGGCAAAAAGTTAACCCTTGTCACTTATTCAATATATTGATCACTTAATATTTAAAAAATAGCTTTCATTCTTCCCTCAAAGATTTCTGAAGGCCTTGGTGACAAAGACTTATTTTATAATCGATAACTGTTAACATCATGTTAGGCCCATAATTCATGCTAAAACACTTGGTCCATCAGTCATCAGGTTACAACGTTCATTGGTCAAACTGCTAAAATATTGCCTGCTGCCTCTGCAGCCAGAGCAGGAGAGATGTGCCAGCTCCCCCGGCCCACTGCCTGCCGGCAGAAGCTTGGCTCCCACCTTGCTGCTGCAGCACCCACAGCTGAGGGTGTGAATTCCCAAGGCTACTGTGAACCCCAGGGCTCATTTACGGTGCCTTTGGCTGCTCTCGGTGCTTATGGGGCACCCACCAACAGGTCCCCATCCCCTCAGGCACCCTCCAACATGTTTCACCCTGACACAGTGGTGAACACGGTGTGTTTGAGTTCTAGTATGCTGTGAACGCAGCAGTTTCTCAGTGACTGCTCAGAAAAGCACATGGCAGCTCCACCACAAAAAGTTGGCTCCCTATGGCCAGGCATAAGAAAGTTTGGAAATCATGTAGCCTTTGCTACTCTTGTTTGGAAATATTTGGCTGAGTTCATGCTTTGCAAAAAGCCAGCACAAAAGACAGGTGCGAATCACATGCAAGCCCAAAGCTCATGAGCTGCTTTCTGCCTCCAAGGAGGATGCACCATTGCTAGGAGCTCTGGTATCTCAGAGACCACTGCAGGGAGGTCCAAGCTTCACACCATGGTGTATCACAGTGTAACTGGAACATTTGCAACATTGCAGCTGAGTGAGATGAAAAAAATTTTTTTGTTTAAAGGAAAACCTTCTCATGTTACTTAGGATCTGACAGATGCTTTAAAAATGTTTTGTCCGATGGAGCCCTGCAGGACACAAGGTAACATCTTCTGTGACCTCTGTCCCTCCCTGGGGCCTGGGAGAGCGGCTGCCGCGTCTGCAGGCAGGGAGGCTGGCTGGGGTGACAGCAGGCAGCGTTGTTCTCGTTGTTCGGTTTGGACCTGTGCCCAGAAAGTTTAGCGGCGGAAGCAAAACTGCAGCACTGAGTACACTGAAAAATAAAATCAGTGGGAGAAGACTGTAACAAGGAGATTTTTGCACCAGAGCCAGGCAGTTTGCTGCTGTGTCCCCATCCCTGAGTAGAGCCGAAGCATTCTGCAGCCGCTCAGAGTTTAGCCAAACCATCTGGGCCGGGTTGCCTTCTTGAATGGCTGAGCTGAATTCGTGACCCTGCAGCTTTCACACTATATGAAATCCTTTTGCTGACCTTCTCTTGAGTAACTTCCTCGCTCACAACTATTTACCTCTTTCAGCTGCCGTTAAACCCTTCTTTGGGCTTTACAACCCAACTACTGCGGTTTATTCCAGTGTGGATGGTGCGGGCTTTGCATTTTCCATGAAACACCATTTCCATACAATGTTTCATAGTCACAAAGCCGGACCGGGGCATGAGGCCTACGTTCCCGCCAGCTGGGCACTTGCTGGGCTCTTTGGGTTGCTAAGAGAGACCTATGGTATTTTTCAGCTCGTTCCGCCGTGCCCCTCCATGCTATCCCAGTGGTATGTGTAGGACGTGCTCCTGGTCAGGGCTCAGGCTGTCAGGACTGTGTCCTGCACAGACAAAAACACAAGCAAGGTTAATACAGCGGTGCTTGTGCCACCTGTTGTTGGTGGGTGCAGGATGCTCTTGCTCCATGGCATACTGCCCCAGCCCTTCTCCTCCTGCTTCCAAAGGGTGCCAGGCCACGGTGCCCAGTGCCCTTTGGAATGCAGATACCCAGCTCTGAATCACCCTGCGGTCCCTCATGATTTTCGGTGTAAAGGTCCCGGCATTTCGCTCTGTGCCAGTACCTAGGAGAGGGAGTTTTGCTTTTCCCTTGTTGTCCTTCCTTTCAGCCTCCCTCCTGCCTGCAGCGCCTTCCCAGCCCTATAAATACCTGCCGCTCTGGAGGAGAGCTCTGCCATCGTGCCTCCCTGGCTGCCCGCCCCACAGGCTCACACATCTCGGCACCTTCATTCTCAGCATAAACCCTTTAAATCACACCTCGTCTAAAAGCATGAGGGACTAGCAAACAACAGAACTTATATTGGTTCTTGGGCCATCTGGGAACCTGATTTAGATGTAACATTTTCTGCAGTCACCTGGAGGAGGCTTTGGATGAAATATTTCAGGGCTATTGATTTCTATATCCATCAGTCAATCCCCTTTATTCTTCCTTGTTACTTCCAAAGCCATTGGTGCCTAACAAACCACCCAGGCTTCCCACTGACTTAACACGGTTCCCTCAAGCGTGCACAGCCAGCCTGTCCCACTGCCCACACGAGGTGACAGAGCACGGCTTGTTCACTGGTCCCAGAAGCAAGCTGTCAAAAGCCTCAGCATGGTCAGTGTGTCCAGCCTGCCAGGGTTACGTCCTGGAAATAATCTCTCCATCGTGGTTTTAGCTGGAGAGCTCCTCGGCACCTGGTGCTGCTGCCCGAGCAGCCACAGCCACGGTGGGTCGGTCACTCGCCAAGCGCGGCAATGACCGCGGTGTGCAGCTGGGGCAGGCAGCATGGTCACCAGCTGCGCCTCCGCCAGGCCGGGGTGTGGGTGCTCATAGACAGGCACCCAGTGCTGCTGCTGCTGGGGACAGAGAGCGCTGTAGAGAGTGCGGCGGTGCTGGGCCGCAGGGTCCTGCCATGCAGGCCGGAGGAGCACGGTGCAGGAGGGGAAATCCCATCTGGCTGCAGTGTTTTAGATAAGGCTGCAGCTCTGGGGATAAGAGGTGCAATAGAAATTAGTATAATGCATGATACAATGCTCCTTAGCACTTGCTGATGAGTGCGGGAAGCTGGAGTCCTTAATAAACGCTTCAAATTGATCCTTTAGCAGTTGCAGCCCTGGAGCTGGGGTGGGCGCAGCCAAGGCCCGTGGGCTGTAGTAGCAGAGAGGGCGGTAAATTCCTGGGTTCCTGCAGCAGCACCAGTCGCTGCTCCTGAAACTGGTTGTTGCCAGCAAAGTGCTGTGCTTGGAACACTAGAGAGCAGTGGGCTTTTGCAGGGACTGCGCTGCCTGCCCTGCCCAGGCTCTGCGCTTCTGCATCCTCCTGTCTGGGGGAAACCGGCCTTAAACTGCTTGAGGGGGCTGTGGCTGGGAGCGGGGCTCAGGCCTGCAGGTCCTGTGGGAGACCCTGCCTGTGGCCGCCCTTGCAGGCACGGTGGGCACAGACCCCTTCTCTGGCAGCAGCTCCCCGCTCCCCCAGCCCAGTTTTGTAGAGACCTCTCCTGAGGTGGAGGATGGGGAGTCGCCCCTCACAGCCGGGATGTCCCCAGCCACCAGCCCTCCCTGGGTGCTGCCCTGCTGAATTGCTCCTGCTGCCCTGGCCAGGCCCTGGGGCACCAGCAAGCAAAACCAGGGCAAACGTAGCATGGCAAGGCTCAGTTCTCCAGGGCCTCCCTGGCTTTCCCTGCCTCACCCTCAGCCTTCCCTACAGGAGACACCAGCACCCACAGGAGCAGGTTTCTTTAAACAAGGGCGATGCTCTATGAGGCTTCACACTGAGCTACTCGTCCAACACCTACAGAAGGCTGTGTGTTTATTTTCCCAGAAAAGTCAATGACTGAAAAATGAGCTTTCTAAGTTCACCTGAGTTACTCCGGATTGATATTTAATGAGAACAGTAACCTCTGACAGCTGGGGCAACACTGTCCTGGCTGTGCAGTCAGTAATACAGACACTCAATAACGAGGGCGTAACTGCACCGACACAGCCTGGCTTTAACCAAATTAAAAGCTCGTGCAATTTCAGATGCGCAGCCCAGTCCCTTGTCACCTCTGATTTTTCACTAACTTTTTTGCACATCAAATACCTCATCGCTCATACCTGTCTCTGCCCCTCTTGCCCTGACTGGGGCAGGGGCGTGGGGGTTACCAAGCCCCCATGTATGAAAGGAAAAGAAGAGGAGAAGGAAGAAATCATTATTTAGCCCGAATTTAAGGCTGTGACTGGAACTTTCATTAAGGGAAATTAAGTGGTGCTGATCGTGCTTGTTGCTTTTCCTGGCTGCTGCTGGGGCCGAGCGCTGCTAAGGCTGTGATGCACAGAGGTGCTGGGCTGCAAGGCCTGGATAATTGGGTCCTGTGCAGCCGACGTGTCCATGATTCACAGGCACCCAGGAAGAAAACAACGGGCGGCTCCAAACAAACCACGCACCACTCCTGGGTGCCAGGGTGTACAGAGGCGAGAGGCGTGCCTGGGGAGCGGGCTGGGGGGAAGGACCACTTCTTGGGCACCAAAGCAAGAGGAGTTTTAATTAAATGAAGTTGGCAGCTTGTTTCAAGTCCAGTAATCTTCATTTCATAGGGTGTGCTGCAAAAGTGTCAGCTGTTAGAAACTTAATGCTGTGTGAAACTCTCGTAATTAGGAGGAGCAGGGTCAACATGTCCATCCGTCATGACCTCACAGGGTGCAGACAGAGGTAACTGAGGCCATGATTTCAGTTCAGGTACTTCGTTATGTAGGTGGCTGGAGAGCAGCCTGGGTGAGGGTGGTCCCCCAGCAGTGATCCTGGCCTGGCAACTTGCATGGGCTGTGGAATCGGCTTCAGCACCCGCTGACCCCCAGCCTCCCCAGGGACCCAGCGGCCCTGCAGCACGGCCCCGTTCCCATCTGGAAGATCCAAGGGGGGGACGTGACTCAGGTGTTGGCAGTGGATGGAGCCCCGGCGTGCCATTGTGGTCGCCCCTCCACAGGATGCCAGAGGCCGTCGACCCCGTTGCTTTGCTCCCCCATCACAGCCAGCATCCCTGCCACGCTCCGATGATTCCTGGGTTTGTCAGTGAGCAGGTGGCATTAGTGGCCAGGAAAAGCAATTTGTGAAGAGAGGACTCTTGCCTTTGCAGCCACCTCTGCAATTCAGTTGTTCAGTGTCTCCAAAGTTTGGCACCGGCTGAACCCGGAGTGCCAGTTCTGTATGATAAATATAGCATCTGTGCGCCGCTGCTGGGGATAAAAGATTGTTGATGACCTTTCTGAATGAAATCTTGGAGCGCGTGGAATAAATGTAGAAAAGGTCATAAGTGGAAACTTTTATTATGTGGTAAAGTCAAATGTCATTCCTAATCAGTTAGTAGACACCTGGGCCTGCAGTGCATGCCTGCCTGCTGCCACGTCCTCCCCAGGAGCAAGGAGAGAGGCTGCCAGACACACGCTCTCCTGCCTGCACGAGCCTGCCTGCACAGGCAGGCGTGCTCCTCCAGCCACCCCACTGCAACAAGCAGGGTGCTCCAGAGAGCCACCCCCCCAGGGACCAGGCTGTCCCCCCCCACCTGCTGCTCACAGCTGCAGGGTGTCCCCCAGCACAGCTGCAGCTGCAGCGTGGCTGAGGGGTACAAAACCCAGAGCGGGCAAAATTAGCCAGGAAAATGGGAGCAGCTCTGGCAGATCTCGTCTTAAAATGAACCCAACAGAGCATTTGGGGGTTGTTATTGTTGTTATTATTTTGTAGTATTTCTAGACAATGTGAAGTGGCTGAAATCTCAGTCCTGGATAAAGTGAGATGGGGATGAGGTACAGCATGCCACCGCGGGACCCTGCCAGGTGAGGATGCCTTTGGGGAGGTGTGAAGGGGACCTGCCGAGAGGCTGGGTGACAATCTGTGCAGTACGTCAGGGAGCAGCCTGCCAGGGGAGGTTCATGACCTTACCTCTGAAAAACGCAAGTGCCTGGAAATGTTCTGACCATAAAAGCATTACATGGAAGATGATGCAAAAGAGGCACAATCAGGAAAAACTCCTGCGAGTGCCCCGTCCCCTGGGCCCAACCAGGGAGCAGGAGGGCAGTGCCCGGCGGGGGCCGTGGCAGGGCTGGCCCGCTGCCTGCCTGCCTGCCTGCTTTTCCCTACCTGCACCAACTAGGAGGGAGGGAGGGAAAGCGCGTCTGTGCACGAGCAAGCAGCGGAAAGGCTGGGTAGCATTCATACGGATGTCTTGCTCCAGGACCACTGTGAGTGGATATGATAACTGTGCTTAACACAGGGCTTTAATGTTCACTTTGGTGTTGCAAACAACTTTTTCAGCTGCATGAAAAGCAAAATGTAGACAAAGCATTTTGTTTTCAAAGGCTCATTAACTGCAGCTGCAAGCCAAGGTGCCACTGAGAGGAATCCTCGGCAAGCTCCTCTCTCGCTGGGTCTTCTCCTGGCTGCGTTTCACAAATGTTTCTAAGAATGTGAGTTTACTTTGTGTGAATGTTTTAAGAAAGAGTGTAATTTAAATTCTCTTCCCAGTGCCGGGGAAGATGACTCATACATCACTCTGTTATTTTCTGTATAATAAACAAGATGGAAAGCTGGGGTTGGAGGAGCTGGACTTAACAAATAGCTGAAGCTCTTTGCATTCAAACAGAAATGACATCAACATTTAAATCCCAAACAACCCTGCTAAGATTACATTTGCAGTCAGTGTAAAGGGCCCAGACAGCCGGGAGCAACAGTGCAAATGCGTGTTTGCATTTATCTTTTGCAATAAATATTTCCAGTTGTGTACATAAAAAATTACATAATTTTCTGGGTTTCAACATTTTGGGTCTTTCAGCGCATACATTAGCAGTCTGCTATGTTTGGGCCTTTCCATAATGGGCTCGGGAATCAGGAAGCACTTTGCAGCCGCAGCTCTTTCAGCAGGATGGCGGGATGGGGAGGTGGGATGATGAAGTGGCTGCAGCGGCGCAGCCACAGGGCCTGGGGTGGGCGCAGGGGCGAGGAGCTGGGGGCAGGACCCAGCCTGCCCGATGTGCCGTGCCGCTCCCCAGGGAGCCGGGCAGCCTGCACCCCATGCTCCCGCAGAGCCATGGCCCCCTGCATGGGAGCAGCACGCTGCTTTTGCCTGCTGGCCTCAGCTAAAGGGGCTGCCTGCTGGGGCACAGCCCTGGGACCAAGGGCCTTGGCAGGGACTCAGTCAGGGTCTCAGCTCGGCCGGCTCCGCAGGGCAGTGGCAGGAGCTGTCCCGCGCTCTGTCACTGCCGAGGTGAGAGGTGTCGTCTCCCTGCTCAAGTCCAGCTGCCGGGATCCTGCCGTGTCTCTGTGGGATGGGAAAGCCCTTGGGGAGCACTGTTAGGCTGTGACCAGGCCACCTCCTCTCCTTCGCCTGGGCACTTCTGCACCTCCCCAGGCCCTGTCTTTGCCGCCATCCCCGTCACTCTCCACCACTCTTCTACTGGCCTGTTGGCGGCAGGATGGCCAAGTGGGCCCGGCAGGCCAAAGAGACCGCACGTCTGCCTGGCTGCCCTCTCACCCACCCAGCTGGGCCCCGCTCCCTGTCCCCCCCAGCATCCCCGCTGCTGGCAGCTCGCTGACAGAGGAGCAGTGCCAGAGCTGAGCAAGCAGTGCTGGCTTTTCTCTTTCTCCCTGTGCAACTGTGTAAAGGGGCAAAAAAAAAGTGATGGTCTAGCCCCCAGTGTCTAATGGAGAAATGGGAGGGTTGGACACATCCCCATCAACAGCCAGTCCCAAGGAGTGAGGGCAGCTGCCTGCTAGGCTGCAACCGGCTCCAGCTTCAGCTTCCCACTGCCACATGCTCGGTGGAAGTTTTAAAACACATCCCTGAAGGCTCAGAAACAGCCTCCCCAGCTGCCCCAGTGCGCTTGGCTCAGACCACGTCCCTCGCCCAGGTGCCAGGGCTCCCATCCCACCGAGGCACCATCCCCAAGCCCCTGGCACATGCCCCGCAGCGGCTGCTCGGCTCCCTGCAGGGGCCAGGCAGCCCCGGCATACCGGGAGCCTCGCCGGCTGTGCTCTCCCACCGGCCACCCTGAGCTGCAGCCGCTGTGGAGGAGAGAGGGAGAAACCACAGAAAACAAATTGTTTTCCTCTTGCATTTCTCTCTTTTGCTAAAAGCCCCAGCACAGTAATCTGAGTGGCATTGTTTAGCCAATTACTAATTTACTACGAATTAACTTTAATGCATTAATAAATGTTGTCATTTTCCTGACAAATTATCATAATAACGCATTTTAATGGGCTGCAGGAGTCGGGAGAATAGTGGGAAATAAATATATTTTAGTATTACTTATTCACTAGATCTGTACCTAATTATATTTGCAGAATAATTACACTGCCACTGCTTCCCCAAACTGCGTTTGTGTCAGCAGCAGGGTGGTGATAAATCCCTGCCAGGCGGAGGCAGCCCCCCCGCAGCGGTGATTACAGCCTTTCATCACCTGCGGGGGAGGCCCCTGGGTGACACTGTCCGGCCGGGCCCACCGCCAGCTGTCCTGATTTACTTACCTCTGCGCAGGAGAAACTAATTCAGGAGACGAATTGCTGGAAGGACCCTCCATGTGAAACATGAATCATTCTTTAATCACAGCCTACCCTGGGCTAAAGAGCGCAGCTCCAAGGTACCGGCAGGAGAGGAGGGCTCCAGCCCAGCCTGGAGGATTTGGGTACTGCAGCGATGGGTTGGAGGAACCCCCTGCATCCCGCCACGGCCCTTCCGCAGCCCCCGAGCATCACCCTGGCCAGGGGTGCCAGAGCCCCAGAGCCACAGGGTTCCTGTGCAGAGACGAGGGCGGTGGGGCAGGGTGACGGGGGGCTGGGTGTGCAGGCTGGCTCCATCAGAGCCTGGCATGTGGCACCGGCTGCCTGCAGAGGGGCCGAGTGACGGGCTCCCATCTGCCACGTGAAAGGCGTAGAGCAGAAACCATGAAACACAGGGCCTGGCTAGCCCGAGGGCTTCTGCTGCCATTCACGGGTGGTGTGCCACCCCACGGGGCAGGGACAGGGACAGGACAGACCGGCAGTGCTGTGGGCAGGGCGCTGGTGTGGACGGAGCGGCTAGCTGTTTTCACGGATGCAGGAGGACAGGAGGACAGCAAGACAGGAGGACAGCCCTGCACGTGCTCTTGTAAAGGTCAGCGCTCGGGCTAGCCATGGCACCGCTCCATCCTACCACTTTGTGTGGGCTCTGAAGGGTCCTGGACAGCAGCAACGAACCACAATTATGCGAGACCTTTCGATCATAACAGATTTATTCAAAACTCATGCATAAATATTTATGTCCCCAAAGATTTTGAACAACTATTTGGCATAAGCAGCGCAAATATTTAAATCAAACCTGACTACTGTGCATTGCAAACAGACAGGGCAGTTCTGCACACGACGGGACCTCTGGCAAAGCCTGCCTGTGCGCTGGCATTTCTGGGAACCCCACAGGCTGCTGCCGACGTGCGTGGCACGTGGGCCTGCAGCCGTGGATGCCCTCCTCCCCCCTGCTTTCAAGGTGATTGTCTCAGCCACGCAGGCAGCTCCCAGGTGAAGGGGAGCGCCTCTGCCCAGCCTCGTCCCGGGCTGGGGGACGGGGCAGCCCCAACCCTGCAATCCCCCTCCTGCAGCGGAGGCTGGCACACAGCATTGCACCTGCAGCCGGCAGCGCGGTCCTGCAGCTCCCAGTGCCCAGGTGAGTTAGCAGTAACTGGACATGAGTTTCAGCCCCTTTGTCCCATTCTCACCCCGTCTCCGAGGGCAGCACACTGGGTGTGTGATGCCTGAGGTACCTGCAGTAATGAACAAAGATGTATTTGCTGTCATCAGACAGCATGAAAGGTTATGAAATTATAACTGGCTCCTCTTAGCATTGATGAAGCATGCCCACTTCAGGCAAATTGCCGTTTTCCTGGTTAATGGTATTTCAGCTGCTCTCCAGGGAGCTGCCCGAGGGCCGGCGCAGGGCTGTCCCCATCCTGCTGGCAGCCAGAGCTCCCGGCCCCGCAGGGCTCGGCAGCAAAGGGCACAAGCCGGAGGAGCCAGGGTGCTGGGCAGCTGGAGGCTGATCTAAACCCCTCTCTGCTCCTGCTCATGCCGCTGCTCACAATGCAGCTCTACAGACCCGAAAGCAAGGACAATGGTTCATCCCCCGGTGCGACCGCCTGTGATCTGTCCTCATGGAGGAGATAAGCTCTTTGCTGTAGGAAATGCAGAGACTTCACAGGTCCTGCCTGCTTTCTGATCAGGCTGTGCATTAATGACACGATCGATGCTCATTGATTGTTCAAGGCCATAATATCAGGATGCTATCAGCTAAAGTGGCAATTGCACAGAGACCCGGTGTCTCTGGCAGTCGCAGTGCAAAGCAGAGATAACAGAAGTCCCGTTCAGCACTGTTGAAATAATTGCTCAGTCTGTGCCGCGCAGGTGAATGTGCCGCTGCACTTCATGGCTGTCTGGGTGAGTGATGCCGTGCTCCTTCCTGGCCGGGGGTCCAGGCACAGCGAAGGGACAGAAGAGGTTCCTGCTTCACTGGCGTCCCAGGGTGAGTTGCTGGTGTGCAGAAGAAGCAAGAGTCATTCAAGAGGTCACTGAAAGAAATTTTTCTGCCTTGAAGCATATGGGGATTCTCCGCTTGGACACAGGATGCTCTGCAGTCTCCTTCTGACAGGAGGAGCTCGTCAGCGTTTGTCTTTCGCACTCAGTTATAAGACGTGGGTGAGGCAAAGCAGACCTCAGGGATGTGTTTGGGCAGCCGCATCTCCAGGGCCTGACTCCCGCCGGAGGCTTGAGGGGGCAGCTGAGCCCCTGTCCCGCTCCACCGCACAGGGCCGGGCACTGCCCTCGCGCGGGGCAGGACCAGGCTCCAGGCGTGCTGCCTCCGTTTTCCCTCTTCCTCAGGTGCCTCGCCCAGCTCCCTCTCGCTCTCCGGGCTCTCAGCTAGCACTCAGCAAATGAGGCGAGCAGCAAATAGCCTCGTTTACAAATACCCTGGCCATACCTGGAACTTACACAGAACTGGATCAAGAAAAAAATGCCCACAAATGTGCTTTTACTGTATGATTTCCTCGTAAGTTTTAGAAAACAGCCCCAGTTCTGTCCCTTCCAACAACAACAAACAGATCCTCTAGTAGGTAAGGCGAGAAAGCAGCAAATTGCAGCGATTTCCTGTAGAAATGGGCTGGTTTGAGGCTACAGATGTTGGCACCAGTCTGTCTAAAATAAAAATAATTGCAGACCATTAAAATAAGCGATCTCTTCAGATGAGAAACGATTATGCTTTTCAAAGCCAGCACACATGTCTTTACACCTAGTAATTATCAATTGCACAAGATACCTACTCTGTTATCTCAACAGCATCTCCAGTTATCTTTTCAGGGCTAATTGCAATGGATTTAATTCAGAACTCAAACACTAATGATTTTGACCTTTACGCTTATTCCTGAGGTGAGATAACACTTTAAAGGCTGCGCAAAACTGATCTGCCTGTTGTTTGCGTGGCGCTTCCCCACCTTTTAACAGGGAGAACCCCCCTTCCACCCCAGTCTGTCCTCCCTGGCGGCTCAGGCCGCTGCCAGGGCTGGCAGGGAGGCGGCAGGGGAGGCGGCGTGCGGGCCCCAGCCCGCCGGGGCGAGCTGCCATCTGGCACCGCCTGCCCAGGGGATGCTCTGCTGCCGGGGCTCTGGAGTGGGTCCGTCCCAGCCTCCCCTGGGGTGTGCGGCCAGCAGCATCCCCCGCCACCCCAGCCAGCCCAGAATCCCAAGGGAGTGCTAGTCTAATGGCAACACCGCACAGCTATGGTCATTCCTAACTCCAGATTATTTACAGTGAAGTTTGTAAATGTCCCTACAGACTTCCCCAGTCAAGCGGGGATGGAGAGAGGCTGGAGGGAAGCTCTCTCATTGCACTCTGTCATAACCCACAGCGGCCTTTGTTCATAAGTACTTCTCTTGTCACTGTGTGATGGTTAAAAATCACCTTTTAAATCATTTTGAAAAGCATCTATTGAAGTCTGGTCAAGCAGCAGCTTTGGGGAGCAGAACCATGCATGGTGCTGCAAAAGCTGCACACAGAGCAGTGCGAATCATTGATTTATTGTGTTTCACCGCTTTGTCTATGCATTAAATGTGGACGAGCTTCTCACGGGGCCCCACAGCATTCACTCCTGGACAGTGTTTACCAGCCTCTTCCTCTCATTTAAATGTTAAGCGGGTGGTATCGGGGGCATCAAGGGGTGCGCAGAGAACCCGGTGGAAGATTAACACCCTCCAGGTATTGCTGGACTCCACAGTCTCTCCAGCTGGATACATCTGTGGGCGCACTGGTTATTCCCCCAGGTGCCATCTCCTGCACCCCGGCGGAGGCCGGATCCTGGCTGCTGACGCGTCCCTGGGCCCTGCGGCTGTGGGCTGCTCTGTGGAGCAGGCACTGTTGGCCGGAGCAGGGCAGCCCCGCGCTCCGCAGACCCGGGGAGGGCTCCGGGCTCTGGTGTGGCCAGGCAGAGAGGCACCCAGCCCCCGGCATCGGCGATGCGGCCATGGGCCACGTGTGAGCGCTGCTGCTAGAGGCTCCACGGGAGGTGGAGGTGGTGTCACAGCTCTGTGTGGCTCGGGGAGCGAAACTTTCTCATCTGCTCCTTCTTCAAAGCAGATTTGATCTCCACGTTTAATAAGCACATGTCCTAGCTAAATCCCCTTTTTAAAGGGCCTGATTTCTTTTCTGTCTTTGAGGAAGATGCTTCCCTCTCGCCTAATTAAAGCCTCATTTCCATGAGGAGCCTTAGAGTTAGCTGGAGTCTCTACTGGTGCTGTCCCCCAGCGGGTCTGCAGCTGCTGCTGGTGGTGGTGCTGGGCTGTGCCGGCCGGCACACTCTCCACTCAGCCCCACTCGCGTGGGCAACGCCACCTCCGCATACGGCTCCTTGAGTGAGGCTGAGCCAGCTGCGGGAAGGGGAAGGACTGCGAGAAGGTCCCTGGGAGGCAAGAGGTCCCTGGGTGGGCAGGAGGTCCCTGGAGTGCAGGAGAAGCAGTGGGTGGTCAGGAGGTGCGGTGTGTCTCTCCCCATGCCTTGTCTGCTGCCTCCAGCACCTGAGGAGCAAATTCAAGCACAGAGGAATTGCAAAGCAGACAAATGTCAGGAGTAAGTGTGCAAGAAACCCGAAAGGTAGGTGGATTTCCATCACACCCTTAACACTGTCATTAGCATCGAATGTTTTCATTATAAATGAGCTTAGAAGTTCTTCTTTAATCTCCAATACAAATCGTCCTTATTACTTGCAAACCTGTTCACACTGGGTCGAGCGCTCAGCCCTGCCTTTGGAGCTGACGTGTGCCCCCTTCCCCTCTCCTGCTCTGCATTACATTTGTGAGTTTTAATATTTAATTGGTGTTTTTTGCTATTTTCGTCTTCTGGCACTTTGCCGCGGTTGAGAGCTGGAGGTCAGCAGCCTGGCAGAGTGGAAGGGAGGCTGTGTATTAGTTCATCAGGTTTTTATAATTTATTTGTTATGGATGCTACACCAGGCCTTTCCCAGAACCCTTGGCTGCCTCCATTACCTGTTATTTATAGCCTTCTCTTTTCCTTCCCTTACACCTTGGCCTCTGTCAGCCTCAGTGATGGAGCCTGCGTCGGGGGGCCAGGACCCCACAAACCTCCCAGCTGCTCACCGAGACCTGTGGGGAGACCGAGGGGGAGAGCCAGGAGACCCGGGAGCATGGGTGGCGCAAGCACTGCAAGCGTCCCCAAACGACAGTTCAGTGCCCAAGGGGACAGACGCCCTGCGGCTGGAGGTGCCACGGCTTCAGCCGGCAGCCCCCGAAGCGCAGCTGCTGGGCTGGCTCACTGGCGGGACTCGAGCGCCGCAGAGGCTCGTGCCATGGCCAGGGGCTGAGCAAGGCGCCAAGGGCGGTGCGGGGGCTGCGGGCGGTGACTCACCGCACTTTCCCCACAGCTCAAGTCCGCACCGGAGCTGAGCTCCTTGCACCAGCCTGGCATTGTGCCTCTGTTGTCTAGGCAAAGGTTTCCATGACACTAAATAAAGTGAAATATGATTTTGCACAGCTGGATTCTGTCTTAGATGCAGGTTAGGGACAAGAAATGTACATCCAGCAGAGAGCTGCAGGTAGCAAATTATAAGGGCTGTCATCCATGATGGTGACAAGCAGAAAAATACCAATTTTTAGCAGTTATTCAGCTGGCTCCCAACCAGATGTTTACTTCCAAAGCTGCGTCTTGTTTGTTGGTCTTGCGTAATTGGCTTATGCTGCAAGGAAGGAGAGTGTTCAAGCGATGTCATATAATAAATGAGGAACCAGAGGGGACGTATATCTGTGCCTAGGCAACGCGCCAGGTGCCCCCACCCAGCGAGCTCATGTCATGCCCAGGATGCAGCCAGCAGCCCCAGCAGTGTGCATGTGGCTGGCGGACCTGGGCATGGGCACCCTGGGTTTGAACAAAACTGGGCTCAAACTAAACCAGGCCCATCCATCACTTTCCAGCACCCGGGGCAGTCTCCAGGCAGTGGTGAGGGTGTCCCCTCGGCACCCCGTACTCGGGTGCCTGAGCCCCAGGGACCTGGCGGGAACGAAGGCAAGTTCACCTACGCTTCAGCTCCTGCCCCACTGCATTCCCCCGGCAGCCTCCGCCAAGCCCCGCCACGAAGGCAGCGCTGCTGCCAGTGCTTGCTGGCTCCTGGGGAGGGTGGGGGGAGCCGGCAGCAGCTGGCAGCCATGCGGGACCTCCCCATGGGAGACACTCTCGGCTTGTCCTGATACACCCACTCGATGTGTGCGGGCTGATTAATCAGCCCAGTTTATTAACAGTGGTACCTGAAGATCACCTCTGCCGTGCTTGTGCGCTTCCCTGCAGTAGGCTCTGAAACTGCTGCTTGTATAAGGATTTTATTTAAATACCTTTAAGGTGCGGAATCCAATGGGATCATCTCTGTGAAACTTGGAGGGGAGCTTTACAGATCTTATTTTAAGAGGCTTAATTAAATGTTATGGGATATCAAGTATACCATGGTAATTGGTGTTAATTTGGAAGTTGTCTGAATTCTGGAGACTCAATTAGAAGTAATTAAAATCCATTATCATTTATTCTTGCATACAAAATATACGCTGCTTTTCTACTCCTCTTTTTCCATTAGAAGCAAAGGGTATGTCTGGGCCTAGGGTGCACCCAACTTTCAGGGAAGAATTTGGTGGGCAAACCCAGACTGGGAGGAAAAATCAGAATAAAACTACATTACGGCCTCACTGCTTAGGTAAGCAATTGGAAAAGAGCTTTCTGTGGTTACAGCTCAACCCATTTCCACCAGTTTGGGAATAAGCAGCAGCTCCACGTGCCTGCTGGGCAGGGACGGGCTGGGCATTGGGTGGGCAGCTGCCGTGGAGGGGCTGCGCAGCAGAGGGGGGGCTGTGCCAGCACCTGGCAGCCCTGGGACCCCGGCAGGGGGAAAGGATGGGGGGGCTTGGCTGCTTGAGAGCAGGCGAAATGGGAACAGGTGGGAAACGAGCAGGCCCCTCAATCCCCCCTCCTGCCCGGCATGCTGACAAACACCTGATGCTTGCAGAATAATAATGCGAAAGTGAAGAAATAAATATATAACTGCAGGAGGTGAGCTGCGGGAATGCCCCGGCCGCTGGGGCAGCCTGCCCGCTGCCCAGCCCTGCGCCTGCAGTGCTGACGGTTACACAGGCGATGGCTCTACAAATTAGCCATGAAATTGGGACCCTGACGGGAGCTTTGAAATTAGGAATTTGGGGGAGAGTTTGTAAAATGTTTAAAAGGCAGAAGCAGCACAAAGCCTCAATTTTAATTATTGCTGTTTTAATCAGTGGAATAGTTTTTTCTACCCTGAATGGTAAAGTAATTGGAAATGTGAATGGAGTGTGATTATCGTGTAAATTACAAAATCAGAAACAAGAGCAACGCAGCCCGAAACAGGCTCCTTGCTCTGGGGGAGGGAAGGAGTGCTTCGGCTGCACCGGGCTCAGGGAGGGGGCTGGGGGGCGGCTGACAGTGGGGTCACTGCGGTGGGGACGGTGCACTGGTGCTGGCTGTGTGCCAGGGTGATGGGTGGGCATGGGGCCTCTGCACCCCTTTTTGGGGAGCTCTGCCAGTTCTGCCTCCTGGCACATGCAGCCTCTGCCTGCTGCCGTCCTCGGTAGGCTGGTGGGACACGCACCTCTCCCGCAGATGGCCATGGGTGGCAGGTGGTGGCAGGGCTGCAGGACACTGCACCGCATTGCTCACTGCAGGACCTGCTCAATGGGCACGATGCGCTGCAGGCATCGGTTATCCCTGCGAGCTGCCAGTGCAGGTGTCCTGGATGGAGACCAGCCAGGGCAGGCGGATCACATCCCTCCTCCTGGCCTGCCCACCCAGACAGAAGGGCTGGACTGCCCAGAGGCAGGATGGCTGCACTGCCTGGAGTGATGCTGAGCCCATCGTCCGAGGGCCCTGCTGGGCAGGGAGGAACCGGGACCATCTCTGTCCCCAGGTCCCCAGCGCCCTGAGGTGCGAGCAGAGACCTGGCGGTGGGGGTGAGCTCCGGCTGCAGGCAGTGCTGCCCGGCAGGACGGGCCGCGGGCAGCGGGGTGAACAGCCTATCGGGATGAGCAATATGGAAGTCATTTGATAGTGAGGAAGGGACGTACCTGCTCTCAGTCATGTTTAGGTAATTGGAAGTAAATAACTCCTTTCATCCTTAAATCGGGTGACTTCACGCACTCAGTAAATGGAAGAAACAAAATCCCGATTTTCGTTCGCGTTCCATTCACGTAGTAAAAATGAACCTTCGTCTGCAGCAATTCTGAGCTAATGAAAAACGAATGAGGTTTTAAATCAACCCAAAATGCAGAGCTCTGCTGCCATAGTCGCATGCTGCTGCTGTAGGACAGCCTCTATTTCCAAGGCTCCTCACAGAATCCTGAATAATTTTATTAGATTTTGAGCAAGGCTGTTGCCAAAACATTCATTACTGCACCCAGCAAACGGCGGGGAGACAAAGGGGTGTTTGAGGGGCTCGTGTCATGGGCAGTCATTGCTTTCTCTTCTCTTTCCAAAGTTTCAAAAGGCTGAGGTTTATTTTGTGGTGTTTGTACATCGCTCATCTGGTCCAGAGTGACCAGCCCTGCCTTCTCGCTTCTTGTGGAGGGGTCCCTCTTGCGTGGCCTTTAAATCATGTCTGAACACGACATAATTCTCCCATGTGCCTGGTGACTTCTATGTATTTGATCAGTTCAGATTCCATAAAAATGTAAATAATCAAAGCCCTTCTGCTATTATTTATAACGCCTCACTCTGGGCTGTAATTTATGTATTAATTTCAGCTGCAAGTTTCTGAAGGGAGGGAAAAAAGATTAATAATCAGATGTGTGGCTGCCACTAAATGCCATTGCTGCCAGTGTCTCCTCCACTGCACACAGCAGAAAGCTCCACAGACCTGATTACCTGCTGCCAGGGGACTGGGGGGGCCAGTCCCTGCCCTGGGACCCGCTGGCAGGGCAGCCGCAGCGTGTCCCCACAGGTGCTGGGATCCTGCCAGCCTGGGCAGGGGGAGGCTCCTGCAGGCTGGGGATGGACTGCGTGGTCCCAGCTGCTCTGGGCGCTGCCTCCAGCCGTGGGTGCTCCTGGGCTTCGGGAGCCTCCAAGGGAGCGGGCAGGACCCGCCAGGGTTCTATCGGCACGTCGGCACAGTACAGTACAGCCAGGGAGGAGGATCCATTCATAAGCACTTATCTCTGATGTGTCCTATAATCTGCCAGCTTGTAGGCTGAAGCTCATGATGGTCTTTAGAGCAAATGATCAACCCGGAGTTGCTGGCAGGCGATGTAACACGGATCTGTTTGGGGCCGTGCCAGCAGCTTTCCATTGCTGCCCTGCGCACACAGCGCTGCCCGCCAGCCCTCCAGCCACCTGCAAGGGAAGGGAGCTTTTCCCTGTGTTAAATCTCCTCTGCAGCCCAGAGCAGGAGGCAGGACAGGGCTCTGCCCCCTCGGCCTTGGAGCTGCCCAGCCCACTGGAGGCGCCCGGCCGAGGCCGAGGGCTGCGGTGTGGGATGCTCGGGGCTGGCAGCGGCTGGCGAGGTGAGCCCCACGCAGCATCAAGGAGCTTCTGCCCTTGCAAATACTGC
Source organism: Platalea leucorodia (assembly GCF_965183815.1). NCBI lineage: Eukaryota > Metazoa > Chordata > Aves > Pelecaniformes > Threskiornithidae > Platalea > Platalea leucorodia. The sequence continues at coordinate 18,817,675 of NC_138827.1, read as the reverse complement.
TTTTCCTTCACCTGTCACAAGCAGCCCTTCCCTCCCACACACTCATGCACGTTGGACCCTCCATTAGATTATATCGAAGCAGTCGTAACTGGGTTCTGTGGAGAGCAGAGGGGTTGATTGGGATGTTAAGGACCAGTCCCACCCTCTTCCCAGAGGGAAAGGGGGAAATGAGGAACATGAGGCTGTTTGTGGTGCTGTGCCAGCAGCTCTGGGGCTGCAGAGGGACGGGACAGAGTGACTGCATGGGGTCTGCTGAGACCTGGCAAACTCATGCCACATGGGGCTGCCTGGGGTGCTGCTTTCACAGCCCCGTGGGCCGCAGCTCAGATCTGTTGTGCCCGGGAGCAGACATGCCCTGCCAGGCTGGCGAGGAACTGGAGCAGAGGGACGGCAGAGGCGGCTGCCATGGGACCCCGGCCCTCCTGCTCTCGGTGCCATGCTGTGCCCCCAGGAGCGGGACCAGCACCCGCTGCCAGCAACGCCGGCTCTGCCCAGCCACACCAGGCAGGGAGAGGCAAGCTGGCCTGGCCACACTGGCAGTTCCTCAGCCCCCGCTATTAGCTATCTGTTAAGCATCGTATCTGATCCAGACACAGCATTATATGCATTTCTCTGGGAATAAGCTCCTGCTTGACACAGTCTGTGATTGCTTTTTTAAAACCATGCGGGGAGGATCAGTTCCTTCATCCACTGATAAGGTATCAGGTGACAGAGGGATCAGCATCCACCACATAAATCTGCAACTAATCCTTTGGAATCAATATTTTTCATTAAGAACCTGTGAGAGTTGGGCCATTATAGGGAAAAATCTGTTTAGGTTGACACCTTGATGAAGTTATTCAGTTCAGGGGCTTAAGTCATTGAAAGGTAATAAAGAGCAAAGAGCACAGAAAGATCGAGGTGCTGGTTATGAGAGCTTGCGACGGGAATAGGGGCTTTATTGCAGAGAAAAATTACCATACTGATTTATCGTGGAATTACGAGAACTTTAAAAGGCTGGCAGCACTGCCCAGATGTCACCACCGGCTGGGGACACTGCCCAGGTGTTCCTTCTCACGCCGAGGGCTCTCCCCGCCCACACACCACAGGCCTTGCTGTGCCACGGTGTGCTGCGGGTTTGCTTTGTCCTCCCAATGTGTTGGGTGCTGGCCGAGGCACCGGCTGTGCTGCCCCAACAACTGCCGCCAACATGGGCACTGCCAGGGGCTGGAGGCGGAGGAGCCCAGGACTCCACGGTCAGAGCACAGGGACCCCCTTGCACTCAAAAGCTCCGGGTGGCTCCTCAGGGCTGTCAGCACCACATCAAAGCCAGGGTCCAGGATGAGGTGCTGCTCCTGTTGCCCCGGACCCTGTGCCATCTGTGCCCTGTGTCCTTGATGTTCCCCAGGAGAGGAGGTCTTGCTACCTTCCCATGCTGCTGCGGCCAAGCGCCCCATGCCATCACTGCTGTCTCCGTGAAGGCCCTCCTGCCACAGCAGCGATGTCCACTGCGGCTCCCGGGTGGGATTTGCTCCCTGTCAGCTCCTTTCCCGGCAGTGTGACCATCCCTGCTGTGGCTTCTGGCTGAGCATGGCCCGAGCTGCAACGGGCACTGAGCAGTGGCGCTGGCATGGGGAACAGCCCCGCAGCCGCAGGAAGGGTGCAGGGGCATGGGGAGCCGCGGGGGCATGGGGAGCCGCGGGGGCATGGGGAGCCATGGAGCCAGGGCTGCACGGGGAGCAGCGAGGGGCCCGGCTGGAAAGCAGAGTGCAGCCAGGCAGCGGGGGCCTGTTATGCCTCTTTGGGAGGAGAGGAGCAGCTGCCCACGGACCTGCCACAGAGCCCCATCGGGCTGCCGAGCCCTGCCACAGCTCAGAGCAGACATTTAATCCCTGGATAAACTGTCAGAGAACGAGCGTACACAAGCACGTACACAGCTGGGAGGCAGGACTGCTCCTAACACGCAGGATGCTGCTGGCTCCTCTGTACATGATACTTAATAGCGTGAGCGAGCTGGGGCACCACGGGCTGGCTGCCGCTCTTCCAATCCCTGGCTTTAATAATTGGAGAAGTCAAATTTATCCTGAAGTTTTCTTTATAGGTTAACCAAGGTTAATTGTGTGAGCTGCAAATGAATATGTCTGGCCCATAAATCCCCAAACCTCATTAAAGAGGATTAAATGATATGACTACTTTGTAAATCCTAAAATTTCATGCAAACCTCTCATAAACAATAACATGAGACCCCTGACATGCTCAGTCTCTGCTAATCCTGGTGCTCGCTCCAGGAGCGAGGAGGAAACGAGCATCCATCTCCCTGCAGCTTGCGAGAGTGGGCGCTTCCAGCAGCGGTGGCACGGAGGGGTCTGCTGCCTGCACAGCCAGAGCAAGGCAGCCGATGTCTGCATCCCAGCCGCCCCGGGCCAGCAGCCACTGTGCCTGCGGCACAGCACCCCTGATGGCCCGGTTCCCCCGGGCAGGGCGGGTGCCGAGACAGCACCCGGAGGCCTCTGCCGAGTGCAGAGATGGTGCCAGTTCTGCCCCAGCGCTGAGCGCCCTGCTCCAGCCAAGCCAGCAAACGGAGGCAAATCGTAATCCCTCAGATCTGGGTAATGCTGGAGAAATTCTGCAATAACTACCTTGGCTCTGAGCCACGACTGATGTATTTTGTTCCAGAAAGATTTTGTTTTGCAGCTCCTTCAGCAATCATTTGTTTCCATTCTCGCTGACTATCCCTAACCAACACTGAAATAAACCGGGGAAGGGGAGATACGGAGAGAAGCACCCAAACCAGAGGGAAGCACTCAAGCCAGAGAGCAGCACCCAAGGCGGGCTGAGCGGGCAGAGCTTTCCCAGCAGTGGGATCACTGCTCTCCGGGAAGAGCCTCGGTTTTCTGGCTGGACATCACTGCGGCCCTGCAGGGATGCTCCTCCTCTGCCATGCAGAAAAGACATAAACCACCCAAATCTTTATGAGCAATTAAAAGCTAATCAAAGGGAAATCTGTCAGATAAGGATTGTTGTGTGGTTTTATACTTGGCTTTGCATCTGTTCGTGGAACAAAACATATTGTCAGCGAGATTTGTAGCTCTGAGATTTGCATTGTGGTTCCTGGATCTAATTCAATTCAGAATTGATGGGTTGGGAAGGATGGGATTTTTATGTTAACAGCAACCTTTATCTTAGATTTAAGCTAACTGCTACGTGCTCTGTAAATACGTGCATGTGCTAGACACATTTCCTTAATTTATAATCATGATGAGAACTGCTATCTGTTCATCTTCTTCTCTCCAAAGATTCTTTTTTACCCAAGCACTGGAGTAGGGACTTCAGTGTCCTAGAGCACAGCTCGGCCCCGGCCATGGGCCTGTCCCCCCACCCTCTCCCTGCCTTGGCTTTCAGGGGCCAGAGTTGCCCCATTTCTGTCGGTGGAGATGAGGTGCCCCATAACGGTGGGGCACATTTCAATATCTGTTTGATTTTTATTTTTGACTGACTTAACAAAAAAATCTCAAAAATTTTCAAAAGAAAAGCAAATTTTGTAGGCATTTTCACAAACCATTTCTCTTGCTCTTTGCCAGTCGCAGAACTGCTTTAGGAATGTTTTGGCTAAATTTCACTTTTGGGAAAGGAGGGAAAGAGGAGATGGGGTTGGCAGTGCCAATGCTCCTGGTTTAGAGTCCATGCAATCCCTCCCCAGCCTTTTCGGACCACCCTGAGGGGTGCAGAGTTGGTGCATCCTTGCCCTGTGGGGCTGTCCCATGTGGCAGGGGTTGGGGACAGCCATGACCCCCCTAGGCAGCCTGGCAGCGCCCAGCCGCAAGCTCTTGGGCTCTTGGCAGCTCCGGGCTCCCTAGCGGCCCTGGGTCCGGATGCCGACCTGGGACATCCCAGGAGGGAGATGCCGGCATCCAGCCACCAGTGCCATCCAGCCACCCAAAACCCAGGGACACAGGGGACAATTGCTCCCTGCAGCACTTGGGCTTCATCCAGCTGGCTCTGAAAGGTCTGCAAATGGTGCAATCACGGCCATAACTACTTGCCAGGCAGGGAGCTGAGACCCGCCTGCATTATGCACAGTTAAACGCTTGGTGATTCCGCCCCAAGCCTCTCCGCTCCACTGCAGGCCACCCACCCTCCAGTCACCACAATTAACAGATTATGACATTCCCACTTCAGAAGACGCTGGTATCCCCAGAGTTTTGCTGAGCAAATGCTGCTCTCTGAGATCTGAATAGAATCTAATTGTTCCAAGTGTCTTTCGTGTTCCTAATCTATTGATTAACCACTGGGAGCGGGAATCCCTCTAGAGATACTCTCCCAACTCGCTCAGTCCACATCACTTCAGCTTCTTAACTAAATCCCTTCCAAATCCTTGCAAAAATCTAATTGAGAGCTCATGCTGCTGAGCGGAGGTGCTGCAGCCTGACTCAACCAGTAAATGGCGTGTGAATAAGAGGGAGCCTATTGTTGCCTAACATGGTCCCATCAATAATAGATACCAGCAAACCTCCAAGGGAGCTAAAAATTTCTGCTTTAGGTATGAATTATGGATGCAGTTTAGTGTAATGTAGATGTATCTCAAAGGTTTTTCCCAGTTTATATGCTAGTAAAAGCTAGCAATTTGCTTGTGTTCCACCTATAGGTTTTTTAAAATAAAGAAATTCTCTCTTCTGCAATAAATTCCGTCATTAATGAAGGTGAAGACAAATTTTTAACATGCATTCCAAGCACAGAATGACCGTGTCCAGGTGGGAGGTGTGCGGGGCTGCCAGGGGTGCTCCGGCACCACCGGAGCCATGTGCCGCAGGCAGCTGCGGGCTGAGGGGCGCACAGGGCTGGGTCCTCCATGGCCGGAGCCATCCCAGCCCCACGGTGCCCATCACCTCCTCCCCAGGGCAGATGGGCAGGGAGGATCCCTGGGCTCGGCTGCCTCTGCCTCCGGGTAGATTTTGGGTGCGGTGGGGCAGGGTAGTTGGGCGATCCCAAAGGGTGCTGAGCGCAGCTGGCTCCCGAGGGGCTGCCAGGAGCAGAGGGCACTGTTGCTCCACACAGGGCAAGGAGCAACTGGCAGGGATGGCCCCCAGCGCGGAGGCTCAGCTCCACAAATAAGCAGTGCCGGCACCCATTACCTGCGGCGCCCATCCCTGCCCTGATGAACAGCCTGCGGCCCCGATAGATCTGCGGGAGACACTTGAAAAGCCCATGAGCATCTCCCGGGGTCAGAGGGCTAATGCTTTTTTTAATACCCTCTGATAATTAATACTCTACATCTACAATGAAAGATCATTATAAAAAGATTTGCTATAACTACTGTAGCTCCTTCTCAAACACGTAATGAACAGCAACCCCGAGGGGTCAGCTTCTGTCAAAAAAAAATCCATAGCTGCAGATTCATATCGGCGTTTCCTACAGCTCCAGCAACCACTGAGCGACCAGCAGTAATGAACTGACACTGGCAGCCGCGGGCCCCGGTGGGACCGGCATGGCAGAGCTCCCCTGGGGCCTCCTCTGGGGTGCTGCTGGGTGCAGTGCAAGCCAAGCAGCAACACTCTCCGCCTTGGCTCTTGCTCAGATCCCCAGCAGGAATCCCAGCTGGTCCCTCCACAAGGGGCTGAGAGAATTCCCTATGGATCCAGGGCATCGCGGTGCCACGACGGTGCTAACCCCAGCTCTGCCTCTGGATGGTTGTCCCCTCCTTGCTGGCCACTGCCACCAAACTAGGGGGCACCAGCAGCTTTGCAGCTCCCCCAGCCCTGTCAGAGCAAGCATCGCCAGTCCTGCTGCCCAGGGCAGTGGGGGGGGGACCCTGGCGGGTCCCTGCTCTCGGGCACCTGCTCTCAGGCACCCAGGCCCATCTGCTCTCTTCCATGGGAGAAAGCATATGGCAACTGCAGTGTTTCCACAATGTGGGACCTGAACTATCAGGGAAATTCCCACTTTTCCAAAGACGTTGGCCTGAAACACAGTTTATACACAAAATCCTTGTCATCTAATGCGAGCGATAAAAAGGCTCTTTAAGCACATCTTTTGCAGACATAATGTTTCAATTTGCAAGTTTAATTTTTTTCTGTTTTTTTTTCAGAGAGGCATTGACATATCTGTATTTATTTTTTAAAGAAAGAACAAACTTTTATAGACCTTCTGCAAAACCTTGTAAAAATATAATCTCTTCTTGTGCCAGACAACTGGTGCCTGCTGACTCAATTGCTTTTATATATGACAAGGCTTGAAAAAAATGATTGCCACTGCCTAACTCTGAACAGATTGGAGTGAAGTGCAGGACTCATCAATCAGAGGTGCCATGTCAGGCATGCAGAATACAGCACCCTCGTGCCGGGATCATCGTGATGTTTTTTTCCTAAATCTTCCCTTTGCTTCCAAGCACTCCTGGCTGTTGCTGAGCGGCTTGAGCACCATCATCACAGGGTAATACAGAAAATGCAAGTGCTGCAAGTCAGACGCCACTTCCAGCCGATGGCGGCTGCTTGTCAAGCAGAGTAATCACTGATACACTTTCATACGAAGAAACTGTCTTCAATTTAATAAATATGTAAAATGGTGTTTAACAGCCCTGAAATAAACTGTTGAACTATGGAGTCCACAGAGCTCATCTCATCCACTGCTCCTGACGGCACAGCCGTTTGCATCCCTGTTAAGCGTGTCACACGCTTTGCACCTGCAGACCTGTCCCCACACCCCACTCCTGCTTCTCTCCACGTCCCCAGACTCAGTGTCTGTGATCAGTGGGCTCCTTTCCCCTGAACTGGGGGCAAGGCCAGGCTCAGGGGCAGCGTCATGCTCACACAGGGGCTTGTGCAGGGGCTCATGGCAGCAGCGGGGGGCAGAGGAGGGGGGCTCTGCTGCTGTGGGAAGGGCCAGGGCTGGAGGCGGGTGTGATGGGAGCGTTGTCAATTAATAAATTTAGGAGGTGACATCCCAGTGTTGTGCTAAAGTGTAGGGCTGGTATTTCTTGAAAGTTTTGTGGTACATGGACTTAAGCAGGATTATTGATTTGAGCACGTATGTGGCGCAGCATTGGAGCCAATCAATATGTGCATTATTAATGTGCTGTACTTATACCTAGTGATTACTCATGAAGAAGTGGCCTTCACTGGGGCCAGAGTTCAGACTGATCTGCTGTGATAGATGCTTTTTAAAATTGCTGGATTTGAATCGTCGGTGTTTCGCTCCATGGGTGCCATGAGTTACCTGTCCTTCACTTTCCGCTCTTCCACTGGCTTGGCTTGGCAAACAGGGTGCGCAGAGCCACACTGCTGCCACCACTTTGCACTGTCCCTCTGCCCTCAGAGCGGGGCTTGTGTCCCAGGACAGTTCCCATCTCCCCTTGGTCACCCATTCCTCCGCATGGGCCCATGGCTCTCCCGCTGCGACCAAGCGAACCGAGGGCTGAGCAGCTCTGCAGCGTGGGTTGGCATGGCCACGGAGCCCAGCCTGGGGCTGCAGCCTGCTGCGGGGACAGTGGCATCTCACAGGGACTCGTTTTGGTGCTGAAGCAATCCCCCCTGTCACTGCAACTGCCTTCTTGCTCCGAACCCTGCAAATAGCAACCGCTCCAGTGCCGCCAGTGCCTGGCGGGCTGCTCACCCTGCCCTTGCTCCAGGACCAGAGGCATAAGGTATGGGGTGAGAGGGGGGATGTGAGACCACTCGGTCCATCTTTGCTGCTCTCTGAGGGGGGGGTAGAAATCATCCCTAGAAAGGCTACTCCCTGCTCCTGACCGCCCCCATGTCTGAAATTCAGTGTGCGAGAGGCCTCCCTGTGCTGGCAGAGCCAGCGGAGGGGAGCAAGGGCCACGCCAGGCTGACGACTACCTGCAGTGTGCAGTCTGGGCAAGGGGTGTCCATCCCACTGTCAGCTCCCCAGGCTTTCAGCTCAGCCCTGCCACGAGCCCAGTGCCGTCCTCTGTGCTCGGGGGTGTCTGCAGGGATGCCGCAGCATGAGAGGACTTGAGTTACAACAAGCCACTCTGAACTCTGGAGTATTTAACTCACTAATTAAGCACAGACCTTGCAAGCTGGGACTTATGAAAAGGGAGATGCCGGGGGATATTTCTGAATGCTGCTCTACAGCTGAAAATTAATTCTTCGAGATGTTGCATGGATTAAAAGGCAGAGCCAGGCTGGAGCTGGTAATTAGCAGCTCTGGGATCCTGCAGTCGCAGCCAAAGGAGCAGCTAGTCCTGGGGTAGACACCTGCCTGGAAACAAGTCTGCCCTGGCCAGCAAGGTGGCAGAGAGATCGGGGGCCACTGGAGTCGTGTGCCCACCATGGCCTGCGGTGCCCGTGATAAACAAACGCATGAGACCGGAGCTGGGCAAACCGGCAACACAGCCCCGTCCCCAAAGCCCTGCTCACTGGGGGCTCAAACCCACCGAAACCGAGGGCAGGGAGCTGCCACGCCAGGCTGGCCGGGAGGGTGGCAGGAGCGGGCAGGAGACAGCCCCCTCCCTTTGGGGGCGAAGCACGCTGTCAGTGTCGGCTGGCGCTGCCACCAGAGCTGGTCGAGACCCTCTCGGCCAAACACCTCCCACCGCCGGCCCTGGCTCGCTGACACTGAGGTGCTCTGAAGGAAAGTGTCAGCACTGATGAAACTCTCAGCGGAAAAAATGGAGATGATTTGAAGTATAAATGCCATCTTTCATTACAGTTCTCCCTCGTTGTTTTGTTCCAGCTTTCCTGCAGTATTTTCTCTTCTACGAGACACCGTCACATTCACGTTACCCTGCTGAAATGTTCCAGTGGGATACTTCCACAGCCTCTGAACTCACTTTCTCCCCAGCCATCCAGTCCACAAGATATCTGAAAATTTTACTTTGTCCTGATTTGTGAGTACCAACAAGCAAGGAAGATCTTTGCCTGGGAAGGAAAGTCTGGGTCCCTCACCGGGGCAGCAGCCGTGCAGCGCTGGGGGCTCTGGGTGGAGCTGCTGCAGGGCTGGAGACGTCCCCTGCCCATGGGAGGAGAGGGGTCGCGGCAGCGGGGGCGCGAGGCAGGGTCGGTGGCTAACAGCAGCCACACACGGGAGGGCAGCGGAGGCGGGATGGGAGCTGCCGTGGCCATGGCAGAGCTCCCACCCTGCCTGCCCGTCACCCATCACTGCCCTGCACTGGGCGCTGGCAGGGCCCTGGGCAGAGCAGCCCCCGCGCTCCCCGCATGGGCAATAGGCAAGCTCTGGCCAGAATTATTCCTGTCTGCATTTGACCTGTGTTTTGTTGTTTGCAAAGCTTTGAAAAGGCAAATAGTTACCTCGACTGATCTCCTTTTCTTGTTAGTTTGGAAATACAGCATCAACCAGCAATCCAGATCCTATCGCTTTGCAGCGCACCCTCATTAGAAACACCAGGACAAGCTCAGACTCCTCAAATCAAAGGCACCAGATCTGTGCGCACATCTGAGGGATTCAGCACTGTCACAGGTTCCTGCATGTTAAACGAGCACATGCAGGAGCTGCGGCTGAGGATGCTCACACCACTGCCGGCGGGGGACAGAGGTCCCCAGCCCAGCCCTGAACTGACAGCACGGCACAGGACCGGGGCCTGCCGGCAACACAGACCTGCGTTCCCTGGTGCTTCGGGAGAAATATTCCTGTGTGCCATGAAGAGCTCATGTTTCACCGTTCCCGAGATATCCAGTGCCAGGAGCAGCCAGCAGCACTCATGTTCTCCTGGGGAAAAGAGCTAATTCAGCCTCACGTTCCCCTGTGAGGAGCGTAGGATGCTTAGGGGTCCCGTGGACCCCGGGGTTAACAGCCACTTGTCTGAGCATGCTCCAGGCAAAAACCTTCCTGGGAATTTCCATGCCAAGCAGATGATCACAGCTGTAAATCTGCTCCATATCTCTCTCTCTCTGCCTCCCGTTTACATACTTTTTCTTTCATCTTGCAGCAGAAATACCAACTTTGACAAGCCCCTTCCCCAGAGGACAGCCTGATTAAAGTGGGAATATTCAGAGGTGGCTCTGGTTCACAGACCCAAGTCAGCTCAAATCACCCATGACAGAGGAGCTCAGCATGCCAGGGACTCTGCAAAGTGCTTTAAGCTGGAGCCCTGCAGTCGTCTGCAAGGCCAGGGGTCTCGCAGCTCCAGGCAGCCCCAGCGCCACGGCCCCACGCGCAGCATCCGCCCATGGGCCGGGGCAGCTGCACCGGAGCTGAGAGGATGTCCTTGCACACGCGTGTGCACACATGCAGGCACTTGCGACAGGGAGGGGTTCGCCACCCTCCAGCAAGACGGGGTGGCTGGGGTGCCTCTGCTCCCCTCCTGGCTTCTCTGCTGCGGTGACAGATGGCAGCGTCACCCCCACCTGCCAGCACACAGCCCCCCACGGCTCTTGCTGCTCTGCCAGCGATTTGGGAAGGTGCCATAACGTGCCCACTGCAAGCCCAGTGAGTGGGAATTTACAAAGCTTTAATAGGCAAAGGAACCACAAGTCTGCGGAGCTGAAGGACAGAAAAAGAAAGGGGAAGGGTGTTTCGAAGCAAAGACTGGGGGATCCTCTAACACCCACAGGGAGTATGGAGGCTGCTGAGCTGCTGCATGATGAATGAGAAACCCAGAGATTACAATAATTTTGTTAAAGAGTTCTTAGCTCTGCTCTGCTCTTCTGATTAATGGGATTTCATGGAGAGTGCAGGGAAAGGTCATCTGACACGTGTTCAACAGCTGATGACATTATTCAGCTCTGCCAGGGAATTGCTACTCCTAAATACCCGCAGATGTGCTTCACCAGCAGCTACAACGTGCTCTGCACAGCACAGACCCAGTAGCATCACTCCAGTGGCACCGGAGCATCCCAAGCACTTTCACAGGGATAAGTAAATGTTTCTGACGAGGCTTGTACCTAGATCTGCAGAACGAGGTGGCACAGCCACCCTCACCACCCTCATTCCCTTTCTTGAGACAGGCCATTAAATAACAAACTGTCTCTGACTGTGCTTCCTATCACAGGCAGATGAGCGGTACATTATAAACATTATACAGGGCCAGTAAATGTCCGGCAGGTCCGTACCTGTTTGATGCCCTGCTGCAGCTGCCTGTGCGGCTTGGTGGCTCAGCTCCCACGCACTGAATGCAAGTGGTTTGGCAGAGGGCCTGCCTTGGGCAGAGGGATGGGTGAGATGTCTCCTCGAGAACCCTTCGCCTCCCAGGGCCCCGCCTAGGGAGGTGAGTGCCCGGAGAGCCCCGGGCCAGCTCCCAGTGCCCAGGACTGCGTGGGACATGGGCTGCAGAGCAGTCTCCAAGAGTGGGCAGCGGGTCCCAGCTGGGTGCCCGTGAGCCTGCAGCAGAATCTGCGGGGCCACAAGGCAGCACCTGTCCTGGGGCTGGGACCGCAGCCCCTGTGCAGCCCAGCCTGGCCCAGGTCCCCTGGGGCCGGCCAGACCCTCGTCCTGGTGCTGCTCTTCCTGACCCAAGCTGAGCTGCTCCTGGGTCCCAGCCCCATCCCTCCTGATCCACAGAGCACCCTCCGGAGCACATCCCAAAAGTGCGAGGAGATTAGACAGTTATCACCAGCCCTGTGTGTAAATCTCAGCTAATGACAGCCCTTGATGACTGCTCCCAGCAGAGCTGGCTGGGGCAACTCCCATGCCTTCCACACACTCAGTTAATCACTGCTCTCCTCCACCTCTCCAGCCACTGCTCAGCCTCAGATTTATGAGCCGTGCCACCAGTAAGCACGGTGCCGGTGGAGCCATGCCTCAGTGCCAGCCGCCATGCAGCTAGTCCTCGCGCCAGGCTTGTGCCCTCAGCCCACAGCCTGCCACAGTGCCCGCTGTTCAGGTGGTGCCCCTACACCCTCCATCCCCTCCGCGGGGACCGGGGCCCAGCCGCACTGCTGGGAGCAGGCACATCCCAGCCCTGCCCTCGCGGGGAGCCTGATGCAGCTCGGGTGCTGCTCACAGGGCAGCCGGGAAGAGGCCGCCGTGCCGCCTTGTCTGCCCACGGAGCCCACACGTGCTCCATCAGCAGGTGCTGATGCCAGAGTGTGTTCAAAGACAGCACCAGCACGGGTTGGCAAACATATTAATTACGGGTTGTTTTCCCGGAGGTGCCCATTTCTCTGCAGGAATCAATGTTTAGCCTGAAGCCAATTGCAAAATCACAATAGCTCTTAAAAATGGAGCATGTTCACTGTCTGGGAGTTCCCATTCTTCCAGGTCAGGACATTCTCAGCAGCTGGAGGGTTGCTGCAGCCCACCGCGCGCAGGGCAGTGCTGCAGCAGAAACAGCACGCAGCGGTGCCCCCCTGGGCAGAGGGCAGCGGGCACTGACTGGCGTCCAGGCAGACTGATGGCGTTATTCCTCATTTAGCCCATCCTGCACCCTAGGCTGTGTCCCTGAGGGGTGCTGTCCCCATCCCAGGGGCTCGGCACCAGCATGGCGGAACGAGGGCACCTCTTCCCCACTCTGCCCCCTTCATCCAGGTGTGCTGTAGCTTCGACTGTTTTTCTAGTAATGAAACCTTTTTATTGTTATATTATAATCTGCTTGGTGTAAATGGCTTGTCCAGTCAGCCCTGCAAATCACCTGTTATCATTGTAGTCAATGGTCTGTGTCAACCCAATTTCACAGACAAACGCTTCTCTCCCTGACCACGGTCACTGACATGGATAACTCTGATTTACAAAGCCAATAAAAATAAATTCAGTGAATTACTAAGAACCACTGACTTAATATAGGAGATTAAAATCTCCAAATTTAGGGTGACTGGAAGCCATTTAATACATGAACGGTGCCAAATGGGTTATAGAAATGTCAGCCTAGCCAGGGTCAGATGCCACAGTACAGTGATTTATTGGTGAGAAAAGGGCTAATTGATAAGTTACCTTTAATGTTTTTTTCCAGAGGCCAGGTTATTTATATCACGGTTTGTTTGTCATCTTTTACTTTTGGGGTCAACCAAAATTTTTTATGGTAAGAAAAATCTCAGTGTCCTGTTCATTAAAGTAGCAAGGTCAGGCTGAAGGGTGGAATTTAGCTGGAAATAATCAGGTTGGTGTGATTAACTACAGCCTCGCTGCCTCTCGGAGCAAGCCACCGGTGAAACCAGCCTTCAGAGAGACAAAGTGTCGGCCACCGGCCGCTGGCAGACGTGTCAGTAAATAAGCGGAGAGAAGGCGATGGGCAGTAACGAGATGAAGCACTTGTCTTTCCTACCCCGTTCCTTGCTGGGTGCTGCGGTCGGCAGCGCCTTCCCCCTTGCCCTGTCTCTGAGGGGGCTGTGGGCAGCAGGCTGGCAGGGGCCTGGGGAGGGTCCCCAGGGTCCCCCCGTGCACCCCGAGGGGGGTGAGAGGGCACCCAGGGGGCTGCAGGGAACCTCCGGGAGCTTCCCCTGGGCTCCCTCTGGGGCTCAGCTTCTCCCTATTTCTTTGCATGATTTTTGCCCTTAAAGATCTTCCCGGTTTGTGTCTCTGCTCCACATGCTGTTTGCAGATGTTTGCAGATGTTTGCTGTCACAGCAGGGTCTCCAGGCCAAAGACTGCCCTGGGTGCGCGAGCTGGCGCTGGAGCAGAGCAGCCCTCCCAGCCCCTTGTTCGCTCAGTCCTGCGCCGAGGTCGGGGGGCAGCACCCCACCATGGGGCACGGGCACAGCCAGCAAAGGGGATTAAAGAGCCAGATGAAAGCACAGCTCCCAGAAGCCAGTTAGGAGGGATGTGAGATTACAAATGAAAGGCTTGTGTAGACTTTAAACTTCACTCTGCCTTCATAAAGGTGTCAGCTGGAATTATTTTGGGCATTTACTTGCGTGGTCTAGTGCATCACTAGCTAAAACAGTTTTTTTAAATAATGGAATTTGCTGCTTGGCTCATGCATAAAAAATAGCAAGAACACGACCCAGTTGCATATTTTTTTAGTAATAAATAGCGTCAACATTGTTTAGCTCAGCTGCTGACACAGTGAGAACACCCTGTGCACGGGGACACAGGGCAGGGAGCCCCGGGCAGCGGGCAGTGCAGCCCTTCATGGCCTTGGGCCAGCTCAGAGGAGACAACGGGGGAGGCCCTGGGAGATGCAGCACCTTGGCTCTTCGTGGTGGCCTGCTGCCTGCGGCCATGGTCCTGTGCCACAGGAGGGGTGCTTCCCCGCGGGGGCTGCCCCAGCCTCGCGTCACTCCCGCTGCGTCTGCGCGTCCCGCACAGCTCAGCCCCGGCACTCCTCGTGCTTCAGCACAGCAGCACTCCTCTTCCCGCTCCAACTGCTCTGTCTCCAGGAAAGCTGCTCTCCTCCTGGACAAATGCAGGGCATGAACTGTTTTACCTCCACACTGTTAAACTATTGGTGCATGAAATATGTTTCTATAGGAACCCCTACAGATGTTAGCTAAGCACAGTCCAGCATGGACAGGAGGTGAGTCACCAGAGCCTGCACGCAGGAGAGTGAGATGCGGAAGGAACAATGTGGCCAAAGCCTCAGGGCCCCTCTCCCATGCCCGGGCACTGCTGCTGGGCTCTGGCCATCAGACCAGGCTCAGCTGGGACCCACTGCTCCCAGCCCGCACTCCCTCTCCTGCAGGCCCAGGACTGGCATCGCCGAGGCTGCTGGGCTGCCTGCATGGGCTGCCAAGGGTCTCTGCAGCTGCAGATGCTGCGGGTGGACACAGGACAAAAGGGACCCATTTACCAGCCTCCTGCTCACCGGACACCACCTCCTGCCCCAGCACACTGGGAAATGTGCTCCTGTTGTATTTCTGACAATTAAAAAGGTTTGCAGCAATGAACATTACCTGTGATGAGCCTGGAGATAGGCACAGGAGCCGGTTATGGCCCCTGAAGAAGCCATCCCGTGCCTGGCCCCTGGAGCGGGGCTGGGGGCCAGGGCAGGGCGCAGCGGGACCCTCCACACGACACAGCCACCAACCCCAGCGCAGGAGCCCGGTGCAGGGCTGCCGGTGCCAGCTCCACACGGGACACAGGACAGGCTGGCCCTGGCCCTGGCCCTGCTCCCCTGCGCCGTGGGGTGGCCAGGAGCCCAGGGGACCACAGCTGGGGGGATGCCCTGCCCAAGGCGCAGCACAGCTCTGGGCGCAGGGACAGAGCAGCCTCTCCTCCTGCACAGAGGCAGTTTTACAAGAAGTGGCATTTTGATTGATGCCATTTGACATACGGAGAATTCCCCACAGCAGGCAGTCACTCACCCAGCTGATTACGGGCTCTGACTTCTTTCTCTAATTAAAACTCTCCCTCACATTTTAATTCCTTTGCCCCCGAACTCCCTGTTCTGGATCATCTCCTAATGTGACACTAACTGCCTGCGACAGGCAGCCAGGGACGCCCCATGCCCAGACCGGCTGGGGCTCCAGTGCTGGCAAGCACAGCTGCACGGCAGCCCGAACCCAGAGCCACAGGGTCGGGGTGTGCAGGGACACCCCTGCCCACCCCCGCCCACTCCCGCCCACCCCTGCTCCTGCACAGGCTGCCCGTGCACTGGGTAGCTGGGTCCCTGCCCTGGCCAGGTGTGTCCCAGCCCTGGCCAGATGTGCCCCTGCCCAGCCAGATGTGCTCCTGCCCCTGCTCCAGCAAAAGGCATGTCCTGATCTGCCCCTGACTGTTTTCCAGCTGTGTCCGTGGGCACACACAGACTGCAGCCTGGTCCTTGTGAGTTCAGTGTCTGGATTTTTGGCAGGCATCCCTTTGCAGTGACCTGCCCAGGGATATCCTCACCTGCATGGCAGGGGTCTGCTTTTCCCACGAGAGAGAGTCAGGTTTTCATGACGAAGTTGCAACGGTTTCCCTCCCCTCCCAAATCCCACACTGAATAGGAGCCATTCAAATGAAATCCCTTTCCTTAATGCATCCCACCAGCCCACAGGCAGACACCTGTCTGCAGCTCGGTGCAGCCCCTGCACAGGCAGCTGGGCTGCCCGCGTCAGGCAGCACTGGTGGGGTTCGCTGGACACAGGGACAGAGCCCAGAGCCCTGCCTGCACGTGCCCCCGGCAAAGCCATTTAGACAAGAGGGGCCACAGAGAGCACCCAGTCCCGGCAGGGCCGGGCAGGCAGGGTAGCCAGGGCAGGCAGCCAGGCTCTCCTGCAGACCATGCTCCAGCTTGTCTCTGGTTATAGCTGACCAAAGCGGGAAGAGTAAAATGGGATTTCTGAAGGAAGGCAATAACTTGCCCAGGGAGCTGATGAACATAAAAGGTCCCACTCGGATTTTCTTGGCACTCTGGGACTCATTTTTAATGTAACCGAAAGGAAAATATGTTTAAACACAGGATTTAACCCTCTGACATGAGCTTTATTCTGGATGAAAGTAAATCCCTGAGGAGCAGAGCCTGGCACAGAGGCGCGGGAGCTGCAGGGGAGCCTGGGACTGGGAGCAGGGTGCGATGCTGCCGGACCAGAGCCCCCCCGCAGACCCCTCCCCAGGGATCCACAGCCGCCTTCTCCTCCCTCTCCCCGCTCAGCACCCGCCCTGGCCCTGGCTGCACGCCTCCCTGGTGCCTCTCCTCTGCAGGGGATGTTTGCTGTCCCAGCTACATCTGTATTCAGTCCCGACACCCGCCAGATTGGAAGCCGTTTGCCACAAAAACATGTGCAGTTATTTTATATAAACAAGTTACCAAGCTGGAGTTTTACTGCAGCGGGTAAATACTGGGTCAGGCCCTCTCGCAGCAATGTCTCTCTCACTGTAATTAATATTGATTTTGTGCAGCTGAAATATAGCTACAAAATTTAATTTTGCTGCTAAGATTTTTGACATTGCTGTTCTTAGAGATTAATGTGGGATTTAATGAAGGATTTGGCCTCTCATCTGTGATGTTCCCTCATCCCGTCGTGTGCTGCAGCCCCACTGCCGACTGCTCCATCGGTCAGCTTATGGCTGGTGTCCTTGTGGGCGGCACGTGGCCCCGTGCCCGCCGAGCCAGCGGGGCTGGGAGGACCGGACTGGACACATGGGTCCTGAGCTGCTTTAGAGGAGAAATAGGGCCCGGGGTGCTGGGTACACCAGACGATGGGGTGCAGCCCCTGGGACAGCACCACGGCTGTGCCACAGGCAGGGGTGGTTTCATAGCCACTGCCACTGGCGCGTGGCCAGTCGGTGGCTCTGCCCACCCCAAGTGGGACAGTGGGACAGGGAAGGCTCCTCTCCTTGTGCTCTGAGGTGTTCAGTGGCTCCCGAACTCAGCCCTGAAACAGAAGTGGGAATTGTCCTGCCTCAGCTGCAGGTCCAGTAAAGAACAAGCTGGGGGGCACATGGTCTCATCAGCCTCTTTGCTCTGGGCTGGGATTGGGGCCTGACCCCTTTAGTCCTGCGCCTGCACACAGCAGGATGAGGCCAGCATGGTCCCCTGCACCTGCTCCAGCAGCTGGGCATGGCACAGCACGGCACGGCACAGCACAGGATGGCACGGCACGGCACAGCACAGCATGGCACAGGATAGGATGGCACGGCATGGCACAGCATGGCTGGGCAGGACCCCGGAGTCCTCTGCCCTGGGGAAGAGCAGTGTGACGGGCTGGCCCTTGGGCTTGGGGACGCAATGAAAAGAGCACAGGGTGGCACCCATCCTTGCCAGTGCCTCCAAGGGGAGATATCGGATGGAACAAGGACCATGTGGCCGGAGCAGATTTTTTGCTTATCAAATCAAGGAGCAGCTGGATTAGAGGATTAGAAACCAAATTAATTACTAATGACTTCCCTGGGCCCCAGGCGGTTCTGACATGAGTCTCCCAGGCAGCAGCAGGCAGCAGCCATACCCATGGCGTCGGGCAGGCAGGGAGGGGACCATTTGTCAGCGGGCTGCAGGACAAGTGTGTGGAGCCAGAGGACGGGACCTGGTCCCCACCGGCAGCCGGTACCCTCCCGGTGGGCTGTGTGCCGCTCTGGCAGTGCCCCGCTGCCGAGCCTGACAGCCGGTGGCTGCTGCACCTGACCGGCAGAGCTGTGGTTGGGGGGAAAGTGCAGCCCCTCACCTCTGGCTCCTTCTTAGGACAAGCTGGAGCGTTTCTACAGGTGAATCTGAGATGTGCCCCCCCAGCCCGGAGGGAGGTTTGAGTTGGGGGTCTCACCATGGCCGGACCCCGCTCCTGCCCCCGGCACATGCTGCCCCACCTGCCACGGGATAAGCCCGTGCTGCTCCAGTTTCCCTGCAGGATCTTGCCCCCAGGGCAGTGCGTGGCCCAGGGTGTCTGCGCCGTCCCTCCCTGTGCTCCCCACGTCACCGGCCTGACCTGCTCAGCTCTGCCAGGAGACAGAGCAGGAGCAGGAGGGGGCGGGTGGCTGGTTTTGTTGGCGCAGTTAATTGACTCATTAAATAAGCGCTCATAAACAACTGTTCCTGTCCCCATTAGCCAGGACAACTGGGCTGGTTTCCATCTGCTTCCTGACCTGGATATTAAATTGCAGCAGATGATGAAAATATGTCAATGGGAAGAAAGTTTTCTTCTGCCTGCCAGAGCCTTTTGCTCAAGTGTGCAAGTGCCAGGCAGAAGGACGGAAGGACAGAAGGATGTCGTGGGGAAGCGTGAGCAGGGCAGCGGGCTGACCGTGCGTGCCATCCCTCTGCCGGGCACCGTGTCCCCATGCTCCAGCCACCGCTGGGGCACCCTGCGTTGCCACACTTGTGCCACAGCTGGGAGCTGCCAGCACAACGCTGGGGACATCCATGGGGACTCTGGGCAGTCAGCATGGCCATCATCTTGGCTCTGCCTGGGAGGGCATTTCTGCAGCGGCTGCGAGCTCTAGGGGATGTCAGTCAATCAAAGAGTGGAAATGACTTTTTAAACCAGATCAGACCCTGCCTCTCCCTCTCTCTGGATGGAGGCTGGGTTGTATTTTTAACCAGGCACATCACAGCTTGCAGAGGAGCTCCCCAGGGACATGGAACCTGCCCGGGGTCCCTGGGGAGGGGAAGGGCATGGGGACAGTCCCAGCCAGTGGAAGTGGCTGCAGCCACCCGGCATCACTGCACCCCAGGGCCAGGCCCACTGCCACCACTGCCGTGTCCCATGGGATGTGGGACACACAGCATGGGGACAGCTCTGCACGGATGGCGCTGGCTCACAGGGTCCTGTGCAAGGCTGGCTGCTGGCAGCCACCGCTGCCCGCTCTGCTGTCCCCGTGGCACAGCCAGCGCAGCCCAGCCAAGCGCAGCCATGCCAGAGTGCCATGGGAGCACCCCTGCCCGCTGGGCAGCTCCGGGCTCATTTCACTTGTTACGCTGGGCTAATTGGTGTAAAAGAGATTGCTGGGTCACTAATTATGGAACCTATTGAACAGCACATCTCAGCTTAGGGATACAATTAAAAGTTCACCCTAATTAATCAGGGGTAATTAACAGACCTTGCATTTCTCTGAGAGTAATTAATCAAGGAATCCAGAGCAAATCAGTGTGGGCAGGACGGAAGCAGGGGAGGGAGTGAGCGGGTGCCGCAGGGGCGATGCTCTGCCTGACCCACTTTTCTGGGCTGGGAGCAGAGCCGGAGTCCCCATATCGGCTCCCGCGGTCCCCAGGCTGTGTCACCCCTCTTGCCCACTGCCACAGCTGAGACCCCACTCTGCCCCCTCCTCAGCATGGGGGTCTGCACAGCCACAGTGACGCGGGACCTGGCTCCTGCCGTGGGTATGGCCAGCGCCAGCACCACGGCATTGCTGCCAGCACCATGGGGGTCCAGCACCACGGGGTCCTGTGTCCAGCCCGCTGGGTTCAGCCCACTGAAGCCTTCATGCCCCACACCACCTGGGCCTCGGCCACCTCACGAGTGTGACCGTGCACACGTGGGCAGCAGTGCCCAGGTGGGGCCATGTGCCCGGGGGACGTGGGGACAGTGGCTGGAGCACTGCAGTGTCCTCAGCTGAGGGCTGCTGCAGCCGTGCCAATTGCTAACAGTGGTTTGGCTGCAACTGCTTTATCTCCAGCTCCCCAAGGAGAAGCATATTGAGATAATCCAGACAAAATGATAGATGTACATTGGTGTCTTGTGTATGGATCTGGCTCGCTGTTTGTAATATTTTGTTGCTAAGGAAGCCCTCGTTTGTGGTGTGATAGAGGACCCCGTGCCAAATCACGGAAATTGATGTTCTTGTAGTGGGAAACTTAATCACCAGAGGGGAAATGCCCACCTCGTTTTTCTCATGAAAGAGGAATGCAGTGCTTTGATTTTTGGCTCCAGTATAAACAGGGTGTGATTAAATATTGTTTCCCCTCTCTTTCTTGTCATTAATCAGGATATAGCTGTGAGCGCTGGGTGTGACGTGGGGACACTTGCTTTGATTCCTCAAGTTCTTAAATGGTTTTGTTCTCTTTTCAATCCCATTAAAAATAGAAGGCAGGGTGTTTCAAAGTGCTGCTGCTGGAGAGCGTTTCTGATCTGAAGGATGCACGCTTGCCAGGAAACGCGCCTTCTGCAGCCGGTGGCTGTGCCGGCAGGTAGAGCACCAGCCCTGCGGCCACGCGGCTCCTCCCGAGCCTTGCACGCGTGGCGCTGCTGTGCCGTGCCACGACGGGCCCTGGCAGCCAGGGCAGCCTCAAGGCACCAGCATGAATCGGGGCTTGGGACCATGCCCTGCAGTGCAGCTGGAGGGCAGCTGCCCCAACACCCACCCCGTGCTGGCAGACGAGCATCCCTTAGCAGCTGGGGCACCACGAGTCCCCACTGGCTCGCTGCGGCACAGTGTAGTGGAGCTGTGGCACCACGAGTCCCCACCGGCTCCTTGCGGCACAGTGCGGTGAAGCTGTGGCTCCCCAAGCGCTGCCCCAGCCGGGGCAGTTCGTGCTCGCTCCTGCAATACCATTTGCCCAATGCGGGGAGGTGCAGGGCAGTCCGTGCCCCTGGGACCCTCAGCGGGGGCTGGCATAATTGACTGATATGAAAGCAGCCAGAGCCTCTCATTTAGGTGCATTTACTCCCCTGAGCTCGTGTGGGCCATGATGGGAATTAGCACCTGCAGCAGGGGAGGCCAGGCCATAGGGAGCTTTTTGGTCTCTGGCCACGCTGCCCAGCAGAGCTGCAGAAGGGTGCTGGGCTGGGGAAGCCTGCGAGCACCGTGGGCTGGGAGCCCCCTCGCAGCAGGCGCTCTCCTCCAGCTTCCGCTCTGCCGGCCGCCACATCTGCCGCCTCCTGCGCAGTCAGAGGACGCTGCAATGTCACCGGCGGCTGGTTTAGGCTGTTCCTGACAGCCAGAGAGGGGTGTCGATGCTGCTGGTTTAGCAGTGAGGAGAGTGCAGGCAGTGCGAGCCATCGGGAGCCCTGCTCCAGGCATGGCCCATCGCGCAGGACAGGACGGATTCAGCCCTGCAGCCCCCTCCTGCCCACCCAGGCTGGCAGTGACCCGCAGCTCCGCACTGCCAGCATGCTCTGCCCAGCAGCTGCCTGCACACACCGCACGTCCCTGCCTGCAGCTCACCGAGACGGGGAGCGCTTCGCTTGTTCACTCCTGCCTGTGTGCTTCGCTCTCTCACAGCTTGGGCTCCTGTGGAAATGCACCAGAAACTGCTTTCAAATGAGTTAATTTTAGTGCAAAGCTGCCACAGAAGCTTCTGCTGTTCTGCCTGTCACAACCTCTTGCGTCTGGTATGGCCACACCATCCCCCCCGGGCTGCCCAATGAGCCCAACAGCCAGGTCCCTAACGAGCATCCCCATGGAGAGACCTTGTGGGTGCAGGTCTTCTCTCGGCCCCTCCACAGCCCCATGTGAGGACCGTGGAAGTGACTAGTCAGGACCTTTAGATTGACAGTAGGTGAGGCTTTAAAAGCTTCCAGCAGTGGGGGGTCTATTAGGACTGGGGTTGGTGCTGCCTGGGTCCCCTGTGTGAGCTGGCCTGGTGGGCAGGACATGGAGGCTCAGGTGGGTGCCCTGTGCTGTGCCAGGGTGGTCCCAGGGCCCCCCAGCACCAGAGCCATTGGGCTGCTTGCCTAGAGGGGTCAGAAGAGGAGAGAACTGCTTGCAGGTGCCCAGCAGCCCCCAGGAGATGGTGCGGGTGGGTTGATGCTGGTGTTGGGGTGACTGCAGGGACACCTCCTGGGCTGGGGGGCTGCTCACCCTGGAGCCATGGCTTTCCTCCAGCCTGAGACCTTTGCCATCAAACCCTGCTCTCTTGGCTTTGTGTGGATTTTTAGCCTTCCTATGGCTTCCAACATGGGGAGTGACACCTCCTGGCATGTGGAGAGGATCTCCCCAATGCAGTGAGGAAGAAGAGGGCAGGCCTTCCTCCAGCCAGTGACGGTGCCAGAGGACACAGCAGTGTTGGGAGTGAGTGTGAATTGCCCACTTCTCTCCCATCAGTGTGAATGGGGCAGCTTGCTTCTTATTTTCTGCCTTAAAGTTTATGTAAGGCGAGGATGGGGTTATAAAGCTATAGAAGAGCTGGGCTGAACATGAGGCAACACTGAAAACAAGCTTTAAAAAAAAAAAATTACCAGCTTGTGTTTGAGTACAGATTCCTCATTTGCAGTTAAATATAATTGTGAAGGTCTGTGAGCCAAAGAGATATTTCTAGTTATTGGAGAACGAGCTCCTGGCCCTGTGATCCCCAAGGAATGATAATGAGATTTAGCCTAAGCAGCCGCTGCAGAGAGCCTGGGAGAGCTTCATGCGTGATGGTGTAATGATGAGGAGCAGAGGATGGTTCCAGGGTCCCTGTCTGCTGCAGCGTGCAGATGAACTCTGCCGACTGCATCATTTTCTGCACTGTGCTGTTCATACAGCGGCTCCGCAGCACAAGACACAGACAGACCTGGCACGGCCGCCCAGAGCCCACCAACACTAGGGAGGTACCTCTGGCCCCTTCAAGGGTAGAAAGGATACTTGTGGTGGAGAGAGGGAGGATCCAGCTGCCCTCGGGGACCAGGACATCAGGAGCCTGTGGGTCATCCTTGCCCCACCTGCACTGCCTGCTCCTGGGGCCTTTCCCCTACCCTCCCTCATGGCAGGAGCTCATCCTCAGGCCTTTGTGCATCTCCAGCCCCAGCACAGACAGGAGGTGCCCAGCCCCGTGGGCAGGATTCAGCCCACAGTCCCACGGCAGCTGCCTCCTCTGCCCAGTCAGTCATGGCTGGGGATGGAGGGTCAGCCCGACCTGGCATCCTCACCTGCCAGCTGCAGCGCTGGGGTCGGTGCCCGCTGGACCACATCCTGGCAGGAGCAGCCGCTGCCTCCGGCGTGGTGGGTGGCAGGGCCGTGGCATGGCCGCCCGCTACGAGGGGCAGGAGCTCAGAGGGCACCGGTGCACCCCTGCCCACCTCCAGTTATGGTCTTTGCAGCGTCAGTGACAGATATGTAAGGATTAAATTGCAGTAATCTCTGTAATCTACTCAGCGAGATTAAAACCTTCCCCCACCCCCAGACTTTATCCCTTTCATTCCAGAACTCCGCTAGCAGTGATTACAGCCGGGGGAAGCCATTTAGCTTTTAAGCACTGCTCCATCCTGCTTAAAAATGCATTTCAGAATCAAATGAGTTTGTGCAGCATGGCCAGGGCTGGCTGCTGCAGCTGGGCAAGAGGCTCAGAATTAGGACCAAAGTAGCTTGAGTGAGAGTTAAAATTAAATTTATTGTTTCTGGCCTTATTCAGAATACAGTGCATTTACAACTGATTAACGAGGTTTAACAGGAGTTTCAGACTCAATTTAAGGCAGCTCAGAAAGTCTCCACTTCCACCCTATGGTCTGACAGGCACTTTCGGACTCTGCTGCCCTTGGGAGACCCCCCACTTCAGAGCTGGGAGACCTGCCAGCCAGTGCTGAGTTTGGTGGTGATGAGCTGAGGGAGATGGGATGAGCCTTCGGAAGCAGCTCTGACGCCAGGGCAGCTGAAGTGCCATTAGTTGATGGGGCTGAAGATCACCTCCATCTTCTACATCACCAAGCCCCTGGCTCTCACCAGGGCTGGGATGGTGCAAGGGCTGCACCAAAGAGGAGAGAGGGAGGAAGGGAGGGAGGGAGGGAGGGAGAACCACCCGAGCGTCGACAGCCACTGCAGTGATGCCAGAGCCTTCAGCACTGGCTGGAGCAGGAGAGAGTGGCTGGGTCCCATTGGCATGCACCCCGTTGCAGCACCCGCAGTGGTCCCAGGGGACATGCAGCAGGTCTCTGAGCACCATCAGCCCTGACCCCTGTCCTCATGCCCTCCTGGCACCTCGCTGCTGCCCACAGATCTGGCTCAGCTGCATCCCTCGCTCTTCCGCTTCCCAGTTGCTAAACACTAGAATGTCCTTTCTCCAGCTCCAAGTTTCCTGCCAGGACAGGGAGAACTGGGAGACACTCAAGAGCAGCAGACCCTGCAGCAGAGGCTCTGTGCAGGCATTCAAGGACATTGCCAGGGCCATGAGGCTGGAGCAGCTCAGCCTCAGCTGCCCCGTGGTACTGAAGATCCCCCCTTCCAGGTACATGTACTGCTCAGCCATCAATTCCCAGCACAAAGAAAGGTGGCAGTTTGTCAGCCCAGAATCAAAAGGCTGTTAATGACATACATATTAGACGCAGAAAACTGGATTAACACTGACACTTTGGCCCTGAGGGCTTTTTTTGGCTCTGGAAATAAATTCTAACCTTGATCTCTTCTACCTACAACCTGAAGACATGAAGGGTAGAATATCACCTTTAATCTTATTTGCTATTTCCAGCATGCATTTTATTGCCTCTCTTTTTTTCTATAGGTTTCATATGCTCCTGGCACCGACTTTCTTTGTGTATTTCTCTAATAATCTTCTGATCCCTATATTTCCGCAGCCTTTCTCTTTTTGCCTGCCCATCAGTTGCCTGTGCTTGGGATGAGCCCTTGGACTGGGTCCTCCGTGGCAAACCCACCGAGCCGGGAGCCCCTCGGCAGTGGTTCTTGCCTGCTGTCAGTTTGTGGCCTGAGGTGATCAGTGCCTCAGGGGGGGGAAGCAAGGCAAGAGGGCTGAGGGACAGGGACAAGCTCCAAATCCCTTCCGTGGTGTGCGTCATGAGTGCCGTCTGGCCACAGCCCCCCACGGTCCTGTGAGCTGGGCGCTGCTCTGGGCAGGGTGGGAAGGGAGGAGCACGAGAGGCTTCCTGGGGGCATTCAGAGAAACTGTCCTGGGGCAAACCAGCATCCAGGACTGTGCAATGAGCTGCAACTGGCCTGGGAGGGCCAGGGCTCTGTGAGGGGCCTTCAGGACTAATGCCAGGGTCTCAAGCTGCTTTGGTAAATCCCACCCCAGCAGGGAGATCAGAGAGCCCGGGAGAGATGAAGGAGGAAGGATGGGAAAGATCAACTTAGGAAGAGAGCCAGGAACCCAGGAGAGGTGAGGAGGAGAGGGGGGCATTGGTGGGAGCCTGAAAAGGCGCTAACGGAGGTGGAGAAAAGCAGACACAGGAGAGGAAGGTGTAAGGCTGGCAGCAAAACGCAGTGCCAGCTCAGTTCAGGAATGGGTGAAGGGGGGGCAGAAGGGGAGGCAGGACCTTCTCCAGAGCTCGCAGCAGTGGTTCCTCCAGCCCCTGTGCTGCGAGGTGCTGGCTGATGGGAGGGGAATCTCCTGCAGGGATTCAGAGGGCTCCTTCCTCCCGCTATGCCAGGGCAGCTCCTGCCACGGCTCGGTGCCTGGCTCCCCGCCCCAGGGGGGATCCCACTCGGGGGTGACTCCTGGGGCTCCTGTTAGCACAGGTGGCAGGGCCAGGAGTGTGCCGAAAGTGCCAGAAAGCTGTTGTTTACGTGGAGTCGGGTGTAAACAGCAAACATGTCATGGAAAAGACATGCCCTGCAAAGATACAAAGACTGAAAGCAAAATTGTCAGCTTTACAAAACATTCCTCCCTTGCAAGTGGAGAAACCTGGAGGTGTCTAGGCATCGACACCAGCTTTATTTATCCAGACGCCTCTAATGTTCATGCTTAAGCAATGTGTTTGCTGCCGAGGCTGGATCACCACATGGAGGCAATAAAACGGCTAAAAATGGAAAAAGCAACTTTTCCACAGATCTACTTTGGCAGTTTGTCATGGAGCGGAACTGAGTGATGGACACCTCTAGCCGCTGGAAGGGCAGCCTGCTGATGCCCGGCCCCTCGGGTACCCCTGCTCCTGTGCTCCTGCCCTGCTGTCACCACCCGGGCAGGGCAGCATCCCCCGGCTGAGGGGCTGAACCCCCGTTGGCTCTGTCAGTGCCACCTCCCTGCTCGGTGCTGCACCAGCTCAGGTGGGAGGGCATACAGCCCGGTGGAAGTATCAGATATGGGTGAGTTTACATCAGCCAGGAATAGCCCAGTGCTGGTCTGGCTCCTCCAGGCTGACACTGGATGCACGGCTCCGTCTCCCTACCTTGACTCGCACAGGGGTGCTGGTGCCCAGCCTGCCAGGGGCTGTGACACAGAGCAGCAAACATGGTACCAAATGTCCCAAATGCAAAACCCCTGTGGGTCACTTTGGCACGTCAGGATGATGAGGCTGGCCCTGTGAGGACTCAGCCCCTGTCCTCCAGTTCCAGAGCTCTCCTGAGCCAGCAGACTCTTTCTTCCTTAAGAAACTATTTTTAAATTCCCAGAAAGGTCCAATCCCACTGCTCCCACACCAGCACAGGTGAAAGAGACTGCAGAAAGCACTGCTTTTCAGCCATCTTTTCCTTCTTTCTTTACATCTGCGCCGAGTTCCTGGGTGTTGCACAAGAGGAAACCTCATCCCCACCCTGGACTGGCTGCCAGAGAGCTTGCAGCACCCTTGTTTGTGTTGGGCTGGCACTTTTTGCCTGTCTCTCTCTATTATCATCCTTCTTCCCAAGTAACAAGGCAAGTAGTTTTCTGCAGCTGAACAAGCTTTCTGTGCTGAGAAAGCAGGGACAATGACTGTTAATGTTTAAGCGGTGCTGCACGCAGCCCTTTGCCTTTAGCATGAGCAGCCAAGCAGAAGCCTGGGATGTCAGGGTGTGAGAGGGAAGAAGCCGTGTCAAGCAGAGGGAGCCAGAGGGGTAGGGATGGAGCAACAACCTGCACCCATACCCTGCAACAGCCTTGTGGTTTTCCTGGGTCAGCCTGCTGGTAGGGCATCATAAACCATACAGGCGAGGCTGAGCAGCCCCAGCCTGGCAGAGAAATTTAATTCTTGCACCTTTTTCGAGCCTTTCCTTCTTACTTACTCGGCGGTACCACAGCGGCCGATGGCTGCTCTCCCTGCCCTTGCCGAGGACAGAAATCGTTGCTGCCGTGCGGGGCGGCCCCTCCTTGCTCCTGTCCCCTCCCTCGGAGGAAGCCGGCTGCAGGGCAGAGCGGCTCCGGCACCCGGCAAGGAAGATCCCCGGGGACGGGCTGGGCACGGTGCCTCGCTGCCAGCTGTGCCCGTGCACAGCTCCGAGCCCCGTCTGCCCGGCTCCCGAATCGGTGGCTGCTCACACCCGCTCCGGTGCCGGTTCGCGTTCCCGGCCTGGGGGCCGTGCGGCTGCGGGAGGCACCGCTCCCGGCCCGCCTGTCCCTGGCGGCCCCGGCCCCGCACCGCTGCTCTGGGTAGCTGAGGACTCGTTGCGGGTCCAGAGCTGCCCGCAGGGCCGGGCAGGACAGCGGGCGCCTCCATCCCTGCCCTCCATCCCCAGCGGCACGGCGGAGCCCGGGAACCGGCCGGGGCGGGGCTGGGCGGGCTGCTCGCAGCGGGGCCGCGCCCGGGCAGGGCAGAGCCGGCGGGGGAGCGAGGCCGGCCCCGGCCCCGCGGCGGCCCCAGCCCCGTCCCCGTCCCGGGCGGGAGGGCTGTGCCGGCGGGCTGGCCTGGCCCGGCCCGGCCCGGGGGAGGCTGCGGCCGCCGAGCGATCGCGGGGGCTCCGGGAGGAGCTGACGTCAGGCGGCCCCTTAAATAGCAGCGCTGCCGCCTCTGCCCCGGCACTTCCCGCGGAGGCGAGAGCCGGAGCCGCCGCCGTCCGAGCCCCGCGCCGAGCCCCGAGCCGAGCCGCGCCCGCCGGGGATGGGAGCCGCGGCGGCGGGGCCGCGGGCGCGCAGGGGCCGAGGCGGCGGGCGCAGCCCCCCGGGGCGGCCCGGCCGCGCCGCCGCGTAGCCGCGGGACATGCCGGAGCGGCCGCGCGGGCTGCGGGGCGCCGCCGCCGCGGGGCCCCGGGGGCAGCGGCGCGCCCCGCCGAGCCGCGCCGGGCCGGGCCGCGCCATGCCCGGCGGCGCGGCCCCATGGAGCCATGGCGCATAGGGCGCCGAGCGGGCGGGCCCCGGCTGCGGCTCCGGCTCCGTCCCGGCGGCTGGCGCGGAGGGTCCTCGTCCTCTTCACGCTGTCGCTCTCCTGCTCCTACCTCTGCTACAGCCTCCTCTGCTGCTGCGGCGGCCCCGCCGCGCCCCGCGCCCGCTGCGCGCCCGCCCGCAGCGCCGCCGCCGCCAAGAAACTTCTGCAGAAGTCGCGGCCGTGCGGGCGGCCCCCCCCCGCCGAGCCCCCGGGCAGCGCCGCGCCCGCCCGCCGCCCGCGGGAGCCCCCCGCGCCGCCGGCCCGCAGCCCCCCGGGGCCGGCCCGCCCGGGCGCCAAGCGCCTGCCGCAGGCCATCGTGGTGGGCGTCAAGAAGGGCGGCACCCGCGCCGTGCTGGAGTTCATCCGGGTGCACCCCGACGTGCGCGCCCTGGGCACCGAGCCCCACTTCTTCGACAGGAACTACGACCGCGGGCTGGAGTGGTACAGGTGAGGGCGGCGCTGCCGGGCCGGCCCCCGCCCGCCCGGGCGACCCTGCGCGGCGTCCCTGCCCGGCCCGGACGGCCCCGGCCGGTCCCCCCGCCCTCTCCCCTCCCGGTGGCGGACCCGGGGTGTCGCGGCGGGTGCTGCCACGTCCCTCGGCGCCGGCATCGGCGGAGCCGGCGGTGCGGGAGCGGGGCGGGAGCGGGCGGGCCGGTCGGCACGGGCGGGCTCCGTTGCGCTGCCGGCGGAGCCTGTCGCCCGGCCGCACTCCGGGAGTTTTTCCTCCTCCTGCTGCAGCGCCGAGCGGCGCCGGGGCCGGGCTGGCTCCGGGCAGGGCAGCCGTGCCCCAGCCCTGCGCGGCTCGTCCCTCCCGGCTGTGGGAACATGGCTGCTGGAGCCCAAGCCAGCGCTGCGGCTGCAACCGCCCGAGCCCCAGCCCTGCCGGGAACGGGGTCTGGAGCCGGGACGGTAACAGGTTTCCCATCCTGTCTGAGGAAGCGTCCTGTCCCAGTTGACTGCGTGAAGGGGCCTCCAAAACACGAGTGAATGACTAGCCCACGGGACGTCTGCCCTCCCTACGGCCCCACTCGGTGTGCCTCAGCATCCTTCTGCCATGAGGTTTTATCTCTGGCTCTGAGACGGGCAGTCCCTGTCCTCTGCCGTCTTGTCTCTCGGAACTCAGATAAGTGCGGGTCTATCTGAGATCTCTAATACTTTGCAGAGAACAGCGAGTGCGTCTCCAGCAGGACATGGTGGCATTTTAATTTCAGTAAAGGCTTTAGTGAGGAGCTTGGGGGTGCTCATGGAGAGGCAGCGAGTACTGCGTGTGAGCAAGTCACAGCGCCCGTGGGCTCATCCCCTGCCCGTGGCCCTGCACTCGGTGCTGCAGGCAGTTCACCCCCTTCTCCCCCGTGGTGTCCGACCCAGTGTACCGGTGGTTGGTTGCTGTGCTGTTGTGGAGCGCTGCAGGAGCTCTGGGCTGCTGTTGGGCAGGGCCATGGCACTTCTGCTGGGCATCAGCCTCAGGAGGCAGAGTAGGGCTTGGTCTGGCCCCCAGGCACCTATGAGCTCGAAACAGGGGAAAGGATGCCTGGCACGGTCAGTGCGTCAGAGCATCATGGCAGGTTGTGGGAGGCAGCTCATGGGGCCACACACCAAGCTCGCTTGCCCTTCCGTCACAGCAGCGGTTTCCCAGCAGAGATGTCCCCTGTTCCAGAGCAGGGCAGTGCTCGTCAGCTGCCAAACGTGTTGGGAGGCACCGCTCACTCCCAGCTCTGCAGGGGTCCTGGTTTGTCTCCTTGCTGGGCAGGTGTGAGTCGTGCCTGTGGCGTGAGGGTGCTGGTTTCTGACCATGAGCAGGTCGGAGCTGCTCTGAGCAGCACCTGCCTGCTGGGCACAGGGCTGGTGCTCCGGCCCTTGTAACTGGGGTTCATGCCCGGGGAGGCAGCTCAGGGACTGCACGGGGAGGGCTGTCTGCAGATACAGGCAGGTCTGCTGCCTTGTGTTGTACTTGGGTCACAGTGGACCTTGCAGCCGGGAATGTTTGGCTCCTTTTGCAGCGGTACTGGTGGCCAATGACAGGAGAGCCAGGACAGGTGTGGATGAAGCTGGCTGAGGTTGTTTCCCGCTCCTAAGCTGTCCTGCAGCATGCCGAGTTCCTCCTGCCCTTTAGAGAGCAGCTGCAGCAATGTCCTTCACCTGCTCTTGCCCCGCAGCAGGTCTATGTCATTCCCCCACCCTCCTCCCTGACATCAGACACTGCCACCCATCCTACATCACCTAAAAGCAAACAGCTGGGAGCAGCTCTGCAATACAGGCGTGTAAGGACAGGAGCAGCAGTAGTTTGTCTAAAGGGCATCCAGAGTAGCAGGACAGGCGATGGAGCAGCACGTGGGTCCTGATTGAGCCTGTCTCTCAGAGGGGAGCTGCGTGTGCTCAGCACCTGGCTGGGAAGCAGCCCCCCCAATCCTGAGCTGGGGTCCCCCCCATGCAGTCCTTGGCCCTGTGAGCTCTCCGGGCTCTTGTGCTCCCCATGCGTATGGTCGGTGTGGGGAGTCCAGGGCTGGGACCCTCACAGGCAGCACAGGACCAAACCTCGTGGCACTGCTCCTGCAGAAGTGGTCGTGGCTCCTTGCAGGAGGGCTGGGGCCACAGAGCCCAGCCAGGGCAGCACTTGCC
The DNA here is from genome assembly GCF_965183815.1 of Platalea leucorodia. Lineage (NCBI taxonomy): Eukaryota > Metazoa > Chordata > Aves > Pelecaniformes > Threskiornithidae > Platalea > Platalea leucorodia. The sequence continues at coordinate 18,786,950 of NC_138827.1, read as the reverse complement.
AACACCTGTCTGAATGAAGGGAAGGGGCTGTGCCCTGGGACATACCCCACCTGGGGTACGTAAGGGCACCCATGGGCACCTGGTGTGGTGCTGCTCCAGGAAGCCCTGTCCCCCTCCCACACACACTTTGGCACTGAGGGGCTGCGGCAGTGAGCACCGAGCAGCCGACCTCCTGCCCTGAGCTGTGGTTCAGCCTGGGATCCTCCATGTGAAGGGACTCATCTGTGACTGGGAGGGATACAGCCTGTGACAGTGAGTGGCAGTGGTGACGGGCAGCTGCTGAGCGAGGCGGGGGCAGCGATGGGAGCACAGCCGGGTGAGCAGCGTGCTGTCCGGGACCTGGCTTTGTATCTGGATCGATGGAGAGATCATGCCGGAGCAGTGGAGCCTCCAAATTAGTTCAGCTAAAACAATTAAATGACACTTCCCTGGTTTTATTACTTTTATTTTTTAACCTCACAAATGTGCCAAAACTTAAGCACAGAGGCTGCTAATGTATAAAACGTGGAATTGATTTTCCTCCTTGCAAGTGGAGCAATTAAATGTGGAACAGGTCTAACCTGCAGCCTGATGAGCTCCTGTCGCTCTGCCAAGAGGCCAGGGAGCAGGAGAGCAGGGTCCTGCTGATGGCTGTGTCCCGGGGAAGGGCAGAGCTGCTGCCGTGAAGAGCTGGCTGTGAAGGGCTGCCCCGCCGGGACCCCGGGGTGGGGAGGCTGCTCCTGGCAGGAGCCAGAGGCCGTCCCCAGCTGCCAGCCAGGGAGAGGTGATGCTGCTGTACTTGGGGAGCACCATGGTGTGCTGGGGTCTCTGCAGGTAGCCCAGAGTGCAGACCCCTTGGAAAGGCAAAGGTAAAGGCTTCCCCCATCAGCAGAGACTTTGCTTGCAGGAGCCCCTGGCTGCTGCGATAGCCGAGTGCCCAGTCTGGCCCTATCCTTCCCATTTCGTGCCTCGGCGGGGAGCCGAGCGGAGGGACCAAGTAAGTCTTTGATGCAGTTGAGAGCAGTGTGAGAGCTGAGCCCCTCTGATGCTCTGAAAACATCAGTTCCTGTTTTTTCCACATTTTCCTCTGCCCTGGAGTTGGTCTGACGTGGAGGTGGCAGAACCAGCGGGAGGGGACATCTCCTCCTGATCCGCCTGTCCTTGCTGTCTCCAAATGTTGTGCTTGCTCACAGCTGCTGTTTTCATGGTGCCTCCTGTCTTAGCTCCTGTCATTGCCCCGGGCAGCCTTGGCTCCCTCCGCTCCGGGAGATGGCACGCTGGGCAGAGCCAGACCCCTCTGCTTTCCCCCGTGCCAGACCACCACCCAGGAGCTGCCTGCTCACCCACTTCAGACCCAAAACACCCGTGCCGTTTCCAATTCCCATCAGCCTCTCTAATCCACCTCATTAGCTACAGATACACTACAGGAAAGGTATTTTTAGCAAGATCTGTTTTAAGACAACTGAAACCAAACAGCCAGCTACTGGGGAATATCGATTCATTACCAATCCTGGACTAAATGTTCAATAGAGAGCTTTTCCTGCTGCAGGTAGTGCGTGCCAATAACCTTCAATATTTTCCAGAACACAGGGAAGACAGTGCCATTTCATTTGGAGTTAACTTTGAGTGGTGACTCTGTAATTACAGCATCTTGGGGTGTACTTTTCCTCCCTAGGATTCCTCAGTAACCCTGTCAGATGGTCCAGAGTTATTTTCACAGAGAGGGGCTTTTCCTAGCAGGTCTGGCTGGCGGCTGAGCCCAGCTCCTGCCTGGCAGGCTCTCCTGTGCCTCTGCCTGCAGGAGCTGAGCCAGGAGGTGGGTGCTGGCACAGGGGAGAGCCCCGTCTGGTTCCGATGCACGTCCACCTGCCTGAGTCCTGTTGCAGGGACAGCACTTGGGCCAAGCCTGGGCTTCCCCACGTGCTGGTGCAACAGGTCCGTGGGGGCACCCACGCTGCCGGGGCTCTGCCCTGTGCCCCCTGCGCTGCGTTTGGTTTTGGGATGCTCCTGGGGCCGCAGCAGCACGAAGAGCACTGCCGGCGTCTGAGCGGTGGGCCCTGCGGCTGTGCTGGGGGAGCAGCCCCTGCCAGCTGGGGAGCATTGCTGTGCCATCCCTGCATCCCTGTGCCTGTGGGAGGGAGAGGAGGGAGTGGGCAAACCCGGCTCCTGCACTCCGCCTCGCTAATTGCTCTCTGCTAATGGCCAGGTTGGCTCACACACAAATGTGAGCCCATTAGGCTTTGCCCAACAACGTGGACTGTTTTGTGGGCTTGACTGACAGTGCATTTTGCTAAAGTTAATTAGTAAGAAGAGAGGAAGGCAGCAAGCTTCAAGGATGCTTTGAAATTTCCTTGACTTCAGAGAATGCCCTGGCTCTGAGGAATGGGTACAAAACCTCCAGCAGAGACTTTCGTGTGAAGAGCTGCCCTGCAGGCAGCGTGTTCCCTGGTCACTGCCTTGCCTACATCTGCCCACAGGCAGCGGTCCTGCTCTTCCCTCCTCTGGGTGGGCCCAGGTGCTGTGGAGACCCTCGCTCAGGCCTTGGGAGGGCTTCCCCTGCTGAGGTGCTGGGAGAAATGCAGGGAGGTAAATCCACACAGGGCGCCAAGCCTTCAATATTAATGATGCATGTTCTTGCTCTGTCTTCCATGACCTTGTTTGTAAACGCTGCAATTTGTTCTAACCTTCACTTTGGTAGCACGAAATCCAGCTCATAACCTGGCACGGCCGTGGGCACGGATGCTTCATGAAGCTGACAGGAGAAGGACACCAGTCCCTGGTGACCTTGGGTGTTGGGTGTCCCTCGCGGGGGTCAGTCACTGTCTGCGGTATCTGCACGCAGTGTGTGCTCTGGGGACAGCTGGGGTGTGCATGCTGCCTGCTGCCGCCAGGCTGGGAGCAGGGCCCAGAGCAGGCTCCCGGGGCAGACGGTACCCGAGACCCTCTGGCAGCACAGCAGCCACCCAGGCACGTGGCTGGCAGCACCCGGCCCTTTTGGGTGTCTGCAGCCCTAGATCCTCCGCATGATGACTGTGTCCCAGTTGTGTCCCCAGCAGCAGGCACGTTAGACATGGACGGAGTCACTCTTTCTCAGCGCTGGCATGTGATGTGGGGTCTCCAGGACCCGCTGGTGGGTTGGTGTGGTTTGTTCTTGGTGCTGGCACGTTGTCCCATCCATTTGCACACTCCAGAGCACTGGAAGATCACCAAGTGGGCAACGTATCTCTGACACTAGCCTTTAACTAGGGAATCACTGCAGCAGCTGGGGCATATTAGGTGATTTTTTAAAATTAATATTCATTTTTAAAGTTTTACTTATGGAAGGAGTTGCCTTGGAAATGAGAGAGAGGGAGACCCCAGCCTTTCTCCATGAGCCACGGGGCCTCACCCAGTAGCTGGGCTCACGCTGGTCTGGAGTACGTGCACTCCGGTGCGCTGTCTGCCCCAACCCAGCAGTAGTGGCAGGGCAGGTGAGCTGGGCTCTGCGAGCACTGCACTGGGAAGCCCTCGCCTCCCGCTGCTTCCCAGCTGCGGTCCCATCAGCACTGGCCTTGGGCTTATTGGGCTCTCAGTCGGTGCTGGACAGTTATTTAGGAAGAGGGGAGTTACATGATGGTTTGTGTTTCTGAAGGGTGTCAGCAGCACGCCCTTTGGAAAAGATTTTGTTGACTTAAAGGACACCGCAAATCTCTGGAGCATTTAAATGATTAAAAATGAATCAGCAACAAAGTTAATTACTGTGTTCACACTGCTTTTATGCATTGAAATGTCCCTCATTAGCTGTCTGTGAGCACTGGTATAAATTCTTTGAACATAAACATTTATTAAAGGCAGCTGATCCATCATTAAATCTGAGGCTGCCTTAGCGCAGGGCAGTGGCAGCAGGGATGCGGGGCTGGGCTAGCCACTGCCTGGGCCACGGTCCCTTGGGGTGGTGTTTCCCCGGGGCGGACGTGGTGCATCTCTCAAACCGTGCGGGCTGGGAGGACGCAGCGAGTCCATCCCGCTCAGCGTTGCAGGAGCGCTGCTCCCAGGGCCAGCCCTCTCCCGGACTCCGTTATTGTAGTGCTGCCAGCCTTAGCGGGTCAGGGGAGGGGACGTGGCAGCGGCACCGGGGGGACCCAGGCTGGGGGATTTCTGTTTGCCCCCTGAACTCCTCGCAGGAGTCTTTCACTGCGAAGCACCAGCTGTGCTGCTCTCAGCCGGGGTGTCGTGTGTCCTAGATGTCCGCTGCAATGTCATTCAGCTGGGGAGAGTTTTTTGTCTTCCTCACACCTCAGTTTCTCGCATGGTTGACCCAGTTTTGCTTAAACTTCCGTGTAGCTTTGCTTGAGCTTTCGGCCACTGATGCATCCACAGTCCTGCTGAGCCCAGCAGGGCTGGGCCACCAGCTGAGAGCCAGTGGTGGCTGTCAGCTGTGTGCACCCACAGCACGGCACAGCGTGGCATGGCATGGCATGGCATGGCATGGCGTGGCACAGCACAGCCCCCATGGCAGCGGGCTGGGAGCTCAGGGCTGGGCTCCTGCTGCAGTGCTGACTCCTTTGCAGCAGCTGGGCTCGCTCCGCCATTGCCAGTGGGATTCTGCCTGTGCCTTCCCCTGCTCCTGACGGGGCAGTCCGGCAGGCAGCCCTCCCACACAGCTCCAGTCGAGGGGGCGAGGGGCAGGCTGTGGTGTGGGGAGGGGACCTGCCACCGGGTCAAGGTGGAGTGGTCCCATGGGACCATCCTGATGCCAGTCTGCGCTCTTGGAAGAGTTTCTGTGCTCGTCTCTGCCACGTTGAGCTGCAGCTGGAGACACGCTTGCAGCCTACCCTTTTCCCAGCTCCCCGGTGCCACACGGAGCAGTGACCCTCGTCGCTGCCCCAACACCATGTAAGCCCCAGCCAGTCCAGCCCCAACGAGAGGGCGGCGAGCGGGTGCTTGCTTGTGCTGGAGGATTTTGGCTCCCAGCCTGGTGGGCTCCCCTCTCCCTGCCTGCACACAGGCAGTGTTCCCAGATGCAGCCGCTGAGCCTGCGACATCAGCTGGAAGAGGGAAAGCGCACAACATCACAAGAGGCAGCACCTGGGTTTTTTGCCAAATTAAACAGTTTGTTTTTATGCCAATGAGTGGATGGAGTCCAGGATTACGCACACGTCAGTCTCTAGCCTCCGAGGAGAGCCCAGGATGCGCCTGCCACGTCCTCGCACGCAGCAAGCTGCAGCAGGCAAATATTTACCTGGGAGCTGCCCCGCTCTCCTCCGCGCTCTGCAAGCTGGATGGAGGGGCCGGTGCTGTAACGGGATTATCAGATGGGCGCTCTCCCCACGCACGCTTATCTGCAATATCTCAATCGTCTGATGAATTTTTGTACAAATTCCTCCCTGGGAGAGTGTTTCACGCATGTTCAACATCAAAGCAGCACAGCCAGCGAGGGAGCACATGTTTCTTTAATGTGGGAGTGTTGTAGGGGCCGCAGGGTGCCCAAAGGCAGATTATAAGAAAATTAATAATTCAGGTCTAGGAAAGGTGCTGGTAAAAAGTTAACTCCTTCAGGGTGAGGTGCTGCCTTCGCACTGGCACAGCTGCAGCTGGGGCCAGGCTCTCCGCTGCTGCCACCCCACAGCTGTGGGGCCGTGGAGGCTACCCAGGGACGTGCCAGCTCCCAGGCCCCATGGGGCAAAGTGATGCTGGTTCAGCCACATCAGGGGACAGCAGCTCTCCTGGGGCCATGCCAGCGACTGGATGTACCTGACATGTGTCCCCTCTCCAGTAACATGGGCAAATGCAACCGCTAAATCTGCAGGTTGGAAAGGAGCGTAAATGTCCATATCAAATGGCACTAAAGGGCTTTAAGAATTGAGTAACTATAATGAAAACAATCTCTAATTCAAGAGGAATTAATGCTGTCTGTCCAGCCAGAGTAATGCATTGAGCAGGGGATTTGGCTGGTGCCAGCAATGCCCGCTGCTCCCCCCTGGTATGCCCAGCAGGTCCTGCTGCGTGGGAGCCCCCAGCCCCAGGGGAGTGTTTGTAGGGGCACCGTTGAGCACACGTGCCTGCAGCCCCCGACTGATGGACTGTCCTGGGGGGAGCTGTGATGCCCGTGATAATTAAATGCCCCTGTTGGTCAGAGCTTCAGCCTCCTTAACAAGAGCAATGAAAAGCAAATGAAGTGAAAAGCCTGTGGCTGCTGAACGGCATCTGTGGGGAACGAGGGGTGAGCTGCATCCCAGCATTACTGCTGGGAAGAGCTTCCGACACCTCCCACCGAGGCTTGTCCCTCCTCAGAGGGGACCCATCACATGCATCCCTGGAGCGATGCTCCACGGGCCAAGGCCGTGTCTCTGGTCTGGCAGCTGTGGGTGGGTGTGGGCAGCAGAGCAGGCAGCAGCTCTCATCTGGGCAGGGAGCCCGGGCTGGGGCAAAGCACAGCACCCTCTGCAAAGAGCAGCAGGGCTGGGCCGGTGCTGGGCATATTCATGACCCTCCCTTGTGGTTTTTCTCTCCCAGGCAGTGGGAGGGAGCCGGGTGCAGGGGAGGGACAGGCTGCTCTGCTCTCCAGCCCACAGCATTGCTGCAAGGCCAGAGTGGAGTTTGCTCCACTACGATGTCCCTAATGATTTCTGTGCAGAGCTGCCCCAGTATTCACTCAGCATCAGCATTTTTGACCTCCTCCGTTTCTGCTGCATCGCAGATTCCCATCACCAGGATACAGTGCAGATGGCTTGTGCAGAAAGCCTTGGTGTTTCTCCAGGCTGACCATGCTGATGGGGAGAGCACTGGTGTGACACCAGCATGGGCAGCACTGTCACGCTGCGGGGAACTGGAGGGGCCTTGGAGGGGAGGGCTGGGGCTGAGGGAAGCAGTCTCATGCTGCCCTCCCAGACCACCAAAGCCACCCCCCGCCCCTCCCACGGCAGAGGCACCCCCCCAGCTCCACCATCACAGGGGGACCCATTATCTAGTGAGGTCGTGTGGGCAGCCACTCCATCCCCTTCCCAGCAACACCATCCTCATCCCTGGTGCAGGAGGAGGCAGCCGCTGACCATCCCTCGGCACCCAGCAGCTCTCTCAAGAACGGCAGCTTTGGTGTCTCCTCTCTGCACCCCACAAGTGCTCCAGCCATCCTTCCACATCGGTGTCGCTGGTGCATCACCGTCGCCATGCTGGTGTCAGCTCTGGCACCGCCTGGCAGCAGCTCGTGCAGCATGTGCCAGGAGCCGGTGCTGAGCCTGGCTGGGGATCTTCAGCAAAGTCGCAGGCACCCAGGACAGATCCCCGAAGCAGCAGGAGCGGCTCCTGCCTGAGCCCTGGCTGTGTGGCACCGAGAGCCAGCTACCGAGAGCCGGCTACCAAGAGCTTTGACACCTAAACACACGAGTCTTGGGCTTAAAACTATGTGACATGCTATTTGTATGCAAATAACTCTGTGAATGCAGAAGTCCAAAAATATCATTTTAAAGTCAGCTGTAATTAAGTTTGCAGTGCATTCCCCCACTCTTGCAGCCCTGGGGATCCCACCGTTAACATAAAGATGAATGCTTGGGTGACATTTCTCCCCCTTGCATGCTTTCACTGGTGATTTATTTATCTATTCGGGTTGTGTTTTGTTGTCTCAGCAGTCTCTGTTGTTCAGGAGCAGCAAACACTGGGAGTCCATTTATAAAAAAACAACTCTTGTCTCATTTCAGTAATTTACTATGCAGAGATTTTGTGTTTTTCATAATGGATTAGAACCTGTAATTTCATTTTTTGAATACATGGACCTAATAGCTCAGGTAATGAAAGTCTAACAAGCCTGAAGATGAGCCATTAATGAAACAGCAGGTTTATGATTCTCCACCAATATATCGTAATAGTGAATCACTTATAAAGCTGTCCCGTGCTGATTTATGATGAAACTTGTTTGTGATACGGAGATACAGCTGTGGTGCCAGCCGCTAAATTAGCATTTCCTGACAGTCATTAAACAATGGGAATCGTAATCGGGATTTACAGGGTTTGAAGCGGAGCGGTGGGAAAGGCCAATTAAGCCACATCCGTGCTCAGGTACCTCTGTAAAACAGCCCTGTTAATTTATGCTAATGAACTAGTTCATTCTCTTTCAAATGAGGAAACTGGTCAAGAGCGTGTGAGGGTGTGTGGGCTGGCTGCCCCAGGATGGGCAGCCCCTGTCCCCTCGCACAGCCCCCATCTCCCTGCCGAGGGGGCAGCAGGGTGGCAGCTCTGGGGCCACATGTGGCCTGGGGACCCTGTCCCTGTGCCAGCACCTGGGGGAGCGAGGATGGCCTCGGCCATCACCTCCTGTAGCTCCCCGGCAGCCTGGCACAGACCTCTGGGCACGTCTCTTTAGTATCTCTCCACGGGTCTCTTCCAGCTGCTCATCCAGTCCCCCTGGACCATGGTCTCTGCTTGTCCCCATGTCACCTTCACAAGGAGTGTCCTGGGTCCACTGGGGACCCACTGCCCTTGGTGCATGCTGCTGCCCCCCGCGATGCCCTGGGTCTTCCATCATGGTCCCCTTGTCACGCAGGATGTTGTGGGCTGCTGTCGTATCTCCTCCCAGTTAGGTCTTTCATGGAGTTTCTCACTGCAGAGCAAGCCCCAAAGCTGGTGGCTGTGGACCATGCTTTAGAGACCCTGCAATGACTTCTAGTTTCGGTCACTGGACTGATGCAGCTCTCAGAAACACCAGTGTTGCAGCATGCCAGCAAGGCAGCATGGCCGTGGCAGTTGTGCAGGGTTTATCCCATGAATAAATCAGTGCCTCGCTCTTTCCAGCTGAATTGATGCAGCCAGGGTTGCTGATGTTTGCTTTCCCTGACTGCTTCTGTCCCGAGGCCTCGCTGGGCTACCCAGACATCCGTAGCTCCAAGTCTATCAAAGTGACTCTTGTACCAGCTCCTCCCAGCCTCCTTCCCTGAATCCCCTTGCAGGGGTGAACACCCGCTGCGGTTCCCAGCTGGGGCAGACCCTGTCTGGGGGATGTGCATTGTCAGGGAACGGGGGGGCTCACAAGGAGTCCCACGAGCTGAGTTAACGCCGTGCTTGCTCACGCAGCGGCTGCTGCCAGTGCTATGGGTCTGCCAGGGTGTGGACGCGGCTGGAGGGCAGCAACCTCGCTGCCCAGTCCCCCTCACCGCAACATGCTTACTGTGCACCAAAGCACCTCCCTGGGTCCATGAGGGGAGCGAGCCAGCTGAGCTCGCCCCTTCCTCGGAAGAGCCCTGCTGTGCCCCCGGTAAGGTGCAGCGGGAGGTGACAGACCCGGGGACACCCCTGCTGCTCCCTGGGGTCCCTGTGGCCAGGCTGCCCATGGGCTCTCCGGCAGCCAGTGTGCTGCTCTGTGCTGGGCATGTGTGGGCGCCTCGTGTTGAACATATAGGCTCTGTTTTAAAATAAACACTCCTGGAGGCACTTTTCACAATTCCCCATACAGCTCTCCCCAGGCAGCGCCTGACCGTGCCTCTCAGCCTGTGTTCTGCTGCACAGCTGAATCCAAGCCAGCCAGTTTATGAACACAAGCCACCAACTTGCGCCACAAAGTGGGAAAAGTGGCAGATGCTTCTGAGCAATGAACATAATTGCAATAGAAGGTGCCCTTCCAGCCTGCGCCTCTCCCCGAGGGGCTGGGGCAGAAGGGCAGCGGCCCCAGGGCAGGCACCTGGCTCGCCGCGGCACTGCTGCTGGAAGGGCTCTTGTGTGCCCAGAGCTGCTGTGGCGGCAGCACGCTTCCCAGCATGGGTGCTGGTGCCAGTTGGTACCCACGGGGCACTGGCCTTGTCCTGGCTGCTGGCGCTTCCTGCCCACTCCTTGCCCATTCCCTGCCTGCTCCAGCCAGAGGACCTGCGGCACCATGAATCTGGCTGAGATGGATTTGATAGTTTACTCTAGTAATACAAGACCAATTTATAAATCTTTCCATCCCATTAGTTTTTATTTGATTTGGATGTTCACATGTCAAAGCAAATGATTTAATTAGTGCTAAGCTGGGCTGCAGAGACTCTACATTTTCCCCCAGTCTGGTGCTCCCTCCCTGGCCTTGCAGCCCAGCTCCCTGCACCAGAAACAGCTGGGTGTGTGCAGGACCCCATCTCGGAGCCACTGCGCCTGACCAAGCCCCCAGCAGGGTGGGTGATACCCTCATGGGCAAAAGCCCCATGGCCCTGGGCAGCCCCTTGCTCCCAGGTCCTGCCAGAGGAGCAGCACAGCGCCCGGGGATGCAGCCATCACTTCCCACAGCTTCTCGTGGTGGTGGCATCACACAGCCCCCACGCTCCTGCGTCCCGGCCCAGCAGCCGTTGCCCTCACTGGGCACAAGGGTTGCGTGCAGGCAGCACTGATTTCCCGCCCGCCTCCAGGATGAGGGCAGAAGGACGAGGGGACTGTGCTCCTGGTGGGTGCTGGAGGCCAGCACCCTGGCTCCTGGGCTAGCACTCTCCTCTGCCGCAGGCACAGTGCTCGCTGCGGTGCCGGCAGCACAGGGAGCATGGGAGCCAGAGCGTGCCGTAATGTGATCAGGGAGGAGAGACGCCACGTAATTGAAGTAATTCCAGAAGGAGCTGCTGTAATTTCTGTTGCAAATGGCAATGGGTGTAGGAATGGGGGGTGAAAGGCTGAGCACAGGCTCCAGCAGAGACTGTCTGCTGGGTAATGCATCCGTGCTAGCAAGCAGGGTGGGTGACAGGACCCGCTCCCCTTCCTGGCGGCAGACTGAGCTCCAGTGCTTTCCTTACATTGATAATGACTTTACCAACGATGGGGACGGAGCAGCCTGGGCTGCCTTGCAGCTCTGGGGTCCCTGGCAGGCTGGCTGTGCCCTTGCCCTCCATCCTGCCTGGCTCTGCCCTCCCGGGAGCCGAGCTTCTCTGCCTGCTGCTGTGCCAGCTGGGCTGCCGGTGCCCCATCCTCTGCGCTGGGGTCCCTTGGGGCTGGGATGGACCCTGGGAGATGGTCATGGCCAGGGGCCCTCTGCAGCGCTGCAAGAGGGAGCTGCGCCTGCCTTGTCCTGCTGGGAGAGGACACCACACCAGCCCCACACTGCGGACACCACCTCCCAGTGCCACGCCTCACTTGGCTCCTTTCTCACCATCACCCTCTGCTTCGCTTGCAGGAGCCTGATGCCACGAACGCTTGACAGCCAGATCACAGTGGAGAAGACCCCCAGCTACTTCGTCACCAAGGAGGCACCACGGCGAATCTTCAACATGTCCCGGGACACGAAGCTGATCGTGGTGGTGAGGAACCCGGTCACCCGGGCCATCTCGGACTACACACAGACGCTTTCGAAGAAGCCAGACATCCCCACTTTCGAGGGGCTGTCCTTCCGCAACCGCAGCCTGGGGCTGGTGGACACATCCTGGAATGCCATCCGCATTGGGATGTATGCCGTGCACCTGGAGAGCTGGCTTCAGTATTTCCCCCTCTCCCAGATCCACTTTGTCAGCGGGGAGAAGCTGATCACGGACCCAGCCGGGGAGATGGGCAAAGTCCAGGATTTCCTGGGCATCAAACGGGTTATCACGGACAAGCACTTCTACTTCAACAAGACAAAAGGTTTTCCTTGCCTGAAAAAGTCAGAGAGCAGTGGCTTGCCTCGCTGCCTGGGCAAGTCCAAAGGCAGGACTCACGTGCAGATAGACCCCGAGGTGATCGAGCAGCTTCGGGACTTTTATAGACCTTATAATATCAAATTCTATGAAACAGTCGGGCAGGACTTCAGGTGGGAATAAGCGTCTGGGAGCAGAGCCGCGGTGACGTGAGGCTGCAGTCTTCCATGAAGGGGGCCCAGGGGGGCTGGAGCCAGGACCCCCCAGCCAGCCCGTTGTGCCCAGAATCTGTGAGCAGAGGCAGGCAAGGGGCTTTCCCAACCCTCGGGAGGCTGGGATGCTCCGGTGCAAGCCGAGATGGGGGAAGACACAGAGTCCTGCCGCAGCCACGGGGGATGAGTGCCCGGCAGGCACTGGCCATCGCGGCAGGTCAGTGGTGCTGTGGCTCACTCCGTGGGGTCCCATTTGCTTTTACTGCCATGCGGTCCCTGGGGCCATGGTGATGGCCCTGTCTTGCAGCCCATTTGCAGGCTGCGCCAAGGCACATCCCTCCTCTGTGTCTCAAAGCAAACCGGTGCTCCCGGGCACCCTCCGACTGCGAGCAGCGGCCGTGGGGCTGTCCCTGCAGGGCCACATCCCGCCGCAGTGCTGGGGCGGGCAGAGCTCTGGATGCTCCGCTTTGCCTTTCGTCACTTAAGCACAGCGTGTAACCATGAGGACAGTGAGATGTATCTGCTTGAAAAAGAAGTCTATGAAAAATGTTGTTCCAATATTTTGTCCTGTGAATAAAGCACAGAATCCTGCTGTTACGGGTACTTTAGTGGCACTAGTTTCCTTGTTCAGCATGTGATCCCTTTGTGTAAATAAAAGCGGCTACCACTGGTCCGTATGAATGGGCATTTCTTAGGGCAAGGCTGGGCAGCCCCGTGCTGCACCGCTGCCCGTGCAGCGCTGCCGAGGGCCATGCAAAGCCCCACTGCAGCCAGGGGTCAGGCGACGTGGCGGGCATGGGGCTCAGGGCAGGACAGCCTGGCGCGGCAAGGAGGGGACCTGTGGCACAGCCCTTCACAGAGGTAGCGGCACCGCTCAGGAGTGGCAGAGGACCCCAGGGTTAATGCTGCCTCCTGCCAGGCGCCGGGGGCGGACACTGCATTAGACGTAAGCAGCAGTAATTTATGGTTGAACTTAATGGGCTGTTCTACAGGAGCCCACAATTACACTGAAATGTCAAGTGCTGCATGCTTTGCTAGATGGCTCCCCCAGCCTGTGCACACCTCCCGTTGCATTAGTCATGGTTGTCCTTTTATTTACCTCCTCAGTGGCTGCAGCCGGCCCCGGTGGAGGTGCTGCACCATGGGCAGGCTCTGCAGGCAGCCCCTCCTGCCTTGCCTCAGCTGCACGAAGCAGAGCAGCAGACGCAGCACCTGCAGCCGGGCACTGGGGATGTGCCGCAAGGTGCACGTGCTCTGGGCAGCTCCTACACGGTCTCACCGAGCCACATCATGACCGTGCCAGCCGGGAGCTGGGAGCTGCTGTACCTTCTCCAAGCAGGGCTGGAGCCGAGCCCCCCATGCCTCCCTGATGCACCCCTGCCCTGCTCCCTGTAGGCGCACCCTCAGCACCAGCCCAGCCACCGGTCCCCAAACCCAGCCAATCCCTGCAACACTGCGGTGTCCGGCAGCGTGTAGGTGGGCGCCCCTCACCCTGGCCAGGTCAGCCCCATCGCTGCCCCTCCTGCAAGCACAGCATCTCTCCCCACACCTCGCCGAGCTGATCCCGGGACCAGCCGCCCTCTGACTGCTGGCACATTTGGGGACGGGGAATTCTCCCAGCTCAGCATTCTGCCTGGAGCTGAGATTGATGGGCTGCATCCTCGGGTGCTCGGAGCTGGGTGCAGCATCACTGTGATCCTGGCTCAGTGCCGCTGTGCTCCCAGCTCAGCACATGGCGAGCAGCCAGGGGAGTCGGGGACCCAGTCAGCTCCCACAGGGCTCGGCCACGGGGATAAGCTGCTGATCACCACGCTGGCACGGCCAGGCAGCATGGGGTCCCAGCCTGCCAGGGGAGTGCCTGCTCTGTGGATGCACACACGTAGCTCCATCCCATCCTGCAGCAATCCATCTTACAAACCTGTGAGCAGGCCCTGTAATGAGCACCACTGTTCATGAATATCAATAACGGCTCTTGTTGGAGTGGTGTTATTTGCCTTTCCGAGTGCTGGACTGTTTGAATCATCTATTGATTTTTGTAGTAAATCTCAGGCATTTCTGTCAAAGGTTGCAATTTACCACTAGCATCTAAATCTCAGCCCGAGCCTTCAGCCTCTCCCCCATGCCTATACAAACAAGTGTCGGTGCCATTTTGCAGCCAGGCTGTCCCCAGGGCAGGGAGCAGCCCAGGAGCGGCCGGACGGGCTGGGAGGCTCCCACCACATTTGCCAGCGCAGCGTGGGTGCCATGGCAGGGCCAGTGCTCCAGGCACTGATGGCTGTTAGGTCCCCATGTGCTCAGTGGCAGAACAGCCCAGGGTATGACAGGACAGTGACAAAATCCCCTTCCCAGGCCCCCTCCGCCCGCTGCCAGCGTGGAGCTGGGCACAGCAAGGGCGATTCCTGGCCAGCCCCGCTCAGACTCATCCTCCGGTCGCAGCGGGACCACAGGAAAAGTGCCTGGGGAGAGCGGCAAAAGGGGGGGGGGGGGGTCCTCCCAGGGTGGCCGTGATCCAGCAGGGCATGGTGTCACCCCGCGGTGTGGCGGACACAGGCACCCCCAGAGCTGGTGGGTCACAGAGACAGGCTTATGGACACGTTTCACTCTGAAACCTGTGCTTTCTGCTGGGGCTGCACAAGGCAAACGCAGAATGGAGGGATCAGCCTGAGACCAGCCTGAGCAGCCACTTGGCTCCACGCACCTTGGGGACATGCTGGTGCAGGGGCTGTGACAAATGCCCAGGAAAGGGCACGTGTCTGGGCAGAACCAGGGGTTCAGTTTGGGACAGGGCTGCTTCCCCCACCTTGCACTCCGGTGCTCCCTGCATGCACCACAGGCTTCCCTGGGGAGGGGTCAGCCATGGGGCTGCTGGAGACCCCAGGCAATTTGTCGATGTGTCCAGAGCCCCATGCCAGCAGGACCAGGGCACAGGTGACTGTGGGGAGCCACGGCCCCAGACACCCTCTGTCCTCTGGCACAGGGCTGGGGGATGCTTTGGAGCGATGCACAGTGGCCGTGTGGGGATGCAATACAACCATGGACCACTTTAAGAGGCCTTACTGGAAGTGATTACTGTCCAGCAAGCTGTAATAGGAAAAAATTGGAGGTAATTAATGGACATCTAATAGAGCCCTATCTGCACTCCAATTTTGGAGCAGCAGCCACAGGAGCCATGGGGGGACCCAGCAGTGAGGGTACCCAGAGCCAGCTATGGGCAGGCAGAGGGAGAGTAGGGGATTAACAGCTGTCCACAGGAAGACGGGATGTTTTCTTGCATGATTTTTCCTTTAAAGAAGAAAAACATTCACAACGAGACTCACAAATCCCAGCCTCACAGTAGAAAAGCCATTTCCAATCCACTCCAAGGAGGCATAAGGTGCCGGGTTAGATTGATCCCCCTGACAATACTGTATTAGTGGGAAATTAGAGCTGGAGCCTGAGGAAACCGCCGCAATATCAAACAATTACTTTACATTTGTCCTTACAAATGGAGGGAGCAGAAATGTGCTTAAATCAAGTATTAGGTTTCCAAAGGGTAAGCAAATGAGGGCTCAGAAAGGGCTGTACTGAAAATGCTTATCACATTAGGAGTTCTTAAAACGCAGCTTAAAAAGCCTCAGAGTAGACTATCTGCATTCTGAAGAGGTGGGGGGGGGTTGGTAAGGATGTGGAGCGATGCTGGTTTGGTGACGCCGACGCCAAGCAGAGGGGCTGCCAGAGGCAGCTGCCCCGCTTGGCCAGCCTGGGTCCTCCCCGCTGTGAATGCCCCCAGCCTGGGGGACGTGGGGGGCCAGAGCCCCTGCTCCAGCCACAAGAGCCAGCTCAGGGGCCCAGGGCCCCCAAAACGCCTCTTGCTGGATCCTACAAGCCACACGCCATCCCCACCTTGCTGCCTCAGCCTCCCCGCAGGCAGGGGCTGTGCAGCCCCTGGGTGGGCAGCGGCGCCGGGGGAGCAGCCCGGGCAGAGCTGGCGGGCAGGGCTGCGGTGCTGCCCTCGCTCACAGAACAGTCACTCACAACCACACTGCAAACAAGCAACACATCTGCCGAGCAGGGGTCCCACGCCAGCCACCGCTCCCCGAGCACAGAGGCTCTCAGTGACCACCATGATGCATCACTGGCCTCCTGAGAGCTCCGAAATGTCAGTAGGTCCCACCAGATGCAACGATGCGATTTCAAGCAGACCGGCTTAGCTGGACTAATCCTGTCCCAGTGGCTAAATCTGCTCGGGGCTCTGGCTTCGCGAGTGCTGTGAGATCTGGCCAAGGCACGCAGGACTGTGGTCAGGGGGGAGAGCCGTCAGGTGCAAGGGCGGGACTGGCTCAAGGTCCAGCCATGGTGTGTTTGGCAACACCTAAACCAGAGGATGGGTTTCAGCTGCCCAGGGAGGGGTCTTTGGCGCAGCCTCCCCGGCCGGGCAGGGATTAGCAGTGGTGCTCAGCATGCAGGGATTGCCACCATCACCTGTGGGGAGAAAGAGGGTCCCAGCGCAGGGCCGTGCACGCATCCCCGGAGGAGCAGAGATGCCAGGGGATGTGTGTTGGGGTCTTCCATCGCAGCAGCCAGTGACTGTTTGTGTCCACTCACAAAATGCTCCGTACAGCCCTGAGCAGGAGTGAGACCCACAGTGCAATCACAGGGAATTGGCTTTGTGAGGTGTGTCCTGCGTTATCCAGCTGCTGCCCCGAACGGCTCCCACACCATTAAACAGCTGTAACAGTCAGGAGGAAAACGCTTTCTTAAGTGCTAACTTTATAAGCCAGCACGTAAATTGTAACAACCGCTGTATAATTTTTACTGGGCTGGAAAGTATGCGACTTAAAGCAACTATTTCTTTGTAAAGGGTGATGGAGAGCCTTGCTAGAGCATACTGCAAAGCCTTGATGAAAGTATCCAAAGACAGGAGGACAAGGGGACCTTTTGCTGACCTGATTAACATGCGTGCCAAGTTCAATGTGCTGAACCCAGCTTGCCCATGCATGAGGGCTGGGCTGCAGTAACAGCATGTCAGAACTGGAGCTGAGCACGCAGGGACACAGAGCTGCCCTGCAGCCACCATGTTGGCAAAGGGGCTTGAGCTACGCATCACCTGCGTGAACCCCCCGCGAGCCACGGGCAGAATGTGGTGCAGAGGGACCATCCCAAACCCAAAGCTCTCCCTCCTGGGGAAAAGCCCCAGCCTGCAGGAGCGCTTAGCATGCCTGGGAAGCTGCCGTGGGTTGCACACCACAGCTTGCACATGGTGAGCAAACCTCTCACACGCTTGCTCCTCCCGTGGGCGCAGGCAAGGCACCTGAGGAGCCGCAGCCACTGGGTGCTGCGGGATATGGAGACTGGGTTCCACACGCAGACAGCAGTGGGACCCCAAAACTGGGAGTGGCAGAGGGGCTCCGGTGTGGCCAGGGATCCCGGGATTTCTGATTGCCCTCCCCAGCAGAGTCACAGCGGAGCATGAGAGGGCTGCATACCGGCTGTGTCCGCACAAAGCAAGCCTGCAGCCACCATGGGGTGACCCACGAGATTCACGCCCCACCAGCGAAGCCAGTAGCACAGGCACAGGGTGCTGGCTATGCCAGGAGGTGCCAAGAGACACCCGCTGCTGATCGGCAGGAGGCTGCACGTGACCGTGCAAAGCCGTCCCTGGTGCAGCACGTCCCGCGGCCCCGGCTGCCCCAGTGGCACGGCCACAGCCATTGCATGCGCCATGTTTTGATCGGTTCACTCAGGCTTGAGCCCTGGAGACCAGCTGTTTAATATTTATCAGCTCATAAATACTTAAATATAATGAATGCGACTTAAGTGGTCCCTGATCCTGTTCACACTGAAGAGCTCTTGAGACACGCGGGGTCAAGGGAAACCTTCCCAGGGCCCATTTACATGGCTGTCAAGTGCCCTGCCCTGCCCCACAGAGAGTGGAACAGCCAGCACGTCCCTGGGAGCCGTGGCACCGCTCCTGCCCAGCAGCAGCCTCTTATTCCCAAAACAGCCCTGAACCCCCCCTCCCCAATGGGACCATCCCAGGACCCCCAGACAGAGACATTAACTTTGACTTAGCATCTCCATTAGTTATTTACCCTCCCTGTCTCCTGATGAGAAGACCCTGCCCCCGGGCATGAGCTGCCCTGGGAGCACCGCAGTTATTCTTTATTAGCAGGGAACTGCCCGGCAGCCCCGGCCAGGAGGAGCTGGCTCATGGGTGTGCTCCCCGCCAGCCAGCTCGAGCTGCAGTGCTGGACCATTATGTTAAATTAAGCCCAAGTATTTCAGTTGCACAAGGAGCATCATTCATCTCTCAGACTAAGGCGGGACCACAGCGCCATGAGCACCAAGAAAATTTGATTAACTTCTTATTAATTAATATGATTCAGTTTCACTGCTGGTTCCATGTTTACTGGTGGCAGCAGGGATGGGGAAGGCAAGCGAGGCCCTGGGAGCAGTGGATGAGGGCAGCCCTGCGGTAGGGGAGCCCCAGCCCTATCCCCGTGCTGCGATGCTCGGGAGCTGGACCCCCAGCTGGTGTTGGCTGTTACGATCCCCCCGCCATGGCCGTGCCTCTGCACCGAGCTACACACATTTCTAACACACCTTCTCCCTCCACCCAACATGGAGCTGGACAGCAAATAAATATGATCATTAACAGAAACCTCTAACCTCTTGGAAATGATTAATGCTCAGGAAGAGCTGGGATGCTGATATATTCAAGTAGGTCAAGTTTCCTCCTATTATTTTATCAGGCTGCAGCAAGGGACAGGAACATGCTGTCAGCTGAACCCCTGGGCTCTGCCACCGCTGCCCAGGACAGGTACAGCTGCAGCGTCACCCAGCGATGCTGGCACCCGCCCGCCTGGGCAGCGCAGAGACAGCGCAGACACAAAACACGGCCTGCCTGGGGTGCCAGCTCTGCACCACAGGCATCCCTCTGCAGCATGGGTCCCATGCACAGGCTCTGGGAGCTGCACCCCGCTGCCCGTCCTCCCCTTCCCCAGTGGGAAACCTCCAGCCTCTCCCAGCAAAGCCGTCTCCACCCAGTGCCCAGAAACCACCAGCCTCTGACCCCTGAATCTGCTTTCCTTCCTCCAGGCCCTGCTGTCCTGCCCACAGGCACTCGGAGCGGGGCAGGCAGCTGCCCATGGGCACCGAGTCCCCTGCCTGCCCCGAGCACAAGGGGGGTGGCATCTGTGCAGAGGAGGAGCTGACGTCTGTCCCTGCGGCTGCTAGCTGAGCTGCTGGTACCAGCCTGCCCGCCTGCTCTCCCAGTGACTTGCCACCACACACAGCTGATTAACACGTTTAATTTGCTTTGAAAGTTTTCCAAGCTCTTCTACAAGCTCTGCTCAGCGCTCCAGCGAACAGGAGCATGTAGAAATGAGAGGAGCTGATGGTATCAATACTGCACTGAAGTCCAGGCATCACTGCATAATTCATTACCTGACAGCTAATTAGTCGGCTGGTCCAATTAGGGTGACTTCTCTGCAGCCAGGGCTCAGGGCACGAGGGGGGGGGGCTGACGCTTGCTGGCACACAGGCGGCCGTGCCGGCGTTTCGCAGGGCCCACGAGGATGTCAGCTGCCACGCGAAACTGCTGCCAACAGATGGTGGCAGGTGCCGTGCACAGTGATAGCTGTGAAAGCGCTTGTCTAAAGCACTTTAGCACTGACTGAGGAACGATGCTCCTTACATCCCTGCAAGAACACTGATTCCTGCAGCAGCCCCAAGGGCCCCGACGGCACAGGGTGGTGTGAGTGCGGCCAGAAAAGTGGAGGGATGTGCCAGGCCCCCGGGGAAGGGCACACCTCACCGGGGCATACAGGCAGTGCTGCCTGCTGGCGCAGAGCCCTGCTTGGCCAGGGGGTCGGTCTCCAGCTCGCCCGGCAGAGGCTGGCAGCAGCAGCCACAGCGGGCAGCAGCAGGCAGGCTGGCCACAGGATTGCTGCTGCTGGCCTGGGGCGGCCGCCAGCTCCAAGGAGGGAAAGGAAAGTTGGTGCTGGGCTCACACCGTGTGGCACTGGGTCCCTGGACAGTCCTGAGCCACTGCGTGAGGCTGGGCCATGCCGGTGCCCACAGGGTCAGCACAGCTCCCTGCTAACCACAGCCAGCTCCTGCAGCAAGCACAGCCATGAGGACAGCAACCCCAGCTTCTGCACGCTCCGGTGGCTGGCGATAAGGATGGCTTAGGTATAAATATTTACCCAGTGATTGAATGGATTCAACTGAGTTCATTCCTATTAGAGGATCTGTTAGTAATTATCTGAATACGCGTTATTACCTGGGGACCTATAATCTGCCACAGTAATGAGTTCAAGTGGCTCATGTGGCATAATAAGCAGGAAAGGGAAGGTGGGAAGGGGCCCGCTGCCATCCGCAGCAAGGGCAGGGCAGGGCTCAAGGACAGCAGAGTTGCTCAGCTTCAGGGAGCTGCTGCCGCAGCAGCACCATGGCCATGGGACATGAAGCTCCTGCTTCGCCTCCCCGAGCAGAGGGTCAAGGGCAAGCCCTGGGCAGGGTCCAAGGGCAACTCACTGAGCTCGGAAAGGCAAAAAGAAGCTGAGCCATGAGTGAAATCACTGCTTCCCCGGCCAGGCCTTGCTGCAAGGGATGCGCTGCAGGACACAGCCCTTGTGCGAGGCACAGGATGAATCCTGGCTCCATGGGGCAGTCCTGGGGGCCAGCTGGGCTCTGCACCCCCGCAAAGCTGGGCTGTGGCTCAGTAGCATCATCCCAATTCCACTTGCCATATGGATTCGCCCTGCAAACTTGAATTGACTTCATGTGACTCAAATAAAATAATAAAATAAATAAAGAGTAGGATGCGAGGCAGAGAGCTTATTGTCCTGCTGCAGCCAGTATTGACGTATCCCCACAGCTAGCAAGGGAGAAAATTCCCTCCTGGGAGACGTGTCCAGGGTCCGTGTGCGTTTGCAAAGCGCATGGTCCACGCTGCTGTTGCCATTTGGTGCATGTCCATCCCTGCACGCCGCAGGGCACGGCAGCTCTGCTCTGCAAGATGGGAAAGTCTGCAAGCAGGTTGATGCCCTGAACGGCAACACAAGAGGAAAAGTGCCCAGGAGTGTCTGAGATTAATTACTCTGCTGCTAATTCCATGAATGATCCAACCTGCCAGCTGAAGTGAAAGCCCACAATCCATCTCTCGTTATCACACACACCATTTTCCCCTCGCTGCCATGCCATGCTCTGGGAAGGCAGGCTGCCAGCGCCCGGGCTCACACCCTGGCTCCGTGGCTGGCTCCGGGGAGGATGAGGGGTTTGAGGCCCTGTTCAGCCTGGCTGAGGGTGACCCACATCCCCCAGGGCAGGGCAAGGCCTGGCCGAGCCCACAGCGCGCAGGCACCTGCTTGCCCCTTGCTTGCAGGGTGCAGCCATCCCCAGCCGCCTGCTCCCCCCGCAGCGGTCCAGCCCTGGGCTCGCAGCTGGTGAGAAGCTGGTGCGTTCAGGCAAGGAGAGCTGCAGCCCCTGCTTTGAGCAGCCTTGTTTGCTTGTTAATTGTTCAGCGCTGGAGACACACAGCTTGGCAACGTGGCAAGTGGAAGCCGCAAAGCCTGAGGGGGTTCAGGAGGGGGTCCCACCGCAGACCTTGCCCTGGCATGGGAGTCCCACTCCCCTCAAGTGCTGCCTGTGGCACCCACTGCACGGGCAGCCCCAGGCCCTCGCTCAGCCCCTGCGGGGCTCGGGATGTCAGGGCTCGGGGGCTCTCAGGGAGGGAGAGGGCAGAGGTGCCCATCCCTGTGGGAAAGGGCATCGCTGGTCTCGGGAGACAGGGGCTTGGGCCCGTACCCTTCCTCTTTACACAGCTCCTACCCTTTCCCACCTTCCCTGAGTGCTGGCAGGTCCTGCTGGATTTGTGTATTTTAAATATATTTCTTTATATAAGAAATAATGATCCGAGACCAGCAGATAATCTCTGTCCCATCTCTGCCCACTGCAGTGCTGCCATGTGATATTGCTGTATTTAGTCACGGCGCTGTTATGAGAGCAATACAGTCATTAAGCTCTAATTTCTAAAACAAAGATAAAATTACGTGATTAAGATCTAATTAAAGTCTAACTACCAGCACCATGAATCACTTCAGCACACAGTTTAATGGATGTCTTTTGAAGCCATCATGCATTTTGTTTCCTTCTGTGGCCAGTGATTTCCCTGCGGGGACTGGGTTTGCTCAGGCTGATGTTTGCTTTCGCTGTTCCTGCTTTGGCTGGGGACCACTAAAAATGTTCACAAGTGAGCGAGTAGTTCGAAAATCCATTTCTAACCAGACAGAAAATTTCATTTGACAATCTCATTCAGATATGTGACTCTGTAGAAATAAATGGAGCAGGGAGGGTTCCTCACACCAGTGCTGGCCCCCAGCCCCAGTCTGGGAGCATCATTTCAGCAATGCCATGCGCTTTGGTGCAATTAGCACGAACCGCCGGCACGCTGCATGCCTCTGTGCCGAGGTGTCTTGTGGTTGGAGCAGCACTAAGTGCCACTAAAACTCTGCTTGTTAGAAAAAAAAAAGCAAACAAGAAAACCTCCCTCACTGCTCTCGGACTATTGACTCTAAGGGACAGCACTATAATAATTTTGATGGAGAGTATTGTCATTTTCCTTTTTCCCAGCAAAACATCGCCTGTTGATGTCCCAGAGCTGCCTCTGCCAGATCAACACAAGCATTTTAATGCCATCGCTCCTGTGGCCGCAGCCTGCCAAGGCAGAGATGCTGCCAAGAGCTTCCTCCCCCGAAACCAGCAGCCCTGCACGTGCCGGACATGCCACATTGTCACCGCCCCGGCTCGGCCACGGCGCAGCGCCAGGCCATGCGTGGGCACAGGCTCTGCCAACGGCACAGGACAATTCCCCCTCTGCATCAGGCACATCAGCCCAGCCCCAATGAGTCCATCCTAGAGACCCCGCCTGCTCCTGCTGCCTCCGCGGGGCTGGATGGTGCGCTGCCCACAGGCTCTGCAGGCTCTGCTTCCATCCCAAAAGGCAGCACCTGCAAAACACTCCTTGTTTTTCAGAAATAGCCCTGCATTTATGCAGCTCAGCAGGGGAGACATCAGAGCCAGGTGGCTCCTGGCAGAGGCAGCGGTGCAGCCTGTCCCTGGTGATGGCAGGAGCTGAAAGCCCCTCCAGCTCCCACCAACTTCACTGCCAACACCTGGGGACCTGCCCGCACCCTGGGAAGTGGGTCTGACCCCAGACATGGGCAGTCCCTGTCCATCCCGGGGGTGCCAGGCTCCCACCCCAGCCTGCAGGCAGGCGGCTATCCTGCTACGAGCCGAGGCAGCTATGGCAGATTCCTCCGTGCTGTGTTGACCCTGGAGGATTAGGAGCAAGAAAATCTTATCTTGACATGAATCCAAGGAAGCCCGATGGGGAAGGCCTGGCAGAAGTGCACGTCTGCATCATTAATGCAACAGCCAGCCCGCTGCTTGCTGCAGCTCGGCCACGGGACCAGCCGGAGGGATCATCCCACCTGTGGCCTCGCAGCCCCGCAGCAGCAGCTTGGCACGCCAGCGCAGCTGCCAAGCCAGTTACATCCCTCTGCCCAGCCAAACACTGCGAAACCCGTCCCTGCAGGCCCCTGCAGAGATTGTCATCATCTGGGGCAAGATGTACTGCACCTGGAAGCCGAGGTGGCAGCTGCCACCCTGCCCGTGGCAATCCCGGCACTGGAGAGGTGGGCAGCACAGCCCCTACAACACCAACCACTCAATGGATTAATTACACCCACAGGAAAGTTTAAGATTAAGATAGCCTGGTATTTCCCCTGGGGAGAGCACACAGTGAAATGACTTCTTCCCCATTGCTCACATGTGTGGGATGGATAGAAAAGGGTGTTGGAGGGAATCAAGATAAAGAAAACTTATAGCCCCATTTAGGTTTGTTTCATTGCCTTTTTTTAGTAGAGGAATGCCTTGTTTTCCCTGTGATGACACATTAAGTGAACACTCATCCTCCTGGGGATAGCTGCAGCTGCAACAGGTATCTAACAAACTGCTAAATGGGAAAGAAGATTTCCATCATTAATCACACACTGTGAAATGAGGTAGCTCTCAAAGTTGCACCCCCATATAATTGTTAGTGGATACAAACAAGGAGCAGTAAGTCAGGGTAATGTTCCCCAGATGACTCAGCCAGCCAGAGGAGATAAAGGAATTGAAATTCAGGAGTGGTCCTGGTTTACACCGTCAGAGGGATGAACTTCCTTAAAATGCTCCTTACAACACAGTGGGGCTCAAAACCAGGTCATTTCTTTTAAGAACTGGACAAACGCACTCACCTGGCATTGTGAAATATGAAATACCAGCAAGACAAGTCTGGGAGGGCAGGCAGGTGCACGGTGCCTGTGGAGCCACCGCAGGGGAGCTCAGTGCTGGCGGCTCCGACCAGAGCAAAGGGACCATGATGAGCCTCTGGGTTGACTCCGCTTCCCCTGGGCTCTGGGGCTGTCACCGGGGTGCTCGGAGCGCCCAGGAGGGTGTCTGGCCGGGTGCTTTACCGGCATCAAGCCCAGGCACTCACGTGCATTTCCAGCCACCACAGTTGCAGTGCGGAGGGTTACTGCCACCCAAAGCAGAACGGCTCACGCCATAATGATGGTTATTTATAATGAGGAAACACCAAGGAGCGAGCGGAGTTAGGCTATTCCCCAGCCAGCTAGCACAGTGTGCCCATGCTTTCAGGAGCGATTAGCAGCTTTGGGTGCTCAGCTTGAAACGGTTTCCAAGGGGCCTAATTTCTGGAGAGCACTCTCCAGAGAAACGGATTCAGGACACGCAAGCGGGGCCCCAGGAACTGGAGGCAATGGGGCAAAGTCACTGAAGGTGTGGGGAGAGCGTGGGAACAGGACCGCACCGCTGCAATTCCCAGGTGCTAGCAGGGTGCCTGAGATGCTGCGCAGAATGATAGCATCTCTTATTGCCAATAAAACAGATCCAAAATAGTGTGAGACACCATTCTCAGTCTCCGGCCATTTCCCCCAGCCCAGCTCTGTCCCTGTCTGCGGTCACTCAGCTTTGCCAGCACACCAGAGCCACCGTGGCTCCCGTGCAGCGGCTCATTCACTGGAATTAGTGAAACCAGCAGTTAGAGCAATGTGAGCTGCAAGCAGAGAAATAAGAGGGGACAGATTGCCAATGCTCAGGGTGCATGTTACTGAGCCTATGATTAAGACATTTCATGCCTCCAAATAACAGGAGTGTGTGCACCGCCAGCCACGTCCCAGCAGCAGCAGTGCTGTCGGCTGCCCCGGGTCGGCCAGACTGCACCCAAAGCAGAGATCGCCCAGCGCTGTAAAGAGATGAACTGCAGAAACTGTGATGGAAACCATGGGCCTGTATTTTACCGGCTGCACAGAGGACCTGCACTTCAGGCTCTGTAGAATGAGCCCACAGCGCAGCCCTGGGCAGGAGACATCAGTGCCTCTTGATGGAAATCTCCTCATTTTTCCGCTAGCTGCCCTGGCTAATCCACCTGCAAAGAGAGCCGAGGCACCAGCCCCATGCCAACAGCCATGCCAGGCTCAGGTGAGTCCCGCTGCCACTTCTGTAGATGGTGCGAGAGCTGGGGCAGGTCCCACTGTCTGCATGCTCCCCTCCAGCTGCGCCCACCAACACCCGCAGCGAACGCCTGCAGCTTTGCAGGGCGCTTGGGACGGGCAGGAGGTGCCCAGCTGGGAGTATGACCTGGGGGCTCTCCCAGCGGCGAGTCCCGCTGGGACGCTGCTCGCGGGCACAAACAAACAGCCGATGCCGCATCGCCTGCACCCGGCCTCGCCAGCCTCCAAGCACCGCGGCCAGAGTGGTCTCTGTCCTAGAGGGAAATTAGATTGGATGAGACGATTTGTTCGTGACAGATCTGTGTTCGCTGTTCCTCCTCTCCTTGTTTACTCCTAGGTGCTCACAAGAGGTTTCCTTGTTTGTCAGCTTGGCTGCAGTTCCTGGAAACACCCTGCGACTGCCAGCAGAGCGATCGGTCCCCAACACTGCAGCTCCTGCCCTTGCTGCTCGTTAGCGGTGGACTCCTTCGTCCCCATCACCTGGAAGCGAGGGCTCAGACAGGGCCATTAATGAGCTTCTGGCTGCTCCAGCTACTTGCTTAAATCAATTTGGTCCAGCCTGCTTGAAAACATGCAGTTTAGCTGCATAGTCCAATCTGGCCTTTTCCCATCTCCTTGGGCTCTTACCCTGTGGCAGGGCTGGTATGATCATCTGTGTGTGAGTGTGTGTAAGCGTGAGCGGTGCTACACTGCATGTGACCAGCATTGGTGGTGGTGGTTCTCCTGGTTGCAGGCAACTGGTTTTGGGTAGTTACAGAGAGCATGGGCGGGGGTTTACACCTGGCTAAGCCAGGAGGACGCCGACTGGCACGGTATTGATGAGGGGAAAGGAAGGGAAGAGCATTGGCATGGGAATCACGGGGCAGAGGATGCTGTAGGACAGCCACAGGACTCCGCCGGCGCCGGCACCGGCACCCGGCACCCCTCCCTGCTGGCTCCAGCGGGACATAGCTCACCTCCACACCAGGATGGGGGCTGCTGGGGGCAAACTTCAAAAGGGGGAGAAAATGCTGTTTCTCTGAGTTAATATTCCCTTGCGGATCTTGTTCTCATTATTCTGGTCGTTACTTAAGCAACAGCCGCTCGTCACTTGTGGTTCAGCAGCTGAGGGAAGGGCTGAGTGCAAGAGGCTAATTTATTTTCTTTTAGTGCTTCTCATCCATGGCAGCCCCTGGCTGCTCCTCACCACTGGTAACCAACTGGAGGCATTTCAGATATTTCTAATGTATGACAGCAACTGGGAAACAGAAATTACCCTCTCTGAAATAATTCCTGAGACAGATTTCTTTTGGCACTTTGCAATAGATACGCAGAGGAGACGCGGGCTGCATGTACTAGCTTGCCTTTCCTGAGCAATTTATTAGCCCCACCATCTGTTTAAGACCTTGTTTCTTTCCCCCAGATAAACGTACCTCATCAGCAGAAATGGCATCTGCAGACACATGGAGAAGCAGAGGAGACAAGCAAGGGCCTCTCCTGCTTTACCATGCCGCATGGTGCGCGAGCCCGCTGGGATCTTCTGCCACGCAGGGCTTTGCAGAGCCAGGCTCCAGCCTCATCGGTGCTCAAATGGTGCTGGGGTAGCGTGGCAGCCCCACGCAGCCCCATGGGAAGGACCGACAGGTCCTTGTCTGTGCCGTCCTGCTCCCACCCTGGACCTGCCTCCGTTCGCTGAGCAGGGTCCTGCCCCAGAGCCCCAGCCCTGCAGCAGGGCACTGGGTGAGTGGGGCAG
This sequence comes from Platalea leucorodia, assembly GCF_965183815.1. NCBI lineage: Eukaryota > Metazoa > Chordata > Aves > Pelecaniformes > Threskiornithidae > Platalea > Platalea leucorodia. Next base: position 18,759,934 of record NC_138827.1, on the reverse strand, counting down.
TGGGGCTCGGCTCCTCTCCTGCCCCAGCTCGTCCTGCCCAGCCGGCTCCCTGACTCCATCAGTGAGGAGCCACCAGCATCATCTCACGTGCTGGGTCCCCACCAAGATCCGGAGCAGGAGACAAACGATCTGCTTAGGATGCGCTGCCTGCACTCTGCTTGCTCAGCCCAAATGAAATTAAAATATTGACAGAAACAATTTCCAGGGGGAAATTGGAAAAGTTAGCAGCGGTGTCGAAGCCGTGCAGCTCCTGCTGGGCACTGAGCAGTCACCAGCCTGGCTGCCCGTCATCTTCCTGGGGAGTGTGGGACAGGCAGCGTCCTCCAGCCTCTGCGGCTAAGCAGCCCTGGTGGGCGGCTGGGCAGGGGGCGGCGAGTCCCTCCAGCCGTGACATGCTGCCTGCACTACGGGAGCGCGTCACTTCAGACAGGGCAGCCCCAGCACTCGGTGCTGCTTTGTTGCACTTTATTTAAGTCAGCCCAGGGAAAGAGGAGTTGGGCCATTACTCACCGCACACCCGAACACTGCTCCGGGCTCCCTATGCCATCCTGCACAGACACCAGAGACCTGGGGCACTGCTGGTCCCAGTGTACTGACCAGTTACTGTCCCAGGCCACTATGCAGATCCGAACATGCCCCAGCCATTGCACCCCATAGCATGCATGTCCCCACCAACAATGTACCATGCCAGCAGCCCCGTCCTGGCAGACAGCATCCTGCAGCAGCGTGCAAACCCGCTCCTCCGCTCTCGCTCTGGCCTCCTGGAAGCTGGCGGGACCTGTCACCTCCAGACATAAGAGCCCAGGGCAGTGCAAGGGAACTGGGTGCATGGACAGGCAGCAAGATGGTTAGCCAGCAAAAGACTGAAAAACAGAAAGAAATTGTGCTGGAATAGCCCCACAATCGAGCCAGGGAGAGCACGAGCCCCACAGCATGGTGGGGTGCTTATAGGACAGGGCAGGGCGACAGCAAGGGTCTGCCTTGCCAGTCGAGCTGCCGGAGCCGGGAGGATTGCAAAGAGCACCCCAAATGCAGCACTCTGAGCACAGCCTGCCTCTCCTGCTGGCGGTGCAGCTCCTGGCAGAGGAGCCCCAGCAGCAGCATGATGCCTGCGGCAGCCTGCCAGCAATGCCGCTGGGACAGGAGCTGCCAGGAGTGCACCAGCCGGCACCTCCAGCAAAGTCCCCGCTGCTCAGCGAGCTGCTCACTGTGGCCACTCAGCGTTTCATGACAGCTCTTGTCGGCCCTGGGTGGGCTCTGACTTGCCAGAGCTGATCCGAAACAACAGACCTGCAGGAGATCAAGCCAGCTGCAATAAAATTTTCATTACTGGTGTGTTTGAAAAGCTGTTGTACTATTTTAGAGAAGAAAGGCAATCAGTCATGGCTTACTAATGCACCCTAATGGGGTTCTTTACACATGAAGGACACGTGGGGTCTGTAATGTGTACTGGGGGCTGAGCAGCCCCGGCAGAGCATGCACGGGGCAGCGCAGCCCCACCACGGCACAGCCGCAGCCCTGCCCTGGCACAGCCCTGCCTGCTCAGCACTCCCAGCAAGCGCATCTGCGCCGGCTGGCCTCGGCCCCTCGGGATGCAGGGAGGGAGGTGGGGAGGGACGGCTGTTGGCAGTGCACACACGTGTGTCCCCACTGCTCTCCTGCCCTTGGCTGCTTCCTCTCCCGCAGGCGCTCTGGTGCAGGGTGTAATTTGTACTTGTCTGCGAGTACGGCCAGCATGGTGTGGAATCGTTGGATTTTAAGAAAAAAGTGGTATTTAAAAAGCAGCAATGAAGGACTTTAGCAGGTCCTGTGTTCTCACAAGCAGGGGTCTAGGTGGCCCCTAGCATGCTTTCAGCGGTTACCGGCTGCAGAGCACCATGCCTGTGCCCACACACAGCTCCAGAAGCATGGCAGCCGATGCGGCAAACGGCCATCAGCGTGGGGCTGCGCAGTCCTCCAGCACCCGGCACGGTGGGTGGCAGACTGCATGTCCTAAAACTGCCTGAAAATTCCCAGAGGAGGAACCAAGTCCAGAGAGCAAACATCATGAGTGGGGCGGGAGTCGGCTGCCCCCAGCCACAGTGCATCCTAAGCAAGCCCAGCTGCAGTGCCCGCTCGGCAGCACCAGTGACTGCTCAGAGCTCAGCAGCATCCATGGCTTCCACGGAAAGAGGATCTGACGCTGCAGCACAGGGGCTGTGGGCACAAGGCCCTGCCCAGGGCTCCGGGTGCTGCAAACAGCAACCCAGGCAGAGCACAGCTTCCAGTCAGGTGCCTAATGAGCCAGGGACCTCTCCCTTCACCTTGAAATAGGCACTGAAGTGGTGAGGAGGGATGAGACAAGAGCTGCATAAATCTGTCTGCTGCTAGAGCTCTGATAAAAGGGAATATGGTGGTTAATTAAATCCATTCATAATCAGATGGATTTGGGTTTTACTTTGGGCACAGTTTCCGCTGCTTTTGCTACACTCAGAATCATCTCCACGTAACAGTTTGTGAAAATAAAGCAAACTTGACATTTTCTGCAGGCGCATTTTCCCCAGAGAGCCAGTGTGTAACTTCAGGGCGGGCAGCACACACACCCGTGCAAGCTGGGCAATTTACTGCCCCAGAGCAGCGCGAATATTACTCACTTCTCACCTCCGTTCACACTGCTACAGCACCGAGTGCCAGTGCCCCGCAGCACCGTGGCATCGCAGCACCGCACACCAGTGCTCCCGAGACCCCAGCCAGGATGGGGCCACTGCCACCACCCCCCAGCTGCAAAACGGCAACAGCAGCAATATTCCCTCCTGCATTCTTCAGCCTCATTTTCTAATCCACTTTCCACCAGCTTTTTAACCAGGGCATCGTGGCACTGAGTGAAACACTGTCCAGAGCCTGTTATTTCTGTGCCGATGCCTCCATCAACCAAACTCGTAATCTCATCACAGGATGAAATCAGGTTGGTTTGACAGGACCTACTTCTTTTCAACCATGTTGATAGGCATGAATTTATATTCCCAGGCTCTAATTCTCCCATTAATTGCATCTTGCATTAGTTTTTCCACCCGTTTGCCCAGGATTAATGTCAGGCTAATTGGACATAGCTGTCCAAGCCATCTCACTCACTCACTCCGCTGTCTCTTGGAACAACGCATTCTCCTCCCACCCAACACTATTTTCTTGCTCTTCAGGATCAACAAGGAAGCTCCAAGGGGAGATGCTTCTGGCTCCAGTTTAAATCCATTTATCCCCAAAAGCCCCTTTTGCAGGTCTCGGGGCCAGGCTGCCACAGGACCCTGCTGTAGCACCCGGCACTGGCACCGCGTGGTGTGCTCACTGTACACCCAGCACCCACCGCTGCTGCTCACCCATCTCAGCCTGGTTCACTGAGCACAGCTCTGGACGTGTCCTTGCACGTTTCCCTTCATTCTCACCACCAACTACGCAGGTTTCAGCTTCTGGAGGCCTCATTTCCCAGTTTCTCTCTGCAAACACAAGAAACAATGATTCTCATCTTTTATTGGCAATAGAAATCTCCCGATTTTGTTTGGGTTGGAAAAGAGGGAGGTCACGCTGCTGCCTGACTAATGCCAGCCCTGCAGCTCCATTTCCAATGAGAGGCAGCAAGGGTAGCTCAGGCCAGAGGCTGAGGCTGGAGGAGGCCACAGAGGTACAGGGTCTGCTCAGGCTCTGCCAGCACTGCTGGTAACTCTGCGCCACTCGGGACGGCTCCGAGAAGCTGCCTGCAGGCAGGCTGGGGAGCTCAGCATCCACACCTGATGTGTCCCTGGCGTGCAGCGGAGCAGGAGGTGATGCTGCCAGAGTGCGATGCTGCCAGCTTGCAAGACAGGGCAGGGGAGGAGGGGACGCCCAGTACCCATGGCCACGGCTGATCAAGCATCCTCTGTAGAAATCCCCTGGGACCACAGGCCCTCCACGGAGGGTGCACAGCTGGTGCAGGGCATGGCTGCTCTGCATGGGGCCACCCTGGACTCACCCACGCGGGACTGCCACAAGGGCAGCAGTGTCCCCCACGGCACGACCGGCAGGCTGCACCCTGGAGGTCTTGCGGAGCTGGTGCTTTGCTTGTGCCTTTTTTCCCCCTTAAAATCTTTTTCTTGAGCACTTAATAGGTAATTTGCATATTGCAGATTCATTTTTAAAAACAGTTTTAATGAAGGTGCTCCACTGCATGTTTATCTGCATGTGTCATCCATCCAGGCTCACACCATATAAATCACCACTACTTGTGCAAAAGCTAATTAAAGGTAATCATGAAAACCTCATTAGTCCTCATTTTCATAACATACACAGAGAAATTTCCTAACCTTTAATCCTGGCCGTCACAATCCATTTAGATATCTCCTGTACGTTTAATTCAAAGGCAGAAGCACAGCCCCATCCCCTCTGTGCACGCTGCCCCCAGAGCTCTGCTCTTGGCCACCATGAGCCCAGGAGAAGATGGGCCCAACTGCTTCAAACGTGGCTGAAACAGGTCTGGGTCAGCCCAAGCTGACCTGCATGGCAGGGTGAGCATGCCCTGCATCACAGGCAAGCACGAGCATGTCCTGCGTGCTGGGAAGAGCACATCTGCATCGCGATGTCAGCATGTCCTGCCTGCCCCAAGCATGTCCTGCCTGCCTTGTGTTGCAGGCGAGCATGTCCTGCAGTTCCCAGGACCTGGCCCTGCCCTGGCATCCCCTTGCCCCAAGAAGTGCCTGTCACCCCATGCTTGTGCTGGTGCTGCTTGCTGGCACCAGGCACCGGCACCCCAGCCTTTACCACCCCCGCCTGGCACGGGGCTCTGCCCCCCAACCCGACAGCAAGCGGCGCTCACTGCACAGCTGCAGGAACAGCAATGCTGGAGAGAGGAAAGAAAAAAAACCTAAGCCCTGGGGAAAACAAAGTTCCACTTCTCTGCACAGCTCTGTCATCTTCAGCACCAGCCTCGCCATTGCCGTGAGGATCACTTTACTAACACGCGTTTGTGGCAGCACCGGGGCTCGGCACAGCAGCTGGTGAAGGTGATGGTCACACCGCAAAGGTCCCCATGAGCCGCCACGTGCCACGACAGCTTCCACCCCCTCCCCGGCAGAGTCCAGGTCTCCCACGCGCCTGGTACAAAAATGCAGCTCAATTAGGACCCATCGTGCCATAAAAATATTGGAGCATTAAATGTATTAGATAAAACTCCTTGTGCTATTAAAGCAGATCACGTCCTGGAAATCTAAGTAGTAAGCTGTGCAATTTCACCCTGCGATAGGACTGGATTAAGTTCTTCCCACAAAAGCCTCTTATTGTACAAAAAAGACCATTAGCAACCTATGAAATCAATAGAAAACACAGCCCTGGTGCTGTAAAACACCAGAATTAGCCGCAGTGCCAGCAATAGCACCAATTAGGCTGGGGCCTCTTTTGCAAGCTCTCACAGGAAAGAGCTTTGCTGAAATCAGAGGAGTTGTTGCAGTCCCGCTGCCGCGGCTGGGGGCTGGCCGGCAGGAATGAGCCATGAGCCCGCAGAGCTCTTCCCGGCGGGGGCGTGCAGCCACCCGGCACGCGGGGCAGTGGCGCGGGCAGCGGGGGCTGCCGGGCACGTGGCAGGGTGATGGGGCAAGCAGCAGGAGCTGGCGGATGGAAGCCTACAAGACTGAGAAGCCCTTCTCATCCTTCTCCCAACGGTCTTCGGGGCTGTTCAGCTTTTTTTGCTGTGAATTGCGCTGGGAACTTTTACCCTCAGCCCCTCAGACTCCCACCTGCAAACAGCCACTGCCACTCCAAAGCCCTCTGCTCCAGGAACCAAGCTGGTTTCCCCGGGAGCCCTGGGGCCATCGCAGCAGGACCCAATGGCGTTAGCCAGCGGCAGAGTGGTAGCCGCACCAATGCTGTCAGGTTATCCCCAGTGCCCTGCCTGCCCTGCTGGGCCCTGGCATAAGTGCGGTGAGCCATGTCGAGTCCCTGCTGCTATTACCTTCCAAAGACATTGGGTTTATTTTTCAGTGGCTCAGTCTTGGGCAGAATTGGGTGAAATGCATTAAAGCAACACAGAATGTTGCAAACCTCATGAAAATATATTTGCAAAATGGAATTCTCCTCAATTTCTGCAAAGTAGGCTCATTTGCTGTGATTCCCAAACTCAGCGAGCATGGAAACCAGTGTGGTGGGGACAGACATTATTCTGGCGAGCAGCTCCCACCTTCCCTGTCATCCCTGCAGCTCTGCAAATCCCACTCGGCTCCTGATCCCGAGCCCATGTGCCTGGGGAGCTGCCCTGGGGAAGCCACCCAGGAGCAGGCTGCGGCTGTCCTTCAGCCACAGCCAAGGCGGCGCTGCCAGGCAGAGCCACGCTGCAAGCGGCTGCAGCCCAGGGCGGGCACTGGGGTCCAGGGGAATGAGAGGATGCCCCGAGAGGGGACTTTGCCCCAGCTGAGCCTCACAGCACTGGGGTGGCGGGGGGATCCCAGCTGGGCTCCGGGCTGGGAGGGCCTCACAGCGGGGAGGGGAGCAGAACCAGGAGTGTCACCTCGGCTCAGAGCTGTCCCCAGCCGCGAGCATGATGGGGACGTGCCAGCCCCTGGTCCAGCTGCGCATCCTCCAGGGCTGCCCAAGGACTCACACATCTCCTGGCAAACGTGGCCCCACCGGCACTGACAGGCACAGCAGCATCGGCTGGCTGGAGACCAGGGGTGTGCTCGGGAACATGGCCCCCTCTCAGCCGCGGCCTCTGCCCGACGGACGCCCCAGCCACCCCCGGGCAGCCGGCGGAGGGAGGACTCGACTGCCAGAGCTGGTCCCACCACTCCTGGCATGAAGCACAGCCAAACCTGTGAGCAGCGGCAGAGACGATTGGACCGTCACATCGGATTAGCTCCTCTGCTCCTCAGACTGACATCTAAGACTATTTGTAATTAGGATTAAAAGATGAAGCAAGAGAAGAAACAGAATTGAAAATGGGCTTTCTGTAATTAAGAGCACTGCTTTCACTGCCGTCACAGGGCCGGCTGGGGCTGGGGCTGGTCCCTGCCGGTGCCCATGCGCAGCTCCGTCAGCATAATGGGGGCTGGCAGGAGGAGGAGACCCCTCGCCAACTGCGCTCAGAGCCTCCAGCTCTGGTGACAAGTATTTAAATATTAAACAAGCCTTTAAAGTGAATGAGAGGCTCGAAGCTGAATCATCACAGAAAGTAATATGCTGTGAAGGAGGGAACAAGAGGACAATCGTGCGAGCAGCTCTTTGCGGGAGACACGTCTTGGAGCAGCCGGCGCGAAGACTCCCGCTCTCGAGAATGCACAAACCCACCGGGCTCTGCCAGCGTGTTTACACAGCAGTAATTTAATAGAAACCAATCATGCAAAACAGACACAGTATGAGTTTAGGGATTCATTTCCATATATTACACTGTTCTTTATTGTATTCCCAGCTCCAGCCTGAACAGCAGCGGCAGCCAGAGAAAGCGACAGGCTGGCAGAAAGAGCTGATGCTCAAGCCGGCTCCAGCCCCAGCAAGCGGCGAGACATTCCTGCTTGCTGGCTTAGGGGGCCATAAGTTCCCCAGAAAGCATCATCACCCTGCTGGGGCCTCCCAAAGTCATCATTCACCTGCACCAGGTGGGCCGGGGGGAGCTGTGCTGGTGGGAAGGGGCCAGCAGCAGCCGGTCTCAGCCCTCGCTCCCTGCACGGCCGGCATCTCCCACCGCTCAGCCCCACCGGCATCGGTGCCCGCGGTGTCCTGCTGGGCAGAGCTGCCCCTAGGGTCCCTGCCAGCATGAGCAAAGGCTTTCGCAGCAGCTCCCGAACACCTCCTGCCAGTTCAGGAGGCGGCCTTGGAGAGGGACAAAGATTTCAAGCTGAGGCTAACTGAAGGCTACGAAACACTCCTTGTGATTCACCGCTGGCATGGAAGAAACAACAGCCCTGTGTGCCATGCCGCCTTCCAACAGGGTCACACATCACACCGGGATTATGATAGACCCCACACAGAGAGGAGAGCCTGTCCTGCAGGAAGGAAAATCCTCCTGTGGCCACCGCGCATCCCCAGCCTGTTACCGGCTATCCTGGGAACGCTGTGCACCGGCCTCACACCAACCTCTTTGCATTTACTGCCCCTCACTTTCCACGGCCCATAGCCTCACCTGGCCCTCTCTTCCTGCAGCACCTCTTGGGCAATAGCCATTGCCCCCAGGGCCAGTACTTCTGAGTGAAGGCTAATGGAAAGGCTCTTCAGCCGTCACTGCACTGGAAGCCCTGGGTGTCGAGCGGCCTGGCAGGGACGCAGGCAGCGGGAGAGAGCTCGGTCCCGCTGGTGCACAGGTACGATAGCACAGCATAGCTGCACAGGGCAGCCTGTGCCAGCACAGCACGATGCCAAGGCGGGCAGACCATCCTGTTGGCTTGCTCCAGGCACCCATCACTGTGGTGTCAGCCCTGGGCAGCAGTACTTTGCCAACCTCTGCCCTGCAGTGCCTGCACTGTGGGTGCTGGTGCAGAGTAGTAGGACCATGAGCCGCAGGGGCATCGTGCACCCCAACAGCTCCTGTCGCTCAGCAAACACCGCTGCCCCACACGGCAGCCTTGCAGCAGCAGTGGGGAGAGGTTTTCTCACCTGTGGGCAACAGGCAGGACCTCACACAACTCCTCATCCCCGGCCGCACCTCCGCTCAGCAGCCCTTTGCCCCCCCCGAGTAATTGCTGTGCACATACCCTAATAGCGCAGTCAAAGGGCTCAGCTGGAAGGCAGCAGTCCGACATGAAAACCAACCTGGGGAGTTTGATGTAATATTTATACAGTGCCTCATCTCAGCGTTTGATGTGGCAGCACAGCAGGCTGGCTCCTGATGTGCAGGCGGGGATAACCCACCCCCCATCCCCATCCCCAAATCCCTGGGGAGCCTGTGCCCAGCCCAGCCCGGGCACTGGAGACCCCAGAGCGCTGCCGGGTCCTGCCCACACCCCTGCCCCTGCCCATGCAGGACCTAAAAACCAGACTGAGCGGCAGCTCACGCTCCACAGCTCCCTCGGGGACCCCGCTGCTTGGCAAGGGCTGACTGCGCCACTCAGGCAGCCTCTCCAGGGAGTGCCCGTGCTTTATGGAAACATGATTCAAAAATACCGGCACTTCAGGGAAAAGGGGAATGTATCTGGAAGGAACTTTATGGGAGGAATTTCTAGCAGGTTTAACATTTACCCAGTTTCATGTCTTCTTTAGCCCTTTTGGGAGAGCTTAATTTCCTGTGAAATTCAGGTTGCAAATGAGTTTGGCTGCTCAGCCAGCTGGGAAGGTGGCTCAAGTAAATGAACTCTCTCCAACTGACCAAGAGCACTGGCCCGCAGGAACACCATGTAATGGGATGTGAGCACTGAAACCCTGATGGCCTAATAAATTCCAGGTTAATTTTGATTATAATATTTAAAACTTAGCAGAGTACACAAGAATCCGGCCAACACGAGCACAGAAAGGAAAACATCTCCCTCACCACTCCGGACAGGACGTCTTTGCTTCACTGACAGTTCCCCTAATTTAATTATCCTTTGTTCAGCAACTTCTTATCGCCACTTCCCAGGAGGTACAGTTCTTCAGAGGATGTTTTTAGGGGCTCTGTTTCCAGTGGTTCAAATTTAATTGCAATTTGCTGTCACTTGAATGCAGGACGGAGAGCTGCATGGCCAGCCAGGACCACGAGCACCCACGTGGGTGGGAAACGGCTCCTGTGGAGCGACCGGGGCTGGATTTCAGCCCAGGCTCCTGCTCCCCATGGGGGATGCACCTGGGGGGCGGCAGCCACAGCTACACCCTTGGCCACCCTCCGAGCCCCACTGTGGGGATGTCTCTCAGGGAGCAGGCTGGGGGCTCCGGGCACTGCCCTCACCAGCGGTCATCCAGTGTCTGTCTGCCTTCAGAGAGGTGAGGGGAAGGGACAAGACCCCTGCCAGCCCCGTCTCAGCCGTGCCAGTGATCCCCCTCGCTAACGGCTCAGAGCCGGGGATGCCGCCCTCCCACAGCCGCTCTCCCGCCTGCGAGGATGGAGGTCCCTGCTCCAGACCGGGTCGGTGCTGCGCTTTGTGTCTCTGACACGGGAAATGTAGTGTGATGCGCCACATCAAAACTGAGCTGATGGTCAGCAGCTCCTGCAGCTTTAGCCTGGCTGTTCGTGGGGGTTATAAGTCCACCAAGCAGACCTCTGGCAGCACAACAGTGAGACGCTTCAGGTATGACTGCACATGAACATGCAGCACGTGGGTGCCCCCAAAGCTGTCGCTGCTCTGCCGTGACACACCGCACACCCCAAAGCTGGATGTGCCAGGGACGGTGGGTGCCCGACGCTGGTGCCCAGCCCCTTGGGCCAGCAATGAGCTGTGGGCTCAGGGCTCCTGCCAGCGGCGAGGCGGACAGGCTGCTGCTCGCCCAGCTGCCCAGCACCGCTCTGCACCCACCTCCTGCTGCAGTGCAGGCAGTGCCCAGTGTCCTGGCATGCTGGCTGCGGTAAGGCTGCCAGGACAGCGGCCTTGAAAGGGAATTTCTAATGACCCCTGCCAAGGGTAATTCATGGCGCCACAACAAAGAGATGCAAATAGACAAGTGAGAAGGAAAAGTCCCTTGGATTTTTGAAACATTCAGTAACAGCAAGTGAGGGCAATACATTATTTAAGGGCTCTTCTAAGGAAAGAAAATCATTTCAGCTTAGTTAGCTTTTTAGGACAGCATAAGTAGAGAGCAGGGACAGCGAAGCTGCAAGCAGCAGCATGGGCAGTGGAGCAGGGAGATGCACACAGCCCATGGCTGATGGGTACGCGGCACCGGGCTGCTCGGCCGTGCTGGCACAAGGCACCACGGGGCTGCGGGGTCCCTGAACCCCGAGATGGCTTTTCCTGAAGCCCTGGCCCTCCTGAAGGCAGCGCGGGGCGGCCGCACCAGGCTGCCAGGTGAAGCAGGGTCCAGTCCAGCACAGGCACTGGTGGCTTCAGCCAGAGCAAGCAGAGGACGAGGGGACGCAGCACCCAGCACGCAGCATTCCCAGGGCTGCCTCCATGTAAGGGTGCCAGGAGCACGCCGACTGGTGGTATGAGAAACCAGCAGTGATGGACGAGAGCAAGGCGTAATGGGCACTGCGGTGCAGGAACGCACTGATGAATTAGGTGCCACTGGGTTTAATCCAGAGTCATTAGCCATGCCGAACACTCGCATATCATTTGTTAAACTAATGGATTGCTGGAGGTCATTTGGTAATAAGAAAGGGAGAGAAGGGTTATTAGTTTTTATCAGACATTAATTGGCCAAAATCGATTACTTATTTGGCATTTGCAGTGTATTAGGGGTGTTCCCCCCCCAAAGCACCCTGGTCGGCAGAGCAGAAGGGTGGCAGTGGCTCCACAGTGGGCACCACGGCATCGCCCAGGCACAGGCTGGCAACCCCAGCTGCATCCTGGCTCTGTCCCAGGGTGGGCGCTCGGGACAGATGCCATCACGAGTGGCTCCCATCCACATGTTTCCCGTCAGCTTGTCCTGGGCTGCAGGATCGGGGAGCGGCGGGGGGCACCCCGTACCCGCGCTGCCACCCCACACGCCCGGGTGCCCCGTGCCCAACGCACATCCTGCACCCAGGGCTGCGTCTTGCCCAGGGCAGCACCGCAGGCAGCAGCGCCTGCAGCTCCCCCACGTCCGCCGTGACGTTCGGTGTGGCAGGGAGCGGCAGAAATGATCTGGGAACTGCTCAGGTGATACCACATTTATCTAACAAGCTTCCAAATGAAAACTAGCATTTGGACTTATTGCATTCTGGCTGAAAATTTGATTACATTTTTCTACAGCTGTAAATCTGCCTTCCTTTCTGCAACATTATTATTAAAGCCAGTATTGAATTGGTGGTGTGATACGTAAAATTTCAATCCTGGCTTTGACATTCCAGGAAGTTAAAAACCAATTACAGTGTGTGCTTTGCCTCAGGACAGAATGAATCATTGAACACAACCACTTCACCAAGAGAAATTAAAGGTTGAAGCAGCAACATGGGGAAGGTATTAAGTTAAAAATCAAAGGTCAATTAAAGTAAAACTGAGTCTATTTTATTTTTAATATTTTGCTTACATTTCCATTCCTTTCTGATGAACAAGGAGGCAAAATAAACCTGCACTTTTATTTATTTTCCAGGTAATAAATCTGGGCTGAAGTTGGTTTCAGGAGCTAAGAGGAAACATTCAGGTGATAAAACTCCCAATCCAATAACTAGCTTTAATCCCGCCATAACGAAGCCGGCATAGCAATGGGGCAGCACGCATGCCCTCCCCACACTGACGGCAGCCACCACACGGCAGCAAGGGTCCCACCTCGCCTCTGCCTGCGACCACCGAGCCACTGCAGCCGCCCATGCAGCAAAGCGAGGGGTGCACACGGGAGGTGCCCAGTGCCCAGCACCCAGGGGACACATCCCACTGCCACCATCACCCCGAGCCCATGAGGCCTCACTTGGCCCCAGAGCTCAGCCGTGCCACGCCGGGACGGGCAGCACCGACTGCAAAACGTGGGAAAGAGGGTCAAAGTCGGCACTGAGGTGTGCAAAGAGCTATGTGTCCCACAGCCAGCACCTCTTTCGGGACTGCTGAGCCCGCCGGGACATGAAGGGAGGGGGGTGCAGCAGGTCTTGGCAAAACCAGGCAACACGGCTCCTTCTGCTACTTTGGCTTTGCAGGAGGAGTGGGGGACGCCCTGTGCGCTCATGGGGGAAGCCCCACGCTGCGGGTCCTCTGCAGAAGGGAGCAGCCGGGGCGCGGGGCCAGGCGCAGCGTCACACCACATGTCACACTGTGCAGCGTCACAGCACGACAGCGTCACACTGCGCACTCACAGTTCCGCTCTTGGCTCCAAGGGGCACCCAGGGTGAACCTTAAGCCCCGAAGACCCAGCCTGCTCTTTTCCAAATGTGGGGGGCAGCAGCTCTCCATCCCCATGCACATCATACCAGTGAGACCTCCATGCCCCCCAGGTCCCCCAGGCAAGAGCAGAGCAAGGCCTTTTCCAGCAGCTGATCCACCAGCCACGGGGCAGGCTGGCACCGGAGCATTCCCAGGCTGGCACCAGCCCTGGCTGTGGCTTTGCCAGCCCGGGGCAGACCCACGGTGGGTACCTAGGGCCCGGGTGCGCTGCTCAGCCCCACACCTGGGCACCTCCCAGTGGCAACAAGACACTCATGTGCCCACCCGAGCACATACACACACACGCTCCCCCCAGCACAGTGTGCGGAGAGCATGACAGCGGCAGCCCCTCCGCAGCCCCCCGGGCAGGGACAGCACCTGGCCCCCGGCTGCCGCAGCCGGGCAGGCTCCTGCAGGGCTGCACCCACCGCGGCACCAACCCACCGGGCAGCACCCGGGCTCGGCCCCACCACACACGCGTGTGCGCGGCGGCCTCGCCGGCTGCCTCAGCAGCGCATGGTGCGACCAGCCCCACCATATGAATTGCTTCATAAATAAATAAAGCAGACGTCTCCCGCACTCCTTGGAGCACAGAGCGCCCTGAGAGATGATATCACAGCTCATAAACTCATCCAGCGGCGGGAGTGAATCAGCACCACCCTCCGCTCTTAAACAGGCATGAAATGAGCTCCGGTTCAATGGGCTGAAGCCTCCAAAGGCAGCACACGGGCAGGATTGGTGCCAGCACGGCACAGGACCCACCATGGCAGATATTTACTGACGTCATTAGAGCAGTGAGCGGGGAGGCCGGTTATCGCCTGAGCTGTGGCAGAAGCTGTTGACCCCTCCTGTAAAACAAAAGATAAGTTGTACTTTCCGTTTTCTGCAGCAGTATGTCATTTGCAGATGCCTTTTATGCATGGACTTTAACAGATAATCCATACCCTTGAAGTGGAGTATATCATCTGCTCGTTACCAATGATAAATCATTTGCAAAATATTAAAATGCTTAAAGACTGTCATATGGGGTTCATGAATTGCTTTGCAACACACACACTTCTGCCTATTAAAGGAGAAAATGTATTCATCGCGGACCCAGGCAGAGCTATCAAACTCTGCTTTATTTACAGTCTGGAGTACAAAGCTATTGGAGAGGTGCAGCGGTGGAGGGAGAACCACCTCCTGGCCCCACCATTACCGCCTTTCTAGATAATCTGACACCAGCTATGGAAACTCATTAAGGTCGTTAGGAAACGTGCCAGTTCTCCCCAGGGAGCCAGCTTCTTTTAGATTAAAAAAGGGAGCGAGCGCGCGTGCGAGTGCTGCTAACTGCGCGGTTTATTCACATCTATACAAGTGTGCTAACCACAGGGAAAGAGTAATCTAATATATTCTCAGACAATTTAAACTCATTTCAATAAAAAAAGAATTAGACGGAAGCAAATGGCAGGGAGAGCAGATGTTACAGTATCGGTGACACCCAGAAGAACAAGCCGATAGCGCTGTGCTACACAGAGACAGCGCTTTCAGCCCCGGACGCAGGCTGGGAGGGAAGGCGCGGGAGCGCTGGGAGTAATGGGATGCCCAGGGAGCGACGCGGCCCTGGAGCAGGAGCGGGGCTGCCACCGTGCCGCCTGCTCCCAGGAGAGTGCAGCCACCAACAGCTCCCAGGGACCCCGCGCCCTCGCTGAGCCTGCAGGGACACACCAGCGGGACGGTGGCCCACGGGTCTGGGAATCCACAACCAGCCTCAACCTGAAAAGCCAGCAGCGTTCACCAACAGAGAGCGGCAAAAGGGCCAGGGGAGCTGGAGCAAGGACAAGTGAAAGGGCTTGGAGACTTCCCAGCGTCAAAGCCCTCTGCTTACAGCAACATCCCCTGTCCCCTGCCATCCCCATCCCTGTCCCTGCCCGCTGGCCACCAGCTCCTTGAGCAAGGTCCAGACAGTAGCATGCAGCCAGAGGCACATTAGGGACTCAGGTCCTGTGGCATTTGAGGCCAGGGCACCCCAGCTGGATCCTCGGCCACCAAGGAAAGGGGCACAGGAGATGCCCAGGTTATTGCCCCACCAGGGGTTCCTGCAAATGCTCCAGCTTGTTTGGTAAATAACGACTTTGTTATAAATATTCCATAAGCGCAGGAACTGCAGTGCATTAAAAAATGATAAGGTCCCTGCTTCCCAAGCAGCCACTCCTCCACGCTGGGGCCTGGAAGAAGTGTTTAAAATCGGATGTCAGCTAGGGCCGACAGAGGAATTTGTCGTGGGGCTGATGAATAGTTTGAGAAATATTCAATACCTTCAGGAAGGATCAATTTATCACAGTTTGGCTCAGACTGTGTGGAAACATACAGCCATCCACACTGCACTCGTTTATTAAGAAATTCAGGTCATTATGTTAGACATGCGGTTTCTTATTATTTTTTCACTGGATGAAACTAATGTGGAAAAAGGGCCATGCGGTGCCTTGATAAATTGCTCCAGCAGCCAACGATGTGCTTGTCTCCCCAATTTAAACATCTCCAGAAAAGATGCGGCAGGACTAGTGCCAACACAGTGAGCGCTCCGGGCTGGGAGGGATGGGAAAGGGCCTCAATGAGCGAGCAAACCCCAGTAGCGACAAAATCACTCGCTTTGTGGCAGTGGCCAGTCTCTGCTCCCCAAGTTTGTGGCCATCACTCCATGCCACGGGGCAGACCCTGGGGTGCTGCTCATCCCAGGGGAGGTGGCGTGGGGGGGAGGAGCCCTGCAGGGTGCTCGAGGGCAATTAAGCACCACCAGCTCCAGCCAGCCCTCCGTCAGGAAGAGCCAAGGGCCTTACAGCCTTTGCAAAGCCTCTACATAGCTTTGCATGTGCAAAAATGAGGGAGACAGAGCTGCTACCTCCATGGCCACGAAGGCACAGCAAGCTCCCAAGGACCGAGGGCCAGCACGCTGAGGAACGCATCTCTCATCAGTATAACACCATGCTCTGGTGTCAATGTGAGGGCACCACAGCTCCCAAATATTGTCAGTCTCTTCTCTGCAGATGACAAAAACCTGCCCGTAAGTTTCCCCCTGGCAGATGGAAGGAGCTATTTCCTCAGCGACCCAACCCTACAGCCCTACGCTTGCCCCCAGTAACCATCAGATAGACGCTGTGAGTGTCCACCAGCCAGGCGAGGTTCCAGGAGCGCTCTCAGGACTTCCTATTGGCCTCAAAGCTTTCAATTAGGTACATATGTATTTATGAAATATTATGACAATTGAAAGCCCGTTAAGTGTTACAGTAAAAATCCCTATGTGCAAAACAACCGGGGCATCAGCATGGCCTTAACTGCTAAATCCATTTGGTAATCAGGTTAGGCTGCCAGCGAGAGGCTGGTGTCAGCGGTTTTTATTAAAAGCTGGGTTTTTGCTATAAGAGGTACTAGTTTTATGTTACCATAAATTGTCAACAGTTGGTCAGATCCCCACAGAGAAAGGATCGATACCCAGCAGAGGGGAAAAAGTGCTGAGAAAGGAAAAGCGATACTCTAATTAGAACAAAATTTAAGAGTCCAGGGGTACGGATGACAGTGCCTAATATGTTATAATTTATTGACGGCCTCCAAAGATTGGGTTTTGTTCTGGCTCTCAGAGGCAACCGGGTGTTAATAAATATCCCAACAGACAGCAGCTGCCTGCAGGCAGCAAGCAGGCAGCTCCTCCACATCGATCCTCCATGCCCTCGGCCCCCGCGATCAGCACAACCAGCAGCCGTCCTCGCACGGCGGGGCCGCTGCTGCCGCCAGGTCAGGTCCTCCAGCCGAACAAGTGGTTTTCTTGGCTCCTCTGGTTTGTACATCTGCGGGATGTACAAACATCCCTGCGGGACGGGCACCTCGCCAGCCCCAAGACCAGGCTCCTGGGGCATGGGGACAAGGCAGAAAGCCTGCCCCCCCCCGCCACAGCCAGTGCTCCCTGGGGACATCCCCGCCTCCCTGGGGTGTCAGAAATCTGCACCTCGTTTCGCAGTAATCTAATCCTGGCTTAGCACAGCGGTAATCCCAGTCGAGGACCCGAACATCTGCGAGCCCCAGCTCTGCGCCCAGATGCAGCCTCCCCTGCTGACCCAGATTTAATAACCACTCGGGTCCTAACCTGCCCTTGCTTCATTTCACAGCGCACAAAGCACCTGCCATCGGACCCTCATAAACAAGGAGACAATAAAATTTAATCACTCGAAGATCAAAGTTCTCAAGTGTTTTCCAATCGTCCTCTCACTACCCTCCCAGCTAGGTTAAGGGAACTGCAGCGGGCTCTCTATTTAATAAGTGGCCATAAAAACCCATCTGGATTGGAGAAATATTGGCAAATATAATAAACAAAAATATATTAACTCTAATTCTGCGAAGCCTTTGGCTATATTAATATCTCCTTAATGTAATCACCTATAAATAAGTGATGACCCTATGATTTAATATGACATCTGTCATCCCCATTTCCATACAAGACATGAAGTAATTACTCTCTCTGGTATGCAGCAGAAGGATGGGAATCGTGTGCTGTAACTGCCCAGTGTAGCCACCAGCTCCTTCACCCAACGCCTGTGGGCAGCCCCAGGAGGCTCGGCTCCGGCTCACCGTTCCCGCTGGACGGGCAAGACGAAGCCCAGAGCCCCCAGCCACATCCCCTGGCCCCACAGCGCGGGAGGGCTGCCAAACTGGTTTCTCAGTGCTGGGACCAGTCCTGCCCCAGGAAGAGCGAGGCTCCCTCGAGGAGTCACCGTGCTCTCTGCTGGGGACACCGGCCGGCCGCTGTGCCAAAACCAGAGTTGGTCTTGGCAGTCAGACCAGCAAACAGGCAGGGAGCGGCGAATGCCCCATGTCCCGAGCTGGGAAACACCAGACAGGGAGAAGCAGGGGGTCCCAGGCTGCAGCAGGGAGCAGAGCCGGCTGTCACAGCCCCCAGGAATCCCTGTGCCCCCAGACTGGGGGGGGAGCAGTGGCCCCCAGTGCCCTCCCCTGCAGGCACAGGAGCAGATGCAGTGCCTGTCCCCCCAGGCCTCTCTGGAGGCGGTCAGCAGTGCCCCGACCCCCCAGGGATGTGCAGCCGGGGACCCCTCGGACCGCGGCTCTGCAGCTCCCAGAGCTGGGCCGTGGTTCTAGCACTGGCTGCTGGAAGACCGCAGCAATCACAGGCACCAGCGCTGTAATTTAGGAAAGCTCAGTGCAATCAGGAGAAAGACAGAGCAATCTTTATATGCATATTTTTCACTTCAGCTGGAGCTCCGCTGTCAGGGGAGGTGCCGGGCTCCCGGCCAGGCTCCCGCCAGCTCGGCAGGGCAGGGACCAGCCCTGTGGCACGATCCTGCCGCCTTCGTTTGAATGGATGGCGGCTCTGCACCCCTCCAGCCAGCGCTCCGGGGCAAAGCTGCCCTTTCCCCGTTCTGTTCAGAGAGCTGGAGATTACCAATGCACCATGCAGCGTGGTGCAGCTTACTGCTCTCCCCAGGCTGCAGAGGTGACAATATTCTACAGCCCCAAGACAGGAAGGCTTATACAGGGAAAAAGCAGCTATTGCAGGCATAAGGAGGCTGGGCTGAGGCTGCTCTTCACACCAAAAGTATATTGCAGAACTGCCTCACCCCAGAACTGGCCAGAAGAAAGCAGAAGAGACTCTCCACCTTATCCCCACCCACCCCTGTCCTTGCTGACTCCTGGAGTAGACCAACTCCATGAGCAGCAGCTTGCAGACAAATCCAATGAAGGGAAAATGCCCAACCATCCCCACCCCACACCCTGCGGAGCTGAGCATTTGCTCTAACAATATAGCAAAGGTGACAACCAAGTAGCAGCAGCCAGCCACAACTCCACAGTAAGAGTCCACAACCAGTCATCTCTCTGCAACCCCACAAGAGCCCCACAGCCAAGGACGGGAGCCCAGATAGCGTGGCATGCGCCGAACTGCCTTGCCCCAGCCCTGCTGTCGGCTGACCGGACCTGCCCACCCAGACCAATGCACCCCCGGCAGCGACGCCAAACCCCTAAGCCTGCGTCTCCAGCTGGAGCACTGCTTTTGTGTATTTGGGCACGTATGTGATGCTGCATCTCAGAGTGGGAAGACAAAAATATGTACACAGGAGGGAGGAGGAGAGAGGAGGAGAAAAAAAAAACTTAAGAATCAAAAATCGCATTTAAAGGCAAGTTTGTGAAGCATGAGCATCAGCCCCTACACCACCAATCTGATCAGTCACTCAAGCAGGAGAAGATCAGAGTCCGCAGTGGAAATGCCCCCAGGCAACTCCAACCACGTCGTCTTCCATTTTTCCCTCCTGTGCTTCACCCAAGATGACACACTGGACTGCTAAAGCGTTTTGCACCCCATTTGCCCTCCAGACCAGAGCCCAGGCAGCCCAGCAGCCAGGGGGATGGTTGCCCAGCCGTGCCTGCAGCAGCCGCAGCTGGAGCGGCACACCCAGCCACGGGTGTCCCCTGCAGACAATGCAGCCGCCTGTGGAGACAGAGACAGAGGGGTCCTCCCTTCAGCAGCCGGGAGCAACGGCCTGTCCCATCCTCCTCCCCCTCACTCCATCCTCCTCGTCCTCCTCGCTGGGCCGAGGTGAGGAGACGGCAGGAGCAGCCCATCATCATTCCTGCCCAGCAGCCCATGCTCTCCTCCATAGCCAGGGAGCCACCGCCGCACGCCCTGCTAAATGAAAAACAATATTTAATTAGGACAGAGCTAGAGGAGCACACAATTAAACACTGTTACTATATCACTCTTGCACAGTTTAAGCCTCAGGTCAATAAAGAACCATTAAAAAAAAGGCTACTATTGAACTGAACCTCAAGCAGTGGAGCTGCGCACTGCATCGCCACAGCAGCCAGGGGACAAGGAGCAGGCTAGAGCGCGGCCAGCACCAGCACTGCACGAGAGGGGACGCGAGGATGCTCCCGCCAGAGCCTTGCACCCGCTGGCGAGGAGAGCGCAGCCCTGGGACATGGGGCCAACGCAGATGGGAAGCCACAATCAGAAACGCACGGACAGAAAGGAGCTGAGGCAGCCGCAACCTTCGAGTGGAAGCCTGAGCTTTCCAAAGGGCTTGAGGGGCAGGAACAGGGAGGCTGAGCCCAGATGTGAGGCATGACTGGGGGGACAGGGGAGACCCCCACCTCTTCCTGGCCAGGTATGAGCCCCCAAGCCTCAAAGAGGAGCCAGATCGCATCCCCCTGCCCACGGGGCTCACAGACCAAACTCACCAGCACAAAAATGCTCCATCCAGGTCCTGCACCCCCCTCGCAGGCCATGCCGGCAGCAGGGACCCCAGCTGAGCACCAGCAGGACCTGGGCTGCTGGTCTGCAGAGAGAGAAGCATCAGGGACAACACCGGGGGGTAAGACTGGGGGTCTCCCCCTCCCCAGCACCCAGGTCTATACACAAAAACAGGCCTCCAGGTTTTTGTTTCCGGAGAAGAGCAGAGAGGAGCCCTGTTCAGGATGCAGAGGGAAGTTACTAAGCCCTTGCCCCGCTCCCATGCCTGCGTGGGAAGGGGGCAGAGCCGCCACGGTGGGTGGCTAAAGCCGGCGCTGAAGCCCCCTGCGGTTACCCCAGGCGCACACCAGCCCTGCCCCGAGACGCTCTCCTCCTGCAGCAGGAGAGCAGGCAGGGCAGCGCATCCTGCGAGCAGAGCGGGGAGCACGGCGAGGCCGGAGCCGCGGGCTGCGCAGCTGCTGCCGCCTTCTCAGGCGATGATGCGGACCTGGAAAAACGCTCACTCAGGCAGGATGCCTAGTAATAAATTTATTGTATTTTATTACATATTCCCCTTTTTGCACTTAATTCCAATTCCTCATATTCAAACTCTTCTTTCTGAAAGAAAATGATTTTTAACATAAAAATATAAATTCTGCATATTAAAAGTGCATACACCTTGAATAATAAAACATACAAATAAATAATAAAAGGCATTGACACAGTCTCATGCACTTGTCCTCAAATAATTTAAAATTTATGGTACAATGTTCAATCCCAAGTAAAGACAGCCTGCTTTCCAGATTACTGTACAGTTCAAAAACATTAAAATACAGAAGAGAATATCAAAGGTGTGGGCAAGCCCCACGTCCCAGTATCAGTGTACAGTGATGTGACATGCAGTTTTTAGAACTGTAGATATTCCAGTGTAAAATCTGACATTGTGTCCAGAAGACAAACTGCATTTGCAACAGGACTTAAAATTCAATTTTAACCAATGGTGAGGCACAGTTGGTGAGCAAATCTGTACAAATCAATACTTGGAAGGCCACAAGAAAATAATCTAGCCACTTGTAGCCTGTATTCCCTTGTGTCACCCTACCCAAGGCAATGTAGCACCTAAAAACGGTTTCTTATTGCACTGCACAAATGCCATACAAACCTAACACTAACTTTCTCGCAACGCGTTTGTGCTGCAGGGCCTAGAGTGAAACGGAATTTGTGTTTACACTTAGTTTTAATCTGTGTCTTTTAAAAAACACTATTTGCAGATAAATTGAGTGCTATCGCCTTTAAAAAAATAGAAGATTCCCTAAGCCTTTAGACCTAATATAGATATTGTACAAGTCTTCAGGTACTTTTATTTTACAAAATAAAGCTCCTAATAGTAAATGCTTTACGGTGCTTTTATTAAGAAAACCATGTAGTACTTTCATCTCACCACAGATTAAAACTAAATTTCAGTTCCCTCCATAGATAACATTAGATACCGCCAAATTATTTTGGATTAGTAGGCAAATGACAAAGATACAAAAAAAGGTAACAGTAAAATTATTTGGAATGTCATTTCCAAACCCTCTCCATGCTGGCTGACCAAGGAGGACGGGCACAGAGCCCGCGGGGGGAGCGGGGCCAAGAACCTGCCCGACACCCAGCCACTGCTCAGACCGGCTGCTCTGTGAAGACAAGGGTGCTGCAAGGTGGCATCTCAAAGGGGCACAGCCAGGCAGCCCAGGAGGAATCCCGGGACCTACACTTCTTGCTAACCAAACGTGCTGCTCGTGAGACCTTGCCAAGCTGCCCCCAGGTCAGCCGCCCCGCGCAGGCAGCTGCCCGCTCTGCCCGGCGCGCCCCACGGGCTGCCGGCCCCGGGCTGCCTCCCGCCGCGCTGCGCGTACAACCAGCCCCGTGGGATCTGCAGTCGAACGGGAGCACGGCTCAGACAAGCAAACGCCGCCACGGTTTTGGAGCATGAACGGGAAGCACGGCCACCCCACGGGCTGCTGGGACCCAGCACGGCTCTTCCCGGCAAGGCAGGCAGAAGCCCTGTTACCAGTACAGGCAGCACACCGACAACTGGAAACTGCTCCTTTAGCATGGAAATTCCACAAAAACTCAAAAACTCTTTTTTTTTTTTTTTTTTTTTGAGTGCTCGTACGGCTACAGGTGACTGCCTCTTCTCACAATGTAGAACGTGTCATTAAAGTTACATGGAAAATGGCAGGCTACATACAGAACACTGATCAGGTTTTCCCTGTTAAAAAAAGAAAAAACAATACAATACAGAAAACCAGTTTGTTCGCGTTTCAACATTTCAGATCCCTTTGACGTTATGCTACACTCCAGCCTTGTCAGTAATGCAGAATTCTGCAAAGGAAAGAATCAAAGATGTGCAAACAAAGCAGGAACCCAGGGACATGCTCCTATGTGCTGACACGCAGCTGCACCGAGAAACAGAAGTACAGACTCAAAGCAGCGCTCTGGAGTCTACCTAGCAGCTTCTGATACTGAAAGCACGGTCTATGGTTTGTATTAGATGCTTGCACAGTTAGTAAGTGCATGCATTTGGGTACAGCGAGAAAACTGCCATGCAAAACTGCCTTTATTACTGAGAAAAAATGGTTGATCATGCTCAAGTTTCAGCTTTGGAAAGCAAACATCCCTGCAACTAAGACGGATGAGGGCACTTACAGTGGAATAAGTGTACTGTAATTAAGCTGCTAATTTTCTATCCTAAGCATCTTTTTTTATTTAGCCATATTTGATAAGTTTGAAAGGGTTAACAATTTATACACCCAAAGTGAGACACTTACAAGTTACAGAGAACTGCAGGCACCAAATTGTCTATCAAATGTGATTAATACAAATAAAAGGTGCCTCTTTAATACACATCATTGAAAATGTGCTTATAATTTGTATGCTACTAAACACTATCCAAAAGACACAGCCCAAAAAGGGTAAAAATAATTTCTTTAGGTGACTCCAGCAGGAATCTAGCACTGGAATGAAGGCACTGCTTTCCTGCGCCCAGAGGGCTGATTCTAGGAACAGGAGCAAGTGTCAGACTAGAGATATGGTGTGAAATGCAAGTTACACATGGCCGATGCAGGTGAGTTCAACCTAAAGTTGATTGGAAACACATCATAAAGCCCTTCAGAGGACTTGAAGCCTGCTTTCCCTTGGAGCTTGCACAGCTGTTTGAGAACAGCAACAGTGCTGGACCTCCCCCTTTCAAAGCATTTCTCACCAGCGTGAGGCTACCCTGTAAACCTTTGCTTCCAGGTCATCGGCACTGGGGTCCCGGACTCCACCACCCCAAGCCAGGACAGCTCACCCCGCACGCAGCCGCACCATGAGCCATTCAGCACACACCGTGGGTGTGCATGACTGGCAAAGCAGACCCGGACAGCAGCCATTCTCATCCCACTCAGATGCCTCGCCATGAGACCTCCAGGCCCCATGTGCCATCACCCAGGGGCAGGTAGAGATCCCTGGCCAGCGGTGACCTTCAGAAGATGGCAGAACCCACCTCCTCCACAGACACAAGTGCTTCTGAAGCCAAATGTGAATTTTAAGAAAAGAGGTGACCATGTACAAGCGGCTGCTTCAGAACAGCCTCAAGCCTTCACTGCTCTAAGGATCAATACACAAAGCCAAGGTGGTGTTGATATCTAGGACTTGGAAGATCCCCCTCTGGAGTGTCCCCTAGTACCATGCCACATCTTTACATCTGGACAACGCAATACACATGGACAGGAATTCCTAAGCATGAAAGGGCTAAGAAATAAGTCTGCTTTAAAGCAAGGAGAGAAGACTGATGTTGCTTTTCCCCAAACCACTTTAAGCAGGGCCTGCAATAACCTACATTCAGTTTTAGAAAGATTTACTCTACATCACTGATGGAGCCATGACTTTAACAGCAACGAGGCTTGGTTTTACACTCACAACGAACATTGTTGTTTCCTGGACCCACACCCTTCAACCCTCTCCTGTGCAAGGAAGTTCATATACTACTGGAAATCTGTGATACCAAAAAGCAGAGATGCAGAGTGGCAGCAAACAGCTGCTTTCCAAACTGCTTTGTTACAGAACTGACACAGCCACAGAACAGGGACCACGCTTTCCAGGTCCTGCACGGGCATGCTTTGCACATTTTGCCCGGTGTGTGCCTTACATTCAACACAAACTACAGTGCACCCTTATAAGTCAAAGCATTTTGCTTGAAGACACCCTAAGCCAAGCCCTCCTGAGCCAGAAAACACGCCACGTGCTGGCAGCCCACCACAGAACGGCAGCATCCTATCTGATCTAAGAGGAGGGCGCTGTCAGCATGGCCTCTTCTGCCTGCTCCATGCTCATTTGCGGAGCGAGGAGTCTGTGCACCAGAGCTGCTGTTCTCAGAGGGATAGGTAGGAAATCCAGTTTGGCAGCATATGCCGAGTAGATAGTGCTGGAGCTGGCAGCAATTTCCGTCAGGAATTATGGGGAATACAGAGAAAAAGAGCTAGATTACATATCACAGGATTGCAGAGGTTTGACTGCTTTTAACATCAGCTGCTGGAACACTTGGCACCCGGACCTCCCATTCCCATTTTGTCCAAATGGGAGCTCTAATGACCATTCTCATACCCCAAATACAAACATACCAAACCGGTGTTCAGCTAAAACACCGATTTGGACATGGCTTCAAATTTCCTTCAGTCCAGGCATGCAATACAGGAGCAAAAAACACCTCAAAAACCATACACCAGCTTCCAGTTTAAACTTCTTCAGTGAACAATGGCATGAAAAGAAAATGTCATTTGATAAAAATAACCTTTCACAAATGTCCCATGGTAAAATGCACAGAAAACTAGGTTCTGTCTGTTAAAAGATACCAAACCAAGTTAGCACTACCTACCAGAATTACATTCTTGCTAGAAGAGTTGTTACAAGAGAAGAGCCAACACAGTGCAAGACCTTAATACAGATAAAACCTTAAACAAATACTTCAACATCAACATTTCAGGGAGTAATTTAAGTACTACAATGTGAAGCAAGTCTTATCTGCTCTGCTGGATATAACAAAAAATAATCCAGGAATAATCCAAGTCATACATTTAAGAAGCAAGTAATGCAATCTTTGCTTCTTGTTGCTGCAACAAATAAGACTGAAACAATACCCAGGAGAAGAAATGCATCAAGATGATGGTCGTGTTCAGGTTTAAAAACATAGTCCAGGGCACAGAGTCCAGCACATTGTAAAAACATGCAGGCTACTGGCATTGCTTCTGGGTTGCATGAAGGTAAGTACTGCAGAACGGCATCAGGACAGAGCAAGGGTTACACTGCAGGTGGGCTCACCGTCACACACCGACCAGAGCTCTGTGGCACCCCCAGCTCAGCTCCACACACACGCTGCCTTTTCTCCAAGGTGTCAGGTACCCCCAAAACACTTCTCTCCAAAGCTTGCTGCAGATGTGTGGTGAGCCAAGTACAAAAAGCGACCAGGGAGCAGCAATGTGCCCAACACACCTGGGGGAAAGGCTTCTTGCAGGGTTGTCAGCACATCAGCTCAAAAGAGGACGTGGAACAGACTAGCTCAGAGTCACTACTTGTTTGAGGGCTGTTTGTTACGGTGACAAAACACACATACAAATAGGTCTGTCCACAAGCTAAGCCTGGAGAAGCTTTGCCAAACACGACTGTATGACAGGCAAAGACCTCATTCAGAAGACAAGCGTGCCCAGCACACTGCCCAGCGGCTGCATGTCGTGACCTACACAACAGATTGCTGCTGTACAAAAAGGATAAGCAGCACGTTAATAAAAACTCATGAAATAAAAAATAAAAAAAAAAATTACACCACGTGTATATAAGAGGACTTGAGGAATCCACCTTTTAAGAGGAATCTTAAAGAACTTGAGGAATCTCCCCTGTAAGAAGGGCATGTAAACAAAGACGTCACTAGATGCAGTGTTTTAACCCTGATAGAGACTGTCATCCAAACAAGAATGGGGATCGCTTTGCTAAGGGACCTGTGGCAGCCAGACCCGCTGGGGAAGGTGACAAGCATGCCAAAGGGAGGAACGTAGCAGTGCTCTGGAGAACATGAAAAGTACTGCACGGTATTTTGGTTCAGACCCTCCAACCCACACGAAGAGGTTTGTTCAAAGCATGCTCAGAGAAGGCAGAGAAGACAAGACGACACTTGGCTTATCTAAACATTACTTCTATAAATAACGGATGCTATATTCACACCACTACAATTAAGCATCTGAGCACATTAGGAAACGCTTCTTCTTAGGAGTTTGAACAGGGGTCCTAACAGCATCACTGCCATTCAGGTGCATGAAGACAGCTCTCCTATGGCACTGCAACCATCTCCCACCTAGCACTTTCACAGGTATGAGCTGGCAACCAGCTGCTGCTTACTGGTTTCTTCTGTTGCTTAGTGTAGTGTTTCAGAAGAAAGAAAGTAATTAAAGAGGACAGGGTAGAGGTCGCCTTAGGTATGGACAGAGTAAAACTCTTCATAGACATAGCAACGAAAAATGCAGGTTACATTTCATGAAAAAAACGCAAAACTTTCTGTTGTTGGAATGCAAAAACCAAAAATCTATTACAGACACGCGTACACACGGACACACAGGTACGTTTCTGTCCATCCACTAATGCTAGTCCCTCCTATACTGGCTGAGTATATACCTGAGAAACAACATTAGTGTTGAAATATTGCCCTTTAGAAAGCTTGAAAAATGGAGGGGAGCAGGGAGAGAGGGTTGAGAGAGAGCATAAGAAGCGGCAGTCTCTCCAGTTTCCTTCGCATCCTCCACAGCTCAGAACAAGGCCATAGCCATACACCAGCGTGGACACAGCCTGCTCAGAACAAGACCAAAGGAATATCAGTTCACAGCTCTACAAAGCACACTAGTGTCAGTACAACTGGGTTTCAGATTTCAAACCTTGAATCTGAAGAAAGTTGTTGCATTTTCTATAAAGAGACTCCTGTACAAGTGCTATGGGACAGCTGCATTCATGTTCAACAACGACTCCTGCTAGACTACTTGCATCAGTGCTGGCTGCCTGTGGCTATTTGGTTTGATGGCAGAATCAAAAGGCGCTTTAACAACTTGCAGTTAACTTCTCTTCAAAACATACATTAGGCACATGAACAAAAAAACAAGAGCTCAGAATAAATTAGCTTCTCAGCAGAAAAGACACCTGGATTGCAGCATTTCACTGAGGTTCCAGAGAAGGCCGTACAGACACCTGCATGCTGGAAGGTAATTTTTTCAGCGGCTTGTCAGCAGACTGCTTGCCACTGGAAGGAGGAGACTGGACTCCGGGATCTAGCTGGGAAGACTTGGACTTGCGACTGGATAGCAGAGAATGTTTGTTGGGTGTGGCATCTTTTGGGACAAGTTTTTCTTTTGCGGTAATGTTGGCATTGGTTTGAGAGGCTGGTGGGACAACACCTTTCTCCGATTTGTCTTCCAGCACATTTTTACTGCCTGACTTGGAACTGCCACTCGCTGTCTTTTTTGAGAGCATCGTTGTCTTCCCCAGGTCTGCGGACCTCCGTGTCTCCTTCTGCCTTAAGGCTGATTTAAAGAAAGACAATCCTTTCTCTTCTGACTTGCTGTCCCTCTTCAAACCAGAACGCACACCAACATTTGGAGACCGCAGGTTGGCCATAGAGGAACTCCGCACGTGCTTGCTGTCTACTGCCCTGCTGTCACTCCTAGAGTGACTTATTCGCGGGGAGCTCGTTCTTGAACTGCTGGTAACACTTGTTTTATCTGACCCCAGACTTATCTTAGAGCCCTCCCTGCTGAGGCTTCGGTCTGAAGTCCGGCTCTTCCCAGTAGAAGAGCCCTTAGTCAATGAGCCTGATGGGGTTTTCTTGGCAGCTGTGGAAGATGGAGAAGAACCTGACTTTTGCTTCTGTTGAGCCGATGGGACAGCCACCTCAAGGGGCTTCGTGCTATGGTCCTTCCTAGCCTGAGCAGGAGACCCATGTCGCCCACTGGCCCTAGAGGAGTCCGTCTTACTTCTAGACCGGGAAACTTTCTGGGAACTCTTTACTGGAGGAGGAGAAGAGTGAGAGACTTTGGTCTCTTGGGTAGATAAGACTGTCCTTCCCTTTCTTAAACTTTTGTCTGGCTCAGAAACTCCCTTGGAGCTGTGAACCTTCTTAGGGGTGCCATCTGCCTTCTCTGCAGCCAGCCCTGTCCCACTGGGGGCTTTCACCTCCTTGACCGGAGAGCTATCCACAGAATCACTCTGATCAACAAAGGCAATTTGATTGTTGTTATCAAAAGGGTCCAAAGCAGGGCGATTCCTGTCTGGCTGCACAGAGCTTTTACCATACCCATCTGAAAGATCTGAACTAGATGTCCTTACAACAGACTCTTCCCTGAATGCCCCTTCCATGACAGCCAAGGGGGCTCTGCGAGCTGTCCTGTGCTCTCGCCGACTGCCATCACAGGGCTCCAAGTAGCTGCTAGAGAGATTCCTCAGGCTGCCGAAGCAAGAGGTGGAGACTTTATCATCAGCAGCCTCCCCAATCTTCTCCAGAGTGGAAGCAGAGGTATGTACAGGGGAATCTCCAGAGAAGCGTGACGGAGAGTTGGAGCGCAACTGCAGTTTTGCAGAAAGCGACCACGAGGGCCTGACGCCATTTTCACTCACTGCCAGTGGGCTGGTGACAGAAGATCTAGATGACAAGCTCTGACGCTGGACACTCCTTACAAAGGGACGAGTTGAAAATCCTCCTGCAGAGAAAGAAAGCAACATCCTCAGTATGAAAGCCAAGCCTGCAGTCGGTTTATCCATCCACAGACACTATTTCTATAAGCAAGTCAGACAGCCCACCTACACCACATTGCATGCCTGTCTCTTCATGCCTGCTGCAGGCACGGCTTCTTGCTTAAAAGCTGAATAAGGAATTCAGCAACTGTTATTTGCTAGTGGTCACCAAGAAGTAACTCTCTCTGAAGCCTGTAACTGAAAAACTAGATTTTCATTTCATCCCCAAGCAGCCGGAGACCAAACACAGGTTCTGTATCTTGGAAGTCCTTAAAGCTAGCAATGAGTTCACCAGCTATGATTATGCTCCATTTTCCTGTATGAAAGAATATTTTCCCATACCATCCTGTAAAAGGCAAAGTAGGATTCCTACCTCTTTAGATAAAGCAATGTATTTGTATTTACAAACACAAAGTACAACAATAAGCATTTTAGAAATGCAACTACCATGTCTACATCCGACACTTACCACAACACTGCTGCAGGGACATCTCTATACCTGCTTCAAAATGCTCAGAGTGACTCCTGAATCTCCATATTTTCATGAGTTATAAGGCACTATGTGGAAAAACCAGGCGAAGCCAGGAACTGAATAGTTATTTGCACACGCAAGTGAATTTGTGTATCTTCACACCTCCCTGGGAGCAGTCATCTACAGCATGGCAGCAGACAATGAGTACCTATACTAAGCTGTAATGACATGTCAGCCTCCCTGCAAAGGTGCTGCAGTGAAACCCAGAAAAACCACAAACATAAAAAGTTCTTGATTGAGAGGTTTAGTTGATGGTATTTCCTTTCTTTGAAAGGATCCTTAAGGTTCCTGCCCTGCTCTTCTCCATCCTTTCACAGCAGAGAAAAGCTCACCTGTGCCAGAAGCCATCTGCTCCTATTGACACAATGCCTGCCTCCCCCAGCTGCTAGAGGAACTGTCCCTTGTAACTACATATTTTGTAGCTATCTTAGTTGGGATCTTGAAACAGAAAGACTCGTGGCCCAATATCCCACAAACACTGCAGTGCTGATACACACCATCATCTTCACTCCTTTCCCCAGTCAGCTCTACCGATTCCGAGAGCGAAGCCAGAGACGTGCGCCGCGATGATGCTGCTGAAGCAATGCTGGGCTGCTTGCTACCAGGAAGACGGCTGACCCAGTGCTCACAGAGTGAGGAGCTTGTGGAGCCTGCAAGGAATCAGGCACAGACATCAGGCCAGTAGTGTGCAGCTGCAGAACACGTGAAACCTTGGAACACCACTGAGAGTCAAGTGGGTGTTGCACTGCACTGGCTTCGACAGACACCCAGAGT
Organism: Platalea leucorodia; assembly: GCF_965183815.1. Taxonomy (NCBI): domain Eukaryota; kingdom Metazoa; phylum Chordata; class Aves; order Pelecaniformes; family Threskiornithidae; genus Platalea; species Platalea leucorodia. The sequence goes on along the minus strand of NC_138827.1, from coordinate 18,729,738 downwards.
CTGGAGCTGGCCCACACAGCCACAGCATCCAGATGCTGCTGAGAGAATAAGTCGTTACTCTTATGAAATAGTTACAGCCATAAGTGAAAGATAGAATTGCACTTGTCCCAGCATGCTGTGAATCAAAAGAATCAGTGCAGCACACAGGCGGAGCGCAGTCCTTGAGCTGCCACAAAAATGCAGTGCAAATCCTTTCCTTTCCAACAGCAGGTCACCAAGCCCGCATCTGTCCCCAGCTCACCCCAGATTCAACCAACACATTCAGTTGCTGGCTGCCTACCCGAGACCAACAGCACTGCTGGAGGGAATGAGCTAGTCACGTTTTTATGTCATGGTTTTGACAAGGGCAGCTCTGAGCAGAATTACCCATGGGGGTGGAGAAGGGTTCCCCCATCTCCACAGCCTCTTTGCCACAACTAGCCTTAACAGAAGAGGTGGGAGTTTCCCATGGCCTCTGAGGCACAGCAGCAGACTGAGACAAGCCTCGCCGAGTTCTGGGACAGAGAGTGAGGGCTTAAGCAGAGCTGGGCAGAAAATTCTTCAGAAGGACAAGCTATCCATGAAAGACAAACTACAACCACTCCTTGACAACGCCAGTGGGGCTTACCTGCCACAGAGCTGTTAGCAGACCATGATGGGATTGCTGTGCGTCTCTGGTAGAAAAGAATATAAGCTGTCTGCTTGCAGACTTCATTTTCAGAAAGCTGCTGAACATCACTGTCATCAAAGCAGTACCACTGGCCATCAACCGAGTTTTTGCAATACGCTGAGAGAAAAATACATTACTATTAGACTTTCCTCACTCCTAGTACTCTCAGGTTTGCTGTGTGATAACTTAAACATGACCTTATCTGCTATGATGGACTCAGAGGAGAATGAAAGGAACAGATTCATTCATGCAACACATTCTCTTTCAGTCTGACTGGCAAGATGGAGGCCTGAGGCCACCGGAATACAAAAAACAGCTCATATTTCAGGATTTTCTTTGTCTAACATTACTGCTCAGAACAGAACACCATTTGGGGTGGCTCCATTCACTTCACATTCTGTTACTTGTGGCAGTCTGCCTCCATCAGTGAATGTCCTTCTGACTGAGCCCACCCAGGACAACACAGCCCAGAGATATATCTGAGGGCAAAACCAGACACACATTTTCTGGGCTGCTGTGTGAAGTCATACCGATCCTAAGAACCACCAAGCAACTTTGTCTATCTCTGGCTGCTCTAGGAGCTGCTGGAACAAGCAGAGAGGAGTTCCTAAACTGGCTGTGCGCATAGGCAATGTGCAAATGCTTCCCATGTTCAACAGCCTCTTGCAACCACAGAAGTTCTACGTTGAGTGGCCAGGAGCATTTCTGAAACATGAAAGGCCAGTTACATTACTCTGAAGGAAAAAAAAAAGATAGCAGAGAAAGAAATGTACGGCAAGACATTTGGGGTCAACAGGCATTGTTCCATTCCTCAAAGTCATAAAAGTTACCCCTCCAGTATTAAGTTAGTTGGGTTAGGTCCTTTTGTCAAGAAAGATGAAGAAGTTATTAACACTCAATAGAAAGATATAATAGTTTTCTTTCTGAAAGGATCCAACATGCATAATATTGCAGGATACTTGCCTGTATAGTGTCCCCCTTGCATGGTGCCATGATGATTGCAGACAGCATACAGGTCATAGATATAGTCCTCAGGATCCCTTCCGAGACCATAAGGTCTCCTCCAGGGTGACCAGTGAGACGGCAGACTCCAGCTGCTCTGACTGCGTTTAACAACATGAGGAGTCATGTCCAAGCCGCTCAGGGGGAATTTAACCATGTTTTGAAGTTTCATCCTTCGGTCTCCTTCCTGTGTAAACAGAGAATAGCATGAGCTGCAGTAGCAGCGAGGCCACCATGCTTTGGGAAAACAAAAACCCAGGAGAGGAATGCATAGGGCAGAACAGCTGCTTCTGAAGAGATAGTCAGGTCAGGTCAGGTCACTCCCTGGCTGAGAAGCAGTCCTCCAGCATCACTGCAGACATCCTTACCTGTCTAAACCTTTTGAGATGTATGATGAGAACATCAGGTAAGGTCCAGAGGCTCAGTGTGATGCTACCCTGCTGTAGCTGCTTGCAGTGCGGGCATCGCCATGCGTCATCTGGGGCAAGCTACAAGGAAGAGGCATGAGTGGGTATTAGTTTCCAAATTCCAAGGCAGCTTTTACTACACCACTGTTCCTCTGCTGCCCCAGGCCCAGTGCAGACACTGACCCCTGCACCCCATCTACCTCCAGCATTTATCAAGCTCATTGGAAATGCAGGGTTCCCAATGATGCGTTTCAAAACAGTGACAAGCAGAGAGGCAATTCCCACTGCAAGACAGAATTCAGCTAGTGCTGCTGTGCAGAGAAGCTATTCCCACCTTATAAACCCCAATCCCTTTGAAGTGCAGGAGAAGAAAAAACAAAGGCAAAAAGCAGGCAGGCTTGGCAGCCTCAGTAAGAGTATTCTCACAAAAAAAACAGCAACAAAGAAAGAATCAGAACAGAAAAACGACAGGTGTACTTCGAATTTAATCTCTGACACCTCACTGCCCTCTGGAAACCCTCTTCCTCCCTATGTCCCAATGGCACAGACTTACAACTGCAGAGCTTTTCACTGTCCACCAAGGAGAATGTGTCTTTTCAAAGACACAAATACGACATGCACTTCCCTCCACAGCCCAGTGCTCAGAAGACTTGGAAGCCAGAGAGCTTTAAGCTGTCAAACAACTTTTCCCTCACCTCTGAAAGAAGCGACAAGAGAGGCTCCAAAATTATTAAAGCTCAATCACGGGTCCGCAGTCCACCTCTAGGACCATCCCTTTTTACAGCAGATTAGAGACCTCTGGCAAAGAAATGCAGATTGCTTACATGTTCCAGGCAAGGGCCCGATCAGACCCATCTCTAGTCCGCCCTATGGCACACTATCTCTCCTGCCACATCAGCCTCCTCACACCACAAGCTGAGCTAGAGGAGGAGAGTGGCCACGCTTCTGGAGAACTGAGCTCAGCAGTCACTGCGCTGCCGTTCGGGGGGGCCCCACTCAGTGGGGGTTGCCTTGTGCTCACCCCAGCCCTGCTCAGGCTTGGAAACACACAACTACTCCAAGACAGAGCATTAAATTCCCATGAAGAAGCCACGCTGTTCTAACCATTTATAATGTATGCCAGAAAAAGACATTGCTACTGCAGTACAGAGGAATAAGTTCTCCTATCAGCACCTCGGGGGCAAAAAAAACAGAAGCAGTACCTCCCACAACCTTCTCCTCACTGCAGAGACTCTGTTAGCAGGACTGGTAACTAGTGTTGTGTCACAAATTTATTCTCCTGTTTCAACAAATCATTGTTTGCAGAAGACAGCTACTCTGTTGAGTGTGGGAGTTCAGGCAGCATGTGGACCAGCCAGACCTTTCGAGTCTTGGCTGCTATACAGTCTGGTCCCTACCTGTTCCTCTTTGGTGTACAGTTGGAAACACTGAGATAAAGTGCAGGTCTGAGGTTGATGATGAAGCTCTCTCTGCTGGCGGACGCTTTCGGAGTCTGGAATATACTCCTCTTCCGTATTCACAAACAAGCTGCATCAGGGAGACAACACATTTAGCAGCACATCCACCCACTCCCCACACTGCCGAGGAGCCATCCTAAAGGTACAAACAGCAGCTCTTTCCTGGATTTGTCCCACTGCACGTGAGCAAGAGCTGACTGGCAAGAGAACCCCCCCAGGGCAACACAGCTGAACACAGGGGTAAACAGCTTCAGGGAGCACCCACTCCAGTTTATCTCAGACAGAAAAAGATGACAAACTTTCTCACACAAGTATGACTTATAGGGGAAGGAGCCACAGCCTGCTCCGTAATGCAAAACCCCAACTACAGAGAAAAGGACTCCAACTCTGAGCAAGTCTAGTGCACCCAGCCCCAGTCTGTCCCTGCAGATGGGAGCCAAGGCACAGGGTGGAGTTTCTGAGGGGTCTCATGTTTGCTGAAGGGTACACAATTCACACAGAACCAAGCTGGCCACAAGCATCGCTCTCAAGGTGAACACACTTTAAGGCTTTCTACTTCATACTTACTAATCTTTAGTTTCTTTGTCCCATTCTACCACTAATTTCACATGAGCAGTTCCCCCCTGTCCACATGACTTCAATGCCCTGGAGAGAGGAGCAGACAGAAGTTAAACCACCTTTCAATCTGAAGCCTATGTTATCTTTTACATGCATATAACTTCTCTCTACTAGCCCTTCATCCTTCTTCCACTCCCACAAAGTTCAAGTTTGCAAAAGAGTAAAAGGAATTCATACAGCAAAGAACATTGCAAAGCTGGCAAACTGCATTTACCCAAGTACGTTAGTTCTGTAAATAAACATACAGAACAGGCATCTACAAAAATTTCTAAAGAATAACAGTCACCAAAAAAAAAAAAAAAAAAGGGAGGAGTAATACTTTTATTCTCTTTCCCTTTCCAAGGAGGACAGACTCCAGATGGCTTGACACACAACTGAGCAATCCTCACACAGCTTCTTGTGGACACTCAGTTGTTTCCCTGCTCCTCATGTCTGTGAAGTCCATTCCCCACACGCACACTAAGACTGTCCCTTTCTGTATGGCTACACACTGAGTTGCCAGCTGACAAACCCCTCTCTGCTCCTAGGAGCAAGGACTAACCCACCTTTCCACTGTTGGATGGCAGAGGGGTCGCTCCTCCTGAGGTAGCAAGTACGTTATGCCCACAACACTGACCACTCGCAAGCTGAATGGGCAAACCTGCAAAGAGAGTAGAAGCCATCTGTGACTCAAACCCAACTTACCCATGTGCAAACCTGCTCTCGGCACCAGCTGACACATACTTTATCCCAGAACGTGTGTTTTACATGAGACAGCAAATGCACAAGGTCTCCAATATGCCTACGCCAAGCAGCTAACAGAGGGGTGAGGTACACCAACTGAGGCTTTGTGCTCAACAACTCCTCTACGGTGACCAGAGAAGACACTCCTCTGCTCTCAGAGGGAGTTCTCATCAGAAACATGCAGTCACTGAGCAAATGTTTCAGCTTTTCTTTTACGCAAACACCACCAACCAGTGGATTTCCAGTGCAGGCAGCAGCACTAATCTCTCAAGTATTTCTTGGGGGGAAGGAAGGAAGCGAAGCATGCAATTTCTTCACCTGGTCAGTCTAATCTTACTTGTCCCTTTCAGCAAATAGACAAAAGCACGAAAGAGGTGCAATACCAGACTTGGCCATTATTACACAAAGAAATATTGGGAAGCCATCAGTTCATCGTGTGCAGCATGTTTATCGCTCCAAGTAACTGGCTTCCCCTTTAGTTCACGTCACACAGAGCTGGAAGTCTCAAAACAGACAAACCATTTGCCTCACCTGCATGCAGGCTGCAGGCCGCAGGAAATACTGCATCTTCTCCAGAATTTCCTTCTGCAGAATATCCCAAGCAATTGTTTTTTCCAAATGCAACACAAAGGGCAAGCCAAACCTATAGGAAGGAGTAGCATTTGAGGAAGCAATTAAAAGATTAGTCTGTTCAGCAATCGGACCCCCAAACTCTGACAGTGCCACTCTCCTCCTCACTCGGCACCTACGGAGCTCGGCACGCTTTGGATGAAACTACCCAGAAACCAGGCATTTAAGAACTTGCCTCCAGAGGAGAGGTGCTTAACTTTGAAGAAACGCTGTTATGGCTGCCCATGCAGAGGGCCCTTTTTAATAGGCTGCACCCTTGCGCTGTGTTTAAGCAGCTTGCTTCAGGCTGCAGAGCTTTCCAACCTGGCTGGGATAACTTTTTGTGAAACAAACTTCAGCGGCTGAGAGAGTTCTCAGTCTGCCGTTGGTACGAATGCCTTTGCCATGGTCGTTTCTCACTTCCCCCCACCCACTGTTTGCACTCCAATTAAAAGTTTCCACACATCACAGGATCTGGTCAGACGTGCTTGCTGCTCTCTGAAACTAGATAGCTCTATGGAGAGGTGGTATGTCCTTCGACTGGTCTGCACTCACCACTTTCCAGTGACACCGGACTATTTGAAGTTCACCAAAATTAGGAATATTTTGCTGCATTCATTAATGTTTTTTGATCAACATGTTCTTTAGCACCTAATGCAAGCTAGGAATGCAAGCTGTCGCTCTTTCACCTTGTGTTTTCACTATGCAGTGAGTAAAACCCAGGTCAATTAAGGAAGCAGCCAGAAGAGTAACTCTAACTGTGAAGCTGCCAGTCACCTTTTGCTCTGCTGTCCAGTGCACGCTCTGTTACACACCAGCAAAACAATCTTGTCGTTTGCTGCTGGTTTAGTAGAGGACTGTTCCAGTTTTCCAGACTTCACTGTTCCTTGCGAGTAAGATATTGTTCGGGAGTGCTCAGTGCCACATTTCAAGTTATTCAGGTTATTGTTCACGTGTATTCCTGAAAAATTAGGAGAAAGAAAACATTTTGTTATATCATTTGCCTTTAGTGCCCTGATGCCCCCCTCAAGAAACCCTCTTTCGGCTGCAGAGGAGCAGGTCAGTATGGAATCAAGACCATTTTTATTACTTGTATGAAGGCTTCAAAGAGCAATTACTTTTCATAGTGACTGTTTCTTTACAGAAAGAAATTATATGTAAGTGCTCACCCAACTGATTTTTCACAGTAATTTCTACAAGTACGCATAGCTTTGCCCGCAAGAAAAGCTAAAGTGACAGAAACCCTACTTGTTACCTCCAATAATAAAATTTGCCTTTGATTACACTCCGTGTACCCAGGATGTAATTATTCCCTTTCACTGAGAGGGAGATGCAGAGAAGCTGAGTTTTTTCTGCTTTGAAAGAAAAAGTGTTTGTTCATTCCTGAGACTGTTTATTCATCACTGTCAATCTGATTTTAAATAACACAATTTCAGTGGCTTCATCTGGTCCCTAGCAGATCTTTAAATTAAGCCTGACAACAGATTTCACATTAAGCCAGCCCAGCCTGAAGAATCAGCCCCGGGAAGAGGAATAAAGGAGTGTACATCGCTTCTTGATAACCTCCCGGCTGACAACACCATTAAGTCTGCTGGAATGATTCTGGACAAAGTCAGAGTTGAAATCAATACACCAGAACATCAACTACTTGTGGGACTTTTATTGTCAAGTATATCCTTTTCCAAAACAAGCCTCCCTCACCTAGTCACCTGAGGTGTGCATTAAGCAGAGTCATCAGCTTACCTCTCTGACTAAGGATACCCTCAGGCCTAAATATCTCTGGCGTCTCAAAGGCAAAAATGCAGTCGCTTTCATGAATGGTGTCCAGGTCATCAGTATCGCAGAAGGAACGATGAAACCCATCGTAGTACATCTCCGTCAGCACAATCTAGAGTCAGCAGAAGCAAACAAGAACCCATTAAACCACCCGTGCCTGGTCCACTGAGCTGCCCCGTCTCTCGACTGGGATTTTCCTGCTACAAAAGGACATTCCTCAAAACATCCTGGCATTGGCCAGGAGCGAGGAAGAGGGAAAAGGACTACCATAAAGGAGAAGCTGGGGTAAAGGTGGTATGTGAAGAGGTTTTGGTGGGATCTGACAGCTTTCTTGAACCTCTTCCTATAGAGGAATTCCTCATAGGTGCCCAATGGTTCCCTCACTGCCAACATGCATGAATCACGAGGTGATCAGGCAGAAGGTCTGCACGCTCCACAGATGGCTATCACAACGTCACTAAGTTTCAAAAAGCCAATGCACAGGGAAAAGCATGATCCAGATCATCACCACCGTGCTTCCCCCATTCAATAACGGGCAGCAAATCTCAATTCCTACATATCCAACATGGGATGAAAGCCTCTGCACTCCCTCCCGCTGAAGGCAGGGCACATGGGTGACGAGACCAGCCCATTACCTGCTCCGTGGGTATCTTGGTCTCTGAGGAGACAGCCTCCCGCAGCCTGGCCACTGTTCCAGAGATGGGCACTGCCACCCCGATCCGCATGCAGTGAGAGCACTTCCCCTGGTACACCACGGTGACGTAGAGCGGCCTGCGGAGAGCACGGGAGGCACTGCTGGGGCTGGCCTGAGCATTTCCTGGCAGTACCTTGAACAGAGTCAGCCCGACTTGGGTGCATCCAGGCTGCCCGTAAGCTACAGGGCCGTCTCGGCAGTCTGGATCCACCTCACACTGGAGTTACACTTGGCCACAGCCAAATACATTCGATTTCCAAAGACTCCTTTCTTACTATATGGACTGGTGTTACTTGTTCCCACAAGCAGAAAGTCTTCTCATAAAAGCCTCATGAAGTTAAAAATAAAACTTTCTATTACAAGGCAATTGTAATTTTCCAAGAACCCTGTAATGCACCTTAGGGTAACCTGAGGCAGCACCTTAAAGCACTCGGAGAGAGCTGCTGCTGGGAACAGCTGCTCCAGGTTGTCTCTCAACACTCAAATCCTGCCTCCACCAGCAACCAGAAGTACTACCTCAGGAAGAGAAGAGTGGGGCAGGTAGCCTACCACGGACACCTTCCCTCGAAAGCCCACTCAGCCTCCACTCAGTGGTGGAGCAGGGACTTCTGAACCAAATGTGACATCATCATATTTAATATGTTCTTTCATTACTTTCTTCCATTACTTCTTGAACCCATACAAGTTTTCTGCATCCAAAACATCAGGTGAAGGAGTTGCTTATTTATACAACAGGTAGTTTTGCTGTGCATCTCTATCTTTGCTCTGAACTTTTTATCCGGACTTTTTTCTCCCTGGAGCTTTTTTCTTTATTGGCAACAGCTGTCTTTCAAAAGAGCAAAACATTTTGCAGGAAAGCTTTTAACTGCACTTTTTGAAATTGGAGTGATAAGTGAGACTGTTCTAAAGAAAGTAAAAAAAAAAAAAAAAAGTGTTTCTTCCTTTTCCCCTCCTTAATTTCAAAATGCTGTAAGTTAAGTCAAAAGCAAAATATTTTGGTTACCTGAATCAAAGATCTTTTTTCTCCAAAAAATTAATTCTATAGGAAGTTAAGGGTGGGGCCAAAGGGCCATTCTGAAACAAGTAAAAGGCTCAATTTTCCAATTTACCTGCAAAGCAAAAAATTTAAGCCCCATATGGTCCTATCTATCTTTTTTAAAGACTTACAGGAGAGATTTTGCTGACATCTCTCTTCCTTCTGTAGCAAATTAAACAACACTATATGCATGGGAAACAGCCAACATTAAGTTCAAGACAAGAAGTTAACAAGACAGTTACTTACCGTGTATGAGGCAAAGGAATCGGCAGAGAGATGCAAAGAAAAGGGTCAAAGGTGTTACTCTGCTTCTGGCAATGAGGGCATGTCAGAGAGGACCTAGTACAAATATCAATAATAAGACAGAGTTATACCTCATTTCATCAGGAATGGATAATTCATCAAATCACAAATAACAGCCTCCGCATGTCAACCTGGCTGCCCCTTTCTACTCTTCTTTCTCCATACAGAGCAGCTCTGCACAGAGGCTGTATAGACATAGCTGCCCTAAATGATGGATTCCTGATTTCTAGATCCTTTTAAAGTAATTAGTCTCAAAGTTCATTACAGTGCATGTCAGAAAAAGACTTCACTCCAATCACTGAATTTGGCTTTTAATAAACATCACTGCAAAATTAATAATCCACCAACACTAGCTCCAACATGGAAGACTTGGAAGGATTTTCTCTTTGAAGAGAAGGGAAGTGATGGGAAAGAGATGGCGACAGTCAGCACTGCAGGTATACAGATCTCTCTTACTCAGAAGGGAAAAAACTCCAGACAATACATCTCTCTCATTCAGAATTAACCTGCACCTTACACTGGCTTTGTGTTTTATACTAGGCTTAAGGCTTCTCCTTTGCAAAGGAAGCCTTGGCAAATACTGGGGAGAAAGCCCAGCAATTAAAATTCTTATAGTAGCACAGATAGAAGTCGTTGAGAAGCACTAGAAATTAGGTTGTTTTCTTGTATTAGTTCTGAAATTAGAAAGCTCCCTTCGCAGGAAGTATGGGAAACTCATTGGAAAACCCTGAAGGGACAGTGAAAGATTCAGCTCAGAATTCCCAAGTGCCAGATAACAGAAACTCTGCAAGACTTGTGGGATCCATAACTCCCCAGCAGCCTCCAGGCACCTCCAGATCTTGCCACAGGCTCTTGCATCTGAACAGCCAGCGTAAGCCTCACAGCACTGAGTCGTGTCGAGCCTTTGCTCCATTGAGCACTGACTTGCTTTCAGGGTGAGTCAGGGCAGGTGAAGAGGTGGTACATACTGTAGATTTTCACAGAATATACCAAATTAGAAGTAGTGAAACTCTCTCCTCTGGAGCAAGATCTTAGTTCAGATTTCATTCAGCAGGAATTCAGAAACAGCTGTTAACACAATGACACCAGTCTCAATTGTACTGGGAGCTAGCGTCAGAGTAGAATTATACTGGGGTCACCAGTACGTGCAATAATAAGTCAAAATTTACAAAATATCATACCTGTACTGGGCTTGAAAGAGTTCCTGCACAAAAGTACTACTGATTGGAAAGGCTGGTCCCTCGAGCAGCACATCATCCTCCAGCGGTGGCTAAAAGAGAAGAATAAACCCTAGAAGCACATCCAAGTGTGGAGGTGCACCACATTAGATGGCTCCAGTACTCCTTATCAAATCTGTGCCCTCCTTGCCCAAAACCACCATAAAAATGTCACAAGATTTTTAAATAACAAGTGCGTTCTGCTCCCATGGGTGGTTACGCAGCAATGTAAGACAGCTAGGGCAGCCCAAAGAAAGGCACGGATCTCACACCAGATGATGTGCCTGGCAGGCCCTCCCCTGTAATGCCTCCCAGCGCGGGCAGAGCAGTATGTGACCATTCACAAATAGTTGTATTGGGGAGCACTTGCCAAGGATTAGTGAAACAGCTAGTTACATTCACAGGGCCAGAAACAAACAGTATTTTAACCTAAGCTTTTGTTCCATACAAACTGTCAGAGCTGAGAAGGCAACACATAGATCTAATTTAAAAAGAAAGACTGTATGCAAAGTTACAGCTACTCTCCCACGTTGGCTCCCAGCAAAATCCCTTACCTTGAGTGGAGGCATGCCACTGTAATTCACTACATTGTTCAGATCTTCATGGACTCTGTCTAGAAGCCAAAGCAGGAACTCCTGCGCATCGTGCTGGGCATTCCCACGGTACTGCATAGCATTCTTCGACACAATGTTCTGCAGAAAGACAGAGATGGTGTAGAGCAAAAGCACAAGAATCAAGCTCTTTCCTTTACCAAGCCCTTATTATCAGACAGCCACAGTTAACAGCACACTCAAAACCAGGGACTGCTGACAGCTCTGGACAGGGCACTGCCTTCCCATACCACCTGGGGACAGGCCAGGACATAGCATTGCGTGCTGGACACTCCACACAACTTGAGGTAAAGAAGGATCTGATGCCTTGCTGGGCACAGAAACTGCCACCTGCTCTCAGAACAGACCAGAGGGGTTACGGCAGTGGTTATAGAGGAACTGCATTATTGTTTAAACAGAAATATTTATAGCAAACTTGGGACTCACTTGGACTTGAGATGATATGAGCACCAAAACAATCAACCTACAATACTTTCACATAGGTCAAGAGCAAGGCAAGGTCACTTCAATCCACTGACAATGACAGGCAGTATTTCCCATGCTAACACAGAGCAAAGGGTATTTGTAATCATACCTATCCATATACCACAGGGTCTGAAACTGTTCATTTCCTAAAAAAAATATTTGTTTAAGCTGAAGCAAAACAAGCATTTAGTCTCCTAATGTCCACTCACCCTGTCTAGCTCATTCCTGCTTTGGTGAGGTAACAGATTTCCCAAAACCTGGATGCAGATGCTCAGTGCTAACACAGGTATCCAATTCCAGGAATCAGCCAAAATCAGTACATCAAAACTGCAGATGCCTCTACAAACTGATCATCCGAATAATATGCAGGTAGAGCAAACCTACATCAGACACTCTTAAGCACATAAGCACTACAGTCACCATGTAATTTTCTCCACTAGGTTTCAAGTATCCACTATGCACAACTTGCTCATCCTAAACACCATCTTCCATTGCCACTACCCAAAACTTGCTTAGGGAGGGCCACCGAGCAGGAAGAAAAGCACAGTTTGCACTGGCATTGCACACAGTTATGAATGACTGTCGCACCAGCCAGATGCAGCTTTCCCTGTAGCTGGAGCAAGCACAAGGAACTGAAGCGCCACAGAATGACCGATGCCAGAGCAGTGTGGTACCTGATGAGTGCTGCTGGACCGGCGAACTCCAAACAAGAGAGGACTCAGACAGCCACAGGTGCAATGCGCACAACTGGCACTACTTTGGAAACACGCAAAGAGCCTGGGGAATGCATTTAATTTACTCTTGAATTTCCAGAAAAGCCATCTCAGAAGAACACCAGCACACCTAAGAGATTTGCTCAAACCTGTTTTTCTTCTGGACACGAATGGGAAGGGCTTGAAGCTCACCAGCAACAGAAATCTGCACTTGGCAGATTGATCCTTGCCCTGCAGCTCTGGGGACACCTTTCATAACATTGAAGCTTGCGCTGAGCCCTCCAGCTGGACCACGCACGCCCCTTCCTCAGGACGACGTCTCCTCCTCCTCCTTGAAAAGCCTACAGGAGCCCACAGCAGGGTTTGGTAGGGCATCTTCTTCACCAGCAACCAACATCAGGAAACGCTTTCTCTGCTCCAGCTCTCTGATCTCCCTTTTACCTGCACAACAACACCTGAATGGCCAGCCAGCACTCATCGCTGTGCGCCAGGGGACACAGCACAGACTCTGGAGGATGGGAGCCAGGCACCAGCATCTGCATTCAGCAGGAATACTCTCTGGAGTAACGTGCCATGGTGGGCTGACCCCAGCAGCTGAGCCAGGGTTCTTTCCCAACCAGCAGATGCCACCACTGCTGTAGAAAAGCCATCATGTTCTGCTTCTTCAAGGAGGCACCACGCTGCAGCCAGGAGAGCCAGCCTGATCCTCCTGCTGCTCGTGAAACAGGCAGGACATTCATCTAACACATGGTCACAGGTCAGCCACCCCCACGCTCCCACTCCACCAATTTTAACCACAAAGTCAACACCAGGCTTTTCTTTGTAAGAAACAGGCTCATGGCAAAGCTCACGTCAGTTGCGCAGCTATTCCCCAACCTTCCTGTGCTGCACGCTACCAGGAAAAGCAATCCTGTTTGGGATGTGCTGCACCTACGTCCTTCAGCACACCTGCGGAGAGACAGAAAGTGCTTACATGGGACTCGAACTTGCCCCAAAAAGGGGCAGTGGCACCAGCAGAGAGCACACTGTACCTACAGGACAAGAACCACGCAGAAAGGCTGCAGCAGACCAGCCACCCCAAGGAGCGCCAAGAGGGGCCAGGCAGGCTGCGCGCGCGCACGGTACCAGAGCTCCTCCAGTTCTCTAATCAGACTTCGCAACAGATTTGAGGAAATGAGGTTGGGCTGCTCGCTTTATCCCTCTAGAAAATGGGGTCACCAGAAGGGGGGAGTGATGGAAAAGACGGGAAAGGACTGATAAACATATACTCTCTATCCTCTATAATCTGTCCACCTGCCTCAAGGCAGCAAAATAAGAGAAAACAGAAATAATCTGCTCTCATTACATATGTGCAAGCCCTTCTGACAACAGATTTACCGCCCTTGCCTGCGGGACCATCACCCTCCCATATAAAATATGTAAACATGGTTTTAAACAAGTAGCAGTCCACAGCGAATGCTCACCTCTGCACCACACAGGTGCGAGCCCAGCACCCCCCTGCTTGGTGCTCACCGTAATGTGAGTTTGGGATGCTGCTGCAAGCCAATTTACTGGGGAGAAAAATCTGAAGTAGTCTGTAGGGACTCAAAGATTAAAGGGGACCAAACAGCCTTCTCCACTCCTAGCTCCCATTAAACAAAACAAGATCCATTGGGAGGAAAAAAGTGACAAAACATGATCCAAAAAAATTATCTTAAGCCTCATCAGGTATCAGCCTGATGCCTCTTGCCCTCCTTCAGCAGAAAGCCTAGTGAATTATTCGTGTTACACCAATTTATGAAATTTAACACTAACCCCTGAAAATACAGTGAACATACTTGCGGATCCTGGTCTGATACCTAAACACTTGACATTCACCCAGCAGATATCAGGACAAGATGGCAACGACCTGGATAAGCCTAGTTTAGCTGTGCTAGAAACCCACTGCCCCCGAGTCACAACCTTGTTGTTTCACCAGCTGACACGGACTAGCCTAGACCACAGCCGCTCTCATAACCAGGTCTCTCCTTCGCATCACTAAACATCCTTCAGCTGAATACCGCAGCACAGGGTCCTGCTCCCACCAACTTTATTTCAATTCCTGGTCTTATACTTCTCCCATTAGATTTACAGAACACTAGTTTCTTCATCAGAGCACCATGCATTCTTTTATTTTTCAGAAAGCTCCAGGCTGAGCCGTCTTAGGGCACTCACAAGGCAGCTCCTCGCTGTTGGATACCAGCAGGGCCCAGCAGCAGGTCTCAAGGAGCACTGCTCTGCAGACCCAGGCCCGGCATCAAGCAGGGGCATTGGAGCTGGTCACCCTTCCAGCCCCATGAGACCATGACCTGAGTCCATGGTCCCAGCTAACAGTGAGCTGTTGCTGACAGGATTTAGAGGGTCATCTAGAATTAGGAAAAATTAATATTCCAAAATATCCAAAACATCCAGAGCAAGGAGAGAAGGCTGATATTCACAGCAGCTGTGTTTAGCTGAACAGACCCAGACAACAGCGTAGGGAAGAATTTAAGACAGACACGTGGAGACTTCCTTTGCAAACATTACCTTTGTTCAAAAAAATTACACTGAAAATTAAATTTAGCCCTTAAATTACTGTGTCACGTTCCAAACTGAAAATCAATCACTGAAGTGTGAAGCAGAGATCTTAGTCCAGTCTTAAGTGGTTATCTCACTACATCTTTTCTCTAGAACTGCTATCCATGACTCCACAGTAACACACTTGCCTTTTAATGGCCTTATTCATCCTTCCCATTCCCTCCTGCACCCAGCATTGCGTGCCAAGGTGACAACGTCCAGTACCACCACCGAGGGAGAAGGGCTCCAAAGGCAGCGCAGGTCGCAGCTCATTCTTCTCAGCAGTGAGTTGACCAAAGAGGGCCAAGAGAAAGAGAGGTGCTGAAACACACACACACCCCTGCCCCCAGCCGTATATGGTCCTCTCTGCACTAAGATATAAAAAGGTACAATATCATCAGGCCAGCATTAACACTTTTCAGCCGTCATGCTAAGAGCCAGCTGCCTTATCTGGCCTAGTTTGTTTTAGTCAAGTTAGCCAACAGGTGCTACCATTGCACTTTAAGTCCTAGTCTAGACAGAATTGAAGACAAAAGGGTCTTTAGTATCGCGAGGAGGAAGTGAATCTAGTATTTCAAGTAAAAAAGGGGACTAAGTAAGGACTTCAAGAATCTAGGCTAGTGTTTCTTATCACCTCTCTCTCTCAATGTCACCAGCACATCACTCCAGTCTAGACCCTCACTAGCTTTTACTGATGTGTGTTGCTGGTGATACGTCATCCTACAGAAAGCCGCACAAGCCCGTAACACCCCACAGCAGAGCAAACCCCGGGGATTCGCAACAACCATGTGCCTTGGGCTGTAACTGTGTCATTCCTCGTCTCAGCAGCACCTCCATGATAACTGTTCTGGTTTCCTCGACACTCTCGCAGCCTGAGTGGACCAAGGATAAAGAGCTGCCTGTGGAGACAGATCACAAGATGTTGGAAGTGATTCAGGAAGCACTACAAAATATCAGATGCAATTGCCTCACAAGAGGCTCTGCTACAAAAACACTCCAGCAATAGCAGCGTGTTCCCAGCATTACTCATGCTTCCTGCCATCGCTGCTACAAGTGGGTTTGTTATTACTTAAACCTCTGCATCTTCTGCTCCGTGAAATGTTATGTGCTTTCCTCCCAATACACCCTGAGATGCTCGGGCAGCAAAGCAATCCGAGACAGGCAAGGTGTAAAGGAGGGGCAACAGACACACAGTGCAGAACAGCCAGTACTAAGGAACACAATTAAATCCAAGTCAGAGGTAAAGGCGCTGACTCAAATAAACAATTTAACAATTTGAGAAAAATACCAGGAACTCCTAAAGCACAGTCTCCACTCAACTAGATGGCTCAGCAATCAAATACAGTCCCACACACTTCCCTGTCTCCAAAGCCAGCCCCCTCACTCAGGCTGAGGGCAGCAGGCTGTATGAACAAGTGGCGGGGACGCTGCAGCCCTGTGCTATAGATGGGGGACTGCAACCTCTTGGCAAGCCAGACTGGCAATTCCTGAACAGCTCCAATAACATTTGATGGGCAAGAAGACAAAGCAAGAAAGTATCTCAATATCATATTAAGCATCGTCCACCCTGAAGCTCCTTGTATTTATTTTCTGAGGCTCCCCTTCCAGCTTGTCAGCTGGAAATCTGCCACCCAGCTGCAGCCTCCAGGCCTCCTCTCAGCACAGGGCTAAGGTAGTTCAACTTAGTCTGTACGGGTGCAATCCAGGTGACATCCACGCAGCTCAGGCAGAAACCTCAGTTTCGATGAGGCCACAACTGCAACACCCCCTCCTCATGATACCTGCTCAGCCACCAGGCTGCAGAAAGATTACTTTACACAAGGACAGGCATAAGTCAAAACATAACCTCAAAGTTTCTCTCCTCTTTTGCTCATCAAGTAAGAGAAGACAACGCATCGTTTTGCTGGTACTGCTTATGCTGAACACGCTGCAGTAAAGCAACAGCAATTACAACTGGCTGCAGATACAGAGTTAAGAAGCTATTGGTTTAAAAAACACGTAAAAATACATTAAAACCACCACATTTGCCAACCCCCCATAGCCTTTAATCCTCTGCCCCTAATCTGAATCTACTGTAAGTATAGGTGGCACATCTGAACAGACTCCGTCCATCACCAGAGGATATTAAGAACAGGTCAGGAACGATTTTGGTGCAGCTGTTTCAGACGTGAGACACCAGAAATGATCTCCAGAGCTCCCTTTCCAACACCTTTCCACGACTGTACAGTCGTGCACCTCCAGCCCCCTTCCTCAGCTCAGCCCCCAAGAGTTTGGCAAAAGGAATGAAATCTTCCCTTCCCCTAGATGTGCAAGCACCAGCACGCAGGCACCCTGAATGGAAGTGGCACCATCAGAAGAGATACGAGGGGGAAAATCATAATTTCATATCGATCGCATACACTTATCTAACCCCCCTAATGCAAGCACCCTATAACCAAACAAGTCCCTGTCCGTCTATAAAGCAGATTTACGGCAAAGACACATTATCATTTTTATCAGCCCACTGAAAGTTTAATAATCATTCATCTATTGCTCTAAATAGATGCAATAAATAAAGCCAAACATAGCTGAACTACTGGCCTCTCCTTTGCTGCTGTTATTGTTCCAGATCACAAAGACAACTAAAGGAAAAATGTCAGCCTGCTATTTTCCAGCGTGCCTCTGGTAGGAAGCAGCTGTGGAAAGGTTTTTGTACGTGAACGGATGAAGCCAGCTCATAAGAGACCTGACACAATGACACATGCGAGCAGGAAAGAAAGGCTATTCTTTATCTTTCATTGAACATCATCAAGTTATGCTCAACCAGATTTTTTTTTCTTTTTTAAACCCACAGACATGGTCCTGTGTTTGGGTAACTTCTACAGCAGACGTCTCATGAAGAGCGTGTATCTAAATTACTCCCTCCGCTCACACGCAGAAACAGCAATTTCCCCTCTCTGAAAAGAGATGTTCTTTTCTGGGGAAAGCAATACACGGGAAAGAGTGCGGTTCAGACCTTCGGTTCATTCCCAGGCCTGGGGACAGAGCCAAGGCCAGCAGTGACCCTTTGTCCAGGTGAAAGTGCCAGCAGGGAGGCTGCCAGCAGGGACCATTACGCTCTTTCCTGGCCAGGGCCCTGCCACTGGCTGCCGCCAACAGACCTGCATGGCTTCCAGCACTCGGGACACATCGGCTCGGCTGCTGCAGGCTGCACACAGCAGAAAAAAATAAAACTAGGGAGACTCAGAGCAATGAGCCTCCCCCCTCCACTGAGGCTCGCAGCAACGCCGGCTACCTCCCCGCAGCAGCCCGCAAAGCGCTGGCACAGCAGCATGCACAGCAACCCACTCTTACTGCCAGGAGCCGGGGATTCAGCAGCAGAGAGCCTCTGCAGCACCTCCCTGCACGCGTAGGGCCCAGCGCTGCTGTGGAAGGACAGCTGGGCTCCTGGCCCCCCGAGCTCAGCACCAGCCCAGGGTTTGCCCGCCTGCCTCCTGTCCAGCACCGAGGATGAGGTGCTGGTCCAGCCTGGGACAGATGAGATCTCTGCTGGCTGAGTTTTACCACAGCTCTCCAAGGCAGAAAAAGGGAGTTTTGAAGACAGAAGGTCTGTCAAAGCAGCCAGAGCAGGACAAAACGCTCCTCCTTTAAACCGCAGGGCAGCTGGGAGGTGCTGAGGCTCTGGAGGCAGCACCCTGTGGGAGAGCATGGTGGCTCCACGGGCAGCCAGCCGTCCCCAGGGCCAGCACAGAACAGGTCCCTGTGCAGCCAGGCCCTTGCCTGCCGCAGCAGGGGAAATAAGCACAGCCATTTATTATTCCACTTCAAAAAGCAAAACCAAGAGGAGCATGGCAGAGCGCAGCACGCCAGGACCAGAGCAGGTTCTCCACCGCATTTAACAAGCCTGGACAAGAAGCATCACCCCACCGGCCCCTGCCTGACGTCTGTCCCGCACTAGCAGCTACTCTGACCCTTCCAGACTGAAGCCTTAGTTAACTCTGATTAACCACCTTTCTTCAACACATAAGGAGAGAGCGAAGTTTCTAAAGATGACACCTTCCAGGGTTGCTGTGCGTGCACGCAGTGCTCCCTCCTCCACACAGGCACCAGCAGGCAGAGCCGCTGGCAGCTCCCCAACACGGCGGAGCACAGCAGGAGTGGGCAGAGGCCTCGCAGCCAGGGCCAGCACCCCTCAGCCGCCTCTCCCATGCAGGAAAGCAACCTGGATGCGAAACGTGGGTTGTTGGGTGCTGTGTTCCCAAATAGGCATGCTCCTTCCCAGGGTCTTCACAGGAGTGCAGCCACGCCTGCCAGAAGGCTCTGCCGGGAGTCGGTGCTGACTGGCGGGACAATTCATCCTTATAAACAGCAGAAATATGATTTTCTTCTAGAAAAAGACTTTGTTTTCTTGCAACACTAGGAGAGCGATCAGTGGGATTCAAAAGAGCGAGGGATGAAGGAGTGGGGGGATGCCACAAGTGTGAAGCAGTTCAGCAAAGGAGAGTCAAGAAATGCTGGTGTAGTGGACAGACTCCAGAGCTCATGCTCCAGCTGGACACCCATGCCTTTGTTGCTCTCTCCAGGTTTTGCCTCAGGTCCCAAGTTAGAGCATGGGCCCCTGAGACAGGGATCTGGTCACTACTGCTCACACGAGCCTCCCCGTGCACTTCAAGGATGCTGCAAAACAAAATTAATTTCACTGACACAATCATATGCAAAAGAGTTCATTAAAGCAGTGCTTTGCAGCAGTCATGCATTCAGATGGAAGCACGAAACGGGTTTACTCACAATCAAGCGTGGCCATTTATAAATGCCAGCGTGCAAAGCAGGGCATGGAGCAACGCACAGATCCAATTAAGCTGCCTAAGAACAAGCATTCCCGCACCCCTTCCACAAGTTGCCAGACATGACGGCATTTTCATACTTTCACCATTTGTACTTCTGTGGAGGCAGTGTGGAAACAAAGACCTCAGAGCTCAGAAGACGGAGAACATGTTTTGGCAAGCACGTGCAATCGGCCTTCCAGCCCCAGAGAGGGTCCATCCAGCCGTCAGCCCCCAGGGCCACCCCACAGCAGGGCCGCAGAGCGGCTCTACATTGGGGTCTCTTCTCGTGCCTCCCCCCTTCCCTCCGCTCATCTCCTGGACTTCTGGAGATAAGCGGCCACATCGCTTCTGCCTCCCCCTCCAGCAGAACACGGTGTCCGACATCCAGACTCTGCAGCTCGGCTCTCTGCTCCCCTGGCCTTCAGCTGCACTTACTCAGATCAAAGTTTGAAGTACAACCCAGAAATCCCCAGAAAAGTCTTTGGATTTGACAGGTAAATCAGAATGCTGCTTTAAGGCAACCAGGATCTTGCTGCAGGAAACCCTTCTCAGGGGATTTCGGGGACAGGGGGCGCGAAGTAAAGAAAAGTATGCTTCAATTGTAAGGAAATATACACATAGAGAAAAGTAAAACAAAATAAAAAAAAAAAACACACACAATAATGGACTTGCATCTTATTGATCATTAACATTAAAGAAGAAAAGTCTAACTTGGAAAGACTGCCAAAGACCTTTGTGATCCCAGTGAACAGAGAAACATGTTCCCGTGATGTC
This sequence comes from Platalea leucorodia, assembly GCF_965183815.1. Lineage (NCBI taxonomy): Eukaryota > Metazoa > Chordata > Aves > Pelecaniformes > Threskiornithidae > Platalea > Platalea leucorodia. The sequence goes on along the minus strand of NC_138827.1, from coordinate 18,709,305 downwards.
AAGAAGTGTCACAGTAACGATGAAGAAAATTTATAACTTGCTTTTTGTTTCAAGTAAAGTGTGTCAATTCCAAATCCCAGAGCAGCTCTAGGACAAGCCTCCCCACTGCGATGCCACCACTGGGAGCACCTGAACTGAACTGGAGCAAGCACTTCAAGACCCCATGTTACCTGGCCCTACTCAAAGCCCTTTCAGATTAACACAGGAACTGAAACACCAGCAGCCAAGAGACGAGGGACTGGGAATGAAGGGTCTTGCATTTCTTCTTTCATGTCCCATTCTTCCACCTCTTTCTGTAAAGGGAGGAAAGTCGGCTCTCTGCAGAAATACTTTAGGAATAAGCAGTTGACACTGACCAGAATAAAATAACTCATCGCTGCACTAGCCAGAGAGCAAGATAATTAAACACGATCCAGGGGATCCCATTTCACATAAAACTGGCCCCACTAGCAAAGCACAAGGGCTCTAGCGAGTGGAAGAGCTCGTGGCTAACAGCTCCCAGTGCAGGACTGAAGGCTTCCAACACCCAAACTGCACCAAGCAGCCCCATGCTGAGAACGGCTGTCATTTAAACCACAACACGAGGCAAAGATACTGAGCATGTCAATACTTTGCTTCATAATTTAGAGGAGTTGCTTCATAATTCAGAGTTCCTTCACAATTCACAGGAGTTAAAGTGACCACAGTTGACAATTGCTGGTCCCAAGTGCAATATTTACACCAAGTGCATTTCCAAAACACCAGCACCTTGAACCTGTAAGAGTCACACACAGCTACTATGAAATCTTACACTAAAAGCAGGATTAAAAAATAAATAAATAAAAATGAAAGCAGTGCTATTAACCTGGCACAATAATCCCTGCTCTACTAACAGCGACTCATTCCGGGTTCAGATCTAATTCTGATAATCCAACTTTATCCAGTTCTTACAATTTTACTGTATTTGCTGTACACACTGCAGGTCATAGAAATAAGGCAGTCTTCATCTTGTAGGACATTAAAAAAAAAAGAAATTAATGCAGTTCTAGCATACAAAGGGTCTCGTTAAACACTTGACATGCTTCAGTGTGCAACTGGTTTAGCAACAAAGAAAGCCTCAAAACAGAGAACAGCCTCATCATCCACAGGAGATCAGAACTCCCGGCCAGAAGGCAAAGGTAGAGGATTTGGATAGGTATATACAATTTTTCAAGCTCAATTAGTTTAAATAAAAACCCTTCTTGCTCAAGACCCCCATCATCACCTCCGAGTGTTGCAGACCGATTCCCCATTACAAAGGGCGCTCTGTCCTCACTATCTGATGCTCCCAGGAACTTTGCAGGCAGAACGGGACAGATCCCGGGAAAAAAACAAGCCCGGAGCACAGCTACTGCTTATACAATAGATGTTTGTCACCATTGTCACACCATCACAAAGGGGAAAGAGGAAGCACAAGCTGCAATATTGGCTCTTGTTATGAAAGCAGCAGCTCTGTTTAGGCAGGAAAATAAAAACCACGGAGCAATCGGAAGAAAGCGATTGTTAAAACAAACTGCAAATGAGTACAGAACCAACAGGAAAGTTATCCAAAGCAGAGATAAAAAACCAACATCCATCACCTCCACCACAGTGCTTCTGTATCGTCTCCCTGGGAAGGGCTCCCTTCTGCTCCCAGCCCCAGGGCTGCTACCCAAGGAAACAAACCCCGCTGCTTCCAGGTCCCAGCCAATTCCTCCCCTGACCTTTTCCTACTGCTACAGCCTTCTAGACCTCCTGCTCCCTGGCCGCTTCCCACCACCACCCCCCCCTCACGAAGATGTGCCTCCCCACATCCTTTGCCTCCTGTCAGCTCAGCCTCCCGCACCCGCAGTAAGCGAAGCACGTGCCCCTGGGCAGCGAACACCTCTGTAGCAGGAACAGCGGAGGGTGCACACAGCTTTACACACAACTTCCACTGCACTTCAATCACAGAGAGCAAGCGCTCCCAAAGTCTTCCTTGGTGCCCTTTCCACAGCAGATCCTTGCCCTGAGGATAAGCCATTGCAAACACTTCAGAGAGTGCTCCACACTACAGACCAGGAAGAAAAAATTATTAAAAAAAAGTATCTCGGGGCAGGCAGAAATGTCAGGTTTAAAATGCAGAAACTGGCAGAGATCCTTGTGTTTCAAGTAGATCTGACCAGAGATGATGTGCTAGCGGCTGGCCGAGTGAACACTTCACCTCCCCTCACTGTGCATTAGCTCTCTTGCAAGGCTCTCTCTCGGCCCTGCAATTACAAGATAAACCATTTTATACAAACCACTTGTTTTAATTGCATTTTCCTTGTTTTCAGCAGCAGGACTACATGATTCATGAACCCGTGGGATGGGTTATTTCTTGAAGACCAACCTAAAAAGGGAGAAAATACTACCAGGAAAAAACAGCTAAGGGTAAAGAGCATCTCAAAACTCACCCCCTCAAAGGCCTCTGTCCACAAGGACTCAGAGAGACCGTCTCTTAGAAAAGAATTTCCTCTGCCCCAAGAAAAAAGCCTACAGGTATAAGAATGAGCAGGAGGATAAGTATTATCCTTTATCCTAAAATACGCTTAGCGCCTGCAGATAAGTATTTAGGAATCAGGAAGTGCCTTCACTTCATATTCAGTGCCAAAACAGGAAAAAAAGCAAAAAAAACAACACACATGGATTTCGAAGCATGCTGACTAAAGAGCTTTGTGACCACCAAATAAACATTACCGTCAATAGCTATTACTGTTGGAGTGAAAGCGCAAAATGACTCTCCTGAAAACACTTTTCACCCTTAAAAAGATTAAAGCAATGAAGACAGGGAATGTTCCACCCTCTACCCTAAATGAGCTTGGGGGGATGTTTTTCTTGTTTTGGGGAGAAGCAGCAGTTTCCAGAGTGAAAATGCCAATCTTAACCTTTCTCAAATCTAAGCCTGTTGTTTACATCTTTAAATTAACTGTGCAAATCTGCTGCTGAAAAAAAATTTCATTGAGAACACTGAATTTAATAGCAGGTTCAGGCTACTTAACTGTCTTTAGAGGCGTTAATTTACTATTAAAAGTAATTGACCCCTGTAAGGAAACAGACGAGTACTTGACATAATGACAAAGTCATTCCCAGTAAGACACAGGCTGTTGACATTGTGCAGCACTGAACAGGACCTACTGGGACAAGATCCCCCACAGCAAGACGCTTTTTAAAGTCCTCCAGAGGACCTGGCAGGTAGAAGATTGATGGGCTCCTGCTACATCAACAACGAGTAGAAAAGTGTTCGCTTACCGTTAGTGATGCCTGCAATTAAGCAAAGAAAGTTCCACTATAAAAAAAACAAACTTGGAACATGGCCTTAATTTAATCTACAGACCTGTTTCTCTTCCTCCTTCTGTCACTCTTATCTGAACACCTCTACTGCAGGCCTGCATAAACAGCATATCTTGGCCTAGAAAGTGGTCTGCTTTCCCTGCGATTTTATCAGTTACACTGGCAAAAGATGATTCTGCTTTCGCAACCTTTTATTCCTGTTATTACTCAGGAGAAATCCACAATTTCTTCTCCTGCCAGAACACCTCTAGAGCAGTGAACGGTTATGATAAAGGCAAGCGCCCTGCGGTGCTGCCAGGACTGGACGCACCAAAACCGCAGCTGAGCAGCTCCCCAAGCGCTCCTCCATCAATAAACACTTCCGAAAACACCGGAGTCGCACATGGTCCCTACACAGCGCCCATGCGGCCACCTGCACCAGGCATCCTCGAGAGAGGGCAGGCACCGTTGCTCAAATGCAAACAGCCAGGCTCCCCAGAGAACACCCCACACAGCAGCGAGGGTGGATGCAAGCCCCTGGAAACACACAAGGGAAGCAAAGGGAGGAGGCGCCGGCTGTGCATCAGTCCAAATGACTGAGAATGCAAAAGACCGCTGACACCTCAGAGGAGCCTCTCGGACATCCCACCATCCAACAGACACCGAGGGAGAGCACATGCTGGTACCTACGGTCTCTACCTGCTGCCACGCCCCATTTGAACCAAAGGCAGAGAGCCCGAGAACGTGTGAACTATGTTCTTGCCGTATTTTCACACATCTGTGCATCCCCTCCCCAACTCATTCTGCAAGAAAAATTTCCCTAAAGCAAAGGTCTTCAAGTTAATAGTGTGGAAGCTACCACCTAACCTCTCATTCTTTCACACAGCCAAACAGTTTTATAGGCCAGGGAATCGCTGTTACAATAAAAGTTCACAATATTCTTACTACTTCGAGAAGCAAAGTAGGCCTGGAGCGCTTTTAAAACAGTTGTGTTTAATAACCATTCATCTATTGCTATCTATTCACCTATTTGTCCAAAAGCATTACAGGGAGTATTTAAACCATTGGTGCAAAGACCATGCCCTCTGCTACAACAGTTCCTGGGGCAAGCATGCCAGGCACAGCACTATATGGCAGGGCAGGGCAGGAGACGGCCACTGTCAGATCAAACCACGGTGCGAGGGCTCCAGCCAGGAGACCACTACAGTATTAAACACAAGTTAGTTATGATATCATACTCCTGCAACTCATTCCCCAAATCAGCCCAAACTCCCAAGTGCTCGGGGAGACCAGGAAGCACACTGCTCAACAGCCTCCTCCTCCCATGCACGCTCGCAGCTACCGGCTCCAGTGCTGCAACGACAATTAGCCACAACTTTTCTAAATGCAGCACGATGGAGGTATGAAGCAACAAAATGGACACTTCCACCAATAAAAAGCACCAGAGCCATCAGCCGGCTTTCAACACCATCAGTAACGAAGAGAGCGGCAGCGCCCTGACTGCAGGCGCGCACCCCGGGACAACCGCAGAGCTGAGGGGCGGCCACCACGGCCAATGACATGGGCACACAACACCGTCGCTTGGCCAGACTGCGCGCGGGCTGGGCATCTGCTTCCCCTGGAGGATGCCGGGAAGCCAGAGCAGCTCTCCAGAGCTACCGGCACGCGGCTGGCGAGGCCAGAGGGCTTTTCACACCATTTAGGCGCTCAGACCAGCAACAAGGCCCCGCCACACCCGATGACTAGAGCAGCCTGCGGCACCTGCGTGGCACAGGGGAACGCACGTTTTCTGGCGTCACCGCCAGCACGGGCCGGGCAGGCCTCTGCCTCCGGAGCGACGCGTGGAGCCCAGCCCCGAGCACAGCGCCCAGGCGAGGGGCACCGAGGGGCCGTGCCCTCCCCATGCCGAAGAGGAAGGGCACTCGAGGGCCGGTTCCATGCCGCTCCCGGGCGGACGAGGCCTGCGCGGTGCAGCTGCCTCACGCTCGGCCTCCCCGCCTCGAAGGGACGAGGCGGCTGTCCCCGCCGGGCCCGGCCGCCCGCTCACCTTGAAGTCGCGGCTGTGCTGCGGGGTGTACTCCAGCGTCCAGAGCGCCCGCACCAGCTGCGCCAGCTGCTCGGTGACCTCGCCGGGCGCGGGCGGCGGGCCGTCGGCGGCGGGGCCGGGGGCGGCGGGGGGCGGCCCGCCGCGGAACTGCTCCAGCGCCAGGAACTCGGCGAAGAGCTCGGTGTTGCTGAGGCACTGCAGGATGGCGTTCATGAAGCAGGTGTTGCCGTGGTTGCGCAGCCCCGCCACGCCGGGCACGGCCTCGGGGCCGCCGGCGGGCCGCGGCGGGGGCTCGGGGCTGCGCGGCGGGCCCGGCGGGAAGCAGCTGCCCAGGCCGCCGGCCGCCTGCGGCGGGGGCAGGCGCGGGGCGTGCGGGCCGCGGGGCTCGGGCTCGCTGCTGTAGTGCGAGAGGGTGGAGAGGGTCTTCAGCACGCGGCTCATGAACCCGCCGAGCGATCGCCCGGACGGGGCCGGGGCCGGGGCGGCGGCGGCGGCGGGGGCCGGGGCCGAGCCCGCGCCGCCGCCCGCCGCCCGCCCGCGGAAGAGCCGCTTGCTGAAGGAGCGCTTCTCCTTGGCGCTGCCGGCCGGCCCGGGGCCGCTCACCCGCGACATGGCTGCGCGGCGCAGCGCGCATCCCCGCCCGGCCGCTCAGCCTGCCGGCCGCCGCATCCCGCCGCCCGCCGGGCCGCAGCCGCCGCGGCTCGCCGCCTCACGGCGCCGCCATGCAGCGGGCGGGGCGGGGCGCGCCGTCACCTGACCGCGCCGCCACCTTAGCGGCGGGCAGGCGCCGCCGCGGCGCCGCCATCTTTGTTGCGGGCAGCGCGGCCGGGAGCCCGCCCCGCCGCTCTCCCGTCCCCTCCCCGTCCCCGCGGGGGCCAGCGGCGCCCGGGAGCGGGACGGCGCCGCGCCATGCCACCCACGGCGAACCCGCGGGGCTCCCGCCGGCGCTTGCTGCGGCCCGCAGGACCCTGCCCGGGGGTGCCGGCCCGGCCCCGCCGCTCCTGTCAGCCCCGCCGGCCGCCGTGGGGCGGCGCTGCGCGGCCGCGGAGCGGGGGCGGCGGGCGGTGGCGGCGGCGGGGCGGGCCGGGCCGGGCGGGGGCGGGGCGGGGCGGCCGGCGGGGGTAGGTGCCGGGGCGGCCGCTGGCCGCGCCATCGGCGGCGGCGCCGGGGCCGGGAGCGCAGCATGACCCCGCCGGGCCCGGAGGGCGGCCGAGGTGAGGCGGGGCGGGGGCGCCGCAGCCGTGGGCTGCCCGGGCGGACGCGGTCTCCCCTGGCAAAGGCTGTTTCACGGCCTGAACGCCCGCCGCGGCCGTGCGGGATGCCGGTTCGCGGCTCCGCGGTCGGTAGCGGCGGGGCCCTGTCAGCGCGGCGGTCGGGGCGGGCGGCGGCGGCTGCGGCGGTAACGCGGCGAAGCGGTGGGCGGGCGCCGGGCCCCCCCGCCGCCGCCGCCGCCCCCGCCGCGCCGCGCTCAGGCGCCCGGTCTGTCCCTCCGCAGCTGCCGCCGGCGCCATGGCCCCCGGGAAGAAGATCAAGGCCCGGATCAAGAGGACGCTGCCGGTGAAGGGCCCGCAGGCGCCGACGCTGAGCGAGCTGATGCGGTGGTACTGCCTGAACACCAACACGCACGGCTGCCGGCGCATCGTGGTGTCCCGGGGCCGCCTGCGCAGGTTCATCTGGATCCTGCTGACCCTCAGCGCCGTCGGGCTGATCCTCTGGCAGTGCGCGGAGCTCCTCATGAACTACTACAGCGCCTCGGTCTCTGTCACCGTCCAGTTCCAGAAGCTGCCCTTCCCCGCCGTCACCATCTGCAACATCAACCCCTACAAGTAAGGCGCGGGGTGCCGGGCGGCCGGCGGGCGCTGGCAGGGAGGAGAGGGTGGTCCCCAGCCGCCGGGGACTCCTGGCGAATTCATCATTCCCTCACCAGCCCAGCACCGAACCCCTTCCCGGGCTTATCCTCCTGCCCCGCCGTGCTGCTCGTCAGCAGCCTTTCCCAGCCGTGGGTTTTCCCTCTACGGCACCTTGAGTAACGTATCCACCTCTGATGCTCTTCAGACACATGTGGATTATAATCGCACCCTTCACTTGCTGCCTGCTGAGCTAGACTCAGTCGATTTAGCTTTCTGCTCGAGACAGTCCCTGGTTGGCTCTGCAGTTCTCTTCAAATTCCCTTCTTCCCAGGACCAAAGTTATAGGATTACAAACAATGGCATCTCCTGAAGAATGGAAACGGAACATCCGTCACTCCTCTGTTGCCTCTTTCTTTCCTTATAGGATGCTTTGACATTATCAATCAACAATAGTTTTTCTCCTGCCAAATTACACTTGACGTTGATGTCTGTTCTGCTGCCAGCTACCCACCTTGGTCCCTGCAGGCGATCCAGCTCTCCGGTGCCTCTTGGCACAGATGCAGAAATCTTATTTCCACATGCTCTGCCTCCTCGGGCTTGTTAACACAACCTTCAAGGAGCTTGGGAGTCTGCGAGGGCTTTCTCTGTAGTTCAGTCTGCTTTGCTTCTTATGGTCCTTGCTCTGAGATCTCTCTGTGGGTGTAGCTGTGTCTGCCCACACTGATGTAAATTGATGTGGTAGTAAGAGAGATCGATATGAGCCCGCGACAAAGAATTCTGTCCTGAGCGATAAGATTCACAGTGCAGCAGGCAAAGCGCTGCAGCTAGCTGGTGAGTTGAGATGGGATGTCACTTTCTGTCACATTGTCTCCAATGCAGGTACAGTTCCATGAAAGACTATTTATCTGAATTGGACAAAGAGACAAAAAAAGCTTTGGAGACTTTCTACGGCTTTTCAGAGGGCAAGTCCAAGGTGCGCCGGTCAGTGGATGAGTGGAACAGCACGGGGAGCGACTTCTTCAAACAGATCCCTCTGCTGAAGTTTGAGGACTTCTCTAAGACAGCGACTGACTTTCACAGTGGCCAGAAGAGGAAAATAGAGGGCAGCGTCTTTCACAAGGATTCATCCATAGTGAACTCTGGGGATTCAAATGATATCATCGGCTTTCAGCTGGTGAGTGTCACTCTTCCTTGGCCAGCAAGTTCCTTGTGGGGCAACAAAGGGGTGTTTTGGGTTGGTATCCCTCCGGCCAGTTTTATTGCTTGCTTAGGTGGCTTTATAGTGAAATAACACTCCCTCTGCTCTTTTGCCCATTCTGCCATGCCTCAATGGCTACCTGCAGATTCATCTCCAGCTCTCTGGAAGAGAAATGCCTTCCTGAAGTCTACCCAAATAGAGTTAGTGCCTTCTATGAGCTGTCCTGTGGGCCTGAAACATTTGATCTTATCACTTAGCCCTGAATGAAAGGTCTTTGATGCCCCTTTGTCCCCTTTGTGCTACTGTGACTTCATATGTGGTTGTTACTGTGGAAGAGAAACGGTATCACGCCTACCTTGTAGAATACCTAATTTCATTTCATCTGAAATGCTTTTTCCCCTTTGTAATTATCAGTGCGATGCAAACAACAGCAGTGAGTGTGCACTTTATACATTCAGTTCTGGTGTTAATGCTATCCAAGAATGGTACAAGCTGCATTACATGAACATCATGGCACAAATTCCCCTGGAGACTAAAGAAAAATTGAGTTATTCTGCTGATGACCTTCTACTGACATGTTTCTTTGATGGCCTATCTTGTGACAAAAGGTCAGTGCACAGAAAATACCTGCCAGCTTAACAGCTTATTTCCAAGTACATAACACGTAGGAATCAAATATTTGGTATTTGCTGAGTTCCAGCAGGAACCGTTTCCATTTTTAAATGAAAGCAAACATTCGTGTCTTCATGAACTTTAATTACATTCTTTAATTTAATTTGTCTTAGTGTTCTGCTCTCCACATTTCAGATAAACCCATGTGTTTTGGCAGAATCAAATCTACCTGCTTATGATTGTGGCAGCACAATTCTTGTGTGGCCTGGTAGCCGGAGAGTCATCCCTTCATGCTGGGGATAACGGCAGAGTTCCACTGTGCAGTTCTGGGGATAAGATTGCACTTGTACACGGGTTTAGCAATTTCCCCGCTGCCATGCGCAAAGCAAGCTGCACTGTAACTTTTATTACTGAAGGCATTTTGCTTGTGTCTGTAATCATGCAAATGCATAACATCTTTTCTTGGAATGAAGACATTTGCTTTAGTGGGAGAGGATGTTCAGAGGAAAGATATGAATGTGCTTGAATCACGAGGATGTGTCCTCAGCCTCCCCTGCATGACAGTGGCTATGACATCTATTCTGAAAAATGAAGATTCGTGTTCCTTTAGACACTTGGCTGTTGAACGAAAGACGACTCTGTCCCCTCCACCGCCTTCCTGCTAGTTCTGTCAATCTGCTTCCCCCACCCTCTCAGCCCCCATTCCCACATGAAAACCTCCTAAACTTTTCATTAAACCAGATCATATTTCCATGTAGTTTCAAGATATTAAGAAAAAGACCCACACTTTTCAGCAAAATAAATTGCTTCCCAAAAAAGAAAAAAAAAAGAAACATCTGGTCCTGCTATGTCTGTGCCAAAACAAAAAGCCCAAATCTGCTGATTTTCTCCCACAGACAGTTAAAACTGCAGAGGGCAATGTAACTATTTGATTTCTTTCAGGCACTTCACTCGTTTCCATCATCCCCTGCATGGCAATTGCTATACCTTCAACAGTGGGGAAAACGGGACGATCCTGAGCACCTCCACGGGAGGCAGCGAGTACGGTAAGGAAACTGAGTTTGCAGAGGAACTATTAGATAACAAGCGGTTCAGCGAACTGGATCCTACTGGAGAGTGATTGATGTGTTGGCTCTAGATGTGCAAGCTGATTGGGGAAATGCTTGTTTGAACTAGTGCAAACTATTGCCAGAGAATACAAAGATAATATCATTGCATCACTAATGTTTTCCATCTGAAATTACTGCTTCCCAGTTATATAACTTTTTAAAGTAGGTTTCAGCCACGTTCTATGGAGACGTTGTTTGTTTGCTGTACTGGGGTCCGCGGAGGGACATTGCTTGCTGCAAGGGTCTCAGTCTAGCACTGCAAAGGCTTTGCTTGGTTGTTACAGTTCTACTTAAGGCCAGATAATATTAAGTAAACTGTGCTGCCCTCTCTGACCAGAAAAAATGGTCCTGGCTTCTGGTGTAACTCTGCTCCTGCCTTGTTTCTGTTCTTCAGGACTGCAGGTTGTTCTGTATATAGATGAAGCAGACTACAACCCCTTCCTGGTGACATCCACAGGAGCCAAGATCATTGTCCATGACCAAGACGAATATCCCTTCATTGAAGACATCGGCACAGAAATTGAGACTGCAGCGGCCACCTCCATAGGGATGCACTTTGTGAGTGACAGCAATCTTGTTTCCAGGTGCAAGGCACCAGTCCTTGAAACAGATGTAAATATGAATGTAGCCAGTAGCTGGCAGGCATCTTAATACCTCACACTTGAGCAGCTGAAGTGCCCTGAGGAAAATCCTGTGATAGCACTTTTCTGAACAAAGTTTTCCTTTGCGCAGAGGCTGTTGGAAATCAGGTCTTTATAAACCAAACAGCTACTGGGATTTTGTTTGTTCTTCCTTTTCTCCCACCCCGTGGCTTTCCGGGGGATTTTTTTGTTCTGTTTTCGCAGCAAAATCCACAACCACAGAAATGTGTTGTCAGGTGGCCCGTTTCACTTTAGCAATAAGCAGACGAGTTTGCATCTCATGCAGGTTCCAGGGGCGAAAGAGAATGAGCTCGAGCTGTGGGTAACCCACGTTAGGGTCAGGTCTGTAGAGGTGACTGCAGCGCAACCCGTTTAACTGTTTTGTGGGTATAAGTCTTGTTTTTCTGGGTTTCGTGCTATCCCAGCTGTAAAGAAAACCTCGTGGGCAGTGACTGTGCTTTTGCCAGCTTAGTGAAGTGTCTTGCCCTTGCTGTCAGCAAGGGCAGGGAGGGCTGCAGCTCCAAATTTCCTCAATTAGTGTAGTGCAGACAAGGCATTTGACCCAAGGGGCTTCTTTCCATGGTAAGAAGTGAAAGCAGTGCCATCAGGCAAGCCAGACTTTCCCCTTTCATCTGGATGGGCTGTTAAGTGAGCATTTTAGTTCTGCCTTTTCTTCACTGATGGTTGGGTCAAATGCATCAGCCAGACGGCTTATCTGTCCTGGCTGGGTGTGCCAGATCTAGATAGTCCGTGCATTAGAAAAGATATTAAAAACAGGGCCGATCGATAGTTTTAAAATGCGCAAATAGTTAACTGTATCCCAGCTGTCTTGAAAACTGTGGCAGCAACGGCTTGGTCTAACCAGTGGGGATAAATGCTACCTAACAAACAAAATTGAATAGAAGATATCGGAACCAGAACAGTGTAAAGGAGGCAAAGTCTCACAAGACTATTTCTTTTATAACTATTACACCGTACAGGAGAAAGTCACTGCAGGCAGAGTCTCAGTATTTAATGTAATATTTTCCTGGCACAGATTTGGACTGTTGCATATAGTATAAAAAACAAGACTGAACTTATCTCAGTGGCTATGTTTAAAAGATTTGGCATGAGGAAGTGATCTGATTGCATCCTAATGTAACAGCCGAAATAGAACCTGGACACAATTTTTGGACTCAAAACAAAAGCTGGGGATCACTGTACTGCTAGTAAAGGAAGACTCCAGAGAGCCTGCTGAGGGGCAGTCACGATTGTCAGGACAGGGCTGCACCACCAAGGTGCCAGATCAGCCCTTGTACCCGTATCCAAATACATGGAGGACGCAGCGGACATGTGCCACACACAACGCTGCTCAGTAGAGGCTTGAGCATGGCAATGGTTTTCCAAATGGGAACGTCAGTGTCTAGGTTATCGCTCATGTATTTCTGCTGTGTACTAGGACTTCCCCCCCTCCCCCCCCAAATATTCCAAGATGTTTGGAATGCAAACAAGGCATTGCTTGGTAGGAGTTTCAGTGCTTTGGTTAAATATTTGGTTTGGAAATTATTTCAGTACCTGAATGAACAAGTAAGCTTTTGTAGGAGTATAAGCCACGACAAAAAAATTCTATACAAAGGATCTATCATCTGCTAGAAGATACAGCAGCAGACTGAGGCAAGTGTCCTGGCATTAGATTGTCTGCAGAAGTTAAAAGCATATGAAAAGCTGGTTTCATTCAGGTTTCAGAAGTAATCTACCTCTAATATTGAAATCACATATTTCTGTGTTCCCTCCAAAGAGAGATTTGAGCATCTTTCTAAAAGAGCTGACTTGCACCATACATGCCTGTAGCCATCTATTGCTGCAGACAAAAATGGTAATGCTCGCTCTCAGGTTTGACCTCAGTAACCTGTAGATCTATAATCAGTGCCTTAAAGGTAAGCAGGCATTTCTCAGGTTCCTACTAAATTGATCCTTTGTAGGATCAGCCCCTAATTTTAAACTCTGTAGAGAAAGATAGGTGAATGGATTCTTAAATGTGTGACATTTCTTGTGGTTTCAGGCCACTTTATTTGTTATAAAGTGGATAATTACTGCACAAAGATAGTAAGAGTTTAGGACTGAGTGAGGTAGGGCAGTCTGCAGGAAGCAGACAATGTAGCCTGAATCGGGTCTTGTGAATGTGAGGGCTCCCAGCCTGATTTCAGCAGACCTTGGAGGCACAGCACTTGACATTTCAGAGCTCTTTTCTCCAGACAGAGATTGCAGAACAGGAAAAGGTGTTAGCATTCATCGGAGAGGAAGGGTCAAAGCAGTACCTGGAAAAAGTCCTGAAGGAGATACAAACATTTGATTTAGAGTGATTTTGGAGAGGTGCTGTTGAGCGTTAGCGAAGCCTGAAGTGCTGTTTTACCCACAGAACAGGAGCAGCCCATGCAACAACAGCTCAGGAAGGTGTGGGTCTTCACAGAAAACAAAACAAAGCAAACAAACAAAAACAACAACCTCCCTTCCCTCAAAATGTAAACATGCATCCAGGATAAACGATGCATAGCCTCTAGCACTTTGCAATGAGAGAAAACATACATATGAATTCCTCTGCTTTCAAAAATCCTCACTGTTATGATTATACTATCTCTGCATTTCTGCAGAGGTTTTCAACAAAGACAGCAGATAATCCAGTCAGAGCAGTGTTTTGGGAAATAGACATTGCAAACCAAAAAACCCCTTGTTTTGACAAGTGATTGACAAATCATTTAGGATGGCAAAAGGTAAACATGCTGTTCAAACCTGCCCCATCACTTACAGTTTCAGAAGCAGGATGAACTGCCACTAAATCCTTTGGTTTCTCTGTGAACTCCAAAACCCAAGATTTGTTCTTTTCTCGTTCTCAGACTCGGTCTCGCAAGCTGAGCAAACCCTACAGTGACTGTACGGAGACTGGTGCTGACATACCAGTAGAAAATCTCTATAACAAGAGCTACTCACTCCAGGTAAATCTGTTACATTTGTTTTTATCAGTCACTTGAAAACGACCTTCATAAAAAGCTTTACAATATTCTGCAGTTCAGGATCTGAGATTGTGAACAGTCCAGGTGTAGGGTCACTGCTTTTAACCACTGATGTAAAATACCACTTTTTAAAAATCCAAGTTTTATTCCTAAGTGGTTCATGTTTGAAGTTCCCTTAGGCGCCCTGTTAGATAAAGAGAGAACATTAGCTCATTAGGCAATTTTCAAGCAATGTGAGACTGGAAAATATTGGCCAAGTAAATGTTGCAGCTTAGTAACCCTTGAAGCCAGAAATTGTGACCTTTAGGACTCCAAGAATAACAGATACCATCTAATCAGTATCCAGATAGCAGGATGTTTGTTTACAGAGTAAGTTTCCACTAATTTTGCATGGTTTCTGTAATTGGGTCCTCTTGGAGAGTGTCAGTTGTTCTTGCACTCTCCACTTGAAGAATTGTAATTATATTGGCTGCTGCCTACTGCAAAGCCTGTGCCTAGGCTGGATTTTTATTTTATGGGGTATTATACCTGAAATCTGCTGTGATGTATTGCCAGGTAGGATCACACGGACATTATCTCAGGTGTTTAATAACAGTACTTCACCAAAACTTAGGGCTTAGGAGGGCTGAGACTGGGACCAAAAGGCTTGATGACTGGGATTTCAAAAAGAGAAGTTCCTGCTTGTTCCAACTAATTAAGTGTTTTAGCACAAAACACTGACTCTACTGCCCCATTAACCCTTACAACTTCAGGTCTCCAAATATGCACCAACACAATTTGGTCAAAGCTGTGAACATTTTCACAGAATCATAGAATGCTTTGAAATGGAAGGGACCTTTAAATTTCACTAGTGAATCGCGTCCCACACCTAGTTGTTGATTCACGGACCATGTGCCATGGCAGACCAAAAACCTTCTCCTTGCCTGTGGAAAGAACAACTGCAACACTGAAGCTTTTGATGGCTATAGGGGAGGTGGGGGCATTCACAGAAACACCCCCTCAGAGAGGACTATATTCTTCTTTCTTGCACTAGAGCCTAAAACCTCCATGGCACTTTCTGCCTGTATTTGTATTCACTAGCAACAGAGCCTGAAGGCCCAGGGAAATGGGTTCCCATCTTATTGCTACTATCATAAACAGAGGATGTTTTTAGGTGCGTGTGAGCTGAAGCTTGCCGCTGCAGAAGTGCAGCAGCCTGTGCCTCTTAGACACCAGCTCTTGGTTTATCTCCCCCAGATTTGCCTGCACTCCTGCTTTCAGAAGGCCATGGTGGACTCGTGTGGCTGTGCCCAGTATGCGCAGCCTTTACCTGCTGGGGCAGAGTACTGCAACTACAAGAAAAACCCCAACTGGAGTAAGTGTTCAAAGACCTCCTGCGCTGCACGTGCCTCAGGCACCCGCTGCCAGCCACATCCCTCCACAGCACCGTCCCTGGTCAGCATGGCCCTGCCCGTGCCAAGCACCACCCCAGCCGCACAGCGCGCTGGGAAGAGGCAAATCTGCCTTAGCCCACTTAAGGCCCCATACCACAGAGCCTGAAACTGCCTCTCTTGTTTAGTTTGACTTGTTTCTGACAGTTGTCCTAATCGCTTGTCCTTTGTGCACACCACAGAAGTGTCAAGTGGAGGACTTGACTGGGTGAGGCAATTGTTCATGCCTATAGCAAGCGACAACCACTTCTCAGAGTATTTTGCAATATTTATAGGGCAAATCTTTTTATCCCCACCGTGTACGTGATGGCCACAAAGCCCACCTTCACCCCAGAAGCCCCACTCCAGCACAGGTAGCAAAAGATCATTGCTTTTCTTTCCAGCTTCTCATACATGTGTCCTGCTCCCTTCTTGCAGTGTACTGCTACTACAGACTGCACGAAAAGTTCGTGAAGGAGCAGCTGGGCTGCCAGCAAATCTGCAAAGATGCCTGCAGGTAAGTCCTGTCCTTAACCAGAGGCAGAATGCTGGGGGGGGGGGGAGTTTGAGCTCACAATTGACAGCCTGCATCTCTCTCCAGCTTCAAGGAGTGGGCGCTCACCACCAGCATCGCCCAGTGGCCATCCACCGTGTCAGAGGTCAGTTCCTAACTGCGCTCCGCCATGACAGCAGCATGGCACAACAAGGCATTAAATAAAGCCAGAGGTTCAGCATGGAAGCAGGGGGCCCCTGTGGTATTTGTTAGCACTTCAATGATGCTTCTCCCAGAGGCTCAGTCTGTAGTGTCCAGGTCAGGGCTTCCCCTCCAGCAGTTTACCATTAAACTAAAATTTGGCTTGTGGGCTGGGAGATCCCCTCGGGGACAGCTGGTCCGTCACACACATTCAATTCTGGCACCCAAGCTGGAGGTGTGGAGCGTGAGCTCCCTTTCCAGGGGATTTCTACACAAGCACACAGCTATAGCAGTATTTTCTGTCTTTTTTCCAGGACTGGATGCTTCGAGTTCTCTCCTGGGACAAAGGGCAAAAAATCAACAAGAAGCTGAACAAGTAAGTTTCCATGTATGTGTTTCTAGCTTGCACCTCAAGCTCAGATATAATCTCAGCAGCCCTAATGATGGCAATTGGGGAAAAAGCTCCCTTAGAGCGGCCCAGCCCTACTGGTCCAACTGGTTATTTGCATCGTTTTTCAGTACGTTTCATGTTATTGTTTTACTAAACCCTCAGCCTGCCTTCTGTTTCTCCTCTCAGGACGGACCTCGCAAACCTCATGGTGTTTTACAAAGACTTGAACGAGAGATTCATTTCAGAGAATCCTGCTAACACAGTAAGTGAGCGCAGCAGTTCCCTGCTCAGCACCAGGAGGCCACGGCTCTTCCTCCCAGACAGGCTGGGAGTTTTTGTCTTGCCAGGGGAGCGGTCCCATCCAGGCAGGGACAGGAAGTCATCCACAGATGATGCACCCCGGGGCGCCTGGTCCTGCCCTTTGCAGCCCTTTCATCCGGGGCTGCTTTTCAAACTGTCCAGTCCCAAGCCCTGCACTGGGGTAGTCTGCGGGCTGCCTGCAGTAAGCGCAGCACCGAGCTCCCACTGAAGCAGAGCAGGAGAGGATAACGCAGGCAGCAGAGGAAGGGCCCACCGCATTTGGTAGCGCTCACAGCAAACCCTGGGTGCCCCAGCTTGGTGCAGCCTCCCTGCATGCCGTAATGGTGCCGTGGACACACATCTGGTGCCTGCAGGAGCCAATAACCTTGTGCTCTTTTCTCTTTCAGCTCGTCATTCTTCTTTCCAACTTCGGAGGCCAGCTGGGCCTTTGGATGAGCTGCTCAGTCGTTTGTGTCATTGAGATCGTCGAGGTCTTCTTCATCGATTCGCTTTCCATCGTAATGCGGCACCAATGGCAAAAGGCAAAGAAATGGTGGAATGACCGAAAAAGGGACAGGTTGGGGAAGCCACCGCAGGCCGGTGATCTGGAGAGGCAGGGCCACGAGAACCCCGTCTGCATCGATGAGGACCTGCCCACCTTCAACACCGCCCTCCGCCTGCCGCTGCCCCAGGACAACCCCTTGCCCAGGACTCCCCCCCCCAATTACAGCACTTTGCGGCTAGAGACTGCATTCACAGAGCAGCTGCCCGATACGCTAGAGGTTGGGCAACACTGACGCTTATTTATCCACCCATCCAGGTGCCAAAATGAGAGGTGGGTGCTGGACCCATGTGTCCAGGGGTGAAAGGCACACATCCAAACGAGCACTGAAGGGCTGTTGGGCCAGACCCTTTTTCAGGGATTGAACTTGCAGTCAAAGCTTCTCTGAGCAAAGCTCAGACACAAAAGCCAAGGGCTCAGAGACATTAGGAACTTCAAGCAACATCAGTTCTCAAGTTAATCATTGCAGGAGATGGCTGGAGCAGGATGTGGCACTGAGCTGGGATGTCTTGCCAGACAGAGGCATACATTAGCAACCAACTGCACACACCCCATTGTAAGTGGGCAGGAGTTGCTCCACAGCAGAAGATTGATGCCATGTTGAGTATTAACACTAATTGCTCTCTGCTGTGTGGCTTGACTTGTGGGAAAAACCCAGGGCTTTCAGGAATGCAGCATGACATTTGTAGGAAGGGGCATGACAGAGGCTTGGGAAGAGCACAAATTGGGTAAAAGGAAAACTCTCGAGTTTTGATTAGGAACCTGATTCCAAAGGTGGCCGGAGGATCTCTTTATTCGGACGTGAAAAGTTGGGATAGCCATAGAGGTGCTTGTAGAGCAAGTTATTACAGAGCTTGAATAGGAGAACTTAAGTCATCCCAAAAGAAACATCTGAAAAGGGCATGAAATCTAATTCGGATTGCAATAATGAACTGCATACTCTGCAAGCTTGTTTCATTTTACATCGCTCAAGCTGGCCATTAAACATAACCTCAGAGGAGCTCCTTAAGCAGTGCATGGCCTTGGCCACACGACTTCCCAGAAGCCTCAAAGGGAGCTGGCTGCTCCTGCTCAGACCCAGGCAAGGACTTCCCTCCTGCAACCACCCAGTTCACCACCCCAGCTGCCTGCCCCAGAGCTGGCGGTGTCCAGGGGGAGCCACGTAGGGCTGCAGTGGCAGCTGGAGCTGCCCTGGGCCCCACACGCAGCCCTGAAAGAAGGTGACCGGAGGGTACATCTGCCCCACTGGTATGTTGTCCACCTTGCTTATGCCCCTTCCGTTCCACCATGCTGCATTTACACCACACATCTTGCCTCCTGTGCACCACGCCGTGCTACTTCCACCACACCAGACCGTCCCCGCTCCGCAGACCAGCCAGAGGCTGCTGCCTGCACCTGCACAGATGCGGAGTGCTTGTGGAGGGAACTCCAGGGCACCCAGCTGCGGTGGCAGCACCCTTCCCCTTGCTCCCAGCCCTGCACCTGACTTTTTCCTACCACAGCCGATTCTTAGCTGCCTGGAGCACACTGTATAGATGTTGAGGATGAATATAGCCTACACCAGGCTGGCTGCTTAGGGTTTTTGTAGAGCAAGAGTGACTGAGAGTGTGTGCGCGTGTCTATAAGTGTAAGAAAGTCTCTCTTCTCCTTTCTCTATATAAGCTTATTTTATATAGGACAGTGAGAATCCAGAAAGGTTCTTTAATGTGCAATAAAATATATTTTAACTGGATTATTTAAATAGCTGATAAACTGAAAAAAATAAAGATATATTTTTGAATAACTGCTTTTTTTTTTTTTTTTTTTTTTAAATCCGCAATATGCGAGTTACTCCCATGCAGGCATCCCAAGAGATTATGGGACTTACCTGTGCCTGCCCTGGGGCTGCCAGGTACCTTGGGCTCCTCTGCAGAGGTGGGGCTGTGCTGCAGCGTGCCGCTAGACCTGGCTCCAGAGCACGCTGGGGGTGCATGCAGGTGCATGGTGAAAATGCCTTTCAGAAAGCAGCATTAGCCAGCAAGGTGACTGAAAATGCTGGAACCTCAGGTGCCTCCAGACAGTTCCCCTCCTGCATAGTCCTTCGGGGACTGGAGGAGAAGAAAGAACCAGGTTTGCTCTGCCTTGGAGCCTCTAACACTCAAAGGTGACGTGCTCAGAGCAAACTGCTGCTTGTCCCCATCACCTCTCTAACACAGCAGCAAATAACTCTTTACACTGGACTCGCCCCATTTGCAACAGTGGCAAAACAGACCTAGAGAAAAACGCTGGGGTGGCCTGCGAGAGGCATGTGCACACCAGGGCCACCTCCCCCTTGGCGTTACAGGCGTGAGCTGTCACGACTACATCGGTGGTGGAAATAACAGCAAACTTCAGAGCTAGATAGGGCCTTAGAATAAGCTCCTTCCTTTCCAGTTTGTTGCTTCTTTATACAGGAGCTGGTTTGGGTCAGTAACACCTAAGGACCTTCTTCCAGATGCAGATAGTTGCTAGGGTCAATTTTGACTCCAACTCTTACAAAGCACAGCCTTCTATGAACATTGGGAAGGGAGGAAAGACAACATCTCCCTGGGAAAAAGCAAGCAAACATTGCAAAAAGTGGGACACACCACAATTATTCTGTTCCTCATCTGTACCTGCGTGGGCAACAGCACACGACGGACTGTAGCTCTCTGCAGGACCTGCAAGGTTTGCTCAATTCTGCCTGCAGGCAACACCGAGGAGGGGCTGCAGGACCTCAGCTTACTGCTGGGACAGCACAGCTCTTTCCCCACTGCTGAGCCCACTCACACAGGGACTCCTCTTCCTCTCAGGCTGCTCAAGTGACTCTGCCCCACTCCCAGCAACCCTCCAGCACCAAGAGCTAGGTTAAATCAGCAGGTGCTAATCATGCAATCAGCCCCCCCGCCCTGGAAAGGAGGGAATCCCCCCACAGCTGCTGCCTGGAGCATCGCGCTGCACCCGGGTCCCGTGGCTGGGAAAGGTGCCGGCAGCCGGTGTGGCTTGGCTCGGGACAGGCCAAGAGAGCACAGCCTCAGAGGGTAGCCGTGTCCCCAGTGCTCGTCAGTGGCTACGCTTCCCATCACGGTGGCAGCCAAAAGCTGCGTCATATGGATGCCGCAGGCTGGCTCCCAGATCTTTCTCTGGGGTACCTGAGAATCCACAACACGGACAAAGCCTTGCAGTCACGCATTCGTTCGAGCAAAGCCAGACCTCGGCAGGAGCTGTAAAGCATATGACACTTCAACCAGTGGTAATTTTAGAAAACCTTGTATTTTGAAAGGCTTCCCAGAGCAAAACAAAAGCCTTTTCAAATAAACTAAGTGGTGCCAATCCTGCAAGAAATCAGTTGTATTGACTGGTCAAACTTTATACCCAATAACTGCAGTTCTAATAAGGAAAACATCATTTGATTGAGAGCAAGGCTGCTGAAGCATAGCATTCCCCTGCAGCGTGCCTGTAAGGCCTCTCTGGTCGGTAACCGGGGATGTGTGTCCTGCCGCACGCTTTTTGGCATGAACACTCACTTTAAACTCTTTGGAAAAGCACAGGTTTTCTGTAGGTGCTTTTTGCATCTACTTCTCAGGGCAGGCACAGCACCTTTTCTCCTTGTATGAATAATCCTCGGGAGGCAGAAAGCAACAGAGCAGCTGTAGAAACGTATTACTTCCTCGTGAGTTAAATACTAAAGTCTACTGAACACCTGAGTCATCTTAAGCACAGAAAACTACCCAGGACGGTATGAAAATCAGGTCTGACACACACTAAACATCATAAACTCAAAGCATTTGAGAAACTCAGCTTGGAGGTTATGGGAACAACAGGCAGTAAAATTTGTGGTTCAGCGATCCCCTCCGCCGCCGCTGCAGCCGCTGCTCCGGTGGGAGCCCCAATCTCTTCCCATGGGGACAGCATTCCCAGGAGACTCGTGGCGAGCGGTGGGAGCCTGGCTAGCCCCAGGCAGGGCTCAGGAGCAGGCAGCGCCCTGCTCGCCAGCACTGCAGGGGAGCGGCTGCGGTACGCGAAAACACAGCGAAGGCGCAGGCAGCATCACAGGCACAACACTGCCTCGGCGCCGGGGCGAAGGATGGGCTGGGGAGAGGCGTCGAAACAAAGCTGCAGCAGGCAGGTGCCAGTGACTCACTGGGCAAGGCTGCCTGCACACCAGGACCGGCCTTTTGGAGCAGAGGAGACGCAGCGGGCGAACCTCGCTCAGCGTTTCCGCAGCTCGCAGCAGCAGCCGCTGCCGGAGGGGAGAAAGTTGCCGGTGACGGAGGAGCTGCTGGGAGGGGGGGCTGAGGAGGAAAACCTAGCTGCACAGAGAAGGTTTGCTGGACGGCGGGAATCCACTGGTGCCTCTCCCAGCAAATGATGCCCAGACAGAAATGGGGCTTGAAAACACAGGGAGCCTTCTCCGTCCTGCTGGGGAACAGACACCTCCGTACACCACATTATGGAGCCTGCTGGCCATACCCAGGGCTAGCTTTGTCTCAATACACATTTGTCCCGTAACAGCCTTCAGGGACACAGACCAAATCTGTTTTTTTCAGAGAAATCTTCCCAACCAACCCTAACCCAAATAGCTCAGGTGTTTTCCTTGTGGATGCCTGATTTCTGTAGTTCCTGGCCTGGCCTGGCCTAGCCCCCAAAGGAGCACTGCAAAGGCTACACGGGCTCTCGCCCTGCCACGAGGAATTTGGAGATTGGTTTGTCCGAGCTGTGGTGGAAGCACTTACGGAGCAGGCATCAGTCCTGCTGCTGTCCTCGCCTGCTGGTGGCTTTCCCAATGCTTCCAGCTCCTTTGACACAAGTTTACCAACACCTGCCATGAAAACCATGGAGAGAGGGGCAGCTGTACAGAAACAAAGTCCAGTTGCAGTAGCAGGACTTGCTGCTTAAGTACTTTTGAGAATCAAAACTGCTGGGCAAAGGCTTTTCCTGGGTGGAAAACAAGTCTCACCCTGACTCTGCTTATTTCACGGCTTGGCACGAACAGCCAGTGCAAAAGTGACTCAAAGACAGTACGGCCAAATGTGGGAAGGATGTGTGGTTTCCCTATCAGACAGAATTTCACCTGGTAATCCAGAGAAAAATGGGAGCATCCAGCCTTGCAGCTGACCAGGATGAAAAACTTGCCCAGGATGTGACAGTGAACAATAAGACACAGATTCCTTGGAAAACACATCTGAGATGCAGCCCAGCCCCATCCCGATCCCAGCTGGCCAAGGCACCACCACCCCCAGCCACACGGGATGCAGCAACCCTGGGATGTCAGCCTGGAGGGCTCCAGCCTCTCTCAGGGCAAAGGGATGGCTGCCCAAAGCTGCTCCCAGCAGATGCAGCCGGGCAGCACTGATGGGGTTAAAGGCTACCAGGGGCCCCCTTCCACCTGGGTGACATTGCAGTGGTCCACAAACAGGTTTGGGAGTTAAATGCCTCATTAATGTAAATGGGGCTGGGCTGGGGAAAGTCATCTCCAGCACATGCCTATGGAAAACCCTTTCAGGCTCTGAGCCTCCACTTGTGCCCTGCAATAAGGTGCAGCTCTGGGGAGGCCAGGACACGGCTGGAGATTGTGGATGTTTTAATTTTACCCTTTCACCTTCAGGGCAGGGTGAGCCAGCACAGTAACTATCATCATGGGGGGGGGGGGGGGGGGGGGGGGCGGGGGTAGGGGGGGTAGGTTCTCCTCCAGACACCCACGAAGGAGCTCACAGGGCTACGGCAGCTCTGCTGCTGCCGTGTTCTCCAGTCAGACCTCCCAGGTAACACCCAAGCCAGGGGCTCTGCCCTGCAAGAGCCCACCCATGCCTCCTGCTCAGCCGAAGCCCCGCAGTCTGGGAAATCGGTGCTACCTCACCAGCAGCAGCCACCAGACCCCAGTAGCCCGTGCATGACACGCTAAAGTGACAGGCGTTCTCGACACGCAGCAGTGACTTCCCTCTGCTTGGAGCTGCGGCCAGAGCGCCCCAGACCAGCGCTGCTCCTGGGGCTCAAACCAGCTCGGGAGGCTGCGGCAACTGGGTGTGCAATACAGAGGGTGCTGGCAGGCAGGTACTTTATTGTACAAAATTGTTGCCTTGGCTTGAAAGTCCCACTGCCCATCTCGGGCGACACCACAGCAGCAAGCGCCATGCGGCCGGAGCTGGGCAGCTCCCTGGAGCAATTCCCCAGCGCCAGATGCCGGGTCTGAGCCATCCCCGCCAGCCTGGCCTGTGCTCAGGGCTTTGCAGAAGCGTTTTTGAGCAGCCTCAGCCCCAGGAGGGGTGCTGACAGCCGGAGCATCCCGAGCACAGGCCCGAGCCACGGCAGTGCTGGAGCAGTTTCAGGCAAGCATGAGTCAGAGGTTAACCCATGATTGCAGCAGCTGCCCTCTGCAGTGACATGCCATGACACAGCTCCAGCACTAATCCCGACGCTGGCATCTCCCTGCAAACAGGATGGACCGGGAGGTGCGGAGTCATCGCCGATTCCCCACACCTCCGCTGGCACACGCGGGTGACACCGTCAGAGGGGCTGGGCAGGCAGTGCTGGTTGCGGCTGACGAACCCCAGGAAGAGTGAGAGTTGGGGCTGAGTGTGACCTATGCCTCAGGAGGGGAAGGAGAGAAGAAATCCCAGGCCAGGCTGGGCAACCCCATCGGAGAAACCAGACTTCCGTCCTATGCAGGGGGAGCCTGGATCTGCTGCTCCAGCCATGGGGCAGCGCTCGTCCTGGCTCTCCCCGCTGCTCACCAACATCTCCTGGTGCTCCATGCTGTGCTGGTGCCTCAATGCCACGCTGCTCCGGAGGGCAGCGCCAGTAACAGCCATCTCCTCTGCCAGACACCCACACCTGCCTGCCCAGCCCTGCCTGCACACCAGTGTGCGCTCGCCAGCCCGACCCGGCCGGCCCTGCGAGCCCCGCGAGCCACACACACACACTGGGCTCTGCTCAGCTGCTCTCTAGGTGGGGGCTGCCAGGTGTTGGGCTGCACTTGCTGGCCCACGGCCACACAATTGCTCCCAAAATGAGCGCTGGTCTGCAGCAATCAGCACTGCATGCGCAGGATGCTCGATGCTTTCTGAAGCAACAGCACAATTATCCAACCACATTGCTCCTGAACATCTTTTCTCTTGGGACTGCTGCTTTCTGGCAGCAAGGGCACCCCGATCCCTTGGGTTTTTTGTGAAATCTCTTTCTCCATCTGTCCCCCTTCTTCCCAAAAGCCAAGGCTCTTCTCCCACATCCCGCTCATCCCACTCATCCGCTCATCTCACTGCAGAGCACGTGGGGGGGCATCCCACTCATCCCACTCATCCATCTCCAGAGCAGTGGGGGCTCAGGACACCCCGGCCCCGGGGAGCTGGGGGTGGCACTGGGGGCAGTGGTGGCGGTGGTGGCGGTGGGGGAGGTTGGGGCAGCGGGCAGGGGCTCTGCCGGCATCCCTGCAGTGCAGGACGGAATGCCGCATGGCGGGTTCCTGCAGCAGCCGGCCACGCTGTGCTGGGGCTCTTCCCTTCGGCCCAGGCAAGAGCAGCCATGGGCTCTGGGCACTGACCCGGCAGCCATGCCTGCTCCCCGGCCCGGTTGCAACACAGGTGGAGGTATAAACAGGGAAACACACCCGCCCTCAGGCCTGCAGACAACATGTTCTTGGCATTTTGTCCTCTCTTGTATCATCACCCGTGCTTTGGCACTTTCCTGTAACACTCCCAGGGATAGACCTTGTCTATCCCAGTCTTACACTCCTGCCTCAGCTTCCCTTCCAGAAGAAGCTGGGTGGGAGCCGCATCCCCCCCAGAGGCCAAGCCTCCCCGCGCTGCCGGGCATGCAGGCAGGCTGCTGGCCCTGCGCAGCTCTCCATGCGTGCTTCCCCCAGCCCCATGCCCCTCCAGACACCATTTTCACCCTGGCTGCCTTGCCGTCAGGCGGTGTTCCTGAAAGCAACGGGACACAAAGTGCAGGAGGGGATGCTCGACAGCGAAGACCCCGTCAGGCCGAGTGACACAAACCAGTGTCGTCCCTGACCTGCCTGCCTGGCGCCCACCTGAGAGCAAACCTCCAGGCAGCGGAACAAGCCCAGCCCCATCCAGCATGCTGATATGGGATCACTTCTGTCTCCTTCCACTCATATACTTTGTCCAAATATCTTTCCAGAGATGGAAAAACATGTGTGTTCACTGGATTTATTCACCTGCAATTTAAAACCTGCCACAGTCTCAGTGGAGATGCGATCACCATGAAGCGTGGCTTGAATGTGGATACTGGCCAGAGCCACGGTGAATCACACTGTTTTCACAACGCCTCTTGCAGCAGTACCTTCCTCGCTTGTGCTTTAAGACCTTCTCACTCAAGTTTACATAATGAATCCTGAAAGGTACAACCTGTTCCCCTAGATAATCACAAAGAGTAATCATCCCTCGCTCTTGTTATAAAAAAGTCATCAGTCACAAAATATTTCACGTTTCCCCCAGAACATGGGAGAGGACCTTAAAGCACCAGCCCACAGGATCTTTACGGTGCTCCCGCCTGGCCGGCACCACACTGGTGCTCCCTGGCCTGCGCCAGGACAGCGTGGCATCCCCAGGGCCTGAGGCCGCCCGCAGCTACCGCATCTTTAGACACTGGAGTCATGACAGGCTGGTTATTTTTTCCAGTAAACTTCTACGGCAGAAAAGGCAAATGAGTGCAACTAATTCCCTGTCACACCAATTAGTTACGGAGCAAGTCTGGGGAAACCCCGCTGTTGACAAACCGCTGCCTGAGCACGCAGCCTGCCGCGGTCCTGCGCCGAGAGCCTGCTCGGTTTCGCCCACACGGAGGAGCGCAGCCTTGGTGGGGCAAGCCGAGATTCAATGATCAATGTCATTAACACTCAGGCTGAAAGGAGCCCTACCTGAGCTGGGTTTTGCCCCATCCCACCTGTTCTGGAGCCAACAGCTTGGCTCACAGAATTGCACAGAGCAGTGGTACCCACGCCCGGCAGCGCAAGCCCCTCTCCTGCCAGCCGCCAGCTGACCGCGCTGTGCCAGGCGTGCGGGAGCTGGACCCAGGGGGGCCGCTTCCCTCCCCTCTTCTGCTGCTTGTAAAACAAAACCAGTCTCAGTTTTACTGCCTGATCTTTGTAACGCAAACAGAGGTCAGTTAAAAAGGTTTTATACGCAGCGGTTACCGGTGTAGGTTGGCTGGTGAGATGCTTGCTATCATTTGACTGTGATTTTACTGGTCACAACTAAATTACTCTATTTTGTTTAGTGACAGCGCGTCTCTGAAAGTGCACCCGATAAACCGAGCAATTAAAAAGTGCTGAATGAGCCTGTTTGCACCCTGCATGGGAACAGATGATGCCCTGCTTCCCCCGGCAGAGCAGAGCAGAAGCAGCCTCCCTGCTGCCGGGGCTGCGGCGCCGACCACCAACACGGGCTGAGCGATGGTGATGGGGACCGGCACGCTCCTCCTTTACAGCAGGGCTGCCTGCAAACCCCAGAGCCGTCCGACTGGAAGCCAGGCCACAGACGTGACTAATATTTAGCACGTACATCTCGCAGGTCCTGCTAAATGGCAATCTAATTAGCGGGTGCGTGTGCGCTGGCGGTGCCTATCGTCGGCTGTGGGCAGGGCGCTGGCCACGCCATCCTGGCACCCGGGCTGGGAGAGGGGCTGCCCGGGAGGGCACTCCGGCAGAGGCCAGGCAGGTAACGCAGGGCAGCAAAGCCACGGCACTTCTCCCATTTCTGGAGCCCAAAGAGCCTTTTCAAATCCTCATGAAATCCCTAGCACCGAGGAGTGACCTCGGGTCTGACAGCCACCGCTGCAGCTGTGCCAGGCTGGGACTCCCCACCGGGACCTCAGCCCCCACCGTGCCGAAGGGCATAATTTGGCCAAAAGCAATGCAAATTTACATAGACCCAGATATGAATGAGTCATATGGTTTTTCTGGTGACCTGAACTAAGTCCTAGCCACAGGGTTGTAATTTTGGGGTGATTTCCTTCCTGAAGAGTTGTCCTTGGGTCTCTGCATTGGGCTCCACCACAAGCACCTCTGCTCTTCTTCAACTTTACATACAGGCCTAAAAACCAGCCCAGACACCTTTTCAGGCTTCTTTGTATCCACTCCAGTCACCATTAAAATATTTTCATTTTACCAGATAAATTTAGGACCAGTTGATGTTTTCAAAACACTACAGATAAGACTGATTATGCCATTTTCTGGGCTGATTTGCCCCGTGTATCCAGTTTCTCAGCTGTATTTAGCTGCTGTCAGTAGTGCATCATGCCAGCGCAACACCCCGACTCGGAACACAATGCCTGGGATGCAGAAGAGCTTTCCACAGTGTTTTCAGCTGTATTTTTAGCAGGAGGGTTTTGCTTATGAAATAAACTTTCTCATGAAGCAAGTGAGAGAGACAACGCAAAGTCAAGCCAAATTCAAGGTCATTTGGCTTCACGGGCTTCACAGCTGATGTTTCAAACCACTGAACAAATGCAGCCTGCTTTATTTTCGGCATTAGAGCTGCCAGTGCTGGTAACAGACATTGTTCTCCGAGGAAATAAGTAGCAATAGAAGGGCAATTATTTTGACAGGACAGAGGTTAGAAACTGGGTAAGTCCTGGTACTCACCATCAAACCTGTTCGTTCTAGCTTCACTTGGAAATACTGTTTAAACACAATCCCGCATTCCACTTCTGACATAATGGTAGGAGGTACACTTGTGCAATTTAAAAATAAAAATCCCTTTTGTTCCCAAACAACGAAACACGGGGACATTTGGGAAAGTCTGACCAAGTCCTGATTGAACAAGAACCTGTGATTACTTTTCCTAGCAAGAGGCAATCGTTACCTTTTACAATGCTTTGCTGCTCTGCAGTGATTTATAGTTCCAAGGAGGTTTATACACGTTTACTGTTCTGTTGTGAGGAGTTAACATCTCCCGTAGTCGCTCAAGATGCTCAGGGTTTTACCTCTAAACTGTGTTTGTACAGTAGTGTTGGGCTCAAAGAAATAGTGTTGTGCGCTGTAGGAAAATACAGAAAATAAACGGGGGGCATGCGTCTCTCCAGCCCCCGTGAGGCATGATTATGTGATCAACAGGAATCAGTGTGCAAGACACGTAAGACTGAGAGTAAGTCATAAAATGCAAAAGGGCATGCTAGCCACCGTGAAAATCACAGACAACTGGACTACGAGTCTGTTCATGAGGGCACCCAGCCCCATCCGAGCCACTCGCGTTCCACCCTCAGAAGCAAATAGAAGAGCTGCTTAGTCTTTTAATTTCGTTCTCATTTTATGGAAGCAGAGCTCATTTCTCCCAGCAAGAGATGGTGACCTTTCAGACTCAGCCTGCCAGTGCCACCCAAGCAGAGTTCTGCCCCTTCTATTTAAGCATCAACATCCTCTGTAGCCCGCACTTGAAAGAGGTGTGGTGTACAAAACACTGCGAGAAAAGCATGCCCAGCAGCAGTCTTGATAGTAAACACAGCTGCTCTGGAGACTTTTTTTAGTAAAAAAATAAATTAGAAGATCTTATACTTCTTTAAAAAAAAAAGATTATAACATCGTTTAAAAAAAGGATTATAAATTGTTTCAAAATACTAGGGCAGTTCACCTGCAGTTATTTAATCTCTGTCAGAGGCCTGTCATGGGGGGTGGTTGGCACAAGGGAAGCCAAAGCAGCGAGGTGATGTCCTGGCGCCTGGGACATTTCAAACCAGACCGAGAAAACACACCATAAATTGCTGGAGCGCAGGGGTCAGGGCAGCAGCCACAAGACCTGTCCCTGCTGTGAAACTCTCCCTGCACCTTCCAAGCGACTGCCCGCATCTCAGCTATGACCCTAACGCTTCTTCGCCCATGCCTGTCATTCTAATAGGACTTTTTCCCCTTTTGGGTAAAACACAAGGACAGGCGCTCATCTCTTAGCAGCAGGATGGAGGCACAACTTCCTCAGCATCTTGCGAAGCGGGAGTGGGCAGTGTCACGGGGAGATTTGTGCCGCTGACCCCGCACTGCCCGTGGCTGGTGGTTTTTGTAGGACTGGGGTAGGAGCAGCAGAAGCGGCTGCAATTCCTGGGGGGGTGTTAGGAGAAAACGAAATAGCGCTGCGAGAAAATTAAAGCAAGATTTCAACGAAGCCTGGACGAGCCACGACTAAACTGGGAGCGACTCCAGCCGAAGGGAGGGAGGGTTTAGATGCACCGTCGGGAAATGACAAGGGGCGGGATGGGGCGGGACTGGGGCGGGGGAGGCGGCGGGGCCGGTCCCGCTCTCAGCGGCGAGCGCTGCCGGAGCCGGCCGGGCGGCAGGTACGGGGGGACCGGGGGTGGCCGGGGGGGGGCCCGGGGATGGGGAGCGGGGTCGGGGCTGGCCGGGCCCTTGGGCTCCGAGACGCCGCCGGAGGGATGCCCGCGGGCGAACGCCCGCGGGCATCCCTCCGGCGGCGTCTCGGAGCCCAAGGGCCCGGGGCGGTGGGGCAGGACCTGCGTGGGTTTGATAAAATGTCAGCATCTCAACGTTGCTAAGGTTTTTCCCCTGCTTCTTGCAGTGGAGTATGCGGTTTTAAGGCATAATATTGTTTACAGGAGGGGAAAAATAA
Source organism: Platalea leucorodia (assembly GCF_965183815.1). NCBI lineage: Eukaryota > Metazoa > Chordata > Aves > Pelecaniformes > Threskiornithidae > Platalea > Platalea leucorodia. The sequence goes on along the minus strand of NC_138827.1, from coordinate 18,679,642 downwards.
GGGGAGTCCTTTGTTGACATTTTGGGGGGGGGGGGGTGGAATGAAAAACGTTAACTCTGTCACAGTGACTTTCTGCACTGATACAGACGTGAAGTCATCTGATCTTTGCATGCTCTTGCAACAACACTGCGGGTTTTTGTGCCAGTCAGGTATTCTGGATGTGCGCAGCGTGCAGTCAGGTGTAGTCGTTCTTATTTTGTTTACGCAGGGTTTTCTTTAATCTCCCTGGTAAAAGGTATGGAAGCAAACCGCAGCTTTCTGAATATTTCACTGTCCATTTCCTTTGTTGTGGGAAATGTGCCATCCACCCCAGGCTGCTGCCTCCTGGGTGAGGGCAGAGGATGCTCCCCCTCCGGGACACCGGCCTTATTGCAGAATAAGAGATCTGCAGGTGGGGAGGGAGCTGCTGGGGGGTTTTGCTCCTCTTACGTTCCAGGATTCAAGTAGTTCATTGCACAAGCAGCAGAATTAACTCTCAGCAATGTGACCTTACTGGCACGTGAGGTGTAAGGCTTGTCATTGTCCTACGAGACAGGGACATCACAGGAAACACAGGATTAGGCAGGCAGGGGAAGAAGGGATGGAGTGTCTAACATACGGTACAGAGAGTCAGGCAAATGCTATCTAAACTTCCAGACTGTAAATACTCTTCAAGTGCTGCATGCGTGCCCATCGGGATTAGAGACCCGGAGGCGCCTGCGCGGATCGGGGCGGCCGTGGGCGTCTGAGCCGGCGGCTGCATGCGGCAGCCACTCTCTCATCACACACAACAGCAAGGCAAAGCATCTGCCAGGCACGCTGTGGCCCTGGGCTCAGGAAGGGCTTTCATTGCTCGCTGACACATTACTGCTCCACTTTTCTTTTTCAACTGCCAACCTATACACTTGTGATGTAATAAAAAAATTCCTCTAATTTGCAAAAATACCACTAGATAGCATAAATGTCTCTAGGAAAACAAGGTCTTTTCATCCGGCTCTGGAGAAGATGGCAGATGAGCAGCAGGTGGTCAAAGAGGAATGACTGTTGTGTGTCCCAGTAGAGAAAGTACTGAATAATTGCAGTATCGGGCCCAGCAGTGTTGGACTGATTTTGCAGCCAAGGTACCACCCTGGAGCCTCCAAGAGTGTGCTGAGTTTTGCATATGTCTTTATTTCCTTTAAGTGGCAATTGCCCTAGGAAAACTCCAGAGGAGATTCAACACAGTCAACACAATCATTTCGTAATGTGGGAGTCTGATCTCACCCATAAGGTGGAGGAGTTTCACCTGGGATGATGCTGGGGTGATGCAGGGCTGGACTTGCGGCTGCTGGGGCAAGGCGAGGACACCTCGTTCGCTGCACAAAGCAAACCACATTAGAACCAGGCACAGGCTGCTTTTAGGATGGCTTCAGTCATCACGGGGATGCAGGTACTGCCAGGAGAAGGGCCTGTGGCACCCTGTGCACCGCAGGGGTCTTGTGGCCCTAGGATCCGCTCCTGAAAGTCGTTTTAGATGACACCAGCGTGCTGACAAGGGGCAGCCCAGAGGAAAGCGCGGCAGTGGGGAGGTGGCGAGGGAAGCAGCAGTGGCTCCCCGGAAAGGGTCCAGCATGGGCTGGCGAGGTCGGTGCTTGCAGAGCACGGTGTGAGCTGCAGGCGCTGCGGGGACCCTCGGGGCTGTAAAGCTGCAGTAACGCACTGCTACAGCTCACCTGCAAAGCAGATGAAGCCAGTACTTATCCGCACATTACAGACCGGTCCTGCAAACGGAGCGGTGTGACAATAAAAAAATGCAAAGGAGGAAAAGGAGTAGGGGAGCTTAACGAGTGTGTGCTCCCCTTCCTTGACCAAGGCCTTAGAAGCGGAGCAGCCAAACAAGAAATAAAACCAGTGAACAGCAGCTGGGAGCTGCGAAATGTCCAGGCCCTCGAGTTTTGCATGCTGTGAGAATAACGGGTATTTGAGGGCGGCAGCAGGGACAGATTTTTGTAACCGTGAGACTACCCTGTATGCCACACACCAGCAGGAGCCAGGCTGTGTGTCCATGAAGGGGGAAACACCTTCTAAGCCCCCAGCCCTGATATCCTTGGCTCCTGTCCTGCCACAGCCTCCGCTCCGTTTCTCCAGAGGGGGTTTTGGGAAGGGGTGATGGTTATCTGTGTGCGGATGGAGGGTGGTTCTTGTCATCCCTCATTTGTCACCCATCTGCTCCAGGTACAGCCTGCTGATGGGGGAGAGCAGGACCAGCTCCAGGCTGGCACCAAAACCGGTACCAAACCCCCTCCGAACAGCTATGGCGTCCGGACACTGAACCTCTGTGCTCAGGGAAAGGAGCCCCCCAGTAACAGGGCTGTGGCTACTGATCAGGCAAGGCACCTCACAGAGTGGCTTTCAGCAGCGAGAAAGAAACAAGCAGTCTATTTGGAAACATTCTGGAAATAAAGGTAAGAAGAAAACTATTAAAATGAAAAAAAGATTGAAAAAATGTCATCAAAGTATGGTCAAGCACAGCTTTTGCTTAATGTTGTTTCTTTTATCAAACGACCTTCTATTTCAAAGCACAGCTTATGCCTAAAGGAAGAGTAAACCTGGGTCTTTCGCTCTGCTGCCATGTTAAGATGTCTCCTGCAAAACCTGTGACTGTCTGCTTGGCTGCATTGCCAGCACACCTTTGTTAACTTGGTTTTTTAATTTTGGGATCCGTGTGTTTTCCTGGTGGGGCAGGGATGCTGCAGGCATCCTGCATGAGGCAGCTCTTCCAGACGACCCCATCCTCGTCCCTGTCCCCGTCGCCATGCCTGTGCTCCTGCTGGCAGGTGCCCGCGGGGACGTGGAACAGAGCAGTGCTTGCAAAGAACAGGTTCCATAGCTTTGACATCGGGGAAAAAACATTCTGAATCAGTTTAAAAAACATATCTAAAAACTAGTTTAATCTTATTTTCCACAGCGTGGCCTGAATCTAACTTAAAAATGTGAAAATGCTGCCCTTCAGCACAGTGTCTTTACAGTTGGTGAGCTGAAGAGATAAAGTGAGCTGGAAGCACTCTAATCTTTGCTTAAAACTGATTCGGAGCTGGTCTTCCTTTCCTAGTGCAGCATCTTCCCATTGCTATCGCTAGCAAGCATACCGTGACTTTGCAAGAGCACTCTCAAGTTAGGTGCTTAAATGGAAATAAATTCAGGGTGGAGAATAAGCGTATCAATGACTCCTGCAAAACCATGAACAATGATAAAGCAGCATCAAAATTAGCCATTCAGTATCTTTAACTTTACTCAGATATGAAAGTAGAGCTTTTATTCTGTGTGTGCTCCTGAAACCATAAGTATGTGTCTCAACATTGCCATCAGGAAAAAAAATCCCTAAAATTCAGCCTCAGAAAACAATATAAAAAGAAATAATAACTTCTTCCAGCAATGTCAGGTTGATGAGCAACCCACAAAGATGTGTACGACAACCTGGGATCCCTCCGTGGCAGGTCTCAGGCTCTCAGCAGGAGCCCATGCTCTGTGTCTGGCCGGCGTGGTCTGTAAGCAGCAGAGCAAACAGAGGCTGCAGGGCATGTGGCCAGTCAGGTCCAGCCGGGCTGGATTTTGCCCAGTGCAGTGTAGGTGTGTTTTAAATTTTAATCTAATCTAAATCTTTTACTGGATTTCTTAAAAGGCGGAAAATATTTACTAGTTTGCCTTGCTAGTCTCTCTGGATTTAAATGTATTTTGACAATACCGTTTTATAAAGCAGAGACCAATCTTGAGGCTGTGCCTTGAGATGGGTTTGTGTTCACACCCGGCAGCAGCAGACTCGGGCAGAATGGCTGCATGTGTTTCACGTCTTCCCTTCAGCCGCAGGTAATTAAGCAGAGGCTAAGGTCGTTGCTCCTGTTTTCATTATAGTCCTGCCCAAAAGCCAGCAAGCATCTGATGCAATGTAAGCTCCTTCTGTGAATAAACCCTTCCACGGGCAGCTGTGGGTGGGAACCTCTGTCGCACGAGTTCACGGAGGATGAGCCAATGATGGGCTGGTGGGTTGGGGGTCTGGGAGGTCCGGGAGGTCCAAGTCCCAGGACACGTGTTTCTTGGAGAACAAAACACTTTCACATGAGAGTAGAGCCTGCCCTCAAATCTTGGAGAAAGCAGCTGGAGTTTCTTCTTTCCAAAGCACTCTCCCATCAAGACCTCATGGTGTTAGGCTACGTCTAACATCACATATAATAGGGTGTGCAATGAAAATCATCATCTCTCTTTGCATCATGGAGTGAGACATCATAAAATCTATTGGGTTTATACTTTTATCAAACTCTGTATATACTACTCAGGAGATTTTGCAGATCTGGCCAATAAATCAATGAATCAGTAGTAGGGTGGGTTTTTTTTTTTGAAAAGTAACAAGGACACAGTTGCTTCCGCTCCCCAAGAGGCCTGTGTGCACCTTCAGCTTCCTTTTGTACCTTTGGTAGTCTATCTACAAGTAACTCTGTGTTAATCTAGTTTCTGCATTCCTGAGTACTGCTCATTATTGAAATATTGCTGTATTATTTCAGCACTCTTTCTTCTAGGATGCTGAGTTATACGCAGCATTAATCTTTAATTCTGTTCTGCTACAGTTTAAATGTGAAAAATGTTCTAAGCAGCTGACTCGGGTTTGTTCTGAAATCCTGCCTCGGGATATTAAGATTTAGTAACACAAATTCTCACCTTAAAATAGCAGCACAAAATGTTCTATTTACTCACAATATGAATGTAAAATATGCAGCATCCCTCACATGAGCAGTGGAAGCATACCGATAGTATCTGAAAGACAAAGGAATTTGGTGGAAAAAAACAATCTGTTGTGCTTCCTCTGGCGGGCAGCAGCACTGAACAGCATTCCTGGTCCTGGGAAACATGCTGCTGGTTCCAGGTCCTCTTCTCCCGCCCGCTCCGATAGCTTGGTGCACTGCAATACTTTTTGCTTTTAAGAAAAATTGCCTTAAGCCCTGTATTAGCTTGAATACTAAACACTGTCAGCCTGAATTCTACCTGAAACCAGCTCATGTGTGTAGTGCTTGGTCCATCTAGTGTTGGCAAAGGTTTCAGACGATGTTGGAGACATACCAGTTTGCACACAAAATACCGACTTCCTAAAAAGTTGTCTTTATTTACTGCAACATCTGCACAGCCTGGGGGCCAGTGCTCTGTAAGTCACCGCAGGCACAGCCATGTCCAGCAGGTCCAAGGCACTTAACTCTCGTGGGGCTAGAAGGGACATGACAAAAACATTCACCACTTTTGGAACTGCAAAGCACAAACCTCCCCCTTGTACCCTCTCAGGAGGTGAGGGGCTCCATGCCATTTCACTGCCATGGTGTGACCCTGCAGAACATCTGCTCTGAATTTCTCCTGGGTTATAAACCCACGGTCGTGATATCACATAACTACTCCAGTTCTGCTTTGCTGACAACACAAGTACACTTGGCGTAATACAAACCTTGCCTCTCAACACAGCTGTTTTGATGTCTTTTCTCCCACTTGCAGACAGCAGCATGAACCTGAAGAAGTACTTCATTCGGGCGCTGCACCGCCTGCAGAAGGGCCCTGGCTACACCTACAAGGAGCTGCTGGTCTGGTACTGCGACAACACCAACACCCACGGCCCAAAGCGCATCATCAAAGAGGGGCCGAAGAAGAAATTAATCTGGTTCTTCCTAACACTCCTCTTTGCGTCTCTGGTCTTCTGGCAGTGGGGTATCCTCATTAACACCTACCTCTCCTATAACGTCACGTCATCTCTCTCTATTGGATTTAAGACCATGAAGTTCCCAGCAGTCACGGTCTGCAATGCCAACCCTTTCAAGTAAGTTTTTCTTCACCTAATTTACCCAGTCGTGCTTTAACACACCCAGTTATATGGCTAGCGTAAAGTACTGTGGGTCCGTTCCTGTCTCAGATATCATGTTAGGAGCATCAATGGAAATGATCCTCTGGCTCACCAAGTGGCACTAAAAACCAAATAAAGGAGGACGACATAAAGGCAAACATAGAATCATAGAATCGTTAAGGTTGGAAAAGACCCTTAAGACCATTGAGTCCAACCATTAACCTAGCACTGCCAAGTCCACCACTAAACTGTGTCCTTCAGTACCACGTCTACCCTTCTTTTAAATACCACCAGGGATGGAGACTCAACCACTTCCCTGGGCAGCCTGTTCCAATGCCTGACTACCCTTTTGGTGAAGAAGTTTTTCCTAATATCCAACCTAAACTTCCCCTGGTGCAGCTTGCGGCCGTTCCCTCTCGTCCTATCTCTTGTTACTTGGGAGAAGAGATCGACTCCCACCTTGCTACAACCTCCTTTCAGGCAGTTGTAGAGAGCGATAAGGTCTCCCCTCAGCCTCCTCTTCTCCAAACTAAACAACCCCAGCTCCCTCAGCCGCTCCTCATAAGACTTGTGCTCTAGACCCTTCACCAACTTCGTTGCCCTTCTCTGGACACGCTCCAGCACCTCGATGTCCTTCTTGTAGTGAGGGGCCCAAAACTGAACACAGCACTCGAGGTGCAGCCTCACCAGTGCCGAGTACAGGGGCACTATCACCTCCCTGGTCCTGCTGGCCACACCATTCCTGATACAAGCCAGGATGCCATTGGCCCTCTTGGCCACCTGAGCACACTGCTGGCTCATGTTCAGGCAGCTGTCGACCAACAGCTCAGTTCCAGAGGAGGGTTCGTGTGCCTGTGAGTTTGCCTGGTTTTCCTCACTGTATCAGTTAATCTAATGACGGTTACTGCCTCCCTGTAAACTTTCCCTGGCTCAGGGAAAACTCGAAGTTCAACTCACTTGTCACAACCAAAATCAGTCTCTTGATCTTTCCCCACAATTCCTTTGTTTCTCCTTCCTTGCCATGAACGTACCTCTTATCGCTTACACTCTGGCCATTAAGAGCTGGTTAAACAGTAGTATCAGCTGGGAGCTGCAGTGATATAACTCGATTGTAATTTCAAAGGAGTAACTGATTTTTGTTAGAGTTGCTTCAAATTTATATCCGTGCAATAGTGTAGCCCAAAGCAAGTTGTCCTCGACCAACACACAGGAATTACTTTGGTGTTTTTTCATCTGTGATTGCTAGAGATGTTTTGTGTAAACTATAGTGAATTACTGAAATACATACAACCAATTCAGTTCTGCACTGAGAGAACACTGTTCACCACCACAGCACTCCCTCTTTATCCTCCCTCTGGTATTCTGCCCGATGGCAGGCTGCTGGGATGCCCGTGTCCAAGCTGGCCGTGCTCTGCACGGAGGCTCCTGTCGCTTTCCAGCAAATCTTTAGGCAGCAATCCGAGGTCCCCAGGAAGGTCCAAGCCAGCAGAGCAGCAGACAAGCTGCTGCACATCCCCACCGCCTTCACACAGCCTGGTAACTGCCCTTTGTCCTGCAGATACTCAGAGGTGAAGCATCTGCTGAAAGAACTGGACAGGCTCATCGAAGCAGCGCTGGAGAGGATCCTGCAGCCCACATCAGGGAACAGCAGCGAGAATGCCTCCCCACCACTCGACCTGCAGCTCTGGCACCAGATACCCCTGGTCCTCATCGATGAGCATGACAAAGACAACCCCATCATCCTGGACATCTTTGAGAGCAACCAGACTGCTGGGGGCAACCAGACTGCTGGGGACAACCAAACCGCTGAGGGCAACCAAACAGCTGCGGGCAACCAAACCGCTGAGGGCAACCAAACCACTGAGGGCAACCAAACTACTGCAGGCAACCAAACCACTGCAGGCAACCAAACGGCTTCTCTACCTGCTCCAGCCAACACGACATCAGAAGAAAAGAAGTACAAGCTGGCGGTGAAGCTGGTGAGAGGGGTCCCATGGGAGGCAGCCAGGAGGGGCGAGGGACGGGCAGTGCTGAGTACCTCGGCAGGGATGCAGCATGGAGATCAGCATCTCTTCCCCATCAGCTGTCCGCAGCTGCTCTGCCTCGGGGCTCTGGTCTGGCTGCACCGGGGCCAGGGGCTGCCCATGCTGGTGGCATCCTCGGTACAGTTTGCAAGTTACGGCGTGTTATTTCAAGGCTCCAGTGCTGTTTGCTTGGTTTTTTGAGGAAGGCAGCACAGAGGTATTTTAAGATGTTTTTAAAATTTCAGAGGGGGGTCTGATCCCCTGCAGGTTACACAGCCAGACATCCAGCTGAAGCTGCCAGATTTCTGCACATGGGGCCTGCAGCAGGATCATACCCTAAATACACTTCCTTAAATGAAAGGAAACCCAGTAAGGAGCCATGTTAAGTTAGTCCATGGTGAACGTAAGTAGCTGCATAACATCAGTAAGATCAGCAGGTTCCTCACGGAAAAAGGGACTGACAGCGCGTAGCAGCCTAGCACTGCATCAGAGGTACGGAGCGGATCCTGCCAGCAGGTCCGTCAGCCTCTGGCGAGAGGGATGCTGGAAACACTGGGCGGCAACGGGCAATAGCTGAGCTGTGCACAGCATTGGTCATGAAGTCTGCCTGCAGCAGAGAGGACAATGCTGTATGTCCTCTGGGGTCACCCAGCGCAGCCCTGCTGTGGGCTGAGCCCAGGGCAGAGCCAGGGCAGAGGTGCTCTATGCAGGCTCCCTGCTGCCTTCACCTCTTCCTTGGGTCCGGCACCCAAAATGCTGGGGAGAGGCTGCGGCTGCTGCCCCTGCCCCTCTCCTGCTGCGGTTCTCAGTGCAGAGGCACATGGTGGTCTCGTGACCCCCCACCCTCTGCTCCCACGGAGGTTTCAAGGACCCTGCCTGACCAGACCTTGGAAGCTGGGGCAACTCCAGCCTTAAAGAATTGGCCAAAAAGTGATGTTTTCTGTAAGCTTGTGGAGGTAACACTGGGACTAATGGAGAATCTGCCCAGCTGGGCAATCTCCCTGGGGAGGGACCCATCTGTAAACACATGCAGATGAGACAGCCGGCTCCGCAGCTCCGTCTGGCCATACCTCCTTCATTCCTCCTTCATTCCCCTGGGAGCAGCAGGCAGGGCTGGCATCAAGCCGAGCGCGCAGGGAGGGGGTGCGTGCCGTACATCCCTCCTGCCGTCCCTCCAGTGGGATGGGCTCAGACCTGCCTGCTCTGTGTCCCCAGTGCAGCCATCAGGGCTCCAACAACTGCACCTACAGGAACTTCACCAGCGCGGCACAGGCGGTGACCGAGTGGTACATCCTGCAGTCCACGAGCATCCTCTCCAAAGTCCCGCTGCAAGAGAGAATCAGGATGGGCTACCAGGCCGAAGACATGATCCTGGCCTGTCTCTATGGGGCTGAACCCTGCAACTACAAGTAGGTGCATACCAAGCTCCCTGCCCTTTTCTGTCACGTCAGGAACAGTACAGCATGCTAAAGGCATGACAGCCTTTTTCCTTTCTCTTTTTAAGGTATATATCAGTTAATAAAGAGATTTCTGCTGGTCCTTAACGCTAACAACATTTCCCAGAGGGTTTCTGGATGTGATCGTGGATGAAACTGGTTATTTTGGGATAGTGCTGGCTTGAGTTTTAGTTTTGGATGGGCCGTTTTGCTCATGACATCTTGAGACTAACAGCATCAATGGGACCTTCCCAGGGTATTTTGTGATAACCAGCTGCCAACCCAGGTGCTGAGCCAGCGTACCCTGGCACAGCAGCGCAGCCCCCAGTTACAGCCCCCCCCCCCTTTTTACACAAGGCTCTGAGAAATGCATTTTAGCCATCGTTGCTTCTTGTGAATGCCAAGGTTATATATCCAGTTTTGAGAAACATGAGTGCACAGCAGCACCCCAGGCTGCAAGGAGTCTTGTCCCTTCTTCAACGCCCCTTCTGCAAAGAGGGCAACAGAGAATTATTATCAAAGAATGAGATATAACACCAGCCAAAACCTGTTAACATCGCTCAGATCAAGCAATTATTTTTCTCATCTGTATGACAGATGATTCCTTTACATTCCGACAAAGTGTTATCCCCAGTGGCTGTGTCTCCGTACACACCAGTACCTTGCTTTGTTTTTTTTTCAACAGCAGATTGATTGAAATTATATCAGCTGAAATTTCTATACAAGCATTCAACAAACGAAGCAATTTAAAGTGAATCCCAGACCTAACCACAAGCACCGGTCCCACCAGATGCATTATTTTGTAACCCTTTAGTCCTCCCCAAGAGTCACAGTTTTATGCCTATGATTCTTCCAGGAATTTCACCCAAATCTATCACCCAGACCACGGTAACTGCTACATCTTTAACTGGGGCATGGACGAAGAGGCTTTGAATTCTTCCAACCCTGGAGCCGAGTTTGGTAAGAGAGAGCTCTGCTAAGAAGGAAGGAGCTAAAGGAGCAGAAGTGCTGGGAGTTATTCTGTCTCTCAGTGGCCATTTCTGTCAGATATAACAGATTTGCCATTTCTGTGTCTCTGGAGCCCTACAGCAGGGAGTAATGGTTTTCCAGGAGGGGATAAGCCCCCAAAAGGGAAACGTGCCACATAGAAACAAGTAATGTGACTACAGATGTTGCTTCACAGAAGTGTAACATCTGGATAGTCAAAATATCTGAGGCAATGTCTGAATATTCACTCAGATATTTCCATACTGTGCATTCACCATCATGTCTATTTATGCACGTACAAGGCTGACATGACAGCCAGACCCTGTCTCTTCCCCCAAGGACGGAGATTTTTGTGCACAGTGAAAAGAAAATACACTCTGGTTTGTTTTTTTTTTTTCCTAAAGACTCACATTTCGATACAATTCCTTTTCTGAGTGTTTTGTCCGGTGTCCCAGGGCTGAAGTTAATTCTGGACATCAGCCAGCAAGACTATATCCCCTACCTGTCATCCGCTGCCGGGGCCAGGCTCATGCTGCATCAACAGAAGAGCTTCCCCTTCCTTAAGGATCAGGGCATCTATGCAATGGCCGGGACGGAAACCTCCATCGGTGTGTTAGTGGTATGTGTGGCATTCCTCTAGAGCAGATTGTCTGAGAATAATGTTATCTGATGGGACTGCAACCAAGTTTGTTTTAAGTCTTGGCTGAACTGGCTCAAACCAAAAGAGTCAAGGTATACGCTAGCTGTGGGCTGGAACAGTTTATGGAGACTTTTATGTAACTGTCCTGGCAAAGTGCTTTATGGAAGCCAAAATACTGAGCTCAGGTCATTGTTCCCTCTTCCTTTAGCATGTCAGAAGGTGCCTTGCTAAAAGATGCTGCTCTTGAAAACCCTCATCTGCCTTGATCCGCCCTGAGGAATGGGCTGCATCTCCTTCAGCTCTGCCGCCTATGATTCTTTGATTTTTTTTCAAAGCCAGCAGGGAATACCGGAATTACAGAATCTCTAGAAAACGGGCACCAGGGACCAGTGGAGGAGCAATGACTACTGAAGTTTGCTGGTTTGGTTTTCTTTCAGGATGAACTGGAACGGATGGGCTATCCCTACAGTGACTGCACCATGAACGGGTCTGATGTCCCAGTAAAAAATCTCTATAGCCAATATAATACTTCCTATTCCATACAGGTAAAACACATTTTTAAATCAAACAGGGCTGTTTAGGAAGAATTGTCAAAGCAGTTAAAATCTTTGACCAGCATGCAGGATTACTGGAGCATCAGCAGTGCTAAAGTAGAAAGCATAACCCAACCTTCTTTTCTGGTAATAAACAGCACTCAAGTCTGAACACGCAGTAGCTCCAGGGTCGGAAATGACCCCGGTGGATCCAGTGGAAATAACTGTGTATTGCAGGAGCAAGAGCTAACGATGCAGGTATTAAAACTTGCATCCAAAGATAAGGAACATTGCCCTGGCAGGCAACACAGTTTAGAGGCATCTTCAGTTTTCATTCTCACACCAGAACAGCTCGTACGGCCAGGAAAGGGCATCAGCAGTTATTGTTCCCTTAGCCAGGTATGATGTTTGTTTCATTTTGAGAGGGATAAAAATGGTCATTTCTGTCATTTTCTCAAAAGCCGAAACACAGCAAACGCCCCAGGATCTCTGTTGTTACATGGGTCCCTGCCATGTGTGACCTACCAGCGAAGTCCTAATTTGCAGACAAAAAACCAAAAATTTTTACCTCCACATATGAGTGCAGTTTAATGCTGCTCCTTTCCTTGTGCCCTGTCGCCTCAGAGCTTGGCTCCCCAAAGCAGAGGGTTCCCACTCATCCTGAAAACCAGACAAAGCAAGAGCAGGGTGCACCTGGGGGGCCCCTTGGTCCCTTAAAAACTGCTGGTTCTTTAGTTTTACCCTCTGTTGGCTCCCCAAGCAGCCCCGGTTGCCATCAGGCACCGGTTGGTTATGCCTCGGCTCGGAGGGCAGAACTGCAGCACCAGCCAAGGAGACCTCACGCCCCTGTCCTGCCTGGCCTCGCTCCCTCCCTGCTCTGGTTTCACTGGGAGGTGCTGGGGACCACTGGAGCCCCAGGGTGACAGAGCCAGAAGACAGCCTCCTCCTTGGGTGCAGGGGAGAGCATCTGAAAAGGGGTGAAACTCCCAATAGCTTTGGCTAATGCTAGTTCCTTAATAATATAGGAAACACTGGGAAAATACTTCTTCCAGAGTGCCCAGCTGGGAGCACAGAGCTCCCCGTCCTCCCCGGGGACCCGACATGCTCCCGGACAGCTGCAGGCACAGCGTTAGCCCAGCGCTCCTCTGCCGGCTGCCCACCTCAGCCGCAGGAGGCTGCAGAGCAGTTTTTCTCCTTTAAAAAGAATAACCGCTCATGCCATGTCATTAAGGCAATCAATTTCTTTTTCAGCTGTGAGAATACCTTTTTTTTCCCTACAATTTCCATGCTTGGCTGAAATCTTTTAATTATAGGTAGATCAACCAGCAAGGGGTAGACTCTAGGCATTACCCATGTCCAACAGGCTAACTTCTCCAAACTCAAGGGGTTATGGAGCAATCACTGTAGCTGTGTGCTCCGCTGTAACCAGGACAGCAAAGCTGCTCCGTCTGCAGCAACCGCAGCTGCCGTCCTGCAGCACGAACGGTCACTGTGGCTCTGGGAAGCTTTTGCTGAGACATTAATGTGACACTTTTCATGAGATAGGCTGGCTCCTGCTGCTTGGGGTACTCTGGGAGGATAAAAGCTATCCGGAGAACTATTGTGCTCCGGGTTTTAGCCATGGCATTGCTCTAATGTGCAAAGCAGCTCATATTTTGTGTGCACAAGTAATATTTATCCCTGACAGGAGAGGAATACACAGGAGGGATTCCTCTCCTGAACACTCCTACTCTTTTTTAATCCTTTTCTCTTTGAGGAAATTAAGTCATTTTTCATCCTGAAAATGTCTGCTTGTTTTGTAAGGAAATGAAGACAGACCTTTGCCTTTTCTTCACTTTAAAATTGGGATGAGAAAGTTGAGTGTTTGTAAACCTTGAATCTGTAGAAAAGTATAGTGTAAACATTAAGCACTGGTTAATTTGTAACAGGCTATAACATAAGGGAGAACCATTTCTGGGGGGTGAGATCTGGCAATAAGGAAAACATCTAAACAATTTGGGGGGTTATTTACAAAAGCCTGAGGAATACACCCCAGACAGGTGGGAGGGCTTTGGTCTAGCAGGGCTTTTTTGTATTTCTGCCGTTATATAATTATAACAATTGGGCCACTTTACCCTACTTTTTAAGATGCTTGTATAACGTTTAAGCAAATACTTGAAATGATTGCATTATTACTTAAAAGTTGCTAAATGCTGACTGGGGTTCTATGTCCACATAATTCACGTCACTTCAGAGACCTCTCAGCAAAGTCAGGCTTTTCCATCACTCCCTGGTTGCAGTGAACTCTGTAAGCATTGTGTATCACACAGAAATTCTCTAGCTGTTCTACCTGGCTGGAGCTGTTAAATTTAATTATCTTTTCATAGACTTTGTTATTGCTTTGTGCACTGTTTCATCCAGAATCCCACTCCAATCTCGGATGATTAACTTCATGCCTCACTGAGCTAATGGCAGCGCTGCAGCCTGGCTCGCACGCTGCCGAAGCTGCGGCTGCAATCCTTTCAAGGAGAGAAGCAGATGCACAGATAAGATAATTCAGATTTCTAAAACCTGCTCTTTATGTTGAAGTATTTTTAGAGTCCCGGCTTTAAAGTGGAAACCAGCCCTTTGTCAGTATGTCATATAAAGCCTGGAGACAACAGCAGTGTCTGTGAGCGTAACAGAACATTTTTATTCCTGTTTGGAAACTTCATATTACTTCCATGAAGCCCTAAAATAGTTAAGAAATGAGCAGTTTCTTGTGCAACTGGGAGCAGGCACTGAGTTCCCTTCTGCTCCTGCGAGGTGACTTACTTACCCACGGGCAGCTCACAGCTAGGATGTGCCTTAAAATTTCCAGCAGCAGTAGTAAAAATGCATCATAAACAAAACCGTAACTGCAGTGCAACTCTACACATGGCAGCATATCCACCCACCTCGTCTCACCATTGTAAAACCGGTGTCACGTTTGCCGGGCTTCCAGAGCTGGCCATGGTGCCTGGCAATGCTCGGTGCACGCTGGAGGATGGGATCAAGCCATTGCGCAGGGAAGGGCTCTGGCAGCACCCGCTCCCTCTGTGGCTTCAGCCTTCTCTGTGTGCAGCCACAAAATCAGCTGTTCAGTGCAAAAGAGAGAAAATACCTCAGAGCCGAGTAATTCTGATAGCCAGCATAGACTCCAGCAGCACAGAGGTGAGCAGGGGGGTTCAGCCCACGTCTAAGCAGCTCCCTTTTCCTTTTTTCAGGCTTGCCTGCGCTCTTGTTTCCAAAATCACATGATTGAAATCTGTGGATGTGGTCACTATATGTTTCCTTTACCTGAAGGGGTGAATTATTGCAATAATGAAGATAACCCAGGTTGGGGTAAGAACATGAACAAAACTAATTGCACAGCTTCCCCAGGGTCCTGGCACGCAGGAGGGGCGGGAGCGGACACGAGCTTTATTTGTAAATGCAACAGGTGAATGGCTTTTGCCTATGTAAAGTCTCCTTGTGGCTGTTTGGGTCAGTGCCGGGGAGAAGGGGCAAAATCATGGTCCTGGCCATGGGCTGAGAGTCCTCAGCTTCCGCGCTGCCCCAGGGCAGGGCTATCCCAGGGAGGTAATGGGAGCCTCTGGGTACCAAAGGGAGAAAAAGGGGTAATGCTCCAGGTCTCTGCGCCTGAAGAGTTTGGAGACAAGCTGGCCCAAGCAGGGGCCATGGGCTCCCGCAAGGATGTGCAGAGGCAAGGGGGTCTGCTGCTCCTCCACGGGCGGGCAGAGACGGGCAGCACGGCTCGGCAGGGGCTGCCCGGGAGGCAGCTGCCCTCCTACTCCTGCAGCTGGCCAGGGCTCTGCCAAAACCACTGACATCGGGCAAGCTGACTCTATAGAGACTGTCTGCAGAAAAAAATTCTTTTTAGGTTATTATTAAATTGTTTGACCACTTTGCCTGAGCTTCTCAAGGCAAGGAAGGTTAGAGGGTGACAGCAAACCTGTACAGCAGGCTCATACCTAAATATTTATTTTATTAAACGAAATTGATATAATCCAGTAAGCAGGGTCCTTATCTAAACAGGTGCTTTGATTTTTTGTTTTCACCAAACAGCATATTGCTATTCATCACTGAGATCAAGTATAAGACACAGACAGATTTGTATTGACTCTTGTAAGGAAACGTGCAAGTAAGTAGATAAGCCATTTCTGGCAGCTGTGAAGGTGGAGGGGATCCTGCATTTCATCTCCCATCAATTCTAACCTTTCTAAAATGGCAGCAAATCATGCGGGGCTGCTTTTCTGCACGAGAACTGAAGTTCCAGTGACTTCAGAGGAGGGGAAACTTCTGTACCAATGTTCTCCTTTCTCTCCCTAGCGACACGCAGTATAAGATGACCATCTCCATGGCAGACTGGCCGTCCGAAGCATCAGAGGTAACACCAATTTCTTGTTTTGAAACATTCATTAATAATTACCTGTTCTTAGCCACAGGAATCACAGTATTTTCAGAGCTAATGTCCAGGTAGCAAGTGCCTCTTTGCTAAATTACACATTTTCAGCGTGCAAACAAACACTAGGTGCCAGGGCATGTGACAGGAGGAGGGACACCCCCACAGCGGCTCCTCCTCCTCAGGGGTCCTGCACCGAGTCCTGCAACTCCCTTGGGTTCCTGCCCCAGCAGGCACCCGGAGAGGATGCTTCTGCTCAGTTCTGAATGAATTTTGTTTTCCTAGGACTGGATTTTCCATATTCTGTCTTATGAAAGGGATATGTCAACAAATGTGACTCTGGACAGGTAAGTGAAAGGAACAACCACTTTATCTTCTCTATTGAGCCTGTTAACATTAGATTAACGTGAACCTTGGCGATGGGCCAGATCACACGTGTGCTAATGCAAAGAGAGGACAAGATTTGGTGCATGTTTGCCTGGAAGATACATAAAGCAAATCTGAAACGCACTTCATGCATATCCTCTGCTCTCCATAGTGACACACTGGGTCAGACAAACGCGAGTTAAAATCAGCGTTACCCGCAGCACTCCTAATCTGTTCCATATAGGAGTCTGGAAGCTCTGAAGCTGTGAACTGCCAGCGTCCAGCTCCTGGATTGTAACGTTCGTCCCTTCATACTTATGTCTCTGAATCTGCCAAGAGCAGCAGCAGTAGGGGGGCTGCACCAAAATTAGGGGAACTGTCGAGTTACCCTTTCAAAACCTAAGCCCCGAATTAGTGGGAAAAGAAGAGGTTTTTTCCTCCAAGGAAAAAAACTAGAGAATCAGGAAATCGTTTCACAGATATTGGCTGATCCATACACAATTAAGCCCCCTGTAATGCAGTCGGTCGTGACGCAGCCGCTCTGTGTGCACACAGGAACATGAGGTGCAGAGTGCCAAGGAGAGGTGATGGCCCCTCTAGACTAACCAGGGCAGTTGAAAAAAGCAAAGCAAACAGCCCCGAAAAAGCTTCCAGGTGCACAAGTGCTTCTTCAGCAGGAACCTCAGAACAGTATCTCTTCCCTTCGCAGCCAGTGGCACTTTTTAACTTCTTCCACATGCCCGGCAGAAGTTTCAGTGGACACTCGTGAGCAGCCCCGGCTGGGCTGTGCACAGCCCTTCCCACGGGCAGGCATTGGAGCGGAAGCGCGGGACGCCCACAGCCCGGCTCTGCGCTAAGCTGCCATTTGTCCCTTACAGAAATGGGATCATCAAGCTGAACATTTACTTCCAGGAGTACAACTACCGCACCATCTCGGAGTCTGCCGCCACGACGGTGAGTGCCCACCCCTGCCCTTCTGCCTGGTGCCGCAACGTGCTGCAAGTGCCTGGTGAGCAGACGCCAAAACAAGTCACCCCGGACGCACGGGCAGGGCTCAGCTCCTGGGGGCTGATCAGCCCTGGCCAGAGATGCTCCTCAGCAGGAGTCTGCCGAGTCCCTCAGTAATGCTGCTTCACACGTCCGTGGCAATGAAGCGGACGAAGCCACCTCCGCCAGCCAGTTCACAGCCCCCAGTTCATTCTTCCCATCCACCTCCCGTCCCCGTCACCAGTGTGGGGCAGGTCACTGAGAAGCAGCACCAGGGAGCGCAGCCCCTGCAGGGCAGCACCCGCGAGGCAAGGGACTCTGCAGGCTGGCTCTGGGGACAGGAGCATCACCCAGCTCGGCACCAGCACACAGGGTGATGGGCAGGGGCTGATCAGAGACAGGGGTTCGCCTCCTCGGCTCACTTTGCTCTCCTCCCTGCAGATCGTTTGGCTGCTGTCGAGCCTGGGAGGCCAGTTCGGGTTCTGGATGGGGGGCTCGGTACTGTGCCTCATCGAGTTCGGGGAAATCATCATCGACTCGCTGTGGATCACTGTTATTAACATGATCAGCTGGTGCAAAGGCCTGAAGCAGAGGCGAGTGCAGGCACGGTACCCAGATGCACCCCCGACGGTGTCGGAGCTGGTGGAGGCTCACACCAACCTGGGCTTCCAGCACGAGGATGGGGGTGCCCTGCCCAGGGACGAGGCGCTGCCCCCCGAGCCCGGCACCCCCCCGCCCAACTACGACTCGCTGCGCGTCCAGCCCCTTGATGTCCTCAGTCCCGACAGCGACACAGAAACCGAGTGAGCAGCGCGCCTCATTACCTCTCAACGGCCGCCGACGGCAGACTGCTATCGCCATGCTCCATCTGCCACTTGCTGAGCAATCTTCTACTCTCTATCAAAATTAGGAAGGAACTAAAAAGCCCTGGCTGTCCTCCCCTCCCCAACGTAAAGCATTCACTGTGAAGACACTCTGTCTAATAAACCCTGTAATAAATCTCATGGAGTTGGCATCAGGCTCTGGCTTTAGTATGTAGAGCTTGTATGCATCAGGATCGCTATATAATCATAAATCACCATTTCTTTTTAAGACATGGGTGGGAGGCACTTCCTAGCGAGCACAGCAGGGCACGGGCAGCTGTGGAGGGCTGTGGCCGAGGCAGGGCTGCGGCAGCACCAGCCGGCAGCAGCGAGGCAGGCGGTGCTGGGGAGAGGCCGGGATGTCCTGACGGTGGGTGCATGGCCACGGCCCACTGGATGCTGAGACGTGGCACAGTGGGTGCTGCAGCTGTGCTGCACCGTGGGTCGGACCCTTGGTTGGGTTGGGACCCAAGCTACTTTTGAGTTCTGAGGTCACACTGTTTCCACCCCTAAACAACTACAACGGAAACAGAGCGAAAGAAAACTGTCCCTTTGTTTCTGGAGCCCGCGGGTGCTCTGTGTTTGCTGCTGAGGGTTTGTTAATGCTCGCACTGCAGGTGGGCATGGCTGTTAATGTGTGTTAGAGATAAATACTCCAGCCTCCATAAAGATTCAGGTGTGGGGAGGAAGTGCCAGGCCGTTTAACAGTACCACTCATGGCAATAAATAAATTAATAAGTTGCCTTTAAGTTTCCTGTTGGCAGCGGGTGCAGCTCAGTGCTGGCAAGAGGCTGATGGCCACGGCTTGCAAGAAGGGGAGGTGCTGTGCTCACCCCGACGTGAGGGTGGCCGGGGGGTTTGGTGGTCCCTGCAGGGCCGGGCTCAGCAGGGCAGCGAGCTCACCCAGCCCCCGGCTGGTGTCAGCCCATGACTTTCCCAGGAGCCCATCACAACCCACCAGGACCTGCCTTACTGAAGTACTTTTGCAAAACTTCAAGAGGAAACACGACCGAGTGGTTAAATCATGCGACCGGGAACACGATGTTCTGGGCACGGTGCCCGGCGCGGCGCGAGTGCGGGGTGGTGCGGGCAGCCGCGGCGGCGAGGGGGGTCCACGCTCCTTCTCCACTTGAAGCTCCCGGAGCGCATGGGGCTCTGGTGCAGAGCTGCCGCAGCAGAGCGTGCCGAGGGTCTCTCCATCTCCCCTTGGCGGTGGTGGAAGCGGTGGGTCTGGTTGCTGACAAGGACCACAAGCAGGACCGAGGAACCGAGGGACAATCTGCCAGATGAGATGCCGCCGGCACAGCTGATGCTGCCCTGCACGGGGGAACTTCTGTGTTCAGAATTCACTGCAAAAGTCAAACCCTTCATTACCGGCGTATAGCTGCTCTAACGCTGCTGCAGTTGCAGTTACAAGATAATAATGCTCTTGAACATCTGCAGTCTTCATTTTATAAGACTCGATTCACGAATTTTTAAAATTTTATTAATAGCTTCAAAAAGTAATGGCAACTTAAAATAAAGTTTAGATTTTCTATTACTTCTGGTATCTGAATTTTTGCAGACATTTTCCATTTTCACTTCGTGATCATAAGAACAAGAAGCTTAACCACTTTCTTTAAATTAAATTCAGATTCTTAAATAATGAAACCACCCCAGGAGCCAGAGCTACAAGCAAACACACCAGTTGTGATATCAAGCAGCGGCAGAAGCAGCTGCCACAGGTAGGCAGTTTTCTGTACGTGGGAGGCATTCAGCTCTGGAAATCACATTCTCAGCCTGTTTGTGTGTTCTGCTGTTAAGAAAGAGGTGAGGATCGGGAGAGTTTGGTGCGTACCCGTGGTGTGCTCCTTCACATCCTCCTGGCTTTCAGCTCAGAGACTGGAGTCCCACCACCTCTCGCTCAACATGTGCGGACGCTCAAAAATGAGTAAGTTAACAACTCTACAGAGACAGGCATTAGAGCTGATTTAGAAACCATGCAAAGGTTTCACCATTACTTCTTGATCAGTGCTTCAGCAAGCCACCTGGCTGAGACTTTTGATTCTGACAGTGCCCAGAAACCAATGCACAGGGAAAAACCTGCACCCGGGACATGTGCAGAACAGCCCTTCCTCTGGTTCACCCTCCTGGCAGCCCACGGTTTATGGACCTCCTGAGCTGGAGGCTGTGTTTGTTTTAGTTGCCACTGCTTGAAAATCAGGAGATAAGGAGGTTATTTAGAAGCTGACGCTATGCCACTTGGCAGAGCAGTTTCATTTCCAGAACTTCCTACTCATTCCACCAACTAGTGTTTTACAGGATTTTTAGCATCTGGAATGATTCCTCCAGAAGTAGTTTTGCCTCAGAAACAACATATGATTACCTTCTATATATGAAGCAAACAACAGACTTGCTAGCTACGTTACACTGGGAGAAGGAGATGACACTTTCATCCTTCAGCACCAGATTCCTTATGAACTGGAACAGTTAAGTGAGGACTCCGCGCACAGAACTCATCCCTTGCCACCGGCCTTCCTGGGCTGGTGAGCAACCATACCAGCCTCTGATCTTAATTGGGATAAGGAGTGGAAAAATAGGGGTAATTTACAGTCATCTGCAGCCAGAGAATACCTAAAATGAAATATATGAGGAATAAAAATCCAGATTCAGGGATCACTGCCTTAACAAGTCCACATGCTGCCCCCAGACCCTTATCCATAAGCTGCTTCTCGCTTGCAAGGGCAAACGACCAACAGCCCACCAACACGGCTGCTCCTTAAGGAACCCATCTAACCCTGGGTACAGCATGAGCTCAGCAAGCACATAAAACCAACCGGAGCAGTGACAGGGCAGACGAAAGGCAGTTAGGACGCTTGAAAAGACAGAGGAATCCAGCTCTTACAAATTGTCCTAGAATTTTCCTGCCTGACTCTTCACTTCCCTTCTCCCTAAAGGGATGCTTCCATCCCTGAGCCCCGTAAACCCACAGTACAGCCTCCTTCACCAAAAAGGAGAGTCCCTGTCAAGTGACAGTGCTTCATCCCACATCGCGGCCAAGTCAGAAACCAGCACCTGACACCCTCCCAATTCAGTGTTCGGTGTACGCACACAAGCCAATACTTCACAAAAAGACCTCCAAATGGTTTTGCAACAGTGAAAAAACACTGCTCCTTGCAAAAGACACAACAGAGCAATTTGCTTAAAACCCTAGGAAAGCTGAGAACAAAAACCTGCATGCCTATTCCCATGCCCTCCCCAACAGACAACACTGTCAACATCGCTACCAATAAGTCTGGTCATGTGGGAATCCAAATAGTTGTTCAAACATAAAGATAGTGCAGAGACATCAGATGCTTTTCCGTAGGGCAAAACCACCGCCCCGAGCCTGCTCCTGTGCTGATGAAATAGCAGTATCCGTCAGGAGCTCGCCGCAGAGACGGGCTGCAGACAGAGGGGGAAGGCAGAGCTGTTTTCCCAGGCCAGCCCTCTCCAAGGCACTTTTAAACGCAGCTCCTCAGCTGCTGCCATCCTGGGGTGGGCTCCAGCATCTGCTGCCACAGAGCTGTAACGCATAAAAAAGGCGGCAGCAGGTCTCGGGCTGTGGAGCTGGCAGAGCAGGCTGCACCTACCAGCTCCTCACACCTTCTCACACCTTCAGCCCCAGCTGGGTGCCTGCCCGGGGCCATCTGCCCTGCGAAACGCAATAGCAGCAGGCAAAGAACCACCTCAAAAATCCTCACCCACTAGTGACATGGCAGCAGGGTGGGAGAGGCACAAACAGTGAGATTCACCCGTCTCACACCAAGGGTAGATCGGAACAGCATGTTCTTTGGCAGGACACGGACAGTTTGCTATTCCAGTTACCGCTGGTTTATAGAGGGCGTCTGACAACCAATAAAAGTGGAAAGTGTCCCAGGTACTCGACTTCAGCTCTTTACCATCTTGGCTCTCTCCCCCCAATGGACTGATTGCAGATAAGTGATATGCGCAAAGGGTTTTGTTTTCTTGCTGCAGCAGCAGTGCAGCCGCTGGAAGACTCAGCTGAGCATTGCATGGGACTGGGCACAGAGCTGGGCACAGAGCTCTCTGGGGAAAGGCTTCACAAATCGCAGCCAAACAAGACACCTGAGAAGTCCCAACTTAATACAGTACTGAATTTCCCATTCATTTGGGGATTTTTTTAATAGACTTTTCATAGTCTGAAAAAAAAAGAGTAAACATCTAACTGAAAACCTTGCCAAGAAAAAAACAAAACAAAACAGAACAACAACAAACATTCCAGAAAACACATTTTACTTCCCTGTTCTGAAACCTTTTTAGGTGTCAAAATTCACAAAACCCAAAAACTGTTTATAAAGCACCTCTGCTCTCCTCACCTCCCCGAACTGCAGTTTTTGGCAGTAAAACATCACCAAAGTCCAGCTGAGAACAGCAAAGGAATCCAATTTCACTTAAAAAATATATCACTAGTAAAATATAAGCCTGTATTGGCACGTTACACGTGGGTCATAAAACACAGAAGAGATGTTGGTGTGGCAAAAAAAGATGTGGGACTGCCTAGAAGAGAGGCAGATTTGGCAGCCATGGCAGCTAAGCACACAGTCACCCAGGGGAGAACAGATCAGACTAACGAGTCCCAAAAGGAGGACCACAAATGCAGCAACACCGAGACGAGAAATGACAGCTGTCCAAAAGACAGGGGCTGCCAGGGAAAAAACAGTCAAAAGCAAAGAGCAGAAAGATCTGTGGATCAGGCTGAACACTGATTAGAGCAGCCTGAACCAAGTTAAGGAAAGAAGAGGCAAGAACATGGACACTGAGAAAAGAATTACTCCCCCAAGGCATCTGGTGGTGAAGGAAAGGAGAAAACTGCAGGAGTAGATACAGATAAGGGGAAGAAAGATGTTTTTCCCCTCCAAAACAGAAGAGTTTGCATGTGAGGCTTTATCCAGCAGTCTCACACAGTTGGCATTCCAGTTTTGGGCCCTCTTTGTATTGTCCAGTTTTTTCCTAAGAAAAAAAGCTGTGGGAGTGTTGGAAGCATACTTAGGCTAGATGAGGTGGGGTTTTTTTGTTTGTTTGTTTGTTTGTTTTTACAAAGATCTATATACCAAGCTTTAATAAACTTTACAAGAAAACACCACTTTCCTTCCATTTCTTATAAACTTCATAGCTTTCAGTAGAATACAATAATCGCACAAGGAACAACCTACAAAACTGGTTTTATTCTCAGGGTTGAGCTTCATCATGCCTCATTGATGAGACTGTCTTCTTGACTTTGTGAATAATGACAGACTTGAGCAACGACAATTGCCTCCAGGTAGAAGAGCTTCCAATCAGTCGATCTTTGTTGTACCTACCCCATAATTTTAGATTCAGAACTGATTAAATTTTCTGAAAAAGCCAGTCATCTCACCGCCATGAAGTATGAACTCTCCACTAACCGGCAGAACATTTCTAGTCAGAAGCCAGCACTGCTCAGCCTACTCAAGGTGATCCAGACAGTTTTTGGTAAATTTGGCTGTAGGACATCTTTCCTTATTTCTAAAAATGGAAAAATGGAACGAGCTTTTTTTAGACAAAGACATTTATTAAAAGTTATTCAGAAATAAACTCCCCTCATACCCAGAGACATTTTCACTGTCCTTGCAAAGTTTATAGGGAAATAAAGCCAACCCAAACAGCTCAGCCCTTGAACAGCGTCCAGCAGCAGGAACATTACAGCTAACACTCCAGGCCTCTCATTGCAGCGATGCTGCTGGCCATTCTGCGGGGCACACTTTTTGCGGCTTGCCGGTAGTCCTCTGGTTTTGCCTTCAACAGAGTTACAATATTTTGCAGTGTTCTTGATGGCTGAAGGCCGAGGGCATCCATGACGTTTATGAGATAATCTGTAAGATCAAGGATAAAACATGTATTTGAACAGGCAACAGACACTGTGCAAATGAAAGTTATTCTTTGTTCTTCATGACAGCTAGAATCCTGTCACTGATAGCTCAAAAACACAGAAAACGGCAGCGTGTTTGGAATCTAACTGTACTGACTGGTGCGTATTTTTGGCTTCCTGTACACTAGTTTAGACAACTGTCTGTTTTGGTCAGAGGATTGAGACACATTCTGCCACGTTTCAGTACGTGCACACAACACCCCTGGGGTGGTCAGTAACCATGGTCACAGACAAAGGACCACAATCACACTTTCAAAGGCAAAGAACCCGCAGCAAAGCTGGGAAGTTCTGCAGAGGTGAATGGCTGTCGAGGCAGGAGAGAGTTCCAGCTCACTGCTTCAAAGTCAGTTGGGGAATTAAGGATGGTAGGGAGAATGCCGAGCAACCAGCCTCTAATCCACTGGTTTGTTTTTAAGCAATGCCAATTAAAAAAAAAATAAAAATATTCAGGCTGAGTTCACTGGCATTCAAGCAGGCTTTCAGGTTGGCTGAGGAGATATTGTCTGTGTCCCTATTTTTGAGCTTGGCCATGGGGAAGTCAGCATCCATGATTTACAGCAAAGAAAGGACTAAGTGGTGTTTACAGTAGCTGTAGTAGTCTCGAGGTGACACTTTCATCAGCTTCGGATAAGAAAACCCCATCTCCTCCATATCCTGCAGAAATGCCTTCCCCAACACTTTCCATTAGTCCTCCCTCAATCACTCTGCATGGCATGGGAGAAGGCAGAGATGAACAACATGTGCCAGCTATGTCCCACTTTGCTGCTGAAAATTTCTCCATGTTGAAAGTAACTTTAGTCATCTAGCACCTTCCAAACAGCAGGGCGATAAGTTAACCACAGCAGGGGAGCTGATCCTACAGGTTTTGTAAAAAAGGATGCTGGTCAAGTGCTCCACAACAACTTTTAGAATGCCTTTAGCTGATCTTCCGTAATTCAGCTATCAAGTGGATGGAAGATATCAAACAGCTGCCCCCTTCATAATCCACTGGAGCATTTCCCAACAGGCTTGGCATATGCTGTGTATCCCCTATATGGCATATACTGGCAATACATGGCAGTTTGATGAGAAGGGAAAGAGCAGTGCCACGCTTGAAAAGATTATATACACATCTTTCTTGCTAAGACTGCCTTGTAAGGGAATCCTCTCAGCTCAGAAGGACTTTGACTTCCACAGTCAGAAGCACAAAGCAGTGAAGAAGCAGGAGTACCTACCGGAACATCACCCTTCCCTCAAAGAGGGATGTGACAGAACACTTTGCAAAAGAGCAGCTGTGAACCACTCCACCATGCAGAGTATCATATCAGATCAACACGCTCACGATTAAAGGAGAAACCCACGCTGCAGTTTCTTCAAATCTAATGTAATGACAAAGCAGCCCGTGTGTTAGGGCAACAGTTCTCGGGACAATGTGTGCACCGAGCTTACCAATGTCTGTGGCAAGCTGCTTTGTCGAATGTACTGTGAGCTCTGGTATTTGCAGGATGACCTCACAGTAAGTTTGCATCGTAGCTCTGGCGATGGAGCCCAGCCAGTAGTCAGCCATGTTGTCCAGCTCAGGTAATTCATCTCCTGTACAGAAAATTCTCATTAGCTGTCAGCAGTCTCACTCACCTGCATATGCTGGTTTTGTAATAAAACATAATTCATAAATGGTTAACTGTTTCTTCAACGAGACATTAAGGTATTCATTAGGATTCAGAGTTTATCAGCTGTTTTTGGAGTAGTCAAAGCAGTTACATATCCTCCCTGATACTATACAACATTGAAAGTTAGCTCAAGACCCAAAACACTTTACTTCCCTCTATTACTTCTTCAGGTAAGTCATTTCCAAAGGGCTGACAGGTGATCAGGCTGGGATCAGGGGCACTGCCTGGCATATTCAATAGGATCATCTTCCAGGATTAGTTTACAAACTACTGCAATGACAAGGATTCACAGGTTTTTTTCAAGCCCTAAAGGAATTCCGTGTTCATCAGTGTTTTGAAAGTTAATGAACTATTAAACGTGTAAATACTTTAAGATGACAAAATAAGCAATGCGAAAATCTAAAATAAAGAGCATATTCTCAGAAGGCTACAGGAAGACTATAAATACACTCTACGCTTCCTTGATTGTCAGTGGAAATAAACACTGAGAAGAGATTAACCACAGCAAACCATGGTGCGCTGCCAACCTGCTGGAAAGCATTATGTAGCTACTGTTGTTAACTGCAGCAGGATTAATGACACAACAGGTAAGGACAGCCATCTGAAGAACGAACACAAGCCAAAACTCAGCTTGCTGCAAGAAATTAAGGAAAGACAGGCAGAAAGAACTCCTTGTGTGTCCTGGGGAGAAAGTTTTCAAGAGGAACCTGGGCCATAGCTGTCTCGGACAGCAGCCGCCCACAGCACCCACTGCATTTCTTTCAACACAGGGGGTTTAATCATTGTGACTGGTATCTCATCACTAAAGACTCAGGTGGCACTGGAAGTAGCAGTGGAGAGCTAATGATTTTTCAGCTGGAGTTAATAGAGGATGAAAAAGGAACTTAGATGAAGCGGTCAGCATTCCAGAATTGTGTCCTTACTGAGCAAGAATCTGACTACAGAGACTAGAACACATGGTCGGACCCTTAAGAAAAGAAATCCCCAAAGATGCAAAACCTGTCCAAAACAAGACAGACAGCAGACCAGTTTCTGACCATGGACTCCTAACCCGTGTCACAGATGGGCACAAGTTAGCATGTCACACAGGGTATAACAGTAGTTTCTCCTGGATTTACAGAGAAAAGAAGCAGAGGAAAAAGTTGTTTACAAGTAAACAGCATTACTATCATGCTTGAGAACAAATGATCTGTTCCTGAAGAAAGGAGCTCAGGGACTCCTCTTTTTCTAGCAACAAATTAAGGGGCTGTGCTTCTCAGCAAGGCCATAGAGGGATGCATATTTTATACCACAAATGATTAGTGCAAAATTAAGCTTATGGGACGTTCTCTCCAGATTTCACTAGGGTCTAAAGCTGGAAAGCTTCATACCAGCTCAGTTCCTGGCAGCAGCTGTTGCAAGAATCCCAACTTAGATACAGTCTGTGGGTAAGAATACACTGTATGATTAACGACACAGGGTTCTTTTCTTCAGCAGATGGGGACATTACACAAGATGGTCAGCCAACCTAACAACTCACCATTTCTAAACATGGTCACAAGCTTCCTCTTTGCCTATTCCTTGCTGTGCGCTCCTGCCAGCTCTGTTGCATAGCAGACCTCTTCGGAAGTTGATTTAAATCACTTTATTGATACAGTTTTTGAGAGAAACTAGGCCAGAAGAAGAAAAAAGTGACTACTTTTCTGTGCGGTTAATGAATGGAAATGGCCCTACTGTGGAACCAGCACAAAGAAGGCAGGAGTGCAAAGCTGGAGCAAGACTCCCCCTTCAGCAAGCTGTTAGACAGTCCAAGCCGCTCCGTGAACTGTACTCCAATGGACAGGCTGATAAGGAGCAGAAGCCACAAAAGCTAACTTGAGAACTCTTTCAGGCTAGATGGTTCAACAGTTCCCTTCGGAGTTTGGGAACTGACCCCAGGAACCTCCTGTTCACTCCCTGCACCTAGGATATTAAATACTGCTCCAACTCTGAAACAGTAATACTTCAGGCCCTGCACCCAAACCACAGTTTTAATGAACACTAAACTTAAATACACAAACTGAAGAAGTTTTACTCATTATTTAGAGGCTCGCTCCTCCTGCGTATTACCAAGAGACTCTTGGAAGAAGCAGCATGACTAGACAATAGGAAACGGATCTCCAAAAGCTTTGTTACCATAACACATCACACCCATGCAATGTCAAAATGTGAAAGCTTTCCCCCAGACACTTCAAGTCTTTGGTTTCACCCTACCTTGTTCTGGGGGGTAAGGCAGTTTTCCAGCATGTAATGCCAGTTCCAAAGAAGAATCCTCCTGAGTGACAAATGGCTCAAGGTGGAGAGGAAGCGACATAATATATTGCCCAATCTAGAATAAAAGCACAAAGAGCTGAGTCACTGAACAAATGTGAAGCAAGTACTTTGCTAGAGGAAAAAAAGTCAGCTGCGGTGATCCAAACCTGCAAGCAGAAAGCCAAGCTTGATAGCCACTCACTAACCTACATTTGCTCAGAGACAAATTGGCTCTTGCCCATCATTACACTTTGTACAAGAAATAATTTTTCACAAGGTCAGAGAACCAGTCACTGCAACAATCATGTTAAGAAAAACCTGTACAGAGAACTGTTACTCCAAGCAAATCTTTGCTCTCTGGAGTGTTCCTGGCAATTTGTTTTCTAGAGCAGAATCTAAGAGACTGAACCAAACAAAACCACAGAAGAGGAGACAGGGATCAAGTGACAATATAATCATGAATTACAGAAACGTATCACTCCCAACAGGGACCACCCTCACAAATTCACACGTGTAAGCTACATAACTTAGGCATGCAACAAATACTGCCCTGTTTATAAAGTGATTATCTGCTGCTACAGAGAATCTTCCTAGGTGCAGATACAGTTCAGAGTACTCTGCCTCCCCATTATGGAGCATGTTCATTAATAGCTTTGTCCTGAGCTCGCATCACCTGCCTTTTCTTCTACACAGCACATATGCCACATCAATTTGTTTCTAAACTCTAGTTTTTTAGTTTTCAATTTTACTGCATAATGCACTAGTGTTATTTCAAGACTACCCAAGACAAAGCTGTGGCTCAGTCTTGGCCCGCCTATCACTCAGCAGCAGGATAAAGGGTAGACCTGAAAAGATGTCAGAAAACAAATGCTTTGTATCTGAAATTTTCTGAAGTTCCTCTTTGCCTTGGACAGCCAGAAACGTCCTTTGATTCCTCACAGAATAAAGTAACAATCATACATATCTCAGTTTTAAATTTCAATTAAAGTGGCAGGGGAGCATATTCAGCCTCTTACCAACCATGCACGTCTCTGTCCTGGTGAACTGTGTTAATTAGAAAGCTACTTAGAAATTCAGTAGCAACCTTTCCTTGAAGTTTTACCTGATACACTGCCCATGAGCTTTCTACATCTCATAAAAGCTTCTCAGATAGCTAAATTCAAGCTATCCATGATAAAATTATCCCACAAATTGACTGACTACCCATTTCTATACATTTTTTTTAAAGCTTTAAAAGCAGAGTATAAGTCTGTAGGCCATAAGCCAGAGTAAACCAAAATATTAAAAGCTTTTGGTTGCAGCCTGCCCTTGAAAAATCTGTTGCCTGTGTGATGCACAGAATGATAGTAACATAAAAAAACTTGCTTATCAAATTATACTTTGTATTGAGATAATAATAGCAGCTAATATTAATATCTGAACTGCAAATTTGGCAGCAACTTGAAACACCAACCAGGAGAATGGGAGAGCAATCTGAACGCTGTTCAGCAGCGCCAAACTGCGGAGTGCCCAGTCAGAAGGAATGAGCAGCTCACTCTCCTCTTCCACTCAGACACGGCACTGCCAGAAAGGTTTCATTGTTATTCCATCAGAAGGAGAAACCAGGGAGTCATATGAGGATTAGAAGGGTAAGACCTCAAGTTTTTTAACTTCATAGTATGATTAAATCACTCCAATACACATTGCAGGAACTTCTACGCTACATGGGCTGCATTACGAAGAAATGCTCAGTATTCACCCCTACAAACAGAAGCTGGCACTTCCCATCGCATTACGAGAGTAAACACTGCGGTTCAATAGAGAAGAACCTCTCCTTGTGCTCCCTACGTTCTTTTGCTATTGCAGAATTTGACAGGGACTTCATAAAAGCTGCAAAGAACAGCACAAGCCAACTGATGAGGGCTGGACCACTGAGAGCATCTATCACCATCACATAACAATTTTAACAAATACTACAATTTTACAAAAAATTGGGGAAACACAGAAGAGATTCCCCCAGCACTGGGCTTCCAGTAACTGCCCTTACGTGCTCTTACATTGCTGATATATTCCAGAGGAGTCAGGCTGAAGTTTGGCAGGTCATCTGTCAGGGTCTCACCAATGCCACCAGAACTCCAACCCTGTAAGGCAAAAAGTGCAGAAAGAATCTATGACTTTCTGGAGCGTGAAGTCTATTGGTATTCTAGGAAGGGCTCACTGTGACTACCCAAAGACTTCTAGAAAGCAGAACACAGATGGCGAGAAAACTGCTACCCTTGTCCTCCCTCAGGCCCAAAACATACACAACCCTTTCCATACAGCTCCCTGTGGAAAATACACGCTCACACAAGTTAGAAAAGCAACATCTCAAATAAACATCAGAGCTTGCAAACATAGCTGTCTGTTGCAAAAGCTGTGGATGAAGGGAGGTAAACTATTCCACTGACTGTAGCTCATGGAAGAAATGTGATACCACAGGGAAACATTCTGAAAAGGAGAAAGGTAAGCAACATTGAGCTGTACTCCACCCTAAGGGAACCCACGGGTAAACCTTGCCAGTTCAGATCAGATCGATGTACCTATTACTCACCTCCATCTTTGGAACGAGTAAGAGTTGTTGTTTGATGCGAAGAAAAACAGAATCAAAAGCCAAGTGATGTGCCACCTGGTTGAGGCGGTTTAGGGCAGATCGAGATGAAGACAACAGGTTGTGGTTACTCGTACCTTTTTCCTAAAACACAGACACAGAAAAACATTTACACACAGAAGTCATTAAACTGACCAAAGAGAAGCTACGTTAACATTCTTAAAGAGGTCTTTACTAGGCCATCCTCATACAAAAGAGCTTTCCTCTGCAATAGCACAGCTTGTTTCCTTTGGGATGCCCTATTCCAACCAGTTATTCAAGACAGAAACTGCACACTGCTCCCTGAAATGTAGAACAAAGAATCATCATCACATTCCAGCCATGCCAGGCATGAGTCCAGGCTAGATACTGAGAAACTTGCAAAGAAGGTGACAAAACTGCCTTTTACTCAAAGGGCACAACTAACTGATTCCCTGCATGGAATTAAGCAACAGTTTTACATGAAGAGTACCTATGAAACTTGACTATTTAGCAAAGGTTTTAAGTCAAACATATAACACTGAAGGCAGAACTGCACAAGTTGCAGGTAAATTAAGTGCAAAAGAAAACAAAACATTTTGAGGAAATGAGAGACAGAACTCATAACCTTGACTTCGCTACTACATGTGACCGACAATGGCAAACATAACTTAGATCCACAAGAAGATAACTAGAGTCATTCTACCCTGTTCACAGATGCATGCATGAATGATCTTGCAGAATTATATTTCGGAATGGATATGGCAGCAGAGCATAAGTGGCAAAGAAAGTCTTGAGAAGCCAGTATATGGGCTCCAGAATTTGAGATAGCTCAAACACAATCTTCCCCCTGCTTTCTGCAATAAAGTCTCCCTCACCTGAACTGATAAGGGCATGTTCACAAAACACAGCCAGGATACAGGGAGAGATGGAATGAGTCCAGACTTTCTGGGTTTGGACATTTCATCTCTCAGCAGATCAATCAGTGTCTCTGCGGAAGACTTGGAACACAGCCCATCAAAAGGCTGCAGCTCAGGATGAAAAGTAATCAGGCTGTAGGGGGAATCCAGGTCTCATCTATCAAATGCGGGCCCAACAACATCCTGTGACGAAGGCGGGCTCTCCCAGGCACCAAAGCTACCTTTAGAGTGTAAAGCGTTTCCATAAGGCTGGCGTACTCAGATGGATTCTCCTTCAAAAGGTAATTGTATTCCTGCCAGGGATTCTTTACAGAGCTCTTCTTTTCTGCAGAACTGGTATCCTGAAAGCCAGAAAAACTACAAGGGCTGTAGGAGTCCGAGAGATACTTCCCAGCAGTTGATAAAATCCTGAAAACAAGTACACAAAAGTCACCAGCAAATCCTCTGACATCAGCACTGTTGTTGTCACGTTGGTCCAAGGACCAACACTACCTTTATGTTACTTCAAGGGAGGGAGGATTCATTGGTGGCAGACACTAATTACAGCCAACTCTCATGTCTACTGTGCAACTCAAAAACTGCAAAAATATTGAGATGAAAAAGAGACGATTGTGCTCTCAGAATGTCTAGCAAATATGGAACAAACCCAGCCTCCTGTGCACTGCAGGCCACTGTGCCCCATACAAAGGACAGGCACTCAGGTCAGACTAATGCATTTCAACGTACAAGAGGCTGAACAGCGCACTGCTTACAAGCAACAAAAGATCTATGTGCTGCCTGTGCTTGACACTCCTCAAGTTACAAGGAATCGATCAGTTAAGGCACACCTAGATTCATTTCAGCAAATGATTCATGCCCCATGTCACAAGGGGGGTGAGAATCTTGCCAATTTGATCTGGTGGAAAATTCCTTCCTGACCCCAATCTGGCAGACCATTTGATGCCCAGCCAGGTATCCAAGAAAAAGGATTTTTGTGACCGTCTCAGGGCACATGACTGAGTGGAACAGTCTGTGACCCATCTCTAACATTTCAAAAGATGGGGAGGGGGGAAATCACAGTGCCTCTGCTCTCCCTCCATGGTCTACGCAACGAAAGCACCTTGGGGTTTGTTTTCTTTCAACTTGGTACCTATGTTGACAGCTCATGAATTAAGTTCAGCAATGCTTACCTGTTGGCCAGTTGCTGCTCAAAGTCTCCACACTGACGAAGGAGCTCACCACAAGTAGTAATTATCCTGGGAAAGAACAAGACAAAAACACATGTTGTGAGATTTGAGGCAGATAATGCCAGACCCCCCTACACAACCCATCTCAGACACGTGTCAAGTAATTATAAATGCAATAACCAAACCACAGCCCACAGGGGACACATCTGTCAACAGTTAATTTGGCTATTAACTCTGCATCTATTTGATAACATACTGAATTTTTTTGCTCAACAGCCTCAGCCACATGCTACTTCTTGTCATCATGGCTAAGGCCAGCTCACTGTCACTGGGAAAAATTCTAAGAGCTGCTGATATTTCAAGTGATATGACATGCAGTCTTGCTCCAGACAGGGTGGGGAGCCTCATAGCACTTACTGTGCCAGCAGCAACCTGAAACCCAGTCACTAACACTAACACTCCCAGCAGCACTGCAGCTAAGTGGGCATAGCCGTGCATTCTGCACTAAGAGCTTGTGTAAACTGACCCCAAGTAATTCCCTTCCAACTCTGATACAAAAATCAGTTCTGAGCCGGGCAAAAAAATCCCCTTTACCGGACAGAGTTTTGGAATGCAGTCCAGTCCTCCTGAAAAAGGGAATCTGATAGGACATCGTCCAGTTTACATTTCTTTCGTATAGACTGCAATGTATTTGTAAAGTCAGATGTATACCTGTAATGAGAAATGGAGAAGAGAGAAGCACCAGCATAAGCAAACAGGTTGGAGAGAAGCATAACTGCATGTCCTGCGATTTGCTCATTCAGTCCTCTACAAGGGCCAAATAAGAACCACAAATCTTAAAAGGAGTTCAGAAGAGACACTGTTGTTCCAGTCCAAACACACAGACGTGAAGAACTGATCAGCCACAGCCCGCTCAAGCCCATAGTAGAAGACAGGGAGAAACTCAGAGTAACAGATACTGTGTGGCTACTTCAATTTGTTGCATATGGAATATATATAGTATACTAGTACTATATATATAAAATAAGTATACTATATATATACTAAAATTATAAATATACTATATATATAATAATATACTAGGAACTCTCCACTCCCACAAGAAGGTATGAGTAAGACATTTTTGTTACCACTACACTAATCACATCTCCTAGGAAAAACCAGAAAAAGTTTATGAGGCTACTGCTACTCCAACGTCACTTGGCCCTTACTCCAGGAACACAGTGACAACAAATCTCATGAATTTGTTTTCTCAGCTACTCCCCAGAGGAGAATGGATAGAAAGGAGAACATTTTGTTTTCCACACCCCCCCTTTTTTTTTTTTTTAAATAATGCCCACAAGCTGGAGGCACGCACACTGCTATGTAATTGCCTATAAAGAAGGTGAGATCAGAAGCGTGCTTTCCTCTTCCCCCTTTCCCACAGGACAGCAAGGTAACAGTTTGATTTATACCTTGTGAGCGGCTCTTTCGATATCAGGAAAGAATAAGGAGGTAATCAGTACTGGAATATGATCTAAGCAGGCTGTCACTGATACTTTAAGACAAGAACTTACAGTGAACCTCACTCTGTAGGGCATCTCGCACTTACAGGTAGATTCTGAATGTGAGGTCACTTGTCCCAGTATGTATACATTTCCTCACTGAGTTCTACTTTCATCAGCCTCATTTGTCTTTGTCTTATTCTGTTTTGGGAAACATTTTTCCCTCCAAAAGGGAAAGTTAAAATTTCATTAAAAATGAAAATTCAGTCCAACCAGAATAGAAAACAGCTGAGAAAAGTCTTCCATTTAGCTATAAAAAGCTTCCATTTTTCCCCTAAGAAATAGCCACTGCCTGAATGAAGTGGTAGGAGGGGATATCAGATGATTCATATTATGGTTACTTTCCGCTCTCAGCCATTTTTTAATAAATTACAGTCTTTGGCCACAAACGGAATACTTGCTACTCCCTTAGGATAAATGGAGCAGTGTAACTAAAAGCACCTTACTTTGTGAACAGAGCTTTCAGGGCCTTAAGGAGCCCACACACTCCCAGTCCATCAGTGAGTTTAATGCAGTTGTCGATGGCTCCAGAAGCCAGAATGAAGAGTTTGTTGACGGAATGGTTCAGTTCCTGGACGCAGTCAATGACTTCCCAATGCTCCTAAATAACAACAACAACAAAGTTGAGCCTGACTCTTCTTTCAGTGAGTGTCCAGACATTAAAGAAAAGACAGGCTGTGTAACACGTTGTTCTCTCAGTATCCTCGAGTCTCGTGACACACTTAAGGGAGAACATTGTTGGTCGCTTCCACCCTCCTGCACAGTGACCATTACAAAACTCAGGCTGCCAAATCCTATGTTTACCAGGTCTTCAATGAAAAACAGTTCTGCAACAACAGAATCTTCTACAAAAAGGACCTTCCTCCCCTGGACCCTGTTCTTAATAAGTTCTATTGAACCTGAAGCAGGCTCTTGGTCGATAGCAATATTTTGGTAAAGTCTTTCTCCAGCAGATTCACACAGTGCCAGTTACTGGGTGAACAAGAAGAAGAAAGGAGTTACCTCCAACCTGACAGTGCTGCTGAAATTAACTTTATTTCTTAAACAAAATTTACTTAACAGTATAAAAATATACTGCAAACAGGAAATATTACCAAAAAATTACAGGAGGAAAGAGAGCAATAACTATGGGAAAGACCCTTGTATTTAGTAGAGGCTTCAAGCCTCTCCCTGTGTAGTTGAACAAAGACTACTACATTACCAAGGGCACAGCACTGATCTGAATGAGGAGATTTTCTTCTTCCAGGTCTCCATACTCAAGCTGATAGGGCTTGTACGGACCATACACTGCTTCCACCAGTTCCATCACTTTTACCAGGTTCTGCTCCTCTACAAAGAATCAGATGTTTAGTCTACAAATAGATGAACATGCTACTAAAAACCTTGTTTCAAGCAACACGCAGTAGTTCTTCAATTAGACCATGCTGCCTACACAGGCTTGGAATGTTGCCCAACAGCTTTAAGTCTCAACTACACAGATTTTTTTTTTTTTTTTTTTTAAAAAAACAAGGTTATTATCTCTACCTGCTTCCTAAAACCAAGATGTTCTACCTCAACAAATGCCTCAAGAAAATTGTCACTCACTGCTCCAAAACAGCCTGGGTGACAAAAATCTATTAAACATTCCAACCTACAGTAGAAGGAAGGTATTGAAACTATTTGAGAAGTGAAACACATTACTCTCACAACTCAGAACAGGAGCAATCCTCATTTATCAGAAAGCCTGGTTCACACTTAAAATAATTGACACTAACTCAATTCAATTAGCACTACTACTTCACGGTGTTCATCAACATGAACCATGAACTCAGCATTTCAGTACTGTTCTGTTGAGCAGGGAGCTGCAAACCCAACCAAAAAACAGGCCTGAATGATTATTTCTCGAATCAGAACTGGACACTAGCTGTTATGTGAAGTTTTGCCAAACTCAAACTAGCAGCAAACCAGAATTACTTTGAACCCTGGATACAAGAAGAAGCTTTTACGCCCCAAGGACAGACAAGCAATGGAGCAGGTTGTCCAAAGCCTGTGCTATCTCCATGCATGGATGTTTTCAAGATCAGACTGGACAGTACCCTGAGTAACATGGTCTGAACTCATAGCGGACCTTGCTTGGAGCAGGAGTTTGGACTAGATCATCTCCTGAGGTCCTTTCCAACCTGAATTATCCCTTGAATCATAACTGAACCCCTCCCTCACATACACATATGTAGGAACTGGTTTGACCCTGTTCTGCTGAGTCACCTGGCCTTCCCATTCTTGAGATACTTTTCTTCCCAAACGTCTTACCCCATAGCAAAAGAGATGGAAATAAAGAATTTTTTTTTTTAAAACACTCGAATAACAGTTCAGCAGCTGTCTTCCTCTTGTATCACCTTCTAGAATTTGACATATTTTTTCCAACTCCTTTTTAATCATTTCTATTACGACCCACAAATTAAGAGAAGCCAAGGACAGAAAATGACCGACAAGAGTACGCAATCACAAAGACAACAAAAACAGACACAATGACAGTCATGCTCCCTGAAATTGCCCAGTAATCATAATTCACATGATCAAGTAAGAATCCAGGTTTAAATAGCTCAAGACAATGTTATGAGGAACCAAACACAGGAAACACAGCATGAGGAATTCTCCATTAGCTTTAATTTAGGATTTTCCCATACCCAGTCTTTGAAGGGGCCCTACCAGATTAATAAAGGACTATAAATAGCCAACAGTTCAAGTCAGGCATAAACCTATGT
This sequence comes from Platalea leucorodia, assembly GCF_965183815.1. Classification (NCBI taxonomy): domain Eukaryota; kingdom Metazoa; phylum Chordata; class Aves; order Pelecaniformes; family Threskiornithidae; genus Platalea; species Platalea leucorodia. The sequence goes on along the minus strand of NC_138827.1, from coordinate 18,642,764 downwards.
AAACACAGCATCTCACTACTTTGTGGTTTGCGGGAATTATGCATCATGTCATGACCAAAATGAGATGACAAACATCATTAGGGTAAGGAAAGCACAGGTTAGATTTTGAATCAAACACTGAGGATGCTGTTACGGAATAAACTACCAATGGTTCAGAAATAATATTCCATCCTGCATTTTCACTTGATGAAAACATAGGCCAGTAGCAACAGAAAAACTACAAAATAAAAATTAAGAATCCAATGGATGCAGCTTTCAAGCAGGTTTTCTCTTGTTTAGTAAGGTGTGACTTAATTCCAGGAAACTCTTTGACTTTTATGCTTTGTGATCTTTCGCAATGGGTTTCACAGATAGCTTCCTTAGAGACATTTCCTCATCCGTTAGACAGAAGAAATACTAATGTTTGTAAAAGGAAAAGTGCTAAATGTTATTTACCCAAGACAGCAAGCATGCTCAGAACAGGTCTGCTTCAGTAAACTCATTCAGTATTGTATCAATATCTTTAGTGTAAGATACATACACACACACACAGAAAGATGCAAATGCCATGTAACTGCTCAATGCTGTAGAAGACATAATCCCTCCCTCTGTGTAAAACTAAACAAAATCCCACAATGGAACTTTACAAAGGAATTGACAGAACAGAATGACAAAATTCAGTGCAAGAGCCTTACTCAGGTTTGGCAGCATTGCTGCTTCCAGCCCTTTTGCAAAGTGGATGGTGGCATCATAGAGCTCCAGCAGCTTATTCAGCTTGGTTTCTTGGCCCGTTCTCTCCATGGCAGTGCTGAGGCAGACAGGGATAGAAGGCACCAATGCTCCCAGAGTTTGAATCAACAATACAGTCACAATTTCATGGGGGTTCCTGAAAACCTGTGGTAACAGAAAAGCTATTAGCAAAAGCGCATTATCTCAGAGGAACATGACAGGCAGCAGACAGCAGCAGATAGCTTCTAGAGAGCACCCCACGAGGTACAAACCACATGTCACTGCCTCAGCAAAGACAGACTGTCCCACTCCAAACAGAGTAGGTCTTGTCTGTCCAGGGGCTGATACCTTCTTCAGCCCTCCTGAACATGTGCTGCTGCCCTGCTGGCAGAAGCAGCACCACTTCCCAGGGGCAATCATGCCCACTGTAGTCTCTCTTATGCCCTTGCCACTGAGACCTGGGCTCCTGAAACAGAGGGACGGAAGAGGCAGAGCAGTCGAGTTTGCAAATGCTGTCAGCAGAGAGGCAGGCTGCCATAACCAGGGAGTAAAGAGTTGGAAGAAAAAGCAGCAGCCTGACCTAGACGTTTTCACACCCAGCACAGAAAACTGTGCTGGGCATGTGCTTCTTTCTATTAAAGAATTAACATAGAGTTACCTATTGGTGAGAGGCAAAAGGAAAGAAAAAAGGGAAGAAAAACAAATTTGAAAAACCTCACAAGGGGTGAAGAAACCAAAAGAGGTCTGGTAAGACTGCAAGAACCTCGCTGACCTAGCATGCAGGACAGCCTGATTACAAAAGTCTAGGTCAATACATATTTTACTGTTGAAACTGTGCTTTGAATACAGCAACCAAGAAACCAGAAGACAGGCATAGGTCAAAACCAGAATTCAGCAGAATACAGGCATTATAGTAATTCAATAAACCACCCAGCAGAAAAGGGCATTTGAAAACAGAGCACTCAGTTTACACAGGTGTGTTGGGAAAAAACAAACGTATCAGTAAAATATGAAGAAATAGTACTATATCACGAGCCACATGACTGGTCAGATAGGCAGAAGTCAGTACTGGAAAGGCTAGAAAGACTGTAATCAGCTGAGAACTTTTATTTACATGCGCCACCCTCAACTCCGCTAGCATAAAATGCGTTACAGCCTTTTATCGTGACTTTTTGTCAGCTATTCTCTCTCAGTTGCTTTGAAAGCTGGGATCACCGTGAGCCTCCTGCAGCAAGGTCACCATGGATACTGAATAGCATAAAAAAGGTCCAAGAATTCTTCAGAAAGCAGAAGCAACACAGGAGATTGAGTGACACGAGCTTTGTCCCATGTGCCGTTTCTCTCTCACAATCCCCAGTTCAAAGAATATTTGCTAAAATGTAAGCTGACATCTGATCTGTAATTCACATCGACTCATTAGGCAGAAAAAATACATTTCAAGGAAACGCTAAGCTCCTTTGCAGTACAGGCCTAGCACTTGCACTGGGCTTCGCAAGACGAAGATAAGAATCTCTTACCCTTCATGGATGAAAAACTCTTACAGGCTCAACAATATGAACTTATCTCTTCATTTCACTGAAGAACAATAACTTTTTTGGATCCTACATTATTCTTGGCAGGAAAAACAAGCACACAGACTCCAACAGGTGATAGCAGAAGCCCTCAGGTATCTCACAGAGTCAGTCCAATATGACCTTGAGGGCCTCCTCCAGGCCAAGTGATAAAGCAATTCAGGCATTTCAAATGTCTTGAAATAGAACACATTTGCAACACCAACAAATTAGATTTAACTTAAGATACAGATGGAAGTGATAGAGCAGCTTTAATGTCAATAACACAGCAACCTTGCTGTCGGTAGAACACCAGAAATCAAATCTTGTCTGCAAGAGCTGGACAAGAAACAGAAAGTAGGTTGCAGGCCCTGTCTTGCATTGATAAGGCACAGAGTATAGCTCAAAGAGTGAGCACCGATGAACTGTTCAGAGCTCTATGAGAATTAAGAGAGCATGCTCAATCTCGTCCTCTCCCATACGCAGCACCAATATTAAACAGTCACCGCACCTGTGTTGCCCACTGAAGTTGTGAGTGCCAGGTCCCAAGGAGTGTGTCATACAGCTCAGTCAATTGGCGATTTAAGCTTAAGTCACTTTGGCAAAGATCCTGCCACACTGCCACCAGCTGCACCTGCAGGGGTAATAAGAACCATTCTAAGAGGAGACCTGACAGTCCACAGATCTAGCCATTGTTATTTCAAACCAAGAACTTCCCATGCAAAGCAGTTTTGCTAAAACACAATGCCCACCCTCACTCTTCTTTCCAGATTTCAATGCAAAATTTTGCTATACTTCAGCACTACAGAAGGAAAAGACTTTCAGCATGAAGCTAGAGGCTTCTTAGTTGATTCAAAGATTTAATTAACATTGGTATTTTACTCATAAAATGAGACTGTAACTGATACCCCCACATAATAGTTGAAATACTTGGCAAGCCCTAGCCTTGAACTTAATCCTCAAAAGTCACAGTCATGAGAGAAATTTGAGGATCAGGTTATGGCTACAGAACTGTCTGGAATTCCAACTTTTAATCTTACCTGAAAAGGGTTTACAGAAGTCAGCAGCTGGCAACTTGCAGCAATAAAGTTATTGCTGACACAGCCACATCCAAGAAAAGCAAAGCAAAACTATAAGGCACAGAGAAATCAAGCAGAACGCACATATCCTATGTCTATTGCAGGAAAGAACACAAAGCTCTGAATGGAGAATTACTCTTGAAACACAGGGAGTAAACAAAGCTATTAAGAGCCAGAAAGAGAAGTCAGAGAATGAAACATGAAAAAGAACAGGTTCCATCCTCCTTCAAACAGGAAAGGTAAAATACATGATGTAGCAGCTCCCCCTACAGTCCTGGCCAAGCAAGAATTCAAATTTTCATTTCTCCCTATTAAAATATTATCAAAATACTTACCTTGTGACATTTATAATAATAAGCAAGAAGCTGGGGCATCCGATCAATTTCGGTGAAGACTTTAACAAACGTTTTTGCCTGATCTAAACAAAACAAAATAATAGGCAGTTAACAGTCAGTCTCAAAGCTGAGGGTGAGATGTTAGTCTGAGCAAGAGGATTCTTCTTTTAAGGGAGTATGCACAATGGCCTATACAGAAGGACGCACTTTCACCTTTTGTTTGCTTATCCTCTCAAATAGAAGCAGAACTGCCTAAAACCCACACTTAAACAAGAATGGGTAGCAGACACAAGGAATGAATTTAACTTCTTAAATTTAACTTCTTAACCAGCAAATATATCTAGTATTAAAGACAGATAAAACCAGAGCATTTCCTAGAAAGAAATCATTATTTTCCAGAAACAAGCTGCTATCTACAAAACTAGAACATACCTCACAAAGTCCTCAGCTTTGCTTTCACCACTCCTCAAACTAACACCTAAGCTAGCTGCCTTGAGACTGACTAATGGCACAGTTAGCTCTTACACAAAGCTTTGAAATCCAAGTTCCTCAAAAATCTGTTTGGTACTGTAACAGGGATGACTATAGTTCTGTCCAAAAAATACATCTGGGCTTAGAGAAATTAGTAATGAGACCTTGTTTTTCAAACAGGACCCAGAAGGCAGATGAACTAGAACACTAAGTAACTTAAAGTGCTCTTCATGTGTGGAAGTCACAGCATACAGACTCTCTGGGGATATGTTTACAGACTTGTACTACATTTACAGGAGCTGGACTTCAGGAAAAAAAAAATATGACTTCACAGTAAACAGAGAAACTCTCTTCAATGGGAAAAAAAGCCCATGTCTCCATATGCCCAGAACAGGTTCTGAAAGAGAATGCAAACAGCGCTTAAAGTGAATTATTCTGAACAGTATGCCCAAGCAAAGGACCTCGTACCAGTAGACCTGCTGCCAGCAGCTGTCTTGCACCTATGTTTTCTTTGGTCAAGAACTCACAGAGCATATGAATATTCCATTTACTTTCATCCTAAGCAGAGAAAATATTCCAAAACATCATCCTTTGTCTTGAATTTGTCTGTAGAGGGTAACGCACTGCAACAGCAGAAAAAAAGGCATGGGACCTACTGTGAAGGTGACGAGCACAGCCCAAGAAAAAAGGAAGCTGTGCAAAGAAGAAAAGCCAGAAGAGGAATGGGAGAGAGATGAGAGAGATCTATGCAAAGGATTCAGCACGTTTGTTAGAAGCACAGCACATAGAGCTTCTTCCCTCGTCCGCTCCCTCCAGCTGTCTGCAGTCACACACTGCTGCACCTTGCCTTTACATAGACAAGAACTCCACAGAGCGCTGTGCAGCAAAAGCACCACAGCCCCAGATCCTCACTGGGACCTCAAGGTGCACAGAGAAGAGAGGCAACAACCAGAACAAGCATTTTTCAGAAGCGCTGTGACAGTAGTAGAGGGAAGGAGGAGCACAAAGAACAGTCCAAAAAATCAAATTTTCTAAAGGAGAGTTTATAAAACAACTTTTACAAGGTAGTAAGGAGTCAGAATGTTTCCAAACAAATTTCCTTCTTGATTACAACACCAAGTGGTAATTGAAATGCCCAGCAGCACTATGATAATGTAAAACTAAAGACAGAGCACTTGGAGAGCATCCATGGCACAGCTAAACTATGACAGCAGGGCAGCCCTGCCTCAGCACTTCCATTTCACACATCTACATGGCCTATAAAACCAGCTCACATTTTCCTTATTTCCCATAGTGGCCACAGGTACACCAAACTGTAGGAAAATCAAAGATGCACTGGACTGCAGGCAGCTACAGAGCATGTAACATTTCTTGGCATCTGGTTCCACCAGAAAAAGCACACAACCCAGCACCAGGAGCCTTCAGGGCATAAACTCCCCAGCCAAACAACATTTTACTTTTTAAAGACAATAAATTCTGCACTGATAGTAAATGATACCAAGCCTTACTGACCTACAGACTGGGAGTTAAAAGCAGCAACAATCTGAGGGCTGGCCATGGCCTCTAGTCGGTTCTTCAGAGCCTCAAGATGCACACACTTCTCAGAGTAATCCGGCGTATCCACAAGCATAGCCAGACTGCTCTGCATACTTGTTAGTTTGGCCGAAATCATAGACACATCCTGCCACCAGGGAAAGGCAACCCGGTTACCAACATGACCTTAGAGAGCATTAATACCTGTTTCATAATGACATTTTACGAACAGGTACATGTTTTAAAGTCACTTCAAAAACCTACTTTTAAACGCAGTTTCCCTGGAAAGCTGAAGGCACAAAGACCAAAAAGAATAATGAGGTATCTACCTGTGTTTTAAGAGTCTCTTCAATGTCTGCACTTAACGTGCTCCATTTGTCTGCTTCCTGAAGTGACTCGGCAGCCAACTGCATTCTAGATTTCACTTGGTCAATCTCTACCAGAACCTGAAGAAAAAAAAAAAAAAAACAAAAAAACTATATATATATGTTGCCCATTGAAACAAAAGATGACTGCCATAGATACTTATATTATGGGAAGTATTTTTGGCTTGGATTTTAAAAAAATGTGTGAAAAGATCGTGCCCGTTACAAGGGGGAAGGAGTTGGCTGAAAGAGCTAGAGATGTTAAATCAACTTCCAAAGTCAAACAACAAAAGGGTAGTTTGAATTCTGGATTTGTACTTTTAGTATCCACTTTGCCTGAAAAGTACTACACACCCCAGACAGGCAGAAATCTGTGCAGAAGTCAGTGTCCCCACTCAGGTAACTCTATCTGAACTGATATATGATCAGCTGTTCCTCAGGAAATGCAGACTGCACTAGTCTGTGTCATGCCCACTTTTCTACCATTAATGTTAAAAGAAGTGTTTTTGTCTGCCTTGAGTTCACAAGGTTGTTTAATGCAAACATGTCTGAAAACTTCAGAACTTGACAAGTTGTGGATAAACACTAAGTCCTACCTGCATTGACTGAGCTGTGTCTTCTTCAAATTTCTTGATATCTTCTTTAACAAGGATCATTTGCTCCTTCAGGAATGTTGCCTCCTGTTTCAAGACTTCCACTTCCCGGAGGACTCTGGGCATGTTCTGGAGAGCCTGATGGCTTGTTTCTACAGAAACACCAAGGGGGGCCTGAGAACCCTTGCTGGAAGGGGGGCGTTTTCCAATAATCTTAAATAATCTTCAACACTTAGACAAACACAAACAACTAAGCAAAACAGCAAACAATAAAACTTTAGTTATATCTCTAAAATTTAAATATGTATAGAATATATATTCTATATATGTATAGAATCATTTACATTGGAAAAGACCTGTAAGATCACCGAGTCCAACCGTTAACCCAGCACTGCCAAGTCCAGCACTAAACCATGCCGCTAAGCACCACATCTACCCGTCTTTTAAATACCTCCAGGGATGGGGACTCAGCCACTTCCCTGGGCAGCCTGTTCCAGGGCCTGACCGCCCTATCGGTGAAGGAATTTTCCCTAATATCCAACCTAAGCCTCCCCTGGCAGGGGCAGCGGTTTCTCAGCGTTTACAAGAGATGTTTCGGGACGCAGAGGCTACAGAGCACACCAGCCGTACTGCAGCGGCAGGGAGGGAGGGAGGCAGGGAGGGAGGGTTAACCGCAGTAACAAAACCCGCGCCGGGCCCAGCCCGCCACGTCCGCAGCCCCGCACGGGGGCACGCCCGCAGCGGCCGGCGCTACCCCGCAGCCGCCCGCCTCACCCTCCACGGCGTTGTTGACCTCCTGGATGAAGAGCTGCAACTTCATCACCAGGGTGGCGGCGTGGGCGTCCACCTTCCCGGGGGCCTCCTGCTGCACGGCCCGGAAGGCCGCGTTCACCCAGCTCTTCACCTCAAAGTCATCCGACAGGAACCTGGAGAAATCCATCGCCGCCGCCTCGCCTCCGGGCCCGCGGCGGGCACCCGCGGCGGGCAGGCCGGCCAGCCACAGCCACCGCCGCCCCGCAGCGCACCGGGAAACGCGCCGCCGGGCCCCTGCCGGCCACCGTACGCGCTGCGCCGGGGGCGCCTGGCGGCCACCGTCCGCGGGGCGGTCCCGGGCGCGGTGGGCGGGGTGGGGCCGGGCCCGCCGCGACGGCGGCGGGGGAGCTCGGCCGGCGCTGGTGGCGACCCGCAGAGCGGAGGCCCCGGGGCCCGGGCCGCCCCGGAGCGGCCTGGCCGCCGCGCGGCGGGGCACCGGCTTAAAGGCCGAGAGGCGCGCCCCTCTGTGGGGACCCCTCCGGGTCTGTGGGGAGAGGCGAGCGGCTGGTCCCGGTGCGGGGCACATAGCACTGACATAACCGCCGGAGCTGCCGGGGCCGGGGGAGGGCCTGCCAGGCCCTCCGGGACCCCGCTGCACCGCGGGCAGCTGCCTGCCGCCCTCCGGGAAACACCTCCCGTCTTCGTGGCTCAGCTCACTTGGTCCGACCATATTGAGCAACGAAATAAATCGGTTCTCTGCGTCCACAGCTGGAAGTGCGGGGATTTTTAACAAAACACCACGGCGAGTGAGGTCTGTGAGCAGCCGTGGGTTTATGCAGCCACTAAAGGCGTTCAGCTGGCGTGCAAGAGGCGGCTGTGGTGAGCGGAACCCCCAGGCCCGGCCGGAGCGCTGCAGAGCCCAAGGGAAGGAGCAAGACAAGCTGTGGGACCTGGGGACGGACGAGCTGTGGTGCTCGGTTGGTTTTTCTCACAGACTGACCCCGAGGCCCTCCCCCTGTTCACTGTCTTCACTCCGTTTTGTACCTTTCCCTATAAACCACATCCCCCGAAGTCCAGATGGCCCAACTCCCACCATTCCTCACGGTCTTGCCTGCGCATCAGCACACAGGCCCCAGTGCAAACAGGGTGGGTAGGTCCCTGGAACAGATCCTGCCCTGGCTCCAAGCAGTCTGCCACAAGGGCTGATTGTTGGTATAGGTTTGCTTTTTTTTTTAATTGAGAAAGAAAATAATGGGGAAGAGAGAAAATTTGCCCAGAAAGCAGCAGGAAACACTTGTATGGAAGAAGCATTAAGGCTCCCAGACTGCAGGGCTCTACAGCAGTCTCCTGTAAAGCAGGGTCATCTGCAGAAAAAGGCCATGGCAGAAGCAGCCAGTTTACACTCCTCCTGCCAGACGCCTGCACAGAAACCAAAAGGAAGAAGGAGATGGCAGATCCCGAGGAAAGGAGCCGTTACAGAGTCCAGGCTGGCGCTGTTGGCATGCAGTCCTTCCCCATCCACCACTAAGGCAACATGGCAATGTCCAAGCCTGTTGAACTTCAGCTCCTGCCCCAGAGCTCTGCTTCTGGGAAGCCAGTCACCTCTCCAACCTCACTGAAGGGCTGCATGCCCTGCGTGAACACTAGTTTGTATCTCAGTCGAATGGGATCCTATGAGAGAAAAGAACAGAGAGAGGGGCACGTCATGGTTGCAGATTCCTGGGTCCCCTTCAGCCTCACCCCTGGCAGCCTTGCTGCAGTGAATCACCCTCTGAAAGGGGACAGTAACGCTTCAGCCGTGTGGAAGCTCTGCACGGAACAAGACATGGATCCTCATATGTGAGGAGTGACTGGGAGACCTGTGCAAGCCACTCAAGGGCACGCTTGGCAGTCCAGGTCTGGCAACCTTCTCAGTGACAGAGGATTCCTTACACCAATCTTCGGTCTCGTAATTATTCATCAATGGAACAGAACTGCCACCCATCGCTTGTGCCTTGGGTGGCCTCGCGTTCCATCAGCTGCAAACACCTGCACAGCGTCTACACTAGGTAGACTGCAGGTAGACTGAAGCAGAACTGTGCAGGCCCCTGCAGAAACTGCCCATTTGATCCTTCAGATTATAGCTCTGGAAAGCTGTATCAGTGGGAAAAATGTCTTCCCAGCACAGCCCGGACTGCTCCGTCTCTCCCCTGCATCTCCCTGCTAATAATACTCTTCCTGTCTTTCATACCCATATCCCACCCACTACAGTGACATTCTGAGTGCTCCACCAGCAGGCTCAATAGCCACACATACCTTGTGCGGATTGGCGAGCAGCAGGACCTGGGATACCACCGTGGGGGGGAGAAGAGGGCTGAAAGCAGGCAGCTCAGAGCCGGATGCTGGCTGTAACTTTATTTTCATGGTCTGAAAGAGAAAACAAAGGGAATGCTTTTTGGTCCACGCTGAGAAAGGGCTGGGAGTATTACCAAGCCACAGAGGTGGTTAAAGATATGTCAGCCAGATTTTGTCATTTAATGAAAAGCATGCCTTTCCACAGCCTACATCTGAAGGCAGATATTCCTAAATAGACAATTCTATGCTCCACATACACAGGCAGAACGAATGCCTTACTGAGGAGGCTAAAGCAGCGTGTCTGGAGCCCTGTCTAGTTGTCTCAAGGCCAGGAATATACTCTGTGAAACAGGCACTGGGGCCACAGGCATCACCATACAACAGGTTCACCGTTCAGAGAAAGCGAGCCATGCAATTTCCAATGAGCAAGGCAAATCCTAAGCAAGAAATGGCGAACCTTCTCCTCAGGACATTTCTGAGCAGTCCCACTCTCTGCTACCCATCATAGGCTTCTCACCTTTGGGACTGCAGCCTGGAACGCGATGTCCTTAATTGGTTGAGCTGATGTGCTCAGCATGGAAAGAACCATCACGAGCACATCTGGTCGGCCAGGAGCCGGGTCTCTGGAGAAGTGGAGCATAGCCTTGAAACCATTCCTATCGTACACAGTAAGTGGACAGATACTGCCTGCCAGAGAAAAAAAAGGAGAATCAGAAACAAAACATGGATTCCCCTCCCTTCTGAGGGCAGAACAGTGAAGACGGAATAAGGAACAGCAAAAAGGAAACATGCATACAAACTTTTACTTCCTCCAGCAAACTCACAGACCAAGAAGCATACAGCACCTGCCTGTGATTTACATTTCACCTCTAAGGCGGAGAAAGGAATCTGAATGTCTAAATTAGAGATTTAGCAGCTCAAATTTCAACGGTCAGCTAGAGATGTCAGGTATGAATCCAACAGAGATATGATGGGAAAAGCAAAATTTAACTCTTCGGCACACACAAGACTTAGCCCTTTATCACCATGGCCTGATAAATCCACACCTGACTATCCCCATCCAGCCCTTCCAAAACCTGGTAAGTCCTTCACTTGAGAGACTGAAGTCAGAAGACAATCAGGTCAGAATGTCTTTGCACCTGTCCTTTTTCAAAAGTAGCGATGGCCAAGGCTCTGCAGTCCTCTTAACAGGATGTGCCTTGCTCTGAGACACTGGGGTGCTATGCGCCCAGGGTAACACTCCGTGAAGTGGTTGCAGGGCCGGCCCATACAGTGTTGAATTGAAAAGCAGAGGTGGAAAAACAGCTCTGCTTTAGGAAGCGGGACAGCTCCCACCCACAGATATCTTTGAAGCCTCTGGAGAAGAGCTACTTGAAGCCTGATTAAAGGTGCTAAGGGCAAACAGTTTAGAAGCAGATCACAAGGGTTAGCCAGGGCAGGAGACTCCTGACTACTGAGCAGGGAGGACAAGGACGTTTCCATGGTACGATCCCTAGCAATTGCTCAAATTCTCAGATATATTAAGTCCTTCATAGAATAGTCATTACTTTTCTCCAGCCAACCCGCACAGCATGAAGCTACTTTGGCTTGCTCCCCTGCAAAAATCACAGAAGAGCTCTAGTAAGCAGAGCTGGGGCACAGAAATCATTGCACTTACTCGGTGTAATTGAAATTAAAGGGACAAAAAGGTTTTCTAGAGAAGCGCCATGGGAAGCTGGATGCAAAGAGGCAGCAGGCTTCAGCTCGTAGCCTAGGCTGGAGAATGAAGTATTTGCCACTGAGCTATTTGGAAGATCTGGAAAGGGCAATTTCATTGGTGATAAATCCCTGGAAAGAAAAGCATGTAGAAAGCTTATATTAACTGGGGAGACTACATGGCATATACCATCTTCTGCTGCGTCCATTTTGTGTTCCCATTCCCTCATCACTTTTAGGTATAAATAAAGTACAAGCTTACAGTCTCCGAGTTCTTGAAAAATTCAAAAACTGTCTCTAATTTATATGGAAGAAGCCGCTGTTTCAGCATTCATTAAGGCAGACTTTGATTTCTGTTACTAACCCAAAACTGTTTCAGGGCTTTGGAAGTCTACTCTCCCCATGCACAGGCTCTCTGGAGCTCTAGCCAGTGAGATTAAAAGAAGTTCTAGCTCAAAGACAATGCAGGAAGCTGGGAACATCCAGTAAAATTTCTTGGCCTGTATTATGGCAGGCTGGATAAGTGTATCATAATGGTGACCTGCTCTGAAGATCTGTGGATGATTAATTTGGTTCATGAACTGTTAGGCTTCCACTGAATGCCTGGAAACTACTTTGTCACAGCCTGAAGAAAGCTGGGGAAAGTATTTTTTTGAGTCACAAGTTACTATAAAAAGACCTGACTGTAAGGTTTTTGTTCCTTTAGCTCAAGATCACCTTGTTACTAAGCTATGGGATTTGTCTCCCCAAGTTTCTGACCCTTGGAAGGTCCTAGTGTGCAATTACCCAAAGTGCAATTAACAGGTGCATAACTGCTGCTTAAGAGCCAATGCGCAGATGAATAGCTTGCCATCACTAACCAGTTGGAGTTGAAAGGTTTTCCTAAACCTCACTGCTGTAAAACAGTATTCCTCATCTCCAAAGTCAGACTGTATTATGCAGAGCTTGCTTACAAAGATAATGTCTTGGTCCTGGATGGTGGAGAGAGCTGATCAACGAGGCCCTGAAATTCATTCTTCTCTGAACAGCTGTCTTCCCAGCTCTCCTCCAGTCCCAGCGTTTGAACAGCACTTACAATTTCACTATATCCATTGTGTACAGCAGTCTGGAAAATAAGGCACTTCTGGTTCATGCTATAGAAATCACCATCAGCAAAAATCAGAGCTGTTCCACTGAAAAGAATCTCATTTTTTAATAACACTACTTAAAGTAGAAACAAATATGAGTAATCTGGTTGCAAACTGCAACTGAGAAATTCATTGCAGAGCAGGAAGATTCCAGTTTCCCTTCAGAATAGAATGGCATTAAAAAAGGCTGCCAGAGGAAGCTAGGAGATCAAGAATCCTGTCTGATTTTTGTCCTTCGTACCTTACGGACTAACATACCTGAGGATCACTCACCTCTGCTAAGCCAAAATCAGGTGGTGGTTTCTGTACAACAGGAGAGTTGCTGAGACCTAAGAAAGATGTCAAAATGCCACCGATCAATTACAGAAAACAAGGGTTTTCCACAGGTTCTTCCTTTGTTGTCTAACAGCAGTTTGACTACAGTCTAACACTATTAAAGAAACTACATTCTTGAAAACTTATGAAACTTATGGCTGAAAGGGTGTTACTTTCTCTTAGGACCGACATTAAAGTCAAAGTTCTCCTATCTTTATTAAACGCCACAAATCCTAGTAACAAGAGTAACACTGTACTGAATTGCACATACAAACCTAATGACTGTAACTCCTCATCGAGCAGACAGGTAGAGGTTGTGCTGCCGTGGCGGGAGGCGGTGGTTATGTTTGCAAATTGGTCTGTAGGAGACTGGGCTGCCGCCTCCAGTTCAGAGAAGTCAATCAGTGTATAGCTCTTCATGCGTATTGGGGCTGGCCGGCATGCTTTGGAAATAGCACAAAGAGTTAAAGAGAAACCTCCCGAAAGGAACAGTGTATTTATGGGTACAGGCATGCCCGAAAGGACTCATAGGTGAAGAACTTCAGGAATATTTTCTCTCAATCATATGTAAAAGAAAACGACGGTTACAGAATAGTTTTCCTGTGTCATAGGATTTTCTCCACATTTATTCTCCAAGAAGCGCTTCCCTTCCAGACTCCACTCATACACGACATGCAGGAGCAGAGCTGTCGTGGAATGCTGCAGGATGCTCTTTACCTGGTGCCTCAGCAGAGCTCGTGGCTGAACCTCCTCCACCACCATTTTCATGGCTGGCTACAACCTGCCTGTACTGTCCGAGCGCCTGTGTGAGCTTGTCATTGGCCTGCAGTATCTCAGCTGGAAAACAAGAGAAGAAACAAAATATTAATGTTCTAACACGAGGGTCAGTGCCACGGCACTCTCCAAACTGCTCATAAGAAAGGTACAGTGCATCTAAGGACCTGCCTGGAGCAAAGTCTAGTGGGACAATCTGCCTTAAGATCCTGGCTAGCTTTTCATTCCATTTTCTGAAGTGCAGCATTTTGCACATACATCTGCTGATTTCAGGCCTCTCTCTCATTTATCAAGATCACTTTGAAATCTGATCCTATCTCTAAAGTACTTATAGTTCCTGCCATCTCTTACGCACTTTGTTGTTCTCTGCAAGTTTTCCGAGTGTACTTGAATCTATAATCCAGCACTCCTCAGCTGAAGAACCCTGGCATTCATAGGTATGAATGAAATGTTTGAGGCACATCTGAGCTCTTATGATTGCTGTTTAAGATGTCTATTCAGCGAGGCATCACTTCAGTCAGGTTTTCAAGGCATATGGACAAGACTGTGAAATGCAATCCTCTGGGAAGGGCTAAATTTCACAACTGTGGAATTCAAAGATTCTGCTCATATGACCCTCCTCAGTATATTACTTAAGAAATTAAAAAAATATTCTCCCTTCTGTGTTGATAGGCAGGGAGAACTTCAATCTCTGTAGAGAAAAGACCTCAAAAGCCTTCAGTTCTCTGAACATCAGAACTCCAAAAACTCTGAAAACCACCTTGGCTGGAAGAAACTGGATTCACTGTTGAATTTTGGGCTCCAAGTGAAAATTAGTAGCTTTCTTGGAGAGGAGTGGGAGGAGACTTGTGCCACTTCCCATGGGCATGGTTTGAAGGTGCAAGTGGAAAGCTCTGCCAGCAGGGTAGCATGTGCCCCAGCATTCCCGCTCTCAGATGAAGGGCATACCCCACTTGTCAAAGAAAAGGCAGACAAACTTAACCATAAAGGAAACCCAAGGACAGTGCTGGCTCTTACCTAAAGCCTCATCGTCATCAACTGTCTCACTGGCAAGGCGAAAGAGCAGTGGCCTGAGCTTCTCACAGCGTTGAAACAGAGTCTATGGAAGGAAATGTTTCATGTCATTGCTCAGGAGATCCCAGACACTCTCACACTTCTCTGCCCTGTGACCACCTGTAATTGATGATATGTCTAGAACAGGAAGATGCACTTTCTACCCAGGTCCAGACAAGTGTATCAATGCTGCATGTTGCTGCACTCTTAAAAATCCACAGTGGCCTGGAAGTACAGCCACTAGAACAAGGAGGCTTTGCTGGTATCTTCTCAGCAATCACATCTTCTATATGCAGACAGGTGTAAGATAGATCAGTGTAAAATTACTCAATTTAAAAGTATCCAGGAGTGAATAGATTGATCACAGTACTCGGAGGGAAGTATTACAACTGTCAGTTCCAACTACCATCAGACAATGCAAAGCCGCTTATGGCTCTCTTCTCAGTGTTTTAGGAAGCGAGGAGGCACTTATGGCTCTCTTCTCAGTGTTTTAGGAAGCGAGGAGGCACGGAGGCAGCCACTCTTTCAGTCTGAAAGTAGGGTCTCTTCCATCTACAGCAGCAGCCCTCCCCAAAGGGACCTAACTCCAAACTCTGCTGTTACTTATAGCCACAGAAGTTCTTACCTACAAAAATTCAGTTGTCTATAGTTTTTTTAATTTGAGAGTCTGGTAGGCATCCTAGTGGAGTTTCGGGTGTTTGGAGGCCATAAAGCTATTCTGACAGCCCTATTAGCGACATCAAATATTTCCTCAGTTCACTGATACTTATGAGCAGCAGCGGACCAGTGAACTCTGGGCAGAAAAAGGGGAATCACAGAAACCATAGGACAAACTGAAGAACCCACAGCCTTGAGCTTCTCTGGCCAGATCTTATCACACCCACCTAATCATGCCTGGGCTCAAGGGGATTCCCGTGTGTTATGCCACTACTGAAGGAAGAACCATTTCCCCATTAGATACCACAAGAAGAGCAGCTAACCTGGACATAAGCTCAAACTGGCACAGCAGGAGACGGTTCCATTCCAACTTCCATTACACTGATGGGAGGGACTGTTATTCATCAAACATGTTGGAAACTATTTGCTGTGGTAATGCTGTTTCCCTGGCAGAAGCTGAGTGCACCGTGCTGCCCTTTGAATCCTGTTGCCCTGGGCCCTCCCAGCCCTAGCCAGTCAAAAGAACCTCTTATGCAGGAAAAAGAGCATTTACCTGTAGGGTCTCCTGGTCAGATTTGGATAATTCTTGTCTCTCGTAGTTTTCCAGTAATTCATCCATACGTTTAACATTCTCAGAAACCTCACTGATGGTATTCACTCTTCTGGACACCTTAGCTGACTTTTCTTGTTCCTTTGGTGAAAAATGAAATAAAAGTAGATGATGATTTGGCTAATACAGCCAGTGCACATGCTTGGCTGGGTCACTCTGGATCACACTTCTTGGGGAGTTGCTTCCTACTAATGTCTTATTGCAGGTAGAGGAGACACAAAGCAGCACGGGAAAGGACTCACCCCTCAACAGCTCCAGTATCAGTGCTGCACCACACCTCCCTGTCAAGGGTGAAGATGGAAACCTCCTGCCCTTCTCAGGGCAACCTGGCCAGGGTGCCAGTGCGTAAGAATTCATTTTACCACAGGCACGAGTAAGACTTCAAAATTAGAGTTGGGAGTTGGTGGCTTCTGCTGTGCAGAACGACACTCTCAAAACAACTGCAGGGATTTCATTAAACCAGACCAAATCTCCTATTTATGCAGAGAATTGGGGTGCCATTTCAGACGGAAAATAAAAACAGACACACCAGACGTGCACACACACATTGCTTGTAGAAAAAAGGCAGTTCTGTAGAGATGTGGCTTTTTTCCACCTGGAAACTGAGTTTATTTTTGGAAACTTTCTATCACTGATGCAGTACTACTGCCACGATCCCACTAAAGTGGAAGTGTCCCACCACAGGGGCTCATAGATATAAATATTCCCTCTTTCTGGCAATGGCGTATTTTAGGGAAACAAAACAAAATAATCCCACACTGTAACTTTGGAATAACAAATACTGAAAATCATCCCTCCTCTGGGGCAGCTTAAACAGTTCACCCGAGACTGATGTTGCAGCAAGGTTCCCATTACACCTCTTGGTGTTCCCTTTAATACCAATAAGGTGGCAGGCACTATGGAGGTCAGGTATAGAGGGCCCACTGTCAAAAACTGAATTGCCAAGTCCCCTCCCACCCTCCCCAGCTGCAAACACATCTTCTGACCCAAGGAGCTCCCTACCTCTTTAATCATGCTCTTGATCAGACGGTTGGCAGCCTGCAGGTCGTCAGAGTGGTTGCTCTTTAAAAGCCTTGCTAAGAGCTGTTGAGGGAAGAGCATTGGACAGCAGTGAGCAGCAGTCTCTAGGCACTATACTACAGACATACATCACATAAAAGCAGATATTGAGAGACACCCACTGTCGTAATAGTTTCTATAATCCTGGAAATATGTGGGCTTATGTCCCATAATATAACTCTTCGGCTGTTTGGGAATAATAACTCTCGGGCTCTGCAGAACTTCTGTAAGACCTGGACAAACCCTCCCTCGGGAAAGTTTAATAGAAACTGATGTTTTTCTGTAAAAAGGTTTCACTTTTTGTGAAGCAAAAATTTCTGAGAAAGCATCAAAGAGTTCTCTAGCTGTTGTACAGCAAGAAGTATTACCATTATTCTGAAGATAGTCTGTCTGAAACAGCAAAAGCCCCCCAAATATGACTGAGCCTGTTTTCTCATCAGTACAAATCAGAGTGTGGAGGGTAGGCACGAAAACTCTTAAGGTTTACCTTGGATTTCTCTTCATCTGTGTCAAAAATAGAATTCTGAGGTCTCGGGGAAGGGGGAGGTAAAATTTTGTCTTCTGGCAATTTGGGGTCTTCTTTTACAATCCCTGGAATGGATAACAATATTTGTTCACTGATGCCTGAGTTGTTAAAACACCAATGCTCAACAGTGCATTGGATTTTGCACTTATTTCCTTCACCCCTCCCCAGAACTTTACAAAATGAGATGGAGAAGCAAGGAGTTGCCTTAGCATACACCCAGACAAAAGACTTCCCTTTCTCCCTTGAATTAAGCACAGGCCAAATGAGATTTTCAGAATAGAAGATAAAATTCAGATGTGCTGAGTGAATTGCTAAAATTCTCCCATAGCAAGAGCACTGGGAGCACACCAGTATTGACCTCCGAGCACACAGGACTGCCGCAATCAGCATGGCCATAAAATGCAGGGCACCAAACACACACAGCCGAGTACTAAAGGAGCCCTTAACGTCAGCAGTGATTCTGTGGACGTTTCCTCTCCTGCCAGCGCTTGCAGCAGCAGCAGCCGCCGACCACGCAGGCATTGGATGGGCAGCGGTCCCTGAGAGCTCCTGGCAGGAGGGCGCCCAGCACCCCTGCACCCCTGCTCAGCACCCCAGTCTGCAGCAGCAGCTGCACAAAGGAAAGGCAGTGATGGCGAGGAAGGTTTCCACAGCAGGACTTGGGGGAAGGCTTGAAAAACCATTTGATGCTCAGAGATGCACAAAGCAAACCTGGTGGGAAGTATGTAAAAATAAATTCTCTAATTCCCCTGAACTTCCACAGAAAGTCTTATGGCATTTTCTTAGTTAAGCTATGAAACTTACTACCTGGGATATCAAGATGGGATTGGACAAATTTCTGGATGACAATACTATTAAAGACTATTAAATATGATGGAATGGATGAAAAATCCAGCTCGGGATCTCTCTGAACCCAGAGATAATAATAATCCTGGGAGAGTATTCCAGGGCAAAGATCACTCTGAGTTTGTCCTGTTCCTCTTCCCTGTGCAACAGTGGTGAGCACTGCGTGAGCAGAGGCCCCAAGGCTAGCCTGATCTTTGACTCAATAAGGCTGTTCTTTGGTAAATCTCTTTAAACAGTTACATGCATCCTCTTAAGTACCAAACAGCCTCGTAAGTGTGGCCTTTGTCCTTTTTTCCTGACGCACATTTTATGAAAAAAGCTGAGTCACAAATTAAAGAGGACAGATATCTGTGGTCTGAAACCATGTGACTTGGAAGGCTCAAAAGGAAACTGAAATAACAGAACTAAACCTTGTTTCTTCAGCATCTGATAAGCATCCCGGATTTTAACTTCCTGAGGAAACCAGACTGTCCAACTGAATATTACTTCTGTGACTCTTGACTTGACTTTTTCTGAAGACCAGGTTCCATAGTACTGAAAACAAAACAAAACAAAAAAGTAAAGAAAGACAAAAAAGATTAAACCCAAAGAATTAGTGCCAGCTATGGTATATGGGTCTAGCCCCAAGTCATTTGTGTGCAGAAACCAAGTAGCAAATGGATTCCTAACACTTTATTCACAGTGTCGTCAACTGTGTATCTTGTGGTATAGGAAATAGTGTGTATAGCTGTGGCTGTAAATACAAGGAATGCTATTAAGCGTATGATAATTACATAAATATTATATGGCAACCAAAATGAAACAATTTCAAAACTTCTCTGATCAGTTATTGAATCAGAAACCAAAAGTAGGTTGTTTTATTCTAGTGAAAACAGTTCTGTGCTTGACTTTAAATGCTTCCCTTAACTGCCCGCAGTGCAAATAGCACCGCTGGCCTCGGCCAGACCCAGACAAATGAAAACTGAACAAAACGAGAAGCGAAAGTTATTGTCTCTTTTCAGCATCTGGACATTTTCTCCGGTTTCTCTCATTATTGCCTACAAGCACTCACTTTATTGTATTATAAAAATATCAGGAAGAATGATAAAAGCCACACACAAACCTCCAAAACACTAGGCATTGTAAACTCATAAAATGATACCTGTTTTGTGAAGACAGCAAACAAAACTCTCTGTAGTGACATATTGTTTAAACTTTGCTGTTTCACTGAAATACTTTTACCAAACCTGGGACCGAGAGAAGTTGTTTTGCTGTTTGGTTAAACATTTCTCTGAAATCAGCTTTTTGCACCTCTGCCATCGAGATGATGTAATGGAAAATGAAGCCTGTACAAGCGGTAAATGTGTGCAGGACCCACTAAAAAGGGGAATCGATTACTGAGTTGCTGAGAAGGGTATTTAAGAAAGTCCCAGCCCTGCTATTTGATGCAGAGAGGAGCAAGGCATGAAGATCATGCAGTCTCTGATAAAACAGGTCTCTATTTTTCATCATGAGAGGCGCTGCCAGGGCACCCAGTGCATCCACTCTGAACTCACAACTCAGCTTCTCAAACTAAACTTCTCACTTCTGACGGCTGCTTCTCTTCTCAGGAGGCAGTGATTGCACTCAGAAGCAAAGTGCTCCACAGCAGGGAGCAGAAATGAATATATTGAATATATTGAATGAATATACTGCGAGCCAGGGAAGTGAAGCAGCAGGAAGGGACTTTGCAGCTTCCACGTTAGCTGCAGCTGATCCCTTCCAGCCTCCCCCTGACTCAGGGCTGTCGCTGCCCAGGGGCTGGGAGCCCTCTGCCCGGCTTTCGGGACACCCTCAGCAGGACCCCAAAGGGGCTGCATGAATGCACAATTGTCAGGCGATGGTGGGGAGAGTGTTGAACCAGTGCTGCTGAAGTCCAGTCCTCCCTGCTGCTACCTAAGCTGATCCTGCCCCGTGAACAGGACCCAAACCCAGGCTAACCTTTGCCAGGAGAAAGCAAGAAGGAGAGCAGCCAGAGCACAAGAGTTTGAGGACAAAGCGTAAGAAAACACGGGAGAAGCTCTGGGCAGCTCCTGGCATCTCTGTCCTCTGCCACTTCCCCAACCAAAGTTCTGTAAATCACTGACAGGCAGAAGGGCCACAGGCTGAGGGGTCACAGGAACAACTTCAAGCTCCTCCAGAGTCTCTGACTGTCCCAGCAGAGTTGGGAGAAACCACAAGGAAAAAGCTTTTGACAGGAAGAGCCCCTGGCTTACATCTTTTACAGGGGGATTCACATCCAGTCCTTGTGCTCAGAGGCACAGAATGAATTCTGCTCTACTTCTATGTGAGATTAATTCTAAGTATTCATATCCAGCATGAAATAAACAGTATGTCCTACCTGTTATGTTCAGCATAACCATGACCACCTACCTTTGTGGAAAGCACTTTTATCAGCTCATTCAAAAACCTGAATTTTGCTATTTCATTGTGAAATCTTTCACCGCAGTTATTCACACAGGTCTCTAGCACCTGCAGAAAACAAAACAGTACCAAACAGAAACTCTACACACAGGTCTTGGGGAATTTTTAAAAATAACTTTGCCATTATAATACTAAATCTAAGAACTTTTCTGGCACCGCATTCACAAATACAAGATACTGAGGAAGTTGTGCAGCAAGAACACATGTTTTTCCTTCATCCAGCCTTCTTAAGCAGCATGTTTAAGACTGTCTGCTCTGTTCTACCCATCACTAATAACTTTTGGGCCACTGACCCTGTGGTGGGACCACAGGCCAAACAGCAAGAGCTGCAGACCACTGAAACACCTCAGCAGAACAACATGGGAAGGAACAACAGCAGTTACTCCCTCCGGTATACCCTGGTTTCTTTATTCCTTGTGCAATGGAAAGTTAAAAGGGAGAGACATCCAAGAGAAAAAGAAAGGGAGCGACATCTAAGAGAAAAAGAAGAGACAGCTACACTGCCTCTACCCCCCAAACTCTATTTCCAAGTTACTGCTGCGTCTCTTTGCACGCAGCTGAAAGCACTTACTGTGAGAGCATGAAGAGCTTCCATCTCCTGAGGTGACTGTATTTTATGTGCCAGCAGCCTCGGTGCAAGCAGTGGGCTGGGGAGTAGCAGAAGCAAGTCAGACAACACACAAGAAAAATGCTGCTAATTTTACCCTGCAGAGAAGAGCAACTGCCGGATTCACAACCTGCTACATCAGGCACCTTTCCTCCGGCAGAGCGCTGGCCTGAGGCACGCACGCAGGGCGAGAGATGAATTGCAGCAGCTTGTGCGACCCCACTGCTGTCCTCCAGCCGTGCCCAGAGGCTGTCCCCTCGGAGGGAGCCAGCTGGGAGAGACTGGGGGCTCTCCCTGGGCAAGCACAGGGAGACAGAGCTGGCTCTCTGCAGTTGCAGGAGCTTCGATTCACAGCCTGACCCAGCCTGCTGGCTGCTCCTGTGCACACACGCTGCTGGGGGAGATGGGTGCCAGACTACAGGCTCTGAGCGCATGGGCGTCTGCTCTAAAGAAAGAGATGATCACTAAGCTTTGACAGGTTATTTGCTTAATTAGTTCCTGCTCCTTCCCACAGAGCCAAGCTGTCAGCTGGAAGGCTGGGAAGTCCCAGCAGAGATCTCCCACCTCTCTGAACGGAAAAGCCGAGGCTGAGCTCACTCGGGGCTTCCCTGCAGAACCCCACAGCAGGTATCCTTGGCCAGTCTCCCAAGAGGCTGGTGAGGGCACAGTGGCAGGACCTGCTGCCTCGTGGGTTGCAGTAATAAATGTCAGAGCCCATTCCTAGACATAAACCTCCACTGCTTTGGCATACACCTCTCTGCAGCTTATTTACTCGTTCTTGTGCAGGCACTCTCAGGAGCAGCAGAGCCCAGTGAGCACTCCCAGCTGTCTGTCCAGGCTCCCCACACCACAGCTTACAGGTCCCATTCCCCTCTGCAGCCATGAGAAGCTCAGAGCCAGACGCACAGCCCAGAGCAAACACAAAGAGCCGTCTGTCTGCCTTACCCTTCTATGTCGGTGTTCACCTGGTCACAGAACCGCTGGATGCATTCCCAGTTTTCCTCAGGGATACTTGGGTCAGTGGCTTTATCTTACACAGGGGGGAAAAAAAAAAATAAAGAAAAAACAGCCTCAGTGGGAGAGGCGTGCAAGCGAGCAGCACAAGGCAGGAAGCGGCTCAGACCTCGCGCTGCTACCAGCTGCTTTAGGGCTTTTTGTAAAAGAGGCAGAAATGGAAGACGCAGAACGAGCAGGAAACAGCTGTTACTAAAATCTGCCTAAAAATACAGTCCTGAGTACACACTCCTAAAAAGTCAAAGTCAGGCATAAACTGAGGTGTTGAAAGCACCAACAGCACAACGTTGCATTTAGCACAGAGCACAAGAAACTGTTAAAAAGCATTTACAGGCAGCTCTCCCAGGACCAGACTGCAAACCTTGCTGTGCTGGAACACAGGCACGGTTCTTTTGCAACAGGGCTGCACGAGTGCCCATCCCAAAGCTCTGCCTGCATGGCTGAATTGAGGAAAACCGTCTGTTTCAGCTTTATCCACTCCCCAGTCCAACGCTCAAACAGCTTTGGCAGGACTGGGGCCGAGGATGGACAGGAGAGATGGGGAGCAGGAGAGACGCAGCAGGTTAAGACAGCACCCGTAAGCATCACCCTGAAGGGGCTCCATGGAGGAGATGGACCCTTCTTCACGGAGCTGAAGCTGCTCTGGTGCCCACCCGGTCGGGGCCAGGGGCCAGGGTTGGCCTGGCCCCTGGCCCCCAGCCCCACTCACTGAGCCACCGCTCCAGCTCCCCGACGCCGGCCATGGACTCTTGCTCTGCTCCGCCCTGCTGCGAGCAGGAAGCGGATCCACCCGCCGTCACTCCTTGCATGTTCCCACTGCTCCGCTCGCCCCTGTGGGAAGCCCACGCGAGTTTTCGTGGTATGGCAGTGTACGCTGTGGGCGTGGGCTGGCTCGGTAAAACGTTCCCTCCCACCCCTCCAGCTGCTCCTCCCCTTGCTGGCGTGCAGAGCAAGCACACATTGGCGAGAACGGAATCAAAAGTCACCACATTAATTTAATAATTAAAAGGTCATCATCCAAAAGAGGAAAAAACATCCCAGTCTCCTGGTCAGGGGTATTTTTAGCAGAACCATATGCATGACACAGTACACAGGGAGGAGAGTCCCCCTCTCCAAGTAGCTCACTCAGCCCAGCAGGACACCAGGGCAGCTAAGAGGGCAGCAGCTATAATATACATATTATTTTTTTTTAATATTTTTTTTATTTATTTATATAAAAATGCCCTCCCCACAGTATTTGTTGAGGACCTATGTAGTCATAGCTGTAGGTACCCTGATTGTGAGGCCCTCTCCAAAAAGAGACCGATCTCTTGAGACGAGCCATGCTGGTATCAGAAATAGCATTACTTTCTGTCCACATGGTATGAATTTAAACACTGATAAAAGTCTCTTTGTCCCAACCTGGAAACCAGGCTATCTGCACAAGATGAAAGCAGAAGGACGGACCTAAATCTGTATTCGGGTTCCTCTCCCAGACAAACTGGCTTATGCTTAGTGCAGATACACACAGACCTGGAAACATCATGCTGACACCTGTCTGGTCTAAAGCCCAGCTCATCTGATCAAAGATAATCATGCTGAGATCAAAAAATACAGGTCTAGGACAATGACATGTGCTGCCTACACCATCTGAGTGCATGGGCTGGATGTCAGTGTCGTTTCTGTCTCATATTAGCTAGATAGTGCTTTGTGTATTCTTCCACACACTTCTTTGGGTCCCAAAGTCACCATCATCTCAGCAACGCTCGGTCCATGCTGAAAACACATAAGAAGTCATTGTACAAACGGAAACTTACACTTTTCAGCACATGTTTATGCATCATCATGGCGGAAACGATAGAGTGATTAGCTATCAGATTGCTGTTAGACCAAGGGTAGGGGTTTTATCAGCAATCTCAAAACATGCGTTTGGGTTTTTTTTCTCCTGAAGTAAAATGCTAAGAATGGTCAAACTGACCCAGAAGGATTTATGCCAGAGCCTAAGCTGGGATAAGGCTTTGAAGAATTTTTGTGAAACTTGGTTTTGAACTTTGTAAAAGCAGAGTGCACATAAAATCCCAGTTTTGCCCAAAACCTACAACCTTGCCCACACTCCCTACAGCTGGTGCAGAGGTTTTTCTACCTTCAGATTTGTGACCAGCATATTCATGCTTTGACAACTTCTGCCTTTCTGAAACTTTCAGAACAGCCTTTCCTTTCAGAATTGCTGTGTATCAGTACATTCACTCATAAAGAAACTAATGTCAATTCTTGCAAGATGTCCAAACACCAGTATCTTGCTATCAGAGAGAAGATAGCTATTAAAAAAAAAAAGAAGGTCCCAGCCTCAGAATTTTTATTTTTTACCTGCTGCCCACTGAGAGCCAAGCGAAGGAGCTTCATCATGCTGCTGTACTTAGTCTCTTTGGTTTGCTTCTGGAGGCTTCTCAGGTCTGTGTTCAACTCCTCCACAGTCAAAACAGCTGCCTGCCTTGTCATGAGCCTTTAGGAAAAAGAGGCCCTTACAATCTGGGGATGTACAAAACACAGGATTCCTACCCAGAAATGACTAACGACTTCAACGACTGCCAGCTACCTCAGGCTGGTTTTGCAAAATCTTCTGGCAACAGCAGCAGTTCAAGGTAAACTTTCCTGCCCTTCACTCCTGCTCTGTGCCAGGGCACTCCCTCTGCTCACTGCAGCATTGGTCATGTACACGGGTACCCTCCTAGACTGGCAGGCAGGACTGCTTTACCTCGATACTGCTGCTAAGACTCTGCTTTGCGAAACCATACCTTTCTACTTCAACAGCACCACAAGCAGAGTTGTTCAGAAAAGCAAGCATCTAGTTTAAATCACAAAATTATGCCAAGGACCTGGAAAACCACAGCAAAAGCAGTAATTCTGATTTCTTTTTTAATAACATGATTTTTAGAGATGCAGGAGCCATCACTGATGCTACTCAGCTGTAGGTAGCAGTACTATTATCCCTCCAGGATAGCAAGTATTCTGACATTTAAATTACCATCACTTGGATTCAGTTACCACTCAGCTGTGACAAATGACTGAGGAGAACCAGCTTTACAGAGAGCTGGAAATAATAGCTCAATTTGCAGATACTGCCACCTTAATTACTCCCAAAACTGTTTTTCAGGGCTCGTTTTAGTTCAGAGGTGAGATCTGAACTGGAAAGGTGACTGACATACCACCTCGCCTAGCTGCAAGGCATGGAGTAGCAGAGGGACATGGGGCAGCAGCGAAACTTGTTGGCAAAACCCCAGAAAAATCACTGGCATAGAAGGAAGATCCTAGACTGGGCAGACTGTCTGCCACCCCAGCAATGTTTCTGAGCAGACAGAACTGCAGACTGCTAGCTAGAGTCAAAGAAAGGGAAGCAGGGAAAGCCCCCCAGGGACGAGCTCTTCAGAAGTGACAGTGATTCTGGCTGGACATGAACTGGGTTCATTCCAGAGACCCAGAGGTCTCATTACATGATCGGAATATATGTTGACCAAAACCACCTTGCACTTCTCCAGTTCAATGCTACAGCAGACAAAAGCACAGGAGATCAGGTGGCATGGGAAAACCCTGCCAACACCACTGCTTCATTAGCGCCATGCTGGCACGCAAACTCCGCTGTGCTTGGTGCTTTACTCAATCCAGACGTGACAATTCTCGCTTGAGAGCACTGACGTGAGCTTTCCCGCTGGCAAGCTGCTTTTCAATTAAAAACACAGAATTTCTCACTAGTTATTAACTACAGCATATTCCAAAGTAAAGCAAATTAAAGAAGAACTATGAGCATGTCCAACATCAATACAACAGCCAAGAGCAATGCTCTGGGGAGGTCAGATGGGTGTGTACAGAGCTGGGAAGAGACACTTACCCTAAGACTAGTTTTCCTATTTCATCTACTTCTGCAGAAATAGTTTGTAGCTGCTCTCGGGATACCGAGGGCCTAACCCATAAGTAAGCATAATCAGATGACACCAGGTTCTTCAGGAGGCTTATGTGACCCTGGAGAAAGAAAGGAAAGCTGTCAAGGCTGAGGGTTAAGCTGGGGGGAGAGCAAACACATCCTGTCTGGACTTCGCAAACAGTTAAAGAGGGTCCAAACACACCACTGCATCATACTCCGTGCTGCTCAGGGGACATGTGAATCGCTGACATTTAAGCAGCTGAGTTTTTCACACTCATAACCACTCGGTGTGAGCAGGGACACAGAAGAAGCCCAAAGGGCTGCGGCTGTACCCGTGCTGCAAAGACGCGTGTGGGCTGACTCAGAGTTAGTCCAGGGAAGTGGCTCACCACGCTCATCTGCCACCTTTCTAGAGACAGTGGGAAGTCACATGAGTCACTGTCCCACTGCCACAGTGACGCCTTCATGCTGGAACAGTCGGGTCTCTTCCTGCCCTTATAAAGAAGGCTTTATTCTTCACAAAGAAGTCCCCAGATACTACAGTGGCGTCCCAGGGGCAGACTGGGAAACAGCTGGGCTCATCCTCCTTCCTGGCATTGGGAAGAGCCACAATATCTTCTGTCCCCTTTACAGCCAGCACTCTGCCCCTTAACCAAGACCAGGGCTCCCAATGCACAAACCCCACTAGTTTAACCACCGAGAGCTTCATCCACCTCTGCAAAGAGGTTGCTTTGACTTTGCTACGAAAGCACAGAGTAGCGGCAAAGCAGAAGCATCTTACACTGCCCAGCCAGCAAAAGCTAGAGATGAGCAGTCTCCTGGCCCGAGGGGTCCCAGGTGCTGGACCTTCCCACCACAAGCCAGCCACATCCTGGGCTACAGAAGAAGTGCAGCTTGGGGCTTTTCAACAGTCATCTAGACAAAGCCACAGCTGACCTGATCCAGCACTACTGACAGTCCTGCTCTGAGCGTGAATCAGAGAGGTCTTCCAAGAAAATCCTACAATTCCATGATTTGCTTCCATGGCAGGGACACGTCCTCCCTCTGCCGAGGGAGCTCTCTGCTGGCTTGGCAAAGTACGGATCAGCTTATGACTCTGCAAAGACCACCAAGACATTCACCATGCCCATGCCTACAGGTCAGCTAAGTGTATCATTGGATTTTGGCAGTCAGCATGCACACGATCACTTGAGCTGGCAGTGACAGCCATTTGCAGGCTGTGGAGCTTCAGAGCTCAGATCAAAGCAGTGCCCAGGACTCAACTGAGTCTTCATGCAGGAATCCCACAAAACCTCAGCTCCCCAAAACAGTGACACAATGCTATCACTGCTCATACTTTTCTCAGCAGGAGGACTCGCTCCACATACTCCTTTTCTAGAACCTCTTGATCCACTTGTTGATCCCCATAGACGTGCTCCACCAGCAACTGCAACTCTTTAATTAGCTTCTGTCGCAGCCCTTCATTCTCAATATGACGGGTAAGGTGAATCCTGTAACAAAGAAGAAAACTGCTTTTGGACTGCTTTGGGTTAGATTGGAACTAATCACCCCAACCTTACAACATTTACCAATTAAAACTGTTAGAAAAGCAATATTAAATCCCAGACAGACATTCTACAACAAAGCCTTAAGCACTAATACACCACAGTGAACAAAAGATGTGGTAGCTCTCAGCAGCACGATATTCCCGTAGTACACATGTACTTGCAGAAGTACCCTCTGGAAGTTTTGCCTCTTTTTAGACGTTATTTTGAATCTAAACATAAGACCTTGCATCCTCCTAGCTACACACCATCTGCCCAGGTTTTTACAGTGCATCCAACACCAGTGTCTACGCACAGAACGGGAGAAGAGACAGGAATGGTGTAAGCAGAAACTTATACTTCTCTGTAGCGCAGCCAAAAAGCCACTGTGCTGGAACCACGCTTGATCCAATAAACAAAATTGCCATATAAAGCCAAGTGCTAAGAATAAATTCTCACTGATGTACAGATTATTAAGTTTTAAAGTTACGACTGATATCTATACCTGTTGAATTCTGGGAGTTTTTCAAGATCCAGAAGGGCAGAATGTGTTGTAATTCTGCCTATTTCAAACTGCGAGATCAGCTCCTCCAAAGTCCTCCCCATCTGTTTCTCTGCAAAATAACCCAACAAGGGAACGATCCGCATTCATTCTCCCGCAGAGAACTAGTGTCACTGCGTTTCATTGCAAGCCTCAGGCTCAGGGCTGGGGCAGCAGCATACCCAAGGAAGAAGTGACACAGGAGAGCCACTTTTCACAGTGCTAGCAACAACCAGGGCAAAGAGGGAACTTGTAGCAGGCATGCACGGAAGGCTGCCCTCTCCCTAACAGCAGGCTCTGCTAACTATCGGTGAGCAACTGGAAACTGGGACATTCTCTTGGCTCTGTTACCTTCCTCAGCAGAACACCCCTTGCATCAGTCAGCCAAAAGGAAGTAACACTCAGCCAGGAGGCTTCACTGCCCAAGAAAGATTTCATTCCCAAGCAGAATTCTCAAAACACAAGTTAATTTGTGATCCCCACACAGCAAGAGCAACAAAAGGAGACATTGACTCAACTTCTCATGGCCTTTCAGGTTAAACAAGAAGTGCGACAGATGTCATACACGACACTGCAATTATTAACCATAGAATATTTTCCCAAGAGTTTACCGACAGTTTCTTCACCGTGAGATGAATGTTGTCCCAAGTGGGAACCCATTAAGCATCAGACTCAATTTAAATGGCTGCACAGAGGCAGAAAGACTCCCACCATTCCAGCACACCACCCAGTCTTTCACAGGAGCTCTGCAGAAGCCCTGCTGGCATTTCAGTGACAGATTGGTCGCCCCACACCCATTTCCTGATCCCTTCAAACACTGTCAAAGTTCTCAGCTATTAAAAGAAACCTAACCCATTCCCCAAAGTCAGCATCAAGAAGTGTCCTAGCAAGTACTGAGCCTGTTGCCATTACCTGCAAATCCAGAGCCACAGTTGGTTATGATGTCCAGCAGAGCCTCTGGCAAGTAGCCATCCTGAGCAAAACGCTCCAGAAAGATGTCCCCCTGCCTTTTTGACAGCTTGCCACCGTCTTTATTCAGAAGCAGCGGGAGGTGACCAAACTGAGGGGGATCCCAGCCAAAGGCTTTGTAGAGAAGGAGGTGCTTGGACGTCGAAGTAAGCCACTCAGTTCCCCGCAGAACGTGGCTGATGCCCATGTAGTGGTCATCCACCACATTTGCCAGGTGGTAAGTGGGGAAGCCGTCCCCCTTGAGAATCACCGGGTCGCCTTCCACGTCAGCCACTTCGTGCTTGTTCCAGCCATAGACCAGGTCCTGAAAGGGTTCCACCCCCTTCTCCAGTCGGAAGCGGACTACCCAGTCGAGGCCCTGTGACAGCTTCTCAGACACTTCTGTGGGTGTCAGGTGCCGACACCGGTTGTCGTATCTTTGAGAAAGGAGAACGAAGGTTTCAGCTCAATACAGGCCAACCCTATCAGCCATTCTTACATTCCCAAAACTCTAAATTGACCCCAGAATTTTAGCTGTAACCTGCCCACCACATGTCCAGTGAAACTACCTCAACTCTGGAGGTCAATCCCCTAAGCCTCTAAGGGTAACGCTGGCTTCTCTCTCTACGGGCAGTGAGATTACAATCCTATTGCCGCACACATTGTCACAAGTTTTTGCAAGCGTGCAGCACAGGGAACCACCCGGGGGACAAGGAATCCCTACCGCGGGGTCTGCTGGCTCCGCAAAGCCTCCTTCTTCAGCAGTTCCAGGCGCTGAGGGGTACAAAAGCAGCGGTACGCCGCACCTCTCTCCAAAAGCACGTCACTGGCTCTCCTGTAAAGGTCAAGTCTGCGTGACTGCTGGTAGGGTCCAAAGGAACCACCGCGGCGAGGACTCTCATCAGGGGGAATACCTGAAACATTAGTATGACGGGACTTAGAAAGCCCGTAAAAAGGCAGAGTGAAACCCACTATTGGAGCACACCGAATGAAGATGAAACAGCAAGGTTCTGGAGAGTGTCCAAGGATGGTTTCTGCACCAGGGCAGCCAGCTGACAGCATCTGTCTGACAGAGGAGTCAGATTCTCCTGGACTCAGAAGATAAACAGCAGCCAACAGCTTCAGAATTTAAGAGTACTGTGTGTGAAGCAATGAGCAGAAAAACCACCAGAACCTAGTAAATAGTTGAGCAGCTCTGGTACACTACTTAGAGCAAAATGCAGTCAGGTGTACACATACGAAGTAGCATCCACCCTTTTTATAGCAGAGAACATTCGTACCACAAAAATCCAGTTGAGACTTTAGCCAATTATTTTACCTACTCCAAAGTTATTACTCAACAGCAAAGTCCCAGTCCCTTGAAGTTTACCAACCCGTTCATGGCAGCATCTGTGGGATCTGGCTCTGACTTTATCACAATTCTGTATTCTAAAATCACCCTCACTTCTAGTTCTTAAGCTCAAAAAGAAGCAGAGGATTCAAAATGAAAACTGACACCTCCAGATCCCCTTTAGCAAATACTCTGTACGCAAACAATTTATCCATTTACAGCGAGGTCTGCGTGCTCCAACTTCTGACCTTGCCGTCAAGTTTCTCATGCACAACTTTTGTTACAACCGCACATCGGGCCACTTTCACAAATTTAGATCTTTCTGTGTGTCAGAC
The DNA here is from genome assembly GCF_965183815.1 of Platalea leucorodia. Classification (NCBI taxonomy): domain Eukaryota; kingdom Metazoa; phylum Chordata; class Aves; order Pelecaniformes; family Threskiornithidae; genus Platalea; species Platalea leucorodia. The sequence goes on along the minus strand of NC_138827.1, from coordinate 18,611,743 downwards.
AACACACCAAAAGAAACCAAGCCTAACCAGTTATTTCTGCTATAAAACATACTTCCAGCAGGACTTTCCTGATGCCTAGCTGTAGAAATAACGACATTTCAACTAATTCATCATCTGAAACGCTGCATAGCTTGCCATCATGCAAAATACTCTCAATTTGGGTACTGTTAATCTCTAGAAAGAAGAGAATCTTTCAGTAAGTAAAAAAATGAAAGATGTTTGTAAATACCTGCCCAATCCAGCATATCTTCTATTCCTTCTGCAGCTCCAGGGACCACTCGATTTTGATCTGTATCCTCCACTCTCAAAATAAAGGTCCCTTGGTGTTTTTTGGCAAAAATATAATTGTACAGAGCCGTCCGAAGGCCACCCAAATGCAGAAAACCTGTTATCACGTGGAAATCAGAGGAGATCATAAAAACTAAGACCCAATAAAGGGATTTTTATCCCACCATGGGGGAGTGAGCGAGCGGCTGTGTGGTGCTTAAGTTGCTGGCTGGGGTTAAACCACGACAAGCTCATGCTTAAAAATCCCTTCCTGAAACCAGGACAGAGCTAGAAGGGCAGTGCTACCTGTAATGGAAACTGGTATTAAACGCTAACGGGGGGGCAGGGAGGCGTGCTGCACAGGGACACTGACTGCCTTTGTGGGCCTTTGCTGTGGAATTAAATCATTGGCAACTGCCTTCCAAGAACGCATTCCCTGAAGTGAGCGGGCAACCACCGGCAAGCTGGCAGGCGCTAGGAAGCACCGCTGTTGACGGGACCCCGCGCCTTCCCCGCGCTGCCCGAAGGACACAACCCGCAGCCGCCCCGGGGTCTTATTTACTTCCACCACGGCCGGGCGAATCCGACCCGGGCAGCTCCCGGCAGGAGCTCCGTTCCCTCGGCACTCGGGGGCGAGCGGGTACCTCGGGGAACGCAGCGCAGGGAGCCGGCCGCGGCCGCCCCCCGCTCCCAGCACACGCTCCCCAAGTGTCTGAATTCACGTTTTCCAACCCAAAGCGCCGCCCCGGCCCGCAGCGGGGCCCCCCGGGGGGGCGAGGGGCGGGCCTGACGAGGGGCCTGGCGAGGGGCCGGGCGTTACCTGTGGGGCTGGGCCCGAACCGCACCCGCGGCCCCGACCCTGGGCCTGGGCCCGGGCCCCGCTCTGGCCCCGCTGCGCCCCGCAGCGCCCGCAGCGCTCGCGCCATCCCGCCGCACCGCCCACGTGGCCGCGGGCGCTGCTTCCGCCTGGACGCGCCCAGCCAATCCCCTGGCCCGCAGCGGCCGGGGGGCGGGGCGCCCCGCAAAGGCGCCGTCACGCTCCTCCCACTGCCGTGCGGAGCCGGCAGAGCGGGCCCCACCGGGCAGGGCCTCTGCGCCCGGAGGAGCTGGCAGGAGGCCGGGACGCCCCTGACCGCGTCCCCGGGCGGCGCGGCCGGGGGCCCGGGGGCGAGGCCTGCGGGGCCCGCACCGCCCACCGGGCTGGGAGGGGCGGGCGGGGGCGGGCTACGGCAGCCGGCGCGGCCCAGTAGTCAGCGGCGGGCGTTTCCCGGCGTGCCCCGCGGCAGATTGTACACAATCATCATGGCCGCCGCCGCCTCTGCCGCCGCCGATGGTAGGAGCCCGCGGTCCCGGCGGCGCGGCGCGGCGGCGGGCGGTGGCACGCGGCGGCGGGCGGTGGCACGCGGCGGCGCGGCGCGGGGTGGGGTGAGGCGGGGCGGAGCGGAGCGGGGAGGCGGGGAGGCGCCGGCGCGGGGAGCCGGGCCCGGGCAGTCTGCGGGCGGCGAGGGCGGCGCGGCGCCGGGCGGGCCGGCAGCGCTCCGGGCTGGAGCGCGGGCGGGCCGGGCCGGGCCGGGCCGGGCGGGCCGGAGCAGCTTCCCTCTGGCCGGGCTCTTCCTGTCCGCTCGCCTCCAGGTGCCGAGGAGCCGGGCATGGAGGCGGAGGCGCCGGAGTTGCCGCTGGGCTGCGGCGGAGAGGGCGGCTCGCCGGCGGCGGGGAGGTCTCCTGAGGGCGAGGAGCGCCGGGATCCCCCGCCGGCGTCTGTCAGCAACGGCGGCGACGCGGAGAGCGGGAAGGAGCTGGTGGAGCTAAAGGTTATCTGGAACAAGAACAAGTACGACGTGAAGTTTTGCCTGGATAGCACGGGGGCCGAGCTGAAGCAGAAGATCCACTCGCTCACAGGTCTGTCGGGGCTGCCGCTGCCTCTGCCGCCTCAGCCCGCACCTCCTCTCGCCGCTGTCGGGCCGTCTCATAATCCTTATTCTTGCCTCTTAGGCCTTCCACCTGCTATGCAGAAAGTTATGTTCAAGGGACTTCTGCCAGAGGAGAAAACGTTGCGGGAAATCAAAGTAACAAACGGAGCGAAAATAATGGTTGTTGGCTCTACTATCAATGATGTTTTAGCAGTAAATACACCCAAAGAAGCTGCTCAACAGGAGGTCAAAGCTGAAGAAAACAAAAAGGAGCCGCTTTGCAGGCAAAAGGTTATTGATGTCTCAATAATTCCTGGCATGAGGGAGCTGTAGGATTTACATGGTTCTCTTCTAATACTCTGCAGTCACCTTCGGGTCTTGTTCCTCCTCAAAGCAGGCTGGGGTCTCTTTTCTCACAGCTAAGTGGTAGAAGGAGGGCTCTGTGCAGAGGAGTTCTAGCAGCAAAAAAAACATTTAGCCTAGTGGAGGTTGGGGCTTTGCAAGACACCGCTTGTGCTGGTGCTAGATACAGCCTAGTGTTTTAGACAAGAAATGGTAAATAGTAGAAGTATTTCATGGTTGTTAGCTCAAACGCAGTCTAAATTAATTGTATCTAAAAAACAATTTTTGTTGGCCTAAAGGAATTTGATCTCCAAAAACTGCCTTTAAAATGAACACCAAGAGAGCAGTTCCTTCAGCTGTCCCAGCACTGAAGGGAACATGGATGTCAAATACTCCTCTCTCATCTTGAAGTGCTGCCTCCAAATAGGGAGTGAAGTAGAGTGCAGTGAGGCTTGGTTTGGTGGCGGTGCTGCAGTGTTTTGGGGCTGATAAAGGATTTTCAGCTGAAGGTATTACCGGCCCCATACCTTCCTCAAAATAAATTTGATTAGAAATTAAATAGTGCATCATTGAACTGCAACCTTTATGAAACATGCTTTTGTTTTTCTATAATTTATCATAGTTCACGTGCACTGTAAGTTCCATCATTGTTTAAAGGTACTCAGCAACTTACAAGCTGTGAGCATGGTTTTCTTAGTTACTGCTAAGTTACTACTTAGTTACTACTGCCCTAGTAGTATCTGTTCTGGTTTGTTGCTGTGTTGCGGTATGTTGCACTGTCAAATGTGGAGGGTTTTCTGCCATTCACTGGATATAACACTTGACTGTTAAAACTGTCTTGCCAAATGCCAACTATGTGATCCAGCATGTACGATATTGAAGTGGGACTCGGGGTTCTTTAAATTTTTATAAAGGTATATTTCTGTATATTCTAGAAGGGATGTTACCCTTTGCATTATATTGGAGTTTTATTAATTTATGTAATTTCTTTAGACTGTCACAGAAAGTGCTCGGTTAACTTTGAAAATTAACCATTTCCTGTGTGATAAATGACTGTGAATAGTCCTTAACTGTCTCTTAGTGCTATCAGGATATGGTCAAGGGTGCAGCTGGAAGTAAATTGAAAAGCTCTGTTGCGTTTCTGTAAATTCTAATTTCTGGTTTTATATTGTAGCAACACAGAAAAGTATTGGATAAAGGAAAACCTGATGATGTGATGCCTTCTGTTAAAGGTGTTCAGGTAAGTAAATAAGTACTTCAGAAATTGTCCTGATCAGAAGAGAGAGACCTTTTTTGTGTTTTGAGACCTTTCTTTGCTGGTTCAATTATTCCTTGTTATCGTAGTAGAAAAGTGGAAAGATGGATCGTCGTTATGCTTAAAAAGTTAAGAGATATAGCTTTTCCTCTTAAAGTCCTTCACCTTACTATGTTGCTTCTTTGTAGGAGCGCCTGCCGACAGTGCCGTTATCTGGCATGTACAACAAGTCAGGGGGGAAAGTAAGATTGACGTTTAAACTTGAGCAAGACCAGCTATGGATTGGTACAAAAGGTGAGCAACTCTAAAACTCTGAGATGAATAATTGGTAACTGGGCTGTAAGTGAATTGTGTGACTATCGTGGTTTAACCCCATCCAACAACTAAGCACCACGCAGCTGCTCGCTCACTCCTCCCCCGGCGGGATGGGGGAGAGAATTGGAAGAGTAAGAGTGAGAAAACTCGTGGATTGAGATAAAAGACAGTTTAGTAGGTATAGCAAAAGCCGCGCACGCAAGCAAAGCAAAACAAGGAATTCATTCACTCCTTCCAAACGTTCCTCCCTTCCTTCTTCTTCCCCCAGCTTTATATGCTGAGCATCACGTCATACGGTATGCGATATCCCTTTGATCAGTTGGGGTCAGCTGTCCCAGCCGTGTTGCTTCCCAACTTCTTGTGCACCCCCAGCCTGCTTGCTGGTGGGGTGGTGTGAGAAGCAGAAAAGACCTTGACTCTGTGTAAGCACCACTCAGCAGAAACTAAAACATCAGTGTGTTATCAATATTATTCTCGTACAAAATCCAAAACACAGCACTATACCAGCTACTAGGAAGAAAATTTACTCTTATCCCAGCCAAAACCAGGACAGTGACCTAGAAACAGCTTCTGGTGTGACAAAATTGTGTTTAGGGAATAATGTTGGTATTGCAATACTTCAAAACTAAATTTTGCTTCCTCTTGTCGAATGACATTCTCCCAGATCATTGAATATTACTTAGTATTTTACTTCTGTTCTTGAAAAACTTGAGTTCAGTTGTGCCAGTAGACTAATGTTCCAATCTGCTATTCATAGCTCCAAATGTAAATTTTAATATTTGGCATTTCTAGCATATCTCAAAAGCACTTCATAAACTTTGGTTTGATGCCAACATCACGTAGAGGCTCACTGACTTGGCTAAGACTCGAAAGGGAATCTTAGGACCAGCATTAAAACTAGGAGTGCTGGCATCTCTGTCATTATCTGCCCTTCCAACCAAAATTAGTTGGGTGTCTTGTTTCAGTGATGTATAACTGCAGAAACTATGGCATGTGTTGCTGTGCAGAGGAGTCAGTTTACCGTCTTGAGTGGTGCCAGGAGGAGCTGAAAGTGCTGTGGTGATAACGTGCATTGCTGAGGACGTCTTAGATAACCCCCTGCCTCCAAAGGAAGCTGTGCTCCTTTAGTTTGACCAGGATGGGGAAATATTATCATGATGAGCAGGAGGAATAGAAGTGCTTGCTCACTGTCCCAGTAAAGTTACCTTATTGGATGGTAATATTAGCTTTGGATGGCACTTCCAGCTGCTACATTATTTCCAAAGTAAGCAGAAATCTTGGAAGATTTTGACCTTTCCTTTGTAGGACAGACTTGACTGTGAAGATCTTTCTGGCTTTAAAACCTCTATTGGTACCAGCCACAGTGATTTCTCTCCTGGGCTAAGTGATGGAGTGAGACATTGGGGTTGTTTTTTTTCTCTATAGGTTGGGCAGCCAGATCTTTCTGTTACTGATAATGTGTTCTAAATACATACATAGTATTTAGGTAATTAATCCTCTTCCTTCACCTTCTAGACGAGTTTCAAGTTTAGTATTTCTGAAGTGTTCTAGATTAGTGTTTCTTAAGCTATGAAATGTGATTCTTCTTGTAGTCATCTGTCTTTCATATAACCTGTTTCCCTACTTCCCAAAATTAGCAGCAGCTTGCTTCCTCTAGGGAATGGTTGTAATTGCTGGCTGTTGTTGGGAAAAACGCCTTCCTATTTTGACAAATTCACGGCAGATGCCAGCATGTAAGGGCTAGAATAAAACCAACTGGGTGTTAACACAGTTTTTCACTTGCTAGTCCTGGAAAGCTGAAACTGATTCTTCCCCCACACAGCCTCCCTGTGCTTCACAGATCACTTTGTACATTCTGGTAGTCTAAGGTTTGGTATAAGTAGCTGTTTCTCAGTTGCTCTGTGTCATTTTCGTAGAGGCACTGATAATATGGGTTTGTCTGTTGCTGAGATACTGTGAAGAGTAATTAATTTGCAGCATGCTAAACAAGCGCAAAATAAGATTTTACTCAATTAATGAATGTCGTGAGTCTGAGTGGGGTAGTTCGGAGTCAGCTTAGTTGCAGCATCAAGGTAGAGAATATTTGTCTTTACATCACTAAGTTGATCTCCCTCTGTGCCTTTTTTAGGTAGGTGCTTTTTTTTTTTTTGATCACACAAATTAGTTAGATATATCTAGGGAACTTGTAGTTCAGTTTCTGTTTTGTAGAGTGTTTATGGTTTTCTCTATCTTATATCCAAGAAGATAATTTTAGGCTGACACCAAAAGCTGGAACTGAAAGGAAGGATCTAGGAGTTAAGTCTTCAGAAAGAAGTGAGGACAGGACTGAGACAGCAGAAGTCTGCCATGAACCATGTACTTTGTCATTCTTATTGGTTACCTCTGGCTGGCTGACATTACTCTCTTGTGTAATTGTAGTCATCTTTTTTTTTTTTTTTTCAGTTTCTCTTTTTGTTTCTTTCCCTGTTTACTCATTAATATTTCCTTCCCTGTGCTTTTATAGTAACAGTTGAACACTGCCTCAGGGTAAAACCAGGACTAGGCTTTCAAAGAGTTAGCCTATCTTCATTTAGCTTTCAGCCTTCTCATTTCTGTAGAGCTTAGTATAATCCTTGGTAGTCAGTCCTGAATATTCTTACACCCGGACCAGCTTTCACTGTGGTGAGTAATCCTGCTGGTCCGAGTGGAGTTCCTTATGGGAAACATTAAATGAAGCCAGGGTTTTCCCATGACTCAGTTTAGGCCCGAATCAGGTACACTGAAGTACTTTGTGTGAGACATAAAATGCGAGGAGCTGTGTGATCCAGTTTTGGATTCCTTTAAATTATTAGCATGCCAGCTGTGGGGCATGTAGTAATGTGGAAGACGGGCTTCTCAGCAGCAGGTATCCAGAGTTCACCCAAAGAGGAGACTGCTGACATGAGGAGCTTTTGGAAGTAATGGAGGCGGTATTTGAAATCAATATGAAAGACTACTTTCTCGTATATCAGAAATAATACTTTGATCAATTTTAATGTAGAGAGAACGGAAAAGTTACCCATGGGGTCCATTAAAAATGTGGTGAGTGAACCTATTGAAGGACACGAGGATTATCACATGATGGTGAGTAATGTCTCTACTTTAATAATATCCAGTCTAATTACTTCATGCAAATACACAGAAGTAAGGCTTTTAAAATGGAGCAAGTTGGAGATGGATACTAGTACCAGGCTCATGTGTTGTGGAAGATGGGAACGTGGACACGGTCTGCTGTCACAGTGTAAATATTTTGGGTGGCATATTGAGTATCTGCTACTTTGTGGAAATCTGGGCTGATTTCACACAAACATTAAGTGCTTAAGTGTTATTTCATATCTTCTGTCTTGTGACAGTGTTAAAACGCTAAAAATACTCACAATATAGTTCATGATTTCTTAATGTTAGTGATATTTTCCTATATCTAGTTTAATTTTTTCTGTTGTATTTATATAAACAACAGGCCTTGCTGAACATTAAAAAAAAAAGTGATTTGATGCTGTAATATTTTTTCCCATATGTAATTTTCTGAAAAACTGGTATTGGGTCTAGAAAAGTAACACATTTAAGAAGAGAGCTATGCTAATTCTACTGAGTTTTTGGCTGTTTCTTTTAATCTATGGGGTCTTGCTTTTCAAAGTCCAGTCACTAACTTTTTAATGTTGAAGTTAGTTCCTTACATAAGTCTGTGTCTTTCCTTAGGGGAAGAAAGGGGAAATGTTATACCTTAAAAGTATTGTCTGCAGGAGGGTGCTGATCTAGTCTTTGTCCAAAGACTTGATTTTTGATCACCTATGTAAGAAAATATCCTCTTCAGAATATGCTACAATAAACTCTTATCCTAGAGCAAGGATAGAGGTTATTGGCATACCATGGTGCTCCTCTCTTATTTATACTGACATAAGTTGAGACTAGGACATTATGTCTAAATATAAAATTCTATGAAATGTTATGACCATGAAAACACGGTCATTGTCTGTCTTAGTTCCTGTTTGGCTTCTCAGCTCTGTGCATTCTGGTCATTTCTTTAAAGACTTTGAGTTATGCTTCAGATTCTGTCTTCCAGAATAATTTCCTCATGTTGTTGAAACTGGCCAAGAGTTTTCGATGCTGCTATGACATCGTAAAAGGAAAGAGCTCATCATTTTAATTGGTACTTCGCAGTTCTTGTTTCTCTGAGGAGTTGGTTTTTTTAATTGCTTACCAAATATATGTAGCGTGCACCAAGTGTTTGAAGGAGGCAGTAGGTGTAACAGACTTGTTTGATTTTTGTAGTGGATAAGCTGTATCTCTCCACTGGTATAAGCTGTTCTGTTTCCCATTTGTAAATGTTGTCATTTTTAACTTTGCAGGCATTTCAGCTGGGCCCAACAGAAGCATCTTACTACTGGGTCTATTGGGTACCAACTCAATATGTTGATGCAATCAAAGACACGGTGCTGGGAAAGTGGCAGTATTTTTGAAAGCACGCTCACCTCTGGCACAGGAAAATGACACAAAGCTAAGGACACTGCTGGGAGAGGCCTCCAACATCCCTGGATGTGATAGTCCTGGAACTTATTAATAAAATATGATAAACGAGGCATTGATGGAAGCCAGAGGTGATGTTCTTTCACCATTAGTTTACTTTAACTTAAAAAATTCACCATCCCTTTTCTGCAGTCAGCTTCAACCATATTTAAAGCAAATACAATGGAAATCAATAAATCTTAATTCACAAAATATTGTGTGTAATACACTTAAATCTGCTGAGAGTTGATCTTCCAATTTAGTTTTAAAAAGAAAATATTACAATGTATTATTGAGGATTTTTTACATGGTTTGAACAAAAATATTTTCATAATCTTTCAGTTACAAGCGTTAGACTTAATTTAGTTACTTGGTTGTGACTGAGAATTTCAGAAACAGTTTTCTAAAAATAAACTTTAAACAGTATGCAAAATTGATGTTTAGTAAGCCATATTCTGCTGGCCCTCTTATTTCAGGTTTAACTCTTTGGTAGCAAAACTAATTCTTTTTTTTAACCCAAAGATGCCCTGCTTTTTTTTTTTCTTTTGTTTTTTTTCAATACTAGAAGCTCTGGGTTGGTTCTCTGTGTGGCATGTCTGGAGCAGATGAATACCACTGTGGATGTTTTGTAATCACAATGACCCAGTGCTGCTTGCTGTCCCCTTTCATGTCACAGTTCGTTGTTCCCCTCCCACCTGCATACCTCTCTGCTCCTGTTCTGCCTCCTGCCCCAGGGGTGTTACATTTTTCAGAGCATTTTCTTGACCATGCATGTCGCAGTCCAGAATCATTTTGCAGCTGTTGCGATGACACTTCCCTGTTTGACTGAAAAAAAACAAACCTCTGGAGTGTGCTGCATAATGCTGTCTGGCGTGAGTGGGGCGAAGCGGTGACACAGATCTCGCAAAGGGAGTGAACCAAAGAGACCTTCCTCCCTTGTTTGGGGGTGGGGGGAGCAGGGAAGGGAGAAGCTCAGATGCCGGTTTGGATCCTAAATAACTGCAGTAGCCTTTTGTGACCTGGATTTGAAAATTTATAGTGATCTTATTCAGTGAATCTTACCAAATTTAGAATATCTATCCAGCAACTGATCTTTTGAAATTTCAGTCACCTTTCAGCTTTTCTCTTGCTCAAGTTTACAGGAAGTTCTTGCATCTCGTCCTGTCTGAAATAATGCTCCTCGCCTTTGGTTTGTGACGTTCTGCGTGTCATCTCAGCAATTCACGTGCCATTTATCTCAGGTTTTCTGAATGGACCTTTCAGTCCTGAAAAGGTGCACACTCTTAACAGATTGTGTTGTGCAGTCAGACTGAATCAGTCTTGCTCCATGTTAAACCTGCATCTAACAGATCGCTGTTCTTTTTTTAACACTGTAGGCTTGGTATTGCTCAATGCAAGTAGCTCAACAGTTTGTGAAACTCCTGGAGAAACAGCCTTGTAGGAATAGCTGATCTTAATATATTCCGTGTCCATTTTTCACTCCCTTTGAAACAGCCCAGTTGAAACTCAGCAGGTGCAAATTCCCAAATGAGTATTTATTTTATTTTTATTTTATTTTATTTGAGAGACTGGGAAAAGCATTCACTTTATGGTATGTGTTAAGATTACGTATTTACCTGTAGACTCTTGATAGCAACATAAGCAGCTTTTGTTTTGTATTTTCAGTTAGAACATTCATGCAATACGAACTTTAAAGGTGTTTCATATCCTACATATAAACTAGTGATGTGCTTGTTACTCTTGTAGCTTGAGGTATTTCCTTTCTGTGTACAAGCCACCAGCAGCGTGTCTTGACGTAAATGCATTGAGACAGGAGCTCTTCTGTGGCAGTGCTGTGTCAGCTCCCTAGAACAGCCCCCTTCCCACGCTCGGAGCAAGCGAGTGCAGGTAGTGGAGTTGGTGTGAGTTAATTGGAGATAAAATTACAACTTAAATGCAGCTGTCTCACTTCTTATTTTCTAATTGCCAATCTCGGAGGCTTAAATTTAAAATTCAGTAGCTGGTCGAAAGCATATGTGCTACAGTATAAAGAAAATTGGTGACATGGGCTTTTTCTGTCACTTGGGGTCACCTTTGCACTCACTGTCTTGTTGGTTCTGTGAGCATCAGCTCCCGCTTGCTACTTGACTTGCTTAGACCTGTCTGTACATCCGTTCATATTCCATTTTCCTTTCCTATTCTTTCGTTTGCTTGCTCCTTGAGAGGACATGTCTCTTAGTTCCAGCTCCTCCCCAGAGTTCCTGTGGCTTCCGTGCTCGATGCAGTGACCCGGGTGAGTACGCTCTGCTGCTAGCGCTGAGGGAGGGCAGATACCTGATCTACCGCTGCCGAGGCAAGAAGGGCACCTTGGGCGTGGGCTACAGGGCGGTGTTTAACGTTCCTGTCTGCTCCTTTCCCAAGGGCATGGTTACTCTGCATCCTGTGCCAGGTACAATCGATCATCTCAAAAGAGACTGAATATAAAAACCGTTGGTTACAAAGCAGTTTCAAACATGGAGAAGAAAATATTATAAACTGAGAAAATGTGGTCCTATTTAGGTGCTTCTTTTCAAGTTGATTTGAAAAATGAAATTGTTTCACTTTTTTGTTATATGTGCAAAGTTTTAATTAAAATACAGGAAAGTGATACTTACATAGATTGTTTTAATTGGTGTTTGTTGGCTTAATATAGTAGGTTTCTTGGGAATTCTTTGAAATGACTATTCCGACTGAACTTGCAGCATCGCTTTTAAGATCTTCTCTCTTTCGGAATGATGTGGAGCTTTGTATCTTCTGGTATACACCGATTTTTCCAAGGCAATTATTGACATTAACTAATGATCATTAACAGCTAAGAAAACACCATCTCTTTAGTTGGATAATGTCACAGCTTGCCTAACTGGGGAGCAGTTTGCCAGCCTCTCTTGACTTTGAATTTTACCCTCTGATATCTGTGATCATCTCCAGGGCAGAATCAGCGTAACAAATGGTCCCGTGGAGGAATTTGGCCATTAGTCCTCAGTGAGACACAAGCGTTGTGAGTAAAGTGCAAATATAGTCAATACTTTGAGTTGGCTGTTAAAGATTGTTTTGAGATCCAACGTGTAATCTTCCGTAGGAAGTTTATGGTAATATCTGGTGATTCTTGTGCAAAAGTTTTATTTCAGTTAAATTACAATTCAATTACCTCCTTTCAACGGAGGTTGATTGCCTGTTGTATATACGTGTAATTCCCCGTGAACGTTTTGGGGTATGAAGTTGTATTGAGTGCTTTGCTGAGTTTACTAATCGGGGATTAAAGCATCTGTAATGCCAATGTGGGTTTCCACAGAACAAAGCCGGTGTTTCCCACGCGGCGCTGGCGGCCGCTCCCAACGCCTGGGCGGCATCCCCCTCCTCGCTGCCCTTGCCACCGTGCCGCCAGGGAGGAGGCCTGCTGCAGTCCCCGAGCTCTCCATCAGCTGTTCGATGGCATTGAGTGTTGCAGCTCACCTGAATGCTGTCCCTTTCCTTTCTCCATGCCCAGCGCTGCGGGGTGGTTCTTCCTCTCCTTGGCCCGAGTTGAGTATTCCTTCCTTCTCTGTACATCCCAAGCGTAAACAGATCCTGGATTAGTATTGCATTAGGAATGCAAAAGTATATCACTAAACCTTGTTGGGGTTTGAATGGAGACTGTATCTTGCATGAAAATCTTGTATTACTCACAAGTTTTTCATATCAGGTTTAAAATTAAAGTAAATCATTAATTTCTATTAGCGACACTGAGAAATGTGTAACTAAACTAAGGATGCTATGATGATGGAAGAGACAAAGTGATCCGAATTCAAAGAATTAGATAAGAAACTGTTAACATGCAATATGTTGTAACATATGCGCACAACCTGCTAGCTTTTATACTTGACGCAGTTCGTATCCATTGCTTCATACTTTAAGGGCCAAAGAGAAACAATTCACTTGCAGCGACGCTGTCAAGGTGCCATATTGTGGTGGTGGTCTGTTCTGTGCTCTCCCCTTCCCGACTGCAGCGTTCCCTTGCAACCGCTGGTGGTGCAGCCGTGCGGGCACAGGCGCAGCGCATGCTCCCTGCTCCAGTTGCTCGCTGTGCTAACTCAGGGGAGCGAGGTTTGTTTCCAAACTTTCCTTCTTTTGTTTATTTTTTCTTCCTCTGTAACTTAATTTTTCCAATGGAAAGGTTTTCAGTTTGTTTTGTACTCCAGCCTTTCGCCACCTGTTAGGATTAGGTTGTTAGCATCTTTTTTTTGTTGTTGTTGTTGTTAATTAATGTCCTCGTCACTGGGGGGAGGGAGGAGAGGGACCAGGAGAGCTGTAGCAAATCTTGTGTGAAACGTATGGCCGTTTTACCTTATAGCCAAGGATTCGCTTTCTGTGGCTCATGGAAGTTCACTATGTCTTATCCATATTCTAAGCAATTCATTCTTTGGTTTTATATTAAAAAAAAAAAAAAGTCTTAGATATTTGTGTCCACTGCAGATTTATTTTAAATGGATATGTAAGTACCATGTATTATGGTATTTTTAAATAATCTATTGCCTATTTCAGGGGAGGGGGAGATAACAAATATTTAGTCTTAGATTTGCACTGCTGGATTTTTAAAGTGTAACCTTGACTGGTTATCCTATTGTTTTATTCTGTAAGATTAGTCTTATGAATTAAAGTTTGATAATTAAGTATTTCTGCGTTTGAGTGTTTCAACATTCTGTACATACTAAGCTACTTGTGACCGCATGAACAACCGTTAGCAAACGGTTTGTAGTTAAGTTTCTTTGTAGAAAGATGGATGCAGGCAGGAATCCACGGGAACCCATGCTCGTTGTCACGTCTGACACCATCGATGCCTTTCTCCCAGAGCGGGGAATTGGGTGTACTGCTGCCGTATATCACTTTGTACGAAAAGCCTGTGAATTACAGGACAATTCTCTAGGGTTTAATCTTCTTTTAAACTGTAGATGTCCTTGTCGTGCTGAGCATGCTCACTGTAAGTTATACGTGTAGGCAGCTCATTGCGATTTCAGAAGTCATACTTCTGTGTAACAGCCCGCAAAAGCAGGTGCTCGGGAGAAGCCCGCCGTGCCGGGGCTTACAGCAGGCTCGCCTTCTTGGCGCTTAACAGATGCTGCTCCTGTTTGCTACTGGCTTTAGAAACATTTGGGAAAAAAAAAAAGTATGAAGTAGGTCTATAGCGTTATCACTGAAATAATAAATACCTGATACAGAGTCCACCTGACGTGTACAAACTGGCAAGTTCTCGTTCAGTTTGGTATCTCGGTGTGCCCCCACTGCAGGGGCCAACATCATCGTTCGTGGGGGGCGCGGGAGTTGAATCCCGCTGAAAATCCCTTTCACCTCCAGCTTCTCTTTTTGGAAAGAGCTCTTTTATAAGCACCCGTGCCCCGCTCCTTCTTGAAGCGAATGTAAAGATTATTCCACGCGGGTCGGTGCGTAAGGCGGCCTGGAAGAGCCCTCCGCCTCCCCGCACGGCCGGGCGGGGCTGGCGGGGCCGGGGCCCGGGTGCGGGGTAGGGGCGGGGGATGCCCCCAGCACGGCGCCAGCGCCGCTGGGATGGGGATGGTCCCCGCGGGAGCGGGGGGATGCTAAATCCGGAGGGTAGGGGGGCCCCGTGCTCCCGCAAAGGGATCGGGAAACCGGCGGGGAGCACCGGGCTGCCGCTCCCGCTGCCCCCGGCGCTGATGGCCGCCGCTCTGCGGGGCGCGGCCGGGGCCGGGGCCGGGGCCGGGCCGGGGGGGGCAGGAAGCCGCATCCTGGATCCGCCCCGGCCCCGCTGACTCACGGCGCGGCGATAAGCGCGGCCCGGCCCGGCCCTGCGCGCCGCGGCCCCGGCATGTCCGGGACATGGGCGGCCCCGCCGCGCCGCTGCGCCCGGGGCTGCTCCGGGGGCTGCTGCTGCTGCTGCCGCGGCTGCTGCTCCCGCCGCTCCCGGCACAGGTACGGCGGGGAGCGGGGGCGTGGGAGCGTGACAGCGTTCGCGGGTGGGAGCGCGGGTGCCAGCGCTTTGCGGGCGGGTGAGCGCGGGTGCCTGCGTGGCTCCAGCGCGGGTACCCGTGCGTGACCGTGCCCTGCGTGGGAGCGGGCGCGAGTCCCGCGGGTGGGAGCGCGCGGGGGTGCCGGCGGGCACCGCGCTCACGGACGCGTCCCCGGGGCGTGACGGGGTGGGCACGAGCATCCCGTGCCCGGGAGCGTGCGAGCGCGCGGGCGCTGCGCTCCTCTCCACGCGTGTGCGTGAGCGCCCCGGCCCACGGGTGCGCGGGCGTGAGTGGGAGCGCAGGCAGGCACAGCCCCTGCGTGTGCCTGAGACCGTGGGTGTGGGTGCGCGGCCGCGCAGGCAGGAGCGTCCTGCTTACGACAGCCCGTGGGGCTTGAGCACCCGCGTCGAGAGCGCGTGGGTGCGCAGGGTCCGGCACCCGGGAGGGTTTGTGGGGCGAAGGGGCTGTGATGCGTCTGCAGGGTCGGGGCGGCTGCGTGCAGGGTCCCGAGGCCGTACGTCAATGGCGTTGGCAGGTGCCACACGCAGCGCCCCGGGTTCAGGTTGTTCTCTGCTCAGAAAAGCATCTCCACTCCTGGGCCTGGCCGGGGCTGAGAGCCGAGTCCCCTTCCCCGGGAGCCCTCGGCCCCTTCCTGCCCGCTCCTGCCCACAGAGCTGCTGCCTGGCAGGCTGGTGCCTCGGGAGCCGGATGGCGGCTTCTGCCGCGGGTGGCATTACAAGCGGAGAGGGCAGTGTGCCGGGTGGTTTTGGCAGATGTCAGTAGCACCGCTCTGGCAAAGGATGCAGCGGACGCTGGTGCCGTGTTTCTGTCAGTGCCCGGCTGTCCCCCTCTGTCACTGGGGGAGCGAGTGCGCCCCAAGTCTGTGGCTGACCTCCGGCTTCAGTGGCATCGCTGCAGACTCCAGGCTGGCATGGTGGGAGCCTCAGGAAAGCACGGGTCCTGCAGACATCCCATGGGAACAGCAGCCACGCTTCTGGGCTAGGGCTGGCCAGAACGGCTACTGGGGCGGCCACTCCTCGGCACCCAGTTCTGCCCATGGTGGTATGCAGGGAGCGGTCTGGGCAGCCTGGCCTTTGTTTGACTGCCCTGTCACCTAAAAAACAGTAGTTGCAGAAGAGATGGAAGAAACTGCAAAGCATCGGGGGGAGGGAAAAGCAGAGCCCATGAGCGCAGAGCCTGCTATAGCTCTGACAGCTGGGAGAGCTCGGCGGTCTCGGTTCTGTTTCCCTCATGCAGGTGGCCACACCACAAGAGCTCCGTGTCTGCTGGCCTGGCTTGTCGTCGCAGCCGGTCCCACGCAGCCGGCAGTGAGCCTGCCTGCATGGCCACGCAGTGCTGGAGAAGCAGAAGCAGGGAGCTGTTGCCCTCCTCTGCCTGCTCCACCACATCCTCTGGACAAAGCGAGAGCTGGGAAACTCGCTCTGACCTCACTTAAAAATTAAGCAAGAAGAAGGGCAAATCATAGAATTGGGCTCGAAGCAGAGGGGTGGTCGTGAGGTGTGTTGGGAGGGAGCTGGTGTGTGCTCCTGGCAGGAGGTACAGCCAGAGAACAGGCGACCTGGCACCCATCGGGGCTGCTGTCTATGTTGTTGGAACCGGAGGAATTTCAGTGACTCAAGGGAGAACACGTCTTCTGGCCCCACTGTGTCATGGCCAGTCTGTTACTGCCATCAGGTTCTGCTCCGCAGGCGGGCACGTGCTCACCCGTAGGGCACCGTCTTGGCACAGGCTGTCGGCCGGTCCCCGCTCTTTAGTCTGGCTGGGTCCCCGGGCCGGGCTCTCTGCCTGGCTCAGGCTCCCGGAGCTGGTACGGAGCAGGTGAGAGGCAGCGGGGGGGCGGCGTGCTGGGCCCAAGGGATGTCCTTTGGCCACCCTGCACAAGTGACCGGGCAGCAGCTTGCTCAATTGGCTTCTGCATCGCAGCCAGCCAGGAGCCTGGGCACTGCTCTGGCTCTCTGGCATCAGGGACGGCCACACCGGCCCTGCCTCTCCCTGAAGCCGTTTGGGTCCCCGTGCTGTTTGCTGATCCCTGTTTGCCGACGGGGTGAGGCAGGCGTGTGTGCCAGCCTGCGGCGGCTGAGCTGGCGCTTGCTGTACGGACGCCGTACACGGAAACAGCAGCTCCTCTTCTCAGCGTGAATTTGCAATTACTCCCTCAACGTCAGGGTAGCTGAAATCTGTAGCTTTGAAGGCCCTGGTGAGCATGAATTGCATTTCTGGCATGAAAAGTCACCCAACTCGTTTGTTTCTGGAAGGAGCTGGTAGTTGGGCTGTTTGTGTCACCTTTAGAAAGGCACCTGGCAGTTGTGGCTGGGAACAGCCGCAGTGCAGCTCATCCCTGCCGGCAGGTCCAGGGGAGAGGAGGGGAAAGGCTGTGCTGGCCCTGGGACTGCACCGGTGGGACGTGACTGGTGCTGCAGGAGCCAGGGACCGCGGGTGCCGCACGCTGCCGGTGCTGCTGCTCACTGTGAGTGCAGCAGCCTTGGTGCCAGGGCTTAATGCCATGGATTCATAAAACCCAGCACCTCCGAACAGTTGTTAGCAGATGTGGTTCTGCGGGTGTCCTGTGCAGGTGGAGCTGGAGGAATAAGCAGATTTAATACATTGGTGCAAGGAAATAAATTATTTTCCCTCCCAGTCTTGCCTCACTGGGGACAAGAAGGGACCTTGGGGCTCTTCCCCACAGCCTGCTGCTGCAGCGTGCTGGGTGCAGGGGGGCTGCTGAGCTGCCTAAGATGGCCTGGGCCATGGGGGCTCATCCCCAAGTCTGGCCCTGCTCTCTAAGGACAGCATTTCTGTCCACAGTGCCTCAAAGGCGGTGCTGTGACTGTCCCAGAAACGCTGCTCTTCATATCCACTCTAGATGGAAACCTTCATGCAGTGAGTAAGAGCACAGGTGACATCAAGTGGACCCTGAAGGATGGTGAGTAGCGACCCAGGGGGTGCTTGCTTGCAGCCTGGGCTTGTCGCTAGCTGGGGATCGGGGATGCACTCCCCGGCCTGGCTCTTGCTGGTCATGCTCTGGGCCTGCGGTTCCTCCAGCCCCAGGGGACGCTGGCAGCTGCAGCTCCAGCCCCAGGCATGGCTGTGTGCGGAGGAGAGCATCTGGGGGGGCCAGACCCCCGCTGCCGGCGGTGCCTATTCTGGGTCTGAAATGCAAATAGGCTGCAGACCTGGGCATGGCAGCGCATGGCTGCACTTGGTAAACACTGCCACGTTGTCCCCACTTGCAGGGAGAGGCTGCTCACGTCTGCATTTCGCTTTCTTTTTCAGATCCTATTCTGCAGGTGCCGGTTTATGTGGCAGAGTGAGTGTCATCCCCTCCTTTGTAGGGCAGGCAGCCTGCAGGCTGTGCAGGAGCCTTTTGCAGGTGCACGACTGCCCTGATGAACCAACAGATTCACAGCAAGAAAGGGGAACCTCGGAGAAATGAACCTCCCAGCCCATGCCAGAGCATTGCCTTAAACCTACCCTTTGTGCTAGCACTTCATGCATGATGATGAGGAATAGCTGCTCCCTGCTGCTGAATTGTAGCCTTTCTACAGACGGCCCAGAAGCTCTCAGCACCAATACGCACAAAAGCGTAGAAGAGAAACTGAGGAAAATCCACCTGAATATGCAGGGGGAAGGCAGGACAGCAGAGAGCTACCCTGGGGCGGGCAGGGCACCAAGCCAGCACAGCTGGTAGGCGCAGGGTGGCCGTATGGAGTTACGGTGCTGACACAGAGCCAAGTTCATCTCCTATCAAATCCAGTGCTGGAGGTTTCCAGGAAAGGTCAAGCCCTGTAGTGAATCACCCTGAAGCAAACTGCTGAAGGGTTTCTTTAGTGTGCTCCTCTTTAGTCCTTGGCATGTGCCCAGGGCAGGGGGCAGCTCACGTTTCATCCCTCTCTCTCCTCCTTTCCAGACCAGCATTCCTTCCAGACCCCAATGATGGCAGCCTCTATATCCTTGGAGGGAAAAACAAAGAAGGCTTGATGGTCAGTGGGGCTGCGGGGCTGCGTGCATCCCACCCACCCACACCCAGGGGGTTCACTGGGCTGGGGGACCAGGCAGGCCTGCTGAACAGGGTGAGCCGGGGGCCTTCGGTTGCTTCAGCTTGTCCTTGGCACCTGGAAGATGTCAGCTGAGTGGCTATGGGGCAAATATAGCTGGGACCCTTTCCTTCCCAGCCACTCTGTCCTGCTTTGGGGTTGAGCAGTGAAGGCAGGTGAGGAGGAGGGGACTGTCCCCTCTCCTTCCCACCCTGCTCCTGAAGGCAGGAAAGCTGCTGCTCGGGGAGGCATTTCTCTGGCCCCACATCCACACTGCCGTCTGTGTTGCAGAAGCTCCCGTTCACCATCCCGGAGCTGGTCCAGTCCTCACCATGCCGCAGTTCGGACGGCGTGCTCTACACCGGTACGCAGAGACCGGCCACTCCGCCGGACCGAGGGCCAGGGAGAAGAAGAGGCTGAGCGGGGGCCTCCCGGGAACATGTCCGTGGAGGGGAGACAGGAAGAAGCCTTGGGGACAGACAGCAGGACTGCAGAGACTTATTAAAAAAATGTATTTTCGTTCTCAGGGAAGAAGCAGGACACCTGGTTCATTGTGGACCCCAAGTCAGGAGAGAAGCAGACCACTCTCTCGACAGAGGCCTGGGATGGTCTGTGCCCGTCAAGTCCCCTGCTCTACATCGGCCGTACCCGTAAGCCAGTCCTGCTCCCTGCTCGTCCATCTTGTCCCAAGAACGGGGCGCTGGGCAGTGACCTCATGCCCTGCTCTCGTCCCCAGAGTACGTCATCACCATGTATGACACCAAGTCACGGGAGCTGCGCTGGAACGCCACCTTCTCCGACTACTCGGCACCGCTCTGCGAGGAGTCCTACCACTACAGTGAGTGGCCACCATGAACGCAGGAGCCACGGGAGCCATAGGAACCAGCTCCCCCAGCGCCCCGCTCGCAGCAGCACCCTGCCTGTGCAGGGACCCTGGGGAGATGCTGCCATGGCTGGCGGGTCACGGCTGTGCCGATTGCTGGGGAAAATGGCTGCTGTGCCTGCCACAGCTCTTGCGGGAGCAGAGCAGCAGGCAACAGCCCATGGCCAGTGGCAGGACTGGGGGGGGCAGACGGGGACAAAGCCCCACCGCCAGCACTGCTGCATCGCCCCCTCCCTCTGGCTCTGCCTAGAAATGGCACATTTCGCCTCGAGCGGGGACGGGCTGGTGGTGACACTGGACAAGGAGAGTGGCGAGGTCCTCTGGGCACAGAACTATGGCTCACCCGTGGTTGGCATCTACATGTGGCACCAGGACAACCTCCGCCGTGTCCCCCACCTCAACCTGGCCATGGAGACCCTGCGCTACCTGACCTTCCACTCGCAGGACATCCACCTCCTCAAGTGGAGCTACCAGTCCATGAAGGATTTCACTGCCACCAAGACACAGCTGTTGTGCGTAGTTCCTGTGCTGTGGCAGCTGGTGGCATTTGCGTTGCCTCAGCTTGGCTGCCCTGATCCGTGACGGATGGAAGGCTGATGCTTGTCCCTGCCTTGCAGGCCAGCGCTCTACGTGGGGAAGTACGCGGCCAGCTTCTACGCCTTGACCTCCCTGGTCCATGGCAGCGTGGCTCTGGTGGTGAGTGTCCCCACTGGCCCCTTTCGGGGTGAGCGGCGGCAGATGCACGTCCCGGCTGCGTGGTGCTCCACGAGCTGTTGGACCCCCAGCCGCAGGGCATCACGCTGGCCAGGATCGACGGCCCCACCACAGATGATGTGACCATGAGAGAGTCGGGGGAGTGTGAGATCACACCCAGCACCGATGTCAAGTACCCGCAGGGCAGCATCACCTCGCTCCGGAACCAGTGGCTCCTAATAGGTGCGGACCTGCAAGGGGCAGGGGGTTTCCTTGCATCCTTGCTCCCGGAGGGTGCCCTGGGGAGGGGCAGCCGAGCTGCTGGTGTGTTTTGGGGTGGCAGCCCAACCTGCTTTGCTCAATGGGGCAAATGGGACCGAGGCCATGACTCACCCTCAGGGACTGCGGGTGACGCTGGCTTGGGGCTGGTTGCATCCCATCCTTGTCCCCTCCCCAGGAGGGGCCACCCCCACCCGGGGGCTGGGCAGGGACCCTTTGAAGTGGGGCTCACAATTACCCATGCTGGTGGGTGTGCCGTTGTGCACTGAGCCCTGCACGCAGACACTGGGTTAATTAGCCTGCTCCGTGGTTGCTGTCACAGGTGCAATGGCAGGAGAGGCCACACTGCATTGGCATGTTTGGAAATCAGGGTGGCATCTTGAGGTTGTGCCAGGGGAGGCACAGAGGAGCAGGGTCAGGGCCCCCGCTGTGTGCTGAGAGCAGGGGACCTTGCCCTCTGCCTTTCTCCACTGGCTGCTGCTGCTGCTCCAGGTCCCTGTCCCCAGGGACGGAGCCAGCAGGTTGTAGCTGTGATGGTCTTTGTGCCTCCCATGAGAAGCGACACCCCTTCTCCAGGAGAGCCAGAGCTGTCTGGCGAGCCCATGTCGGTGCTGTGGAGATGAGGGATGGAAGCTGTGACCAGAGACCAGCTAATGGTTTTCTCCGTTTCCCTCCCACCGCAGGGCACCATGAGCTGCCTCCTGTGGTCCACACTACGATGCTACGAGCCTTCCCAGAGAACCTGAGGAAGACAACGGAAACCATCATCCCCAGGGCTCCTCCTGGAAAGACCGTGTTTGACGATGTGAGTGGTGGAGCTCTGCTGGGTCCCATCTCTGCACTGGGGGAAACCTTGGGTGGTGCTGGGTCACTGAAGGGTCTGGGCTGTCTGGGGCCGGGTGGTGGGTCCCCAGTGTGGGGTAGCACGGGGAGGGGGGTCCTGCATGCAGAGCTGTAGTGGGGAGGGGGTCCCAAACCTGAGTGCCCAGCGGTCTGTCCCTCTGGTGTCACCCAGCCCCGGGTGTGTGTTGCAGTTTCTGGCCCCAAGCAGCCCGGAGGAGCCGGCTGTCCGCAGCGAGGGGCAGTTCCAGCCGGACCCTGCGCCGAGGGAGCAGGTGGAGGTCTACCCCGAGGCCGGCACCTGGGACCTGGTGATGGCTGGTGTCGGCACGGCCCTGCTGGGCGGGGGAGTCCTGTTCCTTCTGCTCACGGTGAGTGGAGGCCAGCGGAAGAGCCCGCTGCCTGCTGCAGAAATGCCGCTTCTGAAGGGCCAGAGACTCCCTTTTTTCTTGTCCTTGTGGCGGAAGCAGCAGTGTCATGGCTGTGATGAGCCACACAGCTCCCGTGCTATCTCGTACGCCCTCATGATCATGCGCCGACGTGGTGTGCAGCGTTCTGCTGTCTGGGCAAGGGACAGACGGTGCACACGCTGCCTGTGCTGAGCCCTGCTGATGCCCCGGCCCTGCTCTGGGCGCAGGAGCTGAGCGCTGCCGTGGTTTGTGTTCCAGAAACTGCAGAAGCAGCATGCGGTGCAGCAGCAGCAGCTGGAGAAGCAGATTGAGCTCCTGCAGCAGCAGCAGAAGATGCTGCTGCCAGGCCGCCTCTCTGGGGAAGGTGTCCCTGCAGATCCCGGGGAGCCAGGGCTGAGCCAGGGAAGCACGTTGCAGCTCTTGCAGAGCTCCGGCCCCTCGGCCCGCCTGAAGGACCTGGCTAACGGGATGGTCATCCCGGATCCGGCTGTCCCAGCGGCTGCTGAAGGTGTGTGCAGGTGGGAACGGGCAAGGTGCAAGGGGCTCTCTGTCCGTAGGTGTTGTCACCCACAGAGGGAGCAGAGATGCCCCACAGATGAGGAGGCTGCACCCCAGCTGATGGGGGAGGAGATGCAAAACCTGCTGCTGGATAAGCATGGTTTGCAAAAAAAAGCAATTGCAAGAGTAGTAGGGCCCAAAGAACAGCCAGGTAGTTAAAGAACTGGCTGTCCTTCGTATAGGACTAATGCTCATAGGTTGAAGGATGGCTGTCTTCCCCTTCCTCTGCAGATGCAGCAGCAGACATGATTGTAGTTGGGAAAATTTCTTTTAACCCCAAGGACGTGCTGGGCCATGGAGCTGGAGGAACCTTTGTCTTCAGGTGGGTGGTACCCCGGGTGCCTGCCCTCATTCCGCTCTCATTCTCCTGAGAGCCACAAGTACAGCACCAAGGCAGCTCCTTCCCTGGCTGGCAGCTGGTGTTCAGGGGCTTTTGAGAATCGCTTGCCACCCTCCCCTTCTCATGGTCTTCATCAAACCCATCTGGAGAGCTGGGCTTGTGGCCTTTGGTAACCAGGTACTGGTACGCAGGGTGGGTCTCCCCCTCGCACCAGCGCCCTGTGCTCCCCTTCCCATCCTGCCTGTGCCAGGCTGTCAGGCAGCAGGGCTGTGCCTGCTCCAGGCAGCTCTCAGCTGCGGCAGGTCTAGTTCCTCGTAAGTTCCCCTGTCTCTGGCCGAGCCCCTTTCCCCAGCACTAAACATAGCAAAAAGCGAGGGAAGTTATTTTCCTACAAAAAGGGGAACCTGAACCCCCAGTTTCCAGGTTGCTGCAGGGATTTCTGCCTGTCCATGGCTTTGACAAGTCTTTCGGAGTCACTCTAAGGTGACCCATGCTGAGGACCCCGAGGGGCGTTTCCAGCATCGGCCAGAGCCTGGCTGCGCTGTGTATCTGCAGCGCTGGGCTCTGCTCTGGCTGGGGAGGGCCATGCATGGATGCCACCGTCGATTCTCTGTGCAGGGGACAGTTTGATGGCCGGAACGTGGCTGTGAAGCGCCTCCTGCCCGAGTGTTTCCATCTTGTGGACCGCGAGGTCCAGCTGCTCCGGGAGTCAGATGAGCACCCCCACGTTGTCCGCTACTTCTGCACTGAGAAGGACAAGCAGTTCCACTACATCGCCATCGAGCTCTGCTCCGCCACACTGCAGGAGGTGAGCCCCCAGCCCTCTCCCTGCCCGGTCCTGGTGGCATGGGGCTGGCTGCGTGGGGCTGCTGCTGGGGGGCTGTTGATTGACCCTGGATGTCCCCATCCCCATGTTTGCAGGTTGGTCCCCAGGGACACGTATCTGGCTTTGTCTATGCTGTTAGGGAGGTCCTGCAGTGCTCCTGTGGGAGCGGCGTGCTGTGCATGCCTGAGGGCAGGCTTGGCAGCCAGCAGCCCCAGGGTTCGGAGCCCTCTGTGGTGTTCCTGCCTGGCCCCAGGCATACAGCCCGGCTCCAAACCTGCTTCCCAGCAGTCAGAGGGAACATGGGCAGGTTGCGAGGTGCTTTGGAGAAGCAGAGCAGCCAGCAGCAGCACTGCTGCTGTGTCAGTCAAGCCCCTGCCCTTGTTCTCCTGCCAATTTGCCCTCTCAGGAGGCAGCAGGGGAGCTCCGAGCCTCCGCATCAGTTGGGGAAGAGACTCAGCATGGGGGAGGAGAAGCATCCTTTTAGCACTCCGTAAAGCAGGAGTGTTGCTGAAGCTGTGGAGGTCTGAGGACACAAGTGAGGGCAGTTTGCTGCAGAGGGAATAGATGCCAACTGGTAGACCTGGAAATGGCAAGCCTTGGGCAAATAGCCTCTGCGTGGGCTTGTCTCCTTCCACCTCTGTCAGCCTAGTGAGAAGTCTCTACCGGCAAGCCTTGCCAGTTAATCAGGTCTCAGTTCATCTCTTGCTACTTCTGTGTGGTTCCAGTATGTGGAAAGTCCCAGCTTCGATCGTCGCAGCCTGGACCCAGTGTCTCTGCTGCGTCAGACCATGTCCGGACTGGCACACCTCCACTCCCTCAGCATCGGTAAGAGGGCAGCACCCCACCGCCATGCACGGGCAGGAGGGCAGTGTGTCCCATCTTGGTCCCGTCCTTAGCTGAGGCTGTGTGGTTCAGGCAGCAGCTGTCAGGGTCAGCAGCATGCGGGTCAGCAGCATGCAGGGCAGCAGGCAGAGCCCTTTTCTGCTTCAGCCCTGCCGCCGCATTGGCAGGTGACGCTGTGCACTCTGTCTTCCAGTCCATCGTGACCTGAAGCCGTGTAACATCCTCATCTCTGTCCCAAATCGCCACGGGCAGATCCGAGCCATCATCTCTGACTTCGGCCTCTGCAAAAAGCTTCAGGGGGGACGACAGAGCTTCAGCCTCCGCTCCGGCATCCCTGGCACCGAGGGCTGGATCGCACCCGAAGTGCTGCAGGAGGCCCCGAAGGAGAACCCTGTCAGTGAGCCACGAATGCCTTCCCTTGCCTAGGGTCTTTCTTGAGCTTGTCATGGCAGTCCCCCATGCTGGCAGTGGCCTCACAGCATGCTGCTGAAATGCACAATTAAGACAAAAGCTCCAAGAGCCCAAGCCAGCCCACATGCAGAGCATTGGTGCTCCTCGCCAGGACCACCTTAGTCAGCGGCTGCCCCTGCTCTCCTGTCCTGGTGGGGACAGTGCCCGGCTGTGTTCAGCACAGGGAGTGTCATCTGGCAAATTGGAAATTTGGGGTGGGGAGGCCGGAGGGGGCCGTGGCTCGCTGCGAAGGTTACACTTCTGCTCATCTGTTTAGCCCAGGGAATCCTGTTCCTGCTGGAAGCCAGTTGTACTGGTCCCTGGCAGGGCACATACTGGTGCTGGCAGTATGTGCCCCATAACTTCGTACTGGGGTTAGTTTGCACAGCTGGGTGAGACACCAGCAACCCTGGCATGTCTGTCTGGCCGTGAAGTCCTGACTTCTGTCTGTGCCTCTGAAAACCTCTTCCCTGATAAGGACCCAATGTGATGAGTGCTTCACTGGCTCCAGAAAGCAGGGCAGGTGTGATGCATTTTCCAGCAGCTCTGTAGCAAATGACCAAACATTCACATGAAAGAATGGAAAAGTGGGGAGGTGAAAGCTTTCCTCACCCTTTGCTGTGAGGGTCCCATCTCCCCCTTTGTGTTTTACAGACATGCGCTGTGGACATCTTCTCAGCCGGCTGCATCTTCTACTACGTGGTGTCAGGAGGGCAGCACCCGTTTGGGGACAGCTTGCGGCGACAGGCCAACATCTTGTCAGGCTCTTACCAGCTGAGCTGCCTGCAGGAAGAAGCTCATGGTGAGACCCTTCCCCACAGGCACGTCCCCATGGGGAAGCCCTGAGCCGAGGGGCGCAGCTCCCAGTCCTTCTTGTGGGTGTTAGTTCTCTGGTGTGTTGTTTCGCCTACCAGACAAGCTTGTTGCGCGAGAGCTGATTGTGACGATGATCAGCCCCGAGCCCCAGCGCCGGCCCTCGGCCCCCATGGTCCTTGTGCACCCCTTTTTCTGGAGTCAGGAGAAGCAGCTGCAGTTCTTCCAGGTGAGCGTGCGCCATCCCACTGGGCAGCGAACGTAGGTGTGCTCTGAAACACAAGTGCTGGAAACAGCTGTATTTAGGGCAAAATGCTTATTTTGAGCTGCTTTTACAAGGGGTGGGGGGGTCCCTAGTTCTGGGGTCAGGGCCAAACCCTCTTCCCCGCCTCCATTTGCGCTGGATGGGGTGGTGTGGGGAGAGAGCAGTGCCATACCCGCCTCGTCCCTGCTCTTGGGCACGCAGGACGTCAGCGACCGCATTGAGAAGGAGCCTGCCGAGGGGCCCATCGTCTCAGCCCTGGAGGCAGGGGGACGGTCGGTGGTGAGAACCAACTGGAGGATGCACATCTCCCTCCCGCTGCAGACAGGTGAGCACGTGGGGGGCCAGCCTCGCCGCTGCAGCCTGAACCTCTGCCGCCTTTCAGGCAGAATCGGGCGGGGAATGGGGCTCCCGGGTCTGGTGCCCTTTACTGGGCAGGAGGCACCTTCTCGTGCCCAGGAGCTGAAAACCAGGGTGGGTAAACGTGCCAGCCGTTTCTTAGGAGGGCAGAGCAGTGCCTGGGTTTGCCACAGGCTGCGGTGCTCACCGTGCATGCCCCAGGGTAGCTCCAGGGGCTGTGGCAGCCCTGTGCCCCTTGCCCCGGCCATGTACCCCCTCGCTCAGCATCTCTCCTGCTCTTCCCAGACCTGAGGAAGTTCCGCACCTACAAGGGGGGCTCGGTGCGTGACCTCCTGCGGGCCATGAGGAACAAGGTATGGCTCCCCCAGCTCCCCTGCACCCCCACCGCCTGCCTGCCCCTGCTCACCTTGCCCTCTCTCCTGCAGAAGCATCACTACCATGAGCTGCCGCCCGACGTCCAGGCAGCCCTGGGCTCCGTCCCCGATGGCTTTGTGCAGTACTTCACCTCCCGCTTCCCCCGGCTGCTGCTGCACACGCATGGGGCCATGAGGGTCTGCGCCCACGAGCGGCTCTTCAACTCCTACTACTGCCAGGGACTGGGAGGCGACAGCAAGTGAGCGGGGACATGGGCCAGGACAGCACCCGCAGTGTGAGCCTGCTGCGGCCACTCTTCCCTGCCCGGACCCGCAGCCCCATCTTGCAGCAGCTGGGAGCAGCCCCGGGGGCTCTCCTGCATCCTTTTCCCCCTCCCCAGGACGAGGTGGGGCCCCAGGACCAGCTGGTCACCCTGTGCACATGTGGGTTACAAGCAGCACGGTCCAGAAGCGAGCATAGGGTGGCACTGGGCTCTCACCTGGGGTCTCCTGAGCTCAAGGGACCCTCTGGACACCCACCTTTGCGAATGCTCACAGTCAGACTCCGTGGCCTGAAGGCATTTGTGTCGGAGCACAAAAAAAAAATTCTCTGCAGTGGACATGGCGTTTGAGAAGAAAGAAGAAAGTGCACGTTGGCTTTTCCTGAGGGCAGCCAGCAGAGCGATGCAGTGGCAGAGCGACGCAGCCGGGCTGGGGCCAGGTCCCAACAGGGCATTCACCAGGGATCGGCGGGTTTTGTCCTTCTGTGCTATGTGGCTGGGAAGGCTGCTCTCTGAGCCTGTGTCCCACATGGCTGTGACCAGGACTGATACCCCAGTCTTGACACTGAAGACGATCCTTCAGCCCCGCTGAGGGCTGAGGCACAGCAGCTCAGCTTTCAGCAGCCACCCCAGGGCTTGGACCTGCTATTTGTATCAGGGCTGCTGAGGGCAAGGTGCCACCAGCCCCGGAGGGAGGCATGGGGCCTCCAGCACAATCCCAATAATGAAGTTTTTAATCTCAGCTGGGCTGAGAAAAAAGTTTTCTCCCTTTTGGTCACCAGCAGCCTGTCATTATGCCAGGCCAGAGCTGCCATGTCAGTCCCGTGCCCAGGAGCCCTGAGCAGTTTGCACAGCAGCACAGCTGTTCAGGAGCAGTTGTCTCGGGACACAAAGGCAGGGAAACCCCTTCCTCCCAGGGATCCCTTCCCTCTGAATTCCACCTGTGCCTGCAGCTCCCACAGCCTCTCCTGCTGCCCAGGGCAGGTGTCCCTTAGGACACTATTTCACAGCATCCCCCGGGCCATGTATTTCCCACAAGCCAGCCTCCAAGTGCAGCACCCCCTGGGTCCACGGGCAGCCTGGGAACACCCGACAAGGCTTCCTCTGTGGAACAGCAATGATTTTGTACAGTCTGATTCCTCTGTGTGCTGGGATGTGGGATTTTGTTACACAGGTAACAAAGGGTTTGTACCTGGTTTGTTTTCAGAATACTGTATGGCCTAGAGCATTTTATACAAAATATTATAAAAAATTAAAAACTAAAAAGCTTGTCCTGCTTAAAAATAAACTGGCCTGAGAGCAGCAGTAGGTGCTGGCAGTCAGCAATGGTGGGAGAAAACCCAACATAGCTTACTAGGTTCCTGCTGAAGTCCACCACAGTAGATGACTTCTTAATTCTATACTCACATTTTTGAGCATCTTTCACATAGTAAAGAGAGCCAATCAAATAGGAAAGGAGAAGGTAGGGCTGTTAGCCTCCAGGTTAGAGCACATCTCCTGTCATACCCCCAAGGTCTCCTCTCCTGCAGCACAGCTGGGGAGACCAGCACACTCAAGCAGACAGCATGAGCCCCTGAAGATGACAGCTCTTGCCTAGAGGGGAAGCCAGAGGCAAGGTGCTGCTCTCTCCCTCACAGCAAGCCAAAGGGAACCACGACAGGCTGGACGCTGCAGCGAACAATCTTTAATCAAGTTATGCAATATACAAAAGTTCAGGTTTCATGTAGATTAATTTCAGTATTAAAAGGCTGATTGCTCAGTCTCACCCTGGGCATGTTAAATATCTTACCTGAATTTCTACAAGAGGAAACAAAAGCCTAGAGCATCAGCACAGCCATGTACAAATAACTTACATGATAGTTCTGCTCTCCCTGTGCTTTTTTTTCTCTTGAGAGAAGGCCCAGGAGCCTCAAACAAGAGGGCTGGTTTTTGAGTCAGGCTTTTGGCTTTGGGAAGTTAGGAGGAAAAAAAAAAAAAAAAAGACTAGGTATGCAATTAAAAAATAGACTTCCTATTAGGAGTGGGGAGCAAGAAACCTTTGGGTATCAGTCAGAGTGAACAATGCTGTTCCCACAGCATCGGGGGCTTCCTTGTGGCAACTAGGCCGTACCCAGAGTGGGAGCCCAGCTATGTGATGGGAGGTTACAGTGCGAGCAGGGATGCTACTAGACCTCACCATCCACAGCTGGGACAGTTTGGCACAGATGTTGAGTCCATCGAGAACAAGGTCTAAGCAGAGGGTTTCACACGGGCTGAGCCAGACTTTGAACTGAGAAGCTTCTCCACCATGGTGCGAGCATAGCGGAGCCGGCTGGCCAGCTCCTTGCAGCATCCGTGTTCCTCAATGAGGCTCAGCTTGTACGTGCGGAAGTCCCGTTTCTCATCTATGTATGTGACAGCAGCCATGAGAGGGCACAAGATGACTTTGGTGTGGTCCTGTGGGGAGAAAACACACTGTCACCCTGAGCACTCTGCTCCTTGGGGACTGCATTTCCTCAGGATGAGCCATCCCTAAAGTAGCTGGGGCACCCCAGCTGCACCCAGAAGCATGCTGACAAAGCACCATGCTGCAGCATTCATTCATAGATTGCAGCAAAGGGAACAAATCGATCTGGCCAGCCAGCTCAAGACCACTGCACCTAAGACTGTGCAGCAGCCTCCCTCCTGCTAAAGGACACAGCCCCTTCACAAGCTAGGAGTGTCTGGGTGGCTCACGTACCAGCAAGGGGAGTAAGGAGCCTCCCAGCACTTGGTTCACTGGGCAAAGTTTTGACTCAGGTTTATACCCTCCTGCTGCCTTGCATACAGTCCGGGAAAACACAGAGTAGCGGCCTCACCTGGAAAAAGTTGATTTGCACAGTGCCGTTGCTGAGGTGCAGGATGATGGCGCTGCGGGTCCGGAACCACGTGCAGAGGTAGGGTAAACGGGCCAGCTCGTCTCCTTCCCGTGGTGTGATGTTTGCACCTGCCTTCAGCAAGTGCTCGCTCATGTAGTTCCGGAAGTATTTCAATAGTGTTATCTGCAGACAGGAAAGGCTGTGAGCAGGCAGGCTGAGGATGACCCCTGCTATCTGGGGAGGGCAGAGGCTGCTATCACAGTCCCAGAGCCTCCTTACATCTTTCAGAGCTTGAAGTGTCACTGTGCAAATTCTCATACTCAAAGTTAACTCGGTCTGTGATACTTGAGACTCACTTTGCTGAACCCTTGGGTACATGTAAGTCTTGTGAGCACTTAATTCTCTGAAGCTGCTAATAAGTGAGCCTCAGATAGCAACTAGAAATAAACAGAGCTGCTAGTGTCTGTCCTTGGGGCCATGTTTTACCAGCCAAAAGGAAGCCTGCAGAATGCCAGCAACCCCAAGTTACAGATGATCCTCTGTGGGACCCACCCTGCCAACAAAACCCAACAAGGCTGAAAGAAGCCTCACCAGGAGTAGCCACCCCCCAGCGAGGGCTCCTGTCCCCCAGGACTGACCTTCTTGTTCAAGGCAGAGGGGTAGGACCTCACAGTGAAGTAGGACTCGGTGCTGTTTTGCTCGATGTACTGCAAGCTGTCCCCATCGTTGTACATAATAAGACGAGTGGAGTCGTTGAAGAGAACTCCAACACTGTTGTCACACAGCTGGTAACCTAGTTCAAAAGGGAGCCCGTTAGGCCTTCAAATGCATGGGAACACCAGTTGTGTGAAATACAAAGGCAGAAGGTTGTGTCATCTAGGGGTTCCCGGACAGCCACCCCACCAAGTCTAAAGATTCTCCTCTCTGTGGAGGTCCGGGTGGCATCTTTCCTCCTCTGGATTTGTCATCCTCCCTTGTCACATCATCTGCTGCAGAAGCAACTTTAGCTGCCACAGTGGGTACACATGCTCACTGCAGAGCGAGGCCAGCCATCTCACGCAGCAGGTAGCTGTTTTCCACCTTAAAGTGGCTAGGACTGACGTTCAGTGACCACTAGTCTGGATTCACTGGGTAACTGGTCACATTCCCGGTGGTGGTCTTGCACACACAGACTGGAATACTGTGATTAAAGAACCAGACCTATGCAATGCCCAAATCAAAGCTTTCCCCAGCCTCTTCAGAAACTAGAAAAGGCTGAAGTCTTGCCCCCATATTATTTACCTAGACCATATTTATCTGAGTAGTCCACCCATTTGCTAACCCAGAAGATGGGAATGCAGGCTGGGTCTTCAGCTTCTTCTGCAAAGAGGAAAGGAGTTTGTTAGAAGACATTTCACAGCATCCTGTGCACCCCAGCAAGCAAGCAAGGCCAACAGGAAGGTAAGTAGCTGCTACATCACTTCTCAGCCTTCCAGTTTGAAATTGAGGTCAGCTGGTCTCTCACTTCAGACAACAGCATCAGAGTGACAGAGAAGCAAGTTATCCAGGAAGGCCAGTGCCCATGGGATTGTCCCCAGACTCACCTTGTCTAGCTGCCACTCTCTCAGAGGGCTTGGCCGAGTTGACTGCAGTCAGCTGCTGTAACATGTCAGCTAAGTGACAGTCAACAGCATCTCCCAGCTCCCGCAGCCCAGCTACATCTTCCTTTTCGGGCAAGTTCTCTAGTGCAGGGCTGTCTGGTCCTGGGCCAGGAAAGAGAAGAGCAGAGGCATGACCAGGGAGTAGGTTTCTAAAGGCACCAGGTTTACATTCTACCCTAGCTCTAAGAAACCCATCGTATATCATATAGCTAAAGCTAGCACTTCCTCCCTGCTTTGGTTCTGGGCAAAGAGCGAGGAGACCTCCCTCTCACTCACAAAATGCTCCAGGTTTTCATAAGAATTGGGAGAAGAGGTGAGGGAGCGCCACATTCCCCACTGATGGTTCTGGATGCTGCTGGAGGCCAGGCAGGCTCTCATCCAGCACTGCAGTCCAGCCTCACCTCCAGACACTTGCACTTACCTTTGTTGAGCGCAGTCAGCGGCTTTCGCCCATTCAGTTCAAGTCCACTGGGAGCAATTGAAAATCTAGGTGCAACGGTGAGACAGCTGGTGGGCAAGCGGCTGGGGATGTATCCCGATGTGAAGAACTCATCATTCAGCAACTCGTCGATAGTTGGGCGCGTGGCAGGGTCGGACCTCAGCATCTTCTGGATGAGGTTAGCAGCTACAGGGTTGATATGCTAAGACAAGACAGGAGACAGAGAGACAAGGATCAGGGGACAATGCGCACGAGTGGCAAATGCATTGGATATACAACCCAAGGGAAACAGAACTGAGCAGGCGTGGAGAGCTGTCTCCCAACAGCATGCAAAGCCTAAAGTCAACAAACTTTAGCAAGATCAAATCAACAGCAGTGGGTTGAGCTGGGGACCTGGCCCAGACCTCATGGACTTGAGAATGCCCATTTTAGCCCACGTGCCAACTACCCAGCTTAGATTTTTGCTGGATTACGGGGTGTGGAGCTGCTGGCTCCCCAAGATGAAGCTGGCCCTACAGGTTCACTCTACCACCAACGAACTGAAACATCCCCTTCGTAGCACTCTACAATAAGAGCAATTTCACCATTATGTGAGAGCCCATTCAGCACCAGAAACAGGAAAGTGCAGCAGAAGGCTGACAAAGAACCACTGCAAGGTGAACAGATCTACCCATGGGAAGCACCATACCTTGGGAATGGTATATTCATTCTTCTTTATTCGGATATACGTTTCTTTTAGACAAGAAGTTTCAAAAGGTGGTTTCCCCACCAGCAGAGTGTACCTGCGCATTTACAGACAAAAGGGCATCAGTTTTACAAAAGAGACTCTGAAACTTGTGTGCAGAAGTGACCCTGTCCTAAAAACACCCTGGGACTTTCCTGGCAGAGGGAACACACTTAGCATTGGACATGCAGTAGTGCAGACAGCTATGTGTACCGTGCCTGGTTCCTGCCCCCTGAAAAGGGAAGCTGGGACCTAATAACCTCTGGGGAAAGTTCCAGTTAGGAAGCATGGGCTTTTGGGAAATTCCTTGAAACAGCCATGTTGTGTAGCAGATCAGCCTGCAGACACACACACACCAGCGTGTGTGGAGCACAGGGGAGGTCTTGTGCTGGCTAGCAGCAGGGCTCAGCCAGGGCAGGCGCTCTGGAGACAGAGCGCCCAAAGCTTTGGCTCACACCAAAACCCATAGGGTCCAACAAGACGTGGACCACCGGAACCACTCAGCCCCACGTCCAGCCCGTGGCACAGCCACATAAAGGCATTTTGACTCACATAATGCAGCCGATGGACCAGATGTCCACCTCAAAGCTGTGCCCCTTCTTGCCCAGCACCTCCGGGGCAATGTAGTTGGGGGTCCCACACAGGGTCTTCTTGCGCTCGCCATCGTACTCCACTTTGGTGGCCAGGCCAAAGTCACCTGGGAGAGATGGGGAATGACTGGAGATATCCTGGTCCCCAGGGCTGGAGTCCCTGCCCTGGGGCAGCCACGGGGGGCTGGCAGGAAGGGCATCACATCACGGGCACCTACCGATCTTCACCTCCATGTCGTCGCTGAGGAAGAGGTTGCCCAGCTTGAGGTCCCGGTGAATGACGCGGTGGCTGTGCAGGTACTGGCAGCCCAGGATGGTCTGGCGCAGGTAGTACCGCACCTCCGGCTCGCTCAGCGCCTTCCGCCGCTTGTGCAGCTCCAGCAGCGACTGTGGGGGACGGTCAGCACCGGGTGACACCGACACCCCCACCCCCCACCCCCGCCCCGCCACCGGCGGGTTCCCGCCGCCCTCCCCGGCCCCGGCCCCTCACCCTGCGGCGGCAAAGCTCCAACACGACGTAGACGAAGTCGGCGTCCTCGAAGAAGCCCTGGAAGCCGACGACGTGGCGGTGGGCCAAGCTGCGGTGGATGGCGATCTCCATGGACATCTTCTCCTTCTGGTGCGGCTTCACCAGCAGCGACTTGGGCACCACCTTGCCCGCGAACACCTCGCGGCTCTCCGCCTCCGCCAGCTCGTAGCACCGCGCGAAGCCGCCCTTCCCCAGGAACCGCCCGCGCACGAAGCTGCGCCGGGTCCGCGGGTCCACCAGCACCTTCGGTACCTCCTTCCCGCCCGCCGCCGCCGCGCCGCCCGTCCGGGCCGGCTCCGCCAGGGCCGCCGGCCGCGCCGCCTTCCCGCCCGCCGCGCTCATGCTGGGCCGGGCCGCCGCGGGTGCTGGGGGAGCGGGAGCTGCGCCGGGCCGCGGCCGGGTGAGGCAGAGGCAGGAGCAGGCGCTGCCCGATTCAAACGCGGCCCCGTGAGCGTTACGCGCCCGCGGCCGCTCCCCATTGGCCGAAAGGATTTAAAATCCACGCCGCCCGCCGCGGGGCACCATGGGAGCGCCCCGCCCGCCGCCCTTAAAGGCCCAGGCCCCGCACCGGGAGGGCGGGGACGCCGCGCCACGCCCCTGCGCGAGGCGGAACGGAACCGGGCTCGCACGGCGCGTGCGCCGGCGGCCGTTGGTGGTGGCCGCGAGCCGACCGCCCCGGCCCGCTGCTCCCTCTGTGGAGGCAGGGGGCGGCGGCGGCGGGACACGCGTGGGGTGGCCGGGCGCCGTTTCCCCACAGCAAGGCCCGGCCCGGCCCAGCCGGGCTGGATGCGGCCCCGCCGCCGCTCCGGTTGCGCCCACGGCGGGGAGGGGGCGGGCTCCCGGCACAAGCCCGGGGCACGAAGTGTTTCGTGAAGGGAAGCCCATGCTGGAGCTGGTACCGGACGCGGCTCTTTCTGTGAGAGAAACGGCGACCGGGCGGCGCCTTTCCCCGCAGCTTTCTGCGACGCTTGCCCACGGAACGGATTCCCACGTTACCCAAGAATCCGGTCCTTCAGCTGATCCCACCCGCTCCGGGCGCCTGTCGGTCCCCAGGGTGACGCTGTGGCAGTGGAGCCCAGCTGTGCCCGACCTCCCCAGCGCTCGTTTCCCTCCGACACGCTGCCCGGGGAGCCCCGGGGCCCGCAGCGCCGCTCCCGCTGCCTGGCACCGCTTGCCAACAGCAGTAACCACGCTGCACACCCTCATCCCTTCACCCGATCTCGCTGCCTGCTGGCGCGGAACAAAATGCCCATGAAAAATAACCAAGAATAGCACAAAAACCAGCCACAGCACCTCAGCCCGCGAGCCTGCCTTCTCCCTCCAGGCTTGTACAGTCCCACCCTCCCAAAATGGGGATGAGGACAGTGACTTGACCTCGTATGGCTTCCCCTCCCTGCTTCTTTCAGCCCTGGCTGACAAAGAATAAGTGGTCCTGGCCAGCAGATTCCCTGCTTTTGCACTGTGCTGGACCTGTGGGTACTGCAGATGATGCCCAGCTAGCCTTTAACTATTGACACAAGCCATCGGTCGCTCCAGGGTGGCTGGAGAGTCCAGCGCATGGGACCAAACCGCGAGCCCTGCAGACCACTGCAGCCAGCAGCCATCAGTTAAGCTGTTATTCCTCCAGTGGAGCCGGATCATGCTGGGAAATTCTGCTCCACACAAAGCAGACATGGCCTCCACTCAATTGGTGACTTCGTTACCTTCCCACACAGCCCCTCACGGGCAGCGGCTCTTCGCCATTCCTTGCACTGAGCAGCTGCGATTGTGAAGAGCCAGCAGGATCAGGCCCAGCACCTCTCACAGCCGACAGCGGACACAGAGCGAAGGAGAGAAGGGTTCTGCAGCCCCCACTGCCCGTTCCCGAGGACCCTGAATGCCCTGCAATACGAGTGGCCTGCAGGCTTGGTCAGAGCAAACTGGAGTAAAGCATATGGGACCAATGAAGCAATACAGCAACTCAGCGTTTGGAGCGATCACTGTTTGTACAAGATTCCTGAAAGAAGGAATTTCCCTCCCTGAGGGGCATGCTTCCCCATGCACCTACAGCTCCTCTCTGGCCATGCAGCAAAGCCCTCCCTTGGAAGTCACATTTTAATGCGCTGCGCTAGACTGAACGTTGCCATCAGAAAGCTGTAATTCCCCCGGGGCTGCAGCAGCACACCGCAACCCACTGACACTTCGTCTTCCCAGAGCTGGCAGAGGCGTAGAGGTGAGCCCAGGTCAGAGGGATGCTTCAGAAAGTGGCCAAATCTAAGGAATGTTAACAGTGCTGAGTGTTTGAGATCTTCAGTGGCGAGTTGGTTTTAGACCCTGGCAGAGGCCACCTTAACAGAGACAATAAAAGAGGTTTCAATTAAGGCAGAAGGGCCGGCTCAGCCTGCTAGAAGGAAGAGTAGGCCAAGAAATGCCTAAGTAACTGCAGTGCCGTATCCCGCAGTGCACTACACCTGTGCTGCTCAAGTGATCGTGGAAATGCAACGCTCTTCCAGCTGCCATCCCGCTCCCACTCTCAAACTCGCATTCCTTAATTTGGCAGCCACCTCTTCCCGCCCCTCTCCCACGCCAGCAGCCTAGCTTCACGCTGCCCAACTGCGGCCATTAATCAAGCGATCCCGGTGAAACGTACTATGTGGTGTTGAAACTTTGAAGTGACACCATGGCAACACAGCACACACAGCCCCCTCCTGACCAAACACAGCGTGGCTTCCCACGCTTCAAGAGACAGCTGATGGCAAGTTAACAGGGCAAAGTAGGGCTCGTGAGTGACAGCATAAAGCCCTAAACATCTGACTTGCAGGAAATCTTGCAAGAATCCCCAAACCTGCCAGGTCTTGTGACGGGGGAGGCCTCCTATAGCCCCTCACTGTAAATGGCTTCTACAGGGGCTAGACAGATCCTGGACAGTGGGAACTAAACATTTTTGGAAACTGAAGTCAATTAGGAAGCTGCCTGTAATACAAACGCAAGGAACATTAATGCTTTTTCGCGTAGGTAGAAAAAGCAGCGAGCCTGGGCCTTTCACGTGGACCTCCCCCTGAACTCACACGAGATTGCAGGAAGAACAGAGCTTCCTTCTGCGCTTGTCTCCGCTCCCACCTCAGGAGGACTCAAGGAACACAGCTGCCATTGAACAGGTATTTCTAGCCAGTATGGGATGAGGTGGTACAACGGTCCTGCTGAATCTGGACTTCTAGTAAAACACTTCACTGTCTGTTGAAACCAGACGGACATGACCTAACTGACCCACTGCATCAGAGAGCAGTACCAGCCCAGTTGTTGCAGCTTCAACACAGAATCTCATCTTCTTGTCCCAGCTGTGCTCCCTGCCATGAGAAGCTGGCTCCAGGTCCTGCTTTTTTACCCGGGTGCGAAAGGAATCATGCCATCTGGGATGGCTAGACCCAAAAAGCGGGCCATTTTCAAGTGCTTGAAGCAATGCTACCAGAGCTGCTGCGGTACCAAATAGGTGTGCCTAATATTTCAGTGCCAAGGAGAGGATTTTACAGTCACCCTGGTGGCTTTAGGATTCTCGCTTCAGCATGAAGAATAGAAGCAAAGACACTCTGCGTCAGAGCCGTTATAAAACAACAATGCTGGAATCACTCGTGGGTGAAAGTCATCAGCTCAGGGGCAGAAAGAAGCAGCTGTTTCACACTGTACTTCACTTTTTTAACGCACTGACACTGTAATAGGCAGTAGTAGCGTGTAATAGTCACAGAACAAGAGACTGCGGCTCATGGGCCCAGGCACAGCAGAAACCTTACTCTACTCTCAAGTTCGATTTGACGAGTCACAACCTTGAGTCACTTGAACAACTGAAGAGGCTTTAATTTATGTACAGTAAAAATACAAACAAACCAGTCAGTGGTTTTACATTTGGTTAACAGTAGTTACTACACACTTTAGTACTTGTACGGCTGTTTGCTATTTAAGGTGTATCAGTACTTTGCATTATACAGAACAGCTGAAGGCTCCAGGGCTGCTGACCTCACAGCCATACACCTACTACGTAACTAATATGTGTCCTCGGCCCCAGCTGCTACACTACAACATGCAGAAGCGCCCATTTTAAAAGCTAGAGGACGGCGCTAAGCTTTAATATAACACAACCAGAGCAGGCAGACTCATTTTTAGCCAGTTGTCTGGTACTGAGTCAGGTACACTCAACTGTCAGCTGTCTCCAACTTTCACAGAGCTGCTCCCAGCAAGAATTATTCCTGCTCTATTACATGTCCAAAATGAAATGTTCACTCTTTCCAAGAAGTCTGAATCTCCTTCTTAAGTTTTATAATGCAGAAAAGCACCAAAGAGCTTTCTGCAAATATATATACTGGGTAACAGATGGGGACAACTGCAGCATTCTCTCACCCATCTCCAGTTTCTGCTTTTAATCACCCACTTTCTGCTGCTGTTCTGTGAGTAACATGGCAATCCTCTTTCCAAAGCCCTTTGGCTCTTTAAGGTCTGCGACGTTCAGGAAATAGAACACGCACCGGCCACGAGAACACTAAGCCTGCGTGACGGGTGAGAGCACAGGACTGATGTCTACTTCGAGAGCTAAAAGCTAAGAAGTGTCCTGTCAGGCCAGGCATAGAAAGACAGGTTTCAATGTCAGCCAAAAGTCCTAAAGCCAATCCCAGGACGATGAACGGTATCTCTGTCCCTACAGGAGGGAATCTTAGTCCACAGGAAGAAAAGGAAGAGGTCATCCACCTCAACACACAGATCTATAGAGCAGCAAATATTTTTCCAAAGGAAAGCACAGGATCTAATGAACCCTGGTAAGTAACTGCCCATAACCCGCACATCAGCCACACAGCACTTCTGTTCTAGGATGGAGATTGCTTCTAGCAAATGTAAACACACTTGTTTCGGGTTAGGAACAGAACTGGCATGAAAGACAGGCTTAGGCTGCAGAGTATGTGTTGTCAACTCTGCCTTGTTTCCCAGCTGCAATAAGAAGGTGCTGCCCTAAGGGGAATTCTATCAGCTTTCCTAGCTCCAGAACATTTAATGGCACAATTCAGACAACATGGAATGAATTACATTCAAATGAGCATACAAAGTTTAAACAACATGACACAGCAGCTTTCACGAGGGACTGCTTGGCCAGACCATTAGTGTTGAGGAACACTCACAGAAGTGCTCAGGAACAGCGGAGGGCTGTGCCCTGGTCTCACTGAACAATATCCCTCTCCCCGCCCCCCAGAAATGCTCCTGTGTGCCTTTACTGCTCTGAAACGTGGTAAATGGGCTACTAGACCTGAGTGAGTGGCAAGAACTTCTGGTAATAGCTCTTTGTAACGTCAATCATGAGTTCCTGGGTACATTCCGGGAGTTCCCCAGAGAAGAGTCCTGGAAGAAGAATAAGAGTATGACCATCAGTGTTCTTGCAGGAGAAAGCACAAATAAGCTTATATTCAACGTTCAAAGCCGTGACTTTGACTGAATTGTAAGTAAATACTAATAGAGCAGCAAAGGGCTCTTCTCTCATGTCCAGCAGTTCAGTAGGATCGTTCCCATCGTACCCCCTGGGGCAGACGTCAGACTGCTGCAGCTGGGTCCTGTAACAGCTTCCGCTGCTCCCCCTAAAACACTATCAGAAGAGAAACGACGGAGCGTGCAGTTTGTACAACGGGATCTCCAGCACAGCCAGGCTGATGGGCAGGAACTAAACATTCATATACCTCAGTTTAATGTGCCTACCCCCCATTAACATATGAATAACGAGCACTTGGACTTCCTACAGTTTGAACCACTGAAATAACTGCAAAACCAGAAACCACAGAAGGACGAGTGGTCCCTCTGCCAGAGCCTAATGCCTGCTGGGTTCTAGATGCCTGAAAAGCTGTGTTGTTTACTGTACAGGATGGCCACAGCTACCTAGCATACACTAAAGCAGCAAGTTTCAAAAGTTAAAATTGCTATTTTTCAGTTCACCAAGTGCCCTACACCTTTATTTCTAGGCACTAAATGCTAACAGGCAACTTTGCAATAGCAATCTCATTCTAAAATAAGAATATCCACGTTATCCACACTTCTATGCAAGTAAAGTTAGAGGGAGCATACCTGGGCAGCCTGAGAAGACTGTGAAAGGTGGGACTACTGTTTCCGGAGGTAGTACTGTGTTGTCTAATATTTTGCAGCAGTCTTTCAAAACGCATCTACGACCCTAAAACAGAGATTAGGTAAAGTTTATACTTAAAATACTATATGCTTTTGCTTAGTCCTGATAAGTTACCTAAACTTCAACAAATTTAACTGCTCAAAACACATTCTGTATAAGGCATCATGGGAATAAATCTTTACCCTGACTGAATGCTCTTCCCAACAGAATTCACTTTTTCCTTTTTTGAGGGAAAAAAGTCTGTTTGCTCTTGACTAACACAGGCAGCTGCATATGAACACATGTCAATGCGCAAACTGGAACCTAGAACCGGAGTCATGCAGTAAGGTAGCAAAGCCTTCTCTAACTCAGCAGACAGCAACCTTGACTATATTTTGCATTATTTGCACAGAAACTCAGTTCCACTTGTACTTTGTGGAAAGGCTGTCTTTCCTGGACAGTCCCATTAAGCACAATATTGTTGGGACAGATTCTCCCAACAGCAGTCAGCTGAACCCACTATCACCGAATAGCAAAACTGAAAGCACTACTTTCTGCGGAGAAGGAAAAGGAGGAGAAAGGAACAGCACAGAGTAAGTATGCTTGCTCCGGCCAGCTGGTGCGGATACCTTTCCACTGTTGTCACAACGCCTCACCGGTACTCACGAGTTTAAAGGAAAGACAGAGAAACAGTACTCACGATGACACAGTTCTTGCCTATGTGGACATAGGAGCCAATCTGGGCTGCGTTGACAACACAGTCCTCTTCTATGAAGACATGATCACCAATATGGAGAGGGAAAAAAGCCACCCTGTGACAGGAGAGTTATTTGTTCAGATGTACAACAGACAGACTGACCCGCGACACCGTTAGACCCAAAATCACACTGTGGAGTCTCCCGTCCCCAGCTGGATTACCAGAGCTACATCTGATGCTAAGGAAGATTGAACAGCAACTGGTCTTATCTCTTTCTAAAGGATGATCCAAACGCGCAACAGCAAGACGGTGCGAATAAACAAAGAACAAGTGAAACACATTCTTCACTTAGCTATTTTAACATATCCCAGCCTTTCCATATTGTGGTCTGAAGGGAATGCTAACCCTCAAGGCAAAGCTGAAAATTTGAGGAAATGGCAGCTTTAGAGGGACACATTTCTGCAAAGTGCTGCTAAAGGAACACAGCCCTCTAAATACAGATCTCAGCCAAGCTGATATATTTTCTTAAGCATATAGATTTTATCTTCATGTTCCGTAAATAGAGGGGACCTCTTACCCTTTACTAAACTTCTTGAAGGGCGGTCTAATCACACTGCGGCTTTTCACCACGCAGTGTCGTCCGACCCGTACGTTTGCCAGGTCACCGCGGATGATGCAGTCGTTCATAACTATTGTCTGGAGAAAAAAAGAGAGATAAATGAGTTCCAGTTTCTACCTACGTTACCAGTTATTATACAGACTTGTGCAGAAGTGAGGCCACTCCAGCAAGATTATGTTACCTTACAGAGGATTCTCTTAGTCAAAAGAAAAGTGAGAACAAAGCAAACGCACAGGAGCCTGGAAGCACCAGTTGTGCCCCTGCCGTGCCACTGAGCTGCACAAAGTCAGCCCATACGCAACACGAGGCTTAGGCACAAACAGAAATACGTTGTGGCATGGATAAAAGCACCGCGATCGGCTCACACGCAGAGGAAGCTCTGTTTGCGTTCTCGGAGAGCAGAACTCTGGTACCACGGGGCCGACAGCGGTGGCCAGCGGAGAGCAGAGCAGCGCGGGTGCTGCCGCGGTGGTGACAGGGACCCCGCGGCTTGGCCGCGCTCCCCACCCACCCACCCACCCGAGCTGCTCGGCGGAACGAGGTACCGGGGCGGGGGCACGCCGCAGCCCCCGCCCCGCCGCCTACCTTGCCGTTGAGCACGATGTTCTGGCTGCCGCACAGCACGGACTGCCGGCTCACCTTATTGCCGGACGCCTGCGGGGAGAAGGGGCGGGTCACTGCGGCCGCTCCCAGCCCGCGGCCGCCTCCCAGGCCCCGACGCCTCCCGCGCCCCGACGCCCCAGCGCCTCAGACTCGGCCCCCTCGGCCGGCCCCGGCCCCGGCCCCGGCCCCGGCCCCGGCCCCGGCCCCGGCCCCGGCCCCGTCCGCCCCGCACCGTCTCGATGTACTCGGACTTGTTGTAGAGCATCTCACTCAGCTCCATGGCGCCGCCGCTTCCGCACAGCCACTCCCGGCTTCCGTCACGTCACTTCCCTCCGCCAGGCAGCACTTCCGCCGCGGCCTACGGCGGCCCGGTTGCCATGGGCACGCACCTCCCGCGCGCCGCGCGCTTCCCGCCGGAGGCGGCCATGGAGGGACCGGAGGCGGCGGGCGGCGGGGCCCTCAGCGGCGCCGAGAAGGAGAAGGTGCGGGGCCGGGCGGCACCGAGCGGGGCCCGGGGCGGCGGGCGCGGCGGTGCCAGCCCGGTGCGTTGTGTCTTGCAGCTGAGGGAGAAGCTGGCGCTGCTGCGGAGGGAGTACAGCGAGACCGTCAGCCGGCTGCGGGTGAGCGGGCAGGGCCGGGGCCGGGGCCGGGGCCGCCGGCGGGGCTCTGCCCGGCCCGGCCGGGCGCGGGAGGAGGTGCCGGGGGCCCGGTCCCAGCCCTGCGCCGGTGTTGTGTCCGCAGCGGGCGCGGCGAGCCGAGCGAGCCCGGAGCCACGGCCGGGGCACGGCGGCGGAAGGAGGCCGGCGGGAGCGGAGCCCCGCAGGTAGGAGCCGGCGGGCGGCCTCCCGCTTCGGGGCGGGTCGGCGGGAGCGCCCGGAGGGCCCCGCCGGCTGCCGTGTGCTCCCCCTGGCCCTCGCC
Organism: Platalea leucorodia; assembly: GCF_965183815.1. Taxonomy (NCBI): domain Eukaryota; kingdom Metazoa; phylum Chordata; class Aves; order Pelecaniformes; family Threskiornithidae; genus Platalea; species Platalea leucorodia. Next base: position 18,569,198 of record NC_138827.1, on the reverse strand, counting down.
CGGGCGGGGGGCCTGGCCCAGCCACCATCGCCCTTCTGTGCCCCCACGGCCCGTCCTGCCGAGCCGGGGACGGACCCCAGCTCTGCTGGCCCCCCTCGCCCCTGGCTCCGCTGTCCCCTCTCTGCAGCTGCTGCCGCAGCCGCTGCCCCCCGTACCCACACCTGGCCTTTCCCATGCTGCTGTAGCGTGACCTGCAATAACATCTCCTTTCCCCCTCACCAGGTCTGCAGTGCTCTCCGATCCCGACTGTAAGATCCCACTCTTTCACTCCTAACAGTCATGTAGTTTTACTGTGTGATGTTTTTCTTGGACAGGACTTTGCTGGGAGTACTTTATATAGATGAAATTTTTTCCCACAGGTTCTAAAGATAACATATCTCCTAGTGCTGACAAACATGAAACCTCTCACTTAGAGACTAAAACCTCCTCTGATCTTGACACAGAGAAGAAAACATCTGTCACATTTAAACACGTTCCTGAATTCTCCAATAATGAGGTTAGCCTGCAGGACAGTTCACAGGCAGAAAGTATACAGGCTAGCCAGGAAAACCTGTGCTGTGGAATCATTAGGCCTGCCCCTGAGGAGAAAAAACCCCAAACCTCCAGAAGCTTGATGAAGCTGAGGAGACGGACAAAGGCTCTGGTATCAGAGGAAAGGGAATCAGTGCGTGATGTGCATCTAATCAACGCTGATGAAATGGTGAAAAATCAAATTGCTAGTACAGAGGAACTTCGGTCACCGGTCTTCAGGCGAAGCAGTCTCTTGAACACTGAGGGAAACGCTCAACGAGCATCCAGACCAGCACTTGTGCAGAGAGAAGAAAACAGTTTCACTCCTCCCGATGCAGCGTTAGGAGTTGTACAAGACATGCTCGAAGGCAGTGTCCCTCCAGGAGCGCCTGAGCTGTTCCTGTGTGTGCTGAGGGACAGCAGCGATGTCTGGCAGCCTGAGGCCCCGGGTGCTGTGGCCACACCTGATAACTGTGAGCCTGCACGGCCATGTTCAGAGAATGGTGACTCTGTTTTACTTGACGCCAGCGGTGATGGAGGAAAAGAATCGTCCAGTATAATAAAACAAATGGATGGTGAGAGTATGTGTGAAGACCAGGGAGAATTATGTAGGCTCTTGGATTTAATGTCAGAAAATGAAGTATTGCCTGCTGACGGAAATAACACCATAACTAATGAGAGCAAAAGCCATGAAGGAAATCAAGGTGACACTAATAGCTTAAATCCCTTTCCTACAGATCTTGCTCTGGGCAATGCTGAAGAACTGTTAGAGAATCAACAGCTTGAAATTCAGTCAAAACATTCTCATCCAGAAACGGTGACAGCTCCTGAAAGCGCACTGAACTCTTGCACGGTGGTTGAAGGTCTTCTCTTTCCAGTTGAATACTATGTCAGGACAACTCGACGCATGTCTAATTGCCAGAGGAAAGTGGACCTCGATGCTGTCATTCTCAGCCAGCTAGGCAGAAGCAAGAAAGGTCAGCGAAGTAAGTGCAAGCAGAAAGATGCAAATTCAGATCGGCCCTCCCAAGAAAGAGTTGAAAATGATTTAGAGTCAGGGGTCGTGCCGTTCCCTTTTCTTGCTGCAGAAAATGATCCAGCAAATTCAAGTAGTCCTCAAAAATCTCTTCCTGCGTCCAGTAGTAGCAACACTTCACTTGGATCGATTTCTCAAAACAGTATCACTAGCACAAGGCGAGATCAGAGACAATCACAGAGGAAACAAAAGGGAAGAAGAAAGTCTACCTGCAAACCCCCTGTTCATCAAGTGTCACAGGAACTTATCGAGAGTTTGGATCTCATAACAACGAGGGAAAGCAGTAGTCTGCTGTCAAATGAGTGTCAGAGTGGAAAGGAAAACTGTGAGGCTAATCTTGAAAAATCATCTTCAGATGAGAGAAGGTTGTCTGCTGCTGCAGCTCTTGGGTCTGGGGAGACAGAAGCGATTGGTGCTATACAGCCAACGAGTGCTGATCCTCCTCCTGCAGGAAGCCAAGAGCTTGGTAAATGCTGTAAGACTCTGTTAGAACCGGTTCAAAATCCACTTCAGAACAGCAATTCTCTGAATCCAGGGAATGAAACTTTTGCCAGCCATACAGGAGATCTGGAAGCCAACTTAACTGTGCGTCAGACTGATAAACATCCAGTGGAGCATGTTAAGAATCAGCACGTGCAAGGAGCCTGCAGGGCCGAGCAGCTCCTAGCGACTGATGTCCCTCCACGCCGCTCCCTGCGCTCCTCTGCAAGACGGAGAGCCAGTCAAGTCTCAAAAGGTACTTCATCAAATATAAGCACTCCCTAAAACTACAGGCTGAGAGTGAAGCAGGGAAACGTCCCAGTGAGTGCATTCACTGGTGTTCATGCCCTGCCATATTTTATTTCATTATTCAAGAAAATCTGACATGGGCTAACTATTATGTTTTTAAACAAAGAGAGATTTTTAAAGAATTTAGATGTGGTGCCCATGTTCCTTGAACAATTCCAGAAACTTCTGCTTCAGAACAGTACGGGGAGTGAACAGCAGTGCATGGATGAGGAGCAGGGCTGAGAACTTCTTAAGCTGGCTCTGCTGTTGGAGCGAATGTTGTGCACACTGGGCCTGATTTTCCAGCAAACAGATATAAATCTTCTTCTCCAACTAAGTCTGCATATTAACGATAGCAGTTTTTTTTAGTGCTGACAAGTGTGAAACACAAAGAGTAGCGTTACAGCCTGAGGGTCTGTGAATGTTGCGAAAAGAGAAAGTGTTGGGAGAAAAAACAAACAAAAGAAACTGACCAAGCACTCGGTCAATTTTGGGAGTCTTTGGCAATGATATTTCAGCCAAAGGCTTGATGCAGAGCAATTGCAGAGTGTAATGTCTTTCCAGAAAAGTGCCACTTCCATGTCTTAAGATGGATATGGCGCCTTTGTTTTGGTTTTTTTTTTCCCCTTTTGAAAATAGATTAGAGTGACCCTCTGGATGAGAGATTCTGAAAAGGCTAGTTGCTGGCTATTTTATGATGTGATGTTCTCTGTTGTATTCTTGTGTTCTTCTTTGTCTAGATGAGAGCAAAAGAGGACGTAGCTATCCAACGGGTTCAGAGGCTCCTGCTTCTCTTGGCCTCCCTGCTATGGACCCCAGTACTTGCAGCTCTCTCTTCTCCTTCCGCAGTCTCCAGTGGCTGGCCTCCAAACTGGATATCAGAGACTTTCACTTACCGGATGAGGAATTTGGACTACTAAAACTTGAGAAATTAGAATCTTCCCCTGTGAATGACTTGGAGGTTTTTGTTCCTAGTGTGTTTGGAGATGGTGTGGCTTCAGAGGACACACAAGGTGCACAAATGAATCCAGAAGAAAAAAGTCTCAAAAGTAATTTGATTTCGCCTTTCAAAAATGGATTGCCCGAGTTACCTCACTTAGAAAGCCCAGCTTCCAAGGAGGAACTTTCCACCCATGAATTGCTATTTACTCCCGTGGGGACTGTCTTAGCTGGTGCTCCCACTCAGCCTGAGTCTCAGATTTCCTCATCCGTTTTCCCTGTCGTGGGTGCAACCCCAGCTGTTTTACCATCCGTACGCAGTGAGGTCTTCCCCAATACACCTTCTGTACCTCCCTCGCAAGCAAGCCTGCATTCCTCCAAAGGAGCATCTGCCCAGGTCGTGGATGGCAGGGAATGCAAAGAGTCTGCCATCCCACTGCACTTGGACAGCTGTGGTGCGGGATCTGCTACAAAAGAGCAACAAGGTACAACCTTTCCTTTAGAAGCTGAAAGAGGTCCTGATAATAAATCTGATGAGGCTGTGGCCTTGGAGAAGCATCAGCAGTCAGAGAGCAAAGAGCAGAGATCCTGCAGAGCTTCTCCTGAACAGGTAACAAGCTGGCGTCTTTGCCAAGGGTACAAAGCCAGTGGTTTTGTGGGCGAATCCCCTTTTCCAGAGTCTCGCCTGACTTCAGGGGAAAGACCTCTTTGCATGCCAGCCCTGCATGCTGGTTTTTAGCTGACTTAGTAAATATTTGGTTTTCATCTGTTGCCTAAGGTCTTTTGACCTCAAGAGCAAATTCTTTAAAATCCTGCTTGATGACACCGGAGATGTGGGTTTCAGTGCTTATTGCAGGATGCATGTTTGAAACGTGTATATGAACAAAAAAGTTTCTGGTACCCACATGGTGTTGGTCTACCTTAAGGAAAATTTTCAGCTAGGATTTGGTAAAGGAGATTAAATGACCCACATGCAGGATGGGCACTGAGAGAATGACTTGTCTCTGAGGGCTGAGATGCAAAGCGGTGGTAAAAGTTTTCAGGTGAAACCATGAAATAACCTATCTGGGATCTCTTGTTTTTCAAACACATGCAAGTACAAAAAGAGGTGCTCCTACCATGGCTCTCCAACAACTGCATGCACGCTTCTGCCTCGTTCTTGCAGGTGCTGAATGTAATTTCAAAGTTGAATTATCCTAATTCTTTACTTGTTTGTGCAGAAAAAAGATGTAGCAAAACAGTTGACGCCAGTACTGCTTGACGGCCTGAGAGAGGAGAGCTTGCAGCTTGTATCAAAGCTAAAGGTGGGATAACATCGGATAATTGTTTGCTGAGTCAGTAGCAGCTCTTTAATACCAAGTTTAACAAAAATGCAATAAAAAATGCAGAATGGCTAGTTGAACAAAATAGATTGCTGTCTAATTTGATCAGTTCTGTCTTCACTTGTGGTAAAGCGTGCTGAAAGGTTAGATTGCTGTATATCTCCTTTTGCCTGATAAAGGCTTTCAGTGTTTGTTTCTGAATAATGAATGTCTAAACACATGCAAATGTCTTAACAAACAGAAGTGCTGCATTTTTCTTCAGCCCCAGGTAAAATAATCTCAGCCCTTGTACCCCTGTTGCCTGCCCAGTGGCTCCTGTGGCCTCCTGTCACCATTTCAGGCACTAAGTAACTCAGTAAGGAGCAAATTTTGTGAGGGACTACAGCACTGCCAAATAGATGTGTTGATGTTCGCACCCTTCTGGAACGGAGCCTTGCTTGTACACGCCATGACCAAGGCAAATCTTGCCCAGGACTGTTTGCACAGCTGAGCCATCAGGTCTTCTTCCTGCGGTGGTGTCCTTCCACTGTCCTCTGGCTTGTAGGGGGTAGAGAACAGTTGGCAGGCAAGGAAGGAACATCTGTGGGAAAGCCCACTGAACTCCAAATGAGCTTTCCGGGGCCTGGGTCATCTCTAGCTTTTCCAAACCAAAGCGCAAAGTTTTGCTCCGGAAGCAAGCCTGGGGGGTTAGCATAACCAGCCAACAATAATATGGCTGAAGCTGAAAACTTTTTTACGAGGAAGAAAAGGCCTTGCTTTGTTCAGTTTTAAACTCAGTCTGTGCTGCTGCAAGTCCCGTCTCCCGTTTGTGCAACAAGGGAAGCAAGTGCGTGACTGAAGGTAGGTGGCACTCAAGCTTTGTTGTGGCTGTGCCGTGGTACCCCCAGTCCTCTCCCAGCTCTGGGCTCTGCCATGTCCCTGTCGTTTCAAATGACAAGGCTTGCTCTCCTTGGTGCCTTACTGGCGCTTTACTCAAAATTAAACATTGTAAGCGTTAAGTTTTAGCCTCAAATTCTCATCACACTGAATGTCAAGCATTTTTCTCAGGCTGAACCTCCAGGTTAGATAACCATGTCTGTCAGAAGAAAACCAGCGCTGTTTTGTTTTGGACAGGATTCTTCAAGTTCCTGCGCTGTGGATGTGAGTACCATGTGGTGGGACACAGCTGGCGGCAGAGAGCTGTGCGTGGTGACTGCTTGTGAGAGTTCTGTCTCCCTGTGGAAACCTCTGGCATCCGACCACTGGGGAAAGGTCTATACCTGGCAGCTCAGAGAGGTATGAACACAATCCTTATTTCTAGAATTTAGGACAGCTTTATCATCCCAGTGTGTTAGTTCCCAAGATACAAGGAGCCTGCAGTCTTGGGTGCAAGGTAAGTTCTTTAGGCGGCATAAATTTTTCATTCCATCAGGCAACAGAGGGGAATGATTTGCACTACTGATGGAGAAGGCCAGTAACTTGTACAGTCGCATGCTATCTGCTGGAATTTGATACTCCATGTACTGAATGGTGGTTGCACTACAGCCACTGACTTGTGCTCTTTCCCCTTACGCTCCCTGGAGACACTTTTTGTCTCTTATATCAACAGGGCTTGTTTAATTAGGTAAACAGTCAGCCAAGAGTTCAGCTGTTAATCTAAATGTGCTTCTTCAGAGGGATCTGAAAATTAGTTCTGCTCCATATCGTTTTACTTGAAACACTCTAGAAAATGGGAATAAAGTCAAAGGGGTATTGTGGGTGACACTGAATTCTTGTTTTGCTCTCCTAGATTCCTGTAATACAGATCGTTCCTCTGCCAGACACCTGTAATCTCGTGTGTATAGCATTGGGAGATTTGGAGATTGGAGAAATAAGGTGTTGTACTTGTTTCTAACTAGCGCTTTGCACCCTGAATAGCTGTAGCTTAACTCTCCTCTTGTGTAGTGGTTGAAATTATCTCTTACTAATGTGTCACTTTCTCAGTTGCTTTAACAGTTGGAAAATATGGAAGGGATTTCTAAAAATCAACTATAAAGACTTGCTTATTCGCCCCTAGAGGTGGTAGACTGTTTAAACATATGCTTATTTTTATATGCTATGGCATGTTTGAGTTATGCTTCCTTCTGTCATTAGGCGTACTTTTCTCTTAATTTAGGCTCTTGCTTTATTCTTCTGAGAATGACTCATTCAAGCAATCGCTAGTAAAAACTGGAAATATAAAAGCTGTTCTTGGGCTAAAGGACAGGAGGCTGGTCAGCAGCAGCAGGACCGTGCAAGAGCAGCAAGTGGAAATAGTATCGCTTTCAGAGACGGGAAGGTGAGTCTGCTGGTTTTGGGGGGGTCTCGGTGTGACAGGTGGAAGAAAAGTAAGGAGACATCTCAGATGTAGCAAAGTGTCAGGTTCCTCTTCTTTCTGGAGGTGTGCTGAGTACAGAACACATTATTTTGACTGCCTTTTCTCACTTGCTAATCTGCTATTCAGGAGCAAGGACGGACAGACTTTGATGGCCCCCGAAGAAACTGTTTTAGCTTTTGCTGAAGTAGAAGGAATGAGAGACGCCTTGGTTGGCACCACTGCAGTGAACAGCATTGTTGTTTGGTCAGTGTTTCCTCTGCAATTAAATGATGTAGCTTGCAGGTATACGTGGTGGCTGTAACAGCTAGCTGCAGATGTTATATAGGGGCGTTGGTTGGCAGCTGATTTGCCTGTGCAATGAGAATTGTCAAAGGGCCTACAGTCTGGCACTTTAACTTCTGTACAGTTGGGTAGTGAATGAACTGTGCTGCTGTAATTCCACTTGCTTTTGCATCATATTCATTACATCTCTTCCTGTGGCCTCTAGTTGGTTTATGTGAAACCAAAAATGTGTCTGTCTTGCATAGCGGTGTAACTATGATTAGAAAATAACAGATAGAGGATGGAAATGCAGTCAGAATTTGTATTTTCACCAACTGCAGGAATTTGAAAACAGGCCAGCTCCTGAAGAAGATGCATGTTGGTTATTCCTACCCAGCTTCCATCTGCCATAGAGCATATTCTGACTCTGTACGTATGTGAAATATGACACGCAGTTTATGCATGGACTGCACTGACTATCTGTGGTGGGGACTTAAAGGATTAGGGTTTCTAGAGTGGATTGAAATATCAGCTCTGTTTAGATACCCTGAAGGTATCTAAAGGAAAATAGGGTAAATCAAAGGAAAATAGGGTAAAATACTTTCGAAGGAAAATAGGATAACTAGGAGAAACACTGGCTACCTTGAATTCTTGGCTTTCTGCAGTGTACTAATAAAATAAGTGATGCATCAAAGCGTATTCCAAAGCAGCAGCATCTTGGGCGTGGGAAGCAGAAGTACTGTTGCCCAGTGCTGGTGCTGGGTAAGTCTCTTCCATCTCACAAGTGGGTAGCTGCCAGCGTGGTGATGGCACACTGCCGTTGTCAGAAAACCGATTTGAAGTGGTTATTTACATATACCCCCGAGGATATCAACTGTTTAAAACCAAGATTCATACTAATGATTCTTTCTCACTTGCTTCCACCTGTGCTGTGATTCCAGATGGATTTTTGTAGTTTATCAAGGATTTGATTGTTTTCAGTGAGCATTTAACCTTTTGGGACAAGAATGTCTTGTCCAATAATGATGGCTCCAATAATGAGTCAGGCTCTTTGGAGACTTCCTCAGAATATCTATCCAACGCTTTTGTGCTGGCCTGTGGCTGTTCTGAGAGCCGCCGCTGTTTTCAGCTGTGCTGGTTTGCATGGCATTCTTGTGAAATTTATAAGCTTCTAGGGATTAAAATGAGGCCCAGAAATTTTACTTGAAATGTCACCTCATCCTACAGCAAGTTTAGCTTTTTCAGGCAGAAAGATAAGAGCATAAATCCATTGGGTCACTGAGCTGTCATTCTGCTGTATCGCACCAGCCCTTATCGGTCAGCAGCTGCTTTGGTTTTTATCTAATTTGATAAGGAAAGTAAACCGTTTCTATTTTATTCAGTAAAAGTAATGCATCACTGTCCATGGGGCTCTGATTATAGAGAGAATGTAGCAATTAATTTTTGGAAAATTCTGTGGGTTTTTTCCCCTCTTGCTGTTGTTTTTAGTGATGTATTTTTCCTCTGTATATCAGGGCCTTCTGTTTGTTGTTTTAAGTCATCCACATGCCAAAGAGAGCGAGTCCTGTGGAAACCCCGCGTTCCGCGTGATAGCGTTCAACCCCAAAACAGCCAGGAGCAGGGGAGTGATGTTCTCCTCCCTCCCACCTGGGCATGCTGGAAGGCAAGTACCGCGGGGGCTCTGCCTGCTGGCTTCATGACTCCTTCGAGGTGGTTTCGGGGGAGAATCGCTTAACAAGCTGAGTAGCGCTGCTGGCAAGGATCCATTTGCCATCTTGCCGATGATAAGGAGGCTGCATCCGTCGCTGCCGTTTGTCCTGTACGGGGGCTGGAGCGGGGCGAGGGTGTTGGCTGCTTCCTGCCCGCTTCCTGCGCCAGCCTGCGCGCTGACCTCTGAGCCGCCGGCCTCACCGCGCGGCGAGGGGCTCCGCTCACCGGAGCTCCGCTGACGAACGGGAGCACGGGTTTTCCGCGTGCTTACGCTTTTGTCTTTCTCCCCCCACAAAGTGATTGTGGAAATGCTGTAACGGGGTTCATCAGGCAAACTCCCCAGGCAAAAACCCCCTGAGAAGATGTCTGCAAGTGAGACGTTTGGAGCCTGTGTGCTGTTGCAGAGCGCTTCGCTAGGTTTATTTATGTTAAGCAGCTGCTTGCAGTCAGATGACCTTTTCCTTCCTATGTCTTGCGTTTTGAAGACTAAGCTGGTTAAGGCTCAGCCTTGCAATGCGCTTACATCCATCATCGCTTCCTATGTGCACAAATACTAGCAGATTGGGATCTTGGCTTACCGAGCAATTTTCAAGTACGTACTGAGGCTGCGGAAGGATTGTCTTGACATCCTTCGTTCTCAGGTGTGCTGAAAATTCAACAGGTGACATAGCCTGGCGTCCCACGGTTGGCTTAAATTTGCTTACTCATTTCTTACGTGAAAAAGTAATTTAAAAACGATGCGATAGTGTTTTCACGAAGGAAACTGTGGCCGTTGTGTGTTGTACCGCCCTAGGTACCTGGAGGGTGACGTGAAGGATGCTTCTGCCGCAGCCGTGCTGACGTCGGGAGCCATCGCCGTCTGGGACCTGCTGCTGGGACGCTGCACGGCCCTGCTGCCCCCGGACCCGGAGGGGAGCTGGGCGCTGGCCCGTTGGGCCACCACCAGCGCCTGCCTGCTGGCCGGGCAGCGGGACGGGACTGTTTGCCTCTACCGGTACCGGCAGCCCCAGCCGGGGGCGGCCTGATGAGAGGACTGGCGGGGCGGGGCGGGGGGGGGATGGCTGAGCCCGGGCTCTGCGGGGCTCCGGTGTCTGCAACGCCATTAAACCTCTTTGCTTTGGAACCGCTCCGTGACTGATTACCGCGCCGTACCGGGGCCGCCACCGGCCGCTAGGGGGCGCTGCCGCCGCCGTTCCCGGCAGCCCGCGCGCGCGGCGGGGCGGGGCGGGACCGCCCCGCCCCGCCGCGCGCGCGGGCTGCCGGGAACAGGTCATGATGGCGGCCCGTGTCCTCTCCGCCTGTGTCCGCCGCCTCCAGCCCCGGCCGCCCGCCCCGCGGCCCGCCCCGCTCGGCACCCTCTGCCCCCGCGTCCCGCCGCCGCCGGTAAGGCCCGAGGCGGGCGGCCCGGCGCTTCCCGCTGCCGCCCGTCTCTTGCAGGCGCCGCGGGAGGCCTGGCAGCCGTGCCGCCGCTTCTCCGACCTGCCGCCCCTGACCTTGGCGGGCATCAAGGAGCGCGTCCTCTACGTCCTCAAGCTGTACGACAAGATCGACCCGGAGAAGGTGAGCGGGGCCGGGCCGGGGGGCGGCGGGGGGCCGGGGAGGGCTCCCGCTGCGGGTCCTCTCCCGCTGCAATGGCCGCCGCCAAACCGCCTTCGATTTTGTTTCTTCCCCTAGCTCACGGCTGAGTCCCACTTCATGAAAGACCTGGGTTTGGACAGTTTGGACCAAGTGGAAATCATCATGGCTATGGAAGACGAATTTGGTAACTCAGAGCTGTGCGCGCTCAGATTCATCGCTCCCCTTTTTTTTTTTTTTGGCTAATCCCTAAGCACAGCTACAGCAACCGAGCATCAGTTCTTTTCTGCGAATAATAACATTGATGTCATTCAGAGAAAATCGTGCGGTGCTCCATCAGTGAGAACGCGCGCCCGTCGCCGCTGGCACCGGCGGGGCTCAGGAGAAGGCGTCTGTCCGTCTGCTCCTGAGCGCCGTCCCTCTGGGAGCACTGGCTGCTTTTCTCTCCGCATCCCCCCTTGCGCTGCTGGGGAGGGGGAGAGCGGGGGGCAGCAGCGTGGAGGTGAGGGCAGCGGGTGTTACACTTAGCCTGAAGGCCGCATCTGGAGCTGATCGTGGCTCCAGCTCGTGAAATCACAGATATTCCTGGTTTTTCCTCACCAGAAGTTTTTTCATCCTCGGTATGTGATGCCACTAGAAAAAAGTGGCTGTTTTTTCCTTATTAGTTTATACTCCAAATTTCTTTTTACATCATTTTGGCTGCCTTCATGCTTTCATTTAAAGCTCTTAAATTCTGCCGTACATCCCTAATTTGTCACATTGGGTCATAACTGTCCATTGGGTTTGGTCGTTCTCTAAAACGTAGGCAGATGTTTCAGAGCATTTGCTGTTGCCGTGTGTTTAATCCACTTACCAGTGCCATGGGTGGAGTGTTAATGTGTGGCCACGTGGACTAGAAAGAAGACCCTAAATTTTCTGGAATGCATTTCTGACCAGTTCCACAGCTGAGAGCCCTTGTGCTCCCTGCCCCCGGCTGCCGCCCTGTACGAGCTCTTGGTTATACGAGTGCTCAACAGCAGACTCTGAACCTTGAGGGGCTTTGGCCCCTGGCTTGCGGGGAGTTACCAAGAGCATCCCCCTCCTGTCACACACCGGTGGCTGTGGGAGCTCTGGGAAAGCGTCAGTGGCTTTAACGGGGTGTGAGGGGCACTCGCGGGCTGGCTCCGCAGCCCTGCTCCCTGCTGCATCTGCTTGGTCCCTTATCCAGAAGCTGTGTCATGTAAGGCAGAGCACAGCTTGAAGCTCGGCGTAGGAATGAAGTGCTGGCTCTGACTGTCACAGCTGAGCAGCAGCCCCTGCCTCTTTGTCCCCTGCCAAGCTGCAGGCATCTGAGCCAGCAGTAATTGCTTCCTTTAGCCTTGCCCCCGTTTCCGTTGTTTTGGGCTAAATATGTGCGCTTTCTTCCAGGATTTGAAATTCCTGATGGAGATGCAGAAAAGTTAATGTGTCCACAAGAGATTGTAGATTACATTGCAGATAAGAAGGATGTTTATGAATAAAAACAGTTCTTCAAAGCCGGGTAAGTGGAAATGTGCTCCTGCGAGCGTCTCGGGTAACGGTGGTGTGCACAGGGTGCAAGTGTGACGGCGTGGGGGGGAGTGCCTGGCGTGAGGTGACTGTATGGCAGGCGGGAGTCTGGCAAGTCTGGGAGGGAGCTGGCAGCAGCTGCCCGCTCTGAGCGGGGAGGAGAGAGTACACGTGTTTTCTTGAGGCATCTGCTGTTGGAGGGAGGATGTGGGGCTCGGCGACCTTTCATCTCGCCCTGCCTGGCACCGAGGATATCCATAGGTCTTTTACTAGGTGACGAATTGACTTTAGGTGGGCAAGTCCACCTTTTCAGCGCTCCTCGGGGTAGGCGCCTCCAGAGGCGTGCGATAGCACAGCTCCCATCTGCCAGTAGCAACCGTTTCCTCCCCACCAGCCGCAGCCAGAGACTGGAGCAGGAAAGGAAACGGGCAGGAAAGGGTTGTTGGAGCGACTGGCCCTCGGGGTGCTCTGGGGCTGCAGGGGAAATGAGCTGGTGGCCTCAGGCCAGCGCGGCGGCAGATTGGGCCACGTTCCTGTTTGTTCCTGTGTGCGCTTGTGGCCTCCCCCCACGCTCTCCTCCTGGGTGAGTGGGGAGCTGTGTCCCTTTGTAGCCAAGGCCGGAGTCCTGGCGATTCTAACAATCTGTGGACTCATTACATGCCTGCTTTTGGTATTCAGCTCGTCTTGTCTCTGCCTGACCCACTTCTTTTGTGCCTTAAAATGGTAGTTCTCGGTTGATGAAATATTAAATATGTGGATTTTTTTTTTTTTTTAACAGGAGATGTCTCTACCACCAGGACTGGGCTGGTGTCAGCGGGTATGAATATAAGCGCACATGCTGTACCGTTGCTGCTTTCATCGGAAAGTTGTACTTGGACGTTGTATTTAAAGCTGTCTGAATATATTGTCCTTTAAAAACAAGGAAAAAAAAAGGAATAAATATATAAGACCATGCTGTGTTGATGGCTTTTCTGTATCACGTTCTTTGTCAGTGGCTCGCTGTGTTAAGTGTTCAGGACCCTTCAAGGATGAGTAACTGACTGCACAGAAATGCTCTTGTCTAACCCCAGGCTTTGACCGCCGGTGGCACGGCCTCTGCTCGGCCGTTAGCCCATGGGATAAAAGCACCGTCTGCCGAGCACCGGGGCAGGCGTTTGTGGGTCTGTTGGGCTCTGAGCGTGTCCTGCTGAGAGCGTTTTGCCGTTCGTCCTCTCTGTGTGCGTGGAAGCGCCAGCAGCACCGGTACGGCTCGTGCCGCTGTGCACAAAGCTCCGTGCCCTCTGCTTGCTGGCGTGATCACTCTTCCCCTGGTCTCGCTGCTTGTGTTGTCTGCCCTTTCCGATAAACCGCCTTTGCTGTTTATTTCATCAGTGCTGGTAAAAACAGGCAAGTTCCATCTGAAAAGCTTCTGCTTTCCTGATGGAAAATAAAGGCGGGAATGACTTTCCTGCTGCTGAAACGCAAAATCGCATCAGTGTTTCTGTAAGCCCGACTAATCTCAGCACGGGAGGCTTGCTTTAAATCTCTCCCGAGACAGAAACAAGTTATTTCTGGACACTACACAGTTTTTCCTCTAAGCCAAGAAACACTTTCATATGTCAAAGAGGCGCTGCTAGGCTGGGAGCCAAGAAAGCGTCACTCGATAACGTATCCTCCCCTGGCAATCAGGGTGGCGGATGATGGAAAATAGACCCGGGTCTGTTGGTGCGGCACACAGTGCCGGAGCGCGGTGTGGGTGTTCTCAGGGCTTCCTCTAGAGCCGCGTTTCGCTTTTAAAATCGCCGAATCCTCGGCCAGCCGGGTGACCCTCTGCCTGCAGGGCCCAAGTTTCGCTTTCATTGTGTGCGAGGCCCCGGCCTTTGGAAGCTCCTTAGTCGCTCCTTCACCCCAAATGTGTTCCGGAACATTTTCCGAACAGGCTGCCGGGTGGAACTGGGGGGAAAAAGTCATTTTGGCCACCGTGTCTGTGGTGGTTTCGAGGCGCCTGCCCGGAGGCAGGAGTGGCGGTGGCTGCGGAGCCAGCCCTTCGCGGCCCGGGCAAAGGCACCCGGCGCGGTCACTGGTTTCATTTGGTGCTGTGGCCCTGAGTGATTTGGTGAAGGAGCCGCAGCCAGCCGCAGCCAGAGGTGCCCTCAAGGAGCCTTTGCCCTGAGCCGTATCGGAGGCAGGGCCGGGCACGGCTGGGGTGGCCCTGGGGACAGCCCGTGTCCCGGCGGTCCCAACGGTGGCTTTTCAGGCTGCACCTGTTTGGTAGGGGAGGGCGCGTCGAGAGCGGGGCCCGCAGGGGAGCGGCGCGGGGTGCGGGGTGCCGAGCCGGGGTCCTGCCGCCGCAGCCCCCAGCGCTGCCCGCGGGCCCGCACCCAGCAGCGGTCGGCGCGGGCGCCGGGGCCTGGCCGCGCCCCGCCGGGGTCCCGCAGCCCGAGCTCGGCCCCGCCGCGGCCCCGGGGCAGGGGCTGAGGAGGCGGGACCGCCCCGGGATGGAGCGGCGGGGCCGGGGCCGGTGGGGCGGGACCGGGCCGGGGGCTGCGGCTCCCCGGCGCCTCCGCCCCGCCGCAGCGGGGGCGGGCGGGGGCTTCCTGCCGCCGCCTCGGCAGCGCCGGCAGCGCCGCCGCGCCATGGAGCGGCTCCGGTTCCCGCGGCTCCCGCGGCTCCTGGCCGCCGCAGGTGAGCGCCGGGGCCCGCCGCTGCCTCCCCGCCGCGGGGCGGGCGGCACGGCCGGGCGGGGGCCCCTCGCCGTGCGGCCCCGGGCCGGGGTCCCTCGGCGGGGGCTGCCGTGCCGGGGCGGGGGCGGCCGCGGGGGTCTGCGGCGGCGGCACCGGCACCGGGCTGGGGCGGGTCTGGGCTCCCCGGCTGCAGTGGGGCGGGGGGCGGGGGCTGCTCGGGTGCCCCCGGGCCCCGCCGGGGGCGGGCTCAGCCGCGGGGTCCCGGGGTCCCGGCCGGTGGCAGCGGCGGCCGAGAGCCGTGCCGCCAGCCCGGGCTGCTCCGCCGCGCCGAAGGCGGCGGGTGCTGCCCCCGCGGGAGGAGGAGCGGGAGCCCCGGCGAGGCGCTGGCGGAGAGCGGGGCCCGAGGGGCTCCCGGTGACCCCAGCCCTGCTCCCCGACGCCCGGTGAGCCGCCCGCTCCCCCCCAGAGAGCAGCCGCTGCCGCAGCGGGGCCCCAGGGTCTTGCCCAGGGCGCTGTGCCCGGCGCTGGCCCGGCGCTGATCCGGTGCTGTGCCCGGCGCTGATCCGGCGCTGGCCCGGCGCTGGCCCGGTGCTGTGCCCGGGGACGCGGTGCTGCCGGCGGCGGCACGTGGCGGCTTTGCCGGAGGGCGGTTTGGTTCGGGGCAAAATGGGCATTTCCAGCACATGGCAGAGCGTGGCCGGGTGGGGCAGGAGTTGGTTTTGTTGGTCGAGACGAAGGCAGGTGGTTTCCAGCTGGGTTTGGGTTGGTCCCGAGCGTCTCCTTCGGCAGCGCTGCCCACGGTTAGCAGAGGGGAGGAGCGGACCCCCCGCCTGCGCCGGCAGCTCGGGGGGCGGCGGGGGCGCGGTGCCCGGTGCCGGCTGCTGATGCCCAACGCCAGTGCACGATGCTCGACGCCAGCGCATGCTGCTCTCTCCCCAGTGATCGTGGAGTGCTGTGCGTGGCTCTGCCCCGGTCTCGGCAGTGGGACGGGCTCCACGCTGGGCGCTGCCGTCCCCTGCGCCCACTCAGGGACCGCGACGGGGGAGCGCTGCCAGACAGGTACTGCCGGGGCTGGGACCGTCCTGCTCGCGGCCCTCTGTCTGTGGCACCGCATGCCGGCCACATGCATCGGTGCCGAGCCGGCGGCTGTGGGGTGCTGGCTGTGGGTCAGCCCTGATCAGTGTCCCCCCACTTCTGCCTCTGCCTGTAGATCCAGAGCGAGGAGCTGGCACGGGGCAGGCACCAACACCAGAGGCCGCAGGGCAGCTGCGGACAGAGGCTGAGCTGCTGCCCTTTCCTGGGACCCCCGCTGGGACTGACGAGCCCCCCAGCCCCCAGGGGCGCCCCGGAGGCCCCCGGGCAGGCGGGGAGGGGACGGGGCCCACGGTGCAGGATGGAGCAGCCACCGAGCGCCCAGGGCTCCCACTCTCTGCAGGCACCGCTGAGCAGGCAGCTGCAGGCAGCGGGCAGCCATCTCCTGCCAGCCCAGGGGTGACCAGTGTGGGGGCCCCAGCCCCTGTGGGGCTGGACACAGCTCCAACCACCAGATACCCCCCCAGGACTGACCCTGTAGGAAACGTGATGGTGGAAGGTACCATGACCGTGCCGGGGACCCCCTCGCATTCACCATCCTCTGTGACGGTGCCTGGCTCTGCTGGGGGGCAGTGGGGGTCCCCCAGCACTCTGCTGGGCTGGAGCCCCTTGGGGACAGCACTCATGCAGAGCTGGAGGGGCTCACACGGCCCCTCGTCCCCGGAGCCGTGGGCTGGGGAGGGCCTGGGTGCCACTGTCCCACTGGGTGACAGCAGCCCGGGGACTCGCCCCAGCATCGCGCGGGCCACGGACAGCCCTGTGCCGGGGACAATCGGGACGTTGCCCTTTGCAGGGGGGCTGCAGACGCTGCTGACCCCCACAGGGACACTGGGATCAACACTCCAGGGGTTGCCAGGGCTGGTAGGAGGACAGGGCTCTGACTCCCGGCCGTGGCATGGGACGGACGTTGCCTGGCAGGGTCCCCGCTCTGCCCCTCGCCCCTCTCTGCCATCCCTGGGGGCTGGTGGCCATGGGGGCCCTGTGACCAGCACAGCCCAGCCAGTCATGGGGGCGGATCCAACCTCGCTGCCTGCTGCAGGGAAGGGGTCGGGTCTGCCTGTACCCACTGCCAGAGCCAGCATCCCAGGGGTGACATCTCTTAGCCTGGGGGGAGCCCTGGACCCAGCTGCAAGGGTCTTGAGGCCACCTGACACAGAGGGTCCCCCTGAGCACACCCGGGTCCCCCTGGACCAGACCTGGCGCCCGCCAGCCATGCCAGGGCAGCCCCCTGCCTCAGTGGCCCCGGGCAGCAGCACTGCGGCACAGAGCGGGGTGCCCCACACCAGCCCAGGGTCCCACCGTGTCCCCCCGTCCCCACAGCCTGCCCCAACCAGTGGCTCTGCAGCACCCACATCACCGACCCCACAGCCCTCCCTGGGGACTGGCCGGGGTGTCCCAGGGCTCGGCACCACTGTGGGCACCCCCCCAGCAGGGTCATCCCCAGGGCTGCCCCACACGGGCTCAGGGGGGGATCCTGCTGAGACTCCCCAAATCCCGAGGGGGACCCCAGTGGGGGTGGGTGATGCCAGGCCCTGGGCAGCGACTGTCCCGCTGAGCTGGCAGCCAGGCAGCCCAGCCCTCCCTGCAGCCACTGGGCCCCCCTGGCAGCCGGCTCCGTCCCAGCCTGCGTCTTCCCCGGAGCTGACCACTGCTATCAGCATCACTGCCACCGCTGTCACCACCACCACCACCATCACAGCTGCCAGCGCCAGCCCAGCACTGCTTGGGGACATGGGGACGGTCACGCCGGATCCCAGTGCCACGGTGTTGCAGGGGGATGCGTCAGGGCTGACATGGGGGCCCCCAACTCGTCTGCCCACCATGGTGCCAGGATCCCCCCAGCAGCCAACTGATCCCCCCAGGACCCTGGGCCGTCATGGGGGCCCCCGGTCCCCCTCAGCGCCCGGGGACACAGACCTGGTCCAGCTGTCAAGCAGTCCCGGAGGGTGGCTGGATGCTGACAACCCCCAAGTGACGCTGGCCCCGGCCATGGCAGGCAGGGCCCCGCGGGTGTTCATCGTGGAGGATCAGCCACCCCTCCTGAGAGGTGGGTCTGGGGGGTTTGGGACCCTCTGCCTGGGCACAGTGGGAGGAGGAGAGCTCCGAGGAGCCATCAGCTTGGGGGGGGGTCACTGGTGGTGGTCCCCCGAGGCGGGCGGTGCGGGTCCCTGTCGTGCTGATCCCCGTCTCTCCTCCTGCAGCATCCCTCCTCCGCATCCCCTGTGAGCTGGTGCTGGACATGAGGTTTGTACCCGCCCTGCAGGACCCCAAATCCCGTGAGCACCGGGGTCTGCTGCACAGCTTCAACCGGACGGTGAGAGCAGGACAGGGCCATCTGCGGGGGGGCTGCGGCTGGGGACCATCCCGCCTCACGCTTAGCTTCCTCCCTGCACAGGTTGCACCTCTCTTCATGTCAGTGCCTGGGTTCCTGCGGCTGGAGGTGACGGGAATCAGGTGGGTGCTTGCGTGGCCCCGCAGCGTGCGATGCTCCCTGGCATGGGGGGGCATGGGGAGCATCGCACTGCGGGGCCATGGCAGTGCCGGGGCGCAGTGCTGGGCCTGGGGGTCGGAGCCCGGACTCGCCATGGGGTGTCCCCGCAGGGAGGGCAGCGTGGTGCTGGAGTACGACGCACTGTTTGCAGCGGAGCAGGTGCAGGCGTCAGGGCTGGGTGCGCTCCTCAACGCCGCGCTGGGCTCTGGCGGCGCCCGGCCGGGGCTGGCGGTGGGCGCTGCCCCCGTCCTGCGCAACGTGGCTCTGGGTGAGTGCGGGGCGTGCACGGGGCTGCGCCGCCACCGGACCCTCCCGTGGCCCCCAGGGTCCGGTGCCCGGCCAGGGCTGGTGGCAGGGTGGGTGTGTGCCTGGCCCTGGCTCTGCTCGGCGGGGAGGGGGTGCCACAGCCAAACCCGTGTCTCAGCAGAGTGGCCGCTGGACCCCTGCGCCGTGCTCTTTGCCTGCCGGGCCGGCTTCGCCTGCGTGGCTGGGGCAGACGGGAACGCCACCTGCACCTCCCTCTGCCACCGCGACTACTGCAAGAACCACGGCATCTGCACCCATCCCCGGGACCACGGGCCCCTCTGCCAGTGAGTGCCCCCCAGATGGGCCCTGGGGTGACGGGCGCCGTCCCCCGTGGTGGCTGATGGCCCCCCTTGGCACAGGTGCCCTGTCGGCAGCGATTTCTGGTTCATGGGGCTGCGCTGCGACTACCGGGTGACACAGCAGAGCCTGCTGGGCATGGCTGCTGGGGTCCTGCTCAGCATCGTCCTCCTGGGTGCCGTCATCGCCGCCGTTGCCATCCGCCGGTTCAAGGCGCTGCTGCTGGAGGCCAGGGCTGACCAGACGCGCAGCAGGTGGGGTGCACAGGGCCGGTGGGGGCGGCCTGGGGCTGGGGTCCAAGGTGGCCCTCGAGGGGGGATGCTCCTGCTGCGGGGCTGATGCCCCTGCCCCTCCCCAGGGGTGCTGGGGGGGCGATGGGCAGCAGCTCCGGCCCCGCACGTGGGTGCCCGAGGGCAGCGCAGCCCATCCCGGGTCAGGGAGAGCCGCAGCTCGGCGGGGAGGCAGGGTTGGGCTTGGGGTGAGCTCTGCCAAGAAAAACACTCTGCGGCGGCTGATAGCGGCGGGCGGGAGGTGCCGGAGCGGGGGGGGAGCATGTGCAGGGCCCAGCAGTGGCTGGTCCCAGTGCCCCGTGGAGCTGCACGGCCACGGCAGTGCCCCCCGGCTGGGTGGGGGTGTCTGTGTGGCCGTGCAGGCAACGGGGAGCGCCCGGGGGATGGGATGCTTGCAGCCCCACGCTGGCCCTGGAGAAGCAGCCGCATGCAGGCAGGCAGGAAAGGAGCGCCAGAGGCTGCAGGGCTGGATGTGCCGCCACACACTCGCTGTGGTGGAGAGATGCCTGAGATGTGCTGCTGAGCCCCCAAATACATGGGCCCAGGGACCCCCCCCAGTGCCTCCCGTGGGGAAGCACAGGGTCCCTCTGCCCCCCGGGCGCCGGCTGCCTGGGCCGGGCTCGGGGCTGCGGGTGGGGAGCGAGGCTGCGGCACTGCCCCTCCAAAGCAGCTCTGGGGGGGGCCGCGCTGTCCTGGCCCCGCTGCCCTCCCCGCCTGGGTTTCGTCATGTGCCACGGGGGATTGTTCCCGAGGAAACCACCACATCTGCCGCAGGGCTGCGGCCAGATGTTTTTCGGTGTCACGGGCTCTGCCCCCACCCAGGACGTGGGGCTGGGCCCTGCCCTGGGTGCTATGAAATTTGGGTGGAAACCTGCAATCTGTGCTTGCAGTGCAGTCACTGAGGTCGCGCGCGCGTGTCTGTGTGTCTGTGTGTGTGTGTGTGTGTGTGTGTGTGTGTCTGTGTGTGTCTGTGTGTGTGTGTGTCTGTGTGTCTGTGTGTGTGTGTCTGTGTGTCTGTGTGTGTGTCTGTGTGTGTCTGTGTGTGTGTGCGTCTGTGTGTGTGTGTGCGTCTGTGTGTGTCTGTGTGTGTGTCTGTGTGTGTGTCTGTGTGTGTCTGTGTGTGTGTCTGTGTGTGTCTGTGTGTGTCTGTGTGTGTCTGTGTGTGTGTGTGTGTACCCATGCACGTGGGTGTGCCCATGCACGTGTGCTTGTGCCCGTGCGTGCCCCCGGGGTGCCGGGTGCTGCCGCAGCCGCCCTGCCTTGCCCCGCAGCTACCGGCGGTTCTGCCGGCTGGACGACGTCTCAGCCCAGTACTGGTCGCGCTCCTGGCTGCCCTCGGCCAGCTCGCTGGACAACCCGGCCTTCAGCAACTCGGAGGAGCTGCTCCACTTGCAGATCTTGGACAACGGCTGCTGCAGCTGCCGGGAGGACTCGGGCATCACCGACAGCGCCAAGCATCGCCCCGCACCGCCCGCCCGCTCAGCGTGCCGGCCCAGGTAGAGGGTGGTTTGCTGAGCCTGCGTAGCGAGGTCTTGTCTTTAATTTGCTCAGTGGGCAGAGGTGAAGCCGAGAAGTGAGGGGGTTTGGGGGCACAGCAGCCTGCCTTGGCACCTCTGCCTTGCAGCCAGTGCCCAGCGACGTGCTGGCCTCCCTGTGCTTATCAACAGCACCATGGAGCTCTAACGCATCCTTTGGTGTCCAAGGAGAAATAAGTGGTTTCTTTCCCCCTCCTCCTGCCCAGTGTAAGGAGCTTTGTGCAATTAAATGACCGGTTCAACAGCAGAAGGGTTCACATCTGCAGGAAACAGTGGGGTTGGATGAGAAAGTCTTATAATCAGCTTCCAGGGGCGTAAATGGAAAAAAGGCCCTGGAAGTTTCCAGTTTCTTGAGCAAAGGGCACTACAGCCCGGGACCCCCCCACCCGCGGGGCCGGGCGAGCCGAGAGCACAGCCCCAGCTCCGGCATGACTCCCTTCGCTGCTGTGCTTGAGATCGGCGCTGCTGCGGGGGCCTGGGAGCGTGTTTGCAGACAGACAGCGCCAGTGCCGCGAGCACATCGCCCACGGGAGCAAAATACCTGCGGACAGAGTGCTGCTCCTGGGGTCCCCCGGCTGCTCTACTGGCCACAGCTGGACTTTTACCCCCTCCTCTCCCTCTCTTAATTTCTGATGAATTTTCTTCCCAGTTTCCATTACGACTGGGACACAAGTTCCAGCAGCATGAATGATCCCATGGTGGACTCGGGAAAAGCCAGCGACATCTCAGTGTCAAGCTGGCCCATGGAGCCCATCCAGTGGACACCCTTTCCTCTCCTCCATCAGCTTTCCAGGCAGCGGCCGGTGAGCAGAGCGTGCCATGGAAGTGGCTTTGAGTTTTGGCGTGTGTGTATGGGGGGCGGAAAGCGGCCGTGCTCCCTCCCCGGAGCAGGTGTGCAGGTGCCCGCGGCTGCACCCTTTCTCCCTCCATCCCGGGGAGGGTGACGGCGGCAGCGGAGGGAGCCTCCGAGGGAAGTGCTGGGAGCCGTCGGCTCCTCCCCGGCTGGAGGGCAACAGCACGGCGGGGAGTGCAAGGCAAAACTGCTCTCTCCACAGCACAAAGCCAGGCGGCCGCATTCGTACTGCGAGGGGATGGAGCTGGTCAACCTTGAGAGGAGCTGGACAGCCTGAAGACCACAGACCCAAGTACAGGCAACAAGGTTCAGCTTTTAAAACCAACCACATTTTATTTCCACGTAACAAGCTCAGTGAAGGAATTTCAAACACTTTGACAATACAATCAACGCAGGTGTGATGTCAGTTCCACTCGAGGCAGAGTCCTGAAAGATTTATCTGCCCACGTTTTCACCACTGTTTCGGACCAGACTTCAGAAGCCAGCTTTGGCTTGGGACAGCGTATTTCATCGTAAGTAGTTACAGATAAGTGTCTAATAACACACAATGCTGGCATCCAACAGAGTTAATGACTTACATCCGGCAATTTGAAAATAAAGTCTAACAGATTTTTGAAGTCACATCATACTATGTACATATATGGTCTGCCCTATAGCCATTTCAGAACAAGCTAAGCCACTGTGAAAAGTGAAATACAAATTAAGCGCTGCTGCATTGTTCATCATGATTAATGTAAATGAGGTATAAATTTATAACACCAGTACGTTTTAAGCATTAAAGTTTATTTTCCAAAATGCTCTCCTTATTTGCAAGTGTCCTCTTGAGCATCTAGCTGGGCACAAATGGTGGGGTCGTTTGAAAATGGGGCATTTGACGTATACCGAGGATGAGGGCAACAGGATCCCAAAGGTGCTTGAATAGAAAAGGAAAAGCAAGCTGCAGTTTCCTACACTTATATTCTCATCTCATAGTGGGCACGTTGAGGGAGATTTTTGCTAGAATAAAATGCAGATCTGTTCATAAAAAAATCAGTTTGCTAAAAGAAAAATCAAACTATGGGAATACAGAGCTATCATATCGTTCG